>NC_133757.1:122656490-124077490 GCF_036562045.2 Rhinolophus sinicus
GGTCCCCAGGGCAGGAGCACCTGTCCCCGTGGAGTCGGGAAATGTCATCCTCCCAGTGAATGTGTTCATTCACCTGGAAGCTCTCTGAACCCCGTACTTTGGGTATTTTTATAGATTCTTTATCACATAGGCCTGACTGATCATTGTTTCCAGCCCTTCTCCCTTCTCAATAGAATGGGGGCGGGGGTGGGGGGGTGAAAATTCCAAGCTTCTAATCATGGCGTGGTCTTTCCAGGGATCCGCCCTCATTCAGGAGCCCACCCAGAGTTGCCCAGGAAATTGCAAGGGTTTCAGGAGCCCTGTGCCAGGAGCAGGGGACAGAGACCGATATTTTCTATTGTCTCACGTGTCTTTAGAAAGGTAACTAAGTTAAAGTGAGGTCATTAGGTTGGGCCCTAAGCTGATGTGGCTAGTGTCCTTATCAGAAGAGGACGTTGGGATACCAAGGAAGACCATGTGAAGACCCAGAGAGAGGACCACCTACAAGCCAAGGAGGGCGGCCTCAGAAGAAACTAGTCCTTCCAGCATCTGATCTCAGACCTCTAGCCTCCCGAATTGTGAGCAAATAAATTGTTGTTTAAGTCACCCAGTCTGTGGTACTTTGTTATGACAGCTCTTGCAAACTAATACAGGGGTATATCACAAGATTCTGAACTCAGCAGATTTGCAATTTTGACAAAACCAGATCATCCAAGTGAACAGGAACATATTAACTTGGGGATTAAACATAGATCACACAAAGTATTAATAAAAATGAGTTTGCAAGCACTTCTCTTGTTTGAAATACATTTCAAAATTTTAAAATAAATTCTCTTAGTGTTTCAGTGTTATACTTTCTTCATGCACTTTTAGCTTTTATTGGTTTATTTTCCCAAGGATAGAGCTCTTGAGACATAACTGATTTTCAAAAGCATTATTAATAGCCAACTCAAACAATTGCAAAATCATAAACCTTTATATACAATCTGTGGGAAAATGAATTCTTTTTTTTATAAGAACTTTCTTAAAACGTGTCAGACATCTACATGTGACAGGTTTATGAATCTAAGATTAAATATGGCAAAATAGTTAAAACCAATGAATGGGTAGAAATCCTCACACATACTGGGTGCTAATTATTAGTATTATCATTTGCGTTTAATAACATCACTACCCTGAAACTAATTAATAATGTTCTGGTCAAAGACACAGCAAAGAATTACTCCCACATAGTCAAGGAAATGCTAAGCTTGTTCTTGTGGTTTGGTTTTTGGTCCCTGAAATTATTTCTCTTAATGTTACATGAAAAGCCCTTTTGGGTAGATTTGGAGAATGTAGATTCATATTTTTGATCCATAAACTATTAATATTAGCAGAGACGTTTTTACACATCTGTATTTTTTTTCCTCCAGACTTTCTCTTGATTTCAGCTCTTCCTTCTCAGGGAGTTGGAGTTGGAGAGTAACTCTTATTTCCAATAATGATAAAGTCTATCCACTTTACTACTCTAATGTCAAGGAAAGACATTAAATAAATGCCTTCTACAAAGAAAATGTAACTTCAATCTCTTAGGTATCTAACTAAAGTTCCATTCCAATACGGTGCCTTGTTTTTTACCTTGGTCTGTATCATAGCTCTTTCTAAGACTGTACATGAAGCAGATAACTTTCCATTCTTCCACACTAATTCTAATTGTATCTGAGATCTGATTGTAGTTCCATTACTAATGGAAAAAATAACGTGTCAACTTTTCTCAATGTGTTTGCCATGGATCGCACTTGCCTCATGGAATGTGCTTTAGGAATATTATGCGGCCGATACTATGAATACTTTACAAGATTCAGTAAACAACCTGAGTGAGAGAAGTATGATAGTCCTAGCCACAGAAAATTATGGATTTATTTTGTTAAGAAAAATTATCTAAAAGTTGATAATAAAGAAAAAAAAGTAGTGTATCTTTTCATTGGCAGATGAAGGCAGCGCAGCACAGGTCTGCCCAAGAATTACTTAATTTCTTATGAGAATATATTCTTTTTCTCAATTCCTTGTATATAACTGATTAAAGTCTAGACTTACTGAAGTTACATGTTAATTTGTAGATTTTTGACTGGTAAATAACGCAAATAATTTCTGTCCAAAATAAAAGCTAACACCAAAGATTATATTTTTTGTTTTGGGTGTTTTTCCCCCCTTTAGGAGATTAACCAGCATTGCATCTAACCTTGCAAACTTACCCCGACTGTGCTGTATTAAGTTGTTCTGGACACTCAACTTCTCAAAAGCTCTTTGAACTAGTCTTAGCACCCGATTGGCTCCCTCATTAATTAATAAGTTGAATACAGTTGTTGACAGATGCTCAGTTTATGTTTATCATGTTTTAAATTTCAGAAAATTGTATTTTAACAACTTATAAAAATGGTGCTGTTACACGGAGAGAACATTTCATAGAGTAACATGTCACCATTAAATATTTTGCCTTTAAGATGAACAGAAATAGCTTTCTTTTGGACCAAAAGTCTTCATTGTAATACATAGTTCTCTTTTGCTTGACACATGCATACCTATAAAACAACAGACTTTAAAATTGTAGCTAAATTTACTAGAGAAATTTAACAATTCACAAAAGAATTGCTATAGCATCCTTTGTGACTCTGCCTTTCCGGAATCTTCCACATATATTGAACTTTGTAATTCTATACCAGTCCCAAAACCTCAGTACTGTATTTACAAAGTGAAGCCTCATAACCTCTAGATAAAGATTTCTTGGTTTTGCCTGCTACCTAAAAATGTCCTGCAAAACTCATTACCCACTAAACTTCTCATTATAGGGTCTGGTTGGAAACAATATATGTCATCTTCCCACACTGGGGTGAATAAGAACACAAAAACAATAATGACCAGAAGTCACTTCATTGTTTTTCTGCAAATTAATTTTAGTGGCAGACACTCGCCCAGGGATTCTTTTTAAACTTATCTGCAACAAACATGACATTGCACAGGCAAAAAGCAACAAAATGGTTTTCTAAAAGCAAGTTGTTGTTTTAAGAATTTGTTGGCTTAATAAATGAAACAACCTAAGGCTGAACACACATGCCATAATGATTACTTTTTGCTGGAAAAGTCGGTGCCTCTGGCTTTTTTGTTTTAGAGCCAAAAGTAGTACTCTTTGTGGGCTGCAGTTGCAGCTCAGAGGCATGCCTCCTACCGGAGATAAGAAAATAACAGGCATATAAAAATAACTAACTGAAACAACGTGAAACTGACCCAGTCAAGTAGAGAACAGTCTATGATTGACAAAACATTATTCTTTATAATATAGAGAAGATTGGTAAACAGTTTCTTATGCCTAAAGCTGTTGTTTAATTTAATAAAGTGAGCCATAATAATTTGGCAATACTCCTGGGCTGGATTGAGACCCAGTTATGAAAGTGGCTATGGCTCCTTTCCAGATGCCCTTGGAAATGGTGGTGGTGTTGTCCTCAAAGGCTGAGTACGTGTATACATACACACACACACACACACACACACACACACACACGTACGTGCATGCTAATTGATTAAAAAATTGCAGGTGTCAAAATATAAATGTAAAAATTAAAAGATAAGCAGAGCATATACTCTTTGTTTGATTCTGTGTTTATTTCTACCCCTCTTCATTTATTAAACACACACACACTCACACACAAATAGGGATCTAAATTAAAATTCTGATTCTACTTTAAAACACTAAGAACAAAGCTGAGCAGCGGCATTCATGCCTAGTTCGCAAATCACTTGACCGTCATGAACAAGGGTGACAAAAGTCCTACTTCATAAGTATGGCACTTGACTGTATTATTTTAGCTGGTAAATCTGGAAAACAGTAAATTAAATATATACCTTAGATGATGGTAATATCTATTATTAACATTTGTAATGCTTAGAATGTGTGTAACTTGGTTAAACACTTTATATCATTATCTTATTTGATCTTCACACGAACTATGACGTAGGTACTGTTATTTTATTCCAGCTTGTAAATAAAGGTATTGAAGATTAGAGGGATTAAATAACTTGTCTACAGTCACACATCTACTAAGGTGGAAATGGGATAGGAAGTCAGGCAATCAGACTTCAAAGGCAGGTCTCTAAACACTAGGCCGCAAGGCCACTTTTAGTATCATTTGGTATCTGTGTAACTTAATCTTGACTAAACTATGCAATTAACACTTAGTTATCTTGTTCCTGCATTATTGCTCCCTCACTGCAGGGCTAGTGATGGTTATAAGTAACCAACATCCTGGTCAAGCCAACAGAAAACTACACTGAGAGAAAGAGAAATCTAAACATTACCATAATTAATTAATTTACAACTGGTCATTTCTACGGGCATGTGTTTTAATTCAGTTTATTTCCTCAAGTAAATGACAAAGAAACTCATAATTCATGATTTTAACCTTACCCTTCTCGTAACACACCCCCATTCTCATAGGAAATTATGCTTTTTTTTTTAAACCAAAGTAAATGTGTTTTAAATCCCAAGAATTCTGCTATGTTCCCAATCCTGTTTTATTTCCATTCACTCATTACAAGTTCCACTGTTCTGTTTGTTTAATGGAAGATAATTAAACCCCCAGGTTCATTTTACAATGTATTTCTCTTAAAAATATATTTCTTACTTTCGATATCCAGAAAGTATCTTAAAGATAGCTTTCAGATACCCCAAGCGGCACAGAAACTCCCCATGATCTGAGCCATCTTAAAGCTTTTGTTGTAGCTTCCTTTTGAAGTTTTAAAAAGTGATAACTTCCTCCACACTGGTGCATTGGCATAATATCCCGCACGCCTGCAGGCCCCCACGCCATTGTTACCGCTGTGTTTTGATGGGCTCCACACTCAGCAGCTCTCCAAGGATCCGTGACTGACTTGAATGAAACCTTTGCTACTTGGCAGGAGTAGTAAGAACACATAAAACCTGCCAGCTGTCAAGGATGTAAATGGTGATTTTGTTTCACTTTTTAATGAATTAAACCAGGATTGAAATCTATCCAAAGACAGCATGTTTGGCCTTTTAAAGGAAGAAAAATGAAAGAGAGGGATGTTTTTCTCTCCTGGCAATGGTGTGCATGAGGTGTTGACGATTAGTGTGGCTAGTCAACACTCCAGGAAAGCTGTGTAAAGGCTGTTTTTGTTTTTGGTTTCTTTTCCCTCTAATCAAATGCACTTCATGGGCCTGAGGCAAAGAGATGCTCGCCATTTTATAGGAAAACTTCCACACCTCTGACCTTTCTCAAAGGCAAAAACTAGAATGTTTCCATGTCTGAAATCATTCAGCAGGGTGGGGTGAAGGGAGGAATACCCTAAACACCACACATCTTTAATTTGGGTTAGTGGTGGTGTATTCTTTCTCTCTGTCTCTCTTTCTCTCTTTCTCTCTTTCTCTCTTTCTCTCTCTTTCTTTCCTTCCTTCCTTCCTTCCTTCCTTCCTTCCTTCCTTCCTTCCTTCCTTCTTCCCTTTCTTTCTTTCTTTCTTCCCTCCCTCCCTCCCTCCCTCCCTCCCTCCCTCCCTCCCTCCCTCCCTTCTTTCTTTCTTCAAAGCCAGCAACAAGTGAACTTTCTTATGCAACTTTGATTCACAGAACCACAGCAAGTACTTACAGCAGTGGAGAAAACGCAATTCCACATCTCTCAAGTGTAATTATCCTGTTAATACTTACAAGGCATTTTGTGTACAACCATTTAAGTTTTACTCAATCACGTATTTGCCTATAAAAGAAAATGTACAGTTTTGCTAGCATCACTTGTGCCAAAACAGCAGGATCTTTAATTCTCTGTACTTTAGTTTTTCTTCTTAATATGAAAACACTTTGGTGGCAACTTGGCCAAAAGCACAAGAAAACTTGTGATTTTATTGTCATCCAATCTTCATTTGCATTTTTTCTCAAGGATGTCATGATATGGACTTGGTATACCCTCATCTTCTTCCCCCAAACAAATACTTTTAAGATCTGTAGGGTTTCTTGTCCTGTTTCTCTCTGGAATTTTTATCAACTCTCACTACATTGAAGATGATAGTGTCCCTTGTTTCTACATTTGTGACTCATCTTATGAATCATTAAGGTCAACTCAACTCTTAACACCAGCAGGCCATCATCTGTGGTCCAGCATCACATGCTTTATTTGAGAGAATGGATAAAACAGAAACAGGATTTTACTCTCATTGATAAAGAACATTTCCACTAGCCTTGAGCATGTGTATTAAGCCTGCCTTTTGAACTAGCCTTTAGCCTAGAGGGTGTAGAGATCAAGTAGTTAGGGCCCTCTCGGAAGGAATCAGAGTACTGACTCCTGGAAAACTGGGCAGAATCAACAAAAAACATTTTGATGGCAAGACTGACACTGTATCCTCTCAATGCAACAAGGCTCAGCAGTATGTCAAACCAAGCTCTCTTGTAACCAACCGCTTATGAACCCAGGTGAAGACTCACTTAAATGGTCCATCACCTTTGCTTGTGAAAAGGGGGGACATTTGCCTTTTGAGCCTCACTATTGCCTGTGGTTGGAGAGACAGTCTTCACAGAGGCTGCTTTCTCAGATGTGCCTTGTAGGAATAAATCTTCATGCTTTATGCTGCTCACCTCTGCGTTACTCATCATAGCTTACCACTCTTTACCTTCCTTTCATCATTGTATAGCAGACATAGAACAGTGAGCTAGACACTGCTTATATTAATCTCAAATTAAAAGTCAATCTCCCCTTAGACTGAATGCTTGATGATTTTCCAGAAATTATGAAAGACTTACATCCCTGAAGTCCAGAAGCACATGGGTCCAAACATAATAGGATGTACCCAAACATCATAATCAAATCCCAGAAGAAAAACAAAGAGTAGAACTTAAAGGCAGCTGGCGCAAAAAAGGGAGATCGACTGCTAAGGAACCTCTGAAGTTGATTATCACAGACCTCCTCCGCAGGTGCTCCTAGACTAGACTCTGGAATGTAGATAATGGACTGAAGGAAGCAGGAGAACAATGCTAAAAGACTAAGGCAAAAAAAGCAATGTTACGTATGTGGGAAATCTAAACAAATGGATTGATGATAGAAAATAATCCATTCACTTTTGAGGATCAAAAACAGAACTAAAGTAAAAGTCAAAAGGAGCACATAAATTATTCTAAGATTCTTGTATTGTTTGGGAGGATGGTAAAGATGTTGATCAGCTTTAGATTTTGTTAAGAATATTTGTTAAATTTTATAAGCTGTGTCAGTCAGTTTACACTAAAATACACAGCAGAACACATTGACAACAAATGATTCATTCTCTCTCATTCATATCTTTTATGGGTTGAGTATGGCTCTGCCACGCATCCTCTTCTTTCCAAATCAAGACCAAAAGAGCAATTCCTTACTTAAGATATGCCAGAAGGAAAAAAAGAACTGTCAGACACACACCTTGCCAATTGAAGTTTCTGATTAGCAAATCATATACTAAAGACTGATGTCTATGGAGGGAATATAATCCACCTGGTAAAGAACTGGTAAAGAAAGAGTGACAAGAAGCATTTAAAAATACTAGTCTGCCGCAAAGGGCAATAACTAAAATAGAAAGAAAGTGAATAACTTCTAAATGTATGAGGAAAGGAAATTGAAACGGGAAAAACTAAACACATTCATCTGCTCAGGAGCCTGCAAGGGAGAAAAGCAGTCATGGATACAGTGAGACACGTGGAAACTATAAAATGAGATAATACATTCAAATATATAAATAATTACAGTAAATGTAAACAAACTAAGCTTTTCAGTTGAAAGACAAAAACGTCTTTCAGAATGACTCTTTTTTAAAAATCAGGCTATATATTCTTTCCAATACAACTTAAAGAAGTTTGAAAGATTAAAAATACATGCACCTAAAATGTGGAAAGTAAAAGAAGGAAAGGACATAGACAAATATTAACAACAACAAAGAGCCTACATAGTTATTTTAATTAAATAAAATTTAAGAAAAAAAAAGAAAACTATGACTAGTTATAAAGTTCATTACATAATGGAAAAAGGTTCAATTCATCAGGAAGATATAAATATTCTAAATTTTATTCCCTCAATCAGGTAGCTTCAAGATGAATATAAATTTACATATACTCTTTCTATAAATATATACTTATATATAAATATACAATATATCTACTCTATACATTCTATACATCTTGAAGGCAGACCTTAGAGAAGAAAATAACTGATCTCCCAACTTACTGAGAAATTTTAATATAATTGTGTCACTATTTATAAGGAACCCCCTCAAAAAAACCTCCTAAAAGAAAGTGAAGATAATGTTTCAATTAGGAAATTAATTTGCCCTCAGTAAAAAATACCCCTGAAACAGGCTTAAACAAATGAAGATTCCAAAAATTAATTCTTGCCTAACTACCTTTTAAAAACTTTTGCCTCTCAGTTTAAAGACTGCTGAAACACTATAAATAACAACCATTTGCCTTACAAATGGAGAATATAGTTTTTCAAGAAAGCAGGCAGCATTTATAAAAATTGACCATGAATAGCCTATAAAACAAGTTTTTATTAGTTTTTTTTAAATGCCTAGCATACAAATTTTTTGCCTAAACATAAATAAGGTAGAAACAAAAGTATATAACTTTTAAAAATCATCATAAAATAATAAGGAAAAGATAAATTTCTAAATAACTCAAGGAATAAGCAATAGATCATTACAGGAACTAGAAAATACTTGGAAATTTAAAATAATGTAAAAATATAGATCAGATTAATTATATAGTATATATATTATTTTTCTTTGGTTTTACAGATTTCATTGTTTCCAACCCCTTATTGCATTTCTTTTGACATTTATTTATTCCAGTGTATATTATAGGATAGTAATCCATTTTCCCCCCAAACTATTGACCAATTTTCTAACCAAATTTATTGAGTAATCCATTTTCCCTCAGTAGTTTTTATTATACCGCAACTCTTGTATGCATTTCATCTTATTTTGGAATTATCAGTTGTTTTCCATTAGTTTGTCACATCACATATTTTGTAAATTTTAATTTTACAATATTTTAATAAATCACAGGGAATGTTCCTTTTATGTTTTCTTTTTAATGAAAAATGATTATTCTTATTGCTAGTTTCCAACTGTTGATATCTTTATAAACGTACTCTCTCTATCTATGAATATTTTAGTTACTCATTTTTAAACTAAATATAAGATGTGCCCATACTAGCTTTTTCCTTCACATTTTACACATAGTATTGTTGTCTCTCTTAAGCTCCTACTGGGCAACCTTTACCTACAGCTGCAGTTCTTGGAGCTTCCGGTAACCACTCCATTCCCTGCCCCTTCAGGTGTAAAGATAGTAATGGCTTCCTGCTGGTGCTGACCTCGGCTTTTTCCCTCCCTCCCTCCCTGCTTTCCCTTTAACCCCCTCCAAGAGTTTATAAATAGCTCCTTCATTAAACTTTCTTCCATTGACCCCATTGAATGTGCCATCTTTTTCCTTCCAGATCTCTAACACGGACACATATTTTATAAGCCCTGTTTCTTTTAAAGAAACAGATGCTCACAAAAGTGAAGTCATTTTCTAAGCTGGCACAGCAGGTAAAGGAGTTAAAATCTGATTTGAACCGGTTTTCAAATGCCAACATCCAAAGAGCTCACCAAGGGGGATGGGAAAGACTGACTTATAGCTGGTGGTTGGTCTATTAAAAAGTTAGAATATTACAAAATTTTAGAACAAGCGATGATTATCAGGAAAGTATTGTATTAGTATGAAGGGTTCTCACTATCTGGCAACAGCAGTATTTTTCTGAGAGCTAGCCATATCACAAGATCTGAGACGTTTTAATGGTGAGATTTAGTACAAGAGGCAGATATCCGAAATAGCATATTTCAAAATGTGAACTTCACTTTGAATGACTGTCCACGAAGAAAGCTCAAGAGTTTACTGCCTATTAGCCCTCTTTCCAATTCCCATAAATCCAGAGCGAAATTGCCAAAATCTCAATGTCACAATAGAAGCAAAGGGAAACATGTGGTGGTAAAAGGGGAGAAGGTGGGTATTCTCCCACGTAATAGTTGGCTAGTCTTCTGGAAAATAACAGTAAATTTGCCAAACTTAATCTGAACTTGGGCAGCTCTGCTGAGCCTTTCATTTATAATTAATAAGAAGTCTCCCCATTACTGACTATATGGCCCACATGTATCAATCCCTCTTTTTTTGTGTGTGTGATTCAATGCTATAAACCACAGACCTTCAAAAGTGCATAGAAAATTCAATAAAGCCTAAAAAAAATATTCTGGTTTTGTTTGGCATATAGATTTTGCAGTCCGGAATAGGACAAAACTGAAATTTCAAAGGACACCTGCCTAATAAGTTAAATCCACAAGAACCCGGAATCACTGGATCAACTCAACCAAGTTTATCCAACTTGAAACTACCAAACACACAATCTTGGTTATGGTCCTGCACTTCACCTACTAAAGATAATCTTCTCCCTAGCTTTATTAATATATAATTAATACGTAGCACTGTGTAAGTTTAAGATGTACAATATGATGATATGATACATATATGTTGCAAATGGTTACCATAATAAGGTTAGTTAGCACATCCGTCACCTCACACTTTTTTTGTTGTTACAGTGAAGTCCTTTAAGATTCACTCTCTTAGCAACTTTGAAGTATACAATATAGTATTAACTGTAGTCACCATGCTATTCGATCACCAGAATGTATTCATCTTATAACAAAGTTTGTACCCTTTTGACAAACATCTCCCCATTTCTCTCACCACCTAGCCGCTGGAAACCACCATTCTACTCTCTATTTCTATGATCAGCTTTTTCAGATTTCACAAGTAAGTGAAATGATACAGTATTTGTCTTTCTCTGTCTGACTTATTTCACTTAGGCTAATTCCCTTAAGGTTCATCCAGGTTGTCATGAATGACAGCATTTCCTTATTTTTTTAGGCCTGAATAATAGTCCATCATTTATATATATGGCATATTTTCTTTATCAATTCATCTATTGATGGACACTTACATTGTTTCTATGTCTTGGTTATTGTAAATAATGCTGCAATGAATATGGGGGTGCAGATAGCTCTTCAAAATAGTGATTTCATTTCCTTCAAATATATACCCAGAAGTGGGATTGCTGGATCATAACGTAGTTTTAGATGTAACCTTTTGAGGAGCCTCCATACTGTTTTCCATAATGGCTGTATCAATTTACATTCCCACCAATTACTACACTGGGGTTCCCTTTTCTCCACATCATCACCAACATTTGTTATCTCTCATCATTTTAAAAATAGCTATTCTAACAGGCGTGAGGTAATATCTCATTGTAGTTTTGGTTCTAATGCTTTAGCCAATTCATTTCTTAATGGTGGTATTACTGAATTCATTTTATATTTGAGGAAACTAAGGGTCAGAGAGATTCATTAACTTACACAAGATCACAGAGATGGAAGGTATCAGAAGTAGCAGAGGTGGTATAGTTTAGTTCCAAATCCTGAGCTCGTTAGGAGAGTTTTCCTTGGTTCTCTTACGTTGCCGCACATCTTGTGAACAGAGGCACTGGATGCTTTTGTCCCAGGCTATCTTTTCCAGAATGTTTGCACGGTAAACAGCTTTGGAAATAGAGATTGTGAATCACTCCCAGATCGAGGGAAGATTTCTTTACTGTCCAGAATAATAAAGGTAGCATCTTCCTTCAGAGAAAAGTGCAGATTTTTCCTGCAGCTAATTATGAAAGAGTTGAGTTCTCTGAGCTTGGGGTTCATAAGCTGTGGTGCAAATCCACTGCGTGTGCAGTATTCATACCGACCTCGCCACACTGCCTTCATGAAACTGTTTGATTACATTCCACTAGGAGCGTTTATTACTTTTCTCACAACATCTACGGGCTTTCTCTCATAGCAAATAAAAGAATTCTCTTTCCCTGGAGTACAGGATCCTTCTTGCCCTCTCACCAGGCCTACTCCTCCCAGCTTTTCTTCCACTCCCTCCTTTTCTTAGTACCAACCATACTGAGCTCCTTGCTTCTCAAATGGCCAGCTTTTCCCCAATAGCGTGCTTTTGAAATGTTCTTCCCTGTATTTAGATTACTCTCTTATTAAATATTCCCGTGGCTCCTTCCTCACTTCATGCGTGCCTCTACTGAAATAATCCTTCCTCGGAGAGGCCTTGCTTGACCATCCCATCTAAAATATCCTCTTTCAGCATCACTCTCTATCCCGAGCCTACTTTACAATTCGTAATAGCACTAATCATGACACGGTAAGTTCATGTTTGCTTGTTATCTGTCTCTTCCACTGGAATATAAGCTCTGTGAGAAGAGGAATTGTTCTTTCACTGTAAGAATCCAGACTATTACCTAGAGCTGAGGTGTCCAAACTGTGGTCCGTGATCCATTTTTAACTGGCCCGCAGCAAATTCCAAAAATATATTTAGTTTACTTAAATAAACCAGGTGAGGCAATACGTACTTCACCTCGAGTGAGTGGCCCGGCTGTTTGTGTATTTTACCGCATATGGCCCTTGGTGAAAAACATTGAAAAAAGTTTGGACACCCCTGACCTAGAGCATAGGAGCTGTCCGAATAATATTTGTTGAAGAAATGAATGAATAAGAGACTGAAGTAAATTTTTCAAATAAGACCATTTCCAAATCCAATTTGGTTGACCTTGTATCATATATAAATAAAATGTGTAAGAAATTATATGTTTATACTTACAGACCCTCTACTTTCCCAAAATGCATGCCTAAAGTATAAAAAGAAACCAGATTTACTTAATCTGGATGTTTTCCTCTCTCAAAGTGCATTCTGTAACCCGTGTTCCCTTTGCATTTGCCTCTCTTATTTTGTCATGATTCCATGTTATTTAGACTGAAGACTTACGAAGCAGTGTAGAAACGAATCATCAGATGATAAGGATGCAATTTATAAATATAATGTCTTCCTTTAGGAAGTCAACATAGAAGAGAAAATACGGTTATGGATCACATGGAGATGAAAATTTGTATAAGGAATGAAAGTAAAGTCAAAGCAGATCATGTCGGTGACTGTGTTTTGAGTATGTCCATGTGGATTTGATATAAACAGAAGGGCAGAACTTTATGGAAAAGTGACTCCCCCAAAAAAGTCCAGGTTATTTCTGGCATAAAGGATCTAGTAGCTGTGACTCTTTACTTGAAATTAGTAAACCCTTGTATCTCTCCTTATCTCCCACATCCAATTTGTCTATATTATCGGTAGATCAAAAATTTTTACCAAACCAAAGGTGTTTTACCTCCAATCATGACAAATTTTGACCTTCATAAATCTGTTCTGAATGCTCCAATCCCATAGCACTCTCAAATGACTCCAGCATTCTTCCTTCCTTCCTGTGCTGTTTGTTATAATAGCTTATCGATATGTCATATACTTCACTTCTATTTGGCTTCTGCCAACTTTGTTTCACACACAGTATAGTTCAGAAGTTGAAGTCTGAGAAGTACCAATGTACGTATTTAATGTGTTTGTGTGTGTGTGTGTGTGTGTGTGTGTGTGTGTGTGTCTTGCCTTTAAATTATCTCATAAGTGGTAATGTTGATGCACTCCTCTGTATTAAAAGCTTGACTGAAGTTAAATTTTTATGATAATAAAGTATCTCTCTTATTACCATCACAGTATTTTAAATAATTAACGTTCCTTTCCTTTTTTGTTAAAAATGAAGCCTAAAGACAGAAAAAAAATATATGTTCTTCCTTCTAGTTAAGGTAAATTTAAATGTTTTCATGGAAAAAGAAGAATAAGGGTTTCAAAATGTAAAGAACATTATGTGAAAATATATAGTTGGGCACTTGTGTAGCCAAGGAAGAAAACAAAGAGGCATTGTTTTGTTGAGCCACAAAACAATACTTTGAAGTTTTCTCTTTGAATCATTTTCCAAATATCATGAATGATTGTTAAGAGCTAGAAGAGCGTGGGAAGAGGAATGAAGCAATAAAACAATATTAAGGTAGTCGAGGTGTAGGGGTGTGTGTGTGTGTGTGTGTGTGTGTGTGTGTGTGTATTTTTAAAACATTTTAAAAACAGAAGAATGATGTAGTGGTTACACAAAAGAATAGGAGTCAGAGTCCTCAGGCTGAATTCGCATCTGACTTGTCAATGAACCTGGAGGATGCTTTTAGCAAGTCACACTACTTGTCATGCAGGGGGCATGTGGGGTCTCTGATCTCGCTCCCCACATAAGAATGCAGGATATGGTGAGGCCAAAAAGGAACACCCACAAGCCTTAAATAAGGGAGTCATACCACTATATTCTCGCTGGTGGCTGGGCCGGAGACACAGGAAGCAGGATCCATACGATCTGCAACCCGCCGTGCTAACTACAATCCGCACTCGCTAGCTCAGCCACCATCTTCTTGCTAACCCCCATTTTTCTGCTAGCGTAGCCACAGCAGTTATATTAGTGGCCAATGGCTCACTGGTTACAGCTGACAGCCAATTAGCCACAACTGATGGCCATCCAATCACAGTTGATGGCCATTTACTACCTGAGCACCTTTCCACATGAGGGTGAGAGCCTGGAAACTGCACTCCCCACACTACTCTTCCACTCTGAGCAAATAATGTTGATAGACCCATAGGAATAAGTCAGGAAAAAAAACGGAAAACAAACAAATTTAAAAAAACAACATAAATATGTCTTGCAACTATAACAGAAATAAATCAAGAAGGCATTTGCTAAAGAGGATTAGAAACTTATCCTCTACCTCATTAGGCTGTCTATAATAAAAATGCTTTTTTTTTTTATGTCTTACTAAAAATATTTTAAAGAAGTTACTGCTCTGGAGAGATTCAAGATGGCAAAGAAGATAAACACTGTGCCTGCTTCCTTTTGTGAACACATTAAAAATTACAACTAAATTACAGAACAATCAACCTGGAGGACCATCTGAAGTCTGGCTGAACAGAAGTTTTATAACTAAGAACACAAAGATGAAGCCACGTCAAGACTTGTAGGAGGGGCAGAAGCACTAAAGGGCCCAGCCCCAAACCTCTCCATGGTGGTTTGAGAATCAGGAGGGATATCTCAGCCATGGAGGTTCCCCCCAGAAGAGCGAGGGACCCCAGCCCAACACCAGACACCCCAACCCCAGCCCAGAGTACTCGTGCTGGGAAAAGGAGCTCCCACAATATCTGGCTGTTAAAAATACTGGGGATTCCGACATCCTAGTGGGACAGAAGGCTGCGGGAAACCCAGATGTCCTTTTAAACAGCCCACACACAGACTCACTCACTCACAGGCAATTACCCTGGGCTCCGGCGGGCGAACGGTGACTCGCAGGTGCATCTGAGGCACATAGGGAGGCAGACTGAGGTGTGCGGCTCAAGCAAGGGTTGAAGGACAGTCACCATTTTCCCTGCAGCCTCCTGTGCAGCCGGCAGGTGGACGCCATCTTTTCTGTGTTGAATCCTCCCCCACAGGGACAAATCTGAATCTGATTGGCCTGGGGAGCTCCAATAGGACCCTGCCCCACCAACCTCCCCGAATGCCTGAGGCACTTTGTCTGCTAGCAGCCAGCCCTACACACTCTACAGTCTTTCTTGGAAAACTATCGGAGTCTATGGGCCCCAGGTGGGCGGCAACTGGCTTCTGTGTACTCTGAGACTGTTGCTGAGTAGCTCCAGACTCAGCACTGACACAAAACCAGAATCTACATTAACTTGGTGACCACAACTCTTCCCACTTTAGTGACTCCCTGAGACTCTGCTTCACCCAACTTGCTTAGCGCCTAAGGCTTTATCAGTGGCTGAACCTTAAGGGAGCCAGCTGGTAGCAGCAGATCTCGGGGTGTCCTCATTTTTGTGGCGCTACCTCAGGCCCAGTACTGTTGACTGATGTCCTTAGTTTGCAGCGTGGCCTCTGCCCATACCTCCAGGTTTAGCACAGGCAGTGAATAACCACGGGTCTCTTTGTAGCTCCTACCATGTAGTCCCCAGTTGCTCACAAGCAGTGTGTGAACTGGCCTGCACCGGAGCCCCTCACAAGAGGTCCCAGAACAAATATACTTGGAGGTTGGCTTCAGACCACAACAGAGCACTGCCCAATTAGCCCCCCAAGCGGCACACAAAAAGCGCGGTCTCAATAGGCACCAGGACTCACTGGGGTGAATCCCACTCAGTGGGATAAGCCCCCTGAACAGCAACCCATAAGCTGTGGACATGGGCAAACCCCACAGCAACTCAGCCTGAGGGTCAATCCCACTCACTGACGTGACAATAGCAATCAAGGCTCAACTATAACAGGAGGGCACACGTAACCCACAAAAGGGACACACCTGGAGCACCCAGAGCAGGTAACCAGAGAAACTGTGCCAGAGCCCCACAGGTCACCTACTACATAAGGCCACCAGGCCAAGACCAGGAGACATAGAAGGTCTACCTCATGCAGGGAAACAAACACAGGCAACCAAAATGAGGAAACAAAGAAATGCATCCCAAATGAAAGAACAGGAGAAAATTCCAGAAAAAGAACTAAATGAAATGGAGGCAAGCCATCTACCAGATTCAGAGGATAGTGTCAGATGGTTGCTGGACTTATCTCCTTTGGGTATATAAATGTTGAATAACTATGGTATACACCTGAAACTAATATAATATTTCATGGTAGCTATATTTCTAATAAAAATCTTTTTAAAAGAATTAGTTACCTTGAGAGGTAGGGAAAATAACAATACAAATATTCCTGTTATTATTTTGTTTGGTATTATTTACTTTCTCTTGGAGAATTTAAAATATTGTGCTAGGAACATTTAGCAAAATAAAATAGTTTTTAAAATTTTTAAAAATATGTATTTTAAAGAAGAACTTGAAGCTTGGGTTGATTAAATGCCTTATTATAAAAATGCAGTCCATTATATCATTCTCATTTCATCACAATGTCCTTTTGCCATTTAAACACTGAACTGTGTATGTATGTCCTACAATCTTGAAGAGCCATGTTTTTGTTGTTGTTGTTTTGTTTTGTTTTGTTTTTTTGTTTTAAGATTTTATTGGGGAAAGGGAACAGGATTTTATTGGGAAACAGTGTGTACTTCTGGGACTTTTTGCAAGTCAAGTTGTTGTCCTTTCAATCTTAGTTTTGGAGGGCACAACTCAGCTCCAGGTCCAGTCACCGTTAGTTGCAGGGGGCGCAGCCCACCATCCCTTGTGGGAGTTGAGGAGTCGAACCGGCAACCTTGTGGTTGAGAGCTTGCACTCCAACCAACTGAGCCATCTGGCCACCTGGGAGCTGAGTGGTAGCTCATTGACTTCATTCTAGTTGTGGAGGGTGCAGCTCGCTGGCCCATGTGGGAATTGAACTGGCAGCCCCGTTGCCCAGAGCTCATGCTCTAACCAACTGAGCCACCCGTCTGCCCTGCGACATGTCTTTAGAATTTGCCAAGTTAATCTGTTTTCTAAGACTTTGACTTAGAATATTTGACTTTGGCTTAGACTTTTGGATGCCCTCTTTTAAAATAATGTCACAGAATTCATGGAGATACCAAATATAGTTGAATATGTTGAATATTTTGTTTAACAGTTCCAAGTCACCACATATATGCAGTCCCTCAGGGACCATCAGAACGTCTACCATGCAGGTGCTTAGTCATACATAGTAAAGGCTTCTCTAAGCAGCCGAAAGTGGACCCTCAATAGAAGCTTATGTCACACTCTCTGCAATATCTTTCAGAGGACCTCAGTTGAAATAAATTTATGTGGACCAATTGTCATCATCTTCCAGAGCGACTGTCTCTGGAGGAGGGTCAAACTAGGTCTGTTTCCCTAGCCACTTTGGACTTTGAGGAGTATCTTCTGAGTGAGCTAAGAAGATACCTTTTTGCACCCTGATTCCAGCACTAAAGTAACAATGACTATTTCTGTGGGGCCTTGACGGTCACTGAAATGTGAAACAAGATCCACATTTCACCTTGGTCATTTTGTCCTGAGACCAAGTAAAAGTTTATGAAAACAACAAAAATAAAATCAACAATAACAACAGCAATAATAAAAAGATTTTGAACATGTGTCAGGTACTTTGCCAGTTCATGTATGTTCCTTACAGGATTTTAAAATGTTATAGTTATTAAAAATGTTTATTCAACACACAATTCAACAAACACTTACTGAGGATCTGCTCTGGCCCATCACGACCCAATGAGGCAGTTATTACTGTTTTACTTTTATAGATGGAGATGCTGAGGTTAAAGAATATAATACTTTGTGTAAAGTCACACGCTAGGTAGACGAGCTCCTGATCCTGAGACCCAGTGCTCCTCACTGACTCCCAATGCCATCTTTACCTGCTAAGCATGTTTTCCCAACCTCACCTCGCTCTCAGATGTACTTCTTATATTTTTTTGGAAGCAAGCCCATCCAAACATTCACTTTGACAATGTAGAAAGGTCAAGGTTTGGGATGTCTTTTTTTGCATACCATTTTTCTCAAGCCACTGTTTGTAAATTATTGCCCAAGGAGCCAGGATAGTCCCTGACTGCACCAGAAGCGATTTCTTAATAGATCCAGTTCCTACAATAACAGCCATAGGTCAGAAAATGAGGGAGTTATGGAATGAGTGGTTTGGGGCCTGTGTTTTTTGGCCTGGCACTGGTGAGAGTGTGTAATCTGGATAGATGTTGGCTTTCTAAACAAACATAACCTCTGGATGCATTAAAGGAGGAAGGAAAGTTTAAACTTGTTCTCTTCATTAAACAGCCTTACCACACTAGCATTTGTTGCACTCAAAATGTGCATTAGTTCTGAGGAGCAAAAATGATCACAGGTGTGATGGAGCTGCCAGGGTCACTTTAAGTCTTTACTTTTCTCAATAATCAAATGGATGTTTCATTGAAAATGTGCCTCAGACAACTCATTTAAGTATCAAATAAAACGTCGTGACCGTATGGGTGTGTTGGTGAAAGTGTCCTGGACCATAGCTGAGTTTTCACACGAAGGCTGGGCTTCATCAATAATCTTCTCTTCGAAGACCTTTCTTGACCAGTAGGATCGTGGTAATTTGCATGCCTCACCTCTTTAGATAAAAGTTCAAAAATTCATGGAGGAAAAAAAACAAGAAATTACTGAAATAACGAAGAACTACCATTTGATTGATGGTAAACAGTGTCATAAAGGAATACTGCGAAGCAGAGTAGGTCCAAATTGTGACTTTTGTTAAAACATGTTACACTGTGGGAAAGAAACTATAGGGGGGAAACACTTGTTTCATATGTATTTTTATTCCATGTCAATTCATCATATTGTGAAAAGATATGAGAAAGAAAACTCACATAATAACATAAAACTACACATTTCATGTGAATAATGGCAGTCTATAACAAGGAAAAAAATCAGGTTTATGAAATAAAATAATTTATATATAAAAATATACCAGACAAAACCTAATTGTGGCTCTGTAAATTTAGTATTTGTTTGAGAGACATAAATAAGACAAGGTTGTAAATATGTTCGTTACCGTGTTCTTGAGTCATTGTATTAAAATATACTGGTAGTTCTCTGCACTTTAAAAATATCAGGTTCTAAAATTATACTATTACTAATGAAGTCAGTAACCTAATAAAAGACAAAATGCAGAAAAATACAGGAGTAATTTCGATGCACTACAAAGTGGCATATTCGGTGCTGACACTGAGCAAAGAAATCATGTCTTGTGAGATCACTACAGGCTTTGTTTTGTTTTGTTTTCCCCGCGTATTGAAGAGCATCTGGTATCCAGACAGTGATAAAGACTTAGATTTTTCTCCGCTGATTTATGTAAGCGAAATATTTATTTGAGCTTGAAAGGATATGGCTGTGATTTTATAAGTAATCTATTTATTAATAACTTACTAACAACAAAACTAAAACAAAGCACTGGTGCAGAACCATTTTTTTAATGCTGAAAGAGACAAAAAAGTGTTGAAAGATCTTAGAACAGATTTCTGCTACAAATCCTATGTACATTCCTAAAAAAAGTTTGCACTGTACCAAATCCTGCACTACAGTTAGTTAACAGGGTAAATGTGTATAAATAGACTTGGAAACAAACCAGTCAAATCTTTGAAACTTTGTAATCCAATCATTAAACAACAACAATCTCAATAAAAGTAGCACTGCTAAATCTCCACAGACATTCATAATCAGAATCAAAGTTCACAGCTGATTCTCGCATCTTTAAAAGCCTGGGACTGTGATTTTTCCTTTTAGATGTAGATAGTGGTGAGAATTTCACTGAGACCAGTATTACTGAAACAAAACCTGATCTAAGAGGTAAAAGTTTATACCATTTGATATTTTTAAGCCTAGGTAATATCTTCACAGCTTCTCCATCTATACTGTCAGTTTCCCCTGATAACTTAATTCTGCAAAGCGTAGCAGTTTTTCAAGCACGTTCAACAAGCACATACTGTTATGTAACAGAACAGTTGAATGGGATGTGTTGGAAAGGGACAAGATCTATTTCACACAAGCTGACCAAAGTAAATGGAATTAGTTTTTGTTTTGTTTAAAATCAACTTTATTAATGTAAATCTGCCATGCAATAAAACACCTATATTTTAAGTCAGTGAGATTTGACAAATGTATTACACTTGAGTCATCACCACCCCAATCAAGAGTCTTTTAATCCTACGACTGTTGAGTCCTTTAAGTTTTTGAAGGTGGTACTAGTGTCTGGCATTCTCTCCTGGAATGAGCTATCGATTTTGATTTATTACCTGGTGAGAGAAGAACTCCTTCAGGGGCTTGGTCTCTTCTGTTACAACAACTCTTTCTATATAGGTCAAGGGACTAATAAAAGGCTTCTGCCAAGAGCTAGTACCTCTATCCCAATTATACGTTCAAAAACCAGGGCATGCCCAGCAGGTGGGTCTGTGAAGCCAGCAGTTCTGAAGTGAGATGTACATGAGTAACAGTTTCATGCATTACCTGGCCCTCATACATCCCTTCTCTGATGGGACTGCCGTGACAGCACATTGGGGCAGTGCAGGGTATCATCAGACCCAGTCTATCTGTCCTCAAAAAATCTAGGTATTCCCTTCGGTCCAGTGTACGTTTACTAGAGTAAATGGCAATTGGTCCCTTTGTAAAAGGACTGAAGTCTCTACTGTATAGATTTGCTGTAGTTTTGCAGGGTCCTTCCTGTGGAATCTGCCTTCTCTTTCAGTTGACAAGTTCTATATCAAAGAACTAGCCCAGGTGTGGAAATGGGACAAACACTTTCCATTGGGTGGATGAACTTAGTCCTCCGCCTGCCTGTTCTTCATCTTTTAATTATATGCCACTGTAGTTTAGCCTCCCCTGGATCCCTCTGCAACCCTTCTGTCCTTTAAGGTTGCTTCTGATCGATAGCTCAGTGCTGCCACATGGCTTCTGTTCTGTGATCCCATCAACCCATGACGATGTAGAGGGCACAGTTTGATAACAGCCTCTCCTGCTATCCATCTGCAGAATTAATACTGAAGTGATGACCTCTTCCCTAACACATTCAATTATTAACTTGATAAACCAAGTATTTCACATGGCATCCAAGGAACATGGTCAACGAATAAATGTGCCGGTCTTTTATAGGAGACGCATTCTAACTTGCTCACTTCTTTGAACCTTTTAATCCTTTCTTCCACAGCTTGGTATGGCAGTTCTGGCAGCTTCATTGAATGAGTCACCACTTTTTCCAAGTTTCCCAGAGCCATCCTAGTGTGTATTAGGACACTTCTGGCACCATGAGTGGTTATCCTTTGGGGTCATTGCCAGGGTGTTAAATTCTGAATTATGATAAACTGTCTAGAAATTGACCAAATCTCCCTTTTCTAGTTTTCTACTCTTCTCCCCTCCATTCAGGACACTCAGGACGCATTTCCAGGCATACCAGACATCTACATCCCACAGCTCCTATGGCATATAGTCTCTCTTCTCTCTTGGCAAGTCCAGAGCTTCCCAATTTGAGTAATGCTAAGATTCGGTCCTAATTATCGGGGGTAGACACTGGACAGGGCAATCATCATGGCACCTTCCTCCATTTGAAGCTTCAGCACAATCGTTGACCAAGGGGTCTCCCATGAAGGGAGATGGACCATTTGTGTACACACACACATATTCACCCACATACTAGCATGAATATGAACAGATAAGCAGGCAGATTTTCACCAGCGTCCCATTCCAATATAGATACTAAGTACATCTTTTACATACCCTAGTACCACTCACTCCTCTAGGTTTCAGCAGGGCTGGCTTTCAATTGTCCTGGCCTCTAAAAGTGGCTCTCCATTTGGGCAGTTTAGATGCAACTCAGCAAGGTCTCATGTCACAAGCAAACAGTGATCACTTCTCCCACTGTACATTTTTAAATCTTTTGCTAAAACAAAACCTCTCTGCCCTACCTTGTTTGTTGTGTCCTACCATTTGGACTTTCAAGAGCCTACTATGGGGGAAAATGGGCTTCAAAAATGTGCTTTTTGCATTTCTATTATGACAGTCCTAATCCTGTTCAAAACAATGTGTTTTGGGAGAGGGGTTATCACTTTGTGAGGGCTGTAAATGTCTATCACATTGTTTTGTACACCTGAAACTAATTTTTAAAAAAATGTGCTTGTTTCTGATTGGCAGGGTCACACAGAAATGTAAAAATAATACAAAGATGACTATTGCAAGGTATTATCTCATTATATGTGTACGTGTGCACACAAATGTGCCTGTGTGCCTCTCTGAATTATTATTTATCTCATTAATAACCTGAATTTACTGCAAAATTCTGAAAGTAGGGAGGAAAAATGTTAAGGATATTACCAAAATGCCAACACTTCCCAGATAAATATACTGAATTATCTTCTTAACATGGTCCATGCTGAAAGTCTGTCTTTCAAAACAAACAGCATCAGAATGTTCTGGCCACAATTACCCCATTCTCGGATGCACGCTCTTTCTCTGACCACACTTTCTTGCGCCATGTGAATTTCTGAATCACTTCTTAATAACTGCATATTCCGGAGGTAGGATTTGCAAAATAAGATAGTATGAATTATTATTTGGTATTTCTTTAAACATAATGTGAACACTTTCAGCTGATGACTGTATATATATTCATATAGAGAGCTGTACTTGAAATCCTTTGTAAAGTCTTGGAACTAGTTCGTCTGATTAGCTGATACTTATTTAGAATAGTTTTTAAAGTGAGGGGAGCACAAGATACGATCCACTGGGGCACCAGAATTATAAGAAAGCACTGAAGTGTTCTAGCTGTTAGTATATGATCAGTGCCAGTGCCTTCACTCTGTCAGCGTGCCAGCAGTTACATCGCCCACGTGAGGGAAGAGGAGGTGATCCATAACCCGCAGAGGTAGACAGGGGTCCTTTTCTCCAGTCTTCACTTTCAGAGGATTATAGTTTATGGGACTCCTGTTAAATAGATTTTTAGACTCACTTATTTAAAATAATAAAGTTCCAAATGTATCAGACGGAAAGTAGCAATAAAACTTTCTTCTTTTTTAACCATATAGAGGTTCACTGCTTATCTGCTTATCTAAAGTCTTTTTCCTCTCAGCCCTCCAGTGCATAGCTTTGAGTTAATCACACGCCTCTGTTTCTGACACAACTGTAACTGGTCCATAAAGGACCCCACTCTTGTATTATTTATTTACCTGTTTATCTCCATGTCCTACCATTTACCATAAACAGCTATTTCAATGTTTTCAATGTAGCAGATTCTTTTGTAAGTACTATTGTAAAATATGTATTACTATTTTTTTCATATATTTTAACTCAAATAACTATTGATATGCACATACTTTATCGTTCATACTTATTTTACTAATCCCTGTGCTTTTAAGATATGTGTACGTTTGTTTCTATTTCTATACGATGTCAGACAATTAAGTTCGCAAACTCGCCATGGTGCACTTACATTGGCAGCGCTGTGCAAACAGCTCGGTGAGGTTTCATAACCTTGGTATATCTGTGTCTCACAGCTGTGTTCTTGTTGACATGTGGCAGTGTCTTGCTGAGTGGCATTCATTAACGTTGTTGCGTGTTTCTGTGTACCATTGTGAGAATGTCTGAGCTTGAATTAGAGTAATGAACAAACATTAAATTTCTTGCTAAACTTGGCAAGAGTGGAAGTGAAATCAGGGACACGTTAGTACACGTTTGTGGGGATAATGCCATGAAGAGAACAGTGTACAAATGGATTAAATATTTTTCTGAGGGGAGAGAACGTGTCACTGATGAAGAGGTCAGGGCAGCCAGTAGTGAGCAGAACTGATGAAAACATTGTAAAAATTGTTGAATTGTGTGTCAAAATAGTCAGCTGACTGTAAGAAGCATAGCAGACCAAGTAAACATCGATAGAGAAACAGTCAGGAAAATCTTAAGTGAAAATCTTGGCATGAGAAAGGTGTTTGCAAAAATGGTCCTGAAGGAACTCATGGATGAACAAAAGCAAAGGAGAGTTGAAATTTGCCAAGACCTTTTGGAGAAGCAAGACGATGTTTTGGGCCATGTTATCACTGATGATGAAACATGGGTGTACCAATATGACCCTGAAACAAAGCATCGAAGTGCACAATGCAAGTCAACCAATTCTCCACAACCAAAAAGTTCTGTCAGTCCAAATCAAGAGTCAAAACGATGTTGGTAACCTTTTTTGACATCAGAAGGATTATTCATTATGAGTTTGTACCAACTGGACAAACAGTTAACCAAGCTTACTATTTGGAAGTGCTGAAAAAGCTACGTGAAAGACAGACGAAAACTACCTGAACTTTTCACCAAGAATTCATGGCTCTTGCATCACAACAATGCACCAGCTCACATGGCACTGTCTGTGAGGGAGTTTTTAGCAAATAAACAAATAACTCTATTGGAACACTCTCCCCACTCACCTGATGTGGCCCCCAATGACTTTTTCTTTACCCAAAGATAAAGGAAATATTTTAAGGAAGACAATTTAATGACATTCAGGACATCAAGAGTAGTACAAAAACAACTCTGATGGTCATTCCAGAAAAAGAGTTTCAAAATTGCTTTGAAGGGTGGGCTAAGCGCTGGCATCAGTGCATAGCTTCCCAAGGGGAGTACTTTGAAGGTGACTGTAGTGATATTAAGCAATTAGGTATGTAGCACTTTTTCTAAAATGAGTTCGTGAACTTAAGTGTCAGACCTCATATATATACACACACATATATATATACGTATACACATATATGTATATATAATATGTGTATGTGTCTTAAAGGAAATACCTAAAACAGATTTCAATCATCCACTCAATTTTTCATTTATAATTATTTCAAATTTATAATGTCATACTTTTTTATAGTATTATAATAATTCTCAAAGAAATCACATTGTCATTTAGTTTAATTAGTATCCTCAGTTGTTCACACCTGGAAGCTAACTGGTATGCCAAACAAAACTTTAAAAAATCTCATCTGATGGCCTTTCTATTAAACCATATTGCTTTATCCAACTTTTGTGTTTTATAAATGCCATGTATTTTTAGAATGGGCCAGTCTAAAAGCCATTGATTCAAAATCCTTCATTTTTGTCTTAAACTTTTATCCATTATGGTCTCCCTTTCTTATAAAAATCTATCATCATACATAGCAATAGATTCTATTTTTAAAAACTTTTTTGAGAAAAGTACTTTTAATAACATGAGTACAATTACAATTCATTAAAACAGCACAGTGTTTTGAAAAGCTTTTATGTGAATGTACATATTATTGATAATGCTAAATGTCCTCATTTGAAAAGAAAAGACTACAATATGATTTAATAAAAATGATCTTAATGATTTTAATAGACATCTTCTTGTCTACTTTTGACATATCTTTGACTAGACAATATTTTTATTGGAGAGAAAACTAAGTTACTAAGAAAACAGTACCTAGTTATAAAAATGAGAAGATGTCTTATTTATAGATATGTTCCCTCTATTTTAAGATGGAATTATAGAAGTAGGCACTGATGTCCCTTAACAAAAAGGAACATTTAATTCTCATCAATAAAGACTTTAATTCTAAGTGGGAGAGGGCTCTCTTTTCCAAGATTAAATGTGGTGCTAAGGAATCATTGTTCTTCTTGCCACTCACTTCTGAGGTTCCAAAGATTACCAAATGGCTTTTACCAATTAGGGAAAGCAAAGGATTTTTGCCTCAATTAAATGGTACTTTTCCAATCTATTTGTATAGGGGATTTAGGCACTGAAGTTCCTAACTCAAATGAATAGGTGTGACTAGATTTCCATTTATCAATTAAAAATGCACCTTTTCAGCTGTCTAAACAGTGATGCACAGGGTTTTGATCTCCTGTTAGAGTAGAATGACATAAAAAGTGTCATGGTTAACCACTTTTAACTTACTATGTTTCTGCTTTAAATAGTCCTGCAGACACAGAATCGTCCATTTATTCCCCTTGAGACAGACTGCATCCCCTTGTGATTACTTGGAGTGGCCACTAAAGGTCACTCTTACTCCATTTTCTCAACTCAGTTGTGAAATCTGAGCCCAGGTATCAAAATCTATGAAATCCTCATTTTTTGCACTAGCAAAGGATGCACTTCGGATGAAATATTTTGGAGGCTAAGAGGTTCTAGTTAGCATACCCATCTAGTTCAGGAAGAAGCAAAGCCTACCGTGTACGTAAGAGGTTTGAAACAGAAAGTTTGTGTTACATCCCTGCACTGATGTATTTCTAGGAATGTTATTAACATTCATAAAAGGTTCATTTTAAAGTGAATACAGGGCATATATGAAATTCAATGATTATGTTCTGGCCCAGAATGAAAATGTTTTATTTAAAAGAGAAATAAGTCATTTTTAGGAAAAACATTTAAGACCTCAAAGCTTATTGACTTAATGAATCATAACTGATCCTATTTGAAGATGGAGGGGGGATGCTTGAAAATAGCATTCGCCAAGAATTCAGCAGTTTAAATCATCTGTAAACATAAAGGCATTACACATAAGAGCTATTTCCTTTTTTACACATAAGTGTTTATGGTATTTAGAAAATGCTCATATTTAAAATTTTTCAATTTCTTAGGTAGGGAAAAGACCATATTATTTTGTACAATTTGCAGGAGATACTTCAAACAGCCAGTATAGGTGCTTAATCTCGCTAATAAAAAGGGGAACATAAATTAAAACAATTGAAGAATTATTAACTTTAAAAATGGCAAAATATTTAAATGGGAAAATATCAAGTATTAATATTGTGGAAAATCAAGTACATTACAATTTTCTAGGATTGTAAATAAGTACTGACATTTGGTGATAGCTAGTAAAAAAGAATGTGAATTATTTTGGACATTACAATTCACTTATAGGAAAACACTTACCTTAGGGAAACATTCATTTGTTCAAAGAAGTATGCACAATAAGTTACAGTGAAAAAAGAATGATGAGAGTACTTACTGGCTTTTAATGTTTGCTAAGGAACAACATCATAACATTTCCACACTGGATATGAATAAGACGTTGAAGCAGAAGTTAGTTTATAAAGAAAATAGCATCTTCTTATTTATGTTTACTCTCATGGTACCAATTAAGAGAGTTTTGCTGTTAATTACAAATCGAAAATATTGATGAATATATCAATAATTATATACCAGAATCTGATTCCTAGAATGTACATTGTGGCCATTTCTATTCACTACGCCCCAAGTATAAGATCTTGCTCATAAACTTCTCTGACACCAGTCTACTGTCTGTCCCCAAAGGAAAATCAGACAGTTGAAAATTAGAGCTTTCTTTCCAAAGTGACATATATGTAAAGAAGCAATCTAATTCCTCACACATCTCTCCAAATGTAAAGACCAAACAACTAAAATGGTGAAGATCTGCCAAATTTCAGAACTTCAATAATTTGTACCTTGACCAATAATTTAGGATATTACTTGCCTTCTCTATGCAGTTAAGCTTAATAGAGAGTATCCTTTCAAACTTTCTTTTGCACAGAGGTTTCGATTTAAAAATGTAAGGATCTTTTCTTTCCTTATCAGGTACTATTACAACTAAATATTTTCAAAGCAATCAGTTCAATAGTTAAGGAAAGAATTGTTTGTATTTCATAATTAATAGTACCTACAATACCCATGTCAAATTTAAGAAGGTTTCTAAGATTACCAAAACTTCCCCAAAGTCCCAATCTCTGCTCGTTATTAATGACTTTCTCTACCCAGTCTCTTGTCTCCTTTCCCCATAACAAAATAATTTTCTGATCCCAAGCAGATGGTGTCATTCTATTAACAACATTCTTTATTAATGACATTGCCTGTATCTCAAACTTTCTATTATTTCTGTCCTACTGATCAAGGAAATATTAAAAATATGATGCAATAAAGTGTTTGAACCAATCAGAAATATGACAAAATGGAACATATTGGGGTGAAAGCTGACTTTTTAGAATAGAAACTATCATGAGATTTATCTTTGTAAAATCCTCACTGATTATACAGAGGGTTGCGAATGTTAGTAGAAACAAAATAGAGAATCAGTAGAAAAACCCACCTAGTAAGGTCCTCTGCTTTATAAAAAAAGACAACTCTGCAGAAGTGAGAAAGCATTGTCTTATTTAAAAAAAAAAAAAAAGTACTTTAGCCATTGGATATTTATATAGACAAAAAGTATCTTGACATTTACCTCACGCCATACACAAAAGTCCATTCCAGATGTACAGCAGATGTAACTGTGAAAAGGCAAACAATAAAGTTTCTAGAGTGGTGCTGTCCAATATAGAAGCCACTGGTCATCAATTATTGGAAAACAATTTAAAAAGTCAATTCCTTAGTCACACGAATGGCATCCAAGTGCTCAGAGAGTACATGTGGCTAGTAACTGATAGTAACTACTAAAGCAGTGTATTAAAATTACGCTGATGGTAACCACTTTGAGCACTTCTTGTAATTGCAGGAGTCAAACGTGACTTGCATTTGTCTTTTGTTATCTGTATACATTGAGTATTACAATTTTAATACAGTTTTTTTCCTTTCTTAAAATGTGTATACACTTTTTTGGTGCCCTCTGTATTTTCATCATTACCGAAAAAACTTGTATTGGACGACAATTTGTCTAATAAGAAAAAAAAAGTGCTAAAATAAAGGATAAAATTATATACGAATTACAAATTAAAATTAGAAACTTTTGTTCGTATACTTTACTTTCATAAAACTATAAAAATGAAAAGAATTTTAGTGCCATAATTATATAAATGGACATCATTAATTTAATGTGACAAATGAGGTGTTTTACATAAATTAATTTGCTATTATTCAATTGAAGAGTAGAAAGCTGTAGTTTCAAGTTCAGGTCTATTTTCAATATTTCTTGATTTGAATTTCACTAATACTAATTCCAGCTGGTTCCTCCCCAAGGTTATACCATCTTAGTAAACAGCACCACCCTTCGTTTCATCTAGTTGCTAAGTTAAAAATCCAGTGGCCATCCATGACTCTTTATCACACACATTTAATCCATTTCTGGACATCCTTAAGGGTACCACCCACATTCACTACCATGTTTATCTATCAGTAGGAAACTTTTTGAAGTAACAGTCCAGACTTAAGGACTTAGCAAATTTGTTTTTCCTTCAGGCAGTGTTGTGATAGCTCCATGATGAAAAGCAAGGGAAGATGGTCAGAAGCCAAAATTTCAAACATTTCAAACAGACATTTCAAAGTTCAGTTTGTGCCATATTGTTCTTACCATGCTAAATCTTTTACCACTCACTTGGAAGTGTATTTCTTCTGTTCAAAAGTTGCTCAGATGTCTGCTCTGTTGGTTTTCAGCAGTACAGAGAGGCTGAGATGAATAAAACTCATGGGAGAGCCCATGAGAGAAGGGACTCGAGCAGTATGTTCTTTACTGTGGGACAAGCTGAGAGGAGAGAGAGCCAAGCTGAACAAGAATCACACATCCCTCTCTGATGGGACCCCAGAAAGACGGTCTATGTGGTAGGCTCACCTCCAAGTGAAAGAGTGTGGCACACCTGAGGCTGTGACAGAGCACCAGATTAACTCATCAAGATGTAACTGCTACTGGCTTTGAGTGCCACTAAAAGATCTGATGTCACCATTTGGCCTCAGAACAAAATTCTTTGACTCTCTTTTAAGTAGTAGCTTACAGCAAGTTATTCTTCACTTAATTATTTAATATCACTTAATTGTTTAATGACAATACTAGTAATGATAGCCAATACTACTGTTTATTATATACCAAGCACTGTTTAATATGCTTCACACGTATTGAACACCCTTGTCCCCCAACAACTCTGGGTAGTATATACTATTATCGTCCCATTTTATAGATATAGAAACTGAAACATAGGTAATAAGTAATTTTCTCCAAATCACACAATTAGTGAGAGACAGAGCTGACTCAGGCACTTGACTTCAGAATCTGCCATCGTAATCATTATAGGGGTAAAATGTAAATGCCCAGAGGCCAAGCCGGCAATAATAAGTGTGTGAATTGAACTGGCTAGGGCTACAGGCTAAACTAGGGAGTGTGGAAATCTCTCGCAAATTGGAAAGGGTTTGGCCAACTCATCAACAAATCATATTAGTAGTTAGACTATATTTATTAAAGTGAAAACTATCTCAAGGGCTTATACTTCATCCAAGTCACTTACTGAACAAATATGGATAGAAGCCTCCATTTCCCAAGTTTCTTAAAAAAGTTTAGTCCCTCCTCTTTCTTCTACCATTAATGAAGTGCTAAACTCCTTTGACGACTAAAATATAGGATTTCTACAAGCTCTAAAGTTCCTGGGTTTAGTCTGGACTATATTCTAGCTCCTTTGAATGTGCTATGTGCTCTCTTTTAAGCTTTTGGAATGTTAATGAATAAAAATTCAATTGAATAAATTTAAAGATCTAATTGGCTTTATTCAGTGATTCATGAATCGGGCAGCATCCCATCTAACAAGTCAGGAGAAGTTCTGAGAAGTTGTCCAAAGTGGAAGGTTTTTATAGGCAGAAACTGAGCAGGACGAGAAAGTTATTAGCAAAAGAAAAGAAAGGTGTTTCAGGAAAGGCTACCTTTTTAGGGGTGAAGGGTGACAGGGGTCTTATCAGGCAGATTACCACATACTGTTGATCAGGAAATTCCAGACTGATTGGTTACAGGTCATGCTCCTGGGAGGGACTGAAATTGAAAGTAAATTTTGGTTTGTTATCCTGGGTTCAAGTGTCTCCACCTTGGACCTGTTGTTCGTTTGTTTATTTGTTTGTTTTTTAATAGGAATTTTTTTCTTTAATATTCTTAAATTTCACTATATTGTGTCCAGACATTCTCTAGCTATTCTATAATCAAATTGATGTGAGACAGATTAACAGGAGTAAAAGACCAAATTTATTACAAATGTCCATATGGGAATTCCATAAAAAATAGGAGATCCTAAGACATATGGGGCAGGTAAGTTTGTATGCCATCTTGAGCTAAGGAGAAGAATGTGTGTGTATGTGTGTGGGAGGGGGAGGCGGGCAATTGTGGTTTGGGACTTCAAAAGGGAGAAAGGCAAATAAATGTTTGCTGGGTCATCTTTAGCAATGGGACACAGAGAGGACTTGGAACAAAAGGGCCCCGCTAGGATCCGCCCTGTGTATCACACACTAGTTTATATTAAACTACAGTTATCTATGATAATACCTCCCTTCCTAGAGCAGTTCCTCTGTCTAAATTATTTTAGGCAGTTAGGGGGAAGGTCAAAGGTTTTTCCTGAGTTTTTCTTTTCTTAAAAATAAGCAGCTTAAAATAATCAGTATCACAAAAGGCATATTTTGGAGAGGAAAACTTTGTTCCATCTCATTCCTTAAATGAACTTCCAATCCTGTACTTCATGGGTTATTTACAATTATAAATAATTATTATTTATATTCTATTACATTCTTTATTGTGTCTATTACACCTTTCACACATAATGTTTCTGCTCGGTTCTTCTTATGGTTTCTTATCCTTGTTTAACATTTTAAATAACTTCTCTTATCTCTTCTAGTTATTATGCTAAATTATATTATTTGGTCTTTTATTCTACTTTACTTCCACTGGAATATGAATTCTTATTTATGTGTCATTTTGAAATAATCGTGCTCGTTAAGTCCCTCTATTTATCTCTCTCTCCCTCTCTCTGTGCCTGTGAGACCATATTTCCTCAGGATTATTGTATAATTTATTTGGAAATGCGTAAAGGTTAAGGGAGGCAGGTCCTATAGTCCCTGCTTATTCATTTTGGTAGAAATTATAACTGAACCCTCTCGTCTACTCTTTCTATTCTATTTTCCAGATATGCTAAAAAACATATGCTCTGACCACAAAGCAATACATTTAGAAGTAAATAATAAAAAAAGTATAAATAAAATTAACTTGTACTTGGAAGGTGTTTTTTAATTGCTAAGTAATTCATGAGTTAGAAAGAAAATAAAATGGAAAATTTCAAAGAGCTAGAAGTATATGCTAATAAAACACTGCATATCAAAATGTATAGGGCTGCATAAGCCGTGCTTTACCAGAACATTGTTCTTTTAAATGCATATATTAGAAAGTAAGAAAGGCTGTAAATTAATGAAGTAAATGTCCAACCCATGAATTTATAAAATGAGTCACACAATTTACCTAAGTATAGTATAAAGAAAAATAAAATAAAAATAAATGGCATAAATTATACAATAGAAAGCAAAGATACAACAGGGAATCAAAAATACAATAGAGTAGAGGTGACATGGGCAAATAGCAGAACAAGAAGCCCCAGACCGCCTTCCTTCCACAGAGAAATCAGTTCAACAACACAACATGGACAAAATCAAAAAAAATAAAATAGGATACCAATTTTGAAAATGTATTTAAGATGTAGAAGTACTTTGAGAACCGTACTTACCAAATGAGAATCAAGAAGAAATTAAAACCCTGAGGAGTCATAGAACTACTAAAGAATTGAAGTAGCATTCCCCAAAATAAAACTTGAGACACAAATTGTCTCACTGGCTATTTTATTAAACGTTTAAAGAATAGATGACCCCTAATGATAATTAGCTGATCAGTGACAACTCACTTCAGTCAACCAGTGTCTGAAAACCAACCAGTAAGTGACCGCTTCACACTTTGAACATCAGTCAATTGGCAACAAATTCACTACAAATCATGCTTCTAAAATTGACCTTAACCTGTGTGCTCGATAACAACAATAAAAAACCATACCTAGGTAACTAATAGAAAACACGCTTCAAAGATTGATAGCAACCCACTCCTACCTCTGTAACCAATATAAAACTTGCTCTGAAAATGTCAACAACCCACTTCTGCCCCTGTGCCCAACATAGTACAAAACAAACTCTTTGCCAACATCCTATAGGAGAAAAAGAGTTTACTTTTCTCAACCAGACCATGCATGACTCCAGTAAAAGCCTTTTGTGACTTTGTAACATTCTGTGACTTTCAGACCAATAAGCATGTTAATCAGATACCTTGGGCCCAAATTCCATTTGTCCTTCAAATTCGCTGCCAGATAGGCTTATTAAAAATGAGTAGTCACTTGATTTGTAGCATTGTGGTTACTAACTTTTATTTTTTTAACACTAGAACTTATAACCAATAGGTCTTTATAGACAGCAATCAGGCCTAAATCGTGATATATGACAATTAGGCTTTTGGTTTGGAGAGGAATCATATAGTAAAGAAAATTAGATATAGGCCTTTGTATATAGATTTTTTTGTTGCAATATAAGTCTTTTCAATTATTCTGCTTATTCATTTCTTTCCCTTTTGTTTGACTACTTGAACACACTAGCCTCCTGTGTTTTTCGTTTTGCTTTGAATTGTCTTGTGTTGAACATATAAGAGAGTTCTTCATAGGAAAGCTAGAAATAACATGCTAGCAGATCAGTAATCTTCACAGGCTGTAATGACTAACGTCTTTAAGCAATGACTCTTCGTAGAGCAGAAAAACAAATCCATGGAGATATTCCGGATTTGGCCCCATATTTTGAAAAGAGACAGTGGAAACAACCAACTTATAAAATGCATGAGATTAAGATAGCACGAGGCAGTTTCATATTGGTGCTAGATAAACTCTTCCATGAGGCAACCCGTCATATTCAGGACAGGTTGGGTTTCTTCGTAAACAGACACTAAGAAGAAATCTTTCTAGGATGGCAAAGGATGCCTCATCTGTAACTTTATTCCCTTGATCAGGCCTGGGAAATTTTCCAGAGAGCCTTCCAAATCCTTTTTATAGTATTTTAATTACATTTTTTCCTCAGAGTCATTTAATGCTATCTAATAATTATTGTCCAGAGTATTAAATTATTCTATTATACATAACCTTTGTCCAAGTAGATGATACAACAAATGACTCAAAGCCAAAAACAGGATAAACTCCTCTGACTGAAACTCAATGGAAAATCAGACTTCTGCAGATAAAACTGCATGTTCAAGAGGAATCAATAAAAGTGATGGGAAGCTGGACAGTCCCTCATGGTTACATGTGCAGCTAAGTTGATGGAAAACAAAAACAGGGACCTGGGAATTTTATAAGCTTCCACACTACTAAGTAATTGTTGATTCTCCTATTGTTGTATGTGGTATAATAAAGTATATATATATATATATATATATATATATATATATATCTGGTCTTTGCCCTGTGTTCTTGGCACAGAGCTTCAAAAAACTTTGGAATTTCCTGAATGATCGAAGTGTCTTTTCTTACTCATAACAAGCCCATTTCAACAATGAGTTGATACTAGCAAGGTGATTCATGGTGGGTCCACAGAAAGTTTCAATAGAGGGGCTGGCCAAACACATACTAATAAGAGAATTGGAATTTTCAGTCCCATCTCTCAACTCTGAGGAGAGAATGGGACCTGGAGACTGAAGGTAATCCTGTGGCCAATAATTTCATCAATCATACTTGGGTAATGAGGCCACAATAAAAGCTCTTGAACAAGGAGGTTCAGGGAGCTTCCAGGTTGGTGAGCATATTGGTGTTCTGGGGAAGGTGGTGTGCCTAGCTTCCAGGAGGAGACAGCAAGAACGTTCTTCCCCTCCTCTCCCCCCCCCACCCCCCGTCCAACCTTGTCCTATGCCTTTCTTCCATTGGGCTATTCCTGAATTGTATCCTTTGTAATAAAACTATGATCTTAACTACGGCGCTTTGCTGAGTTCTGTGAGTTTTTCTAGAAAATTATTAGATCTGAAGGGGGAAGGATTGTGGGAACTCCCAAACTTATAGCAAATCAAACATGAGTGCAGGGAGCCTAAGGACCCAGGACTTTTGACTGGTGTCTGAAGTGGAGGCCGTCTTATGGGACTGAGCTCTTTCACTTGTAGGGGCTGTGCTAACTCCAGGTAGTTTCAGAATTGAATTGAATTATAGGTGACCCAGTTAGTGGCAGAATATTGGTATAAGAAGAGGTTTTAACCTTGCTTAATGAATCGATGACAACTTCTGTGAACATGCCTTTGAAAGCCGACCAATCAGTGACAGCCTCGCGTCATGGAAGTTAGCCAATTTTCAGTGGACTCACTCTAAGCTATACTCCTAACACTAGGAGACACCCCTAAGACTCGGAGACATGTTTCTCCGAAAATAAGACCGAACCAGAAGATAAGCCCTAGCATGGTTTTTCAGGATGACATCCCCTGAGCATAAGCCCCAATGCATCTTTTAGAGCAAAAATTAATATAAGACCCGGTCTTATTTTCAGGGAAACACAGTAATATTATCCTATCCCATCTCTGTGACCAACACAGCCGTGTTTCTGTAACATTGATATCATCCCGCTCCTATCCTTATATCCATCTTCACCCAAAACAAATCTTTCCCAAAACCATATGCCACTAGCCATTTGTTTTGTCCAATGTGACTATAACTATCTGTCTGTTACTTCAATAAGGCTTTTTGGCTAGAGATGTTAGGTAATGGTCTGATGTTTTGATACTTATGTAAACTCTTTCATAAATAGGGACCAAAAAAAAAAATACTCCTCAGCTTACTCTAAGAGGTCAGTATACTCTTTAAAACAGTCAGGAAAAGATAATACAAGACAGAAACTTTATAGACCTATTCACCTAATGACTATAGATGTAAAATTTCTAAACAAAATATTAGCAAATCCAATATAGCAGCATAGTATAAAAAAAAAAACTGAGCTCAGTTAGTTTCAAGTATATAAAGATAGCTTCATATTGTTAACAGATTACATCATATCAATAAATACAGAAAACATTTGAAAATAATGTAAAAGCATGCTTCTTAAAATTTTAAATAAATCTTTGTAAATTGGGACTAGGAGGCAATGTCTTCAACTTGATAAAAAGCATTTATGAAAAACCCACAGCAAATATGATCCCAAATGGGAAAATTTTAGAAGCATTCCATTTCAAATTTGGACAAACAAGATACTCCTATCATCACTTCTATTTAATATTGTATTTGAGCTCGAAATGCCTTAGACAAGAGAATAGCATTACCATCTAAGGAATGAAAAAGAGAAAATAAAATTGTCATAATTGGCAGATGATTTAATTCTTTACACAGAAAACCCAAAGAAACTACAGATAAATTATTAGAAATAATAGGAAAGTTTAGAAAGTGGATGGATGCAAGATTAATATATAAAAATCAATTGTATTTGCACACACCAGTTGCAGCTGAAAGATCATTAATAAATAATATTGTGATCTATCACTATGTGATTTCTAGGATATAGATTAAAAACGAGTGGCATTTAAATTTTTAAAGAAGACTCCCAATTTTACATACTTATTTATTTTAATTAGGTTTTTAAATGACTCCTTGCTTATAAAACTTAAAACTAGGAAGAAAAATGATTCTATGAACAGGTGGTATCCATCAACAGGTAAATAATTGAAAAAAAGTATTTCATCTTATTTAGAAATGCATTTTTTAAAATATTTTACTTGTTTAATATGATACATAAAATCTTGTAATATATTAATGTTGTTTTGTTTGCTTTTGTGGTATTATACTTATAATAAAAAGTCTAATAATAACTTCAACCACTTCATTAAACCCAAATGCCATTGACCCTTTTCTTTGTCCAGAGGGACAGCCATTCTGTGTGTGCTCCAGTTACTTCCAGAGCCTGAAAAGGGCCCCCAGGAAGAAAGTCAGGGTGAACTTGGAGATCGCTCAGATATTTCCTTTCTTTCAAGGATCACAGCCCTGCACTATTTGGGCTCTCATCCTTAAAAAACAGTTGCTTCATTTTTGGGGTTCAGATTTATAGTTATTTGCTCAAAGGGTAAGCTGATACCTGTTACTCTCTTATGGCTGTAGCTAGAAATTAACAGTAATGTTTTTACATGCCACTCATTATAACATTCTAAACACTACATCCTTTGCAACTATTTAATTCATGATGAAATACCTTAGATACAAGCTTTAAAATGCATGAGTGTTTGAGAGAGTTGCAGAGGTTAAGATGGGGCAACGATGAGACGCAGTAGTACATTTTTGGTGGTGACGCTTTCCAATCGGCAGCTCCAGGACACGAGGTCCTGAAAACTGGAAGAGAAGCCCCACGCTAAAAACTGAGATTTGGGGGGTTGTTGTCCTACAGTCTCATCCTGGGGTTCTCCAAGTGGATGAAGCCACCTAATTAGAGACAGTCTACTGAGGAAAAAGAAAAGTATTTAGAAGCAATTCCTGAGGAACTCCAATATTTAACTTTTATTTGAGGAGATGGAACCAGATAAAAAGACAAGGAATAAGGAGAAAGGTGGGAGAAAATAATATGAAAATGCAACTTATAAAAGCTTAAAAGCCAAGGGAAATTATTTAAGAAAGATAAGTGATCCGTTATGTTAAAAGTGCCATGGGGTCAAGTAAGACAAACTGAAAAGAGGCCAGCGACCTCACAGTGTGCATAGTCTTGAGTACAAGCACCTTAGAGATATTGCAGGTTCTGTCCAGAGCACCATAATAAGCGAGTGTTGTAATAAAGCGGGTCATACCCTTTTTGCTGGTGGGAGGGTCTTGCCTTCCATTTCTTTATTTTTTTTTTAAGTTTTTTTAAGTGTTTTTTTTTTCAATAACAGCTGGCAAGACCCTAAAAAAGAATGAAATGTTACCATTTGCCTCCAGTTTATCAAAAATGCAACTCCTGTGAAGCACAGTAAAGTGACACGCAATACGTAAAATGAGGTATGCCTGTGTATTTAAATTGTGATGCTAAGTGTTCACAAGAAGCGTGGAGATTCAGAAAGGATAGTGCCACCTGCAAGAATGTTTGAATGGCACAGCAGGATGTGGTCCACAGCACACATGAAAGATTGGCCCTAGATAGAAGCGTTTGAACAAAAGCGTTTCTAGAGGGATTAAGAACACCTTTCTTTAACCCTCTCTAATCCACTTATGTGTCTAGATATAATCAAGAGTACTCTTAATATCAAGTACACATTTTTTTAACAAAGATGAACTAACCTAACCTATTTTTTGAACTGACGAAGATATGGCACCACTACCCACACCCTCTATTTCCCTACCCTGGTTCTAGTGCAGACTGTTTTAATAGTACAGGCATTCTTTCCCTGGTGGTTCTGCTTGAAGTAAGATGCTATGTTAGTGATTTATCTTGAATCTTGACTTCACCGCACTGTTTTTTTTTTTCTTTTGCCAAGCTTCTATTCAGAAAAATTCACAGGGGTTTTGTTGGATAGGAAAGCATTGTTCAAACAAGAAGAAGATGCCAACGATAGCAGTCTCATCCCATTATAGTTCTCTGTAAAGTTCCTATTCTCTGTTTCTCCTGCCAGCTCATGCACTGTAGAACAGGGTAAGTTTTGCAAAGGCCCCATCTCTCCCAACAGTGTTGTATCAGAAGCAGGAGCTCATTTCTCATTGATTCATTTCCCATTCAAGGAAGTGGAGAAAATAATCATTATTAGATCAATAGGTTTATCTTGCTTAAGGAGACAAAATTTAATAAACAGCAGTAAAAAAAGCATTGTGCCAGATATGCTTAAGATTCATTTATTAATTTCAATGTATTGTAAATCAAATATGTGCCTTATGGTACTAGCAAGGAGAAATATTCATAAATCCTGTTTCATGTAAAGAGAGCATAGATTTATACTTCAGGCGATGGAAAGTTTAGGTGGAACCCATTTTGTGGCCACTCTCTGCCTTATGAAGTAGGAAGCAAGATACTTTGCTAAGAACTGAAAAAGTTGAGGCATCGTGCTGAAGTGGAGGAGAATGGGATGAGTTTAACAGGAACTCCCCCAAATGAGGAGAGGCATGATTAGAATAACAGTGAAGAAGCCGTTGACACTGTTGATCATTCAGTTGTACTGTTACCAATATTCGCTCTGTTTTATTTCCCCCTAGAGGTGCTCAGCAGGCTGCATTTAGGAAGAGAGATAACAGATAGTTGAAACCATAAAAACTAGGATTTCTTTTCCAGGTGAAGTAAATGAAAGAATATATTGGCAATATGGTTCTGGGTATTGACTAGAAAATGATAAAGACAAGAGAGGGCACCTGCACTTGAGGCCAATTGAGAGGCCAAGGAAAGAAAAGGTGGCAGGCAGGCAAGGTTGGCAGGCAAAATGGAAGAATATCCAAGAGATTATATGTAGAGAGTGAATGCCAACAACTGTAAAGGGTCTGATTTTACCCCATGTGAAAGGTAATCATTTAGCTTTCCACACTTTCATGGATGTGGGTAGAAGACACAGACTCTCAATCCAGAGATGAATGATGGTTTATTACTCCCGGGAATAAAATTACCAGAATATAATCGATTTCATACTGGTTCTCTAGGCCCCAAGTTCCACAAGGCAACACAAAGCGCCAAATGTCATCTACACGTGCCGGTTTGACTACAGGAGAGGAAGCTTGAGTTTAGGGAGCCCAAATGTTTTATAATGGTCAGTGAACATGTCTGCTCTTTGCTCTGGGGGAGACACTATCTACCTTTCAAGGTTGTGAGCAAACATGGCCCTTGTTCTGGAAGGAGACTCTTTCATTCTTTGAAGCAATTTTCTATACACCTATTCTTTTAAAGATAGTTCAGAATAAAGGGCAATTATTATATCACATTCAAGAAGGGCAGAAATGTGAGACCATAATGGAGACCTGTTGCCTGACAGTGGGCATCTGATTTATGGATTTTGTGAGAGAAATAATTTCAGGTGATGACAGTTTCCTGGCTTTTGTTTTTGAGAGTTCATGGCTGAGAAGATAAACAAACCAAGAGTTGGATGTGCTGCTTCTTTCAATTGGAATTTCTTAGGATGGTAGCAAAGGTTTGAGTTGAAAGGAAAATAGGAGTTAAAAGTCTTCAATGGGGTATATAGGAGCTAGGTGCAACAATGTGCTGTACATAATGTACATGTAAGTATACGACAGATAGGACATAAACAGCAGGGGTTAGAAAAAGTAGAATGTTTTATAGCTGGATGGTAAAGCCTCAAACAAATGGATTTAAGACAAGGCATATAATTGACAGCCTGAAGAAAACGGTTTTTACATTAAGCAAGTTGAAAGACACAGGCAAAGAAAATTTCTTTTTGAAATGTCACCATTGTCCTAACTCTCAAGCTTTAGCGGATGTTTCTAATAAAATACACTGAAGATACTTGTTTGGGAACCTGATACCACTTTGCACATCATCTTGTATCTAAGACTGAAACAGATTTAGCTGAAATGTCCATGAAACAATGACTAGAAGACATTCCAAATCCATCCAAGTCTAGTGTACTTCTAGAAAGTTTCCATGTTGTAACCATTCTCTATACTGTTTGAAAGAAGAGGAATTCATTCATATATTCCCAACTAGAAACAATAGAGCTACACCTAAGTAAAGGACCAATATATTTTATTTATTAAGAATCCAGGCTTTAGAGTAAGGCAAACTTTGAATCTCAGGCCTGCCACTTAATCCTTGTTAAACCTAGAGTAAATCAATTAAAGTTTCTACATTTGTTTTTTTAATCTATAAAATGATATGATGAGAGAATGATGATAAGAATAATGGTATTGTTTTATAATTAAATGAAATAAAATATAAAGGTCCTGAAAACTAGAAAATAATTCATAAATGGTAATTATTGTCACTGTTATTATTTTATTACTGTGCTGACATAAAGTTCATCATGTCAACAGACAGATAAACTCTCAACACTCATATAAGAAAATTAGGTATTTGCCTGTAAGTAATCTTAAATCATACCTGAAATTATAGATTCCTCCTTAACAGCTAACTTGGAATACTAAATTGGCACTTCTTTCTCAGTTTAATTCAGTTCAGATCAACTCAGCAGATAAAAAAAAAAATTTTTTCTTTGCAGTTTTATTTTTGTGTGTACATTTGCTTAACAATCACTGAATTTCTAAGCCAGGGTCAGGCAACTGAAGAGCCTTTATAAGTTGTTTATATTGTCTAGAACCAATGTATCCTGCAAACCCAGTCTGGAGCAAAAAGGGAACTACAACATCTTTCTAAAGACAGGCTTAGAAATTCTGACCCAGTAGGTTAGGATGTTTGCTTTCTCGGGTAGCAGGGCTGAGGCGTACTTGGCTGCTAGGCCGCCATTCTGCCCATTGCTGTTCTGGGTTCTTAGAATAAATATATGAAGAAGTTGTCTCACCTCATGAAGAATGCAAAATTTATCACATGCTATGACACAGATGTTATCTCAGAACATCTTTAGTTGATTCACAGTAACGCTTGAAAGGACTCCTGAGACCACTTGTGGATTCAACAGGAAAAATTACCATGCTTATTTTGAGAATTTGCTACAGACAGAGGAAGGTTGACTGTATCCTAAGCCAAATAAGAACAGAATGAGGTAACATTTAATTTGGCCTGCTGAGAACAGCTTTATTGCTTTACTGAGAATTTGACGTTTGAGTTGAGCCTGAAAAAAAAAATGAGTAGCATTAGAGAAGAAAATTAGAGAAGAGCACTTCAAGCAGAGAGACAATACTAAACAAAGACACGCATGAGATAGACTGGATATCAAATGCTTGGGAAACAGTGTCTTGAAAATGCTGAGAGCCCTCTTAGCAGTAAGAGATGGGATTCTACAGTGAACGGACTCAAATGACACGCTAAGGATTTGGACTTTATCAGGAGGTAAGGGGAGGGACCAACGGAACTTAAACAATAAATTCATGAATAGATGAATATTTAAGATAACTGACAACACAGTAGGTGATATACTTAGAGGAACAGATGCTGGAAATGAGATTTGATATGGAAATATTCAGGGAAGAGAGGGATGACATCACTGACGAGGACAGCCAGTAAGAGTTCAGCCGTGGTGACCAGTTAGCCATGGGAACTATAAAGGCGAAGGTAGATAAAGACACTTTTCAATTATTCAGGGAAGCAAAATAAGTAGATAACAGTGGCCTTAAATGAATTGGGTTTGACCATGTTAAGCCTTTAACCCTGCTGCAACTCATAGAGAGTCAACCACGTTCTAGGTCAAGTGTTGCAAACGTTTTGTTGAAGGACCTCATCGTAAGTGCTTTAGGCTGAGAGGGCCACATATGCTCTGTCACAATGACTGCTCTCCCACTGCAGTGAGAAAGTAGCCATCACAATGAACGGGAGTGGCTGTATCCTAATAAAACTTAATTTGCAAAACCAGGCCGGGGTACCTGTAGTTGAGGTGATGCTTGAAGATGTGGAAGTGGCAAAGTTCATCCCCCCCACCAAAAAAAAAAAAAAAAAGAAAATTAAGGAGGGAAGCATGAGATTTTTTGGTAACAAGCTGAGAATGAGAAGATAATCAAAGACCCTGGAAGAGAGAGAGTCGTTGACATGTGGGAAATAAAAAAGCAAAAGCTGAGTCATGAAAAGGGAGAGGCAGCACTTCCAGGAGAAAGAAGTAGTCACACATGCCCTGTGTTTTAAGATTGCCAAAGTAACTCCATCAGGGAGTGAATGATCCAGTCACTCAAGTTTGAATTTATGTCATATTTTCTAAGATAATCTGAAATAGAAACAATTTTGAAGTACTGCTCTTATTTGTGCCCAATTAGTAGGTTACAATAATGATTTCCGTCCAGTGTCAAACACGTAACATCAATATTAGGCGGATGAAGAGAGAGGGTAGCATGCAAATGCTTAGTATGACAGGACGCTGTTGTGGCAATCATTACAGAGGGATCAAAGCTGATGTAGGAGGTTCAACTGGCGGGTGCTGGTTTTGTGACTCAGTTCCCCATCAGATCACACAGCTGCAATAAGAACATTTCCAATACAAATGGCACTATTGATTATTTGGTATAAACACTTGTAAAATTATTTAGGAACTATATCAGACCTTTCTGAAACATTCCCTAAACGATAATGCTGTTATTCTGACCCTATACTCTCTTCACTCCTTATTTTTCTAGGTGGAATAGAACTCAGAGAATTTGTCAGGAGTAGTAAATGAATGAAAAAATGATACCTTTACTAGGAATAATATACTCTAAAAATACTTTGCAAGTAGTAAACTGAACCGGACAAAGAGAATTTATAAATCAATAATCAAGAGCTGGTTATAATTCCACGTACTTCCTTCCTGAAGAGTATATGGTTTCTTTTCAAGATTTCAAGATTTGTATTATGTACCTAAAGGAAGACGTGATCCTACATCCTAGTTGTGGTAATGCTTTCATGGGAACCAAAGGAAACACATAATAAGGAAATAACAATTCTTCTTGCTTCATATTCCAAACCTTGTAAAAAATGAATATTATTCACTAAGGTTTACTTAGCCACAACTCCCATTGGCTTTAATGGGAGTTTGGCCACGGCTAGAGACCACAAATAAGGTCCATGTTTCTGGTAACAGAAAGAGTGCCCTGTTACTGTGGAGAAACTGTTAAACCACAGAGTGAAAGAAAACAGTTTCATGTCACTGGAGAAGTCTCCAAGTTGACTTCCATTAAAATGTAACCTTATAGTAGGATGTGGATGGTTAGAAAGTACTTAGCATAAAGGACAAATGTTACTTTCCCAAAAGAGAAATTGTGCTAGAGTGAACGGAGATTGTCAATGGGATGCCTAAGGGTGCTGGCTCCTTTCCCATTCTGACACTTACTTGACTTGTCTTCTTTGGCAAGTTATATGCAGGTCCTTCCTGGCCCTCATTCCCTGGGCCAAATCTGAGCCCTGGTCACCTCCGAGCTGGACTCCTCTTACCTTACCTTCCTTTAGTCCCTGCCTGCTGCCTTTCTCCTCTCCAATCAACCTAATAGTACCAGTTCCCTGCTCATATTATTTCCATTCCTTCTCATTCACTCCATTTCATTCTTCTCTTTAAAAATCTCGCAGCAATTTCCTTTCCTTATTTTCATAAAAGTCACTTTCTCATTTTTGGCTTTCAGTTCCTCAATGACCAAAATCTGCTGTCTGTTCATCCCCACAAACTGGTCTATTTACATGGGAATACTGACAAATCCACAGAGAGTATGTGTTAAGAAAAATCAGCCCTTCTGAATTCCAAGGGCTAAAAAATAAGTGTCTCAACCAGTTTGGGATTCTAGCCAGTGGGAAAAGGAATAGCCTAAAGCAATTTGTTAGATTTTTGTTGTTGTTCTTTTTATTTTAATGTCAAAGAAGAAGAGTTTCATCTTTGATTACCCAAAGCCTTTCTTTGTTTTTCTAAAACCACAGAGGTTTTGTTTGTTTGTTTTGTTTTGTTTTTTAGCTGGGATGGACTTTAGGTGTTATCTAGTCTGTGGTTGGAAAACTATTACTGTTTTCACAATAAAGTTATTTGTTAAAGATACATCTTATACAAACAAAAATTTAAAGGAAGTTATGCCTTGAACATGGGTGCGAGTCTCTGAGTCCTACTGACCTATCCTTACGCAAGTCCTGAGAGATTGATTGGGGCCATAAGAACTCCACCAGTACATTCCAACCTTTTCAGTTTACACCTGAGAAGACTGAAGCTCAGAGTGTGTAAGTTGTTCAGCGCTACAGTTAAAGTAACTAGAATTCAGCGTCCTGATTCTGAGCCTGGGCCTTCTACTATGGTCTTTATAACCACTCTTCTTTATTGCTTGTTTGGAAAACCATCCATTCCGGTTGAATGATTCTGTGATGTGTTTTAGCACACATTGTGGAAATAACTCCATTGCCTCCAATGGAGTTCTATGTCTGTACAAAATGGCTCCAACTTTCCCTGATGACCAAGTCAACAGAACAAATTCAGGAGCTTCCTCAGTGTTATTAATTGTTTTAGCTAATCCAATGATTGAATTGGAAGTTACTAGCCTTCATAAAAAAAAAGTCATGAACAGATATCCTACCCATAAATACATGACTATTGGATTGAATTCATACTCTAGAACTATTTGAAAATGATTTATATTGATGAGAAAAAGAAATATTTGGGTAGGAATAGTCTGTCATGCCAACCCCCAGGACAAGCACGTGGCAGACTATACATGGAAGTTGATATAACATGTATCTAAATATTTTAAGTTTGTGAGTCAAGCTAGGCCCATAGCCATGCCTAAGTTTCTGTCCTCCAACCCACCTTCACTGCTCCCTGAGAATATCTCTTGCATCCCTCAGGCTTCAGGAGTCTTAAGCCCTGTCCTGGACCAATCTTCATTCTATGGTTGGATCTTCTGGGGCAGGGTAGGGTGGGAAGTGAGGCTGAGTCCAGGGCTCCTGGATGGTGTCTATCTAGTAGAACCCAAAATGGAACTGACCTGGTTAGGCTCCTCAGTGATCCGGATCTCTCCATCTCTCCTCGACCGCTGACTTCTCTGACTCAGCACATCCAGGTTAAGCATCTCCCCAAACGCTCTTGTCCTTCCATTCTTGACTTTTACATTTGTCTGAAGCAGAACTCTGTCAAAAGAATTGTCAATTTGACACACTGAATAGCCATCCCTCGACAAGAAAATACAACCGGTCTTCATGGTTTCACTGATGCTGTTATCAATCAAATTTTCATATAAATACGTTTAATGGAGTCTTGTGTGTGATGCAGAGGGTCTTTCACCCTCTCTCATTAAGAATGAACAAACAAACAGATACCACATTGAAGGGAAACCTTTTGATTATGCTATTTCTGGGCCCGAGTATTGGGATTTTTCAGTTTGGGGCTACAAAGCATTATAGAGACAATTTGGTAAATGGTTCTACATAATTGAGATAAGAATTGCTTTTAAAAAATTGAGTTTATAAAACAAATGATATTCATAATTATATGTGAGGCTTTCATTCCAAAAGAGAATGACTATAATGAACATTTCATATAAATCTTTCACTCCTGAAATCACCTTATTGAGTAAAACAAGAATGCCTTCAACCACCAGCTAAATGCAGTAGCTAACATGGGCATTTTAAAAAGTTTAGACACACCAAAGCATTGGTACTTTAACATAAGAAATAGTTCTGTTTCTGTAATGTTTCCGCTCATGCTGTTCTTTTCCACTGACAGGTAAGAGTGAGGTTTTGACACTCTTAATATAACATAGGGTGTTAATCTTATAATCACCCTGTCAGCACTTTCTGTCAGAGTGTTAATGGCCACCTTTCAGCCACTCAGAGGCTCTTGCCAATAAAAATAATACCGGCATCCAGCCAACCAGAAGTTATTCAGCTACTTTTTTTTTTTCTTTTTTTTTTTTAAAGCGATGAATAAATTTTTTTAAGAAGTACCAGCCTTCAAGGCAGAAGTCTATCTCTATGTCCTACTTCCCTATTGCAACTCTCTACCTGGTAATAAAATTCGAACTTTTTCCGTGGTCTGAACCTTTGCATTACATGTGAGTATCCAAAGTATTTCTTAGTTTTCACAAAAACAGTCCAAGAAAAAGTCCTATCTTGACAGAAAATGTAAAGCATCCTTTCAACCCAACTGAATGGGGCACTACTAATATACAATTAAGAATCATCCAAGAACCAGTGCATCTGAAAGCAACAGCTAATATGTATGTAGGTATGTTTATTATATAGTTGAAGCCTCTAGAATCCATTTCATACAGAATTTTGAAATAAAACAAAGTCAAGGAAATTATAATCACCTAAATTTTTACATTCTGGATTTGATCTTTTAGTGAATCAAAAAATGGCCTCCAATTTTGGTCTTTTTGACTAACCATCAAGCAAATAAAAGACGAGGAGGAAAAAGTAAGAGAGACTCTATAGGAAAGATTATCTCACCAGCTCATAGTTCCTTTCCCTGAAGTTCATGTCACTCTTGATTTTTCTCTCCCTTCCTTACCTTCTAAAGACATTCATTTGGGTCTGAGGACATCCATTCTGTGTTTACTGCTATCTTCCAGCTCATCTAAATTATACCCAACCACTTTGTATTTAGATGTTCAAAATTAGTGCTGTGTGTGTGTGTGTGTGTGTGTGTGTGTGTGTGTGTGGCAATATTTTTATAAACTGTTTGGCAAGGAAGTAGCTTTGTGATATCTAATTTCTTGTTGAAGTATCAGGATAGTAAACAATAAAAATAAACTTTTCCCAATGGAATGCCTATTCACAAATCTATGATTATCATAACCACAAAGATCAGTATGAAAATCTGACACATAGTGAGATGACTTTCTGACTTTATTTCACCTTAACTGGTGTGCCTTTTATATCTCTTGTGTGCTAACTTCTAAAAGAAGTGACACGTATGCAATAGTATAGTAACATGAATAGTACTGATTGAAACAAGGAGTTTCTGCAAGAACTTACCTGATTTATTTTATGTTAAGGATAAATCTGTCACCCTTTCCTTTGAAATCATAACACTTAGATGGTCTTTTATTTTTCCTAATGGCAGACTGCACATGGAAAATATATTTCCAAGAAATAAAATCCAAAGAAATTTACAATATCCTCTTTTCATTGAAAACTAAGAGAAATGTATCAGCAAATCTTTCATTGGGTTTGGCTATAAAACAGAGAAAACAATGAAGTACCAAGTATAGAAACAATTTTATGAGTACATGGCTCACATAGTTTTCTGAAAGAAATTCCCTTTCCAAAATGCTGATCAAACTAAACTCAAACTAAAATTTGAAGCTAAGAAGCCCAAGTACAGTTAAAAAAAAAATGGCTGCCAATTTAATCAAGCTTATGTTATGTATTATGTTTTGCCCAGAGACAGAAGGTAGGAATGGAAGGAAATCATTGAGTAGTAAATTTAATTATGAGATAATTTCAACTGAATGTCTCACTTTAAGCCGCTACATTTGTCTCAAAGAAAACGTATGGTCATCTAAATTAGTTCTGAGCCTCAGATGTTTCATATGGTAGAATTTCAGTGAAATTATGGTGTATACAAATAATCTGGCTTCTAAGGCATTTTTTACAGATTATTTTTTTCAAGCAAAAGATGTAATATTGTTTCCTTTCAGTCCTTAATTTAATCTCTGAAATGATGAGGAATCTCCCACTTTTTCCAGAGGAGAATCTACTTTAAACTTCTCAAAATCTTCAGTGTGCTATCAGAGAAAAGGTTAGAGAGTTGTGAAAGTAGACATTATTTGGGTACAAAGTGACATGTCCTTGGTGGTCACTGAGGAGGTAGGGAGGGGTCAACACTTAGGGTTAGGCTTAGTAGAAACAGGGGTTGGTATGTGACACTGGTTTTTTGATCCAGCAATCAAGTCTATCAGACCCCAAGTACTGAACATGACCAATAATGTCGAGACACTCGATGAAATGGTCTCTGATGTCCCTTCACATTATACGACCTGTCTTAGACCATAGTTTGTTTCATTCATCAAATACATTTTATAACTCTGTCAAGCATATACCATTTTTTCTAAAGATATGGAGAAAATTTTAGTTTCTTTTCTTTTTGTCTCATTTTTACATGGCATTATTTAAATGGTGTTTTTAATTACATTTCTATTCACGACTTCAAAGGTGTGACCAATAATCTAATTATATTCTTATCAGTACGCATTTAATTCAACAATAAAGTGCCTTCATATTCCTTCACTTTCTCACTATTCCCCAACTTTCTCATCCTCAGAATGTGGAAAACTGTTTTCATGGCCACTCATCTTCTTCCTGCTCCTGGACATTGCAGCATTCTGAGGGTCACACACTCACCTGAGTCACGTTTTCCAGATACCAGAACCTATGGCATAATATTAGAGGGGTACTTTGTACTTAACACATGTTAAATAACACAGAGAAAAAAATTATAATTAATAATAAAAGCCATTACATAGCTTTGTTTTGTAGCCATATATGTATATATATAGGCATATACAGTAACAATGGTGAGTCTATCACAGCAGTTGTTTGTCTGCAAACAACGAAACACTGACTCTCGGGACTTTACAAAGAGAGGCTGCATCTGACGGATGAGAGAGCCCGTGGGATTAGAGTGAGGGTTGAAGATAAACAGCTTCTGAAGTGTCTAGATCCTGTCTCGGTCGCAAGGCTTGCCTCACAGTCTTCCTGGGGAATGGATGAAGTCCAACTCATTCTTTCAGCCTTGCTTCAAAGTCCTTGGCCTTGCTTGTGCACGAAGATGCAGAAAGAATTTCCAGTAATCCGGAGGCAGCTTTTGAAGAGGATGGCAGGCACCTGGATTTCATGTTCCTCCATGATGACTTTCAACAAGGAGAGGCACATCTGCAAATTAAATTGTGGTGTTGGGTGGCCAAAATATTAAAATCCATGACAGTAATATTTATCTTTACAAGTGAAGCACTATGGTTTCTCAACACTGGCAAGGAAATGCATATAAAAATGTGATGGTTAGGTAATGAGAAGAGAAAAGGGGAAAAGAACTTACTTTTATAGATACTCTAAAACCAACCAAAAGTCTTATGTTAACAGACTCTAATAGGAGCAAAACATTAATGACTTAGAAGTTATAGGTCTAAGTTACTACTAAAGACAGACTGAAAGTAACAGGTGTTAAGACATTTACTTCAGCTGATGACAGTTTGTTACTAATTAAATCATTAACTGAGGATTCTGCAACACTTTGGCAGTACTCAACTTGCTTGAATCAGTTTCTCACACCTAGTTTAAAGGAGTGCTCTTGCTTGCTTTCTATCATTAAATAAACTTTGCTTAATTAGCAGTTACCTTCTCAAGTTTGCCAAACATAGCTTGGCACTTAGTCTAAATAAACATGGGATAAACTCAGAACAAACTTGAAGAAAATTAGTTTATGGTCTTTTATTAAATGTACCAGATGGAAAGACAAAACAATGCAAAGCAAAACAAATCAAAAACAAAATCTCTACAAAAATATGAAAAAAATAATTGTTAAAACTTGGGAACACTCGGAAGAGAAATGGAAAGAGAAGTTGAGAAATTTTATGTGAATGAAGATTCAAAAATGGGGTAGATGATATCAGTAGCTCATTTATCTTCCTGAAAACAAACATAAAAAATTGAAATAAGCCATAGCAAACCCAACTGGTTTTTAGTTATACTCCAAAATGTACGACATCATGGTTGTACCATCATAATGTACCACAGAGAACAAAACTTTCCTCCTTCACCCAGTTTATCCAACTAAAGAAAACTTTCAAACTTTTCTGATTCTCAGAATCTAGTTTACATCATCATCATCAGGAAATAAAACCGACCTACGAAACCATTACCTAAAAAGTGACAGACTGAAAGAAATAGTCTTTTGAGATTGGCCAATCAATTGATGTGTGCTTCCAGAGAGGATTTGTGTTGTGAGGTTTGGAGAGAAATGAAAAACGACCTCTATTCTCAGAGATTAAAATCCATTCAGGGAGCGAAGAATGACTTTGGAGGAAACAATTAACTCAACAAGACAAAACCCAGGAAATGCTTAAGCTGTGCAAGAAAGTAGGAACTCGTGTTGAAGCCTGAGGATGAGATAGGATTTGAGAAGATGGATAGTAGTGAAGTGAACATTCCAGGGAAGGCTGAGGTAGTGAAGATGCGGGACCAGGTAGGGGTACTAGTTATTATATATTTGGGAACAGGTGTCTGGAGAAAAAGGCTCAGGATCACATGGTGTGGGATGGGAACACTGGTGTTGGCGACACACTGAAGATTCAACAGGCCAGACCCAGAAGTCTAGAAGGATAGAAAATGATGTTGATTAGTCAGAGTCACACAAAGAAAAGCTTTGAAAAGCCTCTGGAAGGAATGGAGACATATCTGTGCTTGAAGCAGCAGGACATAGCAGACTAATAAGTCTACTATGTAAACCAGAGAAAAGTCTGGAAGGGATTTGCAGGAAGGCTATGTCTACCTCTTATGTTTCTTTGACATTATAAATACCAATAGATTTAAAATAGAAGCTGAAATCAACTAAATCATAGAGACCAGAAAATGTACTGCCAAAGAAGTGGAAAACCCACAGTTACATCAATGATACAACTAAAACAAAAAGAGATATATATTTTTTTAAATAAAAGGGCCACATTTAATCAGGTAGTTGAATGGAAATGTTAGGCCCTACTGGATTCACGGTGCCCAGTCATAACTATTCAGGCCTTCACCCTCCAGGCTGAAGGCTACCTGGTCTGAAGCCAGTTCTTCTGTGTAGAGAGGGAGCGTGTTGGGGGCCTTAGTCTGGGTATCTTGTGAAACATCAAGGCACCCATGTGCATTTATCACTCGTCCCTTCTCAAATCCTTCTGAGTTAGTGGGGGTGGGGGTCAGGGTGGGGAAGGGAGAGAGAGGTGGAAGAGGAAGGGGAGGGGGAGGTGGAAAGAATGAGAGAGAGAGAGAAGAAAGCAGGAGAGGGGCCAAACATAGACTAGCAATTTCAAATTCTCCGCTATTTTTTGAAAGCTAGAGCGCTCACGGAAGGGTAAGTATCTCACTCAGAGAAGTTATAAACTAAGTGCCTCAGAGAGGAATATCAAAAAGGAAGGAGATAAGTTTCTGGACTTGGAGGTAATAAACTGCAAAAGAACACAGATGAGGTGCAGACTTAAAAATGAGACTGCTTGAAAAAAATCTGTGCATGGAGCAACCGTCACCCGTTAGCCTGTGCCTTCCCCCGCCAATTCCATTGTGTTTCCCAATGTATAGAGCTAAACGACCATCCTCTCCTGGTATTCCCTTGCCCCAAGGTACAAACCCTCTCTTCACCTCTCCTCTAGCCATGACCTCAGCACATCATGAGTCCACTATTTAGAGAAATTGAAACAGGAGATTCCAAACCCAGGGACAGCACACACAGGGAAGAATGGTGGTGAAGTGCCAGAATGACAAATAGGAAATGATGAGAAAGTCCTTAAAATTGACACTGGGACCTCCGTCCACCTCTCTCAGCCCTCTCGCAGAATGTGAACTGCTGAGGAAAATAACTCCAAGCAGAAAAGGAGATGATTCATCTCTGGAGAAACATCAAGGTTTCAGAAAAATGACGCCTAGATATTGACATTTGGAAATCTCCCAAGAAAAAGTCAGTTTATTATCTAATCATCCTATAAAAAAGGACCTCCATTCACAAGCCTACCCAGACACACAGGGTTTAATACCTTTCTAGAGCTCCCTGTTTATACCCACGAAGAACAAAATAGCGTTTGAGAAAAACCTGCAACATAAAAGAAACCAAAGCAAACAAATTAGACAAAAGGGAAGGAGAAAAATTGAAGAAGCAGAACAATTTTTTAAAAAAATATACAATTAAAGTCATCACTATATGAGAAAAGCTGTTTCATCTGTGACAGACCAACAGAAAAGTGAACAGAAAACACTCAGGGATCAACAAAGAACTCTTGAAAATTAAAAGTGTGATCGCTGGCAATGACATATTTTTAGGAGATGGAAGTTGGATATCCCCCAGGAGTTGGAGGTCCTTTTCTGATGGAAGACACATTTTTCCCAGCCAGAGCTGTGCCTGATTATATTCTGCATGCATTGTGGCTGTTTCTGGATTCCCAGAAATTGAGCACACTGTAACATCTCAGCTGCCCTCCTTACTTTTTCAACCATTTTCTATCGCTTGACTTTGAAATGTGGAAACTTAATTAGGTAATAACTGGATCGTTCACAGAGTTGTATTTTGACCACTCTTGGTCATTTTTTTCTATCTTAAAGCAGACTGCTTCTAAGAAGATGAGGTGTATGCATGTATGAATGCCATTAGTAGAAATGCAGTAAGAAACTGGATGAAAAGGCCATACTCAGGATGTGTTCTCCAAAAGCACTTAAAAATTTTGAAGTTTGAAAATTGATTCAATATGTGAAACATATAACGTTTACACTTATTTTAGTAGAATAATGGTTTGTTCAGAAACTTGTATAAAGCATAAGGTTCACATAGAGAGACACTGACAAGATATATATTGCATTGATTAAAATTAGTGATATTTAATTATTTTTCACAGTTAAGCCTTTCTTCACATTACCCTCTAGCCCTGGTGTTTCAGTTTTGAAAAGAGTATTAGCTCTTTATTACTTTTAAAAGAATCATAATAAATACATGTATTTAGTACAGGAACCATGTAAATCAGTGATTATCATATCTTGCTCATTCTTCATCTTTCTAGAAGTTTTAGTATTTTAATCTGTTTATGTAAAACTCCATCCACTCACTCTATTTGCCTCTGGAGACAATTTATATCACTGTCAGTGCTCCTGAAATACAGTAGTTAAAATTACATCCAAAATATTCCAAGTAAAATAAGACTACAGTTTTGTACAAACAAAAAGCATCATATTAGGTTTCTGATAGTTTCCTTGACTGTCAGTATAAGCTGGCATCCTCAGGAAACAGAGTAGTATAGGTTGTAAACTATTTTGATTATCTTTCTTCTATAATTTATGTTTGTCATGAATGAACTTTGTTTATGAATTATGACAAGTTGGAGGCTTGAGATGGAGAGAGTTACTAGATTGTGCACATAATTGATCTTCTATTCCTTTTGTTGTTGCTTTTTCCTCCTCATTTGCTCAAACCGTCAGTATTCTGAGGATATTATGCATTTATTCTGCATTTGAAGGTATTTCTTTGCTCTTGGATATCTAGTACATAGAACTTATGAATCTAATGAGCAAGTCTAACTAGGTTGAGAAGACTTGAAGAAAACACATTAAAAGTTATGAAGGCATATTAAGTACAGGTCTAAGATTGGTATTTACCAAAAGTTAGAGTTTGGAGTTAGGTTTCATCTTGACTTATCTTTTAACAAACAAAGTGTGACGCTTTCTTCCTTCATCAGTCAAGGCCAGTTATATGAAAGAAAAAATACCATAGGAATTTCAAAATGTAAGGGACTTAATACAGGAAATTGAATGTTTACAATATCATCGGAAGAACTGAAGGAATGGTGGTCAGAGACCAACTAGATGGAAGGTAGAAAGAAATTTGCGAGAACCAACCACTCCCTCCATCTAGCCATTCCAACCTCAAAGCAGGCATGAAAATCCCACATTAAATAAAACAGCATATATAAAGCAGTCATCATTTACTATGAAAAATAAAAAGCTCTTTAAAAATAAATTATCTAGTAATGGTACTAATTAAATATCCTCTTTAAAGACACTTTTCTAAAAACTGTTTACCCCGAGTCTCAGGTATAATATCTGGAATAACAGGTTATCAGTGATTTGGAAAATTAATATGAAGAGATAATATGTCCTTCCCTATCATCATTAAACTCTCACTAACACCAAACTTGGGGACAAATGAGGGTTGGTCCATAAACTAGAGTACAGTGGAAAGAATATGGGTTTTATATGGATTTTGGAGACAAGCACGAGCTCTAAACTGACTTCAAAAACTAATAACTGTGAAATCTTTCACTTACAGTTTACTTAGCTTCCTGGGCCTTTGCTTTTTTATTTCTAAAAAATAATTAAAATACTTCATAGGGTTGTTTTAAAGAGTAAATGAGATAATGTGTCTTCGTATCAGTAAATGATAGTTACATTTCTGCCTTCTTTTGTCTATCTGATATACAGGATATCAGCACATGATTACCCATTATTGTAGAAAAGACGATGCAGTGACTGCTGTAAGACACAGAGAAGTGAAAGATGCAACTGGTATGAAAAAATGGGTAAGATGAATTGGGTTGTTTTATTGTAGTAAAACAAGTAACAAAATTTACCATCTTAACTATTTCTAAGTGTACAGTTAAGTAGTGTTAAGTATTCACCTTGTTCTGAAACAGATCTCCAGAACATTTAGTCTTCCAGACTATCCTATGACGTAGATATGACACCTTTCCACAGGTGTGGACAGACGCGTTTATGGTGGGGAAGGAGCCGCAGATGTTGTGGTCTGATAGCAGTAGAAGAAATATCAGAGGCAGAATTATAGCTGCTACCATCTAATGACCCACACAATGTGCTGAGCTTTGAGTACATTTTCTTTAATACATTTAAGGTAAGGAATAAAATGGTCAAAGGAAAGCCTGTAGTAGAAGAAGAAAACTAAAAGTAGGTCCCGCAGGACAGTCCACCTTGAGGGGTAGAAAGAAAGGGGAGACACAAACAAAGGGGCCCCATGATTGAAAAGGCAAAGATGAGCCAGACAAATTCTGTCATCGAGTGGGTGGGGAAGAAGAGAGTTTCAAGAAAAACGAAATACTGGAAGCTGTAAGAAGGTTGAGGAAGATGCAACTGAGGTCATTAATGACTGTATCTTGCACTCTCCCAAATTAGTGTTGGTCAACTCCACCCTCTATCTCCAGCATTCTTCTAAGTTTCAGGATCCTGGCTAAAAACCGTTTTTGCCATTGGGTCTCAAAATGTTTGTTTGTACTTAACAATGTCCCTTCCCACATGGTAGATTTAGCAAAGATGACTAATTCTTTTCCACTTTGCAACATTCAATTACAATTACTATCTATCATCTATCTAACATATACATGTTTTATAATATTTATATATTAAATTTTAATATATATTTATTTGAATAATATATTATAATTAGAATTATATGTTATCTATAATTATTATATATTTGTAAATGAAATATAATACTTTCACTTACTTTAGGAATCCGGTCATCATATGAGTATTACTTTACCTACTAGTCTTGTTAAATTGTTCTGAAATTTAACCACAGAAGTTTGCTCCCCTGAAGAGCTTAGTTTTGCTGCAAAATTTGTGACTGCATTCTCCTTTTCAAAACCATTGCAATAACGGTAAAATTACATATGTACAGTACCAATCCAATAAAGTCCCACTGGCAGTGTTTATCCCTCAAAGAAATATTACTCGTGCTTCACATACCCAGTGTTTAACATTACATTTCCCCTAATCCTTGCTGAAACAATTTATTAAAAAAGTACAACATTGGCTGTGAACTTGTGGAAAAAACTTTTCAAAAGCATAAATTATTTCTGCCTAACAACTGAGGGAGAATTGACAAGTTCCAATCTTTTGGACGTGGAACATGATATCTAAGAGATTCTTTTCGTTTTTCTCTACAAATATTGCTGATTTAGATATTTAATAATCCTATTCTGTATCGTAATATTGTTGAGTTTTGTTCATGATTGTTTTTCAGAGATTTCCATTCAATGATGTCATTCTTCATGTGGATTCTGTAACTTGATTCACCTAGCCTACTTCACACAGTATTTCCAGGGTCAATGCTTTCAAAGCTTCTTAGAAATTAAGGTCTGTTCCCTCTGGGGCTTCAAGCTCTTGTCTGAGTAGGCAAAATATGGCTGAGCAGTCTCAAAATTCTCAGTCATCAGTCCTTGTGGAAGTAGGGTGATGAGTTATTCTTGGTTATTAATTCACCTTCCACCAGGCCTCCTTTCTCTTGTAGCTCAAGATTCTATGCCTCTCAGTGTATAAAGCACGTTACACATTCTTTGGGTTCTTATCACTTATGGCCCCATCACCTCCACCACTTGCTGAACTACTCCCCAGAGCTGATAACAAGCACCTGAGAACCAAGGCCTCTCCGTGCTAAGCTTCAGTTTCCCCATAGACTGTTCTCCACACCTCCCTCAGGAGCCAGCTAGCTCAATGTTTCTTGTGTTAAAACCATCAAAGTTAAGCTAGTGAAATCAGATTTTATTCAGTCACAGTGAGGAAAAGACCTAAGGTCCATTCCGATTTGCACAGAAGTGACTGATTATTTTAAAAGGAAAATGAGGGAGCAGGGAGAGGGAGGGAGCAGAGGCTCAAACTGAGTCAGGAAAGTGAACAATTACAAGGGATCGGTCAGTGTAAATTCAGTTAGGCCAACTGTATCATCTAGCTGGCCATTATCAAAGTGAGGACTCTATCCTCCCACAGAGACCAGGCCCTGTCCTTCCTGATGACTGCATTTCAAAGGAATGGCTTTCAGGTCCCAGAGAAAGAGATTCCTGAGTTGTAGGAGATACATACACTTCTCAAATTCACAGAGGAAGGAGTCACAATTGTAAGCCTTTTTCAGTAAATGCTCTAAGAAAGAGAGGTCAGGGGCCTATGGTCAGATGTTGGCTAGAACAAACAGTAAATTCTTTGAGAGCCCTGAGTTTTTTCAGACAGGAACTTAGAGAGAGGCTGTCTTCCCAGGAGCGTGGCCTTGGGCTGCTGGATGCCATGTTAAAGTGTGGTCAAGTGTCTTAGTGCAGGAGTTTGAATGGAGTGGTCCTGCCAACAGTTTTTGCAATTCTCCAAATTACCCCTCAGAGATGACCAGTTCCTAGAAAGTGCTGTTCTTCATTTGTCTCTGATTTCACAAACTGAAGAATGGTGAGAATTGTATCAGCCATGCCTTTCGCTCTAAGAAGCACATTTCAGTGGGAACAGAGACTCCTGCTCACCTTTGGGAATCATACCTGGATCATGAAACGAATGATTTCATGTTGTTTTATAAAAAGTGCTTACCTGAATCCCAGTAAATGTTCCACCTAGCCTTTGAAGGGTCAGAAAACATTAGTAAACCACCAGCAGAAAGAAGGAAATTCCATGCAGAGGACCTAGATATAGCCAAAGTCATAAAAGATATGCTTTGATTTGATCTGTAGCTGCCAGGATGATAAATCTTATGTTTCAGCTGATTTCTTTTCCAGAAGCCATTGTTATCATCTTTACCTATGATCAACCTAATTTTCCTTTAGCATCTATGTGCTATCAGGTTAGTGTCAATACCCAATTCTGAAGTGTTAGAATTTTTGCTTTTGTCGTCTCAGCATCACAGACTGCTTTGGCCACATGCAGCCTATTCTTTTAACCAGTCACATCTAAAGAGAGTTGAGGGGAAAAGTTAAATATATTGAGACTCTTTTAAATATCCAATGCAAGCAGGAGACTACATTTTTCTTTTCTTAAAAATTTAGCAGATGCGTTTAAACCAAATCTCAAGCAGAATATTCATATAAACCTGAGAAAATATGAAACAGCTCTGGCAGAAGTTGAAGCAGATGTCCAGAGCCCACGTACCCCCATATGAAGCACCCTCTGCCTCTGGAAGTCCATGTTGCAACCCTGTAAATTCACGGGATTCTGTAGAGAACTTGGAAAACGACTGTATTAGATGAGAGACACTGAGTGTGGTTGTGCACAGGGGCCCACATGCTCAGGAAGAGCAGAAGCCTTTCTGCCCGGTGGCCTTCTGAAATTTCTACCTTACAGATGAATATTGGGGCTTCATTTAAACATAACTAAAAGCTGTTATTTAATATATTTGGGGATTCAGGAACTTTATGAACAGATCCTTCAACAGATCTTACATTTTAAACACAATACAATTTCAGAAGTATATAAAAATTAATTTAAAAAAAATCCCCAAAATGGTAATACAATGAAGATATAGCCAATTATTACAAAAAAATAGGCAGGTTCTACTTCAGCGATCCCAAAGATCTGATTTTTAAATTACTTGCTAGAGACTGAAACTTGCTTTCCACTTGGGCAGAAGTAGAGGAAAGAAGTGCAGCCATAAAAGGAATAAAGATGGTGACAGAGGAGGCTGCTGAGCTCCCTTCCTCCCACAGACACCCTGAAAGTACAGCTATACACGGCGCAATTCTGTCTGAGTGACATCTAGAAACAAGCGAATGACTCCTCCACGGTGACGAATGAGAAAATACCGACTTCTCAACAGGGAGGAAAGTCTAGACACATTCTCGCCAAAATCCTAGTTCCCTGCAATTGGGAGGGAACCCCCAACTCCCAATTTCTCCCTGAGGGTCAAAGGGTTGAGACCCCACATGTAGTGTCCCAGCTTTTCAGACTCCCACTGGAAGGATGGGCTCCCCAAAGACCTAGCTCTGAAAGCCAGCAAAACTGTGTCCCTGAGGCCCACAAGAGTGAAAAAAACAAAGACATGATATTTACGGGGTGCCATGCATCCTGCCAGGGCTCAGTGCATAGGAGGCAGGCAAAATCACCAGGTTCTCAGTCTCCCCCCAGAAGAAGTTTATCTGCATGCTTTAAAAGCCGCTTCCTGAGGGCCAGGCTGCTATGTAGCGGACACTAGGGTACCTCCCCAGAGGCCAGGAGGCTGGAGAACCCTCCTCCCACTTTTCCCTTCCAGCCACTGGAAGTCACCAGTTCCTCCCTCGAAGGAGCTTGTACACACATGTGGTGCCTCAGCTTTTGCAACAGCCACCAAGAGCCTAGTCTCTGGATTACCTGGTTATAATAGCCAATGGGGTTTGGATTCCCGAGTCCCACAGGACTGTAGGAAACAAAGAAACAATTTTTAAGGAGCACAGGAGCACCCCATCCCAGCAGCTGTACACCCAAGCGCAGCACAGAGGAAGCAGGTGAAAATACCCATCTCAGCTTCCCCCTGGAAGGGGCTCAACCACACAGTTTCCCAGCTGCTGCCCGAGGGTCCAGCTTCTAATTAGCTTGCATTTAGGTGCAGACCCTGATCCTTGCCCCTGGGACACTGACACCTTCAACTCCTGGGAGCCACTCAACCAAGACAGAGGCTTGCACAATCACAAAAGTTTGAGAGACAACTAGAGACGGGGCCAAGCGGGTCAGCAAGGTTCATCTCCTGCACGAGACCACTCCATCAAGACTGGACAACGCGGCTGTTGTGTCTAATATACCGAGAGCAACACAGAGAGAGTCAAGGAAGATGAAGAAACAAAGGAATATGTTCCAAACAAAAGAACAAGATAAATCTCCAGAAACAGACCTTAATGAAACAGAGATCAGTGATTTACCAGATAAAGAGTTCAAACTAGCCATCCCAAATATTCTCAACAAGGTCGTGAACAGAGTGAGACTTCCGACAGAGACGGGAAATATCAAGTATTCACAGTAGGTTTCCCTTATTGAATTAGAATGGCAACATTCATCACTTTTGAAAGGAGTCAAATCTGCTTTTAAGCATATTTGCAAATGTTTAAGTAAAGTATATTGTCATTTTATTTTCATACAGTTTGCAGATATATATTCTTATATCTGAAATAAAGCTACCACATGTCACACTTACATAGCAGATATTGCTCAGAATGTTTAAAAATTCTGGTAAGCTCACTGAAGTTCAAATAAAGAGGCCTAGGAGTCTTATCCAAGCAGCTGTGGTCCCTATTTGAAGTTTAGCCTAGATTATTAAAACCTCAAACCACAAAACTCCCCTAGGAAATCTTGCATAAGCATTGTTCTCATTGAAAAGGGCTGGATCAGAAAGGAAGCAAGAGGTTCATGCTTTCGTTGGCTTTGGAACATCAAAAACCAAATGGTCAATTCTCCTTCAGATGTGTGTTCAGAACCCCTTTTAAAGGCAATGGAAATTACATGTGTGGATTTGGGGAGAACATACCCCCAAGTAAGCAAATTAAAAAATGCCCAAACAATGAAATCTCTTTGCTGAAGAAAAAAAAAAAAAAAGCACGTATACAATACTTACTTTAGAAAGTAATTTTATGCAACATGTCAAGTCAATCTATCCATCAGTGATAGAATTTCTATGACCAGTTTGAAGGAAAGACTTAAAAATACTTGAACCGTATTTCTTTCTGGTTTTGACCAGAAAAATACAGTTGCTAAACTATTTTTGAAAAAGCAGTTATTTATGTTTCTCTCAAGCAAGTATCTCATAATTCAAAAATTGGTTATTTTTCTACCAGGGCCTGATGGGAACATTTTCATATTTGCTAATGACAGAGCATGTAAAGGAGATTTTTCTTTGTGGAAAGAGCTTCTCAAATAGCCATCCTTTAAACGTAGATTTTATCACTGTGAGAGAGGAGGTAATGTTCTTAAATACCCCCAAGAATGTGGCTGACAGACAATGTTAATTTGGCAAAGGAGAGGTGAATAAGGAAGACCGGATAGAGGAGCTATTATTTTTGAGGATGTGGGTAAGGAGTTCTGCCGAAAATACTCCTTACTATATCCAAACCACAAAGGTTTACTAAACAGAAATTTAAATCAAAAGGCAAACAGGATATTCATCTGGGACACATTTTTGGATGCATACTTTTAATACCACATGAAAGCTGTGCCATCCAGATGTAAAAGCAATACAATTTAAACAAAAAAACAAACAATGAAATAAGAAGTGACATTGGATGATAGCCTCTAAAACGGGGCACTTCCTCTGTGAAGTTACAGGATCACAGAAGGAGCCATTTGCTCCGAGGAAGAGGTGGGGCAGCTCCTAGAGGCCTGGGCTTTCTCACAAGGGAAGAAGTAAAATAGCAATCTGGTTTTAGGAAACACTGCGCTTGGCAGCCTCGGCTTTCTGGATTTCTTAAATTATCTATTTTAGACTGAAGTGGAAACTTATGAAAGCCAGCACTTGAATATCGGATCAGCTTCAGGAAGGAAAACAGAGAAAAAGTTGTTGGTACATATTGTACCCGGAATGTTATGAAGCATGAAGTGAATAACAATTTCTGTGAGCTACCAAAGGCTAGCCATCCAATCACAAATACAAAATTATCAATAATGTCGTTAAAACTGGGAACACTTAAGAATTTGGAAACAAGAAAGCCTTTGCTAAGACTTAGGAAAACAGGGTATGTTACATAAAACTATTGCATTTTTCACACAGTTGGAAGGGAAAATTTTAGAGTATCATTTAATTGTTTCTCAGATTCTTAATTTTAATATCTTAAATTACAAATGAGAGTTAGCTAGGCAGCTATGAAAGTCATGACTTGAGTTTCATGTGTTTTAAAATAGCAAATTTTAAGCATTTATATTCTCCACACTTCTTAAAATAAATAGCCCAGAGACTATTAATAATGTCTGGCTGTGCTGTCCAGGTTGTGATAAACCCCAGCAGATGCTATCTATCAAATATCCAGACTAAGTTTCTGTCATTTGCTGAGTTTTTCAATTGAATATAAGAAATACGTATAAGCCATGTGGATTTTTTCCCTCCGCATTAGTTTTTGAGATTAGAAATTAAAACTTCCAAAATTTTGGTTGTTTACACATTTTTCTTTAAGCTTTATCTGCTATATTCTAAAACTTAAGGTGAAAAACACTTCAACTAAAAGAGTTAGAAGTTATTTTTGATAGTGATAAAGTCACATATTTTCTATCCTATGAAGGAAGGGAAAGAGTTTGGAGGACCAGCTTATGAGACATAATTATTTCAGAGAAGTATTTAGTGATAAATAACCTTAGAACTATTTGAAATTTGCATGATTTTCACTAAAAATATTTCTAATTTTGTATAACTTTTAAGTATTTTTTGACATAGTTTTGCTTTCCTAAACAGAACAGAGATTGAACTGCCATAGTTTGCAAAATATTGATAGATACAAAATACTTTAAAACAGAAAGAGGTAGATAAACATTGATTTAAACCCAAGAAAAGCATGTGGCTGGGTTTTTCTTTCTCTTTTATTTCATTAAAATGGTTATATGGTATTTCTATTCATTCTCAATTGGTTTATCATGTATTTTTCTCCTAACAGCTTAATTGTCATGTTTTGAAACCTGAGTTATTTAATGAAGATATCATTAGATTTTATTTTCCTTTAATGGTTTGAAATTTTGCTTTCTGTTAACACATTTATTGGTTCTTGACATCTTGAAGGTTATATAACAAGTTTTGTTAGAGTTAATGCGTTGAGGAGTAACCTGTGATACATCAGTGTTAAACTGACATATAACAAATTATCACAAATTCAACAGCTTAAATCAGCACGTATTTATTTTCTCATAGTTGCCACATGGGGGGAGTTCAGGCACACCTTAACTGGGTCCTCTCACAAACATGAGCAAATCAAGGCATAGGCTCTGCTTCCTTCTTCCTGAAGCTGGGGGCCTAGCCTCAGCTCACAGGACTGTTGGCAGAAATCAGTTCTTTGTGGTTGTAGGACTCAGGTTCCTGTTTTCTTGCTGTCTGAGGTCTGCTCTCAGCTCCTAGAAGCCACCACAGTTCCCTGTCAGCCGATCCTCTCCCCTAACGTGGCATCTCATTTCTCTGAAGCTAATAAGGGAGACTCTCTCACTCTAGTCTGTTAAAGGAAGTTTTATATACAGTCCACTCATGGGAGTGACGTTCCATCTGCTTCTCCATGTTACGTTGGCTAAAGGCAAATCACAGGTCCTGCCCACACGCACAGGGCAGGGATTCCGTAAGGCTCAACAACAGAGAATGGAGATCGTGGGGGCAATCTTTGAATTCTGCCTCCCACGTGTAGAAATTTCTATTGTTTTACTAATTTAGAAGCTATTCCAGGCATTCAAAATATTACTGTAAATCTGGTGTTCACTCTTTTTCACATGAAATTTATTAGTGTCCTTAATTTTAGTTTGATACTAGTCAGTGTAACTAACTACAAGCACATTTAGAGAGTAAAAGGTACAGGTATAATTTTGCTCCCTATAAAACAGGACTACACATTGAGAATATTTGCTTCAAGGGGATAAGAAGTTCAAATTTCCAGGTATAAAACAAGTCATGAGATGTAACGTGCACAATAGGGGATACAGTCCATAATATTGTGGTAGCGTGGTACAGTGTCAGATGGTTGCTGGGCTTATCATGGTGATCGCTCCTTTAGGTATAGAAATGTTGAATAACTATTGTGTATACGTGAAACTAATATAATATTGTATGTTAGCTACATTGTAATAAAAATCTTTAAAAAAAACCCAAAATATTCACTTCAAATATTACCACTTAATAAGAATGTTTTTAATACAAAAGTGATATATTTTAGTGTCCCACCCCTACACTGTTATGAAATTCACTTCTTTTGAACATCTTTGTTATAGAAAATGAGATTGCTTACTTTTCCTTTTTCATTCATTTATTCAACAAGCCTATACTGAATCTCTTCTATATTTTAGGTTTTTTGTTAAGTTTTGAGATTTTAATTAAAGAATAATGAAGTTAACATCTTTGTCAATCACTCGCAATACATTAGACATGTCACTTACCCTCTCAAGCCTCAGTTTACTCAACTTTCATATAAATTTCTATAATTTTTGATACCATTCAATTTGCAAAATGCTCTGCGATAAAAGACATGCTAGATGTCTTTTGAAAGTTCAGGCTAGTGAGGGAGAGTATCATAGAGATAACACTGTTATCGTTAAGAGGAGCACACAGGAAGACATGCAGAGTGTAAAATCTGAGATGAGTTTTGATGGATGAGTGGGAGTAAGCCAACTGTGTCAGATGAATTTAGTAGCGAATGCAAACAGGTGAATGAGCGAACATGTGTATTAGGGGAAGGACAAATAAATCAGTTAGATGGAATGTAGCGTGTGGACAGAGTTGTATGATAACAAAGTGTCTAGATAAGCACAGGCCGGATCAAATACGTACTGGCTGAAAAGACCAGACTGTACCCTGAGTCACGGGGAGCAACTGAAAGATGTTAAATGAGAAGGAAAACAACTACCCTGATGCTTTTTTAAAGCTTCTTTTGCAGGAAGTAGAAAATTTTAAACGGAAATCCCATACAGATGGATTTAGGAGGCTGTCACAGCAGGTACGGCAAAAGGACAAGAACGGCTGGCAGAGACGGTAAGGATGGGATGGATGTGAACTCTTAAGGAGGTCGTGTATTTAGTGCTTCGTGGCACTAAATAACTGGAGATGGGACACGAAGATGAAAGAAGGAATAGGTGACTTGTGGGCTTTTTCATGGAGTAAGTTGACGGTCGGTTCATTATGTGATCACCGGAATGGAGGCGGAGGAGAAGTTTGAGGAGGAGAGGGAAGAGGAGCTTAACTGGGGGATATGAAATTTGAACTTGAGATATCTTTGAAACATACTAAAGGAGATTTCCAGCGCACAATATGATAAACAATTATAGATCCTAGGATAAATGTATTTGCTAAAGTATATATTAGAGATTCCTCAATGTTTCTATATCTAGAATATCTATAAGTTCATCCAGACAAAACGAAATAAGATTGAGATTTTAAAGTGGTATTTAAGGTGTGTCAGAGAAAATAGAGACAACGAAGCATCGTGAGAACCACTTGTCAGAGTTCTAGGATAAAAACCAGGCCAAAAAGAAAAAAAAAGAAAAAAAAAATCACAGAAATCAAATGGCTAAAAAGAATCAAGACAGAAGTAAGGAATCACATACAAAATGCTATGTAGAGAGAATACAGCAAAGACCAAACAGAGACTATTGATAATGCTTTGGGTGACTCTGACAAGGGGCAGTTTTGGAGAGCAATAGCAAAGGAAGCTGCCTTTCAGTGGATTAAAAAGTGGAAGGTAGAGGATAAAGTGGGATAAACAAACGTAAGCCATGGTTTCAACAAATCTAGTAATGACAAGGACAGGAAATAGAGCAGTGTTTATAAACAGAAATGAGGGGGAAGACTTTCTCAAGATAGGAAGATATGTACGTAGCTAGTGATTTACTCAGGCTGTATGTATATGTAGGTCTATCTATCTATCATCTACCTATCTAGACAGATAAAAATACATAGATGCTTGTAATATGTAAATATATATCTTTATGCCATACTTTATTCATGATACATTCTGACTTTTCTTTATTCTTGGTAAATAGAAAATATCTATAAACTAGGGTGATAAACCAAATACTTAATACATTAGTGCATTAGTGGAAACTACAGGGTTCGAGGGGGGAAAGAAATGTGGTTGTTTTTTTTTCTCCCAACCTAGTCTGGCTTTCAAACTCTGGTCTTGTAGTCAACTCAAATATTTTATTCAATGTCAAAAGCTAAACAGTGATTGCCTCTGACTCAGTGCAGTCCGGCTTCCACAATTCCTGTCCTCCCCAAGGCAAATAGATGACTCTGGCAGAATTGAGGGAAAGTCCTACTCAGGAAATGCAAAGGAGGGAAGAATATTCATTTCTTTTAAAAATATTACTGTCGTTCTACATGACAGAGATTTGGCACATTTATATACCAGGAGTAAAAGGCGAGTTGATAGGAGGAAGCTGAAGTCAGACCGGAGCGAGCCAATGGGTCCGTTGAATTGCCCAAGGCCGAGGGTGTAGTATCAAAACACTATTAAAGGAATTTGTCTTAAAAGGAGAGTAGAGCCCTTCCATTGAAACAGAAGAGAAGGGCTAGGGGTTCATAATCATCAATCTGCCTCTCCGCTGTCAAAAATGTCTGTCTGTAATATGCAATAGTTATTTTAAATGAATGCTGTCACTGTGAGAAAACTTCCCATCCTTCTGTGATTCTTCCTTCAAACAAATTTAAGTCATTTTATTAGAAAAATAATAACCCCATTCATTTACAACACCAGCACAAATGTCTCATTGTTTTTGGCTCAGAGGAGAACATTAGCCAGACCAAGTCACAAAGTGGCCTGTTCTCCACATCAGCTGGTTTGGGTTTTAACCAGGACAGATGCCTTGTCTTGTATTTTCTTTTACTGTTTCCTTTCATTATGTTTCCTTTAATGAATTTATTTTACTCAACTGAGGATATAAAATATGGCAACCAGGTTTTAGATGATCCCTCATTCAATAGAAAATACATATTCGTGTTTCAAACAGCGCATCTGTCTGCTTTCAGGAATGTTAAATAATAACAATAGCTCAACAACCGAGCAGCTTAGGGTAGGAAATGAAAACCACCATGAGCTCTGGAACACTTGGAAGGACACTCTAGGTGGAATGTAATTAAGTAGTTGGAATGTGTGGTTTAGGCCACCAGGGTTAAAAACATGCCTCCTGCGCAAAGTGCCTTAGATTTCTCAAAGATCAGAAATACTGGCACATATAATGAGATGATCAGAGCATCCTTCCTCCAGGCGTCTCCACCATAAGTATTGATTCTGTGTGCCTTACAGGGCTCTGTTTTCTCAGCTAAAGCCAGAAATGAGAGAAGAACATGTCTTCTTGGGAAAAGAAAGGAGTCCTGTTTGTTCCCTATGAGGCGACATATACTCCAGTTACCACAGCTGCCATTCTTCTACCTCATCTGCTCCGCGGAGAAAAACAAACCCACCGTATTGTACATATCTTTAGTGGAAAGTCATAGAAGTGGGAATGAACACACTGAACGGAATCTTGTTGGAGAACCATGTTTCTAATGCAAACATGGTTTCTAATTCATGTTTCTCATGCATGTTTCATTGCCTGCTGCTTCTACCTAGGGCCACAGCTGCAAAAGTGCGTAGTATGCAAAGGATCTGGCAGTGCAATCATACAAAAAAATATAAAATGAAATAAAACTCATCTGTTACTTTGCCTCTACCATGGAAAAAGGTTAAAGTGAAATACCTAGGGAAAAAAATTAATATTGATATTGTGAGCTAAATAATGGCAGCCAAAGATAGCCTGGTATTAATTTTTGGAAACTGTGAATGTTAGTTTATGTGGCTAATGAGACTTTGCATGTGTAATTAAATGAAGGGTCTTGAAATGGGAAGATTGCCTAAACTATCCAGAAAAATATCCATAAAAGTACCCTTATAAAAGGAAGATAGAGGGTAATAAGAAGGAAGAGAAGAGGGCTATATGAAGGAAGCCAAGGTCAGCAGAGTCAGACAAAGAATCTATGGCATTGACTTTGAGAACGGAGAGAGGCCACAATCCAAGGAACACACAGTGTCCCGTAGAAGCTGGAGAAAGCAAGCAAATAGCTTTTCTCCCAGAGCTTCCAAGGGATCCTGGCTCTGTTGACACCTTGATTTCAGCCCAGTGAAATCCATTTAGGACTTCTGACCTCCAAAACTATAAAAGGATAAAGTTTTACTTATTCTGCTCAGGTTTAAACCTCTCAGGTTGTAGCAATTTGTTATATACAGCAAGCACAGGAAACTGATATACTATACATGGTTAAGATCTATAAGTAGAGTAGAATAAGCATCCTGACAGCTACATAAATCATTTAACCAAAGTCTGATTTTCACCGTTGTATCCTGAGAAAATGTTGTCTGTGTTTGTGCCACAGAATGCTTCAGAAAAGAGTAAGAAAATTTATGACTGTTATTCAATATAAAGTATTATTACCTTCAGGATATCTTAATCTAGAAAATGATAATAACATGTCAAAACCTTTTTCTGCCAGGTGACCCCAAGGAAACAAAAAGAAGAATTCTAACGTAAAGATGAAAATAAAAAATAATGTAAACAATGGTCCTCTAAGTCCTCTGAACCACACACTTTACCTAATAAAACATGAGAATGTGTGTACAAAATTAAAATAATACAGCAAAATTGATTTTTCAATATCTTGTTAATAAATGAAAATGTGTCTTGGGAAAGAATTAGTTTAATTAACATTGAGATAATTAAAAATACCACATAAACTCATTTTAAAAATAAGGCCAACAGATTTAAACTCAGCTTCAATTAATGTAATCAATAGAAAAACAATCTGTTTTCTGATATGAATTTTTTTAGCATTGTCCAGACAGATAATCCAAGTTTTTGCTGTTGGTTTTGCTTTTTTATTTTACTTATTTGTTTTCCAAATTTCTTCATTTATCAGTCAATTGTACAGGGATCAAGTAAAGCCTCCCAAATTAACCAATTTGACACATTTCATTTTATAACTGATAAATTTCAAATATATATATACATTTACAATATTTCCCTAGTCATATTCCCAAATATGATTTTCAAGCACTCTACTAAATTCATTCCAATGTGAAAGCAGTTCATTCCATATCAACTAAAGTAGTAGTACTTACTGACTAAAAGAGTCTTTGTTTTAATAAACACTTATTGAACATTTCTCTCCATTTACATTATCTTATTTCAGACCTCAAAAAATTCCCACTTGTGTTACTATAAATGTCTCCCAACTGATCACTTCTCACTGCCTTTTCTTCAATCACCAGTTTTCTATTTTATTATCGGAGTAATCTTTCTAATCACAGTCATTCCCATGATCAGAAAACTTCTATTGCTCTATATTGCTCTTAAAATAAAACCCACACTTCTTAGTATGTCTTATAAAGACCTCCAGGAATAATATCTGTCATTCTCTCCAGCCTCCAGTTTTGCCATTCTCCAGCTTAACTCAAAATGAAACAGCTTAAGGTCCTCCAAATTCACTGTTACTTCTAGCCTCTGCACAGATTCTCTTTCCCTGAAAACACTTCTCCAAAATAAAATGCCTAGTGGATGGTTAGATATATGTACCTCCAAAGTCTCCAGGACACAAATCTAAGCTGGAATCATCCAGAAGAGAGTAGACTTAAAATCATGGGTAAAGATGAGATTCTCATAGACTGTATTTACAGTAAGAAGGGCTTGGGGATGAAAATCTAAAGAATAATGACATTGAAAGAATGGAGAAGAAAATAAACCCATGAGGAGGATTTAAAAAGGAGCAGTCAGAAAGGTTAAAGAAAAAAAGAGAAAAATAGTGTGGTATAGCCATTTATGGATAAGAGCATTTCAAATATAGGAATATTGCCGAACAAGGCAATTAAGAACAGCATAATACCTTTTGGCTTAGAAGGTTACACCGTTTTCAGTGGCACGGTGAGGTTGGAAAGTTGGAGTAGTAAGGTTGGGAATTTGGGGCTGTGAGTCCTGATTTCCAGATTGGAGTGAAGGAGACATAGCTAGATGAAAAGCTAGACTATTGGTTGATTTAATACATATTAAATCCACCTTGATAACGTCAGAAATTTGGGGTGAAGAGCAAAGTCATGTCAAATTGTTCAGTGAATGGGAAGGGCTGACCATGGGTCAGTAAATCATAAATCCCAGAAAGATGAGAATAATATAGTGGATGTTTGAGCCCATATGGATGGGAGGGTTTACATACCCATGAAAGAAAATGGTCTGACCTTATAAATTGGAGAAAGGAGGGCATCGATCCTGTTTCCTGACGTGGGGAAGGAGGAGCAGTGAACACTTAAGTGCTATTTGGTCCCTCCTCTTAAATTTCACTTGAACATTTCCTTCTGATGTAAAGTATATTTCATCTTAAAATTCAATTTGAAGAAAATGTTTTCAAATTTTGACTAATACGTCATAGAAGTTATCAATTCTCCTTCACATTCTCAAGGTGACAGGAGAATGTGTGCTTGCAGGTGAAGACTTCATTGCTTGAAAGTTCTTTCTCCGCCATACAAACAAATACACCATATTTTGTTCTGTGGCATTTATGAGAATTTTCCACCATATTAACTGAGTATTTATGAAAAAGTATCTCTAAACCCTAAAAGAAGACTATGGCAGTGTCCTTAGAAGCCAGACTTTGGAACCTGTCTGGATTTGAATACCAAGTTATCTCAGACAAGCAATTCAATTCATCAAAGCCTTCACTTTTCTCATCAGTAAAATGGGGTTAATAAATCCTATCATTGTGAAGATTAAATAAATCAGTGTTTTAAAACTGCATAGTACAATGTGTGGCATATAAATATAGCTGTTATCTTATAGATTTGTTGACCTCACATGTTTATTTCTGCCTCATTTCTGATTTATTCAGAACCAGAAAGGATGCGAATTAATAAAAGGCAGTTTCATCTAGGACATGCATTCAGGAGGACATTGCCTAGAGAACGAAAGTTTTGAAACAAAACTTTTTCAAAGGGTGGAACCAGTTCACATGCTGTCATCTTTGCCCGCAACCATATGCACTGGTGCCTTCGTTGCCAGAAAATAAAATTAGCTCTCGCACAGACAGCCATTGGCTTTGATGCAAATTATTGTTGACATGTTTACTTCTAAGGACACTTCTAAGAATACGATGTTGATTGGTCAATACAGGTCTAGGTTATTTCTTGTCACAGATTTCCAGAAGTCATTGCCGTGCCAGGCTATCCTGAAACAGTCTTTCATCTGCTCATAAACATGCCTTTTCATCTCTGCTTCTCTGACTCGGATGCCCTTTCTATTTTCTCTACCGAGTCAACTCCCACATAATCCTCAAGACCCAGGTTAAAAGTTGCCCTAAACCAGATGCTCCCTCCCATCCTGAGTTCATCTTGCCTGCTGCTAAATCACCTTCTATGACTCTAATAGGCCTGCACGACAGAGTCAAAGCCAAGCTTTTGAAAACTCATAGAACTAAAGGGCATAGTATGTGTATATGTTTTGAAAAAAATAAGGATAAAAGAAACTTCCATATGTTTCTGTCATACATTCTGGTTAAGAATAACTGTTCTAGTATAATATCTACAAATATTGTGTTTCCCTGAAAATAAGACCTAGCCGGACCATCAGCTTTGATGCGTCTTTTGGAGCAAAAATTAATATAAGACCCAGTATTATATTATATTATATTATATTATATTATATTATATTATATTATATTATATTATATTATATTATATCTGGTCTTATATTGTATTAAAGTAAGATCGGGTCTCACATGAACTTTTGCTCCAAAAGACACATTAGAGCTGATGGTTGGGCTAGGTCTTATTTTCGGGGAAAACAGTAGTAACTATTAGTTTTTAAGCCTTTCTTCCCCATTAGACTGTTAGGTCTCAGAAGAGAAAGACCTGGTTCTGTTTGTTTGTATCCCCAAAACCAAGCAGGACATTTTGTAAAACACTCTCAATAAACTTTCAAAAAATAAATTAATAGAAGCCAATTTCACCTCTATTAGAGCAATTGCTTGGATCTTTTATTCAGCTATTATTGCAGTTAAGAAGAAAAGCTATAGTCTTTCCATTGTCGCATATTCAGGGCTTTTTTGTCTCAATATGACAACTAATATCTGAAATTTGCAAATTACTTTGCAAAAGTTACTTTGGCTCTAAGTAATAGGATGGATTATTAGCCACATAGCCCTGTATTAAATGCTGCTGTTGACAGATATTATTGTGGGCTTGTTGTCATGACTATAAAATGATCAAGAGGAAGACCTTGGAGCACACAGGTTGAGGGTGACATTGGATGGTGTGGTTCACAAAGCCATCATAAAATGAGGTCCTCTGAATAGGATTTCTACGTTTTGAAAGTCTTTTGAAATCACAAGCTAAAGAAATTTTCTCCCTCTACCCCTGGCTTCATCCTTGGGTAGCTGAATTGGGAGACACTATAGGATAGACACTGTGAGAAGGCTGCCCAAGTTAAACCTGCAGGCTGCGTTCAAGGGATAAAGAAGAAAAAGCAACGGGAATGAAAGTGGAGTTAGTGTCATCTCTGTATCTTAAAGACTGAAACTTGAGCAACTGCTGGTGGTGGAGAGGCAGAATTTCTCATAGTACTTGCTGGCATTCATATTTCATAAAAGAAAGTAACCAGCTCGACATGAATCCGTGTGGTATTCCTGACACAGAAGGAAGGTTGGTAAGTAGCTATCAGAGAATAAGGAGAATAAAAGAAACAAGACATCAGGGTAGAACCAAGACAAAGACTGTTCTGTTAAACATATCTGGACAAAGATTTCAACAAACAGGAACTTTGATTTTTTTTTTTTAATAGAACCTAAACAAAGCCTGTTCGAACTGCGCTGGGCCACGTGGGGGGTCATTATTCTAGGTTAATAGAAAGACCCTAAGGTGATGAAAAAAGTAGAAGGCATTCTGTAATCACAAACAAGACAAGGTCGCATCTCCCAATACGGGCCTGCTCCAGTCACTCCACAGCATTACTGGAGGTGTCTTCAGAGATAATGGTGATGCCAAGTGAAGATTTGGACAACCAACCAGTTAAACTTTAATTTCATTTTTTTCTTAAATGATGGGAATGGAATGAACTATATGAGAAGAATGTCCTCTGCTTTGTTTTCTTAAGCATTGTTCACACAGGCTTATAATTAATTCTTCCTATATTATTAATATTTATTTTTTATCATCATAACAAATGATGAATTCTCCAAAGTGAGTAATTATATCTTTTCATTTTCCTGCATCTCTGCAATACCACCTCTCTACATCTGTTTGTCCCCACATAAAATAGATGATCAGGGATTTTTCGTTATCAAATCTTATTTCTGACTGTGGTGTCATAGCTTAATCACCTGGCAAAAACTGGTAATTGGTGATCTTTAGAAGCATCTGGATCATAAGTGACAAAATCAACAAAAAGAGAGGTAGATCAAGAAGGCTACTTTGTGTTTCTGCTGGAAATAAATGGATTACACTATGAACCGGATCTCTTAAAATACACGTGTTTAAGAAAAATAACTTACACCCCTTACTAAAGGCATAAATTAGTTTGGAAGCGTAAAATGTTTGTTTAAGAATAATTTGTTCTCCCAAACCATCTGTCCCGGTGATGTTGCTGTGTATAGTGAAATGTCAGGTTGTGTGGCATACTGAGATTCAACAGGCAGAGGTGGCTTAAGTTACCTCACTTGCCAAACTGCATTTTCTGAAAGTCCAAGGCTTTGCTTAACATTTCAAGAAAATTTTCTTCATTTTATTGCTCTTAGTCTATTTGAAAAGTTAGACACTAGTTACCAACTGCGTAGATCTCTTTTGTGTCCAACGTTGTTAAAACAAATAAAGAAATGCACACAATCCAAAAATTATCTTAGGAAATTTTCCCGGGTGGTCAGACAGTAAACAGAAACTCAGTAGGCATGAATCGTAGGACAAAGAACGTGGATGGGCTTCCACGGGCTACTGGACATGATGTTAAATAGCGGTTCAGTATGGAAGTAGATACCGTGGAGGGAGAAAAGGAAAATGGACCAGAAAGAGAAAACTTCTCCACGCCCCCGCCCCATCCTCCCTGATGAAATTGGCAATGTTTTGGCAGTGATTTCAGAGATGTCAACAAAATGAAAGGAAGAGTAACACTAGGGGACAACAAGAAGACATGCAGGAAGGAATGTATTGCAAGAGCCTAAAGGGAAACACTCCCTTCTCTGCGCTACCCTTGCAACAGCACTGTGACTCCCCTATGCCGCTATCATTAACGTTACAGACTGTAGGAAAAGTCATCAAAAATTTACTGACAAGGAAAAAAAATGAATGGAGCTAGTCACAAATAAAAGCTGTTGTACACTTATTTAATATACTTAACACATCTCAGCAAAGAATGGGTGAATGGGACAATTCTTTCAACCAAACACCCAGGAGAAAATCAGGCTACTACATATTTTCATGGATGTTGTAAAATGGTATAGTCAACATTTTGGAGATTCCTCAAAAATTTAAAGTAGAACTACCATATGATCCAGCAACCCCAATTCTGTATATATACAAAAGAATTTAAATCAGGATCTTGAAGAGGTATCTGCACTCTTATCTTCATTTCATTTTCAAGTTACAATGCCGTAAATTGCTGTATCGATTAGCTAATTCAGAGATAATGTTGAAATCAAGAGTCCTATAGGATATCCATCTCCATGGGAAATAAACGGATTTCAAAGGGAAATTAAATAGACATAGCAAAGATTTGCTTTTAGTCTGATTCATGAAAAATGTATTAGAAATTGTCATTTCCAAAATTATTCTGAAAATGACATTTTAAAAAAATCATTGAATTGAACAATTCAATGAGAATTCAAGATTCAAAGTTTAAGAAACTGCTGACCACTCTATCATCTTAAACATAGTATTAGCAGTGCTTTATCTCTATTTTTATTGGGAAAACAATAAATATTAAGACAAAGTATTCTGTATATATGTACAATGTTGTTCCTTCTTACTTTAAGTCTGGAAAATAATACATCTGGTTAACATCATGACTGCTCTGGAATTCTCATTGAAAACTTTTTTAACAGAGTATTCCAAGAATATCCTTTGTTTCCTCTTACTTAGTAGTTTCAAATCCACTGTAAACAATGGGAGCTTAGCCTTTCCCTCCCCTCCTTAATACCCTTCCTGATAAATCAGAAAGCAGAAACATTTTAAATGATCTGTTTACATATTAGATATTTAGTTTATCAATTATTTCTTCCTCTAGTCATTCTTCCAGAAACAAGCTGGACATCGACTCAGACACAACAGGACTCTTTTTGTCAGCAGTTTCACTGTAAGTTTGCATATGTGCTTAATTGTACAGGATGTACCCAGTGTTGTTGCTATTTCAGTCATGGTTTCTTTACTGGAAAATGAGATCTGTTTTTTGTGAGGCCTGACCATTCGTACTTGATTGCCTGAAGAAACTTGTTTGCTTGAATTCTGTCTAGCGTTTTGGTACTTTCACATTGCCTTAATTGTTCACAGTTTGTGTCAATTATCCCAACAACTTGTCACTCCTTTTAAAAAATGAGAACACAATACTGTAGACAACATTTTAGCATGGTCTTATTAGAATCAAGATGGTCCACAACGTAATATTCACTCACATCATTTGCTTTTGTGTAACATGCGAAGTAAATAAAATATACTTTTGTTCTAACCCTTCCTGTAAGATTTCACAATTGTTTACATCTTATTTCCCCCTAAAAGTTTAGTGTATCCCTTTTTTTCATATCACATCTAAATTCTACGTGTTTTAACCATTACATGGCTGGTATGCATTCATACATAATCCCTCTTTAGATATTAGCAATACCGATTTTACCATAAAAGACAATTTGAATAAAAGTCCTCTTCAAAATGATTAGGGTGTTAAATGATGTCTAAAGCTGCACCTAAAAACTCATTAAAACTGAGCACAGTGTAGCTTTATGCTGTTGATATTCGTATCATGTTTTTATGCATAGTCTTTCCGGTATTGATGGTCATGCAAGTAATCGAATATGTTTTGAATAAATGGCTGCATACCAAATGTTAAGATGCTAATTTCTAAGCTTTATAATCAGTCATGGGGTAACTGGTAGCCCGTGCATTGCATTGTACCTCCATTCCCCTAGCTGTTGTGACACCCACAGCACCTATTTGAACAGGCACTTGTAGCCCAAGGCCATTAGAAGGGGCCTAGACACTGAAAGGTCAAACACCAGCGAGTGGCCATCCTGTAGCTTGTAGGATACAGTTTCTCCAACTGCCAATCACATTCTGGCATGGGTGGCTTTTCTCAATGTCCTTGAGAAAAACTTATATTCTGCATTTAAAAGAAATTATATCCTTCCTCTATATAAATAGCACCACAAAAATTTTAAGTGCCTATAAGTAAACGTTACACTAAAGGAATGAAAAACCAAATCCAAAATACCACACCTGATATAGAAGGGAAAACTCAGAGCAGGGCTTTCAGAGTAAAGCGCAACAGCAAGGCCTTACTAAAGCTGGTGCCACCTCGGGAAACACCCAAGGGGAGACCGCAGAATAGTTCCTGTGGGAAACAGTTAATACAGCCCTCAGAGACACGGATAGGCAAAACCAACAAAATAAAGGTTTAGCTTTAATACTCCTCCGTAAGTGATTGAGAAAATAAATTAGGATATTTAACTATTAAGCAAAGAGATCTGACTTTGAACCAAAGTATCTTTCTTCTAAACAACAACAAAAAGACATAAAATAACTGCCTCTTGAAACATTCTTCTTATTTTTTTCCCACTTGTTTCATGGGATGTCACCAGGTTTTGTTGTAGCAAAGCAACCAAAGTCCACATATGGTTAACAACAAAAAAAACGCATGTGTTGGAAATTTAACTAAATATGCATTGTACCTTATTTGTATTATAATACAGTAAATAGGTGTATGTTTGAATTTAATTATTGTAATATAATCATTTTCTCATATAACACTAATTTCTTTTATACTTTTAAGTATATAATTTTTAAGAGCAGTCTTTCTTATTCAGTGATTTTGAAAAGGCAACATAGAACACTCCAAAAAGAAGAATAGTAACATACGAACTTTATACAATCTGATCATAGTAGGCAAACTTTGGCCTATTTGAAAGTACAATGGTAATGCATAAATATGAAACAATCAAGACTATTGATTTGATATCTTAAACTAACAAGACTGAGCTTTTTATCCCAGTTAGCAACGGTACAAAGCAATTTACAAAAGTGAGTTTTTTTCCTTTAAACAGCCTTACAGTTAGGTCGAACGGCTGGGCCTGTGTTGTTTAAACTCAGTGTGAGAACAACACGGATACAATCTACGAGCACATGGTACTGGATCTATAACTTTATTTCTTAAATAAATGTACGAGAATAACATTTAGTCCGTTAAGTATGATTGGTAACAATGAATATGTGTTTTGTAATTTAAAGCATCTCCGGTGAGCAAAAAGGTGTTTATTATCCCCTATACAATATTTCTACTTTCCACTGTTAACATTTCCTTTGTTCTAATTTTTTTTATGTTGTCTCCTTTGGATCTTAAAATAAATATATTCTGAGATCACAGATAATTACTTAAGTGCGTATTTCTGTTTTGACTCACACTCTGGCCAAGCGTGGAAGCAAAGTATGAAGATAGGGTTGACTGACTTTCCTCCAGAAAGAAAAGGGAAGGGAAAATTCAATATAAACATAGCCATTCAAAACACTATGGATTTATGTACTTCTGAAATCCTGGAAAGAGATGAACGCCACGCAGCCTCCCTGGACAGTGTCTGTCTGTGCTTTGTGCAAGGTGTCGATATGAAATACTCTTCTCTAGATGGCAAGACTTGACTGGAAACATTCTATCTGCCAACGCTCAATTATCCACAGATGATTATTAAATTTGAAAATTAAACAGGACCCTGCCTTCTCTTTTTTTATACTTGTTTTTTTCTTTTTCTCTGAAATTATCTTAATAGTCAAAATACCAGCCAATAGCAGGTAAGTGACAATGCATACTATCTATTGGCTGCTGTAGTCTTGTAAGGTATAGTCTTGCAAATATAGGCCATTTTTGTTATAATCAAGCAGACGTTTTACTTACAATGCTGTGTTTTGTCCTAGTTCAGCAGAAGAATTTGGCATCCATAGAGTTTTATGTATATGTTACTTTCCAGAAATCTGGCACGAGTACTATCACAATGAAATGCATTGCATAGAAATTTTAAAGCATGTTTTCCAAAAGAACAGCATGTTTAGTAACAAAATATATGGCTAAGAAATCTTATTAAAGTGACTGAAGTGAAATTTAGTTTTATTGCCTGAAGAGCGATATAGGAAGAAACTAGATTATATATCCATGAATTATTTTTCTATCTAAAAAAACCTCTTCTTACCTCTGTTCACAAGAGTTCACTAGGGGCCACTCTAAGAGCGTATTTTCATGGGTGGTCCCTCTGATTCCTACCAATCCCAACGTATTTTCAGTTCCATCCTGAGTCCTATCATCTAAAGGAAAAGTCTAGTCTGATCTGACTTTACCAATTACCCAGTTGTTTAATCAAGAGACCTGTGCAATTTCTCACTTTGAAATTCAAATGTCTGGTACTATAAAAATGCAGTCATAATCTTAGACTAGGTAACGTCACTCCCCAAGGAAAGCCCTTAGCCAATTCCTATTCATGAGAAACAAATGAAAAAAAGATGATCGGGCAATTTTTCCAGTTCCCTATGTGTGACTTTCACTAACGTAAGTCTTTACATGTACTCAGCTTTAAAATAATACCCAAAATATTGTTAAAATAGATTTTGGTCCAATACTGATATATATAATATCATAATTGTTTTATTTTCTTTTTCTTATTTAAACTTTTTGTACAAACCTAGTTTCAAAGAAAGTAATTAAGGACTATTCTCTATTTAATATGTTTTTTTGTCAAATATTTCCTGTGTCTAATAAGATGTTAAGCATTGTAGGGATATTAAAAACTAGATTTGGGACAAACAAGTTACATATTATATATAAATCACCTGAAAATAATGTATAATATATGTAATCTAGTCAGAATGCACCAGAATTTGAAAAAAGAGAGATCTGATGAGGAATCAAAGAGAGAACAAGGAATTCCCCTACAAAGGGTCACCCTTTCCTCCCCACACAGAACCTGACACTTGGTAGATACTCAGAAAATACGTACTGAATGAGTCAAGGAGTTTGAGGACGGGGTAATCAAACCTATGTAATGTATCCTGTACTGGACCTAGAGTATAACAGTTACATGAACATGATGAGGAGTTTTATAATCCACAGCTCTGTGGCAACTGTCCAGTTCTGATAAAGATGAGAGAATTCTGACCAAAATCAGAGACATCCCTGGGGCACAGCTGATGGGGAATCATGGCCAATAACCTGAGAAAGACCACGGAGCATGAGCAGAGGATTACAGAAGTCCAAAACAATGTCTTAGCTGTCTGTGCCCTGCCTTGGAATCCTTAGAGATTTAAGGATGGCCGAGATAGACTGATTAGAGAGCAGGAGGAAATGAACATGTCTGCCACTCAGGGATTGAAGTTCTGGGACACTTAAAATGTATCATTCTTAACTTTCCTCTTCTTGATGCATTCTTTTCTTTCTTTTTCTATTGCCTCTCCTGATTCCTTCTTTCTCCATACCTCCCCCATCACACTTACACCAGTAAAAGCAGTATTGGAAATTAAACAGTTTGAAAACAGTTTATTCTGACAGCAATGTTTAAGTGAGTGCTACTTAAAACAGCATGGCCAAGCCTCTTTTGTTCTTGCCTAACTACAGATAAGAAAAACATTCCATACAATAAAAGTAATTTAGTCTGCTCAATGTTCTGGGAATGATATTTATCCAAAGGCCAAATGTCCCATCTTCAGAGCAGAGGCGTCATGCAGTTACGGTGTCATCACAGAATGCAGACCATCTGGGAAAGCAGCCACTTGCCACACCCTTCAGGACACCAGTGCTCACTGCGGGCTTGCTCTTTCACAGCTGGTCGGATGAATGTCCCAGCAGAACTCTTCAGTTAGTTGGCTCTTTCTAGCCCATTCCCCACAGAGGATACAAAAGGCTAGCACCTGTTTGCTTTGAGCTCTAACTAAAGTAAACATAGTCACTGAGCAGGTCCTCAGAGCATGTGGGGTGAAATAGTACAGCCAGGATGCTCAACAGAGGGTCTGTAGATAGGAAGTTTCCAGTGGCTTAAGTTTTTGGACATTGGAACTATACCAACTGAGAAAGGAAAGGAATAAAAGATGTATTTAACTCACTGCAAGTTTGACAGACACAAAAACCTGACTCTTGTTGGAAGACAGTGGAAGACTAATTCTCTTAGGTCAGTTTGGGTTATTTTAATTCTTTCTTCAAACAATTATCTGTAAACCAGTGGCTTTTCCTACTAAAATGAAATCGAATTCATGATTCATGGCTGGATCTTTCATTTACCTTTATTGTCAACAAATTTCCAGAAAACTGCTACATCCTTAGAATTTTTTTCTACTAAGATTCTCTAATCTCAACATATATGAAGTTTTTTTTATTTAAGGTAGAAGTTAAACTTTTATAAGGATTTTAAGGTAATTTTTACTGACTCAAGCTTCCCAAATGTCCATCTCTAAAGAGGGTGATTTGAAAATTCTTCCTGGAGACAGGACATCACTCTTATGTCATGAAAAATAGCAAATTTAAAACCATACTTTGGGGAAAAGGAGAGTATTCTTTTACACTAACGACATGTGGGGATTAATCTGTTTGAGTCTTTTATAGAAAGTAAAGAACACCAACTTTTCTTTCTCCCTAAAATAACCACATTCCCCACTTACCACCCAGGTCTCTTTCTGTGCATATTTATTTTTAACTTGTATTTTAAAATCATAGTTTAGAAAAACATGTGCTCAATGTAATAAATTTACACAATATAGACAAGTTAAAAAAGAAAAAAATACTTGAAAACCCTATCACCAAAAAATAAACACAAGTAAATTTGAGAAATAATCAATCTAGACTTCTCGCAATTGCTGATGTAAGAATAGCTGTCTATCTCTACCTGCGCTATAGGTACATGGATAGACAGATGCAAAGCCTGACAGAAGCTTTATGATAAAGTATGTATACTGTACAGACTGTTTACTAACCCATTTCATTCAACATTTTTTTATGTAAGTAAAATAGAACTACATTATTTATTTTGATATTAATCATAACATGACAACTTTTTACAATTTTTCCATTACTGGGTATTAATTTGTTTTCTAATCTGATAGGTAAAAAATGGTATTTCATTATTTAATGTAATTGCCTTTCTTTGATATTTAGTCAAATTGGAACACTTTCAAAATGTTAATGACTATTTATTTGTATTTACTTGTTTGTGAAATTACCTATTTAAGCTCTATGACATTTTATTCTGTTTACTTTTGTTCTTAATAATTTAAGGCTATTTATATATTATTGATATTAAGCTCTTCCTATTCTATGTCTCATAAATCACATGCCTAGGCTCTCATTCACTACGTGGAATTGATGCATATACAGCAGTCTCCCCTGGTCTGCAGAGGATGTGTTCCAAGGCCCCCCATGATGCCTGGAGCCATAGATCATACAGAACCCTATGTATACTGTGTTTTTCCCTATACACACATACTTATAATAAAGTCTAATCTATAAGTTAGGCACCATAAGAGATCAACAACAACTAAATAAAATAGAGCGATTATAACAATACACTCGAACAAAAGTGATGTGAATGTGTTCTCTCTCTCAAAATATCTCACCGTACTGTACTCTTGTGATGATGTGAGATGATACAGTGCCTCTTTGATGAGTTGAAGTGAGGTACTCAGAACAGCATGCAATTTAAAACTTATGAATTGTTTACTTCTGGAATTTTCCATTTAATATTTTTGAACTGCAGTTGACTGCGTGAACTGAAACCATGGAAAGTGAAACTGCAGATCAGGAGCTACTAATGCATGGGTGTGAATATGAACAATAGTGTTTATTATTTTCATGAATGGAATTTTCACTTTAGATCATATGCTTCTTTATGGAAGACTGCCTGATATTATGCTGTTACATACAGATTATACATTCTCTTACATTTTGGTGGGAAAAGAACAGGGTCTATTAAAGTAATTTATTATAGTATACTGTGTAGATACAAGAGATGGCAGGGGCAGTGGGAGGAAAGAGAGATTGAGACAAGAGTGAAAAGAGAAAATACTACCTACAGGAATTTTTCCCAATTGGCTTGATACTTGAATTGTTATTCTCAGGAAAGCACAAGGCTTGTAAGTACTCAGCTTAGAATTATAGTTTTATCACTTGTTACCAACCTTTTTTTCTCCTATAGTGTGCAAACTCTCAGTCCCAATATGCTGATCTGTGTCATTATTTGCCTCACAAAAGCCACAGGTTGAGCTTCAACTGACAGAACTGTCAGTGCACAATAGTTAGTCCTCGATGGTACATGTAAAAAACCAGAAGAATGATTCATTTATATATGATGAGAAATATCACCATTCAGCAACCAGACTATCTCATCACTTTCCCAAAGATGTATGATCACACTGTGGTCAGAAGTATCAAAACAAGATGGGGTGGGGGGCTAATTCCTTGATTGTGTCATATAATGAGTGTCACTACTGTATAATTAATGCTAGCTGGCTCCCTTACAATAACATGGCCAATACATCCAAATAGGTCTCACAAGGCATTAGTATTCTCAGAAAGGCACACCATCTCTGGCTCTATGGCGCTATGGCTTTTTTCCCCCAAGTCTTCTATGGCTGACCAAACCCATTCTGATTGACATCCCCACTTTTTAGAGAATTTAGGTTACCATCTACCCCTCTATCCTAGGAATCATTCTTTTAAAAAAATATATCTTTACATAGCTCTGTTCTAATACATTATTTAAAGTTTAATCGCTATCAGAGTACCCTGTCCTTTCTAAAGTATTGTGGTTGCCTCATGTTATCTCCCAAATATCACTTAAAATAAAATTTCTAAAATATAAACCTAACCTTCATTATTAGTCGTAACAGAAAAAATTTTAAATTCCTGTTGTGTGATGCCAGAAAATAGTCATTAGACAATAACTGCAATATTTAACAACATATTTAGATAAGCAGCCAAATTTGATCAATACTTTATAGTATCAGCAATAGTACAGCAGCATAGTATAGTCAAGTATAGTATACTATAGCATAGTATACGAGTATGTACAAACTGTTTTAAATAAGGTACATTCAAAGAGTGAAAAATAAAACAATTTCTGCATAAAAATATCAAAATATAGGGATACTCAGTGATAAGATTGCATTTTTCAGAGCCCAATCTTTTAAACTGTATTAATGTTACTATTTTTTACTTATTAAATCATGTAAAAAATTGTTCTTTGTTTCTACAAATACTGGCTGATGAATCATATGGTGACAAGCTGAGATTTGACTATTACCTTATTTTTCTCCATTCATCTGACAGAGACTGTAACGAGTATTAAGGGGTCAAAAGTAAAACACCTAGACACAGAACAAAATTCTGAAAAAGGGAAATCCTGGGTCACCAATTTCGGAGTAACTGAGGCTTGGCACATAGACACAGTATTTTCTGAATGATCTACAGGGACTCTTGTCTCCACATACACTAAACCCAACTCTTTCAATTGGTCTCGAGTTTCAGGGAAACTTAGATTCTACTGGTTAAATACACTTTCAAGCTGATTTCTCCATTCGCACATTAAAAATAATGTGTGCTGCCCCAGGTTCAGGTGTTCTGGGTTTTTAAAAATATGCAGTAAATTTGATAATTAACTTTTGGATAAGGAAGCTGCAGGATATAGAACACACTTCAGGAAGAAAAAACTACGCGTGGTGTTAGCAGAATGGGACGGCTGCCCAGAACACGTCCCCTGCTGTAAGATTAGTTTGGGAATTAGGGATTTACAGTGCTTACCCCCATCTAGAGGGGACTTGGCACTATTCCCTAAGACTGCAAAGATAAATTGGTGGGAGTGAAAGAAATCAGTAAAGGCCGGAGACGGCTGGAAAACAGGCTTTCCTGTCACTAAGTCATGATGTTGTAAAGAGTTCTGAAATCAACCTAGATTGCAGCCTGGGAAAGAAAGATGGTTCCTATGTGAACAATAATAGCACTGACCAATTCAGTCTCCTCGCGGTTCACCTGAGAAACATAATATGAAAGTCCATGTTGGGAGAGCACGTGATGGTAGGTCATCCACTCAGCACGAAGCTCCATGGAGTATCTCCTGTCATTGCCACGCATCAGTGGAGTCTCATTGAGAGTAAGACTGGATGAGGACAATGGCGGCCACAGTGAATGGTGACAATGGATGACAACGCGCGCATGACAGCAATAACGAATGATGACAACGGTGAAATGGAAACGATTAGAAGACTTTCGCAGGACGCAGGAAAATTATAATTATCTTCAAAAAGCATCTGAATATGTGAATATAAATGGCACAGATATGAGACACTGGCAAAGAATTCCTTTCGAATGGAAATCCATCAGAATTCACTTTCATTCAAAACTAAAGTAAAACAAAAAAGATTGCAACATAGGAAAGTAGTTTCTAAAAGCTACTGTAAAAGCAAAATGCTTGAATTCCTAAAGGGGATTATGTATATTAAGTAAAATAAAGCAGTACTTATGGTTTCCCTGGAAATTCCCCGCTCCTGTCCCTTGACTTCACTCTTGATTTCTTATTTGGCTCTCCGTTGTCCTCCTGTCCCCTCCTATGAGGGAAAATTCCAATTTAATACACATCATTAATGGTCTCATTTTCAATACTTCAGTGTAGCAGACATATGTGATTTATTATGGTTTGCCTTTATGTCTTCCTTCCTTCCTTCTCTCCACTATTTTTATTTCTCTTCTTTCATTCTTTCTTTCCCTCCTTCCCCTTCCTCCCATCTGTCTTCTTTCTTCTCCTTCTCTTTCTTTCTCCCCACCTCCATGCCCTAGAAGAGGTCCAGGAGGTCAAAAAAGCCTGCATCTCCTCAAGTCACAGACATTCATACTGAAGAACTTATCTTGGAAATATAAGGAAGGAGAAAAAAGAAAGAAAAACCTCCAACTCGCAACCTAACAGGTGCCAATTTGATCCCAGCTCCTGCCTGCGGAGCTCCTCAGTTGGCTTTTTCTCCACACTCAGAACAACAAATTTCAGGCCATGGTCACACAAAGCTGGCCCTGTTACAGGTGTCAGTGGATTAGGCCTGTCCCAGACTTGCCTGGTATTCGGTGCCCATGGCCTCCAGCTTTCAGGGAGTAACAAACTGAGTTGATTGCAGAAGCAGGATTAAAAGTTCAGCGCTCAATCCCAGGCTGATGTTAAGGACATTTCATTGCAAGCGAGCGTAATCTTTGAGCCAGATAAACACGTGACTCAAATATAGGAAGGATTGTAGCTCTAACACTCTGCTGTGACAAGCAGTGACTTCTAATACTGACTACTCTGTAATATGATGTGACGCACTACGATAAAATCTTCATAGAAATGTTTACACTAATATTTTAAAAAGCCTTTAATAGATGTTTCCTTCAGTAGCATGCTGGCTTTTTCAGAATCAGCAGACGTGGTATTTGTGTTTATTGCCTGATAATAGATAAAAATTTTCTTTACACTTCTACTATGCTATCAGGGAAAATAGCAGGACTGGATTTGTGTGACCACGGCACAGTGTTGATTTTCTTATATGTGAGCAAGGGTAAATGGTAAGAGACGACACGCACCTCTCAACCTCCACACCAAAGCAGGATAAAAGGCAGATCTGAATTAAAATATCTACAATCTCATGAGATGAGTAAGTTCAGAGGATCTAACATAGAACATGGTGACTAGAATTAATAATACTCTACTGTATACTTGAAATTTGCCCAGAGAGTAAACCTTAAGTTTTCTTATAAAACAACAACAACAAAAAGTTACTGTGTGAGGTAATGGAGTTAATAATTATGTTCGTGGAAATCATTTCACAAGGTATACATATACCAAATCACATTGTACACTTTAAATATATTACAATTTTATTTGTCACATATACTTAAAGAAAACTGGAAAAAAATTAAAATCAGTTCCATCTTCATTTCCCCACCTCTCTCTAGGGTTGACAGATAAAATATAGGCTGACAAGTTAAATTTGAATTTTACCTAAACAAGAAAGAATTTTTAGTACAATATGCCATATTTATACCAAAAATACTTATTTTTAAAAAAGCAAATTTAAGGCACAGTCTTACATTGTTTTTCCTCTGTGAAATCTGGCTCTCCCACAATGCAACATACCTCTCCCAACTATTCCCTTATCCTGTTTTTGTCTTCTTGCACTTATCATGCCATCTGGTATTACACTGCGCATTCATTTCTTACTGGGTCATTGTCTGTGTTCCAGCACTGAAATGTTAGCTCTATGGAAGTGGAGATGTTTCCATTTGTCTTTCACTGAAGCTCAAGCACCTAGAACAATACCTAGACTATAATAGTTGCTCAATAAATACTGAATGAATTTATTGAATTAATGAACAGAACATCTATCTCAAAAACCCATTTCTTTTCCATTAGATATGCAAACAATTCATATGAATAACTAAATATAGTTGCTATTTGTCTTTACTTTTGATGTTTTCCCCTAGTTCATTGGTTGAAACAATTCAAAGATATGAATATTTGTTGAGTATTTACTATGCTCCTGCACTCTAAGTTTTGTATACATAATACCCATGAAAACCTTTTGAAATTGGTACAATTTTTACTCCTAGTTTACAGTCAGAAACATGAAGCTTAGTAAATAATTATGTCCAAATTCACGTAATCTAGTTATTAAGCAAGACTTGAGACCTCATTTAAAACTGTTCATGGGGTAAAAACATTTTCTTAGTATTTATTTTATGCTCTTTTATTTTATGTTATTATCTTGTAGTAATGGGAAGTTAAAAGATGCATGAACAATACTCTTGCATTTTTTAAATGATTTAGTTTTACAAATCCTGTGTAATATACTGGCAAAAAGTAGGAAAGAAAAATTAGTAGCTAACAACTTAAATGAATCTTTGATAAAAGATTAAAAGCAATTTAGCACTTCATTTTCCAGAGGTGAATTATATGGCTCTTTAATTAATTTTTCTTCACAAATTATAAATAATTATAGTATTAAACAATACAATTTCACAAGAGTTTTCATTTGGAGTTTTACTAATGCAATTTTACATACATTCAGAGAAAATGAGAAGAGAGGGCAGCAGTATGTTTTCTTATGTTATTTAATCTTCTACAGGCTTCCATCCAAACTAAGCAACTAAAATGAAACACAGCTTCCCTTCCCAAGAGGGTTTCACTTGTTCCTTTCCTCGCCTCCATTCCCTCTACCCCCTTGCCTTTCTTCCTGTGCTTATGACTTTCCTTCTCTTTCCTTCCACCCACAGGCACTTTTGAAATCGCCTCAGATGGGAGGGTGAGATCAGAAATGTGTCCATAGAACTCTCTACACGCCGATCTGGCAGACATTCAACACAAACGCAATTAGAGGGCTTACCCTTGCATGAAATATTTGCTTTCCTGAGAGTCACCAACTTTAAGCTTTAGGAATGCTGGGGCATAGTGTTTCTATGTCAGAGCTAGGATGCTCAACTGCTCTTTCCTCAAAATTATTGTTTTTAAAGTTTGCATACAGTATCAAAGTGTCACCAAGCAATACATAGGAAAGCATGGATTTTATTAAAATCCACTTGGACAACTGCAAACAACTGCATCTGTCATTGGTATTCTTTGGCCAGAGTTTTAGAAGTGATAGCACACCCACTCAGAGGTACTTATGAGCATTGTTCACACTGTAAATATCGGACATTAAGATGCACCATGCATGGGGCTCAGAGCTGTGTGAAGCTCCAGAGCTCACCTTCAATGATGGACATGAGCAACGAACCAGGAAATTGTAGACTCACTGATAAAGGTGCTCAACCGTTCTTATACCTCTATACTGAACAACAGCCACAAGTAAAGGAAGGCTAAATAGAATATTTGTTTGTTTTGCTTTGGGCAAGGATGAAAATACTTCAAATATACAAATTTGGTCAACCCATTGATACTTGGAGAGAATACACAAACACATACACACACACCATATGTTGGTTAAGTATTTAAGCTCTGAAATCTGGAAAAAAAATGTTTTTTTCACCCTAAATCAGTTAAAATGGTTATAGTATTAGGGAGTCATTGGTTTCAGTCATCGTATTTTATTCTATATTGTATCCTTGAAACCTAGTCTTACAAATTGTTGTTCAATAAACATTTGTTGAATAGAGGCTTAATCATAATGTATAGAATATTAAGAAATGTTATGCAATGTTAATGTATATATAGAAGTCTTGGATCTTCCTCAAAACAGAGAACAAAATGAATAGACAAACACCAAAAGTGTTCTAAAAATAAATAAAATGTATTGGGTATTCAGAATGTGCCAGACAAACCACTAAGGACTTTGAAAACATTAACTCATTCAATCTTCACAGAATTTGATACGTAAGGAAGTTTTGTAAGTGAGAAACTGAGGCTTAGAGGGTTTAAAGTGGCCCAATACCACATGTAGTAAGGGGTATGTATTAGATTGGGACAATCGTAATTGCGGTTTAAAAAGTTAAAAAGAATTGCAAAACCGCAATTACTTTTACACCAATCTAATATTAGCTTCCTGTAGCCACTGTAACAAACTGTCACAAACTTGGTGGCTTAAAATGACAAAAAATGTATTATATTTTCTCAGAAGTCTAAAATAAGTTTCCCTGGACCAAAATAAAGATGTTAGCAAGGCTGTGTTTCCTCCAGAGGTTCTAGGAAAGAATCTCTTCCTTGACACTTCCAGCTTCTATGGCTGCTACAATGTTTCCCCCAAAAATAAGACCTAGCCAGATGACCAGCTCCAATGCATCTTTTGGAGCAAAAATTAATATAAAACCTGGTATTATATTATGTTATATTATACCAGGTCTTAAATTGTATTAAAATAAGACCTGGTATTATTATATTATAGTACATTATATTATTAAGACCAGGTCTTATATTAAAATAAGACCGGATTTCATATTAATTTTTGCTCCAAAAGACACATTAGAGCTCATGGTCCAGCTAGGTTTATTTTCAGGGAAATACAGTAACCTTCCTTGGCTTGGGGACACATCACTCCAACCTTCAAAGCAGCATCTTCAAATTGCGCATTGCTCCATCTTCACAACACCATCTTGTGTGTGTGTGTGTGTGTGTGTGTGTGTGTGTATGTGTGTCTAATATCCCTCTGCATGTTTCTTATTAGGTCACTTGTGATGGCATTAGGACCCACCCACATAATTCGATAACCTCCTTGTCTCAAGATCCTTAATTTACTCATCTCTGTGGTCACTTTACCATATAAGATAACATTCACAGCTTCCATTGATTAGAACCGGATATCGTTTAGGGGCTATCATGCAGGCCAACACAGGGTTACAGCTAGGATTTGAATAGGCAGGCTACCTCTTGGGCCTTTTCTCTTAACCACTATGATAGACCGCATCTCCAATAGGTAACTTTTATCTAGAGAGAAAGGAAATACAATGGACAGGAACTTTAACAAAATGGTGGGGACTATTAGATATTTTCAGGAAGGGAGACAACGTAAAACTGGCATTTTCAGACAGATTGTGGTACTGTGGTTTGGAGTATGTCGTAAAATAGAGAGACTGATGTTGGAGTCTAGGAGAGCAGGTAGGAAATCACTGCAATCGGTTATGCACAAAATGACAAGGACCTGAGCCAAGGTGGTGGTGAACGAAGTGGAAAGTTTGGGCAGGAGATATGGAAGAAGAAATGGCAAGACTTGTGACTAAGTGGATCAGAAGGACAAAAGAGATGGAAGAACTTTTCACTCATTCAGCAACATTTAGAAGCACTGTCTACATGCCAGCCGTTGCTTGGGGCCAAATATAGAGAATTCAATCACAGTTATTAACTTCAATAAGTGCCATAAAAGATCAGAACAAATAAACAGATGATTAAAATAGAGTGCGGTGGGAATGATCTCACAGAGAATGTGAGAACGCAGTCAAAAAGGACTGCGCGAATGGGTGTGCGTGTCACGGAAGGTGTTACGTTTTAGGTTCTTCCAGAATCAGGCTTAATGCAAAGATTCCAGTCCAAGTAGTACGTGAGGTCAGAAGACACACGTAGGAGAATGAACAGTGCAGACAGGGAAGAGAAGGAGGTCAATAAAGCATCATTTTCAAGCCAGTTATCAGCGTAACTGGAGCTCAGTCTCTGGGAGCCAGTGTAGAAAAGATGCTACAGCATTATCCCATCCAGGGCTGGGGTTGCTGGGTGGTTTACACACCAAATCCCAATGAAAACTCGAAAATCGAGTTGTCGTAGTTGTCATAGAGGTGCCATGGCATCTGGCTAAAAACAAATACTTATTTGTCTCATTTAAGTCTTACTTTAATAGCCCTTAAAATAAGGTTTCAGTAATGGTGAAATGTTCTTATTTCATAACACTGGGAAGAAAGAGATTTATAAATCCCGAGAATGCATCGGGAACATATAATCCAATAATTATGTATCGATGTATCACAGAGTCTCTAGCTCTCTCATTAGGAATGTATTTATTTATTTTTCTGTTTCCCTAAGGTGGCCCCTAACTTGGGCTACACTTGCCATCATCCACTCTTTGGCATTCTAATTCTTACATTCTAATTCTTACAACTGACTGAGCAAATAAGGCAGCAAATATTTAAGTTAACGTTCATTTCTCTTTTACTTCATTGCTTCAGAGGTTCCATAGAAAATTAAAAAATTTTTTTAAAGATTTTAATTAAAATGTAGCTAACATACAATATTATATTAGTTTCAGGTGTACACCATAGTTATTCTACATTTATTTATACATACCTAAAGAAGTGATTGCCGTAAATCCAAAACCATCTGACACCAGACCATTCTATCGCAATATTATTGACTATATTCCCTACGCTGCATATTACATCCCCATGACTTACTTGTTTTCTACCTGGACAGTTGAACTTCTTATTCCCCTTCACCTTCCCCTCCACCTTTTACATTTTTCAATTATAGTTGATATTCAATGTTATTTTATATTGGAAATTTTTTACTTCTATTTTGAAGGGAGGATGATTCCACAATATGACACATACAAATTTTAACTAGATTTCTACAAATAGCCACAGGACTAAGAAGACCCAGTGGGCTTATGCGGTCGGATCTTGTTTCCACCTGAGTGGGCCTGGTCTTCCGGCAGCAGATGTGAACGCCGCAGGCCCTCCCTGCACCTCTGGCACCGCTGACTTCCCACTCCCTGCCCTGCGTGCACTTCAGTGGCTTAGCTGACTAGTGGAGGGTTAGCTCCTCAGGATTCTTATCACCTGCAGTTTTTATAGACTGTGCAGTAACGAAAATAGAGAGGCGTTTGAACCCCCTGACATGGAAACCTTCAAGAAGCTATGGAATGTGGTCACTGGTATTTCTGGTATCTTTTAAATGTCAAGAGAGCAGAATTTCTCCTGTCAGTTGTCACAGTAAGGCTAACAATTAAAGCCATCTGCTCTTCATTTCACTCCCCAAGGGCATCTTCCATTTTTCACCAACTTCCTGTTGTTGACAGCACAGTTCCTCCCAATTTCTCTCTGAAACTGTGAGGTCACCAGCAGGCTCAGGCCACTCAGTGAACTGCTGGTTTGGTCCAACCCCCAAGTGTCCTTTTGCCCCAGGAGCTGCAGCCTCCAGGGACTGGGACCCAGCAGCAGATACAGAACACGGTGCATGTGGGCGCCTCCCCCAGCAGTACTGATGAGGGCCGTGGGCACGCTTGGGCCAGGACCACCATCACAGCTTTGCTTGGGAATTTATTTAAGAAGACAGACACAAAGAAAGAAAAAGAAGAAATAGGAAGTGGGGGCAGAAGGAGGCAGGAGGTTGACAGGAAGGAAAGATGGAAGGAAGGGAGGGAGGGAGGGAGGGAGGGAGGGAGGGAGGGAGGAAAAGGAAAGAAAAGAAAGAAAAAACAAAAGATTGCGAGAGAAGGCAAAAAAGAAAAGCGAATCTGTTCATTTGTAATTCAGGCTTGTGATTTTACTGTCTCTGATGGTGTTATAATATTTGTCAATAACAAATTCTACATGCCATTACTATAGTGTTTATCTTAATAGGATGGTGGCAAATGGAAAAGAGCACAAAGTAAATGGAGCACGTTTATAGATTCCATAGACGGTGTAGGAAACCTCAAAGGTGAACTGACTACAATGACTCAAACCAATAATTTTGCTGATTAATGTACTCTAGGGGTATTCCTTTTTTGTTGTGATTAAAAACAATTAAAAAGCATCCCATAGCCAAGAAGAAAATTACCCCACAGTTCTGGGGATATATTTCTTTTGCTGTCTGATATCTAAGGCCATCAGATATTGTATACTTATTAAAATTGTGAATTCATAATACCAAATTTGAATTACCTTATTTATCAACCCAATCCAGACAAAAACAAAGTTTCCAGAAATTCTTTCATCATGAAGATCACATATAGGCTAGTGAAATTTCAAGTAGAAATGAAAAAATACTTTATCAGATTTGTTAATAGGCTTTTCAGTTTCATGTGCACATTTCAAACCAGAGCAAATGAATACATTTTAAGGAATACTTCTCTGTGTCTCTATGGACAGCAGAATCCAACAAATCACTTCAGGGCTCCAGACATGTAGTGTTGGCCTAGTACAGACAGAGTTTGGTTTACTTTGGATTAGCAAATTAGTCACTTGAGAGGTTCATTAATTTAGGTCCTGTAGGTACAGTTCAGTAAATTGCTGCTGTACCTTTTCATAATGTAATACCCACGTGAAGGGTTGTGTAGTTAGCCTGTTTGGCTCATTAAAAAGAGAGTATAGTAAACATCCTTCATGTAACAGTCTCTGGATATTTCTGAGCTCATAAAGCACAGAGTGCCAACACCATGTGTGAGGTTTAAATTTGTGTCAAATCATGTCTACTTTACACAGTTTTTGAAAACACGGAGCTGAAATCACAAACGTCAACAAGACTTCCAAAGCACTTCTGTTCTACACACTTCCAGAATGTGAGAGGCCCAGACGATGCTTTTCCCTAACAATCATCATTTTCATTTGTAAGCTAGCTCAACATTGTTACAATTTGTTTTCTAGATCCTTCTTCAGAACATACCAAAAAACGACCCTCAGTCTAAGAAAGAAGAACGTTTTTCTTAAACACGTCTGAAGACATACTTTTGAATAAACTCTATCTTTGGGAAAGCAACACTACAGCAACTTCAGGGTCAAAATAAGCTACATAACCATTTATATTGATATAAATGTTTTTTCTCACCTTGTATTTCTAGAAAAAAATGATAAAATACCATGGCCCCTTCCCTAAGCCCCAATTGTAGAAGAGACAGAAATGCAAGAGAATCATTAATGAATCCTGAAAATTTAAAAATAAATAAATAAATATTGTAAAAAGAAGAAAATTCTGGTGAGTACTAGCAATGAGGGAGGTATAAAAGGGGAATGAGCATTTGCATGAAAGGGAAAGATAATATACATATATATAAATAACCCAAAAAGTTAAAAATGAAAGGGGTCTTGCACAAATGATGATAGTTGGCCTTGAGAGAATGTGATTAACTCACCTCTCTGCACTTGACATCCAAAGAAGTAAAAAATAAAAATAAGAGTCCAAGATCTGAGACTGAGTCCATATGTTTACCTAACTTCTTTCTTAATATCAAATGAAAACAGAAAAACAAGAGTAAATTAATATTAGTTCTAGAGAACAGAAAGGGAGCCATTAGTGGAATTTCTGGAAGATAAAAAGCAGATGAGATCAAATTAACAACAAAACAAACAAATAAAAAAACAACTAGAATAAAGATCTTGTGATTAGCAGAAGCGTCAAAAGAATAGACTATCATCAATTTTTTTCCATTCAAGTCCTATGACCATGTCAGAGTGCCGACATTGAGAAGCAGGAAATGCATGCAGACCATGGGTTGTTGGTACCATAATATGATGATTCCTCTACCAACATCAATATATGGACAACATTCAGCTAGTGTTTGTTACATGACACACAATCTACATGGAAGAAGGCCATTCATGAGTCTTTATGCACTAAGAAACAACTGATAATAACAGGTAAAGATAGCTAGATTCATGGAGAAATTCTTATCAGTGGATACTGAAATGACAGTCAAAAGCAGTATTTGTCCATCATGACAGACCCTTATCAAGTTAGGGATGCAAATAAGCAAACTCTTATCAGAGTATCTCTTTTACACATGACATAAGGATCGGCCTTTTCAGGAGGCGAATTCATTCTTCTAGATAGCTCTCCCTTTAAAAACACTTCCGTATAGCCCCTGCCGTGACTTGAACAAGATGAGAACTGTACCTTCACATTTCTCAGCACATTTCAGAGAGGTCACATTAGGACTTTCCATCAGAAATACCCTTGGTTTAATATTGTCTCTGAATTGGTTTCATCCCCTCAGAACCACATTGGGGCCTTCACTGGAATTCATATTAATTTATAGGTGAATTTGAGCAGAAATAGAACTTTTACAATGTAGAGTTTTCTGATTCAGGAACATAATATGTGCTTCCATTTAATCAGCAAAACCAGATGGACACAGTTAAAGAAATGTCTCTAATGTTCGCCCTTAAGTATCATATTCCCTGCTGGTTTTGGATAAATACTTATTTGCAAGCCTGACCCTGAAAACCTCCCTGTTTCAGTCTGTCTTCCCATTCTGTGGCAACCTTGAAAGCTGTATGTTTAAGATGGCAACACGTCAAGACCCAAGAAGCCTGGAGTCACGGCTTGGGGGAGAGGTGCCAAAAAGAACCTCCTAATGCATTTCAAACTGTGAAGTGAGCGAGCAGTAAACCTTTATTGTACTAAGCTACCACGATCGGGGGATTTGCCTGCTGCTGCAGCATGGCCTGTTCTACCATTTCGATTCCAAAAATGGATTTCAGCACCCTGAAGGAGAATGCTGAGGTAACGACCCTAAAACACAGGGCACGGACTTCGCACCCAGGTGGAATAAGCATGGGAACTGATCTGAGAGGCTTAGCAGTTGACAATCTATGTTACACAGTGGCAAAATGTTTGGCTAAGCTGTCTGCTGCAATAACTTGAGAGGCAGACCATGTGCCTGCTGAGTGAAAAGCTCTAGGGGGAAAGGGTGGAAAGTAGCATATTCGTGTGTTTTAACTCTTGTTGGCTGTGTTTCACAAGTTATTGCAGGAAACACATGAGTTTGGAGAAGAATTGTCTAGTTTGCATATGATTGTCTTAGGGAAAAAGAGTGGGACATTGTAAGGTTAGAAATTCTAGCTGCTTCTAAACCCAAAGGGATGGGAAATGAATTTTTAAGGAAGCTATAAGCAACACTGTCCAGTAAAATACTTCTCAATCAAATCAAGTGAATCAAGGAAAAGACGTGATGAAGGGTTAAGAGTATGCCCTCCTCATCTAATTTGTTTCCAGAAAGGCTGAAGTAGTTGTCTTTAAGTTGAAAAAGAGAGGATTGGAGGCCAGGAAAAAAAAAAAAAAAAAAAGCGAAGAAATGAACTAAATAGGTGACTGCCCTGAGAGAAACCAACACTCAACCCAATAACAGAGTGCTTTATTACCTCATAGGATATTTAATTTTGTGTCAACTTGGCTGCGCCACGGTGCCCAAGTATTTTGTCAAATATTTTTCTGGATGTTTCTGTGAAGGCGTTTTTAAGTGAGATTAATATTTAAATCAGTGGATTTTGAGCAAAGCAGATTACCCTCCACAAGGTGGGGGGGCCTCATCCAATCAGTTAAAGGCCTTCATAGAACAAAGACTGACCTCCTTCAAGTAAGAGGGAACTTTACATTTCAATAAATAAAGGATTTAGTGAATAAATGAATGAATAAATGTGCTACTCTTTGCGGCCTCCACAAGGGACTTTAAACATCAAATGAACTTTGGTCTACACTAGCCTATGTAAACCCTGAGAGACAACTACTTGGTAGATGAGGCTTTGTTAAGAGGTGCCCTTTCTGTTTATGGCCAGGGAGGCAAGTTCATCATATTGTTAAAACCATCTTTCCCTTATACGTAAGTTAGTTTGCTGATTAAGAATGGAAAGATCCAAGATGAGTTAGAAGAAGTTTAATACTCGAAAACACCTCCAATCCTCAACCTAAAAAATAATAACGCCTCCACTGTACAGCTCCTATGTCCACATATCCTGCAAAAACTATTAGGGATGCAAAAGCACTGGAACCCTACATGACAGTGCTTCCCAATTCCCTGTCTGCAAACCCAGAATGCTTCTGCAAGGTCCAACACAGGCTACAGGATCTGATCCATTATAATTTTCTGTTCATACTGCTCTCATGTGAAGTATCTTAGTTCTCTTCCCCCTCATTACAAACTTCTTTTATTCTCAGGAAATATTTTTCGCTCAGTAAAACTTCTTGCTAATTTTGTTTTGTTTTGTTGTGGTAGAGGCCCATCACAACACAAGGTTTTAGAAAAGTGTGGAACAAGAGGATGGGGGACCAAGCGTGAGAGAGGAAAAGGAAAGAAAGTGTCTTCCTTTTAAGATTAAGGTCTGATTCCCATTAGAACCATGTTTTTTATTTCTTTTAGTCCCTGGAAACATAAGACCAGCAGTTATTTTAATGGATGATCTAATTCATGCCACTGCCTCCAAGAAGAATAAAATCTAAACCATATAAGATAAATAATAGCCTAGCCTATTCCTAAAATTGTCCAAAGGAAGACATTCCACAAATTTTTGTCTCCAAATTCATATAAAGAAGTTGATTCTTGCTATTAACTTAAATTCTATTTTTTCACTTTTCTCATCTCTTCCTCCCTCCCTCCCTCCCTCCCTCCCTCCCTCCCTCCCTCCCTCCCTCCCTCCCTCCCTCCTTCCTCCCTTTCCTTCTTTCTGTCTTTCTTTTTTCTCCACTTGTATTAGTCTGCTTAGGCTGCCATAATAAAATACCAAAGGCTGGGTGACTTAAACAACAGAAATAAATTTTGTCACAGTTCTGGAGGTTAAAAGTCAAAGACCAAGGTGCCGAGAGAGAGAGAGAGAGAGAGAGAGAGAGAGAGAGAGAGAGAGAGAGAGCTCCCAGGTGTCTCTCCCTCTTCTTATAAAAACACCAGTCCTATCAGATGAGGGCCCTCCCCTTATGACATTGCTCACATTTAAATACCTCCTTAAGACTCTATCTCCAAACACAGTCACACTGGGGATTCCACTTCAAAATATAAATTCTGGAAGATACAATTCAGTCCTTACCAGCACTGTAGTCAGACACTGGATTCAAGTTCCTGTCAGCTCCATGGCTTCAGGCAAGCTGTCTCACTCCCTCAGCTGTAGTTTCCTATTCTGTAAAGAGGGAACAATAACACTGAACATCGAGGGGTCTTGGTGAGAATTCAATGAATAAATTGTAACACACCAAAATTTAGTGGAAAATAGGCGTATATCTAATAACCTTTGCCCTTAATTTATTTTAAAATTATTATAATGACTTCCTTCGGCCTTTTCTTTTCCAGTCTATATATAAAAAAAAACAAAAACCCTTTCTCATTTCATCACAAAGATGCTTGTCTAATATTTTCATATTTTCTTTGAGTGATTTAACAAATACTGTTTTCTTCTTGTGTGACATATGCTATGCTAGGCACAGGCTCTATGTACAGGGTTGCAGGAAACAGTCTCTGCTCTCATGCAGCTTACAGTCTAGATGGGGGAACTGACAACCAACCAATGAAAACACCAATCACATGCAATGACAAGTCAGCAGATAGGAGCAATTTTTAAAAAGGCAAATTTATTGTGGCAGCAAGGTCACGATTATATGGGAGGAGGGGACAGGGAAAGCTTCACTTTTAAGGTTCTTATTTTTTCTCCGAGACCTTTTTAAAGTCTTTACATTTCAACTAGTGTTTGGAAAATACAATCAATACAATACCTAAGGCTGAAATACCTCAAGTAAGTTAAAATGAATAAAATTAAAAATAAAAAGTCTGAGCATGTCTAGAATACATAAATCAGAACTAAAGCAGAAGAACTTTTGTTAGCAGAAGACCAATTGATTCACTCACAGACAGATCTGATTTTCAAAGAGGGGGTTAAAATTCAACGGTTTACATCAAAGAACAATAAGCAGAAAATAGGTACCTATTGGAAGAATTTTGTCATGTCAGAGAAAAGGCTGCAACAATCTACTAATACGAATAGTGCAATGAAAATTTACTATTCATTAAATAGTCACTATTCACATTTACTATTCATATTTACTATTATTGTACTAATGAATGGTACAATACATATTTAAATCATGCATATGTAATTTTAACTAGTAAAATTCTGTATTCGTAGAGAATTGTCAGTATGGAAGTAGGTGATATATGAAACATATTTATGAAGAATACTTTTAAAGTCCATACAAACATTCTTTGTACAGAAAACTTGACATGTTATTATGGACCACCTTATTAATGGACTAACTTATTAATGGACTGATGGATGATCTAACCAAAAGGCAGTCCAAAGTAAAGATGGTAGGATGTTCAAAAAAAGAAAAGAAGAGACAATTCATATTTAAAATGTAATCTAATGGCCCAATCAATACGATAAGGCTATTTTCAACTTGTTGGTTAATATCCATACTAACCACGCCTATTGATGAAAACAGAGACAATAATAGAAATATATGCTTATTGTACAATTGATGTGTTTCTATGTTTTTATCCATTTGGCTGTCAATCAGTGTAATAAAATCCCAGAGAAGTTGAAGAGATAGAGAAGTTATGGATTATTTGACATGGCCCTCTCAATTTATGTTTCAGGATATTGAATCTTAGACATGTAAGAGGCTCCCATGCCTTAGAGTCTGGACCTTCATACCCCAGAGTAAGTTCCTCCCCCCCTCAGATCGAAAGTCCCCTGACTTTCTATCCAAAGGTTAGGCATGAACCATGACAATCATCAGTGAAATATTTGTTATTTTGCCCAGCAGTCCTGACAAACAACATATATAATTGAATAATAGTAGATTTCCTAAGACCTAGGCTATTCATTCTTATCTTTATAAGCAATATAAGTGAACACTATGCTAATAGAATTGCACACATGTGAAAATCCAAGTAAATTTTGAACGGTTGCTGGAAAGTCTGAAATAAGAAGAAAAATGACTCTTTTTTAGAGAAAATAAGAAAAGCACTTGAGGTTAATACAGTTGTATTTCTAAAATAAATCTTCAAAAACACTGTCCCTGTAAATAAATCCCAAAAATCCCTGTAAGTAAAATATTAATGCACATTCTAGACAATGCACACAATTGAAGATAATTCAAACAGAATTTTTATAAAATTAGTATGAAATAGTTAATGGTTTATTCACCATTTTTCACTTAAAAACATATCATTAGCATTTTAATTACTATGTTTATGGTTGAAAAAAGTTTGCCAAAATTAATAACTATTTCTCTATTATTCAATTTTTAATATTCTTTCCCAATGTTTTTCTACACTTAAATAGATTTCTACACTTTAGAAAAATTGCAAAAAACATCGTAGCTTTTGCTTTGATTTAAATAATCTATGTTTTTCTTTTTAATTACAAAAGAGAATGCATGCTGAAGAAAAATTAAAATGTATAAAGGCATAAATAAAAATGTTGAAATCATACATATTCCCACAGCCCAGAATAATTACTATTAATATTTTGTCAAATGACTTTCCATTATTATGTGCATACATATATATGTTTATGCACACACATATAGCTTAATTATAAGAAATTTCAGTTTTTTGGTGAGGTTGTACCATAAACAAATATTTCCAAGTTAAAAAAATATTTCTAATAAATGAATTTTGCTCTTCTCACTTATTTCCAGACCTAACACCTCTGTCATGAAATCAAGCTTTCAAGAATTACAAATAGAAAATTTTGTATTATTAGATCTTATAGTCTACTTTGTGACTTGACAAGATCCTTACAAAGGATGCATATTTTCTTGCTAATGTTCTTTAAATTGAAGAATAAAAATTTGAACATCTGCATGAAATAAAAATTTAAATATACACACTATTTTCTCTTTAGTTCTTTTCATATAGTTCTTTATACTGAATATTTTGTACCTTATTTCTACAAATTATTTTAATTATTATGCAATGGGTATATGATAATCTCTCAATGACAATCCTAAATTAGATCTTTAGACTTTGTAAACTATATGAATAATTCTGGATAAGCATCCTTGAGTTAAACACTTGTCGAGTGGGTTTCTGTGCATTGGTACCTTCCTCATATAATGCATAATACATTTATTTTATTAATTAAACATTAACATTTCTTTGACATTAAACAAGTAGCATTCCTCTAAATAGCCACAATATTTATACAATTAACAAATGAAATTCGTAGATTTAACAAATTAAATTTCTTTATTGTCTGCAAAACTACTTAGTCAAATTCTTCAAAAAAATTAACTGAAGTTTAAATCAAGCACACCCATTTCTCTTAAACACCACAATTAAAAGAAAAAACACAAAATATATTATTACATAGAAAGAGGTTACAAACTTATTAATATCATGGATTTAAATGTTTATTTTCATCGTTTTAATTCCTCTTGCTAACATTTGCTCTTTATATTTTTCTGGAGTTACCTTCCTAATAATGCAGTAATTCTACCAGACACACACATAAAAAAGTAATACCATCTCAGACTAGCTGAGGTTGCAGAATCTGCGATACAAACCTGTTAATTCTTGGTTCGGTAGAAACTTGACTGCAAGGTCTGAGGTGATTCACACCTGAGCCTCTAGCTTTTAAGCAGTGTCTTGTTTTATAAGTAAGTTTCTAGCGCTACTTCATGGGACTTCTGAGTCTATGCCTTTCACATAAATTTTAATTTTATGAAGCTTGAGACCTCTGAAGTGTTGCTGTAAGTTTTCATTTTTGTATGACTGCCAGAACCAACTCTGTTTAGCCCCTATGTCATGTTGGCCTGGTCTGTCAGTATTGTTTCAAACTTACCCGTGCCTTATCAGTATTGCATCACCATGTTCATCACTGATGGGATGTTAGCTGTAGGGTTTCTGTAGATAACTTTTAACAAGTAGAAAAGGCTACCTTTGAATTTTGGATAGCTGAGAGTTTTTATTATAGATGAATATTGAATTGTATCAAATATTTTTACTCATTTATTGACATGACTGTATGGGTTTTTCTTTTTTATCCTGTTAATGATGTGTTTTACACTGCTCATGTTTTCACTGTTACATGGATATTGGATTTGTAGGATGAAACCAGTGTGGTGCTGCAGTCAGTTTGTACTGACTTATAAGTGTCAATTGTTCAATTTTTAGAAATTCTATTGGACATTTTTAAGTACATTATTAAATATTAAATTATATAAACAATAGACTATATTAGGAACAAAGAACTAAATACTTAAAACATAACTTCCTAATCGTTTTATTACATTTTACTATTACCTATGCTCTTGAGGTCATTTACATCTATTTTACCTGTATGATGGAAATATGATATAATAGCATGCTTCCCTATTCTAGTCCAGTGATGTCACATTGGTAGCTTAAACTCTCATGCTGCGAGTATATTTACACCATGAAAATAATTCTGCAAATGAAAGCTTGGTTTATTGTTTTAGTGCTCATCTATAGTCATGAAAGTGAGGGAGAAAAAGCTAATCATGCTGATTTAACTTAAAAGTGTGTGTGTTTGTAGCTATTATGTTATGAATAATACAAAAATTGATTAAATTATCCTCCAATATTTGAAAATCATTAGCTGATTCAGCAAAGAAATGCTCCTGTTATTGATGAATGAGGGAAGTCCTACTATTCATTTATTTTATTTAACTTTTGCCTTACTCATTAACATTTCAACCAAAATATCAACCAACATTCATGTTGAAATGCACTTACTCATATTAATCAACTGCAACCATAGGTGGTCTAAAAAAATAGTTCAGTAAAAGTCAATGAAAGAGTTTGATAAGACTAATTAGCTACATGGAGTTTAAAATTAAAAGTAATCTATACTTTATTATAATTTATAATTTATGTAGTAAATGTCCATTATATCAGCAAAATTGTAATGAACTTGTGCACATATACACAGAGAGCATACTTTTATTTTTCAATGTGGAGTTGTTAAATATTTACCAGCACACCACTGGATAAAACCCACTTCATCATTACATACGACATCATTATGTTCTTTTAACACAACGGGACTTGCCTGACTTTGGTATCAGACTTATTTTGGCCTAATGAAATGAACTGGAAATATTACCCCGTTTTATTTTTTCTCAAAGTCTAAGTGGCATTGTTATTAATTCTTCTGTAAATCTGTAATACAATTAACCTGTCAAGTAACTTGTGCCTAGATTTTTCTTTGTGGAAAAAATTTTTATTATGGATATAATGTCTATAATATATATCCATCTACTTAGATTTTACATATGTTATTGGGTCAGTGTTAATAAATATTTATCAAATAATTTGTCAATTTTATGGAAGTTTCCAGGTAATAGCATAAACTGGCTCATAATATTATTATCACTCATTGTCTTTAGTATTTGGAGTAGTATCATCTATTTCATTTATTTCTTGGGGGTAAATGTTGGAGGGCATCTTTTCTTATCTTGGTCACTTTTGGTTGGGATTTATCAATTTTATTAATCTTTTCAAAAAACAAGTGCTTGCCTTTGTTGATTTTCATTTTGTATGTCTGTATTCTATTTTATTGATTCCTGCTTTTACTCTTATTTATATCTCCTATCTACATTCCTTTCATTTATTTTTTCATTTCCAGTTTCTTGGGGTGAAAGCTTAACTCATTGTTTTAAACCTTGCTATTTTCTAATAGAAGCATTTACATCTTTACATTTTCTTCTAATCACAGCTTTAGCTAGTCCCATAAATTTCAATGTGGTATTTTCATTATCATTCAGTTTAAAATTGTTTTCAATTTCTATTGTGTAATCATCTTTGACCAATAAGTTATTCATAAATATGTTGTTTAATCCAAGTGCACTCAATATTTTGCCCAAAAACTACTAGCCAATAAATTTGTATCTTACTATTAATATCATCTCAATACTAAATAAATACTTACTTAATACTAAAGTAATAAGATAATTGCAATCTTGTTCAATTATCTAATTTTCTCAGACATTATTTATTTCAAATTTTTAGAAACTCTGTGAGAATTTTAAATACTCATTTTCAAGTCCAGAGATTTCAAATAGCAATTTGAGACATAAGGATTTATTGGGCAGTAGGAGATATATTATATCCAGGTATGGCATGCCTTACCTTTCAAGTTAAAGAGAACATATCTAAAATAACTCACAAGATATGCCATCTTCGAAGTACCATGTCATTTAATCCTCACATCAATCTACATTTATTGTTTCCCTCCTGTGAGTTTCATTTATTGTTTTCCTCCATTTTATTACCAAGAAAATTGAGATTTAGAGAAAAGAAATGACTTTCTCAAGTGATAGATAGTACGTGACAGAACCAGGACTTACACATGAGTCTTCCGATTAGTAGCTCTGTGCCACATACCTACTAACCATGTTGGAATAAGGGTTACTTGAAGTAATATGTATAAAGCAGAGCGCATTAATATGTGTAAAGAGTATGCATTAAAAATATGTGGAAGCTTTGTTGTTGTTTTTACAGGAATTCTGCCTTTTGTTTCTTCCAAAAAATGATTCTCTCCCAGATGGCCATAGAGATAAATGCCTCAAGCATTCAGGTTGTCATTTTACTTAAATCAATATATTTCAACTTTGTCAGGTGTAATGTTCCATTCTTTTTTTTTTTTTTTTTTTTTTTTTTTTTGTCTTTTTTCAAGTACAGTATCCACAAATAGAAATTCCAAGTGTCAATGAATCTCCTTTCGTGTTAATGACAGAGAACAATGGGAGGGAAAGCACAAGTGCATCTCTCAGTCAGCAGACAAGATCCTTCAATGTTTTTATTTGGCAGAAAAACTCAGTAAACTTTCTCCTAGCAAGAATAACCTCAGAAGAAATTTTATCTGCACAAGAGATTTATCTGCTCTGATAGGCCAGTGAGCAAAAGCAGCCCACTGACAGGGACTGAATTTTATATCCTCCCCACATTCATATTTGGAAGCCCTAACCCCTAAAGTGACTGCATTCAGAGATAGGGCCTTTAAGGAGTTAATTAAGATTAGACGAGGTCATAAGGGTGGGTCCCCAACCTAATTGGTATCCTTGTAAGAAGAGAAAGGGATACCAAAGCTGTGCGTGCACAAAGGGAAGACCATGTGGGGACACAGTGAGATGGGTTTATCTGCAAGCTAAGGAGAGAGGCCTCCGGAGAAACCAAACCTGCTAGCACCTTGGTCTTGGACTCCAGCCTCCAGAACTGTGAGAAAATAAAAATCTGTTGTTTAAGCCACGCAGTTTGTGGTATTTTGTTATGACAGTTGTAACAAGCTAATACACCCACCACAATCTAAAATACATTTGAAATTAATAAGGGAAAATATGTTGGTAGGATAAATTTACAAAATGGGTTCCCTGTTTTGGGGTTTCAATCCCCTGTCTTATAATTAATCTTGACAATGGATAAATCTTTTGACACAGCTCAATATAAAGATAATTTTGGCATAAAAATGTAGTAGGCAGGAACTTGGATTTGTGTTAAATTTAAATAATTCATATCGACAAAGTAGCATTTCATCCCAATTCCTCATATATATCAAAGCCTTGGCCATTATTATTTTTTTAAATCTTTAAGATTTATTGTTTTCAACATAGATTCTCAGGTGCAGAATTACTGATTGAAGGACAGGTACATTTGTCAAGCCTTGGGCATTACGGAATGCAGAGCTGTACAACCATTTAAACTGCTATAACAAAGGGAGGGTCATTAGGTAGAAAACGCTTTTCCTGGTAGCCAGTGCTGTTCTCTTTGTGTCCTGACCAGCAGGTGGCCTGGCCTAAGGCTTCTTGTCTTCCACACATTCTGTTCTCAAAGAGAGCAACCCTCTTTTGCAAAAGGCACAAACTAGCAGAATTAGGCGTCTTTGATGCACCTACTTCCTGTGGGTTGTATTTACCTAAGAAATTTTATGCACAGAAAGGAAAGAATGAAAAGGATATTCAGTTACAAGACAGAATGAGATTTGTGTTGTCACTTCCTTGTAAGTATCTTAAAACACAGCTGAATGGAGAAGGATTATGGGGCAGTAAAATACTGTTTAAAATATTCAGTGAATGAATAGCATGCAACATTTATCATAAAAATAACAGTGAGCCAAGAAAACAATTCCTGCACTGACTACAATTACATTTATTTTACCCTTACGACAGCTGTAATCAATCTGCTCATAAATGGTACTGTACTGGTCATAAACCTTTTTACTTTTTTGAATTTAAAAATACCTTCCTTTTATAAGAGGAGTAGTCATTTGTCACAAGAGTTTTGTTAACACTTGTAGTAGTTTTTCTAGAAAAAGTCATTGGGTTTAATCATCTAATTTGAAGTTCTCTTATGGTTAACGTAGTTTTGAAAGTCTAAAGCATGAATGTGTTGATTTTATTAATTAGGTCCAGAAAAGGACATCACTTTTGTTATAATATTCTAGTTTTCAGAGTCATATGTGTGTAAGGTATGGGAGTTATTTGGATTAGGTAGACTATTAGCCAACATAAAATAAGTAAAAAAAGTGGTGTGGTTTCTAATTTAAAAAAAAAAAGTACAGATCTAGAGTTAAAAACCTTGGATTCTGGTCCCCAAAGCAGTTACTACAACTAAATGGCATTAGAAAAGTCACTTCACTTCTTTGAATATTCTTCTTGGTCCGTATAATGGTTTCCAGGATTGTGGTGTTCATCTACTGTGAAAACTCATTATCAGTGTTTTCCACATAGGAGACAGCCTCAGTGACATGTTTGTTGAAGAAATGAAGTATATGCTGTTGAGGAACAAGTGGGTGATGGGGTCCACCCTGGACCACAAAGGTAGGCCTGCCTGGACATTTGGTGAGGCAGAGCCACCAGGAAACTTTGGCGTGTATGACCAAGAACTCTACAGAAAGAATTCCTCTCGGACGAAGGGAAAAGCAGGCTCTCGTGGCAGTGGGCTGACCTCTGAGTTGTCAGAGGAGGCCAAGTCTGATTTTATCCTGCCTGTCCCATCTTCGCTAAAGGGTGGCTATGTGGAAAAACGGAGACAAAAACATAAATAATGGTTCCTCTGAAACGCTTGTAAACATGTATAGGAGTGATGCTCGTTTGGACTAAATATGACACAGGTCCAATACAGAGAAAGACATTTTCCCCAATTCTGCATGGAAAATCGCATGGTTCCCATGCACTGATGGTTCCAGCAAAGACAGGGAGCTTAGTACACCCACAGTGCTGCCCACCCACAGCAACAAAGGAGCCGTGACACAGCCCAGTGAGACCACACGCCCCCGACACAGACATCATGTTCTCATGGTGAACTTCCAGCAGGAGACACCTTCACACCAGTTCAGACACACACATAAAACACTTCAGCCAATGCTCTTAGAAATAGCAATGGGTACAGAATACGTTACACAATGTCATTTTTCTGAAATTTTCCAATTCAGACTCTCAGAGAGCCAGGACAGGTGGTGGGAGGTGGGGGCAGGCAGGCATGTCCCACCTCAATAGAGCAAGTATGCTCAAGATGTCTGCTCCTCAAACTGTCTTCTGTGGAGCACTAATTTTCCAGAAATTATGATGGAAATTTTCAGAGAGTTTGCCAGAATGTTAAGAATCAGGGGAGTTTTGTTAGATACGAGGTATGATCAAAAGATACGGTGAATACTGCTGCCGAGTGCCATACAACAGAAAGGCAGGGATCTTCAATACACGAGTGGCAGGTCAAACCTTAGTAACAGTGTGTGACAAGTTTCAACTTGTTCAGTGGAGTCAGTTGGGTGTGAGCTACGGTTGCGAGAAGATGTGTTTTGAAGTGTGCCATGACTCGCAGATCACAAACAACATATGAAATTTTGTTTCAAAAAAGTGCTAAAGAAACACGTGAAATGTTCAAAGTAGTTTATGGTGATGCTGCAGTGACCAGACCTGGCACTGTGTGAATTGTGGCTTTCCCCCAAAGTCAAAATGATCATGAAAAGTTTTTAACTGATTCAGGACATCAAGGCAGCCATGACAGCTCAACTAAAGACACTCACAAAAGAGAAGTTCCAGAATTGCTTCAGAAAGTGGCAAGAACAATGAGATAAGTGTGTTCAAAGTGAGAGGGAGCATTTTGGGAGGGGAGGGTTTTAATGGCAATGTGTCTTTTACTGTAATCATTTTTTTTAAATTTAAACATTCACTGTATTTTTTTATCACATCTCATATACAAGAATTGGATGACAGATTCAGGAGAGCAGTACTACTGTACTGTGTTGACAAACATCCACAACTGGAATAACTGACAGAAAGATCACATACAGAATCAAATAATCACCTAAAGGATAGAGAGAACGTTGGAAGAATCAAGTACACAGCAGAAAGATCAATAACACCCTCCAAGAAAGATGCAAATATGCTGGCCTGCAAAGGTCTTACGAAAGCCTACACAGTTGCAGTTAATAGCACCTGAATGAATCAAGTTCACATCAGACTGTCCGAGAGCATACCTGTTCTCTCCTAAGCCTGGCCTGATATGTAAGCCTAGAGCATTCCAGGAAGGAGCCTTGTCTGGAAACATGATGGAGAGAGCCTTCCTCACCTGAGCCGACTGAACCTCATCAGTCTTGAGGTACACGGTGCACAGTATGGTACTACAGTGCCACACTCAATACTCTGGCTTGAAACAGCTTGTCATGTATGTTCGAGCATCCACAGCCTTACACAGCTTGATCTAATTATCTTCTTGAATGCTGGGCAGTCTCCCAGGCCTTTCTAGGAGACTCCAGCGATAGGACCTAACCTGCAATGAGACCTCAAATGGGAAAGTGGAAGTTCCGGAAGGAGGAAAAGCAACAGATCTTGGAAAGGAACTCATTAGGCCAATAACATTTAAAATTTTCTGTGAGCAGAAGAAAGACTTGAATTTTCAGATGAGAAGGGCTCAGTGAGTTGCAGGAAAGGCTCATCAGGAAAGGCACATGTTAATAACTACGTATATCCTGATAAAGGTTCTGAATTCCAATGAGGTATCTCAATGAGCTTCCATACAGAAGAAGCGGTTGTTTGCAAGGAAAAACAATGACATGTAGCATTGAACTTATCTGCAACACAGGGCATGAGACGGGAACTGATCATTTGTCAGTGTGAAAAGAAAAAAAAGGCCTGTGTAGATATGCAAGGATTCAAAGGCAATTACTAGACAAAGGATTCTAACCAAAAAAATTTAATCAGAACAGAAACCTCAAGGAAGGAGAAGACAACAAGAGTTGCCGATAGCATAACCTTTGAAATTAGGGGTATCCATATTTAACTAATTCCAGGCCATTGGGATACAAAATATCGAGATGCGCTCAAGTTCTGTGTCATCTCTTTCCAGAGGAAGTTATTTGCCCTGGGCCTCATCTTTCACTCTACTTGATGGCTAGGAAATGGTGAACATTAGAACAAACTTAAAAGATACATGGGGAGGATGAGAGAGTCACTAAACCAACCACAAGCTGATCACATGTCCACGGTTGAACAACGGTGTTTGATCCCCTGCATTTAAGTTCCTTTGAAAAAGCAGCTTAGTCTGACTAATATATTATGGTAGGTTGAATCATATGAAATTGCTGTTGTTCATTTAATAGTTGACGACCTTGGGAAAAAAAATGGCAATTTTATTTGGTTCAATCTAATAGTTTATATTTCATAGATCAGTTGAATTTCTGTATTGTAAACTGAAAGTCTCCCGGTACCTGTTTGTGCCCCACTATTTTCCTCCAGGCATAAATTATAAGGCCCTAAGTCAATCTTATTCTTTCACAACAGAAGGATTTCTCTATAAACAAAGAAATAAGTGACCAAGGAAAGTAATAGGAAGGAGTAATACTATGATTATATTATGCCAGAGGGTATGAAAGGAATAAGGCTTACAGGATTCTTTTCTTTCCCATATTTGCTTCCAGTGTAGGAGAGAGTGTGTTTTTTATAGGTATCTTTGTGTTGTCTGTTCTTTCTCTTTGTTCTGCTCATGTGAATTTTTATCCATGCATGCTTATTTTTCATTATGTGACATGCTCTTTTTTGTTTTGGAAATTTTGTGACAATTTTTGAAGCATAAAGTGAAGGTAGATTCCTCCAGAAAGTAATCACATTTGTTTCTGCCTGAAAGTTGGCAATACCAACCATTTTAATGATTAAAGAATCATTTAAAATTAAATTCTGGAGTTTAGCTGTGTCTGATAACACAGGTAGTATTAATTGGTGTTACAAATCTATGAGAGAGCTGGCATGTGGTTACAACTTCTCAGGAAGTTGCTTTTCCCTCTAGCTTGCCTCAGGGTTGAGGGAGATTTCTTTGCATTCATCTGGGATAAAGAGAGAAGGGAGTAGCTGAATTACTCTTCACCCTTATCCTGAGGATACAGCTTTTGGCTACTTCTGTTTCCAGGGCAGGGCTGCCCCTGGACTCCCCACTCTGGGCAGACCCTGAGCCTTGAATTCAGCCCTTTTTGTCCTAGTGAAGGTCTCAGAACTGAAGGTCAAGCTCACCTCATTGAACAAAGGCCTTCGGAATAAAAGTGGCTTCAGTCATTGACTTACTGTTCCAGGTTCTTACTTTTGGTTAGAAGTTGTCCTGAAAAGTCTTCATATTTAATTGAGTTACTTGATGCTTTTAGGAATTTTTAAAAAAACATATTTTACCCAGCATTTTTACTTGTTTTCAGTGGGATTGCTGGTTCAAATACCTTATTCATTCTTATTACAATTAAGGTTTTCAATAAATGTAAAAAATTGTTTTCAATTTTAAATTTGAGAAAGTATTGAGGGAGTTAGAGATGGATTTATTTGGCATATTGAGACTTACCCACTTCACTTGCCTCCATCCCTCTGCCCATTGTTTTATTTATATCTCTGATTCACACAGGGACAGATGAGCCAACTTGAAACATATCCTCAAAGTTCAATACTGTTTTCAGAATACAAATCCCGGTGTAGAATGCTAAAAACTCAATGGCTCTTGATTTACAGACATTTCATTTGATATTTGAATATCTCTGCTCTATAGCAAGACATTCCTTAGCTTGATAGCAAACTAAATTTCAAAAAATGTGTCCCCTATACATTTTGCTTGATATTAAAATCTTTCAAAGACAGGAATTTGACAAGATGTATGAGGTAATTATAATAGGAAGAATAATACAATGAGGAAATATCTCAAGCCGTAAATATCAAAGAAAATGAGGATCCTCTTCTCAAAAATACGTCGTACGAGTTAAATATTAGTCAATGATCAGGAATGCAAAACAACCCCAGTCTTTCTACGAGTACAATGTGAAGTTGTAGCATTTGCACGCCCTGTTTCTTTCCTTTCTCATTAGTTCTTCCTTTGGGAGAATTTACAAAAGAAATTCTTCGTACATGATGTCTCCTTCATGGACTCTTAAAAGTATTGGCACCATACACGCAGAAAGTACCATGAAGCATTCCTTTGTATTGTACACAGTTCCATGGGAAGGAACTTATGCAAATTATAGTCACAGACAAAACATATCCTGATGACATCATGATATCACTGAAAACTTTCCAACACTAAAAAAAAATTAAAAAAAATTTCTTCCATCCTTACCCTCCCCCACCAGTGGCAACAGGCACATCCAGCTGTTGTTTTTACAGCAGGGAGTCTGTTGAAGCACCACCCTAGGTTTGCTGGTCTCATCCTCCAGCATATTTTCAGAGTGCTAAAATCAGTTCCTCATGTTAGGGTCCAGGCTGGAGTTCTTTGTTCTATAACTCCTTTCTGATTAAGATTTTCAAGAAGTTATTAAAAATAATAAACCAAGAATTCAGGGCAAATGTTATTAAGGAATACACATATTCTTGCTTGCCATCCTGACAAAATACTAAACAGTTACAAGCTGTTATAAAAATGAATATATAATTAAAATCATAAGCCAAATAAATGAAAACCATTAAGAATTTCATCATAATAAGATATATCAAATTCAAAACAAGATTTTAAACTGATTTGGGTGGGGAAATTGGAAATGTCACACTTCCTAGCTTCATCCTTGTGAGTCTAAGCAGCAATTATTTTGGCCAATACAGATTTAAAAATGAATGCAATTATTTTCTGCTTAGAGGAAAATATCCCATCCAGTGCTATTGCTATCATTGTGCCTAGCTAGGAACAAAATCTTCACCACTTCGGCCCCAAATCCTGAAGAATATTAGTAGAAATGCACACAAATATTCTCTGATTATATGACCAGGTATTTGCTAATGTACCCTCCCAGGCAAAAAAGAAATTTCTGAGCTCCCCAGAGCATAGGCCACAATGCCAAACATAGTGTCCGATAGCTCCAGTTTGGCAATATTGTTACATAACAAATCACACACCCTACTTTGAATGTGTTGAATTATCAGAGAAATAGGAAAAATGTAGGTACATGTTATTTCACAGTAATCTTTTTGCATAAAGAAAACCTCAGGGGGAAATGTGAGTCTGTTGTTAAAAGATATTTTGAACTAAATATGTATTATATAACAGTTCTTTGGACTAAAATTAAGGAGGTGGGTGTCTATTCCAATCCCCTTAGTAGGCCATTTCTTTAAGTAACAGTCATAATGAGAACTTATGAACAACCTGTTGAAAGTGAGTTGGAAGATGATTGGTTTCAGAAATACGAAGAAAAATAAAAGCAAGGCTTAGCCTCTGATGTCCCTTGAGGCCTTCAGTCAATTTTCCTACCTTTTGTTTGATTTCTTTTTCTATACAACGAGAGTTAGAGCTGAACCGATGGTTTTCCAGTTCTTTCAGCCACACGACTATTATTCAGAGACCCCTGACAAAATGCTGTAACCCTAGCGCTGCTGTGGTTGAGGCAACGTCGCTCGGAGCTTAGCGGTGGGTCTGCCTTCCTGGTGGTTGGCAGGGGCTGGTACCTCGGAACGCAGTTTGACAAACAGCGCAGTCGGCAATGAAAAGAGACTGCAAACATTCATAAATTTAGAAGAGAAGGGGGAGGAAAAAAAAAAGTGCTCTCTTCAAGTTTAAAATGCCTCTGTAAGTTTACTTTTTTACAATATGGTGAAACAATGGTTGAACATTTTTCATTGTCACTTTTTTACAAGTTATGTTTTCATAAAATAGAACTGGAGGATTTTTATCTTCTCAGAGGTGTAGTCGTTTCTTTACACCAGTCCCAAGGAAGTAGCTGTGATAATACGCCTTGGTGCCAACCAACAGCTACTTCTCCCTCTTCCTTTCTGGCAAAACGACGATGTTTTTCAGCACGGCGACATGCCCAGTTCAAACTAATCACTTCCCCAGACTCTCCCACACGTTGATATAGCGCATGTGGCAGAAGGCTGGCCAGTGAGATGAAAGTAGAAGAGGACTGGGTGGGAGTTTCAGGAAAGCTATTGTTTGCTTGATGAAAAAAGGGCTCATTTGTGATTAATTTGTTGACTGAATTGGTGGCACATAGCCTTTGCTCTCCACCCTTCTTGCTTATTTCTGCATGGCATATGGGCGTGATGCTGGAGGCACGTCACCCATCTTGCAACCATGAGAACAAGATTCATACCCTCCAGATGACAGAGAAATGGAAAGAGCCTGGGTCCCAAAAGGCATAGGGACCTACCATACTAGCTTTGTTTTAGGTAAGAAAAACAAATCCAAACTATTTAAGCCAAACTCAATGCCTAACTGGTATAGAAGTCAAGCTTTTCTTCCAACTGACTCTCAAAAAAATAAATAAATAAAAAATCCTTGGGTGCAATACTAAGATAGCACTATTGAAACCACTGGTCAACAACTCCTGGGTTACAGAACCAAAGCAAGTCACTGGAAGATGACAACCCTCAGCCTTCTATGGAAAGAAGTCAAAGCTGAGTGAGACGCAGATTCACAAGGACCAAGGAATTTGGGTAGGTTGAGGGGAAGGTGGCAGTGGGGCAGAGACCAAGACACAGTTGCGTATGAGGCTTTGAATAAGACATTACAGGTAAGGGTCCACAGATGTTGGACATTGTGAATTGGCTGGTAGAGAAACAGTGAAAGTAGCTGTGAGCACATCTGTAGGGAAGGGGATGACACGGGTGAGCATAGATGAGTCTGAATAGAGCAGATTGCTGGAGGAATGGCTGAAAACCAATAATGGAAGCACGTTCAGTAGCATAAGGAATCAGGGAAATGATGGGCGTCTCCTATTATTAAAGATTCAGACCCATTCCTGGGACCTTAATAATACATGTTCAAGATTCTCACATGATTATGGAAATTGAGTTTTGAATTAGGAAAGTAGGGGAGTCTCACAGAAAACTAAATTTGATTATCAAATTAAAGGAATGTGATACGTCCTTCACCCTAGAAAAGATTGTTATATATTAGGCCCACAATTGTAACACAGGATTACTTTTATTTGCAAAGGAAATGTAGCTTTCTTATTTCTCTTTAATCTAATCATCGTTTCACTGTCCTATGCAGCCTTGCTGACATTTAATTGTAGGATCAATATTAACTATCTAGACTAGGTTACTTTATGGAATCAGCTTAAATTATTGTTTAGTCTTTCCCTACCGCCTGGCCAGGTGCCTGGTGCCGATTTGTCACTGCCAGTGATTCATGGTGTCATTTTGCTCTTTTTATTCCTTTTTGATCCACGGTATAGAACATGTGCTTTTTGTGTGAGGTTAAATTCAAGGAAAATAAAAATATTTACTAGCTTCATTTTTTTTCTATTCAAAATGAACACAGCTTTTTTCTTTTTTAAATTTACTCCAGGAAAATGTCTAATCTTCCACCATGTAGGCTAGGCTGTCTACTTTATTCAATCGAAAATCTTCATTGAGAAATGTGGCAAGGCTTTCAAACATCATAACGTATTTAGGCATTTTATATAAGAATGAAAACATGAACACAATTATGCATCTATTTATGGGAATACATATATCAATGGGAATATATATATATATATATATATATTCCCATGAATATATACCTATTCCCATGATTACAATTATAACAACTCCCCAAATATAGTCATAGAAAAAAACTAAAAATAAATTCACCAGATTTTTCTGGTTAATATAAGGCATTTATATTTCTTATTTCACTTGGTATCAGATTTGGTAAGTTGTATGTATGTCTTAAGGAATTTGTCAATTTTATCTATGTTTCCAAATTCATTCACATAAAGTTATTCAGAATGTCTCTTTAAAATCCTTTTGATTTCTGTAGGATCTACAGTGGTATCCCATCTTTTAAGCCTGATATTAGAATTTTGTGATTTCTCTCTTTTTCTTTATCCATCTTGCTAGGAGTTATAAATTTTATTAACCTTTTCAAAAAACCACATCATGGCTGTGTGAAATTTTTCCATTCTGTCTCTTTTCTACTTCTTTGATTTCTGCTCTATTCATTATTTCTTCCACCTACTGTGTTTAATTTTCTCATTTTTTTTTCTAGCTTAAAATAATCTTATGATAATCTTAAGGTAATTACAATGGCCCTTAATGAAGAAACTTAGATCATTAATCTTAAGATATTCTCCCTTTCAAATATAAGCATTTAAAGGTATAACTTTCCATCTAAGTATTATATTAGGTGTATGCCACAAATCTTGGTATGTTCTTTTTTCACCTGCATTCAGTTCAAAATATTTTCTAATTTATTAGTGATTTTTTCCGTGATCCATTGGTATTCAGAAGTCGATTGTTTAATTTTCAAATATTGGAACTTTTCTAGATATCCTATTGTTTTACAACTTAATTTCATATGGTCACAGAATATAATTACTAATATGATCTAGTCCTTTGAAAGTCATTGAGACTTGTTTTATGGTTTAGTATGATCTATCCTGGTTCATAGTTCATGGGCACTTTAAAGAGTGTAGATTCTGAACTTGTGTTCAATGTTCTATAAATGTTGTGACGTAAAGATGGTTGATAGTTATAATGTAATTTTATGTGCCAAGCCGGTAAACCATTATATCTGGATAAGTCTGTGAGCACATCTTTAGAAGAGATTAGCATTTGAATCAGTGCACTCAGTAAAGAAGATCACTCTCAGAATGCAATGGGTACCATGCAACCCTTTGGAGGCTTAAATAGAACAAAAAGGCAGAGAAAAGGCGAATTTGCTCTCTCTGCTTGAGCTGAGACATCTATCTTCTCCTACTCTCAGGTATCTGCACTCCTGGTTTTCAGGTGTTCAGACTCAAATCAGGACTTACACCATCAGCCATCACCACTTCCTCTACTCCCCAACCCCAACCCATCTCAGGCCATTGGAATTGGAATGAACTACACCATCAGCTTTCCTGGTTCTCCAACTTGCAGATAACAGATAGTGGGACTTCTTGGACTCTAAAACCACGTGAGCCAATTCCTATAATAAATCTCTCTCTCTCTCTCTCCCCATCCCCCACTTCCAATGGTTGTGTTTCTCTAGAAACAGAGAACCCTGACTAATACAATAATATTATTTATATTTTCTCTTTTCTTACTGTGATTACCTCTGTTGTTTACTATAATTACTGAAAAAGGTGAATTAAAAATATCCATATATGATTATGCATTTGTATATATTTTCATTTTTATCTATCAGTTGTCACTTCATGTATGTTAAAATTCTGTTTCTAGGCACATTGACATTGAAATTAGTTCTTCATGAGGTACTCAACCTTGTGACTAATGGTACTCAGTCATTCAGCTTTACTTTTAATTGTATTTGCATGGTATATAGTTTTTCATCCTCGTTACTTTCAAATTATTTGGGCCTTTTTTGTTAAAATGCATCTTTTGGAAAAGCATATAGTTGGGTCTTTCTGCTTTATACAGATTGACACTGTTTGCCTTTAATAGGAAAACTTAGTCCATTTACATTTAATGCAACTGTTGATTTGGCTACAGCTAGGTCTGCCATTTTGTGCCTTTTTTTTCTTCTCATATGTTTTTGTTGTTGCTCATTTCTTTCTTGTTTCCTGCCTTCTTTTGAGTTGATCAGTTAATTTTAGTATTCCATTTTTATTTTATTATTGGCTTTTCAGTATATCTCTTTTTTTTTAGTGGTTGCTCTAGGAATTGCAATATTTATCCTTACATTATTACAAACTAGTAGAGTTAATATTGAACTACTTCATGTATAATATATAGGAAAGTTATAGTAATAATTTACAACCTTATGTTCTTGCACTTCATTGATTTTATTTTTGCTTCATATGGTCATACATTTTTTTTTTTTAAAGCAGTTATATTCCACCAAGCACTATTTTCCTCCCAGGAGACATTTCACAGTATCTAGAGACATTTTTGATTTTCACAACTGTGATAGGGACACTACTGAGAACTAGTAGGTAGAGGTCAAGGATGCTGCTAAAAATCTACAGTGTACAACAGTCCCCCAAACAATGAATTGTCCATTGAAAGATATCCACAGTGGAGGCAAAGAAGTTTAAACATATAGGGCTTACTTCAGTTACTTAGAGTTTCAGCTAATGAAGGACATTTCTTTATCATATTAAAAATTCCTCCAAACAACAACATTTTCATGCAAACCTGAAGTATTAAACTCTCTAAGCTCTTACTAGGTGCTTATTAGCCAATGATCAATCACTGAATTTATTTAATGAATTACTCATGTTGTGCGGTTCCACGTGAGGAATTGAAACACAATTGGAAAGAAGCTGGAGCGCCAAACAAGAGAGTCTCTTCTACCAGCGCGCTTCTTTTTCCTTCCCCTCCTGGTGTGCAAATACCATCCAAGTAATCGTCGTTGGGTTATCTTCATTTAAGAGGAATATAAGAGGAAGACTAAAAAAAAAAATTCTAAAAACTAATGCTTGCATATTAAATAAATCCTAATAATTTAAACCCTTTTGCACAAAACTATTACACATTACTTAAAAGTATAGTGTGTGGTTTCCTATCCCTGTCAGCTTTATTAGACACACTGATAAAATGACAAGGAAGTCAACTTTGGCAAGGCACACAGGCTTTCAAACTAGACCTGGATGTGACTCTCCCGATCTGTCACTTCCTGTATTTACAATGCTGTTCTCCAGCCCTTCTCCACGTCTCATTTTATTATCATTTTTTTAATCTGTAAAATAGAGATGATACCTATCTAATAAGGTGTTTGAGAAACCACCCAGTCTAGGGCAAAGTAAGAATTTAACCAGTCCAGGGCTTTGTTCTGTCTTGGGAATCTGGTTTGTTGGCCTTGCAACTTGGCCCTGTGCGTGAAGAGTATGTCCCTGGTAAACTGCAGTCTGTGCTGAGCTGTCGCTGCAGGCGACGGCGCTCGTGGTCTGGAAACACCGGTCAGCTATGATAATGTCCAGATGCACTCTGTCAGTTAAACTTACAGTGAGCCCGGGAAATGGTGAAGGATGGCCACTACCCTTTCACCAGCCTCCCAGGGAAACATAGCTACGAATTCATTCTTGGAAGAGGCTGGGTAAGCTGCAACTGTGGCAAGTCAACTCCTTATCCAGATGTCACTGAGGCCTGCAGCTCCCAGTCCTATTTTGCTTAGGGAAGGCCTCATTTACCAGGCAATCTGAAGTCCACACAGGAACACAGACTTCAGGTCCAGGCAACAAGCCCTCTGTTTTACAGGTTAGCCTCCAAATTGGCAGCAATACTAGTCACTTATTTTCCAACCAGCCTCAAAGGTTGACTAGAGGGGGCTTCTCTAGTCTGGGGAGAATCATCAAATCAAAACACACTTGTGCGCGCGTACACACACACACACACACACACACACACACACACTCACTCACACACGCACTCAAACAAATGGCCTATCTCCCACCTCGTACACTGACTGCCACAGCTGCTGTCCCGACAGGGTATTCAATCACACAAATGTCTTCTGTTTGAAGGCTATTTCCACCTCCAGTCAGGCAGGTTGTTTTCAGCACATCTGACAAAACAGGCCAGATCTGCACAGCAACCTTTGAGAGGAAGTGCAACAAAAGACATCCAGCTGTGCTGAATTAAAAGGTCTTCATTCATCACCTTCCATCAGTCAGAAAGCAAAAGGAGGCTGACGTTATTTGTAAGAAATTTAAGGGTGTTATTATTCACCTGTAATTAAAAAGAATGGTTTGATTTGGCTTACAGCCTAGAGGAGAATGAATGCTTTTATTTGGCCAGGTTATGAATTTTTCCAAGTACTGAATAGGCTCTGAGCATGAAGCAATGAGACGAAGGAACTTCGTAAAGTAGAATTTTCCTCAACCTGTATTCATTTGCTTTTATTTAAAAAAAAAAAAAAAAAAAAAGAGTTTTTTAACCTTTCCTCTTCCGCTTTAGAGAAGTGCTCCCAAGGAATCAAAATCAACTGGATTTTGAGCCCATCAACATGAGGACACCCGTATAAAGGGTTTTAGATGGTCCCAATCAGACCAAATCTGAGGAAATTTATTACAGAAGCACAAAGTTGCTTTTCCCAGATATGCTACATAGTCAGAAAGAGTAAAGAAATAAGCATTTTTGTGGTATATAGTGAAAAACTATTCATGGCAAGAAAGCTAGAGATAGTCTAAATATTTTTATGCATCCAGAGTTCTGGAGGAGGATGTAAAGATTTGCCAAGACATTTTTAAAAACAAATTCTTTGTCAACCATGCTTTTTATGCCAATAAGAATTTAAAGCAACCTGAAAATGCATTAAGACACAAAGTTCATACTAATTGGATGAGAAAAACAGAACAAAAGGAAACTCAAAGTAAGAAATATGAGATGATAGGTTTGAAAAGGTAGACAAATCATATAAATATGTATTAAGTTTCTATATATTTACTTGAGGTAAGCTACATGTGTAGCCCTGAGTTTTCTAACAGCCAGTGCAAAGAGGTATCTAAGATCAGTTATTTGATTTGTTAATATCCACAAAATTAAAACAGGAGAGGCCTATGGTACTTCTCAAATACGCTAATTAGCATGGTCTGACAGGCCCAGGCTTTGGGGTAAAAAAACAGTTCGCAAAATTACGTGTTGGGAAAGTTAAAAATCTTCAGTAGCAGTGGTAACTTTTTGTATTTTCGGAGTATCCATATGTTTTGATTCTGCTATCAATAAGGATGAACACAAAATCTCCTTCAGGATTGCCTGAGTTGTTGGAGGTACATATGGAGTATGAGGTCCGCAGGCAGGTCTCCGCCAGCATGAGCAGTGGTGGGGACAAGTTTCGGGCAAGGGCCAGGTAGGCCAGTGATTTGGCCTTTCACTGTATCCTGCCACTCTGAGCAAGCAGTGTGCACGGAAGTGCAGAAAGGAAAAGGATGAGGCCTCTGAAATTGAAGCTGCTTGGATGCTCTATATAATATTTGGTATTTTGAAAACACTTTACACTTGCCAGTAAGTAAATCCAGATGGGATTCAAATAAGTTTAGCCAATATTATTATCCTGGCTTGCTGATGCGAAGAGTCTGGTCTGATTGATTTGCCCCAGGCCTTTCAATTCTTATGGAGCCACCCTACAGCTTTTTACCACTTCCTGTATTCCCTTGGGCCAAAGAGAGTCCTGGAGGAAAACAGAGACTTTCATATTTCCTGTCCTTGGCTAGGCCCAGCAGGTCACAAAAGCTTCTAAACAAAGGGAAAATGTCTATCCTTATAACTTGGCTGCTTCCTTTTTCAGTAATTTCTTACAAAGCAGCCATGGCCAGTGTCTCCAGACCTACTGCCTAATTTCTATTAGGAAATTTTTATTAGTCTCAGGTTATTTTCCTGAGTAGTTATGAAGAATAACTCATCAGAAAGAGAGCTATGTAAGAATCTGGAACCCAGAACAGAACATACGCAATTTTAAGTTTGCAGAGATGTAGCCTCATTTCTAAGCAAAACAAAAATTATTGTTATTTATTTACTTATTTATTTTGCTATTTCCAGGATAGACATTGTACATTTATTCCTTGCAGTAAGTTTCTTGAACTTTCCTGAAGAGGAAAATCACCTCATTTGGGTTGTTGGTTAACAATCAGATCCCCCAGCCTCACTCAGACTTTCTGAATCAGAATATTTCAAGAGGGCTGAGGCTTGTGTATGTGAAATTGTGAGACATCAAAGACTCTGGAATCTTGTGAGGCCTCAATTCAAATCTCACTTCTACCACTTAACAGCTGTGTGACCTTGAAGTACCTCTATTTCTTCATATGTGAAATGAGGATCTCCCTCTTGAGAAACCCCAAATTTAAAATCAGTTTAGTAAAGATGGACCCAACAAAGGAAAACCAGGAGGAGCCAAAGAGACTCTTTGGATCAGTCTATTTCTAAAAAATCTATTTTAAGAAAATTGCCTACCTTTTGATTTGGTAGATGTGGGCTCTAAAATTGCTAAGAATGAGACTAATATTTCAAAACAAGATGCATTCTCAGACTGTTTTTCTATAGCTAGAAGGAAACAACCATCACTCCTAACCACATCAAAATGGAGGACAATTTGAAAAGAAGAAATTATAAATAAGTCACCCTAGCATTCTACACTATTCATGCTGTCAAATATTTCCCATTTTAAATCTAAACACTAACCTAACAACAGTGGTACTTTACGAAATGTTTTAAGGTATTCATTCTTAAATATGTAGCTTATTTACCAAATTACAGAAAAGATATCCATTTTTTTTAATGAAAAGAATCTTCTCCTCCAATGAACTATAAAATTATCATAAGTGAAAAATTTCACAGAAATCACACATCAAGAAGACACAAACAGTGTCTTGATCTTGACTAATCAGTGAAAACTTTGGGAAAACATATCAAAATGAATAATAGAGCCCAAATACGTAAATAATTACTGCATTTCCTAACTACTTCACTGAAACTGACTGCTGACAAGCCAGATGGCACTGGTCATTAGTGCCTTTTGGTTTTGATGTCCCTGCTAGCAAACTCAGGACTGCACACTCTAGAATGGAAAAGCACCACTCTTGTTGGGGCCCCTCAAAGTAGAATGCCCCAAAAAGCCCTCCTGAAGCTGGGAACAATGCTTTAAATTTTTTCTGTTAGTCTGCAGTGCCTCAAAGTCCATTAAGTCTTGTCCTCTGTCACCCGAAGGCACTTGGGGGACTTCATTAAGTCATTGTTTGCAGACAAGGGGTAAATTTAGTCACATCACAAAGGAAACAAATTCAGTTCCAAAAACACACCTCCCTCTCAATTGTAAATCACGATGCCAGTTGTTTCTGGAAACACTAAAGTACTTATAGGATCTCTTCCTAAATAAAGGAGCCAAAATCATATTTTCTTTAAAAGGCAGGAATGTATAAGTAATTAACTTTATTGTACCACTGGTTTACCAAACTGATGCTTTTTGTTTAAAGTATAAAAACAGTTGACACTTTCACATAATTATTGACAAAATGGTAGGCATTTTAGGTGAAAGATCATTCAACCCTAAAGATAAATCTTGAGATAATGGCATCCCTGCCCCCATCTTCATTAAGCTTCTGCCCTAATACCAAGGACTGTTCCTCTGGCTGTCCTCCTGAAGCACTAGTGGTCAGTGGAAATTTTGCTGCTAGGAAGCCCTGCACTGTATCAAATCACTGCTTTGTGATAAAGGCTCCTGTTCCTTTTATTGAGTTAGTGATAAAATATACACTCCTATTTGAGAGAGGTCATTATCTGTGTCCTGAAAAATCTCATGCCTTCGTTGGAACCCCAGAGTGGTGGGGAACTGCAGTAGGAAGTGATTTTTGGGTAAGGACAGGTCTCACGCATCCCAAGTTATTATAAGACTTGTCCCACTCTGAGTCATCAATCAAATGTAATTTACCACGATGGCACATTACAGGACAACCCTACAGGGACGTGAGTATTTTGTCAATAGAAACATAGCCCACTGATTTCCCAAAAATACTGTCAACAAGTCCTAAAAATAAATAGGTGCATCTGTTTTTTGGTTTTTTGGAAATACAGACTTTGTATTGTCATGAATCAGGGCTACAGATGAAGGGAAAGTCAGAAGGGATGATCGGTAGTGATGAGTTAAAGGCTAAATCGGTTTCAGAAGTGTTTTCTGATGTGAAATATCAGCAGTTTCTCTGGAGATGATCAGAAAAGCACATGTGAGTTAAAGATACCAAACTCCTCTTTTCATTGCAGTTTTTTACACACCCGTAAGCTCATTTCTTTCTGAGAATGGCTCAGCTTACTTGATTAAAATCAGTGACATAAATAAAGGGGATTAAAAAGGAAATTGTCTCGAAATCAGTATATTTTATTTAAGTCCTTTGTATTGGTCAAATGTCAGTGTGGATAGCAATATTTAGTCTTCCTAAAATTCTCCACAGTTTGATCCACTGACACCACAGTTTTCTTAATTTCCTGCCCAGCAGCCTTGTATGTGATCGCTCTGCGTGCCCAACAGCTGGTGCCTTTAACCCGGCAGATGTTTTTGTGTCTCAGTTGAAATCATCATACAGACAGTGTCCAGGATTTTGTTTTCCTTCACACCCTTCTCCCACATGCAGAAACTTCCTTCAGAAGACAAAGGGAGTGTGCATAAAAAACACTGCAGGGTGTGGATGAGTTTAATAAACTCAGTCTCCGGTGTATAAAGAGCCTAACTCTTTCCTAGTACAGTAGGATTACTCAACATCCACTGAAGTAATTTGAAATGGTTCCTATAAGACCAAAACCCACAGCCAACAGAATCACATAATCATCAAATATTGAACTTGGATGGGACCAGTACAGTGTGTGTCAAAACTGAGTAATATATGGGCACTTTTAAAGGAAAAAGTTACTTAACCTCATACTCCCCCCATGTTGATTTAAACTATTTTTGTTTTAATGTTACTTAAATATGTGCAACCGTAAAGCAAAGTATAAACTTCTGCCTCTAGCTTCTTCAACTCCGATTGGGCACAGACTACAGTAAGTGTCACTTACTATGAGCTACAATGATCTTTCAAGGTAAAAATCATGCCAAGGTGACAGCATGTGTTGTGCTCCCAACTACTCACTGGCTGTGTCACTTCAATTACTTAGCCAACCCTCATCAATAACAATAGCATCCACCTAATAGATTGTGAAATAAAATAAACTAATAGATAGGTAACAGTGCATACCATACAGTTAGTACCCAGTAAATGATAGTTATTGTAGTTATTATCATTTGTTTTCAAAATCACATAACCACCAAAAGTCAAAGTTTATTTAATTTAATGTGATGCACGATACGCTTTTTCTGATGAAAGTTTATGTAGAAAAGGTGAGTTCCCATACCATTTTTTTTAACAGAATGACATTAAGAACTTCAAGAATGTATTCTTGAGTTCAGAAAAACCAGACCTCATAAAATCAAGAAGCTGCCAGTTAGCAATTTTAAAACCAATTTCAATACAGCAACACTCTAAAGTTGTTTTGTCACTTCAAGGTCAGGTAAACATTGTCACATTATGGAAATCTACATTAAATGTATAGTTTAGTCTAGCCATTTCTGGAGTGAAGGGAAAAATTATATACTGTATGTTTAGTATTACATTTAGAGCCAAAGAAAATCAAAAATCTGATGGATTTTTCAGTTAGATTTAATAGCATGAGATTATGAACCATGTCAATATCTGAGACCTTGTAAAATCACAAAGAAGTTAAGGCATATTTGATACCTAGATTCATCTCTAAAGATATGTTTTTCTATGAAAGACTGAAAAAGCTACACATCACAAAAAGGAATAGCTATTTAATAATTTTTTGATGTGTCCCAAAATAATCAGGTTGGCTTTCTATGGTGGTGAAGAAAACTCTCCTAACTCCCACCAAAATGATAACATCTTAAATTAATACTAGTTTCTGTATCTAATATTTCCTCTTGCTAATTCTTATTGTGCATGGAGATAAACCATTCACTGATTTCAGACAGACATAACAACTGACCAATATTATCCCAAATCTGCAAGGAATATATTTCAGACGACAGAATTTTCTCTGTCATTTATGTGTGAGACCTAAAACTAATTTGAAAGCTATATGAACACAATACCGTTTCTTATATTCAGATACATAAAACATCCCTCACATTTTCAGAAATTTATGTTATGTCAGCAGTTGTTTTACAATGTTGGGATTTATAAATAGATGTTTTTGATCAATAATATACATCAACGATTTCCACATCAAAACCTTTCAATAATGAAATATTTCCCTAGCTACTTGGACATATCTGCTGCTTACATTTTTAAAGCATTTTCCATTTTCCAGTCACTGATATTTACATCTGATTTTTTAAATGTTCTTTAAGTACCAACTGAAAATATATACACACACAAAAAAAGTCTTATTTGGGGAAAAAATACAATAAATGAAAATGAAATAGAAAATAAACCTTTGAAAGAAAAAGTTGTTAGGCTAAAGGAATCGATGCATATAAAATAGACTGTTAATCAGATGGATCTAGTTAAATTTGAACTTTTCAAAACTGAGAGGAGATAGAGCTTGTACTTTAGGGATCCTCATATAATATACATCTCTTTAAAAATATCAATACTCTCCACTTCATAGACTCCTCTTTCACACATAGTACCAGTTAGCATTTGCTGCGTAACAAACCACTGCACAACTTAGTGTATTCAGGCAACAACCATTTCTCTCAAAACTCAATCAGCAAGCAGTTGGGGCTGTGCTCAGCCTGTCCTCTTTCTGATATAGGCCAGGTTGACTCCTCTCAGCCAAGCTCCTCAGGGGTCTTGTCTGGCATGGCTAGATCACGAGAGCCTCTCACTTCGTGGTTTCTTATCCTACAGTAGGCCATCCTGACTGCTTCCATGGGACAGCTTTAAGCTCAGTGAGAGAAATCCCTAATACGCAAATGCTTCATAAGTCTCTATTTGCTGCCATCCCATTGACCAAAGCTGGTCACAAGGCCAGTCCACATTCAGTAGAAGAAAGAAAGGCTCCATTTCTAATTATAAACACCTGCAAATATTGTCACTATTTTGCTATTTACCACACCCATGCTATTTTTCTATCCAGGTTCTTCTAATTCACCACACAAGTATCTCTCAAATTTATCCATTTCTCTCTTCAGGAATATTCCTTAGCATAAGCTACCATCACCTCCCAATAGACTACTTCAGCAGCTCTCTAACTGGATTCCCTTCAGCCGTGCTTACTGCCTTACAAGAAGATAGTCAAGGAATCTTTTTTAAAACGTGGCTATTACTAAAGCCTTTGAAAGGCTTTCCATTGTGTAAGGATAAGAACCCGAGTCCTTACTATGGCCTATAAGGCACTCTGTGGTCTAGTTCACACACCTCCAATACATGCAGCCTCCCACAATAGTGAGTGAAAATGTGCAATGAAAGGAGGGTGCATGACCACAGACCTGGCCTAGCCCGAAAGGCTCTCTCAAGAAAGGAAAGTCAGGCTGAGCTTTGAAAGATCTGTAAGAGGTGGCTGGAATGAGTTGGGAAACGAGGATGAGTATTTAGATCAGAGTAATTTCACATTTATTTGCATGATTTGTTACTTGTTGAAGGCTGAGATCACATCTGGTTTTGTCACTATTAAATCCTTGTGCCAAGCAAAGTGACTGGCAAGTAGTTTAGCCCCAATCAGAAATTTTAAGACAACAAGATTAACTTTTGGATACCTAAGCAAAGACTAAAATTTTAAACTTATATGAATGTTGCAATATTTCAGAATCACACTTCATTAATGTTGGAAACCATTATGTGTAAGATATATGACATATGTTTCTGGGCTTTATATCAGGATTGAGGAAATTAGGGTTCTAGGATTTATTCACCCCTACCCATCTGTTAAACATTCATGGTCTCAGTTTCCTCATCAGTAAAGTGAGAAAATCATGGGCATGGTATTTAAATTTCTTTCCTTTTTTTTTTTTTTTTTTTTTTCCAAAAGCATTGTGTGATATTGTGATTCTGAGACTTGAAATAAGCAGAAAATTTTAGCATAGGGATAATCTCCCATCAGAAGTGAACTCATCATACATTTACTTATATGTATTTGCTTTATATGTATGTCTTCAATTTAAGTAACCAGAGGATGTAATTATATATAAAAATCAAATTGCTCAAAATATTAAATGTGGAGACTTTTTAAAAACCCAGACAAAATAAAAAATAGACATAGAAGAATAAACATATAATGTCTAAACAATAGAATGAAATACAATGAAATAGCAGTCTCATCATCCCCGCTAATAGACTGCCCTAAATTTGGAAACTCCTCAGATGCCTCATATTGAGAAACATGCTGAATTTCCACAAATTTTAACACATGGGACCTGCTTATAAAGCATCTGCAAAATCCCAAAATCAAAACATGCACTTCACCAGGAAAATTTCAAAAGAATATAACCCAGAGGCTATGTCCCCCAAGCTGAGTGTCAGGAAATAGTTGGGCCCCTGCATGTCAGGACAAAATTTCTGCAACACTTCTCAATAGGACATTTAAAAAGAGAAAAGCAAATAGACAACACAGCAGTAGGTATTTTTTAATATATTTCAGATTTTACTCAAACAAAAACAACATATGGGATTCTGCGGTAATTCTATAATGAAGAAAATAAGAGATTTTGAACCTCTTTATACCCAAAGTGATGAATTTTATTCTCATGATTCTATGAGGCTTCTGGGGCAAGTTCCAGTTTATTCAGGAATGTTCCTGACCTGGGGCATCAGAAAAGCAGGGTTCAAGTTCAGCTATGTGACGTGACCTTAATTTCTCAATCTGCAATGGAAATGGAAATAGGTGTACAAGAATAAACTCTGGAGGCTGACTGTCTGGTTTTTAATCCCAACTCCCTCTCAGTAAAAGAAGTACTGAATAACTTTATATTTGATAAATTAAGTGTCATGTATTTTTTAGAGTAGTCACTAAAGAATAAAAAGTTATAAATTCCAACTAGAGTCTGGCAAAAAAAGATGCAATGACAAAAATAACACAATCACAAAGGAAAGCAGAAAAATAAGAAAAAGCAATATAAAACAGGTTGTACAAATAGCACAAAAAAAGATGTTTGAATGTAAGCCAAAATATATCAGCAATTACATTAAATATAAATGAGCCATATGTTATAATTAAAGGGCAAAGATAGATTGAAAATGCAAAAACCGAATAAACAGTTTTTATTAAAGATGCATATTAAAATAATATAGGAAGAATGAAAATTAAAAAGTTGGAAATAGATATACCTTGTAAATATTAATTCCCCCAAATAATGGAGTTTTTGTTATAGCAATATCAGAGAGAAGAGATGTGATAGCACAAGCATCATTGTATATCAACAGGGTAACTCACAATGAGAAAACATGTAATAGACCACAGATCACCAAGAGCTTGTAATTTTTTTAACTCTGATGCATCTAATAAAATGGACCGGAATGCTTTATGGAGGAGTTAGGTTGGAAAGAATGTAGAGAGAGAGATATTCTATGCTAAGGTGTGGATCAAGGGGCAAGGGAGGGACAGCCAGGCTGGAATCCTGTTGATACAAAGGGCTGGTGCTAAGAGAATCATGTACTCTTAGCCTGACCTTAAGGAACTGCAGCATCCTGGTAGCAGGTGTATCGTTTGTTGTCTTGCACACATACGCCAATATCAGCTGACCCTCCTAACACTCTACTGACTTCCTCCGGCCTAATTCCAGTCAAATGTCTGATTAGCACCTACTAGTCCCAGATTCCCACCAAACCCTTGAAATCAGGGCACCAGAGTAAGAAATATTAGTGCCTTCTACTAACATGGGGCTCAGCTTATCACACCTTTTCTCTCATACACTGTTTCCTCTACAATGAGTTTGATCTAACAAGCTTATGAAGGAAATGAGGGAAGGTCAGTCCAGTGTGGTGGCTGGTAGCCTGGATTGTGCAGCCACACTCCCTGGGTTCAGGACACAAGCGCTCTCACTCCTGGAGTCCTGACATGGGCCAGTCACTGTGCCTCGGTGCTCTCGTCTGTAAAACTGAAGTAGTAATGGTACCTCACGCATGGTTAATGCCTCTAAAGCACTTTGAGCAGGGCCCTACCTAGGTGGTCATATTATTACTATTTATTACTAATATTAGTTTTATTACTGAGAGTTGAAAGAGTAGTCACATGGCTTATACAAAAAAAAAAAAAAAGATTCATTCCATAGGAACTTCTTCACTTTTTAAAATTCATGATGTTAGTTGTGTTCGCCAAAAGCAATTACTGTAACATTACTCTTCAGCACACGCCAGCAAATAGCTACAATTCATGGAGACTCTCAGGCCACCAGCTGGGTGCCACTGAGTGCCTGAGACTGGGCCCATCTCCATGGAGGTCTGGCCAACACCGAGGGCAGAATGTGCCCAGAGTTGTATGGATTCCTAAGACCATTAAGACTTTGGAAATTTAAAGATTTTCTTTTCACTGTACCTGAAACTTTGGGAGTAGAAAAAAATATTGGACTTTTCCTGGCTGTCCAAAATGAAGGCCCACAGCCTGGGGGAGACTTATTTCCAAGGTCGTTTGTCGTTCAGACGCACATGTCAAAAGCATGTGTAGCGCCAGGGTGAAGTGCCACACAGAAGTTGTGGAAAGACTATTAGCTGCGCACCAAGTATCAGTGCTTTTCTTCCTTCCTGAGCAGTCGGTGGTGAGAGGCAGCTTTCCAGTGAGGACAGACACCTTGCAACACCTCTGACACGTGCTGGGGCCCTGAGACCCAGTTCCAGTGAGTGGAAAGGAGACTGAAGTGGCATTTTAAAAAAAAAATCCCCCCGTGATATTCTCCAGGCTCTCTCTTCTCCTGCCTAAAGGCTGGCTTTTGAGGCTGAGAGTGATTTGGACACTTAGTGTTTCCTAAACCTGGTCCCTATGTGCTTCCAGGAGGAGAGCACTCCCTGCCACATCGACCTGATATGAGAAAGAAGTACATTTCCATTATGCAGAGCCACAAAGAATCTGGGCTTTATTTGTTCCAGCCGCTAGCATTCCATTGTTCATAAAAGGGTATAAGTTAGAAAGCAGCCCTTGGCCAAGAACAATGACAGTCAGGCCACAAGGCCCAACTCGACATCTGACCACAGCCTTAAACAAACAATAGACATGTAGATGCCTCGTTAGACACGATGACGAGAAGGCATTCGACTACTGTGAGAAGTTACCAAGCAGTCTGGTTTCATTGTCTTCCAAAGTGATCCAAAGCTACAAATCTTGCAAGAAGCTACTAAATGCTCATGAATTTAAGTGTTTTCCAGACCAATGAGGTTCCGAGAGACTTTGAATGCACATCCAAATGTCTGGGTGCTCATTTGAAAACAAAATAGATCCCTAGCCCTTTTGAGTCCTTTATATTAATAACGACTATTATTATAGTGGTTATGGGATGAAATCATCTATAAATAGGGGCGTTATAAAGCAGTAGCTATACCATTTCTCAGTAGAGGGGAAGTTGCCGGGCCTTCCTCAGGTCACTTTCTCTTTGTAATTATGTCTAAATCATTACCTCATGTCAACCTTCACTACAACAGAAACCCAATTCTGCCTGACATTTAAAAGAGATAGAGTACCTGTCAAAACCAATCATTGGGTTGAGAAAGTGAATACCTGATTTTAGTAACAGAAAATGTTTATGTAAAGGGGAAAAGACTGTAAGAATTTAATAGATTTAGTGCTATAATAAAGAATGATTATACAAGACCAATGTCTGCAAAATCTAGTAAAAACATGCACTCCACCTTCCTTAGTAGACCCTGTCTCCATATAAATGCATAGTAAAAAGTCAAATCACTTGAAAGAAAGGATTTTTACTGTCCTCCTGCTAAATCAGCTTTATGAGCCATTTGCTCAGCTTGCCCTGTGTCTTGTCAGGTGTGTATCAGGTTTACCACACTTGTCAGCATTTCTTCTTACCTTGCATTCAATTGTACCTTTTAATGCATTGACAGCTTCCTTCAGCAAATTGAATGGCCTCTTTCAGACAAAGGGATAATTGATTAATCAGATCTTCTTATTTGCAATAGCCCTAATGAACCAATTTCTTAGTCGCCCAACAGGCTAAATGAATATCCCAGGCTTATAAATGATGGCAATGCAGAAATCACCAGGTGTTTGTCACATCCTTTTTGCAGAGGCCGGCACACAGGGGTGACCTTTGGTTGAAAAATTCCACCTCAAGCACTCCAATTCTTTATCTTTCCCTTATTATTTTCAACTGATGCAAATTGCTTATTTTATTACATGTTAATAACTGGTCTTTTTCTTGAAGACTATCTTAGGATTTAATTATTAAAATGTAAAAAGACAGCATCCTTACAAATACTCTGTCGATGTTTGCATTCAGAAACGTTTCAAACTGAAGTTCTATGATATCTTATTTCTAGAGCACAGGAACGCCTCAATTTCGTGACAGAGGAAAATAGAACCAGACCTCTACCACTGCGTTGAATGGCCATTTGTGGTTTTATGCTCCCTAATTCTGCAAGCAACTTCCCAAAAGTCGTTCAAAAGAGGTAAGAGGAATCACACCCCTCTCCCATTCTCCATCCATGAAATGCATACACGGTGTTTCCCCGAAAATAAGACCTAGCCGGACAATCAGCTTTAATGCATCTTTTGGAACAAAACTTAATATAAGACCCAGTCTTATTTTACTATAAGACCAGGTATAATATAATATAATATAATATAATATAATATAATATAATATAATATAATATAATATAATATAATATAATATAATATAATATAATATAATATAACATAATATAATCAGTCTTACATTAATTTTTGCTCCAAAAGATGCATTAGAGCTGATTGTCTGGCTAGGTCTTATTTTCGGGGAAACACGGTAAAATTGATAGCATCTAGTTTTAAGGATGGGCTGAACAAAGCAATGTATCTCTCTAGTGATAAAAACTGGTTAAGGCAACACTTCCCAAATGTTGTCTATAGTATCATCTACCAAAAACAAAAATAATAATAATACGAGAATGCCATATTGAGATAAAAGAATAAAGCTGCCCACAGCAGTGAAAGATGTTAGAAAGGCATTTCAGGAATAGCTAGATTCCCCACAGGTCAAGATGCCTTCTCCTGCTCCATGGCTTTAGGTGGCTACTCCTTCTGCATCCCTGCAGAATCCTAGATTTTAATGTCTGGACAAGGTAAAATGGGAATTATCTGAAAAGGAGGATTCCAGGCACAAACACCTGAGTACCTAACGAGAATATGGAATTACGCGACATACAAATCATCATTAGTCTTTCCAGATCACCTTGCAGTGACATTTGCAGCTGGCAATCTCATCTACGTGTCCACTGCTCCCAACCCCTTTGTACTCACCCCCATTCGTACTGACTACAGACCCTAGAATTCCATCTAAGAAAAGCTGCTTCTATATGACAGAGACCAAACCAAGTCAAAGGAATATATGAAATCTGGAAGGAATATAAACTATGCAGCAATATTTTTAAAAGATAGCTCTTTAAAAAACTATTATTAATATGCGCAGAGAGATAATACCATAAATTATAGCCATGAAGCAAGATGGACAACCTCCAAAAAAGGAAATAGTTAGAGAACAAAAACAAGCTCTTACAATGTAAAGCACTACAGGGGGAAAAAACGTTTTAAAATAAAATATATAAACAAAACAGAATAAAATAAAAAGCATTTTTCAATTTAAAAACAACATAAAGTTAAGGAAATTATCCCAGAAACGCAGGTCGCCTGCAAAGGCTCAGGATTCAGAATGGTTCCCACTCTCTACCAAAACCACTAGGAACTCACAACGATACAGCAGTGCTTGCAAAATACTGAAGGGAAATTCTTTCCGACCTAGATTCCTATCCCCATCTCAAAATAGCAATCAAATATAGGAAGATTAGAACATCGTAAGACAGAAATTATCCTTGAAAGGTTCTCTCTCACCTCCCTCTCCCAGGAAGCACCGGCAGGATGCTCCACCCAAACGAAGGTGACCACGAAAGAGAAATACACGAGTGCTAGGAAACTTGGATCCAACAGAAGAAGAGAGGTGAGGGAAGGGAACACCCTGGAGGACTGTGAAGGGAGCGAGAGTCCAGATTGCACGTCAAAGCTTTTCATGTGAACCAGCATTCAAGCACATGAAAGTCAAGAGTCCTCACCATTATTGATGAGATGCATTCTGGTGATGGCCTATATCTGAGACTAAGTGGTGGAGAAGGAAGGATGGTCCTCATGTGAGCACCCCAATGATGCCTGCTATCTCTCTTTTAATAGGCAACTGGGCAGAACCTTTTGATCCCCAAAGAATACGACACAAATGAAAACACAAGCCTTCCTGTTGAATGAAATTCTCTTATATAGCACATTTCATCAAATCTAAGAAGTTGTCCATTGCCATTTGCAATGCATATAAGGAAGAAGTATAAACAACCAAAACTGAGAATCGAATTAACCACCCACACGCACAGCTTAGGTACCAAACCCTTACACTCTCTCTAAAGGGTAAATGAAAAGTAAACCCACCCTGCAGAGAGAGAGCAGGAAAACCAGCAATGTCTCAAACCTGACACTACTTGGAGAGAAGAAAATCATCTTCCCTGGAATTCCAACCATAAGCCAGCACTCATGCCGAATTGTGGGGTGAATTCACATGATCAGTGTGCTTCAAAAACACAGAAGCGTTTGCACCTAGATAATTTAATTTGGGGTAGTCTTGGACTGCTAGCACCTCGGGTGATGGCCAAGTGCAAATCCTTTAGAATAACTCAATTTTAAGAACTTTGATTATAGATGCATTCCAATTCCACAATAAAAAATGAAAAAAATATGTGCCTCAGAACCCATGACACATGGTATGTAAATGTTTTTAAATGCAAAGTATGTCTCTGAAACCATGGGGAGGAAGCTGAGAAATGGTTCTACCTGGTGAGAGGACTGAGTTAGTTTACTTAGATGGGGTACATAGAGAGTTACTCTTCTCTTTTCCCCATTTATTAGTTTTCTATGCTGCTTTAACAAATTGCTACAAATTTAGGGGTTTAAAACAACCCAGATGTATTAGCTCACAATTCTGTAGGTTGGAGGTCTGACAAAGGTCTCACTGAGCTCAGATCCAGGCGTCAGAAGAGTTGATTCCTTTCTGCAGCCTCTGGGAGAGAGCTATGTCCTTGGCTTTTCCAGCTTCTAAACGTTGTACGTATTCCTTGGCTTGTGGCCCCCTTCCTCCATCTTCAAAGGTAGCCTCATCACCTCTCTCTGACCTTCCACCTGTCTTCAGGTCTCTCTGAAGGAAAATGCCAGGAAATGCCCTCCAGGTTAAGAATCCTGTGACCAGACCAGGCCCATCTAAACAGTCCAGGATACTCTCCCACCTTGAGGTCCTTAACTTTAGTCACACCTGCACAGTTAAGGTTTCAAATAAGGAGTCTTCCAATTCTTCTTTCTGTCCCTCTTTTCCGCTCTGAAAAATATGAGGAATGCAGATTTCCCGGCAAGCGAATACTTGGGATTCTAGCACTTTGCCCAAAATGCACCCTTAACTGGGAAAGCAGCCTGGGAGAGAAGTTGCGGAATGAAGTTGGTATACTTGGTATTTGTCTTTGAAAGTCTAAACTTAGACAGCAATCCAAAAATGAAGATTCAAAAATTTTAGGAAGTGTACGTAACAAACCACTGTGTGTCCCATCCTGTGGACCAATGCTTACGAGGAGTCCTGAGATTCATGCCAGGGAATGCAAGGAAGGAATCTAATCATTATTGAGTGCCTTTTATAGTTCAGGCAAAATCCTACTTATTTTTCATACATTAATCATGTAATTCTCAAGAAAATGTTCACGTCCACTTGACAATTGAGAAAATGTCTGTTAGAAAACATTTAAGTAATTTGCTCCAGTGTGCTCAGGTAGACAAAGCTAGAGAGTCTAACCTCATTCTGTTTCAGTCCAAACCCTATTTCATCCTTCTTGGATAAATTTCATATTTATTGTTACTTTTAAATGTGTGTTGCTTTTTCCACCGGTCTTTTTATTTCTAAAGAAGTTTCCTGTTTTTTGTTTTGTTTGTTTTAATGTATTATTTTTTCATTCTATATTTGGGTTGTCTCTTCTTAAGATCCCTACTTTATCTCTCAGTTGTTCCTAAGATTTATTTCCTATCAGTAGAGTAGAGACAGATATCAAAGGGTTTCTGTGTTGCATACTGGCTATTTCTGGAGGGAAATAATTATTGAGTACCATTGTGATGCATTTCACATCTGTTTATAAAAGTAATATTGTGGTAATTCTTGTATTTAAACGGGCTTCTTTCAACAACAGATGTGTTTTATTCTGTTTCCCCTTTCCTGAGTTTTAATGACCACATCCTTCAAGAGACCAATGTAGAATTATGCTCCAAACTCCATTTCCCAGTCCAATGCCAACCTTCCTGCCTTTCGTTCAGCTCTGCAGAAAATGAGATGTGTTCTCTCTAAATCCTCACAGTCTCAAATATCTTCAAATAGAGAATATCCAGAACGAGGGACGAAAGGTAGATGGATGGATGGGTGGGTACAACTGGTGTACATTCACAAACCATTTGGCACCACTCACGAATATGTGATTATTAGTAAAAATCTAGCAACTACAAATATTGTGAACCAATACAAAAAATATTATACATTAAGTTTCTTTTGCCTTCAAGTGTAGAAAGCATATGAACTCATGAATATATTTTGATAAATGACAAGGAAATGTTATAGTGAACCATGGGTTCAATTTTCAGGGTGTTATGCACATGGGAAATTCTCACTAATATAATCAAAATGAAATGTACAGATGAGACTATGAGTAAGTTTGGCATTTTAAGCAATGTCTTTCCTGTTTGGATGAAATGTTCCCTCCATTAAGGTAGAGACAAGAATCTCTTTTTCAAGGATTGCTTTGAAAACTATTTCCTCAACAGGTACAAGTGTTAACAGGAAAAAGAGCATTGCTGGAGGCAAGTCCCCACTGAACAAGCGAAGATGTAAGAGGCTTCTTGGTAAAATATGGTCTTGATCCAGAGGCAGGAAGCGACCTATGAATCACCAAAACCGCAGGTGAGAAAACTGGAGTTTGCTCATTAAGTTGCTATAAAGTGGCATCATCAGACAGGCCAGTCTGTGATGCTAAAGCACTCACAGTTATCTCATTGTAAAATACATTTTTTTCTCAAGTATTGTTGGTACTAAGCTTTAGCTACAATCAGCAATTGATGTTGTGAATTTCCATCCATTTAGGGTAACAACTGAAAGCAATTGAAGTTTTAGAAAAACCATATGCAATTGTGAAATGGCACATCAGGGAATTCAACATGTAAAATGATGTTAATTATATTTAGTGTGGTTTTGTCAGGAAGCTGGGGTAGGGAGGATATTAAGTATATTTGTTTCAAAATAATGTTTATGTTTTTTGGTTTTACTGAAGTGAAGAACAATGGAAATCAGTATAGCATCTCTAATAAATGCAGGTGTGACCCTAGAATTAATGAGCCTGGTGAAATTGTCAATATTTGACCATTTTCTTACCTACAAAAAAAAGGCAATTTCTAGAGTAGCCTAACAGATCCTATAGTGAATTTTACAAATTTAGAAGATGACATGCATACCAAATTCTGACAGAAATATATTAGGTGAAACTGAGTATCATCTTTCCTGTACCCAAGAACCCATGGAAGCTCTAGACGGGGGTAAATCTGCATCCTGTGACAAGACGGGGTAAGAATTACAGGCATTTTACTAACTCCAAAAGGAAAGCATCGGGGCTGAAAACAGAGAAAACAGACAGAAGGGGAATAAGAAAATCAGAGGAACGGTGTTTCTGAAAAATACCTTCATCTTAAATATTATATACGTTTTTATAAATATAAGAAAGGCAGAGCTCATGAGTTGTGTTGATACTAAGATTTAAAGGAAACTCAACAGGAAGTCAAACCTGTAAAAGAATTAGGGTACATTCAGGATCAAACCTGGACTCTTGAGCAGTGATTCTTTTCAAACTGTCCTCTGCTTGTCCCTAGAGGGTTTAGGGGTTTGTGATCTAAGGCTATTATTTCTTTACAAGCTCTATGAGATTAAAATATAATCGAGCCCACGAAAGAGATCCTGAGACAGGCATATACACTCATTTCCCAGTTGCATTACATGAGGAGCTCCTGGAAATTTGAGCCATTTTATAAAGCAACATGAAATATGGAATTATTTAACTAAATAGTTATTAAACTGAAATAAACTCAGTGTGTGTCTGTCATAAATCAAACATTGCATTAGATTTGAGTGTAAGAAAATGAAAAAAAAAAGGTTATTGCAGAAAAGAAAATTTGAAAAATGTAAGTACATTTTTGGTATTTCCTCTTCAAAAATTGCCCTTTTCTTCACTTTTGCAGTAAAATAACTTGACCTGGTTCTATGGAATCTCAGTTTCAGAACCACTGGCCCAAAACATCCTTCACTGGATTGTATGAATTTATAAAATAATAATTTGTTTAAAAAATGCTTTCCATCTTTGATTTTCTGTCACAGATTTTATTTAGGATTTGGCAATTTTTTGTTCCAATTGGAAAAAAAAAAATCCATTCTCTGAAAATATCCCCCTTTTAATAAGGTTCTGAGTTCTAAACAAATATTAATCTTGGAGGTATTTTGATAGCTCACTATAAGACAAAGTCTCCCTTATGATGTATCTCTTCCCTTTACGAAGTTTAAAACCCTCTGGGTAAGAGGGTTTATTTAACTTAGAGGTTCCGTATCACTTTCTTCTCTCTTCCTAATTTATAGCCCTTCTCTGAAACACTGGCTGCTCAACTTGCTATTTTTAATGCGAAGGAAACTAAACCATAGGCCTTACAGTGCTGCTCAAATGTCTAAAATGTTAAACAAAAGTCTATTGACCCAGAAAATAACCAAACAACTGCTAATGATTTTCCTATAATTTCCGGCTTTGTATCCTATGTTTGCTAACGCGCTCGCCAGCCACATTCCAGGGCCTGTTCTGGTTTTCTCCTCCGACGGTCAGAACCAGACCTGGTGAGCGGCCACACGCCTGACCGGCCGTCAGAAGGGGCACTTCTGCTCCCAACGTTTTTGGAACTGGTTTCATCAGCATAGGAAGACGAAACACTTCTGGAGTGGTTGTAAGGGAACAGAATGGTAGTGGTTTAAAACGGAGAAGAAATCGTGTTCCCGGGGGCAAGTATATGAGGCAAGTAAAGATACCAAGTAAAACAGTTTCCTTCCTTCTCGTCTGCCCTGCGAACCTAAGCCGATATGTAACAACGGAAAACATTTTCAGATTTAGGGTCAAAAGGTAATCATGCTGCAATGTCTTGAAACAGGCACCAAGGTATCTTGATTTGGCAGATGTATATAATCATTCGTAGTTCTAATTAAGAATTTTCGGGAGGATCAAAAACTCTCGCCTTGAAGCTACCTCTCTACTTTCCTTCTTTCCAGTGTCTTACACGCCACGCCTAAATGTTTTGTTTTCTGCTATTCTACTTTGGAGCAATAAATACTTCTCTGTGTGCATAAGGGCCTGCATTACAATGTGTCATACAAAAGAAAAAACAACAATCTTCCTATTGTCATCTGGCTGTGGACTAGATGCTCTCTGTCCATTGTTTTGACTGTACTGCTCTTAGGCTCAATCACTATTCTCAGTACATTGAACCACAACAGAGAAGAGGAAGTGCTGAAAGATCAGCACTGGGGGCACAATTCTGCCCTGCTCCCCCAGCCCCAGCCCTTGCAACTCCACAGCAACACAGAGTCACATTATAGTGGCGTGGGCTACAGCCCCACACGTCTTTGGTACCGTTTTTACAACCGCTGTTTGCAAGGCTGCAGATTGTAGTCAGTTAATGCCTAACACTTGGTGCCCTCAGAGAAATTTCACATTAATAAAACCTACAAAGCACAGTTCTGTTCCTTTGAAGTTGCTACTAAACATGTAATATTAGCTTGTGAAGCATTAGATGAGGAAATGAGCTCGATAAGGACTCTTGCAGTAATAGCTCTAAATTGATTATTTCCTTCCCCAAATAAACTTGCCAGGCAGCCCTGTGGGCTTACTTCCGAATACTTGCCCTGCCCAGGAATCTTATCACCGGGAAGGGACCAGCAAAAACACAGACACGCTGAGATAAGGCACAGTCACCAGGTATTAATACGCTTATGAGATTCAGCCTTTTTTAAATGAACCGAAGATCTCTTGAGCATGACCACAAATTAAATATTCATTAATGGCATCCTAATCACGGGGAGAAGAAAGAACAGTGTCTTTTAATGTGATTATGTTAAATAGTCAAGCATAACCAACTCTAGTCAAGCATAAACGAAGGTGAATTCAAGCTTCTGTGCACATTTAGAAGTCACATATGTAAAAGGAAATGTAAAGAACAATCTTTCAAAAGACATCCACAGAACACATACTTGCATTTAAACAATATTTGAATTTTAACAACACTCAGAATCGAACAATTCTGAGAGGGATAATATACAAGGATCCTGAGCAAGACAATATGTAAGACGTATGCAAACCAGTGCTATAATCTGACATGTTATTCAAATAATTGGAGATGAAATATTGACAGTAATAAACCTTCTTTACAGATACTCTGCCCCTTCTAACATCTTGGAGGCAGTCAAGGTAATTTAGCATCTCATTTGATGGATGTGGAAAATTAAGTGTTTTGCCCAATGTAACAACACAGCCAGTAAATGCAAGACTGGGGATGGAACCCATAACCAATTCAACCCTTTCTAAATTGTTCTACCAAGCAGCACAGATTAAATTTACCTTGATAAGATTCACTTATTCATTTGACAAATACCGACTAACCACCTATCATATGCCAAGTACTCAGGATATAGCCATGAGAAAAACAGACTAAAATTCCTATCTCCAAGAAGTTTTCATTTTAATGCATAAACACAACATATAAATAAAATGCATAATATGTTACATTGTAATGAGGCATTGGGAGAAAAATGCATCAGGAAGCAGGATAGAAAGTATGAAATCTTAGATACGGTGGTCGAGAAAGGTGTATCAGAGAGAAAGTAACATTTGAATATTTCTTGCCATGGAAAGAACTTTCCAGGCAAAGGGGGAAAGCAGGTGCAAAAGGGAAGAACATTCCTGGTACAGAGAAAAAAGTTAGGGACAAAGTTGTGAGACAGGAGTAAGCTGAGGCTGCTGCAGGAGCAGGGAGGAGGCAGAAGGGCGGAGTGGGCGGGAGAGAAACGCCCAAGTAGGCAGAGTGGATGATGCAGGCGTATGTGGAAGACCTGCCATAATGAGGCTGCAGCCCACACAACCCTCTCTGAAGTTAATATAGTCACAGCCCCTTTAGCTACAGACTTTCCATATGATTTCTACATTTTTTTCTAGATTGGTGTGAATGCTATTCTGTGGGAAATGTTTTCCTTAGACACATTGAATAAGCATTTAATTCTGAAATCCGAGTAGGCAGAACTGTCCTTACCCCCCCACCCCGCCACCCACCACACAGCAAACTTTCATTGAAAATTCATTTCTCATTCACTATAATGTTATCATTTTTAAGACTCCCCCGGAATTAATATTTTTATGAACTAATCAATACGTGCCATTTGTATTACTTTTGTCCCTCTCGTTTTATCTGCATTTTGTCCATAATGAATGGTAATTTTCTGTCTATATTCTGGTCCTCTAGACCCTGATGGTCCCCACCAATCACTGAGTCCAGGGGAAAAACAACTCTTATAAAACTTTCCAGATTCCCACTGGAGAGACTTCATTTCCCTAGGCAAGACCCATTGGTCTTCAAAATGGTAACATAGTCTTTATTCCTGGACCCAAAGTTCTGATTCCTGATTCTAATTCTTAAGCCGTGTTCTTAAAATTTTTGGCATGGTGGGGGAGAGTTAAAAACAACTTTAAGAAACTGATAAAAGCATTAGATTTCTTTCCCAGGGGGGCAAAATATAAACAGTAAAAAAAAAGAACACCAAATGTTTACATAAAATTGTAGGGTGTCCTGGGTCTTGTGAAGGACATCTGTGGATCTATGAGTGCACACTTCTTAACCCCAAGGGTGGAGATTTCAGAGATGAAATAAGGAGAAGATAAGGCCACCGCAAATACACTGGGGAAGTTCCTTTGAAAATGAAGGATTTAGAGTCCTGTGTTCTTCAAACAACTCCCTCCAGATAAAGCCCCGGCAGCTGCTAATCAGCCAGCCAGCCACCAGCTAATGAAGCTTCCTCTTTCTTTTCCCTTTGCTGCCCTGAAATGATCTGAGAAACTGAGGAAGCTTGAGAAGATTCTTAAAGATCATGAGAGAGTAATTACAATCATCTCTGTTTTACCAAGAGTCTAATTAAAAACAGTTAGAGTGAAAACATGTGTTTCTTATTCTTCAGTTGTTTTGTAATCAGCAACAAAAATGAGAAAGTAGCTACTCAGAAAATTAAGGAAGCAGGAACATTTTTAAAGAAAGTGATCTGAGGTGCAAAGTAAAACCTTTGGTGCAGAATCTGGAACACGAAAGCAAAAATGATAAAAATGAAGATTATTAACATTTTTAGGTCTGTTAATTATTTCATGGTCTGTGATTATTTTGTTGAATATATACTCTTAATTCATTGCTCATTTCAGTGATTTGATTTTGACTGCAATGATGGTATTTGTTTACGCTTTTTATAAATCAAGGAAATTAGACTGGTTTTTTCCTGCCATATGCATTTCAATTTTTTCCCCAAAAAATTGTCAGTTGTGTTTTCTTTGTTGACAATTCTTTTCACCAGACAAGAGTTTATTTTGTTTAGATGAATGGTTTTCCTTGGATTCTCATGAACATTTTATGAACTCTGGGTTTAAGAACACTTAAGAAGTCCCTTCTTGTTCTAAACTAATAAAGTTATCATTGTTTTCTTCTAGAATTTTTGTGTTTTTATTTTAAATGCTTAAATGTTTGATATAAGGAGTAAGATAAAGATCCAAGTTCACTTAATTTTTTTTCTAAATATTTAGTCAATTTGTTATAAATTAAATTCCATATGTATTTGGGACTATTCCTGGATTGTGTTTTGCTACTATCTACTCATAAAGACTACGACATTTTAACCGTTGTTGCTTTATTATATATATTTTAGAAAGAGTAAAGCTAGTTCCTTGTTATTAATTTTCTCTTTCAGAATTTTCCTGAATATTCTTGCATGTCAATTCCTCCAGATGAGTTTTACATAGATTATCAGTAAAAATATCATGTAAGCGTTGTATTAACAGTTGGGATCATATTGAATTTATAGGTAAATTTGGGTATACCGTTATCTTTACAAGAGTGATCCTTCCTACTCAAGAATATAGAGCATCTTTGTGTCTATTTCAGTGATCTTTTATGTCTCAGAAAAGTTTTCATCTTTACTTCATCGAGGTATTACACATCTCTTATTTGGCACATTTCTAGACATTTTATGTTTGGGGTTAGAATTGTAGAGGGAAAATTCTATCAATTAAAATATTTGCTAGGCTATTTTTTGCACACAGAGTTACCCATTTTATTTTTTTAAACAATTTTGAAAATAGCTGTCACTCTGAATTTTCTTAGTGACTGATTGATTATTTCACTGATTCTGTAAGATTTTCTTGGTTAACATCTAATTTTGTAATCTTTTAGTTTTATTCTTTCTAATCATATTGCCTATTGATGAGCATCATCATAGAAATTAAAATAATGGTTCCTTTGAGTGAATGAGCATTAAATTTTAACTTTCCTTTTTAGGCAAAACTATTTTTTATGTTAAAATCATAAAAATCATCCATTTTAAGCATGCAGTGTTTTTTAAGAAATTTGCAGTTTTGTAAACCACATCACATTTTAGTTTTAGAACATTTCCATCCCCTCTAAAGGATCTCCTGTGCCCATTTGCAATCAATGCCCATTTCCACCCCATACCAGGCAACCATTGATCTATATTCCAACCCTATAGGTTTGCTTTTTCTGGATTTTTCATACAAGTGGAATTACACAGTGTGTAGTGTTTTGCATCTGGCTTCTTTCACTTAGCATAATGTTTCAATACATCATTCTTTATTATTGTCAGATAATAGTCTATGTACGGCTATACCATGTTTTGTTAATTCATTCAAAGGTATGTCTTAGTATTTGCCTAAATTTTAGTTAGCCTTTACAGATGTTTTGTTTTTATTATAATTCATTTATTAGTTACCAAACAATTATTTACAGAATTATTATATAAGACTAAAATAGAAGTTTAAAGTGTTAGGTAGCTGCCAAAACTATTGAATTAATTGTTCTTTTTTATACTTGACATTACTTTATTTGTTATTTGTTTTTCCTACTATTTTTATTTTTCCTTTTTTTTTTGTCTTGGTTTGTCTTTGTTTTATTTTTCATTTCTTCACATTTTTAAGCTGACATGATTATACACATGACGTTCAATTTTAAAAGCTGCCCATTATTATTTATTTCATTTTATGAGATTTACTAAAAGAAATTTTATTAAATAGAGGAGAGGATGTGAAAAAATGATTCACTCCAGATGTCAAATATGTTAGGTGTGCCAATGGCATTTAATAACTAACCCCTTAAATAATTATTTGATGATCAAAAGCTACTGTCCCAAGGCACATCTTCTACTCTGCACAGACACTGAGCACTGCCAGTTTCTTTTAACAAAAAGAAAGACAGAGAAATGTTAGGAGTCATAGCAGATATTAGAGTGGGAAAAACAGCATATTGGAAAGTAGGGAAGGAAGATTGAGAGAAAACAAACAAACAAAAAAGGTGGGTGTGCTTAAGAAGATGAATTTGGTGGAAGTCACTGCCCAGACCCTGGAAGTGAGGTCAGAGGAGAACAGCCAGCTGGTAGCTCCTGACTGGTCTTCTCCAGCTGAGACCTGCTTTAGCCACCGTCACTCCCATTTGGGAGCAGCTACTGTGATAACTGAGTGACGCAGAAATACAAAGGCCTGATTTTCAGCCCAACAGAGGACAAAGACCCAGCCATTTTGGTCCCAAAAGGGACACTGTCTGGATGGCAATTCTTACCCGAGAGCACCCTGCCAGTTGCCTCACAGTTGTACTTCTCCCTCTGCCAATCCTATTTCGCCACCTTCCTCTCACAGATAGGAATCCAGAGACACCAGAAACTGAACTAAGTGGGTGTCAGCATGTGGGGAAGTGGGAGAGCATCACGCAAAAGTAGCAGGACACTACCTGAGGTAGAAGTCAGCAGAATATGAAAACATCTCGGTTAACCTCAAGGATGATGACGGTGAAAGACCTAACGTACAGCTGACTGTATTAATGAGGGTAAGTGATACACATTTGCCGCTATAACCAGTAAACCTCTAGACCTCCATTAGTTTGATTTTTACAGCAAGGGTAGTCACTTTGTTTGAGCGACTCGCAGGTCACACAGCAAAGCCTAGAGGTGAGATATAGGGAGTCCACTCGTATCTCATACGACATACAAGGGAATAGATGCAAGAAGGGTGGAGAATTGAGAACAATAACGTAATTCAAATGTCTTTCAACAAAATTCAAGTGACTTAGCTCCGAAACAAAAGACAGAGATAAAAAGATTGTCTTCTTTCTCTTTTCAGCAAGGTGTATATCCAGATGTTAGTCTCTCACTCTTTATATGTAACCTCTTTAAATCTTTGGGTAACTTCAAAAATTCTTTTCTACTAATGTTTCTTTCAGTATGTGGTATGTTCAATGAAATAAGGCAAAGAAGGGCTGGCAGACAGGAGAAAATAAAAATGGACCAAACAAAAAAAAAAAGGGAAAAAATGCTATAATTATAAATTTCATAAAACCTACTTAAAATCAAATATAAATTATAATAATACAAACAAAACTCATTAATACTCATTAATGTCGAAAATTAAGTTAGCTGCCTGGTGAGCCATTTTGAAGCTCTCTGCAGACCGCAGAGGGAAGAAAATGAACAAGAAACAACAGACAAGGTATTAAATTGGAGGAAAAAAAGACTGGGACCCAAATCTGATAAATGATCCTGAAAAAGAGAACCGAAAAAGTACTGAAAAGAGGATTCATAAAAAAATGAATTTAAAGATTTAAAGAGGTAACATCTGAGAGGTGAAAAAATATCAACCCCTGGACATACCCTAGCGGAAAAAGAAAGAAGACAAGCTGCTTAGAAGCCAGAAAAAAATGTAACCTCCAATGAAAGACAGATGAAAGGATGCAAGGACCTCTTCTTTACCACACTAACATCCAGAAGAAATGGGAACACATATCTGTAAATGCTTTACAGGAACAACCTTTAAGCTACATGTTCTGTATTCACCCAAGTTTTGCTTCATGTGTAAAAGTGACTGAAAGTATATCATCCATGTGTTTATTCTGGAAAAGAACAACCCGGAAAGTCTTCTGCTAAGGTATATCTGTACACAAGAATGGGGAAATGATGGTGTAAGAACAGAAGTGAGTATCAGAAAACATTAAAACATAGTATTAGGTGTAAACAATTGTTTAACAATATGTCAGAATGTACAGTTTAACAGTATTTGAAAGAAAAGTAATTGAGCCATTATATAGTATATGAAAACAATACTTTAAAATAAGAACCTGGGTACAAATCATAGATTATATTGTTAAAAAAGATGGTAGGAGAGAACAAATAAACTTGACGTGAAATTGTAACTCATAAACCTTCAAGCTGAATAATGAAATATAGAGTTATGTAAATCAAAAGCTAGTTTAGAAGGAAAAAATGGAAAACAACAGTAGCGAGATACTTCATTTTGTCTAAGGCCTTGCTAAATCAAGCAAAACAAAAATGAATAAAGACATGGGTAGAAAATCAGGATTCTTTGGCCAGTAACAGAAAGCAGAACTCAAACAATCAGGGAAAACAGTTCTTTTTTTTCCCCCCTTGTTCTTTAATAAGAGGAAGTTTGAAAGAAACATAGTGACTCTGTGATATCAGAAGAGACCAAGGTATCTTTAATCTTCTACCCCGAAATTTTCCCTGTGGCTAACTCCCCTCCTGGTTACAAGATTAAAATCACACGTCTCTTCCACACATGCAGACATGGCAGTGTCCTGGGGAAGGAACGGGATAATTAATTCCTTATTCATCTCTGCCTCTCACTCCCTCCCTTTTTTCTTCTTTTGACTGAAAATGTCTTTCATAATCAAAATCACTCCAGCAGATTGCACTCACCACTCCATTAGCAGAGACAATTTACTATCATACAATAAAAAGAAATTAAGAGACTAATTTGCTAGTGCAGCTCAAAAATAAAACAAAATAAACTTAAGAATAAAGAGACTAAAAATTAATAAAGATTAAAGTAAACGTTTTTTTAAATTGTAAATCAATAGAATTGATGCATAATTGCCTTAGATAACGTGCTAGAAATAAAACCAATACTAAATAAAACAATTGGTATAAGAAAAATGTATAAATTCACAAAATTAGAAATAAACACAGAGGGGATATAACCAGGGAACAGAGCGTATTTTTAAAATATAAGATATACTTAGCAGAATACATATGATGAACAAATGCAGAAAAAAAAAGTTTTATATTTTATTAGTAACTAGTACTATAAAAACACAAAGGCAAAAGTTCCAGAGCAACAGAAAATCATGCATTGCAGTGAAGTGTGAAACATGGTCCAGGTTATGTGCTAAAGCTGCCATACACTTTCCCAGCAATTCCCCTCCTAAGTACATGGCTAACAGAGTTCTATACATCAAGAGACAAAAGTATGTTTATAACAACATTGTTTGTAACAGCCCCAAACTGGAAACAACCCGGATGCCACCTACTGTAGAATGGAAAACTGTGGTTTATGCATGAAATGGAATTCTGTACAGCAATGAAAAGGAACAAACAGGAGCTCAACCCAACAACAAATCAGAAATATAATGTTGAGCAAACGAAGCCAGACACAGAAGACTACGTGCTCTATGATTCCAGCTATGTGACTTTGACCATCAGGAATCTAGTTTATGGTGGTAAAAATGAGGCTGGTGCTTTTCCTAGAGCAGAATAACCCTTGAAGGGAGCCTGGGAGAGGCATCTGGGGAGCTAGTAATGTTCTCTGCCTTTATCTGGGTGGACATTGCATGAGTATATTTATTATGAAGAAATTCATTGGGCTAGACATGTATTATTTTGCACATTTCTCTACATGCATTATACTTCAATAAAAAAATGTTTTACTTAAATCTCCAAATGGGTTGGTCTCAAAATCTTCCACCACTTACTAGATGTATGTCCTGGGCAAGATATAAAAACCTCGTCAAGCCTCAGTTTCCCCCCCTGTATATCAGCAATAATAATTGTTTCTTCTTCATATGGTGGCTGTGAAGATTAGATAATATCATGCTTGGAACATGCTCAGCTCAGCACAGTGTTTGACATCCAGTAAGCATTGAGTAATTGAGAGCATAAGTGAAAATTGTCAACAATTTACGTACAGAGACTATAAGAAGGAAATGATAACATTTTACTAAAGGGCTTAAATGACTAGAATATATTCAGAAATTAACTGTTTATAGATAATATGTAGATAGATTCTCTTTAGATGATATGTAATATGCTTATAAATAGGCTCAGGAATAGATAGGAAGACTTGGTATTTTGCAGGAAATCTTTAATAATATTTCCTCTTATTAAATAACACATTCAATATAATTTCAGTAAAAATTCCAAACGGCCTTTTTTAAGAGACAAAATTATTCTCAAGTTCACTGAAATGGGTGGAAATAATCACTTAATGGTGTGGAGTAACTGCTGTCTGTGACTAGAAATGTATAAGTAATTAGTTCCCTGGTTTGCAATGCCTCAGTTCCTCAATAAGTAATTGTCCCAGAAAGGAAGAAAAAAACATGAAGACACAGCTGTGACGTGTGAGATCACATGATCACTGCTCATGCCCAAGTTCAGGCAAACCAGGTGATGTTGAGATAAACATTTGGAAATCTGGCCTCCCAAAAATAAAAACCAGATTTTGACAAAATATAAAAGTGAAGGGAAATCTTTAGTATATCTCCAATATATATATATCTACAGATGTTTATCAAGATTTTTAAAATAATCTGTTACGTGAGGGAAATTGGTTTCCAAATAAAATAATAATTTATAATGATGAAGACTGAAAGGCAACCAAAATGATGAAATGCAGGGGGTTTACTTAAGTGAATTGTTGTTATCTTTATAATTTACTATCATTAAATATTAATTAAATCAAAGATCAGCATTATGTACAAAGCTTTAAGTATTTAATGACATGAAAACATTGCTGATATATTACTAAACATAAATAGCAAATCTTATGTACAAAATATATATTTTATAAATATGTGCAAAATAGAAAGATAGAGGCCAAGAAAAGATATAGTAAAATCCTTGAAAGTAGTTAATTGTGCATGGTGGGAATATGAGAACATTTTTGTGTTTCTGTGTTTTCTGAACTGAACATGTATCACTTTATTAATTAGAAAACAAGGAGAATGTTCTTTTCCTAAAGGGAAGAGCCGAAAGCTAGGAAAACTACAGAGCAAGACCAGGCGCTCGTCAGACTATGTCCGCTGTGCAGTCTGGTTCTGTTCCTTTCCATGATGCTTAACTTGGTCAAGTTATTTAACTTCTCTGTTTTTGTAAATGTAAAGTATCAGGTTACTACCCAGTTGGTCTCACAATATATGTTTCCAATGCTATCCTTTTTTAAAAAATTGAATTTCCCTGGTAACATTTTCCAAAAATCAATTGACTGTCTGGTCTCCACTCTGCTTCCTTGATCTATCCGTTTGTCCACACTCTATTGATTAATATAGGTATATAGTAGGTCTTAAAATCAAGTAGGGTAAGTACTCAACTTTGCATTTTCTTTTGTAAACTTGCTCCTACCTCCATAGATGTTTCTGAGGAGCCACCTCCAGTTCCCTTCCCTGTGGCCCTCACCATAGGCAGTCCACCGCAGGGCTATGTCCTTCTCCAAGACCAGCAGGAGAAGCTGTCTCATGTGTGCAGGCAGGACAGAGTGACCTAACCAAGGGCAGGCCATCTCGCCACCTCTGACATCTTGAGCCCGTCCCAGGTTCTGCTGACACTCAAGGGGAGGGGACTATACAAGGGCGTAGCACGCTGGGCTCAGCTTAGGTTTTGTCGGCCACACTTTCTTACGTTAGATTTATTCTTGAGTGTTGTTATGATTTCTGATGCTACAGAAAATGAGTTTTAAGTGTTCATTTTCTATTTTTGTTATGAATACATAAAAATACCATTGATTTTTGTATGTAGAGCATTTATTCTGTGAACTTGCTGTCTTCACTGACTAGTTCTAGTACTTTTTTTGTACATTCCATAGGGGTTCTATATGTAAGCAACCATGTCATCTGCAAATAACAATAATGTTACTTCTTTTCCTATCAGTATGCCTTTTCTGTCTTGTCTTACTCTACCGTGTTTTCTGTGACATTTCCTGCAGTGTTGAATGGGAGTGGTGAGAACGGGCGTCCTCGATTTCTTCCTGATCGTTGGGGAAAAGGTTTTATTATTTCAACATTAAGCATGATGTTCGACGTAGTTTTTTTTCCCCATAGATGTCCTTTTATCATGTTGGGGAAGCTCCTTTAGCTCCTTCCCTTGTTGGCTGAATGTTTTCAGTGTAAAATTGTTACTGAATTTTGTCAAAACTTTTTTCTACTTATACCGCATGGAGCAGTGACCCAAACCTGCTCTATTATGTATTCATGAAGCTACTAACTTGGGAGTGGTTGGTTATGCAGCCGTAGACAATTGGATGGTTTTGGTACCTGAATGTGGTGCTATCATAACAAAAACCTAAAATAATGTGCCCTTGGCTTTGGAGCAACCTGTGTGAATATAGAAGCTTAGTGTTTCAGGAGAAGCAGATTTTGTATATTCCAGCAACTGGATAAAGCCCAGGGTGGCCCCAGCAGAGTGGATGATCGGAACGGGGTTGGCAATGGTGCTGAGGGGTAAGCAGAGGATGGATCATACCAGGTATTTGAGACAATGTAAAGGGTTTGAATTCTACTCTTCTCTCAATGAGAAGCCACCAGAAAGCTTTCCCATCAAACAGAGAACTGATGTGATCTAACTGAACTTTTGAAAAAGACACGATTAAAAAGCTGCCATACAAATAATGAGTTATAAAAGCAGGCAAAGGGAGACAACTAAGAAGGCAATTTTTATGACATGATGGAGTATTGGACTGGAGTGTTGGAGGAGGAGAGGTGTGAAATGGTAACTTTTTAAGGGGTGTTAATAAAGACATAATTTCGTGCATCCCCTGGTTACTCCTCTGTTATTCAGTAGTCTCTTTAAGAATGTCCACACAAGTAATCTCTTGCAGACCTCAGTAACTGACATCATATTTCCACTTTATCTTTGCCTAAAAGAAAGATCATAGCCACATTTTTGGTTCAACCTTAGGAGGTGACAGCATGTACAGCTGTGCACTATTTTTTCCCATTGCTCTCATCCATTTCTTGTTTCTATCATTGCTTTCTCTGGGCTGATTTCTTATTTTGCTTTAGATCACCCATATTTTTTAAGCAGCTTCAAATTCTGTCTAGGATCAGATGATATATATATATATATATATATATATATATATATATATATTCTAGACACCAAGGTTATTTTAATCTTTAGTAAGAAAAGATGGGAGAGGGAGTGGACTGAGCTTGGCGTGGGCCAGTCTGGATCCAGCTGTTTGCTACCTGTTTACCTGAAATGGTCCCAAGCATGAGAACTGAACAGCCCCTCACAAGTTGAGACAGTTTAGTAGCAAGACATAGCCTGGGCCTGGGCAGCAGGTAGAAGTTTCTGTCTTGATGTACTTTCTTTCCATTATTCCTTAACCTTCCATAAACCCTGTTAAAAATTAGATCTGGTCTCAATTTGTGGGCAATTACAGAACAGGGGATTACTCCAGGGGATAACACTGTTTCTCCAAGATCAAGGTGGAGAGCGCTCTGGTGGTTTATGATGGAAGCTTTTCCAGTAAAATGCCAAACTCACAAGAGGAACTAGTTGGCTACCTAGAGGAATGGGAAGGCATGATGGCAGGAGCGCAGCAGGTTAGGAGTCCGTTTTGAGCACAGAGAAAGCCACAGACTGAGAGGAATTCTCAGATTTACCTAGGGAACATTTTGTGGGGGTTAATCTCTGACAATAAAACTAGTAGATGTTCAGATAATAGTGGCTTAGATTAGACACTAAGAAGAACCACAACAGGAAGAGGAGGAGGAGGAGGGATACGTAAATCTATCCATACCCACCTACTCTACCCCTCTGTGCAAGCACACCTCTCACTGATAAATGTTTCCCCATGGGTTATTTTTTTCCCCTATATTTTTTCCCAATGAATGCCAGCCTAGATATTTCAGAATGAATTATGACGTCTTCTGCACATAAGTCCACAACCCTGCCCTTTCGATTTACAAGTGAGAAACACAGACCTATTTAGAATGATATGACATGATTGCTCCACCCTAGCTAGAGTCATTGTTCTTTTTTGAAAAGGCAGCCTTTGGTATAAACAAATTTGTAAAGCAAAACACAGACACTTTCATCTGCCAGATCCAATGTGGTAATTTAATAGCCAAGAGATTACATAAATAAGTAAAGTTTGTAAAAATATCATTATAAAGCCATTAGTTTCCGCATTTCCTTAGAAAGTACCATTGACTCTGACAGAAACAGTGATCTGGGATTCGTTTGAAAATTATGTCTCATTCATAGGAAAAAGTTTTGCATAGTGCCTGCTATAAGCAAAGGAAAGGCAGTAAGAATCTATTTATTAGGTTGATGCAAAAGTAATCGCGGCTTTTGCAATTATTTTTAACCTTTTAAACTGCAATTGCTTTTGCTCCAACCTAATAATATCACAAATATCACACAAGTATATATACCACACTTATTTCTGCATAAATGTTTATGATTATATTTTTCTTCCTTTAATAGACAGTCCCTTTTGTTTAAAGAAAAACTCACATTGCAAACTAAGATCTTTATGACTTTTCAACTCCAACTGAGCTTCTTTTTTTTTTTTCCTTTGGAACACCACACACTCCTCAGACTATGATAGAAAATTTAATTGTATATTTTTTCATAGTGTATTTATTGTTCATATGAGTTTGTTATACATCCCCCCAATGTCATTAGAAGGTATCTGACCGGTGATGGCCACGTCTTACCAGGTCTTACTGACCTATGTAGAATACAAGTCTGGATGCTATTATAAAAATTAAATACTGTTTTTTAAAGATTTGTTTTTAAAAGCCAGAATACCAGTGTATTTCATTGTTTAAAAAAAGAGAGAAAGAGAGAGAGAGAGAGCAGTCACAGGCACCACCATAATGAAAGCCACCTGACCAACCCTGCTCCCCAAAACAACAATGATAATAATGAAACTATTTGTTGAGCGCTGACTATGCCACACTACACGCACATTAGATTAGCTCTTTCAGTCCTCACAAGTCAAGAGCTGGTTCCTGCTATCATTTTTGCTATTAGGCACACCTACTTGGAAGTTCATATCCTAATCACGTAATTTTTACATTAATTTACAATGACAAGTAACTGCAACTTGAACTGTAACGTCCTAATGTCAATATGGCACCCTCCGTCCCTAAGCAGACACAGGATAACCTCATTTTCCTAAACAGAAAGCCAAAAAACCGGTGAGGACATGAAATTTTAAAACAAAGACGGTTCTAAAACCCAACAGTTAGTGGCCACAGAAAAAGCTGAACTGATACACCTAACTCACTACAGAGGAAGTCCTACCAATGTGAATAGAATATTCAGAGTCCATTTCTCCTTCCTCCTGTTTATTTCCACAGTGGGGAAGGCGTTGCCATTCACCGCTTATTATCAGTCATTTATGGGAAGTGAGTAACTAACAAAAGAAGGATGAAAGAATCTATTTAATATCTGAAACAAAAAATGAGCAGAAGTAATATTTTTAAAGAAATTGAAGTAGCATAATAGGAAAGAAACAGTATCAAGATACTGATGCTAAACAGCACATGTTCAGAAAAAAAGCAAACAAGCAAGTGCTATAAGCACTTCTCACTGGCAGATCACAGAGAAGAGCAAACAAACCAAAGTACAGGTGTGCACTGCAGTTCACCGCACGCAGTCTAAACCCGCACCACCCAGGTTTGAATGACAGCTCCAGCCCTGGCTGTCACCAGGCCCTTGCACAAGTTACTTCATTTCTCTGGGCCTTCATTTCTTCATTTATAAAATGGGAGTAATAATAATACCTACCTCTTTGGGTTTCTGTGAGAAGCAAATGTATATACGTTTTCAGACCAATACATGGGACATAGTAAGCACTACATGAGTGTTACCTGCTATTTAACTATACCCCTCTCCAAAATAATAAATAAAATAAAATAATACAATTAAGCTTTTTCACCATTATTAAGATTCCCTGTAAACAAAAGCTACCCTTTTCTGATGAATGGATTTTAAGAAGTGAACGTACAGGTTTTAAGCAGGTTTGCTGACGAGCCATCCACTTGGGCTAAGCGCAGGGGGGTGCGGTGGGGGGGTGTCTGCCGGGAGGAAACAGCCTGAGGACAGTCACTAACACTCCAGTTCTAGTTGGTGCAGGTGTTTGAAGAGGCCCCTTTGCTTTCTTACGACCTTTTCTTGTGTGTTTATTTTAATATTTTTGATTCCCAGATTTCAGACAGTTTAAGATGAACAAACATTCACATGCTAGAAGAAGAAGCCAGATTTTAGCAGTCATTTTAGTCAGCTTGGTCTGCCATAACACACCCCACAGACTGGGTGCCTCAAACAGCAGAAATTTGTTTTCTCACAGTTTGGGAGACTGGAAGTCAGAGATCAAGGTGTCAGCATGGTCTGGTTCTGGTGAGGGCACTCTTCCTGGGTTGTGTGTGTCCTCACATGGCAGAGAGAGAGAGAGAGGGAGGGAGGGAGGGAGGGAGGGAGGGAGGGAGGGAGGGAGGGAGGGAGGGAGGGGGAGAGGGAGGGAGGGAGAGAGAGAGAGAGAGCACTGGCTCTCTGGTGTCTCTTCATATAAGGGCACTAATCCCATGACCTCAGCCCTACATGATACTGGCCTTAGGCTGGTAGACATAGCTTAGTCTTTTTTCTTCCCCATTCTGAGAAAACCAATTAGCTGATTCCATGTCGTAATATTTGATGGTAGAAGAAACAGAGAAATCCTATACTGAACTCTAGAAACAGGTCAGAAAAGTAAGATCATAGAAATGGACTAGGCTGTATCTATACAGAGAGCATTTTGGAAAACATTTATGTGTGTGATAATGTATACTTCTGTGTTTAATTTTAGAGTTTAAAAATAATCAAGTGTTGTGTACACAAGCCCTTTGAAAAATTATAAAAGAATTTAAGGAATTTACGAAATACTATTCCAAGTTACTTGCAAATTCAAGTTAAATGAACTCAAGTGAAACTTTTTTAAATGACGAAATATGTAAACATTTAAAAATATTAATATTTAAAATACCTTAAAAGGAGCATGCAAAATCATATGGATTGAATATTTAAATCATGTTGGAGTGATTTAAAATAAATGCATATTCACCTCCCATTCTGAAAATCACAAAGATGCTAGGATCTTTTAGCATCATGTACATTATGAGTTAGAGCCAATTTTCCACGGAAACACATTTCTCAATGTACAATAGAAATAAATGAGAGAATATAGTCCAATATAGGCAAAGCAATTCTACATAAAATATTTCCAATAAACCCCTCTCTTATAAAACACGGAATTAACCTATAGCCAGAAGCAATCAAGGCATTGTGGTGTCATACAGTGGTTCCCAAATGTTCAATCATTAGGCCCATGCCAACCAAGAAAAGAGTTCTCAGCAGTGTGTATACAAATAAGAAATACGGACAATGTATTGAGTTATCATAAGGTTAAATATATTCACTTATATAAATGTATGAATATAAATTAAAGGCTGGATATACTCAGTTTAATTCTGAGGTTATAACTGGTGATATTTTAAAATATCCTGACCCAGGTCTATGAAGAACCTCTTTCAATTTGCTTTGAAATTTTTAAGACCTGTGAAATAAAAAATTATGGGAACCTTTAGTACACTAGAAAATACATGTGGTTTGGTTAACTATTTGGATGACTGGATTACAAACTTAACAGCTCTGATCCTTAATTTTATCACCCCAAAATGGGCTTGATAGTGAATACCTTAAGAGTTCTTGCAAGGCTTATGTGAAATTATATTTTAAACGCATTTAAAAAGTGCCTGCCCCAGTAACCACTTTATCAGCCAGGAGTATTATTGTTAGAGCACTGGTGGGGTGGAAGTGATAGCAGCAAAGATCATATTAACAGTCATGCCTTTTTTACTATTGTTGTGGAAAAAGGCGAAACTTTTGAGTTGCTAGTCACATGGAGAATTACAGAAACCAAAACTGCATGTAACATTCTTTTTCCACAATGTACTTCTTTTTGTCAGTTAGTGCTATGGCCAATCACTGCTGCACACTTGAATGCATCGTGACTTCTGATTAACTCTTTTCAAATAAGTTCAACTCATATCAAGAGATTAAGCGAACTCATATGTGATTAAGCTAAAACATATGCAATGTTGGTTTCTTCTCTTAGTGCAGTTTTAAACTGTTAAACCCACACCAGCTGCGTTCATAAACCAGCAATTCTAATCATCCAGTATCACTCCTCAAGGCATGTTAGATTATAGAAGGAATGCGATAAACCAACATGAATTTTAGAGTTTCAGCAGATTTATTTCAATTTCTAATCAAACTCATTCCCAGCATTTTCCCTGACCACTCGGGCAAAGAGATTTAAAGTAAAGAAAATTGAATTCAGAGAATTTAACAGATGAAGATTTTGTGCAAACAATCTCAAACTATCTCCTTTTGTTTCTAGTTATGTATGAAATTCCTCAAAATGATAGCCCCATCATCTTCATAATTTAAATAATTTTTAAAAACCACTTGCCCCTCAATTCAAAATATAAACATGAAGAAAAGATCAAGGAAATGCCTTAATACTTGTAAATTCCTTGAGATTCCTTATGAAGAAAAAAATATTCAATTCTGAAGAAGGGGACAATAATATATACTGTATTATGAGACTTCATCCAAAAATAATGAGATGACGTAGATACTTACTATATTATAAGTACTATTTTCCAAGAGCTGACATGTATTAACTCATTTAAAGAGCACAGTAGCTCGAAGAGACGGGTGATATCATTATACCCCATTTTTCGGATGAGAAAACTACGGCATAATAAATTACCTATCTTGAGACAGTAAGTGACAAAATCAAGATTCACATCCAACAGTTTGTCTCCTTGACTACTCACTCTTAAATGTTTATTTTATAATGGTTTTAAAAAGATAAAAATCAAGATAGTCACGTGATTATAAATCTCATTTTATTCTTTGTATATTGACAAGGTAGCTAAAAACTCACAAGGTTACCATATCAGTCCCACTAACAGATATTACAAACAAAGTCACTCCTTAGTAAAGTAACTTGAGCCTATCTCGAAATTTCAATTTTTTTTTGGTTTCAGTCCTTTGCTTGTCCTCACCCGTCTCTTTCCTATCTTTTCAAGGGGGTCTTCAAGTGTCTATTTCAAATTTCTTCTATGTTCCTACTCTTGTCTTTTTGGGTTTTCCAGCTTTCAATTGCTTTTGATGTATCTGTTATTTTCTTCAAGAAATTTTATTATTTGACTCCTCCTAGTTTATTTCTTAGTCAATCTTTTCTACAGTTAATTCCTATTATCTCCCTCTCAGTGTATGTGTTTGTTCAGCTAGTTTAGATTTACTGGTGAATCTTATAACGTCTAAATGAATAACCCAGGTCATCATTCCAGAAAAAAGTATAAGGTATCAACAGAAGAAAAGATCCTCTATTTGCTACTTTCCTTATTCACTCCACCCTTACCCCAATCCTAAACCCAGGACTTAGGGTTCAGGGTCAGGGAGCATGCTGATGAGTGCCTCATCTATCTTTTAAAGCCCAAGAAGAAATAATTGCTATATTTGCATTGCCATTTTAGCCCGGGTAATCAAAGATATCTGCCTATTACATGTGCTTGATTCAGGTTAAAAATACTCTGGTTAAATATATACCATATTCAAGAGAAAACTAATCAAGAGAAGGTTTGAATCCAAAAGAGGGCCACATTTCTAATATGTAGATCACATGAGGATAGATATGCCCAAGTGAGAAAATGTCAAATGTTCCCTTATAATATAAAGTGACAGTGTGCAAAAGTATTTGCTGATTTTCATCTGTTAAATTCATTATCTTACATAATGATCTTTCCAGGTAAATCAGCAGAGGGACACAAATTGCATAAATTTGTTCACCAGGTTGTAAATGTGCCAGAGGAGCTGTTTTTCAGGTATCTGAGTTGACTCAAAAGCTGAATGCTCACTTCTGTTAGTACGTAATAAAATACTCATGCCTGGCCCTCACTCTGGTCAGATGCCAAACTAATTATCTATTACCTGATATTATCCAGGAGTTCTCTTCACGCACTGCTGATGCAAGCAGGTAAAATACTTAATCCTTCCTCCAAATACACTAATCCACAAGCAGCCTAGATAAAAATAAAACTGAATAATAACCTTAATTTTGAAGCAAAACACCAAATAAGTTCACTGACGTAAGTCCTGAGACATTGCTAATGACACAGTGGAACGTAGATTCTGTCATTTCTTACACTTGGAAGCAATCTGCTGAAAGAGCGGAGGGACGAAACAGTAAGGTTCATGGATCTATCAACATGTTAGTAACATAAGAAGAAAACAGGTTTTCTTATGTTGTGTTCTTTCTTTGTTATAGGGGGGAAAAAACAACAACAAAAAATGGTTCAAAATTACATTATTGGAGGTGAGGGAACCAGAAAGAGATTTGAATACGTGACTTCCTTACATTGTTTTTCTCAACGCTTAACTCCACTAAAGAGCTGTTTCTTTTTATGTTATACTGAGCACTGCTGTGTTTAAGCCATAATAAGATCACAAAGTTGAACTGTGCAAATGGCTATAACTAGAAATTGTGAGCTGGGTACCTTTTTATTACAAATATTACTTATACAAAAGGAAGAAATTCTAAAGAGATTCGAATAATCCTATTATTCATTTGCTTACTTATTACTGAACAAATACGAACGCGATCTCTTTTTTTCCCTTAAGTTTAATGAATGTGGAGGAAAATTTGAGTCCTTGGAAGTGTGCTATCCTTTACACTTCCAACAGCAGACTTCAAGGCAGTACCTATGACAGGCAGGCTTCATGGTGCTTAGATAGCCCTGAATAAACAATAGGGTCTTCCGTGGATGTGTCCCTTAGTCCTAGCTTCTCGGGACCATGTGAAGTGCTTGTAGCACCTGAATTTACATCTCCCTGAATTAAAGAGCCCATTTTATTTTAAATACAAATTATGTCCTGTTGTTACATTATACATGTGCTACTTGATTTCTCATTCTTTATTTTTTAATCTATTAAACATGTATTGATTTAATCCTAAACACCGAGTAATATCACACAATACTGTAAGTAATCCCTCTAATAATTCAGGTGAACTGGAGATTTAAATAATAAAAGCAGACTTAGAGGCATTAAGAGATTGATAGAATGATAACATAAACTCCTAAAAGGACCCCAATTTAAGCAATTTATTTAGCTAGAGGATATCTAGGGATAGAAAATAATACTTAAGATTTATTTTATTTTCTGTGTTTGTGTCATTTTAATGCAGTTTTATCAATATAATTTTTTTTAGAATGGTAATAAGAAAAGAGTTCATATTATCCAAGTAAATCCTAGTTAATCACTTCTAAAATAAATTGACAATATGAGTCATATTTAAATTTAATAACTATTTATAGAGACACTGTTGAAGAGTCATGCTAGGGAGCTGATTGTAGGAGATAGCGTATTTAAAAAATGAGTCATAATAATTCACTCTTAAAAACTAGAGAATCATGTACTTTTATGATTAAGTGTCAGTGTATATTAATTCATTCATCCAGTATGTATGGAATACCACCACTCTTTCAGACACCACGCTAAGCGTGGGGTTTACAACAGTGAATGGAACCCAGAATAGTTTACTACACAAGTAAATTTAGGTCTGTACTCAATAGAAAAATGACATAGAAACATTTAGAAGCAAGTGTAAGAGAGTTGGAGTCAGGACAAAGGAGTCAGCTGCCAAATGGAAATATACTAACATGATCAACTTATTTTTGTCCATAAAACAGTTGTAGCTTGATTTAGGTCATTTCTGTGCTCCTGTTCAATCCCATCAACTCCATCCATCAAGTTGCATAGGGACACTGCTCATACGGATCTCACAGAACAAGAGCAAACCTGAATGTTAAGCCCCTCTTTCATCTGGTCAGGCCCCCTCCACAGGGGCTGACTCTGTTCAGGTCTGCTCCAACCTAACCTGATCAGGGGGTCCCTCTCCCCTCCTCACTGGAACATTGCTTGAACGTGACCACTGCTTCCTATGTGCTTCTCTTCAGCCTTGGGGTCTGCCCCTTTGCCTAGTTTGGTTATTTGACATATTGACCCATCCACCTATGAATATAAGAAAACCATTTTGTTCCTTTACTAGCAGGAGGTCTGCTCAAGGTCACCAGATCTGTTTCATTATCTGCGAATGAACATGTTGTCTTTCTCTCTTACAAACCACCCTTAATTTAGCCATGTAAGACAACAACCATTTTATTATGCTCATGGAATCTGTAGGTCAGGAACTTGGAAATAGGACAGCACTGAAGGTTTGACTCTGCTCCCTAATGTCTGGCGCTTCAGCTGGGAAGACCCAAAAGCTGAGATTGCTTTGAGAGTGAAGCTGGGATCATCTGAAGACTTCTTCATCCACATGTCTGGTCCCTGGGCAGGAAGGATTGGAAAACCTAGACTGCCAACCAACATGCCTACACTTGGCCTCCTCCCTATGGTCAGGCTTCTTACTAGCATGGCAGCTTCAGGGTACCTGTCATCTCAGGACTCCAAGTGCATTGACCCTCGGGTCTCACCTTCCAGGCTGCACAGGATCGTTCTGATATCACTGACAAGTGGAAAACTGCAGGGCCTCTGATAGAAGAAGAGAGCGCCTGGGCCCATCACACAGGAGACTTGTTCAATGGAGCAGAACAGCTTTCCAGGAAGACATGATAGATTTTATGATTTCTGAAAGATCTATTCTGAAAAAAGATAGTACTACCTAATGTTTATGTTCATCTGTTATTGCTGTACCTCTGACATTTAGTCATGGCTTTACTGTGCATTAGGCTTGGGATGCATCCTTGTCCTTATGGAATACTACTTAGCAGATGAGAAAAACATCGTGAACAGAAATATAAATATATAAAGATAAGAGCATGGAAGTCATTTTTCTAACAGCTGAAGAAAAGGGATGGCTAATATCCAAAAAAGCTTTAGTGGAGGAGGAGGATTATAAACTGAGATTTAATGGAGGGATTGTGTGTCAGACTAAGCAGGAAGAAAACTGTGGCAAAAAAGACTGATTGTTCTGCAGGATTCAGTCTCTCTTTTTTCCTTAGTTATAGTACCCTCAGGGTTTTGCTGGGTAAGTCACCTGGAATGAAGACTACATTTCCCAGGATACATTGCAGCTACATGTGGGCTTGTGGCCACATTTCAGCTATTAGAATGTAAATAAAAACACTGTGTGCAATTTCCTAGAATTATCCTTAGTGGGAGGGGGCCTGCCTTTCCTCAGCTTTTCTTACTTCTTCCTGGCTGGAATGCTGATAATATGATGGCAGCAAGACCATCGCTCTTGAAACATGAGGTAGAAGCATGAGGGTGGTGGAAGAGTAATGTTAGGTAGAAGTTAGAAAATGTAGGAGAAGGAGGAGAGGTGGGAGGGTTCCATAGTGCCTACAGAAAAAGCTCATAACAGAGCTGGTCTGGAGCAAGACAAGGATCTGAGTCAACAGACCTCCCCCATCTTAGGAGGCCGCACCCTCCCATGGAGGAGCATGCACCACTTTTCCCGCCAAATCACTATGTAACTCCCTCACCCCACCAGCAAACTATAAGTCCTCAGGACAAGGGTGCTCTCTCTCTCTCTCTCTCTCTCTCTCTCTCTCTCTCTCCCTCTCCCTCTCTCCATCTCCCCCACCTTGGCTAGGTCTGTTCTCTTCCCTGAGAACGTATCACTAACACTGGAGGCTTAGGCTTCTCTCTCCCACCTCGCTAGGCCCATTCTTTTCCCTGAGAACATATCACTAGCCACTAATAAACCCTGCTTGCTTATTAATCAGCTTGCTGACCTTTGATTCTTCATTGCATTGGCAAGAACCAAGACTTCCATAACAGTAAGACCAGAGGGGCCTCGGTTTCTGTGACCACGCAGTGTCATACTACTCACCTTAAGTGCTTACCTCAGATTTTATTTCCATAACTGATAAATGAATATCTGTTCTGTGGGAGTCCCACTTTGGGGATTTTCTACAAAATAAAATAGTATCTACTCATCACAGATACATAACTTAATGGCAAAAATTAACTGCTTAATAGGAAATCAGAATTATGGGTACCAGAATATATTTCCTGAAGCTCGTTATCCCCCAGAGCCATTCAGGTAGGTTCCCAACTAAAGACCAAGACAATGGGGAAAATATTGGAGATGAACTCTAAGTAAGCCTGTCATTGAAGAGATTTATTTTCAAGAAGAGATCATAGGGTCAGAAAAGAAAAATAACAAGAATAGCTCTAGCCAATTCCTACCAAATTGGACTGAAAATAAGTACAAGTGAAAGTTCCAGTGATATTAAATATAACTTCTAACCAATCTCTTCTAGCCCTTAAAGATGGCTGCAATTGAGTTGTAGAATAGCCAGCAAGACATTTCACATGGCAGGCACACCATTTTCTTAAATATCAGTCTGCACAATTAAAAGATAATTAAAATACGGTACTTTTAACACAATCTAATTTTCTGGAAATTTAACTTGTTATTTTTTTCCCAACTGACAAAGTCCAAAATTTGTAAAATTGAACATTACTTACAAATTTGAAAAAAAAATCAGTATTTATTTCAAACACAATTTATTTGCAGATATTTCTATTACCACTACCAGGCTATTGACAGGCTCCTCCCATCAAATAATTCCTAAGTTAATCACTTTACTCTTTTTGATGTCTTGCTTTTAAAGTTGCATTAATTTACTAGAGTGGTATTTTAAATTTCAATGATATCATATTTTTTCTTTCATTTCTACTTATATCTTTCCACAAAGAATTTTACAAGCAGTTGGAAACTTTGACTCTAATGACATACTTCATATCATGGTTTTCATATTCAGGAAAGGTAGACGTTTCTGAGGCTCACATTCTGGAGACCCTTCTGGTGGGAGGCCAGTGACGGCTGTTTTAGCAAACCGTAGGCCAGGGTAGTTCTGACAGTGGTGCAGTGAGAAAGGCGGGCCCCACTGACTCTTACATCTGGGACAATCGCAAATCTCACTTAGCTCCAATCAAGGAGATGTGGAAAAACAGATCTACAAAATAAACCCTGCTGTAGGTCTATGATTCAAATATGCCCATCTTAATATGCAGTCTCCCATTAAAACCTGTTCAGCTAACATTTTTTCAAAAGGTGATGGGGCAAAATAATAAACCAGACAAATAGAGAAGCTTAAGAAGCTGATACATTTATATATTCTTTATATGTCCATTTATAGAACACCCAGCCAAGTCAATATCTGGAACACAGCATCTCTCCTTTTTCACCAACCGTCTCAGTTTAATCAAATCGCTCTTGAGTCAGGGTCATCAATAATGGCTGAATCAAGAAATCCACCAGAAGTTTATCAGCCCATGTTCAACATGACCTTTCTGTGGCCTCTGACAATGATAAACACATTCTATTTCCAGGGGGGAAAAAAATCTCTTCTCTCTTGGCTTCTGTAGCACTATTTTATCTTCCTTTACCTCCTACCTCTCTGAGGAGTCTTCCTAAGTCTGCTTTGCAGGAAGTTCCTGAAGTGTTAATGTTTCTGGTGTCTTGATTGGGGCATTTTCTTGCTCTATACATTCCTATGGTTCAACTACTATTCATCTGTTAAAGAATCCTAATTCTATAATATTAGCAGTCTCAGAACACTCTTCCAAGATTTATAATATAATATCTGTTGCATTCTGGATTTTTTTTTCACTTGAACCCTACAAAGAAAGCAAAACTGTTCAAAGCTAGACTTACCTTATTCCCTAAATCTCTTGCCTCCCTCACCCCACCTTCAGAAAGCCATCAAATCCCATTTATTCTATAGGTTAAACATCCTTCATATCCATTGTTTTCTCTTAATCTCCATTCCCACTGACTTATTCAGCAGTCAGCAAGACCATTGCAAAAATCAAAAGAGAAACAAAGAAAAACCTTGTAAAAAGCCTTCCTGTTTTAATTTCATCCCATTTCCATTATACAACAGTTTAATATGATTTTTCTAAAATATCTAATATAGCCACTTTCCTGTTCAAAATCTTACTAGGGCTTTCTTTCACCTATAGGTCAACATCCATATCCTTACCAGGGTGTGAGAAGCCATTCATACTCTTCCAGAGAGCTAAGAGGACTTTTCCTCTCTCTATGAAGAGGAAATGAAAAACAGGGAAGAAGAGTTCTAATATACTTGTAAGAGCAACGTCATGTTTCAGTGGCCTCTTAGTCTATGATTGGCTTTACATAACAGACGACACAGTCCTGCGTCTTTGGTATTTTGAAAGAATGAAAAGTTAGCAGCTTTACTGGACAATAAGCTCTTTCTTTAGAATGACTTGTTTTACTGTATATTCACGCACCCATGCATTCAATAAACATTTAGAAATGCCGACCGTGCGTCCGATTCTTTTGTGATAGTGATCAGAGAAAAATAAGTCCTTATGTCCTTAAAGAGCTCTAGCTGGATAAATGGCCCATTAAATAACAATAATTAATAATAATAATAATAATAATAATAATAATAGTGTAATACATAAGAAAATAGCGGCAGGAATATTAAACTATGAACCCAAAGGCGAAGAAGCAATTAATTATTAGAAGAGAGGAAAAGGGACATGGTACTGAAAATGTCAAAGCTGTAATGGAGTCCCTTTCGGACTTTGAAAGGTGAATAGGATTCTAGGAGAAAGTGGGTGGGAACAAAGACATCCCTTGAAAAAGAATGTCCATGGGAAAAAGACACAAACATCTGAGTACTTGGAGCTTCAGAAAGCATTAAACTAAAAGGAAAGCATGGCAAACCATTTGATATATGTAATTTATTTTCACACTTAACTTTAAGTTCTTTTTGTCACCTGACCTGTAACATGAAGTTGTCTTCACCTGCTTTACAGGAGGAATTCAAAAATTTTGGAGAAGAACCGTAAGTGCACACTGGATCTATGATTCATATAGAATCAGGTGGGGGGGTGTTTGGGGGATCCCTTTTGAACATCTCTGTGTGTAACTTGGTTATGTCATTGTAAGTTTATTTATTAGTTGATTTTTGGAATTTCTGGTTCGGTGATGCATCTGATTCATTAAATAAATATTTAATCCTTGGAATTTTCCCTTGGTAGGAAAGAATTCAGGCTCTAGCTTAATTTTTCAGGGATTTACTATGCATGATTCATGAATTATTTCTGACAGTTCATCACAAGTTTGGACACAAGTGAGGTAGGCTCAGCATCCAGCTATATGTTAGCCAGATACCCTTATGTATGCAGAAAAGAAGGTAGTAAGCTATAACTCTATCATTTAGTAGCTGTGTGATTAAGTTGAAGTTAGTCACCCTCTCTGAGTCTTTTTTTAAAATCTCTTTTAGACACAGAATGTGTGATAGAAGTTTTCTTGCAATCTTTGTTTGAACTTGTTGAAAACCATTAATCTTTTAATTTATCAAAATTCCTTATCAAGTTTTGGTGTTTTGTTTTTTTTTAAGTATGCTTTTTGGTACCTTGTGATTTATGAGTAACTAATCTCAATGTTATATAACTCATCCCTATAGCTTTTTTTTGAGTTTTAATGACATTCATTTGTTTGATTGTTTGTTTATCTATTTATTTTAATTTTTGGATTCCTATACACCCACTTTCTCCCCTTTGGCAACCATTGTTATCTATAGCTATGGCTCTTTCTGTTTTGTTTCTTCATTTAATATTTTTTTTTAGATTCCACATATAAGTGAGATCATATACTATTTGTCTTTCTCTGTCTGACTTATTTCACTTAGCATAATACCCTCTGTATCTATGGTGTTGCAAATGGCAAGATTTAATTCTTTTTTATTGCCAAGTAATATTCCATTGTATATTCCACATCTTCTGTATCCATTCATCTATTGATGGACCCCTAGGCTGCTTCCATCTCTTGGCTATTACTAGTAATGCTGCATTGAACATAGGGATCCATATATCTTTTTGAATTAGTGTTTTGGATTTCTTCAGATAAATACCCAAAAGTGGAATTGCTGGATCATATGGTAGTTCTATTTTTAATTTTTTTGAGAAACCTCCATACTGTTTTCCATAGTGGCTGCACTAATTCACAATCCTACCAACAGTGTACGAGGGTTCCCTTTACCCAACGTGAAGTTTATTAAAACAAGGAAACTTATGTATAGCTTAATACCAGGACCTAGAGGTGAGGCATTTTGAACTGGCTAATAATAACCAATTGATTTAGGGGATTATTCATTAACCATTAATAAGTACCCCCTGGATCCTTCATCTTTGATTTCCAACAGTCATATCTCAAAGGTCTTGGCACTTGATATCTGAATTTAAGCATTTATCTCTACAATACAAGGACCCAAAGTATTTTGCTTCTCTGTTATTAAAATCTTAAGAACACAAGCCATTCCCTCTCAGCCTCTCCATTTGGTAGAATGTCATTCGGGAATGTGTTCCCTATCTGAATTTGTGGGGGAAATAAAGCGGTACTCTTTTTAAGGAAATCCATTTCCTCCGAAAGGATAAAGTATGACAAGGGCTGTTTTTCCAACTTAATGTAAATTTCATACCATCAGTGTGCCGTGCAAACTGCCAAATGGCAAGGCACTCACCGGCTCTAGCTACAGAAAATGTGGGCTCAGAAAGACAGCAATTACTTCACCTTGGCCAGGCACGTCCTCCACACAGCTCCTAAAGAACCCCACTGCCGAATCTACTCCTTTCTCTCGAAGTCTTATTAGATACCTTCTTCCAGGACAGCTAACACAATGACAGTTTTTTTGTTTTGTTTTGCATTTCCCCTTTCCTGCCTCTTTCTCTTGACAGATGCAACACCAGCGATTAAAAAGCCTGACCTGCATATCCCCAGCCCAGCTTATCTAGGACAATCTCTGAGTACAAGGTCGACATTATCTCAGCCTGCATCCTGTGTAATTATTGTATTTGGCTGGCAATGCTGAACAGGGGCTGAAATCCATCAAGTTCTAGTTAATCTGCCTTGAGTAACCACAGCTGGTTGGCCGGAAGAAAATTATTATGAAATAAAGTTGTTGTGTCTTAGTAATAAAGATTACTGATACGTAGGGCAAGATAGAGCTAACGTTAACCTTTTCCTATATACGAAGGCTCCGTATGGTGTGAAGGAAAAGGAATTATTTCTGGAAAGCTTTCTTTATTTCATATTTTGTGTTGTCCTTCTCATCCTTACCTAATTTCCCACCAGTCCTGGATGTTTATTACTCTTCAGTAAAACATATATTAACCCTTGGATGTTTTCCAAACAGACCAAACTAGAAATTTAATGGACATGAGATCAGCTTCCTTCTTTTGAATCAGTCTTCAAACTTAATCTCATCTTGTTTTATTAAGAATCAGTTTATCTTGCTAGTGGTGAGGCTATTCACACTACAGACAGGACGATGATGAATTTGCATGGTGATATTAGCTAGTATGTCTAGTGATATGTGGCATGTGCAAGCTGTATATTCAACACATTAAACAGACTTACAGAGTTGGAGGAAACTCCCCATCACTATCTGTACCACGTGAACAATGCAGCACACTTCCAATCCTATAATTTTGACTCCTCCCAACAATAAAGGATGATCGTAACGTGATTTATCTGGCAACTGAGGAAAGGCAGATATGGTGGTATGATGGTTAAGAGCACAGATTCCAGAAGCATACCCAGCTCTGCCACTCACTAGCTGTGTGACTTTGGGCAAATTACTTAACCTCTCTGTGCCTAGGTTTTCTCAAATTCAAAATGGAGATGATAATAATAGCTGCCTCATCTGGTTATCATGAGAATTAAATGAGTTAACGTACATAAGGCACTTAGAACAGTGTCTGACATTTAATAAGCATGGTAAGTGTTCACTGTTGATAATATTATAACAGCTAAAAAACAGGACTGGCTGGATGGTCATCCTGTTGGATAGTCAGTAAGCACAGCTTGCAAGGTCCTTAGCTCTAAATTCTTGTGTTTGATACTTGACTTCAGGCTATTAACATTTAACCAGAGGCTCATAAATAAGACGGACTACGGTCAAACCCATCACACTAATGTGTCTTCTCATAAGAAAATAAGAATGCACATAAAAACAGTATGCCATGGATTTTGTTTGGCAGGGTAGGATGAGAGCAATAGAGGACAAAGGAAAACAATTTGCTAGAGGCCAACGAGCCTGGACAGAGAGACTTCCAGTTTCTTACTTATTCCACTGCTGTCACTGCCCTTGGAACACATGACTGGGATGAACGAGGAAGCTCCTCCTGCAAAGAAACTCCCTTTAGTTTCTGGGTTTCCAAGTCCACTTCTGCATTTGTGTCTTGGCTGTTGAGCTGACTCCTTTTTCTTCATAATTACATCTCTAATGTAAATGCATCCAACAACATCCTTAATTACATGCCCACTGCAGATATGTGCCAACTCCCCTTTGTCAATGTTTACATCAATTGGATGACACTATAAATAAAATAAATATGTAGAGTCATAGAAAACTATCCAGTGGGGGCCTTTGGATCAAAAGGCATCCTGATGAATATATATTTTTAATGATTCCTCTTAATTTTTAGGGTGCTTTTAAATTGGGGGTATTGTTTTTTAGTCATGTTATAATACATCCTTTTCATTTTTATGACTCTTATCTGACTTTCTAAAAGATGACAAAGGAAAAAGTTCCAAGATAGATTCTAAATGTCCACTGTGTGTGCGCTTACAAAATTTCAACACATTGTACATGCATCTGTGTATTTCGGTTGATCTTGCAATGTCTTTATTTTACCTGAATATAATATATAAAAGTCAAACATGTCAAAACACATAGATCCTCTTTAAATACAAAAAAGTTAACAATCCATTTGAGTCATTATAATGTATTTTATAACCTGAAATCAATTTCTGCCTAAGTACCTATTTCTCACCATAGTAAATTAAACTTATTCAAGTGTCCTAATGGAAAGAGAATTTGAGAATAAATGTATTTTGAAAAGTAACAACCACTTTCAAGTGAAAGAAAAGGAAAAAAAAAATTTTGTTAAAGTTTGTTGGGCGGTGGTGTGGGGGCAGGGGGCGGGGGATGCGTGCATGTTCAGTTGTGGAGAAGAGACTGTTTTCCAGCCATCGACTTTTTAGATGGAGTTTATAAAGGGCAGATTTTAAGATCATCTTTTGCTCCCAAATTATTCTCTAGATGTAAGGAAGAGAATGTATGGAATTAAACCAATTTAGTAAAATATAAAAAGTCAAACTATTTTAAACATATCATTATGAAAATAGAACTTTCATTAAGATCCTCACTTTCTGGGTATTTTTTTTTTTAAGCAGTGGTCTTTTTTTTCTTTAATAATATTCGGTGCTGCTTGTGTTTCCATTCCTATAGTGAGCTTCCTAACATCTGTTTTCCATTTTTCTTTAATTTCCACTCATGACCTTTGGCCTATTCTCTGTGTTTGGAAAAAAACAGGAATTAAAGTTGACATTATCTCTATGCCTTCTCCAAACTGCATAAGTTCACATTTTTAGCCTGCCTTATATCTAAGCACAGGCTTTCTGACCACAAAATCAATTTGTCTATTATTTAGTAGGAAGTTTCATAATGTTCAAAATAGACATCTGTGACCCCAAAATATGGGTTTTGGGGTGTGGCCAGGGCTTCAGAGCACCTGAGTATTAGTTCTAGAACTGTGGCCATTGTGGAAAATTGCTCTGGTCTGGTCCAGTGTTCTAGAAAATCCTCAAAGCGTGACACAATGCTAAGTTCTTTTTATAATTATAGCAGTTAGCCTCTCGCATGAGGCTGAAGAATGTGATACTAATAGAGCAGGAGAATTCTATTGTACGTGTTTAAAGCAGCATTAGGTAAATTAGCAGGTTCTTAATGGTCATGCTTAAGAAGCTAAATCATTCACCAAAAGTAACCACGGAATAAACAAAGGGGAATTCAGTATTATACTATCGCAGACTCTACATGAGCACACGTAGGGTCTGGGCTGTACAGGACCCACAGGTAACAAAATGTTCCGAACAAATGGGTGACTAAGTAAGGGATTACCCAGAGGCGTCCCACATTTTACAATGATGTTGACTGTAATCTAATACACACTTTTATACCCCCTCCTGTTAATTGAGTTATAATTTACATACAGAAAAGTGGGCAGATCTTCCTATACAATTTGGTGGGTTTTCCAGAGGTATGTATCTGGGTTCCATATCTTCTTAAGTAGAATATGCCTGAACAGATCCATATAGTTTTCTTGCTATCCCTGGCTCAGAAACGGTTGTTTAAAATACAATAATGCCATCAAATTCCAATAACGTGACGAGACCTCTTGGCCCCTCCATGAAAAGATGGCTGTGCTTTATCTTACTTGGTTCTTTTTGTTTCCTGTAGATTTTCTGCCAACTTTTTTTGTTTGAACTTAGTTATCTCTACATGCCTGAGCCTAACCTAGGGTCAAGTAAGATGTTCAACAAATGTTTGTAGTAACGAATCAGATATTGAATGTTCAGGCTTGTGGACATTCCATGGAGAGTGCAAGTGAATAATACTGAGTATTTGTGTCCTAAAGAAATAAATATTAGTAGTGTTAATGAGTTTTTAAAGATTTCAAAGCATCTTGCTTATCCAAATGGGGGGAGGCTTGCTACATTAATATTTTGGAAGTTCTACTGGCATCGAACTACTTGTACCACCAACCGAGACTCTTGAGGTACACACAACCCTGCCTAGAAGGGCTTTCCAAACTTAACAGAAGTCATTCCACACTTAATAGAGACAATCAGAAGATTGGCTGAGAATGGCGCAAGTCAGGTTATAGAATGAGACGAGTCCTGGGAAAGCCTACTCAACAGCCTGCTTCAACAGTGTAGACGTTACTTGTAGACGTTATGTGTTTGAAAGCACAGAGACATTTAGTTGGCAAAGATTATGCAGCACGATCTTGGAGCGTTCCTTGGATTTTTACAACAAATGTGCTCAACTGGGATGGGCTGAAATCAACGCACCAGTCTGGAGGCAGGTTTGTCAGGTAAAGCATGCCATTGCAACACTATGCTGCCATCCCAAGGGGCCCGTGTCACCCTCCCTTCCCCCCAGTGTGTGTTGCTCATGTGACTGTTATGCAGGCAGAAAAGTAAAGAACCCCTGACCTTCCGTTTCCAATCTGGGAAGGTAATCCTACAGAGGATTTATACAAAGTCCAAAAAAACCAGAATTCCCAAAGAGGCTGAAAGCACAGATAATTAGATCAATAATTATTACCCCAAACTCACTGCGGAGAGAGAACTATGCTATTACCCAAGACAGATGACTTCAGGCTGCCGCACATACCCACGCCCAGCCGAGCCTGCCTCAACCTGCTGGCCCCTTCCCTAGGAGCAGAACTCACAGAAATCACAGCTTTTCTACTCCTTTTGGCATCAGCAACTAGTTTGAGAAGTTTTCTTCAAAGACTGCATTGCTTCCTATTTATCCATACAAAATGCTTTTCACACAGATTTTGCTACGTATTTCAACATCAAACAATACATTACCCTTAAAAAGGCACTTTCTTAGAGAAAAGAATACAAACTATTCTGGGGAGACAAAGGTGAGCCTAAAACAAAAAGATGGACCTTAATAATTTCTCTTATGTTTATAATTTAGATCATTTTTATTAATTATGCACTGTAACATTGCCTGGGTCTCTGGAGCTTTTTCTTCAAATGCCTTCATATACAGTGCTTTGAAGTTATTTAAAAAAAAACTATATATATATATATATATATATATATATATATATATATGTATATATATGTATATATATATAGTTTTTATATATATATATATATTTTATATATATATATATTTTTTATTATATATATTTATATATATATATGTAAATGCTTTTCTATCCTTAAAGGACAATAAAAAAGTAATCAAAATGTTTTCTATGATATAGTGAAGTATATGAATAAATCAGAAACCTTAACAAAGGCTAGCTATTTCTGTTCCCTATCATGCTTGAAAACTACAAATTTATTTTTGGTTGACTTTGTATTTTCCTCTCATGTGTCATAAAAGTGACTGTCAAAGTAACAAAGACGATCTTTACTTGACACCAGAGCTATGAGATATGAGACGCAACTTATTTTATCTGGCTAACCATTTGTACAAATCTTTATTTAAACATGATTAAATCCATTTTAGTATTCTGTACATCTGACCTTCCACTCTTCCTTTCCAAGTTTCTTAGTTTCTTTTTGAATATGTCTTATACTCTACTACAAAGTTAGTGCATGCGGTGTTTATTCCCCTTTCTTTAAAAAAAAAAAAAAATTCGTCTTGGCATAGCGCAAGCATATTTTCATTGTTCGTTTCCTCCTCTTTCTTAAAATAAAGGTTTGAAAACAATTCCGAAAGAGCCAGTGATCCCTGGGTTCTCTAAACAGCTCAGGCACTTTTTACAATGATTGTCCAACAGTAAGTGCTGTTCATACTGGACCATGCTCATCGGCTCCCTCCAGGCCTCTGCCACTTGCCCAGCTCCCCTGCAGCTGAAAGCCTGGACACCTCAACCAGCATCACCTCATCTCCCAGCAGCGTGGTCTCCTGTCACCAGGACAGTTGGGGAAAGCCACCTCCAACATCTAAGTCCTGCCCAGTGGACTCATGGAAACTCCACTGGTCGGGAACTGCATGGCGGAGCAAACAGAACCAGGAAGCACAAGGCATTCAAAAGAGAAAGAAGAGGGACAGAGAGGGGAAGGAAGAGGACCTGGCAAACAAATGCTCTCATCTCTACCTTCCCTGGCAACTATTTCAGTACACAGTGTCCCACGTTGCTTCTGCGGAGGCTGCTGTTTGTACAGTCTTTCCTTGTTAAGCGCTGGCCCACATCTTCATGTAACATTTGTATTTACTCTCCCTCCTTCTCTGACTCACATCCATGTTTCCCTCCTCCTCACTTCCCTTGGGATTATATTCCTCCAAGAAAACATCAGCACATAATCTCCACAGGCTCTGTCGTCTGGGGGAAATGGGGCTTAGATGCCATTTTTACTATATTTGTTATGGTTTAAATGTCTCTGTATCCTTCACAGCACCTGGTACCGTACAAAATACCTAGTAGGTGCTAAATAAATACTTACATTTCTGCTGGAAGATCACCTAGTTTAGAAAAAAATAAAAAGTCATATGTGTTTACATACCTCATGGACACCTCAAATTAGAGGCTTTATAACAATCATTTCTCTTTATAAAAATTGTTTGCATTAAAGCGTTATTTATCGGGCAGACGCCCAACTCCCCCACCCCAGCAGATAGATAACATTAAAAAGCTATCTTTGACCTATTTTCAGAATCAGAGAAGTAATATTTCTCGTTTAAAAGCAGAAATATCTGCTTTTATAACCTCCATTCTTAACGCTTGGTTGCTACTAAATTTTTCATGCCACTTTCCTCCAAATATGAAAATGTTGAACTGGAATTAAATGAGTACAAGCCCTTTGTGACTCTACATAAAGTATCTTTCTTAGAAAGCTTATTTTAGTAAGAGCTCCATTATCAACGTCTGTCTTTCTATATGCCAAAATACAAATTCCTTCACCCCAGCTCTTCATGCTAGTTCTCAAAAAACAAAAAACAAAAAATTTCAGTTGAGTATCCAAATATTTTTATTTAAATATTTCTTTACTCCTGGCTTTTATTTTACTTTTTCAAAGATGGGAACTGAGATTCAGAGATTGCTCAAGGCCACAGAGCATAGAGTGGCAGTTTCAGACCGTAAGAAGTTTAAATTCTGAAAGTTTCTTTATATTAGATTGGTGCAAAAGTAATTGAGGTTTAAAATGTTAAAAATAATTGTGAAAATCGCAATTACTTTTGCACCAACCTAATATCAGGCCAGATAAGATCCCATTTAGACACTTGGTAGTTCTGCAGGAGTAGCTCTGGCCAACCATCTCTCCTCTCTGTAGACAATAGATTTAAGACACTCTCAGATCCTTAGATTTTAAAAACATCAAGGGATCATTCGATATACATGAAAGAAACAGGAGTCAAGAGGTACCTGCTCTGCAGTTACAGGTGTCCTGGGAGCTGTCCCATCATGTGAACAATGACGGTGGACAGTCAGAATAGACAGTCTGGCATTATATGTGTCATGCAAACCCTTGCTGATGGATTGAGATTGCACATTATAAAATCAATGTTACTAATGTCATATATAAATTCCCTAAAACCTTGAATGGAAAGTCATTTTCATGTAACCACACACACTCACGTCACGTCAGTGGTAATTTCAATGTACTTGTGCGCGTTCAGGGTTTTGTTGTTGTTTTTTTACCAATTCGCTCTCTTCACATACCTAAAGGACTAGCGAGCATACTTTAGGGCATGCTGACTGGAAATTAGGGGGAAAATCTTATTACAGAGAGCTTTAAATGCCAGAAGTCAATTTAATTACTTAAATCAATTCAGTACATTGTAAAGAGTCACTGAAGATAATTTGGAACAGGAGAAAAATGATCCTGGACTTTCACTCAGGAAAGACTTTTGTGCTTTGCCTGTAATGAATAGGAGGGAGAAGATGATCTGAGATGCTCCGGACTCAGTCCATAGAACTTGGGCTAGAAGCAGAGGACGGATGCAAGGGGAAGTCGAGTACAGAAGCTCCATGACTTGATTCCTCTCTCGCTCCACTCTCCAGCTCAGCTCCCGAGCTCCCGTTGGCTCCCACCTCCCCCATCCTCCCAAACTAAGGGGAGAGGAGCAAGCCACTCAGAGGCTTGCAATGGTCCTCAGTATCCCCAAGGTAAGAGCCATGCCCGCAGCCCCTTATGTGGAGTTCTACTCAATCCAGTTTGAGCCACAGTGGCTCTAGGCAAGATTAAGCTTTCTGACTATTTTTTAAATGAAAGAGCTAGCTATAAATTCTAGATTTTATAATTGCCAATTTAAGGCTTAATAGTAAGGCTCTCGTACGCCTAAAATCCTTTCGTCTCGAACGTAATAGTGATGTAGAGATGTGTGCATTGTATTTGGTTATGGGTGTTGTTTACTTGGACGTGGGATGTCTGCACATACACGCTGACTCACTGATTTTACCCTGGGCGAAAATTCAATCTGTCCCTTCCTATTTCCTGCACCATCTCTTGATAAAAAGTGCTTAAACGACATTTAAAAATAATTTTCAGATATTATGTTATTACGGTAATAACATAATGAAATACGTTATAATGAAATATGAAATAAGCTTATTATGACATTTTTGTCATCTTTTGTAATTCTCGGTAGCTATAACTAAATCTCCAATGCAATGATCTTTTCTTTGTTGCTGCCGAAACCTTGATTTACTTAATAGATGCTGGCAACATTGAAATGTAACTAACAGGCCATAAGACAATTTTAACACCTTCATGGACTAAATAGTAAAATGGCTTCTATTGAATTCTCCAAGGACTGATCTCCAAGGAAGTTACAGCCTGGTAACAACATGAAATCATTATTAAGCCCTCATTGTAACAGACCAGCAAATAGTGGCCACTTGGCTGATCCTAGTAAATCTGAGTCAAATTAATACTTTTCCAGTTCAATTATTATAACATTTGCCTAAATGCTGCTTTCTTCCTATGAAATTTAATAGTTTAACTGAATTTTCTCAGCCCAAAGAAAATAATTTTATTATATTGGCCACTGATCAATTCTTTAAGAAAACTACTCAGTGGAGACTGAAAAACTTGGCTTATGTAATAGTTCTCATATAACTGAAAAGAGCCTAATATACCATTCTGTATTAGCATATGAAACCTTGTTAAGATAACTAAATCTTAATAATGCCTTCCCATTCTTCAGCTACAAATTGAGAAGAAAAAGAACTTCTAAATTAAAATATGGACTCAATGAACTATATTTAGCTAACACAAAGTGACTCTTACCATTCAGAAACAAGAAACCTGTATTACCACAGGTATTTTGATTCAAGAAAACATTAACTGATTTCCCATATCAGGAAAAAGATCATTTTCCCAACCATCTTCAACCGCCATAAACAACTTTGAAATGAGGAAAAATGAAGACAAACCTTATCACTTAGCAGTATTTCCAAAACACTAGTCAAAATAGCCTGGTCTCCAATTTGAGTTCAAGTTTTATCAAAAACCACATTTCTCTAAATTAGTTAAATAGACAACAGCTTCCTTGATCTGCTATTACTTTAAAAACATAATGATCTATTGTTTATTTTTTAATATCTAGAACTTGAAACAAAAGCCAAATATAGTTTTCAAACTGCTTCTCCTTCTCTACAGTTTTTATACTATGTGATCCCTCAAGTGTGCAAATTGATTTCTCCCCTCTGTGCGGTTATAGGCATAACAAATGTTTACAGAGTTTGTCCTTGCCCTCGTAGCCCTTGCCAACGTATTGGCATAACTAAGTAGCCTGCTTCACTTTTAGACTGCAAACGTAAGATTGACAGATTCGCAATCGGAAAAGCCTCCACACCTATTTCAAGTCTGACTAGCCTAACGTGCTGGGAAATTCTCAAGACATCCTTCTCGGGTCCCATGGGGGTGTGAGGCAGAAGGTGGGGCTCTCCACGGTACCAAGTCATCCTTGAACACAGGCAACAGTAGTGACACAACTGAACACTTGGCATCTTCACACCTGGGGAGGATTGTCTTTTGAGTGATTCTTCACCTATGTTTGCTGAGTGATTTGGGAATAGCATTCAATTCTGCTGTGGAAATCAGAAAAAAATGGAATGGGTAAAACTCATAAGAAATGCTAGCAAGTGTATTAAAGATGTATTAAATAAGTGGATATATGGTGTTTCATATAGATTAAAAAAAAAACAATGTAACACATGCAAGTTGATTTTTTAGAAAGGAACAGAAAGGCCAAGCAAACATGGAATATTCAAAAGGTGCAGCTCATGCAACAGCACATTGACAGCCACGGTATTGGGGGGGTGCAGCCACCGATTCGTCACCCAGATGTGCTCTGCTTGCAGAATGCACACAAAAGCTACAGCTATGCCACGAGCCACGGTGGTAGCCCGATGCTGCCAGCACTCTTCCTCTTGCATCTCTGATAGAAAAGAGCGTGTGGCCTTAAGGCACCTTTCAGCTCTAATGCATCTTTTGGAGCAAAAATTAATATAAGACCTGGTCTTATTTTACTGTAACATGAGACCGGGTCTTATAATAGAATAATATAATATAATATAATATAATATAATATAATATAATATAATATAATATAATATAATATAATATTAGTATAATACAATATAATAATATAATATAATACCAGGTCTTATATTAATTTTTGCTCCAAAAGACGCATGAGAGATGATTGTCTGACTAGGTCTTATTTTCGGGGAAACACAGTACTTATGTGATTAGCTGAGTTTCATCCAGATAATTCAGAACAATGCCCCCTTCTCACCGTCCTTAATCACACCTGCAAAATCCCATTTGCCACATAAGACAACATATTGACAGGTTATGGGGATCAGAGCATGGACATTTTTGGGGGCTTTCTGGCCACCACACCTGCGAAGGCCAGATCATGTGACCATGCATCACCTAGGACTTGGGCAGTGTGACTTTCCATCTGCCGGCTTCCTATTCCAAGTGCATTGATCTACTCAGTCCCCAGTCCCTTGTTGTCCCTGTACATTTGCAATTTAATGAATTTGCAAGCCAAGCATCTTCCTTTGGTCTGTCTTTCTGTTTCATGAACCCTAGAATGACCTGCCTGGAAGTGGTACCTGGAGGCTACCACTAAATCCACGGATTTCCGCACATGACAGGATTTTACTCTTCACTGGTCTCCAGATGGAGGGTCCCAAACTCACCACCTTGTGTGTGCAAACTATGATTAACTGCAACAGAGAAAATAAATAATTGGTCATTTATAAAACCAGTTTATTACTGAAAGAATAAAAGATCAAAAAGGAACTTAGAAAGCTGAGGAGGAAGAAGGAGATATGGAAAGGGAAGCCGTTTTAATTCAGTAGAAACGAAACACCAGAAGTGTATCCTGCTTGGATTGCCAGGAATGATCGCTTTCATCTAAGCCTGGAGTAGAAACTGAAGGTCAAAGAGGGAAATAATTTGTGGTAGACGAGAAAGGCCAGCCTCAAAGCAGGAAGAGTGTAGAACTAGAAAAATAATTCTGACTTTTCAGTAGGGCAGGCCAAAAAAACACAAAAACTGATTTAGGCATATTCTGGGCCTGAATGATGATGAGATAATGTTCTTTGTGTCCCATGTTTTTCAGTTTTATTTTTAAAGCTGGTTGCTGCATCCATTTTATGCACCATTATTTGCCCATCTACAATAATTCAACAAACATTTACTAGGCACCTGCTATATGGAAAGCATTTGCTAGTTTAAGCCTGGCTTTTGGAACACAGAAATCAAAACTAATGACTGTAGCATATAGTCTTCCAGGCTCTGGCTCCTGCCAAGCCGTCCTGCTTCTCACATCAGCCTTCCTCTGACAGCTACAACGTCTCCAGTCTGCGGCTCACACACCCCACGTTCTTTCTAATGTCCAGGTCTTTGCTATCGCTTCCTCTGGAAAGCTCTTTTAAGATTTTTCTCCAGGTTGGCCATGCCATGCTTGGTGTGTGTTCAGATATCATCTCAGAGAAGTCTTCTCCAGTCACCCCATCTAAAGTACCATCCCCCACACCCACCCCAGCAATGTTCTATGACATCATTTCTTCCATTGCACCTACCACGATTTGCAATTTTCTTGTTTACTTGGAGTTTTTCAATCTGTTTCTTTGTTTCTGTTTAGTAGAATACAAACTCCATGAGACAAGGATTTTTATCTGTATTCACCACTGTACCACCAGCATCCAGTACTCAGTGGTTTGCACATTTTAGATAAAATCTGAATGACTAAATTAATATCTAAGTGAATGGATACATGAATGAGCATAAATGTGAATTAGATGATGTATTTGATAATTTTGTAGAATTTATAATTCTATCGACATATGAGATATGTGCAAACTAAAAATTATCAAGTTTGTAACAGTATGTATTTGTGGTTCCCAAACTGTGTGCCAAAACACACCAGGGAACCTCAATTGACACATATAGATGCCACTATGTATTCTAAACATTTGAGGAAATCATAGCCATACTTGATATACTAGACACCATGAGAACTGTTAGATCAAGGTAATTCAGTTTCAATGTTAGATCACACTACATCTTTTGATGATGTCACATCTTTTTGAAGTTGGATTTTCTATATTTGCTGTAATAAAGATCAAGTACCATGCAAAACACCAGTGTGGAGTAGGAAATGAAGTTGGCAGAATTTAATCTGATTCCAAGATTTGAGAAACTGTACAGTACCCAACAGGTAAACATTTCCAGTCATTGTTTATCTAAACTCTCTAGTAGCCATATTTTAAAAAGTAAGAAGAAGCAAGTGAAATTAACGATGCACCTTATTTAACGCAGTACATCTAAAATATTACCTTTTCACTTGTAATCAATATAAAAATATTAAAGTAATATTTTTAATTCTTGTCTGTATCCTAAGTCTTCAGTTCAGTCCAAACACACATTAGGTGCCCACACACATAGCCATAAAATACTCAAGGAGGAGGCCTGTTGAACCACAAAATTCTTAACTGCTGTTTTTTTATTTTTTTATTTAAAGAAGAAAAATTTAGCCAGATCTTAATGGCAATTAACCAATAATTGAACATGACTTAAAACAGAAGCTAGGAAGAAGATAAAATATTGTTTGCATCTATTACAAAATAATAGTCAGTCAATTTTATATTTACTCATCTGATATAATGGCATTCTTCTAATGAGGTACTTTGTTTAAAGTGTCTCCACTCCACAGCACCTGGCATGAATTCTGGCTAGGTATTGTCATGATTAAAGCCAGTGAGAATCTAGTCTGTCACTCTCCACTAGTGTGACTGAGAAGTAAAAGCACAAGAGTACAAAATACCCATTAGTTACTTTGTAGACTCCTTCTGGTAAATACTGGCCAAATAATTACATCAGACTATGTTTGTAAATTCAATAGAGAAGGTAAGCGGTAAATCACGCATTTCTTAAACATTTAAAAAGCTTTCAGGTTTCTGAGACTCATTACATTATTCTGTTCTGAGTGTCCCCAAATACCTTTCTAAAATATATCTTCACTGTTTTGAACAAGACTAATCAGTGTTCCAACTAGGAATTTTTAGGAGTTTGCTATTATTCACACCTCCCTCATTTGTTCAGCTTGGGGGAAAAGTACTTGTGCTAATGTTTTATTTCCGCTGTTTCCATTAGGAAACCCGTTTCATTAGCCCGTCCATGGGCCTCCCCACTTCCACAGGAACGCGGCAGACGTGACCACCCTTACCCCTGGTGAAAGCAGAGCAAGCATCCCCTTCAAGCATGAGTTAATGCTAACCTTTGTAAGGATGTATTTAACCTCTCAAAAATCTGGCTCGTTTATGAAATATTCATTGTACTGAAATCAATAAATCACTGAAATCCCCACTGGGAGGGAAACTTCCTGAGGTCTCCGAGGCCAAGCCGGAGTGGAACTAGTAAACATGGGTTTCTCACAGACATGCAATTAGAACATCTGTTTGTGTCTTCTCTGCCTATTAAGATGTTTACTCTGTTAATTGTAGGCATAACATGGGTATCCATCAGTGTTTTTGTTTTTACTCCCACCATAGGAATTCAATAACAGACTTTTCTAACCCAGCCAGCTACCTCCCCGGTCAATTAGCAACTTGTCTTCTTAAGGAGAATATAAGAAACGCACTTTGTCAAAGGCAAATGAGGCGTGGTGAAAGACAGCCGTGAGAAAGAAATGTGAACGTCGCAGTACGGACAACTGCATTTCACCGCTACGTACATAGCATTTCAATTGTTCTGCAGTTTCCTGATTGCATTGATTATCTCAAAAAGAGCCACCTCTGGGATCCAGAGAGAGATTTTGCGTCTCTGCAAGCATTTTTAAATGCTAAGGTCATTAGCCTTTCCAGCCGTGCAGTTAATTTTCCAGCTTGGGTTTTTCTGCATGAATGGATAGTGATTGTCTGTATGTTCCTCAATCTTAGAGTATTGGGAGAAATAGAGAAAATATATACCAAAATGCCTGAATGAGAGGTTACTAAAACTTAGTAATTCCATTTTAGTAAATTATCTACATTTTAAAGTTACACTAAATATATAACAATCACAAATTCATAAAAGTAAACCATCTGAAAACGTTGACAGATTGGTGAAATTTCATTATAGATGTCACAGATGATGTTCTAATCGTATCATAAGCCTTCAAGTATATTTAGCACAGCAAAAGCTGGGTTTCAGCTATCTGTCTATAATACTGCTAAGTGCATAAACTATTTCATCAGCATTTAATACAATCTTCACTTGGTATTTACCCAGTAACCTTAACTTCCTCTCTTTCACAAAACTGATTGTAGAATAGAGAGCATCTACTTAAAATCTTGAAACCATTTTTGACATTGAACTTACACAAATTTCTCTCTGTCAATCACTCTAATATGCTAATGAGGAATAAAAATAGAGTATCAATTCCATCTTCATCTCCATTCATTATTTCTGACAACTATGAATAATGACATTGGCCATGAATAATGACAACCAAGTAGAAGTATAATGTTGGGACTGTGTACAACTGGCCTGCTCGCTATGTGCAGCACTGTCTCTGAAATGTAACAGCTGGGGAAGGAGTGGATTTCTATAGCACCAGTCCTTTAAAAGAGGAAATGAAAAAGAACATAATACTCACCTGAAATGAAATTTCAAGACAGACTTCACATCACTATTTAAGTTACAGTTTCTGAACTTCCTCAAAGGTAAGCACAATCTAAGTAAAAAATCATTTGTTAAACATTCTGCCTAAAACGATATTTTTCAAACATCTGGAAACATTCCTTTACCTCCCTTCTCAAATCTTAAGATCTACTCATTGCTGACACTTGATGAAGAAATTTTATTTAAGTGGCTGTGGAACAGATATTCCCCACATTGGAACTGCATTGCTGAGGAAAGGACTTTTCCAGTTCATAGAATTCCCTGGGCTGTTCATGGCTAAGGGGTGTATTTTAAAAAGGATCATGGAACCCTCCTCCCGCTTAGCTCTCAGAACCAATTCTGTCATCAAACTGCTTCCATACAGCTTAATAGTCACTTTTTCTGTTGCCACCAAACTCAGGTGGCTTCAGTGCCTTCAAAAAGACTCCCATTAGCCCTTTGTCCTTGTAATATTACAAATTCGGTTTCTACGTTTAACCAGGATGGTAACTTCTTCGGGGACTGATCCACACTACAGTGATTTCTACATTTCCCTGTTGTCCTTTTCTGAATCACCAATGGGGATAAAGAAAACACGCATTTGTGTCTCTTAGTCTTGTTCATGTTATAACGTTCAGCAGTGATGAAAACAGAAAAGGAATGCTTGCAGCCTACAACTTCACTACTCGTATATGCTCTTAGCCACAGAACCATCCAGCCTCTTCATAATAGAAAATGCAACACCTACTTTAAATCCCCACTAAAGAACATTTTTCTGGGACTCTGACCAGAAAAAGAGAGGCGTTTTTTTTAAATAAGGGCTCCATGACAAGAATGATGTGAAAAAAACTTCCACAAAAGTTTCGTGCTGTTCTTCAAAATCTGGCATGTGAATTTTAGGGGAAAAAATATATATATGATGCTTATAATAAAGTACATAATTTGGTTTTATGGTTAAAATTAGTATGCATATGTTTATATGTTTCTGAGATATAAATAAACTTTAGTAGTGTAGACTTTCTTTACATAAACCTGCAAGTAAAGCCCTGTCTCTCAGAGAATCCAGCAGACGCTACAGCTGTGCAACTGATTAGGCATGATATGGCCAAGTCAACTTATCATGAAAATTGACCAGACTTCCTGCAGGCTAAGCCAGTATGGTTTTGATAACTAAAATATATGACAAAGCATGCCATAATTCACATTGTTAAAATCTAGACTTAACCAAACACAGCAGTTTGGAAAGCATTAATTTATGTAATGGTCAATACATCAAAGTTGTGTACCAAGATAATTTATTATACAATTCACAAAATTTTTGACACTGTCCCTAATATACAGGGCTAAGTTCTATAAAATGCACCAAAGTCAGCAAACAAATATATAGGGGTGGGAATAAGGGAAGTGTTGTTTATTCTTTAAACCTTGTGTTCCTTACAAAACAAGCAGCTAGACCTAATTTCTTAATCACAGAAGAGGAGAATGTCAGCATTGGAAAGGAAAAAATATTACATCTAGTCAGGGACATAATTAACGTAGTGTGTTAAGGTTATTGCATAAATTTGATGATCATCCATAAGGAAAAGCTCAAATCAAAATGCAAACTTTCTCTTAACAATTCACGGAACATTTTTAAACCCTCTGTACAATTTCAAACAGTTTGTACACCTGTAGTGCAGAGGCAGCCATAGTGACGCTCTGTGTATCTTGTTACACAAAAAATGTTTTTGTTTATTTTCCAGCCTCCTAAATTATAGCGTAAGTCCCTGAAGGACCAAAACAATATATCTTATTTTCTCTGTGTTCCTAGCCTCTAGTATATAGTTGTTCTACAAATATTGTGAAATTACACTAAATCCAGCATGGTAACTTTTAAGCACAAGGAAAATCTATTTCATTTTGTTTCTTGTATCACACAGTTACACACCAAGGGAAAGTGTGTGTATGTGTGTGTATAAATTAAACATATACACTTATATATGCTTTATATATACATTTATATGTAATGATATCTAACAGCATATTTAATTACATATAAATTATATATGTGTAGATTAAACTGCTGTCATTAAACTCTCATTTTTATTTTTGAACACTATGGTTTAGAGTGGAGAAATTATTTCAAATTATTGATAAATATTGTGGTATGTATATAGTCAGACATAAAACGTCCAGATTTAAGTCTCAGACCCCAAATGAAAAAATATTTCAGAGGACACCTTCCTGGTTGCTCAGCCCTACAAAGTGGGGGCCTCCAAGGCATTCAAACACCGCGTGGGAAGGAGCTACACATTACTTACTGTAATGATTAGAAAAAAAAGAGAAGACAATGAAAAATAAATAAACAGAACAGAAAGGCAAGCATGTAGGCTCTCACGAAAAATAAAACCTGAGGTAGAGTCAAATGAGCCACAGTTTGAATAAAATGAGATGCCATCATGATGCCCAGCCTGCCCTCAGTTTTGAAGTACGTATGTGGAATAGTATGATTTAAATGGACAAAATAGCTAAAAGAAATCATTGCCTATTTATCCGGATTGGCATGTCTTTTCTAGAATTATGGAGACTAATCTTATTCGTACAATATGGTGACGTGTGATGTCAGACATTGATACAACTGATAATGGGTGCCCACGGAAAGCCTTCCAAAAGCACTTCCCTCCTCTTCCAGCCTAACCATGACTTGGTCACAAGCATTTAACTAAAAAGAAAGAATTATCCAGGTGATGTGAGTTTTTTCTCAGGAGCTTTTGTATCTTGATCAGCTTTCTTGTGTTCATACACTGTACCACCATGTAAGTAAGACGAAGCCTCCTGCTCTTTGACAAAAAGACTGTCCCTTTAGAGCCTCAAAGTAGGGACGGTGGTCTTAACAATTAGTTATCTGAATTCATTGGACCTAAAGGAAGATCAGAGCCATTTTTCTTTGGTCAAAAGTAGCAGTTGCCCTTCTGTAGGAAACAGTATCCTGTAGGAAAATAGAAAACAATAAAAGGGAAAAGATTGACCCTTTCAATAAATATTTAGGTTAGAAAGAAGATAAGAGATAAGCATTTTGTGCTATGGTAATTTATACTTGGGAATAGAATTTAATTTGTTTTTTCAATTAATCTCCATCTGCTACTGTGAAACACAAATTTTCTTTAGTAGCATATAGACACTACCATCCCACCAACATTTTTAATGGATTCAAATCTCCTGACAGAATATAACAAGGCCACACACCAAAAAACTATGATTTAATGTTTACAAAAACTTGTGTTTTTTAAACACTCAATTTTATTCAAATAAAAATAGCCATTGAGATCTGTTGTTTACAGCTGAACAGGTATGTTTAGTTAAAAGATAAAGTCAATAAGGAAAGCTTCTAAGTCTTTAATTACAGTTTTTCATAAACTGCTGATGGTTCTCAAGCTCAGATTCTGTGCCAGGATGCCATATTGGATTGCTAATTTTCTGGCAGGATGAAGAAAGTGGCAAATTAAGATGACCAGTTTTCTTATATTTTATTATATTATATTTTATATTATATTATATTATATTATATTATATTATACCCTTAATCTAGATTGTTCTCTGACTCCTGAGAAAGATCCTTGGATGATTCAAGTACAAGTGTTTTTCACTGATTCATTTTTATTTTACTTTGTTATAGAGGAAAGATTTACATAGACAAAACATGACTAAAGGTACCAAAATATTAATTATTTCAGCTAGTACTGTGGCAATCACTTGTTCCAATCTTCTAGAACATTCTTGATTTTAAACAGTTGGTTCTGTGGGTCCCATAACGATAGTTTCACAAAACTATCCCAATTTTGGATTCTGCACAAAAATAGTCATACAATCTTCCACTTCCCAGTCATGTTAAAAGCTTCCACTTCACATTTCAAAAACAACAAAGGTAACTTTTGCAGTGACTACATAGTCTGTGTACATATGTTCTCATGCCCTTGAAAAAGAGATGCTAAATAACTTTTAAAGGGAGAAAGATTTATCAGGGAGAAAGATTCCCTACAGCAGTTTTGTGATCTATCAGATCCTCACACTGAGAAGGTTTGCTTTAGCAAGTGGTATTTGCATGGCATCTCATCAAAGAAAATTCAGTTGTCGCGAAAGCAGTATGGGTTACTCACTGGCTGCCCAGGACCGCACCACGCAGTGCTAAATCAGTGCTCCAAGCACCAAACCCACAACCAGCATTGAGCAGAGGGGTGAAGAAAAGCCTGTGGATGTCAGGAAGGCTTCCTCAGTCATTTCACAGTCATAAAGGGGAGACGGAATGTCTGGCTAAGTAACCACAGGCTTCATTTCCCCCAGGGCATATAGGTGCCCTGCTTCAGAGGTGACCTCTGATTAGGACGAGTCAGCCATGCAAACCCTGAGAGCTGCAGGGAAAACAAGGAATTATCATCAAAATGCTCAGGATGTAAGGATTACCACAAACACATCACAACACCCACTCGAGGAATCCTCCCTGTGACCTCCACCACCCAGAGGACCCACCTGGAAAGTCAACAGGTGTCTAAAACGCTGATCCTTAACTTTAATCTACCGTGTTTCCCCCAAAATAAGACCTCACTGGACCATCAGTTCTAATGTGTCTTTTAGAGCAAAAATTAACATAAGACTTGGTATTATATTATATCATATTTTATTATATTATATTATACCCAGTCTTATATTATAGTAAAATAAGTGGGTTTTATATTAACTTTTGTTCCAAAAGATGCATCAGAGCTGATGGTCTGACTAGGTCTTATTTTCAGGGAAACACAGTATGCTTTTTCTTTTAAAAATGTGTGTGTGTGTGTGTGTGTGTGTGTGTGTGTGTGTGTGTGTGTGTTTGAGCATACGTCTATCTCATCATAAAATAACAAATTCCTTTTAAGGCTACTATTTCCAAAGCTTTTTCTATTATTTCGTAATAATTATTACTATTCAACAGAATCAGATACTATGTGTAACTAAATAGTGATGCATAGAAAACACTGACAAAACACTGACCTGGTTACACACTTCCAGCTGGCTTACTTAATTCTATCTTGCTTATTTTATTTAGATTTGTCTACATAAATCAACGGGATTGTCATCTTCTACCCTTCAACACAAAAGCAGGAAGAGTAAAAAGAGTGTCTCTGTTTGCTGTCGCATGGAGTAGCACATGAAACCGGGTAGAAGAAAACGAGGGTGTGGTGGAGTCAGCTCTGAGAGGTTCCTATCTGATCAAACCTTTAACCTCACTGTTTCCTTTCCTTCTCTGAGTATTTATTTTAACTCTGAATTTTAGTCTTTGGCCTTCAGTGCCAGAAATATTCTTACATGTTCAGATAAGGCACTTTCATCCAGTTCCAAAAATGTTGAGGGTGAGGGTCAAACCTGAATTCCTGCTTATCCTGAGGCAAACATCTCCCACTGGACAAGCACTTGGAATGTCCCTAGAATGGACATCCCTGCAGCTGACGGGAGGCTGTTTTGCTGTTGTGGGTTTTTTTGGTTGTTTGTTTTTTGTTTTATCTCCACCATCCTCCTTTTCTGAATTTACATAGCCGCAGAGACAATAAATTGCTTCTAGGTGCCTTCCCATCCCCTCCAAAGTTAAGCCTAGGACAGAAGGCGAGTCAGTGTTTTCCTCTTGACCCTACCTGTGTTTGCCTTTGGCCACTCAACCGTGTCAGCATTCCACGACCGTGAGAGCATGCCATGTTTGCAACCCAACAGGAAGAGGGGTAAGCCAGGCGTTGACATCACCTGACAGATGTGTTTCTCAAGTGGGAAATTCTATTCAAGGCTTTTTCATGGAAATCACTGACACAGAAGAGGCATAAAGAAAAGAGAGGAAGAGAGAAAGTGGGTGCCATGATGGGCGTGTTTTGCACCCCATAAAAAAATGACACGACCTCACCTCCCTTTCTCTCTACCGTCCTCCTCCTTCATCCTTTATGTCTGCAAGTAAATGTTTCTGAAATGCTATAGCTACCGGCAGAGCAGCAACACATAATAACATGGTAGCAACACATAAAACTGTCAGTCTTCAGGGAAAATAGATGGTTAGGCTGAGGGGGTGAAGGGACTAAATCAATTTGAACACGCATGTTAAAGGCTGTGAAAGGGCAGACTTTAGTGCTGCTAGGCTGGAAGACATTTGTCTCTGTCTTCTTATATTTCCACAGCACTGGGCAGAATCCACCCACAGGCTTCTCATTTGGCTCCAGTCTGACTCTGTGGCTGATGAATGGCAGCTGGAGGTGTCTGGTAATTTCCTCACCTAATAGTAAACTATAGCCCAACATGGAGGTTCCTCTCAGGCCCACAGTCAACATACCTATACTTACAACCAGGAGGCAGCCAATTCTCTTGCCTCTGTGCCCACTACTCAGGAAACACATGCTCAAGCAAGGCTGCAGCCATTTTGTCTAGCAGGGACCTAATTTCTGCCTGTACCAGACAGACTGTGCTCATGACACCATGCACACATAGTAAGTTCATTCAGAGACACACAAAAAAAGAAAAAAAAATGCTTAGAAAAATTGTCTGGCATTTCCACAACATACATTTCAATGTAATTTATTATTTTCCCAAAAATGTGGGAGGAAAAAAAATGTCAGGAGGTGTGGTCTTAAGCCTTTTGGGAACTTAGGCTATAAATTGCCACTTCTAAAATGCCAGGTTGTAATGGCAAAGCCTGAGTGGTCTAATTCCATGCTTTCTGAGGCAACCAAGGAAGCTGGTTGTATTTGGGCAGCCCTTCCTCTCAGATTCATTTGGCAATGAGAATTGGTTGACACCACTTACTGTAAGGTAATTACGTGGACTAACTGCGATATTATTAGTAAGTGGTCAGCCTCAACATTTGCATTTATAGTAATTAATAGTAATTAACACAATTAATTTAAAACATATTATATATCAAGATGAAAATATAGAAGTGTATGTGTGTGTGTGCGCGTGCGTGCGAGCACAAATATGGTAGTTCCACGTGGGTAGCAGAAGTGTGAGGAGCTGAAGAGGCTACATGGACCTGGATTCAGATTTCACTTCTGCTGCTTAGCTGCATAATAACCTCACAATATTATTTTGACTCCTATGAACTTCTGTTTCCTCACTTGTAAAATGAGAATATCAATATTTATCAGGAATAATGTCTGTAAAGTACCTGGGTGAACATCTGGCACATCGTCAGCAACCTGCAGTTTGGTTCCCATATTAAAGGTGAAATCTAAAATTTTTTAATAGCAGCAAAATACACACAAGATTGACCATTTTCGTCATTTTCAAGTGTACAGTTATGTGGCCTTAGTGTATTCACATTCTTGTGCTGCCATTACCACCATCCATCACGAACTCTTCATCTGCATAACTAAAACTATACCCATTAAACAACAACTCTGTATTCCCTACTCCCTACAGCCCCTGGCAACCACCATTCTACTTTCTATAGCTATGAATTTGACCATTCTAGGTACCTCTTATAAATAGACTCGTACAGTATCTCTCGTTTTGTTACTGGCTTGTTTCACTTAGTATAACAGCCTCAAGGTTCATCCTTGTTTTAGCATGGGTCAGAATTCCTTACTTTTTCAAGGCTGAACAATACTCCATTGAAGACCATGTTTTGTTTATCTATTCCTCTGTCCGTGGACGCTTGGGATGCTTCCAATATTTGACTATTGTGAATAAGGCTGCTGTGAACAGGGGTGTCCAAATAGTTCTTTGAGCTCCTGCTTTCAATTCTTTTAGGTATATACCCAGAAGTAGAATTACTGGATCATATTAAACTACTTTGTATGGTTACATAACTTCATATTATTATGAATAAAGTAATTTTCCCAATTCCTTTGCTTAGGACCAAAGAGAAAAGGAGTCTGTAGCAAAGATGACTAAAGAGCCATTCTGCTCCTTTATTGCCTAAAACAGAGAAAATTGGTTTTCCTCAATTTCAGAGAGCATCAGAATAACCCAGTGGAGACTATATAGCAAAAGGGAGAGACGGAACCATCAGGCAAGAGCATGACAGAGACAACCAGAACCTGTGATGATAAAAACTCTACTTAACTCATCTTTCTTCTATATTTTCAAAAAAAAAATGTATAAGGATTGTAGCCGGATACATCTCCTGTCCCTATTCAACAGCCAGGCTCCCACACAGAAGGGATGTATTATTATTCCCATATGGAAAAGCCTAGATTCTGGTGGTCTTTAGGCAGAAGAAACATCTCTATGATAAACTGCTCTACTCCCCAGCAAGACGATGAAGAGACATCCTGGAGGACAGACCTACTTGTGTAAAAAATATAAGCATAGTCTCATAAGTCTTTAAAGAAAAACGTGTGAATATCATTGAATTGCTATATTATTTAATGTTATAATGAAACATATGTTATCCAGGCAGCACCATCATATTCTGGCTGAGAATGACCAGGAAACTGACCACGAAGCTGAGGATATAATAAATAGGAAGATGAGGAGACTAGCACAGCACCTCTAAGAAGGATGGTAGGAGAAAGGAAAAATAAATAAATAAAGGAATTGTGAAAAGATAAGACCAGCAGGAATAGTAGCAGAATGAATCCAAATTATCACAACAAAAATTAAAAGTTTTGGAATGAGGATGTTAGACTTCTGACAGGAGATCCTAAACAAAGCATGGCCGGGCAAAGGGAGGACAGATAAGGGACATTGCCTTGTTGGTGACAGAATGGGTCATGGCATCACATAGTGGTGGTGTTCTGGTTCAAATTTAGAACACACAGGAATTTACTTTGATGAAATAATGGCATGGGATAGCAAACTCTAGCTAATCTTACTATTCAATGTTACTAAACGCACGTCATCACCTACAGTGGCAGGAGGACGATTGTTTCTAAACTACACTCAGCTAACAAGGCATAATTTTTTGCAGATACCTTGGAAGGGAAGAAGGTGTGTGTGTGTGTCATCTTTATTAGGAAAATGGTAAGTCTTAACCAGTCCTGAGCTCCCAAAAGAGCAGAGACCTTTAGATAGTTGAAGAGCTTACCGGACTCTGGGCCATGCGTTGGGGATGACATGGGGGAATTCTTGACCAAATGGAGGAACTGGGTTGAGAGATTTAAATATGTGTACTGGGATTCAGTACATTTGCAAAGAGGCCTTAGCGTTCCTTGTCTCTCCCATTGGGGCATTTCCCTGGCTAGTTAGCCTCCCTGGAGGTCCCCACTCATAGTCAGGGGTCTCTCCACACATCGATACTCATACCTCCTGCATCGTCTCAGATCGAATCTTTGCATCTAATCTGAGTCTACTGTAGGCAAACTACTGCCACTTTTCATATTCCCATCCCCCTTCTCCCTTTTTATCATCATGAACCAACATATTATTTTCAAAGGTGTCAGGCCACACACACATATGCACACCTATCTTTATCAGAAAACCTGGAAGAAGTTGTTGGGTATTTGTCTTTGTTTCTAAGTGGGAATCTTATATTTGTGTATCCAAAAGTTCCTAAATCTAAGGGGGGGAAAAAGAGTAGACATTGTATATTGTAGCCATTCTGAAAAGGGGAGACAGAGAGATGGCAAAGATAGATGTCCTACATTACTTCTGTGGAACTTAACAAACAAAACTTTTTTAAAGTATATTTCAATTATGGGAGTAATTATTTACATAAATAATTATATGCCATATTGTAAAGCAAATAAACTTCCAAAATGAAAATAACTACCCCTAATTTATCACTTCAGTATATTTAATATGAATCCAAATGATACATACAGTATGCTTTTTAAAAATACAAGCACACCAGGTAGGATGTCAACAGGCTTGCTAGCTGCTAGGAAACGTGGTGTAATCAGGGCCATTGATACAGTCGTACAGGTTCCTCACTGAACAAGAGCACCAATCAAGAGGGAACTAGGAGGCGAGATCCAAGCCAGCTTTTGCTCACCAAGCCATTTCCCTGGCACAAGGCTATGTCTCCTCAGAGGAATGATCACCAATGTATCATTTAGCCCTAGATGACATTTTACAGGGGTAATCACCAAAATCCTGGGTCTCCTTCATAATTCTGGGTGCAGTGCTCATGACAGTGTCAAAAGTTGTCTGAACTACAGACTAAATCCTCAGGCTAATATAATTCACAGGAGACTGTGTATAATCTACACTCCCTACTGTATTAACATACAGTAAAACACAAAACTGCTGAAAAGACGAGATTCTCAGGTCTTCTGTAGCTTTTCTTTTCTAATTAGCAAGTGGGCACAAGTCAAATTGTAACCTGAAGATGACCCTAGGACCAGACGAAAGAGTTAATTATATGATTTTTGTATTAGTGGCAACAAGCATCTCTTTCTGTAAGCATGATATTCCCCTGCTCCCATAAAGTAGACACCTTCAGGATCCCTTTGTGTCTTTTTCTGAAGATTTACTCCCTTAACAGAACCTGTTTTAGGACATGGAGATGCTGTGGTAATGATAATTAATATCTTTCTCTTTCTTCCTGAGAAAGGTATTACATAAGACATCACAAATTCCTGACATTTTATATAATAGGTCTCTTTGGAATAATTTTTCTTCATAGATGAGCCATTACAAAAAGTCATAAGCTATTCCATTAAATAAAAATTATATACATGACATTTACTGACCTCTAAAATAAGCGATACATGTATTTTTTACCTTTGTAAGAAATATTACATAGTAACTACACTATAACAAATGTGAGTTGATAGTCTAGTGTAGTTAGATCGATTTATTCCATGAAAGTCAAGGTAAATACGTTAAATATACGCTGAGCATTGTTTTAATACTTAAGCTCTTTCCCCACTTTCCTTCAAGAGCATGGGCAGGTCTCTAACTCTCTGCTTTTTTAATTTAATCAGGGCTTGGGGTGAATGAACTGGGGATGCCGATGGCAGGTGCCCCACCTGTCCTGGTCCTGGGGTGACAGCAGCTACCTCGCAGCCTGTTGCCTCATTCATGGATGAATTGACATGACACTCACTTTTGAGTTCTGTGGATGGAGTACACAAAAATCTAAGAAGTATTAAGGCTAAATGCTTTTTCATTGCCCCTCCCATTTTGTACTTGTCTTGCAAAACTATCCTGACAATTATGAGATAAAAGCCCTTTGATGAATTCAAAACGTCACCATCTCTCATGCTTACACAACCTAGTTACACCCAACGCAGAGCCTACAACTTCACATTCCAGCCAAGGAGAGCAAGAGAAAGAATAAAGTAAAACTGGAGGATAAAAAAGGAAAAAGGAGGAGAGGTGGATGGAATACTTAGAACTACATTGGCAAAATCATTTTCCCCTTTGCTTAATCACACAGTGGTCAAGCCTTCCCTTCCCCACCCCCCTCCTGCTTTTCTTTCTGCTTCCTCCTTATTGAGTGTGACTCCTTTGACCAACAAAATTGCCATGTAGTGGCCTCCTCTGGTACACGTCAAATACTCGATTCAGTGCTATTACATTTGTCCCAAAAAGCTCAAGGCAGGTTCAGATTTACATAAAAGCTATTTGCTAGACATGTCGATGAAAAACATATTTGAGCAACACAGGTAGTTTTTTATTAAAAGTGTCCCTTAGTGCTCATTTTTAATAATTTTTATTACAGGAGCCATAAAACTAGCAAATTTAGAACAATCCCACTCAATAAAAGAGAGTTAAATTTAGTCCCTAATGATATTGCCTGAACAATGACAATTTTAAAATAAATAAATTCCCAAACCATGTGTGATTGGATGCACTGACTTATTACAAGAGATCCAATTAACCTCCTGAGGCTTAGGGGCTAAATGACTGCACCAGGATATGTTGTAAAAGGGTATTGCAAAAATCTCACTGATTCTTCCCACAGTCCTTTAAAACAGTAGACGTTGATTCTCCAGACATTAGTGCAAATGAATATTCCATCGTTTCAGTGAAATCTTGATCTTTTTTCCTGGTATGCAGAACTCCATTACATGTTTAGACAGAGTTACGACATGTCCATCTTAGGAAACTGCAGAGTGACAAGGGGCACAGAGATCAAAGTACTCAAAATAGTGGCAATCACAACCCCTAGCTGAAACAACCTCTGAGTGGGACTTTTGAGAAGGAGACTTTTCAGAGAAGACCATCTCCATGCTAACGACATGGATGGAACTTTTGTTATATGCAAAACTGTTTGCAACGTAGTACGTGGTCTGATTATACCACGGAACCGTCACATTTGGTGATATTGACACACGAGCACAAGAACAACATAACATTTCCTGCTTTATTTTTAAAGTTAGGCAAATAGGAACTTTGAAAAATAGGATTTAATACAGTAAACCCAGCAGCACATGTCATTACACAATGGATAAAGAAAAAATAGAATACAACTGAATGTACACTGCACACATGGTATTCCGTGATCTGTCCCCTGACTCGCTCTGTAAACTCTACCCCCACGACCACTGTCGGGCCAGCCCACCTGAACCCCACTGTCCATCACACACTGTTCCAACCCAGAATGACAGCATCACTTGCAGCCTCAGGAACACTCCAAAATCTCTTTAATCCTGAAATTCCTATAAACTGATTGCTCTGCTTTACATCTCACCCTCCACCCCTGCTCTCCAAATTTATTCCCACAATTCTTCCTTGACTAATTCCTCTTTGTCCCTGCAAAATATACACAGGCTCCAAACCCGCCCAGAATGGATGTGGCATTAAAACAAACATCTTCTTAGCTTCTTTGATGGCACCCTCATATCCTGCTTTACATTACAGGATTTGGCTTTGCTCAGAACGTCATCTGGGTAAATTAACAAATAAATGGTCCTGCATGCTAGCAGAGAAATTCGTTAAACTCCCCAGGACCCTTTCCAGTACATTTCATTTCATACTAAATATTCCACACTGAGTATCATATTGACATTCTAACATTCAAAGTTATTGTATTTTTACCATCTAGATTATGTTACATTTCCAAAGAAGTCTCTAATTTCATGGCTTATGGCACATTTGATTTGTTGCTTCAGCAAACAATAATGAAAGACACCATCTCCCTATATCATAAAACTAATAAAGTTATATTAATCGACATACTTAGAGAAACTAAACAAAAAGACACGTATACTAAATGCTCATGCTTTTGTTTTCAGTAAGTAGATAAACTTAACAAAGTACTGATAAATGATAATATAAAAAAAAAAAATACGAGTCATTTTTATTCTGGCTGTATCCTTATAATGATCATTACCGAACTGCAATTTCAATTGTATTATTGCTTTTATGTTAGATTAGCTAACAGCAATCATCATCATACTTTTTTCCCACTAAGAAGATATTTCCTTAGTTTAAAAGCTATTCTTGGGAGCAGAAGCTAGAAAACCATGCAACAAAAGATGTGTCTTAAATGTAAGAGAAGCAAGTGTTATGCCAAGGTATAACAATATACCTTGTTATACAGCTTGTGTTATACCCAAAGAAAATAACGTACTCATTTCTCTTAACACTTTAACCTACGGAAATGGTGAGCCTGGTTTCACGTCATTGAACCCTTCAATAAACTTTCTTCACCTTTCTTAAACCTCTAAACGTGCTCTAATTCCTCAACACTACTCCTCTATGCTGGGATGCTGCGTTCCTTCCCAAAATGAAAAACAAGAGCACAAAGTTGAAAAAGAAAACGGAAAGGGCCTTTCCCCACTGTCAGAGCCCAGGCTTATCTCAGCAGCCCCCTATTTTTAACCAGATTGCAAATGGTATCTGTGATCAAAGGCGGGAGCCCTGAAGGAACTTGGGCAAACAGCATGGCAGCACAAGGCTTCCTGAAGATCTGGAAGCAGGAAAGGACTTTTGACAAGAAAGACAGCTTCAACAGCACAAGAATAGCAATAAACCAGCTGTAAAATGCTTAACGTTGCCCTTGAACGAATGCAAATTGTTCCAAATAATTTTTCCTTTTTTTTCCGCAGCCTCTGGGTGCCCCGCTGGGCATTTAAACAGCCACATGCTCAGTGTACAAAAGCTTCTCTAAGTGGAAAATACAGGGTACTCATGTGTTCAGAATAAGGGAACGAACACATCCACAGTGCAGGTTTGAGGCCTCCGTTTCCTTTTGTTGGAGCATGAATTCATTAATGGCAGGCTCCTTTAGGATACTAAGGTCCAAGGCAGTAATGTTGAAGGGTAATTTATTGGCTTAGAAATACTCAATTAAACACTGAAGTGGTTGTTAATTTAAAAGGTAAACGGGTTGTTGAGCCTTTACTTAGGACTATTCCTGTAACTGGAATGCGTATTTACCCAAAGTTTAAGAAGTACAGTGCTCACTTTTATGGTTTTCTGAGATAAACATGTACTATAGAAATGCTGTGAATACTATGGTGTTTATATATATTTTATACAGTAAGTCATGAGAATAATATTATATAGTATTTCATATTTACATAGTTACAAAACACTTTCATATATATGGTTTCACTAAATTCACAAAACAGCTTTCAAGTATATTAATGTTCTCCTACATAATCCCTTTGAATCAATACATAAAATAAAACATTCTCTCTCAATAATAATACCTGTTCTCATCAATTATGTTAACTCTGTATTTAAACGAAAAGTTACAGATTAAAAATAAATCTCTTAATACGTCATTATTGTTAAAATCATGTTAGCAAATGCATTGAGTAGCGTAGAAAACAATATACTTACAATTAAAAATATGTTTTATTCTACAAGAGAAAAAATACCTTCAAATAATGTAGCAATTCACTAATAAAAGTTAGATAGAAAGATTTATTAAAAAAATCAAACAATCAAAACCCTTTAAATTTACTTATGTAGATATATACATACTTGACTTGACAGAGAAGATGAGTTTCTTTAATATTAAACTTAAATCAAATAGTTATGAATCAAAACATATAAATTACATTTAGAGACTGTGATAAACTCTTCTGCAAAGATTATTTTCCCAAATAAATTATTAACTTAACATTCTTTATTAAGTCTATAGTCTTACATTTGTCTAAAAATAATAAAATTATTTGAGACAATTATTTCGTGGTCTCAATTAGAATAAAAATCCCCACAAAACCATGGGTTTACAGTATTATATAACCAGGGCGGCAAGATATTTCTCTGCCTAAATATCAAAAAACACCTTAAAAATAAACATTTAATGCAAACAAGCATGGAAAAGAGAATTTTTGGTAGTAATACCCAGCTTAAAACAATTTATGTTTAGAAGCATCCCATTGGAGACTTCTGATGGGATCAATTATTATATATTAAATTTCTAAGTGCTTTTCTGTGAAAGCAGTCATCAAACTAATTCCTTTTCCAATGATAGAAAAGCGGTATTTTTACAAATCAGTACTGATTTATGCAATGTCGTGCAAATCTGTAACATTTATTAGTAGAAGTATAGTACATATTAAAATCTAATCCCTATTGCCCCAGAGATTTACTTCATACTATACTTTGTTTTTACTTTCGCGATAATAAATACGGACACAATGAGTGCACAAAGCCTTACTGTGCTTCGCCGGGAACCAGCTGGGCAACTAACACAATTGCTCTGATTTTAAACCATGTTTTACTTGAGACTAATTTTTCATCAGTGTTAGAGGTTAATAACACTGTTATTTCCTCTATTACCTGGATTTAATAAAAGCAGTGGGGCATAACATTCTGTAAAGCCAGGCAACAAGAGGAAATAACACAAATGTTAACCTCTAACATAACTGTAATGGTAATTACTCAGTCTAGTTTTAAAATGAATACCTTTGGTAGTCTCCCAAGTGGCCCCCCAAAAAGCTGTCTCCTCGGTGTTCTAGCAACTACCGAGATCCAAGGTCAAGGGCAAATTATGCCATCAGTTTATATGCTTAACAACATTTATGCACCATATCACCCTTTAATATAGAAGCACATTATGTTAGGAATAAAACTGCAATAAAGTAATAAAACTGTAATTACAAATGAGCTAAACTGAAAGTACATGTGGAAAATGTTAACAAGAAAATGTTGTAATACTGAAAAGTCGATCCACCTCCTTATATGTCAAATATAAAATCAAGTTACACACTAAGGTAGATAAATCCCCAAATTAAATACTTAAGAAAGAGAAGCAGGCAAAATACTTTCATCTATATCTAACCAGTACTTTTAAAGGGACACTTGGGAAATTTCCATTGATTAGTTTGCTCCCATTCTTTGTAAAACTCCATTGTGGATATTTCCATATACATACTTTAGCAATTATTTCTACTTGACAAGCAGACTTTTGTAATGTTTTGGCAGGTAGAATTAACGTCGGTTTTATTACCTGTCAACTTTGCCTTTTCTAGCACCAAGTCATGTCAGCAGCCTCTTTGGAAACTGTTGTCAGCAAGTTTAAGATTAATTTCTATTAATTATCTCAGATTCTCAAGCTCTGCAATGAGTGCACTGAGAACCCAATTTTGAATTTGTTTTTTTGCAATTTTGCTAGGCCCTTCAGCATTTTGAAGGTCCACCAAAATAAAAAGGTCCAAGCTTTCATCTTTCAAACACCACCATTCTTATCACAAATTTCAACCATCTTTGATTTCCTGTCATATTCAGTTTACAAAAGCAAAAATGTGCCTCCAAACTGTTGACTCAGGGTTTGTTAGGGTCCTTTCTAAATAAATTCCTTGTGTACGTGGATCTTGTCACTCATTTCCTGCATTCTTCAAAGCATGAGTACTTGTAGGGTGCCCCCAAATATTTACTGATTGATGTCCGTGCAATAGTGGAACCAGGAATGAAAGATCTTGGTTCAGTCTGACTTAGCCCAGCTACACCACATAGCTTTCATTTAATATCAGCAATCTATTTCTGGTCAGCCTCTTGTCACATAGATTAAGACTGTCCAAGCCTAAGCATGGAATTTATCTTTTCCTCCGACAACTGGCCAGTAGGGTAGGTGCTGCAGTGGTAACTAATTCTTTTTTTAAAAAAATTCTAATTAACGCGACAAATATAATTATGATGGCAATGTCACCTAAAAAGTACGCATCAGCTTTGTCTTTGAAGAATTTAAAATCTTTATCATGCTATAAAACAAGGCGAGGAAAACACTTCAAACAGGCCTACCGGAAGTTTCAGAAAGGGATATTTACTATTTGACGGATGAGAAGGCTCACCAGTGGCCCGGAGCCATGAACAAGGTCACTTGAATAGACAGAAAGCCCTCCTCAGGTGTGGTCCTTTTGTTGTGTATTTACACTGGCTCCTGTGTTGAGAGCAAGCCTCCACGGTCCTGAAAACTGCCAAAAACTCCTGGCTGAGTGAAGCAATAAACACGGTCTGTGATGATAACCTCTGGTGCACCCCATGTGTACCTAGCTCTCCTAAGACCTTCACTCCACTCTGCGACAAGGTGGAATAACATCTGAGGTCAATAGATGGGGGGGTGGGAGGGTGGGTACGGGCAGCGATGAGAGAAGCACAAATGGATAGTGGCCAAGGGAAGCAAAGCCGCACAGCTCATTGTTTAAAAAGACTGGCAGGGTTGACCTCCAGCTGAACCACTTACCAGCGATATTACCAGCTAATTATTTCATCTCTCACGGATTCCTCACCCATAAAATTAGGATTCAAACTGTATCTACCTCACAAAATCAATCAACTATCCTATGCAAAGCAGTGATTGATACCTAATAATTACTCTCATGCATGAAATGCTCACTCAAAACCACCAAGGAAATCAAGATAACAATATCAAATGCAAATGCAGATTTGCACATTAATCTGTTTTTATCCCAACCCAAACTTCAAGAATAAGTTCCTTGATTTAGAAAGATCCAGAAGAGCATGGACTTACATTATAAAATATCAATACTAAAGAGATTCTGCCCCCACTAAGAAAATGCTACCTTACCTAGTAAACTGTCAATAACGACACATTTGAAGAAGAAACAAAAAGTTAGTTTCCTTTTATAAATTTTTCCTAGATGGAAATAAGTCAAACTTCTTTATTCATTACAAATATCCAACTCTGTATGTATATTTGACAATATAATAAAACCTGTCAAAATAAAACAAAGACGCGTAATACAAGACGGCTATGCCTTAAGAGTGCAGAGTCTAATGCAAGAAAAAGCTCATGCATACATAATTGCACTACTAACTGATGAATGCTATAAAAAAGGTGCCGCAAAGCTTCTGGAGTAGAGCCCAAGGGATAAGAAGGAATTCATCGTGAAACTCAGGTATCCCCAGACCTAGAAGACTGGCTTGGGCTAGAAGAAAAATATATTTTGTCATTCCCTGAGGTGACAACATTTGCATGCAGACTCTAGGAATAGAATCAAATATATAGCTGGCTGCCCCCACAACCAGAATTATCCAAATGGTAGGGGACAACGTGCCCCATGCATTCCATTGCCATGACTATTTGGGTATGGAGAAGAAATTTCCGAGGGAAATATGGGTGCCTTGCTGCGTCCACACAGTTCAAAACCTATTATATTTAGAGCCCCATTTCTTAGTCAGCTTTGTATTCTTTAGCATGTAAAACAAAAATTGATGTAGACCCTTAAAAGAGCCGGTCTCTTGGTCAGAATTCCCTTAGCTGGCAGCATGTTCTCTGAGTACAGAAGTTGACCCTCACTCATCAGAGCTACCTCTTGCCTTTGGGGGACCAACCTTTGTTTTAGGAAGACTGCTCCCCTGGGATCAAGGTATCCCACCAACAAACTAGTAGGTTTTTATGAAGAAAATAGTCCTCTCCTTTTCTGGTCCTTCATTTCTATAAAATGAAACTCAGGACTTCTCGCAAAACTAACATCCATTTTCTTAAGGCTCTAAGAGGGTAAGGTGATCATTGACACCATTGTACAGGTATTCCCTGCTTTTCAAAAGTGTGCATTACACCGCTTCCCTTTTATGAAAGGCCTGCTTTTGCTCACTGAACGAAAGGCAAAAACAGCGTTCAGTGCTCGTTTTGCAGCAGCTGTTACAGAGGCAGCTCTTCCCCTGAGCAGCGAGCGTGGCCCCACCAGCTCCTTCTGCAGGAACCACACGTGCTCAGCATGTCAGCCTCAAGCCGCCATAGCTGTGAACTGTCTGTGAGCATCTGTGCTTTATCTCGATTTATTTTGTGCATCCCTTAGCAAGCTGTGTCCTAGGGCATCAGAAAAGAGCTCATAAGGATGTTACGCTTAGCGTAAAACTGGATGTAATTAAACAATCCGAAAAGCGTCGAACAGAACAAAGACATTGTCTGTGAGTTGAATTTGGGGTCTGGGAACACTCACATTTTTTCATATACATTAATGGAAACAGCTTTTTTACGTAATGCCATTTTGGCTTACAAAAGATTTCGTAGGAACACGTTACGCTTGGATAGCAGGTGAAGCCTGTATTATTTAAATTCAGTTAAGGGCTGAATCCAATGTTACAAAAACATATCAATTTTTACTACTCAAGCTACAGAAATCAAGAGGCATTGATGTATTTCAAGATCTCATTAAGAAGAAGACGGGCAAAAGACAATCGCAACTGAGGTGCCCTGTAATCATGATATAACTGACTCTGGAAAGCTGTCTAACTAAAAACAATACAGGACATAACCTTAGAAAAATTAAGCATCAATGGACTTTGTGCTACGTATTTCGGCATATGAGCCTGTCTAACCCTGGGAAACCTCCAGTTCAGGAAGACTAAAGCCATTCCAGGACTCACTCACTGTTTTCAGCATTTGGCTGCAGTCCTAAAAATCTGCTCTAGTACCGCCATCCTAGAGCAGCTCGTACATGTAAGGAGGGGTGAGCAGAAGCCTGGGGCAGCCTGCAGAGGCCAGTCTTTCTGACCCTCCATCTCCCAGGCTGCTTGGCAATCAACTAGGACCCAAAGGAAACAGACTAAAGGCATTTAAAATTCCCTAATTAAAGCTGTTAATAATAGAAGGTTTTTATATACATAGCTTAAAAAGAGGAAGGGGCAATTGGAGACTGTTTAAAGATAAATAAACTAGGATATTTCGATTAAGAGTCAGCTATAACCAAAAGTTGTATTAACTCTAGACAGAAGCTTTGGAAAATACTAATATTCTGAGGTTTAAAAAAAAATTACAGGAGGAGGGATGGTAGAAGAGGGTAAAGAGAGTCAAATATATGGTGATAGAAAGAGAACTGACTCTGGGTGGTGAGCACACAATGTGATATATAGATGATGTATTATAGAATAGAACACTTCAAACCTATGTAATTTTACTAGCCATTGTCACCCCAATAAATTTAATTTAAAACAATTACTACATGAGTCTAAGATCATTACTCTTGCTGAAATACATGAAAATTTTAGCTATGTATAAATATTATTGACAAGCAACATTTGCAAGTCAATAATTTACTAGGAAGAAATAGGTTACATGACCCATAGGCTTAGAATTTAAAGTTAAAAGCAAAACGGAACTTTTAAAAATCCAGAGATTGAACTATCTATATTCATTATGGGTAGGGAATAGAGATTATATTAATATTTTCACTTCCCGCTTTTGATTCAGTTGAAAAGCTAACCCCTCAGCATCAGTGCAAGTGCCATTAAAAATCCATCCATCAAATAAAACCATAGAAAGTCACTGCCACTACTGATACAGGATCTTTGAAAATTGAATTTAATTAAAGAAAATACAAAATTAATTATGACAAATATTGAGAATAGAAAAATAGTAGCTCATCCTGACCTGGGATTTCTTCCTCTTGCCAACGCAGGTAAGTGACCCCAGAGCGGGAATCAAGGTGAAACAATTCTGGGAACGGAAGAACTCACAGCTACAAAATATCAGTGTGAGACCTTACATTTGTATGATTCTTTTAACTTCACAAAACAGAACTAAATAAAATGGCCATATTCTAAAGTTCATGAGTAACTGAATTGCTTTGCCTTCTCCTTGCAGAGGGTCCATAGAATTCCACCATTATTTAAAACAAACGTATTTAACCTTGGTTAAAGGAAAATAAAGGAAACCTGGAAGTTCCTCTGTATCTGTTTTTGTTACACATGGTCACCAAGGAGATGGAACACTCACAGGTCCAGCTTCTGCTACCAGTAGTTGAGTATTGGTATTTTATGTCCTCGATGGCCATATTTGATTTTTTTAAGAGACAGAAAATAAACAAAAACTCTATGTGCTGTTTCCTCTGTTTGCAAGAACTGTGACCTTTGCCTCTTATAAATCTATTCAAAGCTGAAGCCTGGAGATTGGGTGTTTCAGGGATGTTCAAATATAGCTTGAGATTTATAGAGCTGCAAACTTTTCTTGGCTTTTCTGGGTCCACTTTATTTGATAAAACTTAACTGGTAAACAAAGCGGCTACATGTCCTCTACAAAACATCCATTAGGTTATCTTGCTTTATACCAAACCAGAGTTTGTTTGCACAAAGAATTAATGAGAGGGGTTACTGAAGGACTTCAGTCTCTTCTTTCCTTCCACTCGGACAAATTGTTTGCAATACCAGCACTAATGAATGCAAATAAAAGTAATTGACATCCTAATGTAGAACTCGCTTTCAGGGAGTCTACCTCCACTGTTAAAATAGAAAACGATGTTTCTTTTTTAAAAGTCCTTTGAGGGGCCTCTTTATGGCAGTTGAAATTTCTATTAGTGTATATATGTGACCATATTGCCCCAACTCGCACTGAGCCAGAGCTCAGAAACTTGAATTAGGCAATGTCCTTAAATAGTGTTTTAGACTTGCTGTTTAAAATGTGGCCTTGTAATTATATATTTTTGATAATGGAGGTATTACTGGTATTTACATTAGTTGGAATTAACATAATACATTTCTATGTCTAGGAACATTTCAAGTTCAAGAAAAGCCTCGAAGTCTAACATTTCAAAATGTATTTTAAGAATTTACTGTTCTTAAAGTAATGTTCCCTACCAACCCACCTGGTATAGATAATGGCAGTGCCAACCTCTCTGGGTGAAATCGTCACTTCTCAACATAAAAACAGAATACCTAACTCCCCATCTTTGGGGAGTCATCCTAAAACCTTACTTGACGGGCAGCCACTCTGGGCCATAACCAAGGTGGAAAGACTTCTGACTGCTCTACTTCATCAGAGCCGCAGTTTCTAACTGGAGTGCCTACCTTACGGAGGCTACACAAGATGAATCTCTTATATTAATCTTTAACTTAAAAAATAAGAAAGTGGGAGCCGGTCTGGTGGCTCAGGTGGTTGGAGCTCCATGCTCCTAACTCCGAAGGCTGCCGGTTCAATTCCCACATGGGCCAGTGGGCTCTCAACCACAAGGTTGTTGGTTCAACTCCTCGAGTCCTGCAAGGGATGGTGGGCTCCACCCCTGCAACTAAGATTGAACATGGCACCTTGAGCTGAGCTGCCTCTGGGATAGCTCAGTTGGTTGGAGCGTGGGCTCTCAACCACAAGGTTGCCAGTTCGATTCCACGACTCCCATAAGGGATGGTGGGCAGCACCCCCTGCAACTAAAGATTGAACATTGCACCTGGAGCTGAACTGCCACTGAGCTCCCAGATGGCTCAGTTGGTTGGAGCGTGTCCTCTCAACCACAAGGTTGTCAGTTCAACTCCTCGACTCCCACAAGGGATGGTGGGCAGTGCCCCCTGCAATAGCAATGGCAACTGGACCTGGAGCTGAGCTGCACCCTCCACAACTAATACTGAAAGGACAACATGAAGCTGAACGGCACCCTCCACAACTAAGATTGAAAGAACAACAACTTGACTTGGAAAAAAAAAAAAGTCCTGGAAGTACACACTGTTCCCCCAATAAAGTCCTGTTCCCCTTCCCCAATAAAATCTTTAAAAAATAACTTAAATTAAATTAAATAAATAAAAAAGCAACTACGTTTACTAATATTTAATATGCAAATTGAAACTGGTTCCATCACTAAGTTTACGGGTAAACAGATTAGGGATTATATGACAGTAAATTTCAGGATTACATTACATTGACTAGAAAAGTATTTACAATAATTTGTACTGAAATGAGGAGTTGACATGAAGATCCTAAGTACCATCAAGAAAGAGACTCGTTGTCTCAGAATAAAGTCCGAAAAAATGTTGGAGAATTTGAAGATGAGTTATATGTTTTGCTCTTACAAAAAAACAACTGTTTCAAATTTCTGAATTTTTCTATGATTAAAAATGCCTGTTTAGCAGTATTTAAACACACACACACCCTTAATATGTCCCAATGTAAAAGAAGCATTTTTAATAAGAAATGAGAAAATGATTGTTTTGGAAAATAATTCCTGCTATCAAGACAGAATTTTGAAAACAGATGTTTGGCAAGGTTTTCATCATTATGCAACTTTGTTACTGCAAACAACTTAAGTGTGTCAATTATAAAACACTCATCAGCATACTTTGAAAATTAAATGTTATATATTTTATAGAAACATATTTGCTAAGTTGTGTTAATGCTTTATGTAGAATTTTTGCATCTATGCTTATAAATGAGATTGGCCCACGTTCATTCTCTCTCTCTCTCTCTCTCTCTCTCTCTCTCTCTCTCTCTCTTTCTCTGTCATTTTGATGAGTTGGGAAACTTCCCTATTCCTCAATTTTTGAAAGTGTGTGTGCCCAAAATAGATGTTAACATTCCTTTGAATACTTAGTAAAACCTGTGTACTTAAAAATTGTCTGGTTTTGTGCCATTTGGTGGGTAGGTTTTTGACTACCTATTAGTGAGTATAATGGTTTTAGATTAATTTCTTTACATTTCTTCTCCTGCCAATTTTGGTAATATAGTTTTCTAGAAAATTGACCAGTCACCTAAATGTTGGTATAAAAGTTCCTTATAGAATACACTATTCCTTTCTAATGTTTCTTTTTTATTCATAGTATTTTTATTGCCTTTTAAAAATTCAGTTTTGTCCGAGAAACTTCTTTCTAAGAAAATGGGTTTTAGGTCTATGTTTGTTTGTTTTATATTTAGTTAATTTTTGTTCTATCTTCTTTATTTCCTGAGTTTACATCCTAAGTTTATTTCCTGAGTGTACTTTGCTTTTCTCTTTCTAACTTTTGGTGAACTCATAGAACATTAAGTTTCAATGTGTCTCCTACGCTGTCATGTGAATTTAAGGTAAAACTCCTTACAGATCATTTGAACTGCCTTCCACGAGCTTTGCTATGTAATGTTTCATTTCTATCTAATTCTAACTTTCTTTTCATTTCTTCACATTGTCATAGTTTTAAAGCTCAGTATATAAAATCAAATTGTCTTGGCTTTCAATCTTAGCTTATTTGTTAGATCTGTGCTTTAGTTTTCTCATCAGCAAAATAATTAGAACACCAGAAGAACCTACCCCGAGGGTTTTAGGAAGTGTGTATAATGCACATGTCACAGTACATGACCCATGCTAAGCCCTCTACTAAAATTAGAGTTGCCACCATCATCATCATCATCTAAATATCATCATTATTAAATCCATGAAATATTTTTGGAGAGTGTTGCTTTAAAATTCAGAATATATCAGTTGCATTCATATGTTTAAAACATATTGTTATGTAACTTTATTGCCTATGATCAGATAATATTTTGATTCATTTGTATTTGTTGCTGTGGTGTCCTGGTGTGTGGTGAACTTTTGTATGAGTTTCATGAGTGTTTGAAAAATAATCTCTATTCTGTAATTGTTGGGTGAAGGACTTTGTATATATACATTAGACCAAATGTGTTAACTATCTTACTCAATTTGTCTGTACATGTTATAAAATGTATATTCTTAACACCAATACTTAAAAGAGTTGTGCTAAAATCTTCTATGTAGATTTGTTAATTTCTTCTTGAAATTATTTTAATTTTCCCTCATGTGTTGAGCACATGTTGTTAGTTTCACACAGGTTCAAACTGCTACATATTCTTGGGAAATACAGAGGGTGCCAAAAAAATGTATACACATTTTAAGAAAGGTAAAACTGTATTAAAATTGTAATACTCAACATATACCAATAACAAAAGATGAATACAACTCACGTTTGACTTCTGCGATTACAAGGGGTGCTCAAAGTGGGTACCGTAAGCGTCCAGACACTTCTGATTACAGCAAACTACTGCTTGAGCATCATTGACCAAAGTGTCCACTGGTATACATTTTTTTGGCACCCTCAGTAGATTTATCATTCTAAAATGATTATCTCCATCTTTTGGTTTCAAAAGATTTGGTTTCAAAAGCACTTTTGGTTTCAAATTTGTTTGGTGTGATATTAATATAGTATTAGTCCAATATTGTCTTTCCATTTTTCAGTTAAACCGGTTTAGGTTTAGACATTCACCACATTGGGCCACATTTTAACATTTAAAATTAAACTTTTTGCCAAAATTAAAAAATAATAGAATTTATTAAAACCAGTTTTCAGAACAGAGTGCCCTGAATTGATGTTCATAAGGCTATCTTCCTTTAAGCCAGGGGTGTCCAAACTTTTTTCAACGTTTTTCACCAAGGGCCTTATGCGGTAAAATACACAAACAGCCGGGCCACTCACTCGAGGTGAAGTACGTATTGCCTCACCTGGTTTATTTAAGTAAACTAAATATATTTTTGGAATTTGCTGAGGGACAATTAACAATGGATTTCAGACCGCAGTTGGCCCATGGGCCGCAGAATTGCAAATATGCATTTTTAACAAATCTAAGTCCACCTTCAAATTACTCCATATTGTTTTATGCATGGTATGCAGGTATCTTAAAATATAGTATTTCTACTTCCTCCTTCCTGCCCCTCCTTCACTTAATCATTTCTCTTATCCATATGCTATAATAATAACCCAATACATTGCTACTATTATTGCTTTAAACAGTTATCTTTTACAGCAATTAAAAATGAGGAAAGTAAAAGACTTTCTTTTACCTTTACTTATTTCTTCTCCAACACACTTTCTTCCTGAAGGTCTGAGTATCTCCCTAAAGAACTTCCTTTAATATTTCTTTCAGGGCAGGTCTGGTGATAAAGTCCCTTAGGTTTTGTTCATCTGAGAAAGGCTTTATTTCTTCTTTACTTTTGAACAATAATTTTCCAGGATATATTATAGAATTAAATATTGGTGGGTTTTCTTACAAAATTTTAAATATTTCCCTCTACTCTCTTATTTGCATAGTTTCTGATGAGACTGCTATAATTTTTATCCTTGTTCATCTGTAAGTACGGGTTTTCCCCCTCTTTGACTTCTTTCAAGATTCCCTCTTCATCTTTGATTTTTCTGCAGCTTGAATATGATATGCCAATGTGTAGCTTCTTAGTTGTTGCTTTTGGGGGGGGATTTAGTTTTCTTGGTGTTTGCTGAGCTTCCTGGATCTGTGATTTAGTGTCTGTGATTAATTTTGGAAATTCTCAGCCTTTATTACTTCATATAGTTCTGCTCTGTTTTCTCTTTCTTCTCCTTCTGGTATATCAATTATACATATGTTACATATTTTGCAGTTGTCTCACAGTTCTTGGACGTTCTGGGGTTTTGTTTATTCTTTTTTCTCTTTACCTTTCAACTTGGTAAGTTTCTATTAGCCTATATGTTCAATCTCTAGCTGTAGCCTCACACACGCCCAATCTACTGACGAGTGCATCAAAGACACTCTCCATTTCTGTCTTTGATTTCTAGCATTTCCTTTTGCTTCTTATGATTTCCAGCTCTCCACCTACATTACTCATCTGTTCTTGCACATTGTATAGTTTTTCCTTTAGTGTCTTTAACTTATTAATCATAGTTACTCTAAATTCTGATCATTACATATCACCTCAGACCTGTTAGAATGGGCATCATCAGCAAGACAAACAATAACAAGTGTTGGAGAGGCAGTGAGATAAAGGAACCCTCATACACTGTTGGTGAGAATGTAAATAGATAGAGCCACTATGGAGAACAGTATGGAGGCTCCTCAAAAAATTAAAAATATAATTACCATATGAGCCAGCAATCCCTCTCCTGGGTATATACCCCAAAAAAATCTGAAAACATTTATCTGTAAAGATATATGTACCCTGATGTTCACTGCAGCATTATTTATGGTGGCCAAGACATGGAAACAATTAAAGTGTCCTTCAATAGAAGATTGGATAAAGAAGATGTGGTATATATACACAATAGAATACTACTCTGCCATAAGAAAAAAACAAATACTGCCATTTACAACAACATGGATGGATCTTGAGATTATTATGCTAAGCGAAATAAGTCAGACAGAAAAAGTCAAGAACCATATGACTTTACTCATGTGTGGGATATAAAACTGAAAGCAACAAAGGGACAAGACAAAGAAACAAAAACTCATAGAAACAGACAACAGTTTAGTGGTAACCAGAGGGCAAGGGGTTGGGGGTGGTAGAAGAGGAAACAGAAGATCAAATATATGGTGATGGAAGGAAAACTGACTCTGGGTGTGATCACACAATGTAATACATAGATGATGTATTATAGAATTGTACACTTGAAACCTATATAATTTTATGAACCAATGTCACCCCAATAAATTTAATTTAAAAAAATTCTGATCATTCCAACCCCTGTGTCATATTCAAGTCTGATTCTGAGTCTTGCTTTTTGACATGCTACGTAATATTTTTTTGAAAGCCAGACACAGTGTACTAACATTTGCTATGAACATATTACAGGTACCAGGGCATTCTCCTCTAGTGTCCTTGTCTTTATCTTCCCTGTTGACTTGGGGCTTCCCTCAGCACTCTTTTTCAGAGACAGTCTGCATTGTACAGCTCTTTCCATTATAATCCACTCTCATTACTTTGGAGCCCTGTTGGTGTGGTGATAACGTCTGGGAGAAGGAAAGCATGTTGGAATCTTACAACAAAATCTCATTTTTCAGTTATCTTGGGTCCCTGGGCTGTGACCTTTACAAGGGCTTCTCTTGGTATAATGTTTCTCCCTCAGGGGAGACCAGAAAGCTAGCTGGAGGGAGAATGTCTTTTCCTGGCTGGAGAAGGCTCTGGTAAAGCAAGGATATGCCTTTGTTACGGAGAATTCTCTGAGAATATTTCACAGATTACCCTTCCCCTTTCCAGGCCAAAGCCACAAGAGGGTCTTTCTTGGATCTTCATTGTGAGAATCTGGTGGGGTTCCCAGAGTTTAAAGTTCATGGTGGAGGGCCCCCCAAAACTGCAACCCCCACAAGTTTCTCACTCTCATGTGTCCATACTCAAGCCTCCAGCATTTCCTCAAAATTACCATTTAAATGTCCCTACCAGATTATGACACCAGCAGCTTCCCCGCCAGGTAAATAAATCTCAGCTATGACTCTGGATTTGCTCATCTCATCGCACTTTGGGATGGTAGACTGCCCTCCAATCTCTGCTCTCTGAAGGGTTCACAGAAAGTCATCAGTTTTCAGTGTGTTTAGATCCATTTTCATAAGGACAGGAGTGACTACTTCCAAACTCTTTATATGTTAGAGTTGAAATCAGAAGTCTTATGTTTAATTTTCTATTCAACTGATAATTCTTCCTATCACACCAACTATTCTTATCCATTATCTCTGTGTCACATGGTTTTAATATGCCCTGGAGTAACAGCACTTATGAGTCCTTTTCTCTTAAAGTAAAACAAAATTGGCCACAGAAATTAAGCTTTGGAGATTTTCTAAAAACCAAACAAAGGCTGTATCTAGAAAGCAGGGGTGAGCGTGAGCCGAGCACTTGGCCCTGCAAGCGAAAGAAAGAGGACCATTGTCTTGCAAAAAGTGTTTTCTCACCGAGCTGAAGATATTCACTTAGACTGATTTATGAGAGTGGAAGTGGAAGCAAGGGCAGGGCTTGGGTTTCCTCAGGCACATGCCTTGTGCCCTCATACTCGAATGTTGCCCTCCCCGCATTGATTCAGAGCTAAGGGTGTGTCTTACAAACGCTCCAGGCATGTTCCCATAATACTTCATTGTGCGCCAAGGCAGTCATCATCCCCAGCAAAGTAGCGGTGTCTGGGAACAAGTTATCATTCTAAAATAATAAAGGCTATTCTTTTTATTGCCATTTAAAACACATGAGAACATTTATGACCAAACGCATATATATTTCTCACCATGAATAGGTGGCATTAATTATCAGTACTGCTCCAGGGAAGGATCTGTTTATAACACTATGAAGCAGATCTTTCATTTAAGTAAAGGATGTTTATACATGGTAGGAAATTATTGTGCAGGTTAACTTGGCCTGAGCTCTGATAATATTTTTCAGCAGCTATCAACATTTTTCTGTATGAGCTGCATTTCAAAATTATTTGAAATGGCATTCTGTACAATGCTGGTAGAAAGTTGTTTTTAATATTGTAAAATATTACAATGTAGGTATTACTTGACTAGAACTGGCTATCTGAGTCAGACTTCATTTGAAAACAAATGTGACATGTAGTAAAGGAAAAAGAATATGACTTATAATAGATACTATTACCTCATATAAGATACAATGGCCAAGTAACTATTAGCTGGCATGCCTACAAAGACAACAAAATATTAATATCATTATTAATAGTAAAGTGATATTTTCAGCCCTGCACTGAGATGACCTTTGACCCCTATTATTTTCACAACAGTTTTTAATCAAATATTTTTGTGAGAAGTATAGTCCCTGAACGGCCTTACATAATAAGTTGACCCTAGAGTCCTTTCCAGATTATAAAGTCAATGGTCCTACATTTATAGGTCAGGTGAGTAAAGAATCTACCGTGGAATGGTCTACTCTTAAATTCTCAAACCGTATAGTAGCATCAATTACTGAAACAGCTTTCAGTACCACAGGTTAGAAAATATAAAATAAAAACAAGGTTTGAATCATGACTTTACTTCATTAGAATCAGTCTGGTAGAAAATTGACATGAGAATGTTAGAATTGGCTAACTGCATAAATATTTCCTGTCATACATTGTTGGGTTCTTGGTCCAATGCTTCCACTTACTAATTATGTGTCCCAAACCATGTCTCTTAACTCTCTGAGCCTCATCAGAGAAAACCTTTCCATGTCCTCATCTCTAAAATAAATTTAACATTATTTCCTATGTGGGCAGTGGTGAGGGTTATATGAGGTAATGTGTTTTAAAAAAAATCAGTATAAAGTCCAGCATGAAACAAATTTTCAACAGCTATCTCAATGCTTGAGCTCATCTTTTTTCTTTCTTTCCTTTTGATCCAACTAATAAAAATATTTTCAACTTACTGGTTAAGACAGTGCTATAAGATCCCCCTTGGGGCTTCATTTATTTAGAACTGTTCAGATATGTAACTATTTTGTGTAGTGTTTCAGGGGACACAATCAAGATTAGACAGGATCCCAAGTACAGGATTATAGTTTAATAAGGGAAACAGCACAGACACACATCCCGTCTATAAAAATAGAGCTACAACAATTACAAAATGTGATGAATATTCAACAGGAGCCAGAATTATGTTGATGGTGTGGAGGTCACTGGATGTTAGAGAAATTGTCCTGGAAGAAGAGGGCCCAACACTGTAACTCAAAAGGGAAAAGGGAAGTGATGAAGCAGAGGAAAGACGTTATCCAGAGCAAATATTTGGACTGAGAGTGGGTATCAAGGTCAAGTGGAACGTGGCACTGAATGTGAGCAAACACCCAACCAGGCAGGTGCTCAAGAGTCTCACTGTACCTGAAGTTATCCAGAACTCTCCAGTAGTAAATACCTGAGTCTGCCCTGAGCCAGAAGGTATCTATGTTACAGGCTTTTTTATTTCCCTCACTTCTCTCCATTCCATCAAACTGTGCCTGTTCTGTATTCGAGCACTGAGGTGTCCTCTTCTCTGTTTGTAAAGTAAACTAAGCTCATCTGACATAATAACATGTATTAATAAGAGATGTGTGTACTCATTCAATTAACATTTATTATTTATATAACACAAATTTCTAAATTAGTACTAATAGACCATTAAAAAACTTAAAGTACAAAATGAACAATTGCTCTTGACCCCTCTCTTGTAGCTTAAACTCTACAACACAGAAAAAAACAGATTTAGCCCATTAGAATTAAAATAATCAACAATAAGCACTAAACTAATACAAGTGAAATTTAATTGCATCTGACCTACTGCAGCATAAATATATATGTCATATCATGAAAAAAAAATCACCAGATTTAGAGGAAAGATAAGTGTGTTCATATCTGACTATCTGCTAAAATTCTGGGTGATCTCGGGCAAGTCACAATTACAGTTATCATTTTAATAGAATAAGATGAGAGGAATAGATGATTTCTGAAAGCCCTTTCAGATCTAATGTTCTATCAACAACTGAGCAATCCTCTTAATTTGGATTCTAGCCTTGACTTCCTTCAGTCATTAGAAGGACACACACCAGTTTCAGCAAGGTCTCCTGGGCAAGAACTGGGTCTTGCATCAATATTTACCCTTTCAATACATCTCTTTCACATAATGAAAGTCCAATAAATATTTGGTAATAAATCATTCTTCTTGTTATATTCATATTTTCATGACCTCAGGAAATTTGTCCCAAGATAGTTCCAAAAACTGGATTGACTTGTCTACACAAATAACAATGGCTAATCCAGTCTAAGATCCAGTTCTAGTGTAAAAATGATAGTGGGGCACAGGACACAGGTTTTAAACTGTTCACATTCAGTTCTCAACATGAGTGAATGTGGTCCCCAAAAGCCACTGACACTACTGCTCTTGTGCTCTGTTAAAGTGCTGCGACATCTCCCATCATGCCCCTGTGTGATTCATCTTTCTGGTTTAGTCTTCCCTTTGTTCATCAGAGGAGCACAGAGTTGTTGTGGTAATTTCATCAGCTTCAGAAGAAGCCAGAGTAAGTGTGCTGGTTAAAATGTTCAGTGAGCACATCTGTAAGCATGTTTCTCGTGAGAAACGAAAGACAAGGCTGCAATCACAGTTTTAGGAGGCAGCAAGCAGAGCAACCCAAAGTCAGAAAACCAACAGCAAATGGCATGGACACTAAGGAGAGAAAGCCCCACAGCAGGCGACAGCTCCGCTGACCAGGGACAAGGCAAAGTCAAAGTGCTGGGAAGCCTGGAAAATGAAGAGCCATCATTGCATTAAACTGATGCAAATCACGTTCCTTGTTATTACTCTATCATTTGCATTTATTTTTTTAATTTTAGATTGGTAAGTAGAAATATATTTATGATATATGGTACATGGTCAATATGATATATGGTTTAGTTAATAAAATAAATCAAAACTTTCAAGATTTAGTGTGATCATTTTATAGTATAAACAAATATTGAATCATGTTGTATACTTGAAACTAATGTTATATGTGAATTACACGTCAATAAAAATTTAAAAACTCAATTTTCTAGTTACCATGTAGTACTTAATACGTTGTAAACGATTTAGTAAAACTAAATATACTATTTAACCAGCATTATATTTACTTTTAAAAATAAGGAGCAGGAAAGAGATCAACTATTAAAATAAATGCAGCAAATTATTTTACGCAGACAGATACACCCACAAGGAGAAAAAAGTCTGAGAAGGCAATTGTAAATGTTCTGTGGGACTAGTATAAAAATCATGGCCTCAGCTCATGGGTCCCTTTAATACTGTCACTATGTCATAATGGACTTTGGTTTGGAAACCTTTTGTGTTCTCGCCATAATCAGTTCTGTGAGTCAGATCAGCAGCATCCAGAAAGCCCCTGTTGTTTGACTCTTAGCTATGTATAGAGACATCATATATTGTACATGTGTACAATCTTTTTCTTTTTAGGAGTATACTATCATGTATAAACTCAAGTAAATGTGTATAGTTGTGACCATGCAAAAAATATGCAATGATATCCCTAATAAAATCTTCTTTTTGAGAAATAAGCTATGGAGGTTGCATTATGTTGCATATATATGTATCTATTATATGGTGTATATGAGAATATAAAATGTCATGAGAAGTAAAACAGACCCTGAGTAATCATCTTTAAAATATTTTTCATCTGAGATGCATGGAACTTAAAAAATACCACTGACCATGAAAGTCTAGTTTAGATGCTGCCTCTTCTGTGAACATCCCAATTCACCCACTGGAAGTGACTTTCCCTCCTCTAAGCTTCCTCAAAATTTGATTTTAATCTCCATTCTTCATGTTCTAAGGATCGTGTTATGTGTTGCAGGATTTATTTTCAATAATTGGGTTTTCAGCTTGATTATAAACACCTTGAAGGTAAAGGATGCAACTTAATATTTGTAAACTCTATTCGCACACACACACGCACACACGCACACTCCTTACTATGTTGTAATCATTTAATAAATGTTTGTTGGATGAATCCATACCTCCTTTTGCCCTAGACAGCTCTGGAGTCACAGAAGCAATAGCCTTTATCGCTTTAATTTATTCTGATTTTCTCCCCAAATAGAACATCTTGGAGATCTCAAAATCCAGTGAAGGACTCCAAATGGAGCTGATAAAAAAGTGCACAACTTCTCTCTGGGTCATCTGGAGAGGAGCAGCTCTCCCTGGCCCCATGCAATTCTCAGCCATCTCTATATATGACTTGTGACAAGAGAGCATTTTATCACCCAAAAGAGAAATTCTATCACTGTGAAAAACCCGGAAGGCAGAATGACTCATCAGCCAGAGGTGATAGGAAGTCTGCAGTAAAACACAATGATGAAACGGGGCCTGGTTCCCACATGGATGAAGGCCTGGTCCACGAAGGGATGGAGCAGCGCGTTGGTAGTAGCTGAACAAGAAGTCAGTGGGGCACAAAGGAAAGACCACTGGACCGGGGGGTCAGAGGCCTCAACACCAGGGCTTATCTAATTCTTCACTGAAGGAACATCACGTGATATCACTGGGCATCAGGGAGTTTTACATTCTCTTACTTTATAAATTGAAGAAGTTAAACTCAATGTACTCTGATTCTATAAGCTGTTAAATGCTACGATTAGGAATCAAATATATCTTAAGTCTCTTGGGAACTATTCAAACCAAAACAATATTTTGAGAACTGTTTTAAGCATATTATCTGAGCCTCAAACAGATACTAATAATAGTAATAATCATTATTAGTCATTTATTTAACAGATATTTATAAGGACCTGCCGTGTGTCAGGGGCTGTCGTAGGCAATGAGGACACGGCAGAGAACAAAACATATGTGGCTTCGTGGAGCTTATATTCTAGTTTAGGGAGATGACATTTAACACATATAATCCAGTGTGTCTGATTGCAACGAGGACCTTGGGGGAAAATACTACAAGGAGTGGTGACGGACGTGCCAGTGCCAAAAAAACATTTTAGCGCATAACTATTGAATATTTATTAGGGAGCACATATTTTACACACCTCTCATTTCATCCTAACAACAATGCTGTGATATAATTAATATGATATCTTCATGCCTGTTTTACAGATTGAAAAAAAAGGGGCACAGATGCATGGATTAAATTTCCCAAGGTCACCGAGATAGCAAGTAATGAGACACCAGAGCCTGTGCCCTAACGACACTGTGGTATTGTCTTCTGCCAGATGATAGCATAATACAAGTCTTTGAGGATTTCATTAACCAAAATAAGCACACATGTTCTGTGCATTTAGAACTCTTTCTTTTTTCCACTATGTTGAGTACACAAAAATTATTGAAAGGGCATCAAAATTTTTAGGAGTTGGCATCCTGACACATGATTTTTGTCTTAAATCAGTGCATCTTGGGTAATAAGTTTCCAAAGCAGCATGTAGCCACCATAATTAAAATACTGAAATTGAATAACAGAAAAATCATTACCAAGACCCCACGCCATTAGGTTGGTGGAGTGTTCTCAATAGAGAAATCCCAAGATACCCAAATCATCTTTGTACATCAGGCCTGTTCAAGAAGATACACTGGTCACGTTTCAGCAGAACATAACACCAGAGGCTGTAACAGAATCAGATTTCAGAGGCAGTCAGGGTGAGGTAGAGCGGTGGTTCAGTGCCTGGGCTCTGGACTCAAGCATGGCTTCAAGCTGGGTCTCTCGCCAGCTCTATCATCCCTGGCAAGCCTACCAACTTCTGTGAACCCGTCCCCTTATCTCTAAAGAATAATCATAAGGGCAACCCTCTATGTTGTTGCTGTTGTTTTTTCATGCGAACTAAAAGAGTTCATGTATGCTGAAGTCCGAGCACAGTACTGGCATATAGAAAATCCACAATAAATGTGATCTACTGTTACTATCGTGAATAAATGTACCAATGTGAGCGGAAGGGATCTGCATACTCAGAAGAGTAATAGATCTGACATCTAACAGGATACTTAACGTTATTTTTCAAAGAACCCACTCTACATGTGCATATTGAAGGAAGCCACTTCTCTCCTTTCCCAAATTGCTGCCTCGGGACCATGTTTGGATACTAACAGTTAACAGTAGCCGCATTCCCAAACAAAAGAATGCAGCGACATAACTTTGACTTGTTTCTGTACATTTATATAAGTAACTCAACTAATGAGTGTCTTACAAGAAGAAAGAATGAAGATGTCTCCACTGGTGTGTAAAAACATTCATATAGACTCAGCCCCTTTATCAGCTCACATTAGCCCCTAATGATCTGAGCATTTCCTCCCTCTGTTTGGATGACTTGAAGCCACTTTCCAGCAAGTAAACTCACAACATTAAAGCAATGTTCATTCCCAATTTACACCAGATTTCAACCCATCATATCAACAGCCCATCCAGCCGGAAAAAAAAAAGATCTTTCTTACACATGGTTTCCATGGTGTTGATGTGTTTCTGTCCTAAACAGACAGATGTAGACGAAGCCATGCATGTTGATGCCATTATAAGGCTGTGACATGGGCAGAAGTTTCCTGACACACACATGCGATCTCACACACATTGTGAACATCCTGTTTATTTGGCTTGTCCTCTGGTGATTGGCTGTGGTATATCAGCACATTACTGACAGCTGGGAATTTTTCCAGTAGAACGTGCCTTTCCTATGACAAACATCCAAACAGCAACGGGAACACATGTCTGTCCATGGTGTCCATACAAAGCAGCATAGTTTCTCCAAGTACACAGCATGTTGTGCGCTTGGGTTTTGTTGGGACGCCACCGAGGGGCTCCGGTGACCTTCAGAGGCTGTATGAGATAATACATTCTTGGACCCCTATTTCCGGACTGCTTAGGGCAAGGTCAGGATGGCAAATATCCCACTTCCACAATATCAGATGTTACGGTAATTCCTTTTAGCTAATGTGTAAGAGTAAAGGAATGCCTTCAAACCCCATCTAGGCCGTGTGGAATCTGTTGAAAATGCATGACAGCTGTGGGCTTTGGCGAGGCTGTCTGTGAATGTATGAGATTTGGAAACAATTCAAAGCTAGAAATAACTGTACAACTCATAACTCTGCACCACTGCGTTTTCTCTCTCTCTCTCTGTGTGTGTCTCTCTCTCTTTCTCTCTTTCTCTCTCTCTCTCTCTCTCTCTCTCTCTCTCTCTCTCTCTCTCTCTCTCTCCCTCCCTCTCTCTCTTCCCATCATTCATTTATACACACTGTAGCTGGGTCACAGTCTCATCCTCATGACTTCCATGCATTCTTCAAGGCCCAGAGCTGTGGGTATCACCCTCCACACACAAACACAGATGTGGAAAGAAGAAAGAAGCGGGGGCGGGGGTCAGAGCAACAGAAGGATTTTAATAAGGCACAAGAACAGGAAATTGAGAAAGAGACTTGTTTTTAGTATCCAATTGGGAGTTGAGAAGCAGCAGCAAACTCACACACTTGTTTAAAAGCCCATCTGCAGTTAGAATCATCATCGAGTTTTCAGATGATTTATAGAGGCACTCATTTTCTTAAACCTGCATTATTCTCATAATCGGTGACTATTTACCCTTAGCTCTTGCACTTTTTATGTGTATTCTATGCTGTGCCCCTCACAATTTACTCCACAGCGAGTGTGTGTGCAATGCTTTGGAGAAGAGCAGCTGATTGGGAAAAGGAGCTGGGAGAAATGGGGTCCACTCAAAGACCATTTTCTTAAATCAAATGACTAATATCCAAATACCTTATTGATTCTCACCTCAGAATTCCTGCCCCTGACATTTGGATTTAATATCATTTCAAGGCATTCTGCAACTTGGTGCCTCGATAATATGCCATCCTGAGAACCACTGCTTCTTCTCCTGTGGCTTCTACTACTGCTATGTATACATAAGATATTACCTCTTGGTGCAATCACGTTATTCTAACAGAGTTTTTCTTTCTAGTTAACCCCAGCTTTGACACATACGGCGGCTGTGTGTCAGTCGTTAACAACAGACTCTGAGGCTAAAATAAGCCCCACAGTATCATTATTGAAAGTGTGGCCAAGATAACTCCCCAAGATGAAGGTTTAAAAGTAAAGAATTATTTCTGTAGCTAATATTATCCCATCGATATGCTAAAATGAAACAAAAACACAGCCAATATAGATACTTTTTTTAAGTTAGGGCATGGAAAACAATGTAAAAGAGGGAAAAACAATTTCCATTGAGAATTTGCTGGATTCCCTCAAGCACCTCGTCAGCCAGCTGGATTGAGTCGGGTGTTCAGAAGCAAAGAAAAAATTACTCTGGCTATCCATGCACTAAAATTTATAACACCTAACTCAAAGAATAGATTCCCAAAGAAACTCACTTGGGGGACACATACTGGCCTGGGGCATTTACTCTTGCATTAAGCTCAATTCTAACAAGCTGTGTTACTTGGATTCCCAGGCCACACTGGATTAGAAACAGCACATTAGAGAAAGACAGGGTTTGGGTAAGAAGAGTGTGCTGGCAACAACCTGAGGCACAGCTGGCCGGCTCGCAGCAAGAGAAAAGACCAACAGTTGAGCAACGTGTCCAGGCATGTAGGACAGAGGCCCCAGACAGCACAGTGCAGCACAGAATGATAATGGACGGCCAGTGTTGGCCCTGGGTCAACAAGGAAAAGACACATCCACATAAGAATTCATGGAAGCCTAGAACACATTTAAGGTACATTCACATCAAAACAACATAAAATTAGAGGTTTTAGTACTTCAGAGGAGCGGACTTCCTTTATGTCTAAAACAAATAAATGTAGAACACTTCATTGTCCCCAAATAACAGATCTTTTGTTACTGTATTTAAATACAGAAGACTTATAAATAAGAATTTTGGGTGGTGAGACACTATTTATTTCACAACACCCATCCATGTAGTAACTTCCGAGTCAGGCACATTTTATAGCATGACTCTATACCTGAGGATATGCATAAATATTCCAATAATAGACATCTGTGGAAACAAATTGGTCCTCATTCAACAGCCATTCTTCTCCCCTGCTGTTCTCATCCGAGAGCCCTGTTTCCAAACTTAGCTGCTGAGAGATCTGCAGACTTGTTCTCCCAAGCTCCTTGCAGCCAGAGGTGACCACATGACTCAGTTTAGCCACTGAGGCAAAAGAAGAAATTCAATAGAGATTTCATTTACCCGGAAGCAAGTGAAGCTTAAGCTCAGGGTCCCCACCTCACAGGGAACCCAACCAAGGTTCTGTGTCTGATTTTGCATTTTTAATATCATTCTGTTTCTCTTGAAGAGGATCCCCAAAATTCCAACTTTGGTAAATTAGCATATTTGCAAGAGGTGCCCATGGAAGCTCAGAAATGGTCTGTAATACTAAACATTTCAAATTTTTCTTAAATTTAGTACAGGTAAATCTAGAAGTAATATTAGTTCAGGCCCCACTAAACCTGAAATGCAGTAGTTTCCCTCCTGACAAAAAGAGAATGTCACACAGAGAGTTTTCTTTTCCACCTCCTTCCTTCCTGCTTCAGATTCTTCCATAAGGATATAATTATTACAGCAGCAGCAGCCATCCTTCTATCATGAGTGGAATGCTGAAAGAATTCTAGACATTCTGCCCCTTCACATCATTTAGCCCTCGAGCCGTCTCCTTCCAGATTTCTTGTTACGTGAGAAAAATATACAATAAGAGGTTATTTAGGTTTTCTCTGTCAGGAAGCAAAAAGTATCCTAACTGATGTAGCACTTGACCTTGGCAGGGCCAATTAGAGACTTGCCCTGAATTTTTGGACTTGAGACTCAGGGTCCTTTTGTTGGCTGAATTCACAAGCTTTAAAAGTCTGCAACATTTGGCTACCTGCATTCTTGCCACATGGTTGAAACCACTCTGCAGAAAGAGAGGAGAATGGGCTTGACACATGGAGAGAAGCGAAGCTAAGAGACAGAGAAAGAAGCCTGATGCTCTAGGTCCTGAGTCCCGATGTGACAAGCGATCGTGACCTTTTACCAGTCATGGTTGCCAATTATTTCAGACCTTCCATTAAGATCCTCTGTTTTGTTTAAAGCAATTCAAGTGGGATTTCTTTCACTAATAAATTAAATAGACTAATTAGTAAAGTTTCTTTTCCTTCTTCCAGATGTTACCATTCCCTATGTCAATTTGATCTCTTTCCCTTCTGCCAAGGAGCTGGAATCCAATGCCACGGCTTCACATGCTCTGGGTGGTTAAGAGCAAGCTGCAGTCAGACACACCTGGGCTCACTTCCTGTTCTGCTACATACCAGCAACTGAGGGTTGGCAAGTAACCATCTCAAAGCCTCGTTTATATTATTTCAAAGAAATGGGTCATGGTAATATCAATCTTACGTGGTTCTAAGAAATAAATAAGCTGATATGTATGGAGCAGTTCATGGGATGCTTGACACATAGTAAACACTTACGAAATATACTATCATCTCACAGGCAAATAGTATCATTATAATTTCTGAACCACAAGACAAAAGCCTTTCACTAACATCAATCTCTGCCTTACATTTGAATTCTACATGTTTTATTTCCTTCTGCGCCTTTCCATTAATATTTACCAATTTCACCTTAAACTAATCTGTTCTCACTTTTCTTCTTTCCATCACTCCTTTCCCACCCACACTACAGTTCACAGCCACAATTTAGCTTATGACACTAATATTATTCTCCCAGTCACCCAGACCCAATCCTCAGTTAGCAATTGACTTATTACTCACCCTGTCCCAGGTATGTATAACTTATTCCTAACTAAAACAAAAATGAAGAAATAATCACAAGGATTACAAATTACAATTATTTGTATTTTTCTTTTATTTAGTTTAGTTAGTCAATATCTTTTAAACTAAGTTTGAGACTACAAATTTGAATCTCAAATTTGAAACCACAGACGGTGGTTTAAAATAAACAAGATGTCTTTCATTGGTCATAAAGAACTTGTTTTCTCTATGAGGAGATATGACATGTGGGCAAACTATTACTGCATTTATCACATTTTTCCAGCCATTTGGGAAAAAAAAAGCAGTGTTTAGGGATTTCAGAATTATAGACCACTCCTCTCTTAAGTACAATTTTAGAGAGTATTACCCTTGGGTAAGAAGGATCCTCTCTTTGGGGCCCCACACTTCCGAGAGCCCTGCACATTATAAACATACAAACTGAATTTATGGAAGAACACACAGACACCCTGTCATCTGGGATCCGGCAGGCACAGCTGATCCATCCTGATGTGTAATTTTAAACACTGGCTCTCATGTCAAACCTCTTTCAGTTCCCAAATAGTCATTTCTTCAAATCTCTTGCTGTTTGTCCCCAAAACAAAAGATGACTGCCTCTGCATGGTATGGAGCAGCATGAAGGCAGTTGCTACTGACTAGAGGTGAGACTGCTCTGTTACGTGGGCGAGACGTGAGCAGCAGAATCAGTTAGGTAAGAGAAAGTACAAATCAATTATCCTTCTCTGCATGGATGAAATTGACTCTTACAGGATAAAGTGCCCTTCCCCAGCTGTGGCTGAGCATCCATTTTTCTCCATATGCTCCAGGTGTGACATCTGTACATATTCCAACTTTGGTAAATTAGCATATTTGCAATAGGTGCCCATGGAAGCTGAGGAATGGTTTGCAATATTAAACATTTCAAATTTTTCTTAACTTGAATATAGGTAGGTCTAGCATGAATATGCATGACTTGTGATACTGATAGTTTATATTACAATATGAATTTACATACTGCTTTGAAAGAAGGTAAAACCAATATTCTATTTTTTTTATGTTTTTAAAATTTGTTTTAATGGTATACAGTACATATTCTACTGCAAATTGCTTTCTTCATTAAAATTTTTAATCTATCAATTTTTATGCATGTAGATCTAATTCATTGTAATGGTAATATAATAGTCTATTGAATGAATATGCCATAGTTTATATATTTCCCTATTCACAGACATTCAGAGTGTTTACAATCTTTTGCTATATAAACAATGCTATATTAGATATGAGGTTTCTCTAAGTAACATGCCTAGAAGTGGAATTCTTTAGACTTTAGAGTAGTTTTTTTTTTTTAATTAAATTTATTGGGGTGACAATGGTTAGTAAAATTACATAGATTTCAAGTGTACAATTCTATAATACATCATCTATATGTCACATTGTGTGCTCACTACCCAGAGTCAGTTCTCCTTCCATCACCATATATTTGACCCCCTTTACCCTCTTCTACCATCTCCCCTTCCCCTTCACCCTCTGGTAACCACTAAGCTGTTTATTCAAGGAATTTAAAATAAGTCAGATATTTTCTGTAATGATGATATTTTGTCATAAATCTCCTAATTACATGGTTGAACATGATGTAACATGGTCATTTAGAATCAAATACTGCTTTAAGAATTTCATTGACAGTTCCAGTTATGATAGCCTCAATAGAATTCTCCAAATTAAAAATTTAAAAACCAAAACTCTAAGAACTATGTTGACTCAAGAAATGCTGTCTAAATTGGCATCATCACCAATATAAAACAATTGTGTAAAAAAACTCTTGATTATAAAAACATTACTGATTTTGCTAAAATAAAGACAAGAAAAAATTTAAGAAATAAATATGCAAAACTGTATTAATTATGTTTATATTTTACTACTTATCCAAACACTGCCTGTTGATCTACAGGAAGACTACCTGCACTATAATAGTAAATTTAGTAATCTTGGCTATTATGCCAACTTTCAGATCTGTCAACACCAAAATCTTACACATTTTTCAATTTTGACTAGATATCAAGGCTTTTAGCTAGATTTCTATCTTTTCAATATTTAGACAAATAGTATGTGGCTCTCCTTCCTGCTTCAGTCCTAAGCCTTGCAAATGTAAACAGCAAGACTACGTTTAAAGGCTCTTTATGGGTTAAGGACAATGTGAATTTAGCTTTGAAATACAGGTACCTTGAAGAAATATCAAACAAAGTTTGGATCAGGCAAGCCTGTAAGGAGGCACCACCAAAGAGAAGAAGAGAAGAAATGAAAAGGAAGAAAGAAAAACTACGTATGAAGGACCTTCAGGACACTTGTGGGATAAGTCTAGGCAGACCTCTAATGGTTTTATTTGTATAAGGGTTCAACACACTCCGGGGAAGAACAGTGACAAAATACTTCGGAAACGACTGAACTTCAAGACTGGGATGTCTAGACAAGGTGGAGGGATAGAGACTATCTCTTCGCCTTTTGGGATGTGTTTCCCTAGGACACAAAAAACTTATCCTTCGGTGGGAACATGTCACCAAGCTGTGTCCTTGTCCAGAGCTAGGGGTCAAAACAGTGTTGGCAAAAAAAAAAAAGGACTTTGGAGTGCAGTATTGCGGGATTCTTTCACTACGTCCTCTGAGTCAGTCTTCAAAGGAACTCTGCTAAGTTCCCCATTCAACAGTGCTTGGGGGTTGGAGTTGGGGTTGGTTGGGGGGAAGAATGATATGAATTTAAAAGTCACGACCTTGAAAGCAAAGGAAAAAATTGAGAAATTCCTCTACGAACCTATCAAAAAAAAAAAAAATTTGTAACAACATAGAAAAAGAACCTATGCAGAATTCTGTAATAAAACTATGAAAAGAAGAGAAAAAGTGAGAGCAAATTTTATGAAATGTGCACTTCTTTCAAACTTTCTAAGTTGGTTGTTTAAGTTTTAAAGATTTCTACTCAGCCACCAAGTTTCTGCAGAATTCTCATAAGTATTTTTCTTTTAGTTCATAAATATTTTTCTTGCTAAAATTGAGACTTTAGTATATGCCTCTTGACCTGGGTTCACATTTTATAGCTGAAAAAATATATAAAACCTCAAAGGAAGTCATAGCCAAATTGTTGAGTTTTAGTTGGTTTTAGGTCAGAGGGCAAGAATCCATCAAATTTTATATACTTTACACCTAAAATAAAGAAATAACCAAGTTTGCCTAAAACTTGGCCCTAATTTCCCACTATATCTGGAGCCAAATTTTTTCAGTTAATCTGGAACAAATACAGAGTTTTTAATGATACCTGAGACCAGGTGAATGTTTTTAATGATTTTGATGCTAAAAATTTCATAATGCTATAGAAAGCAAAAATTTTCCATTGACCAAATAATCACTTGATGATACTTAAGGACAGAGAATAAAGTTTCTTACTATCATACAGTACAACTCCTTTGTATTTAAAACTGATGGTTTCCCAAAAGCAGGCATATAATAATCTCATGATTCCATGTGGTTGAGGTCTTAGTTAAGACTGAATCATGGAATCAAAGTTCAAATATTCTTTTCCTAGTTAGTGATTCCTTCCACCCAAATTTCATAAGCCAAGGTCAATAAGAATAAAATGTATGAGTGAACAGAGGTTTTAAAACAACAACAGACTATTTATACTGTGGTTGTGATTAAGACATAAGGAGGCAACGTAAAATGAAATTCGATAAACTGATTTCATGAAGGCTAACAGTTTTCTTAAAAACAGAAACTAGAAATTCCAATAGGAACACAATTTATCTTAGTTCTAAAGAATTAATAAATTGTGGAGAGGTCGAGTTTGATTTCCTATTGGGGGAAAAATAGTAAAAGATAAATTTAAGCCAGAGTATCTTTCTCCCAAGATATACTTATATTCTAGATGTCTCCACTGGGGATTAAGTTAACAAATCTGTAGCAAGTTATTTCCACATTCCCAATACATACACAACAGAAGATATGTATTCTCTCTTTTAAGCTATTTAATTTAGATGATCCAAGCAAGTGCAGACCAGATCGATGAAGCACTATCAGAACACGAAATAGTCTCTAATCCAAATGCTAAATTGTACAGAATGAAATAGGATTTTAGAGAATGTAAATAAAGTTGTTAGCTAAATTTTAAGAACAAATAGATCTTGAGTTAGAGACTCACTGGCTCATATCCCACACGTAGTGAATTACTATTATTTACAGGTACTGTGTGAAGTTGTGGAAGGTCAAAGATGACAGAGTCCATTCTCTTTACGAAAAAGATTTACGGGGACATAGGAATATACAGAAGGAAAAAAGACAAGAAAAATTCAGTAAGTAATAGACGTAGGGTCAGGGTACAATGAAAGCAGAGAGAGAAGGCACCAGACTCAGACTGGAGTGGGGGTCGGTGGGGAACACACTTGAAGGAAACTTGGATACCAGACATGTAAAAAACAAACGGGAGGTCATGCTCGGCAAAGAAACCACATGAAAAACAACAATGAGTGGCAATGAGCAAAGCTTGTGGGCTAGAGGTAGGGTAGGGATCAAGAAATCAATCGAAATACGGCTGGGGAGCACTGGGAGGTCAGGAAGGATAGCTGAGCCAGGGCGGGTTACCGACGGCGCCGTGGTTAGATGACAGCTCCCCAAAAGATACAGCTGTATCTGAATCCCCAGAACCTGTGAATGCAACCTATTTGGAAAAAGGTGGAATGAAGTTAAGGATTGGAGATAGGAGACCATCCTTGATTATCTGGGTGGGTCCTAAACCCAACAACTAGTGTACTTATAAGAACGAGGTGGAAGGATATTTGGCACAGAAGAGAAGGCACAGAGGAAGGAGGAGGTACCAGGAAGACAGATGCAGAAAACGCAATTTTGCAGCCCCAAGTCAAGGAATGCCAACAGCTACCAGGTACTGGAAGAGGCAAAGAATAGATTCTCCACTAGCACCCACGGAGGAAGCACGACCTTATGACACCCTGATGTTTGGACTTCTGTTCTCTACAACTGTGAAAGAAGACATTTGTGTTGTTTTAAGCCACCTAGTTTGTAGTTTGTTATGACAGCCCAAGGCAACCAGGACAGAGGGCCTTGAGTTCCACAGTCTAGGCTGCTCTGATGAGCAATTATTTTATTTTGTTGTTGAGGTTGTTTAAAAGTGGAATGCAAGATTGATAGGGAGTTAGGGCAGGAATTATAGGAAAGGAAACCTATTGATAGATTATTATAATGATTCAAGAAAGAGGTCATAAGACTGTTATCAAATGCATAATTTTCAAAATCTGAAAACAACATCATTTTCATACAGATACACAGTCAAAGTTTTACTGAATTTATTTTAAAAAGATCAGCAGGGTAAAGGCAGCTATCCTGCTGATTCATTATACTAAAACATACTGATCAATGTATATAGAGTCAAAGAAAAAACAAAGAAATCTGTAATGAGATTGCTCAATTACAACTAGCACCACAACAGAAACAGATTATTTTTCCTCAGGGCCAGAAATCACAAACTTTGGCTTATCTCCTTGATTGGGCTAAAACCATCTGCATCACTACCAGACAGATAAACATGTGCATCTTCTCAGTTTTCTACAAATTTGTATCTATCCTTACAAGGTTGTGAAATGTCCTCATGGATTCCAGTAAAGGTCAAGTAAAGGAAAGTTGCATTCTTAAGACATGGACCTTTAGGTGAGTTTGCTAGACAATGACACAGCTTAACGATAGAAATCATGCAGTTATCTTTTTGCCTTCCTTCCAAGTTTTGGATGTTTTATTCTTAATATTTGACACTCAAGTTGAGTCAACAGAAGAGGGGAAAGCATTATTTTAGAGACCTTGCGAAGAAAGAACTTACACAGAAAGACTCATAGTTACCCCATTCTTAGGAGAATTCAATAAATTAATTCATGCCAAGCACAAGGAGCACCTTCACAAATATTCTGCCATTATATAACGTTATTCTGTTATAATTTAGAAAACCTTCTAAGAGGATGTATTTTTAATAAAATATATTTGTATTCCTGTATTCAATAATATCTGAGTAGTTACTATGTGTGTAAAGTTACATGATACTTTCCTTCAAGGTCTGCATTGTTTTACTAACATTTGAAAGGTTTAACAAATAAATTAATAAAAGAACAAAATACCATATGATAAATGGTAACTATATTTAATCAAGTGTCAAAATGTATGATTCTCTGCTTATCTAGGTCTTAAATGTACAATAGTTTCTAGGAGAATTTTTGTGCACTGGGGAAGGTAACGAGACATGATTACAAAGCTAACAAGATACTAGATTTCACAGATAGCCAAGAAAGAGAATTTTGTCTGGGCTTGAGTAGAATGTAGAACGGACAAAATTAGGTCTTCATGAATCCCATTCACAAAATTTGTCCTCAAAACAGACTCAGTAACAAGATGAACTTCCTTGGAAATATAATACAAGCAGAAGTCTTGTTGGCACTTGATGAAAAAATATGACCATAATTTTTTTGTTAAATAAAATAGTTTGATGATTTTAAAAGGAGCTGTAAGTATACTGGCAACTTGTATTTTAGTGGCTACACAGATGAAAATGTCATGTCAATTCACATAATTAAACTTTGGTTTTAACATTGGAATTTGTCCAGGATTGTACATGTGATGTGACAAACATAAGAAACTTGTTTCCAGAATGCCACTTCTCACCCACAAATTCAACGGAAATGCTTAAATTTAGTTCCCACAGTGCCTGGTTCATAACTATTATAGAATTTATCATATTTTATTACAATTTTCCTTACTGTCTCCCTCAATAAAATGTTACGTCCTCAAAGGCAGCGACCATATTGTTCTCATCAAAAAATTCAGAGTAACTGCCTGACACACCCTAGATTCTCAATTAATAGATGATAAATTGTAAAGGAATGCATTCATAAATAAATGAAAGATTTGGGGGCATTTTTCCATGAAATGAGGTTAAGGTAAGTTTGCTAATATTATACAATGAGACCTCTAAAGGTGAGTTACTTCACTTTGTCCCATGACTATATAAAACTTCCCTCAAAAGAAAATATCATTAAGAGTTTATAAGCCAGAGCATTAAATCATAGACACAGATATAGAGAGAAACCAGAATATGTTACCCCAAAATTTGCCACTTTAACATACTGACTATTCTGAACTAAAGGCACTTAAGAAACAGTAGGTGTGAGGACACTCTGACCCCCTCTGTTTCCACAGTGTCTCTCGCATTTTCCCCACACCAATGACTTGACAAGCATCAGTCACCATAGTGCCGAGGCCACAAGACTGGAATTTGCACTGGATGCTTAAAGAATAGCTACGCATGAGTGCTTAATTGGAGCTCAAGACTAAGATATGAGGTCTGACAATAGGTTTGCGAACTTGTTGCCACAATGTTGCTAACATTTTTTGGTATCAGAGCGATTATTCATTATGAATTTGCACCAACTGGACAAACAGTTAACCAAGTTTACTATTTGGAAGTGCTGAAAAGGCTGCATGCAAAAGTTAGACGATCTGAACTTTTCACCAACAATTCATGGCTCTTGCATCACGACAATGCACCAGCTCACACAGCACTGCCTGTGAGGGAGTTTTCAGCCAGTAAACAAATAACTGTATTGGAACACCCTCCCTACTCACCTGATCTGGCCCCCAATGACTTCTTTCTTTATCTGAAGATAAAGGAAATATTGAAAGGAAGATATTTTGATGACATTCAGGACATCAAGGGTAATATGACAGTAGCTCTGACGTCCATTCCAGAGAAAGAGTTCCAAAATTGCTTTGAAGGGTAGACTAAGTGCTGGCATTGGTGCATAGCTTCCCAAGGGGAGTACTTTGAAGGTGACCATAGTGATACTCAGCAATGAGGTATGCAGCACTTGTTCTAGGATGAGTTCATGACCTTAATTTTCTGACCTCATATTTAAATAATAGCCAATAGGGTGAATGAGTCAAATTTTAGGGACTATAGAGTTCAAGAAAAGATAAGGAATTTGGGGAGTTTTGATATGAGAAATCAAAGCAGAGGCAGGAGTGTCAGAATCAGGGAATCTAGCTAGGGAAACATATGGTGATCACCACTTTATAAAGAGCTTCTCTTATTCAATACAATTTTCTCAGAATTTGGGTATTTGGAGAACCTTAGCATCTATTTTCCACAAGCAAGAAAAAAGGACAGTGTGCTGTGACAATGTATGTCCGCACAGATACAGAGGGCTCAGTGACGGAAGCATTAAATGAAGTCTAGAATTGAAGGTGACAGCTAAATGTTATTTGTGATTCAAGAATACCAAAGCAGAGCTCTAAGACATTAGAATAAATGTTTAAAAGAGAAAAAAACAGCAACCAGTAATTCTTTTGATTGGCTACGAATGTCAAGATCCCAGGAATACCCATTAAGACACCCACACAAACACTACAGATCTAAAGTTTCAGTCACACTTACATTCACCTGAGTCAGATAGACCACCGGTTATGTAAGATTATCCTGAATTCTCCATTTCATTTTACAAATCAATCCACTCAGCTCTGAATTTGAAGATGGTATGAGGCAACACAAAATTTTGTTATTTAATCAGGAAAGAATTGCTTAACGGGATGAGCATACAACGTAAACTCTTAGCTGAGGGACTCCTTATTGTAAAGTGGAAGGGAAAGGAGACAGCGCAAATTTGAGGAAATTGAATTCTACTGACTGCTATGTAATAAAAATATGATACTTTGAACATGACGCTCGCTCTACATTGAATGCAGTTCTTGACACATTTGTTCCTTTGTGCAACCAGTTCACCTTACTTGCCCTTCAAATTTAGCTCAAATGCCTTTCTTTTCCCCAGGGATGCCTATCCCATTCCAAGTAATTCTCTATTACTCTACACTCTTATGCAATGGTGTCTCTTTTCTTTATGTTACATATTTCAATTTTTAAACTATATAATCCATTCTATAACTATTTTTAAATGTCTTCCTCCCCCAAGAGACTGTAGAGACTATGTCTAACTTTGTTCACCATTTTAACTCTACCACCTGGAATACATATAGCTTTTCATATTCTAGGAGTTCGGTAATGTTTCCTGAGTAAATAAATGAATGTCACCACCAACAGAAGCCACTATTATACATTTAACTCCAATTAAAACAAGTAGAATAGTATCCATTTGTCCATAAAAATTGGATTAACATAGCACAGAAAAATATCAGAGAAAAATGAAAGGGAGACAAATACAGACTACTGCTGAAATTTCCTCTTTCAGAAATTAAAAAAAAAAAAAAAATTAAAACTGGTGACTTTCTTTAGGCAATGCCTCGCTTAAGCCCAGCTCCTGAAATCTGATCATATAATAAACAAGTAAGATGGTACAGTACTCTAGCTGTGCCAACAGAGAATTCTTTTAAAGGTGGTCTTAGTCATGTTCCCATTACACTCCGCAGTGGTGTCCCCTCGTAATTGCGACTAGGAGATTTGAAGAAAAACTCAGTGAATGTGATTAAGCGGCCAGGAAACAGACACCATGATGAAAGCCTAAAGGAATCAGGATTATTTCATTCCCAGAAAAAGTTGGCAGATTAACTAATGGAATGGTATGGATGGTGAGCAGCTGTTGCACATTCCCAAGACCCGTAGGGAAGGCAGGAAGGAGGCAAACTCGGGGTAAGGAAGGACTCAGCCTCCCTCTTCTGGAGTCCAACATACCATGTAGCCGTCTACCACGGCTCAGGTGGCCTCCCACTTCCCCGCTAAGCCCATTCTATCTCTGTACTCATGCTCTTATTTAAAGCCCTTGTAAAACATTTTCCCTGACTACAAAAGTTGGGTGAAAACCCTCCCAGGCTGCCACTCTCATTCTCTGCGGCAATTACTTTCATCTATTGTCTCTGAAATCTGTTCAAAGCATTTGATTAAGACAGAAAGCCTCCAAGGGTCTCAGATTTCTTTAATGTCTTAAGTCAAAAACAAAACTGTATTAGTGAGGATGAAACACATATCCATTTTTCATCATCATGGGATACACACTCAGGAAGACAAGATTTTTAAAGGGGTGAAGGCCAAGTTGTCTTATTGCCTATTGGCCGAAATTAGAATTTCTCTTCCTATCTTTTTAAGCTCTCTGTTTCTGGTGGTCCTGGCTGGAAGCAGGTGAGTGAAGGTGGAGAAGATGAGGTTGCAACACACGTTGCAGACTTAGAATGCTATGTCCTTGAAGTAACAGAGGGTCATCAGTGTTTATTGAGTCACACATGATAACCAACTTACTGCATGAACTTTCGTCCTAACCCTGGGCTTCTCTCCCACTTGCGGATACAGGCAAGGACCCACATGACTTCAAACAGCTCACAGTGTATGAGGATGAAAGGTATTCAGACATCTTATGTGACTTCAGCTTCTGTAGCCACTCATAAGCCCTAATGATGTTTTCAAAATGAATGATTCTTTCCCTTTATTGACTCACCACTCCCAGCAATCATTAAGAACTAGTGATTTGGGGCTTTATTCACATAGTGTACCAAAGAGTGTTTAATAAACTCCATTGAATTCATAAGATTTTCCTCCAGATCTTTGTCAAGTTTCACATGCAGTAATGTGATATCTTGACATCACTGACTGCTTTGAACATCATAAATGGTAATATCATTTTCCAAGACAATGTGTTCATTTATTCAACAAACCTAGTGATACAATCATGAACAGGACAAGCTGGATGTATTTTTCATGTGTTCCTATTTTTTATTCCCATTGGCTCAATGGAAACAGTCAAAAATATCATAAAAAGTTAGTATCATATTTTTGAGCAAAGTAATTGAAAAGAGTTCCAGTTCTAACTGCAGTGATAGATCCTCACCAGGTAATCTAATAAATTTGCCCCCACATTACGCAACCAAATTGAAGTGGGAAACAGATCTTGCAGAAATGTTTCTCATAGAAGCCCATTACCAGACATGGCTCTCCAAATGGAAAAACCTTAAATAAGCAACTTATATCAGAATAAAAAGGACTTAATAGGCAGATGGTATCTGCTACTGAGAGTCAGTTATAAGTACCAGCACTAAATTTACATTATCAGGAGCTTCCAAGCTCTTACAATTTACTAATACCTGCCTGAGTTCCTTTTCCTATTAAATAATACTACCAATCTGATACTCAATCAGATGTAGAATTACTATTAATTGAAGATTTCATTATAAATCTTAAAGCCTAGTGCAAAAATTTATACGAAGTCCAACAACTTATATCCCAAGAATTCATGTTCATTTATTTTAACACCAATAAATAAAAAGCATATAAATCCAACAGAGAATCAACCCTCTTAACTTTTATCTAGGAAATTTTAAAGTGAAACACTGAGCAAAGTTCCAATTCTTTGTGAGGACAAGCTAGAGGCATCTTATTTCTGAAAATTCTGAGAATAATTTGTGTTTTGAATTTCAGTTATGTGTATGCTTGTTTATGTACTTGTATATGAGTGTGTGTGATAAGTGAAGAGGATACATTTTCTTTGCTCCCACGAGTCAAATTAATTTTTGAAAATATATAAAAAGATCTATCTTTTAGAACCCAAAGGGAAAAATATGAAAAAGTCAATTAAGAGGGGATTATACTAAGACCTGATTTACAACCTTAAGTGCACTTTTCAAATATTCCCAGCCACATACTTCCTTTGTGTGGTTTTATTTTCAGCACACAGAACCACACAAAACAAAAATCATGAACAACAAAAGCTCAAGTGAAAATAGACACCAAAAAAAACAACCAAACAAACAAACAAATAAAAAACAATCCAAATATCTTTGAGGCTCAATGCTTTTATAACAATTATTTCGTGTCACCAGTTTTGTAGCATTTTTTTCTAGAACCAATGAATTTAAGGCTGCCACAGTATTTCATCTTTTGGTCTGCATTTATAGAACAGATTGGGGAAAAATGCCTATGTCAGAGTCCAACTAGAAAGAATTTATGCAATGCTTCCAAGTTTCTAATTGTATAAATATTCATGTTTCCAAACTGCATGTAATAATTAAAGTGGTGTGTTCTACTTCAAGAAAACCCATATTTCATATTGGACGTTACCCCTGGTAACATGGACTAGAAGAGCATTTCTCTGCTCTGTTACACATGCTTCTCATTTAGCGTCTAAAAATGATATAGCCATGTGATAGCCAACCAAGAAAAAAAAAAACAAGTTGATGGAAAAAGGCCTTGAAACTATAATATACTTTTTAATAAATGTTTTTATCAAAATAGATTCAACCAGGTCGGGCTCCCTCCCCAAAGAAGCATAGCTTGTGATAATCAAAGGGACCCCTTTTATCCGTGTGATAGAGTAATTAACGTATAAGAAACACAATTGCCTGTTGGGCTAAGTTAAATGTACTTCTCTATGGTGAGAGGTCTTAAAAGAATCTTACTCACAATAAACGGCTGTGAATCTGGTAGTAGCTCATTGGACCTCCCTGGGTTTCCTCACCCTCTTTATTTCTTCCCACTTTGCTCCTTCTACATCCCACAGTCACATAAGGTGAATAGGAGACGATCAAGACATCTAGTCCTTCTGGATAAACGGAACTCAAACTGCAAAACTAGGGAGCTGAAATGGGAGAAATGGGACGATTTCACCATAACAGCTACCTCTTATTGGGCTTCCATCAAACACCAAAAAAGGCGCTGGACACATCCTACGCTATCCCTAATCCTCCTTACCACTAACAACCTTGTGATAAACATAGCAGAGACAGAATCAAAAGCCAGGTCTCTCCGACTTCAAAGCCTACTTTTTTTTTCCTCCATGCTAAATTTCCTTCCTTTGGGGCCTGTGTGAGAGCTCCAAAAAGGTAGAGTTCTAATGTTCCTCCAACTGAATTAACTGAGTGAGCACAACAGGTGTGCACAGTGAACGGAGCCAAACACAGAAGACAATTTCCTGCCTGTTAGGAAGCAGATCTCGTTAAGGTCAGTTGTACTCAACTCAAATGGCATGATAAACAATGGTTTTACAGGAGAAGATCCCGTCCACACAGATCACAGACGCTAATTGACTTAAACGATCATCTGGAAAGCCATCGCCTGTGGTTGCAGTTCTGTACGTAACAGAAAAGCAGCATTCTAGTCTCAGGATGTTTAAAGATGGAGAGGGCACCGAGTATGCGCACGCAGCCCCAGGTGAGGCATTCGCCTGAATCACATACCTCAGGTGGCCAGCCTAAGATGGAGGAAGGGCACGATGCCAACGTCACCCGTTCCAGCCACGAAAGAATGGCAGCCGAATGTGGAAGATGCCAGTGTCATGCCATCCTGCCTCAGTTAGGTGCGTCTTCACCTTTATTTTAACATAAACCAGAGGTACCTTCATTTATGGCTCTGGCCCTCCCAGAGCACCAAGATTGCTCCGCAAGCTCTAGACGGGCCATCTGACAACTAACCTAGCCTAATAGATCAAATACATGATTTTTAAGTGTCAAAAAGTTCCACTCATATACAAAATATGAGTTTTCTTATTTCCTACTGAGCCGAGCCAGCTTACCATAATTTATTTCCTTAACACTAGATTATTATCGTAATTTTGGCTAAAACAAATATTCACAAAATTAATGCAAAAGGGAACTGTTCAGTTTGATTTATAGGACAATCTAGGAAAATGACTCTGCTCTCACATCCCTTAACGGCGTGAATTTGCGAATGACAGCAAATTGGCCTGATATGATTATCGAAGCTTATTAATGAAATTCCCCAGGAACTAGGCCTTGGTAGTATATAACAAAAACACATAAAATAATCCTACAAGTGAGGTTATTCTTTGTTTATTCCACTGTACTTTTTCAAATCATTCACAGTGTTTAATAGCAACATGAGTATGTTCTGAAGACTTGCCATGGAAATAGACTCAGTATTATAAGATAAACATACATTGAGAGATATTTGGAGCTGACATTAGTGTAATGCTCTAACACTGGACAAGAATCTGTTGTCAATTTTTTATAAGTGACAATAAAGACAATAATTTGGCCATGAATTTGTTCCAACTGCCTATAGTATTAACATCACGGGTATAAAATATTCCAACACGAGTAAACCAGACAGCAAGAAATGGCATATATTGAAATCTCTATAACATAAAATGCTATGGGAATATTTTTCTTGGGTATTGACGAGTATATAAATATTTTCAAACATTTACGTGAAGTATATTTCTATTATTCACATTGTTTGAAAGAAGTGCCATCTTAAACTCTCTGAGAAATTTTGAAAAAAGATTAAAAAGTTCTCTAGTGACTATGAAAACTAATATAACTGCTGCTGTCTCCAATTTCAACAGCCAGATTCACGAGTTTCATCTGATTTTCAACAACTAATTTCCTAGGTTTAAAAATATAGTTCCTTAGAACAGCTAATGTTTCCAATAAGCTGTTCTCTAGAGAGCTGGTTTGATAATTACCGGGCTCCCAAAACGTGCAATATTTCCAACACACATGGAGGAGCACACCTGGGTCCTCTGCCCAGTCTGGCCTCCCTAATCTCCATGTGAGGGTTTCCGACCCGTTGTGTCTGTTGGGTCTCCTCCATTCATCAAGGGACACAAATGGAAACGTTTTGATGTATGTTAATTGATGTTTGTCCAAGCATTATGAAGCAGTAATCCACAGGAGCCACAGAAGCTTTTCCGAGGCAAAGTCGAGGGAACAATCAAAGTTTGGAGTGGATTATTGCCAGTCCACACCCAAGCAAAGCCGACTTATAGCTTTTTATCCTTCCACAATGATACTATAAATAAAGCAAAGACATTTTTGTTCTCCTCTAATCCCCTCTATTATGTGGTCTTGTTTGCCGTCTCACGCAATTGGTGCAGTCTCTGCACTGTGAGCTCACCAGGAGGCAGGGGTAGGTTACAGGGCTGTCTGCTGGCCTCACACCATAGCCCAGTGGGACCTGGAGGGCCTGGCATGTCTGTGTTAGGTGAATCTCTGGGGCACAAGGAAGGAACTCATACATCCGAAGAAAGGGAAATGTTTGGAAAGTTGGAGTTAAAATGCAACAAATTCACTCTCAGGAATAAACAGAAATAACTAAGTGGTTGCCCAGTGGAATGCTCTAGGTCTTGCGTCCGTTTAGCAAAAATAAAAATGAAGAGCACATGTATGTATAATATGGTATCCTATGCTTCTCCTCCAGACTACAGACAGAAGAAGCTTTTGCTGCCGGTAAACGGGAAAGAGCAGCAGCTGGTCAGCACCACCGGTGGAAACTGCTATGCGCTCACTGCCGCTGCTGCGCTCAAGAGCTGCAAACCCCAGGACCAGGCGTGAACTGACTCCCTCCCAGGCAGTTCCTAGTTTATATTAAAGGCCTCAAGGATCAGCAACTTGGTGCGGTCACAGAATTTCTCGGAATTACATCAATATACATATATTGTAAGAAAATAAATTAAGCAACACCTCCAGGCCGTGCTCATTTCAACTGCCTTTAGTCATTAATATAATCAGCGTGTGAGTGTGCAGGGACCGCACGTACGTGTGTGTGTGTTTCTTGCATCCCTTCTTCCTGGCAGAAAGCCCACCATTTATTTGGTCATGATACAAAGCTAACAATCATGCCTGATTTAAGATAGACAATAGGGAGTCAACATACTAATAACACGGTAAATAGAAGTTGATAGGGAAAGTATTTAATCTGTTCTTGTGCCACATTTTATAAAGGTAATTTAAAAATTCCTCACACCCTGTCATAGGTGATTAGGTTCTATGACAATAAACTCAGCACTATACACACTGGAAACACAAAATAACTATCTATCTGTTAAATTCATGAATAGACATCAGAAAAACACAGTATTGTGTGTGTGTGTGTGTTCTCACTCGAGTCTAAAAGTGCTAGGAGGAAGGACATTTAAGGAAGATTATTTGAACATAAGAATGGATAGGAAGAATCCACATCTACATTACTGCCTACTAACTCTCTTTTAATTAAAAAACAATAATAATCTCAAAAAATATTTTGCTTTATCACTGATCGGCAAAGGGATTGGTTGTCCCTGATCGCATGTTCATCCAATGACTGGGAAGCTGAGGGAGGGCATGAGGTCATGCTGCTTTCCCAGAACTGTGGTATGACAAGTTTTCCTAAAAAAAGGATGTGAGCAGGGAAGGAAATAAAATGGATTTATGAAGACATTATCAAGATAAAGTTTGAAAAAAATGGCAGAAATGTTTACTCATAAATTTGGAAAGAAAATGACCAGCCCTTCCAGAAAATGTACATAGTTCTGAGTACAAGTAGTTTGATACCCAGACAGACGACCAGACGACACTTGATGATTTAGGGAAGGGTAAGGACCATTACAATGATTCAAACGCACATAAAGTGGACTGTATCCAAGTGTCCCTTGCGAGGCCCTCACAGCAAAGAGCTTTAGTTAATAAGCCTTTATCTTCACCAAGCCAGCACTCCATGTATGGAAGTCAGAGTGATTCCAAAAGCTGCAGCGTAATTGGTAGAGAAACTGGTCTGTCTGGACACATGTGACCACAACCAATATTGGTTGCTTGGTAAAGGCTGAGGATTTTTCTAATATTGAAAGGTGAGTGAATCACATTTTTTCTTGAAATCAGAAGCTGCCTGGGCTGCTGAGCATGCGTGGCTTCATAAGCAATGTTATTCCTCAGCGGGAACTAAGGGAGGACCTGGGAAAGTGAAGGGATTGGTACAAAGGCTGAAGCTGGAAAAAAGAGGTTCCCATAGCCTCCATACTGAAGCCCAGATTCTAGCCTGGCCCATACAGCTGGTCTATGATCACTTTTTTCCATTCTTCTACATACACCCTGTGCTTTATGCCTGTTAGGAGTCCATTTATTCGTCCAGGCACCCTGCACATTTCCCAGCTCTATGCACCAGCATATATGGCTCACACTGCCAGGTCTGCCCCTTGCTCCCTGTCCCGTGAGTGAATCCCTGCTCTCTCCCAAAGCCCAGATCCAATGCTCTGTCCTGCCTCTAGGTCTTCCTTAGGTCACAGGAACTTGAACTTTCTTCTAGCATTTCACCTTTCATACTGAACGTGTCCATCCTCGGAGACACTGAGCACCTGAACGTCAGGACATTTTCTTATCAGGATGGTGCAAAAGTAATTGCGGTTTTTGCAATTATTTTTAACCCTTTAAACTGCAATTACTTTTGCACCAACCTAATATGTATGTTACTAACATACTGCCTAGTATATACTAAGAGCTCAATAAATCTTGGTTGTATAAAAAAAAAAGAAGATGCAATTTAGAGAATTAGGAAAAGTACTCATAATAAAAAGTACTGACAGAGAGAGGATTTGGGACAATTTTGAATGTTGACCAAAGCCCTCTACTTCCCAATAGAACATGTCCAAGTTTCTCAGCAGAAGTAATGGGAATACTTCTTTTAAGAAGTTGTAATAGGGTGGGAGAATAGTTATAATAAAAAGGAAGAAACAAGACAAAAGCATCATAACACTGAAAGGGAGAACACTCCCTCACAGCGAAAGCAGCCCTGAGGATAGGTTTTGTCATTGAATGAAGGACATCGAGGCTAAATATCACACACACACACACACACACACACACACACACACAAAGCATCTCAAAATGAAGATGGGAGTGACCGCAGAAACGACCTCATACATAAGATTCCCAAGTGGCAGACAAAGTAAGAGCAGCAGCAGCAGAGAGGGACAGGGGTGGGATCAAACCTCAGTGGAGTTGCAGTGTGACTTCCACAGCCATTCTAATAGAGAGTAGGAGCTTAGAATATGGAGTCTGAAGTCTGACCCACTGGGTTTGAATTCTACCACTTACCAAATATGTGAACTTAGGAAAATTACTTAGATACAAAAATGAAGATACTGACAGGATCAGCCCATTATCCCTCATCCCATTGCTATGTGGTTGAATGAGGAACTTTATGTCAGGAGTTAGAACAGTGCCTGTCAAAAGTCATCATGACAATCCTCTTTTAGGAGGCCTGTCCTAGCAAAGCATAGGTGGCCCATGTTATAACACCACAGTCTTAGGAACAAAAGGCCAAGAGAAGCAGACACAGAGTGACATCTGCTTTAAACAAACCAACCAAGGAGTCGATACCCAGTGAATCCCTTAAAACATGTACTGATTTTCTCTTGCATGGAGGACTTAGAAAAGGTAAGTTAAGCCACAGGGGTAGTTTGATGCCCAAACTATGCAGCAAAGGAAGTCAAGTTCTTCAGAAGCCCTGGATAGGGAAGACCAGCAAGCGATGGTGCTCTAATGGCGTCACCATTCTTCCACCGGCACACAAAACCAACAGTCAAGTATAGAGGGACCTAGATTTAAATCCTGGCTCTACCAGTTACTATGTATAAAATGGACCTCAGAGAGGCCTATAGCTGGGCCTTCTAAGCAACGTCATTCTTGGGAAATGGACCTGGCTCCACAGTAAGCACTCAAGAATCTGCTGGGGTTGTTTTGTACCAGTGAGAAGGAGAAGGAGAAGAAGAAAGAGAAAGCAAGCTCATCTAGCAGAATCATCACACTGCAGCATGTACTAGCTGCACCTGTACCTCCACCTGAGACTCTGGGAGTGACCCGGATTAACTCCTGCTTGGTGGAATTGGTAACACACGCTTCGCCATCCTTGGTAATTAAAGCCACTTCACCTCCTTTCACTGATGCCTTTGGTGTCTCTCCAGCAATCATTTCACTGTCCTGTGATTGCACTTCTATGACACCCACGTATCACCTATATGACCCTAGACAAATTACCTAAACTTCTGAATTCCAGCCCCTCGGCTGCAGTACCTGGCATACAAGAGCAGCTCGACAAATGATGGCAATGATTATAAAATGTTTTTTTTTATAATCTCTCAAGTTCAACCTTTCATTTTTGTTTACATTCTCTCTTACCTCACGTATTTAATCCGTCACCAAACCGCAACAATTTATCCTTCAAGATATTTATTCTATGAGGCTTCCTTTTCATTTCCACAAGTTTATAAAACACTCTTGGAAATTTACAATGCATAGTAATGTATTAAAGACTAAATAATTCCTAAAGGAAATAAAACTAATTTATTTAAGTCAGTATTTGCCAAATGAATTACCTCTGCAATTGTTTTTATTTTATCTCCAATGGTATATATCTTCAAAACTTTCAAAATTTATGTTCCATGGGCCATAATTTGAAAAAACCAGGTGTACCTATTGAAGCCAAGGCTCCTTAATCTGTAACCCAATATTCTGTACCTCAATCCTCTAATATGACCAAAATCTCCTGTAGTGCATCACTTTATGTACTTTCTTCATAAAACCTCTACCAAACTTATTTACTAATCATTTTCTAAATACATTCTACATTTCAGCTCCTTCAACTTTTTCTACCCAGGCCCCTGCCTCCTTCCCAGTCAATCCTGGAATGCCAGCACCCATGCCCCAGGTGATCAAATCCTGCCTGGTCCCTGAGATTCAGCTTAACCTGACCTCCCTTAACCATTGGAGTCTGAAGGACCTTCTCCCTCTGTACTTGTAGAACATTTCTTCTGACTTTTAAGTAAGTATTTCTTTGTTATTTAAAACATGAACAATTTCATGTACTCTGTCTCTTCAACTAAAGTAGTACCTCCTCATCACATGTCTCCATGTCTTCATTTACCTTATAGCATCTGTTAGGTATAGCAACACAGTACCTAACGCATAATATTAACCCCAAAACTATGTGTTGATTTGCTTTAAGAAAACTGTCTTCTTCCTAATTCTGTAAATAGGCATGCAGGAGCTTTTGTTACTGCATGAAATCACAGATTTTTAGCACTCTGTGGTGATTATAGTCAGACAATGCAAAGGTTCAAGCATTGGATTGGAAAACTTAAAAAAGAAATCGAATTCTTCTGAAGCATTAAGTTCTTTCATTTCCAAGAGCCAATTATAAGCCATGAAAAGTTTGACCAAAGCACAGATTCAGAATAACTGAAGGCGATTTTTTCAACTTAACTTTACAGTGATAAAGAATGTGACCAAAAATTGATGTTAGTGAGAAAAGTAACAATATTTCCCCAAATGATTTTATTTCTTTAAATTTGATTCGTTTTTAGCTTGACTTAGGTTACAAAACAAAGTAGTCAAAATTTACACTTTTATTTATACTGTAATTTTTTTTAACTCTGCCTATGTAAAATAGTGATACCACCTATACCAGTGTCATTCTTGCTTTTCTCATCAAAAAAGCAAAATTCCAGAACTTTTGATCTAGCAAGAAATTCCAACTAATGATCTCAACCCAAGCCATTTAGTCACCAAGACAGAGTTCTGTGTCTCCGTGTTTGCTTTCTCACTCCACTGCATGTGGAAAATCAATACAAACCTAGGGGAAGCCAAGATAACACATTGTCTTGATGCAGTTGCATGTTCAAAACAGAGCAGTTCTAAAAGCAAATGTTACATGTGTGGGAAAGTATGATGAGCCCACAGTGGAAACGAAGATTATTACTTCAGAGATTTGGGAGAAAAGTCAAAGACAAAAGAGACAGGGTGAAGTGGCAGTGAACTATAGGTTAAGGGTCAATGTAGTTATAGGGTAAGTTAAAGAGTTGCAGTTTTGTATGAGATTAAGAATTTGTTTTTGTTCTGGTTCTGATCAACATTAATTTATACAAAAACAGGAAATTTCTGCTGTTATTTTAGCTAAGTTTGTCTTTCCAAATGTTCACCTATCATAAAACTCTTTTAAATGTTTCATGGAAAATTAAGACAATAAAAGTGAAAAAGCAAACTTCATTCAGCAGCCGACTAACAAAGAAAGATTAGATATGATCTTTCTTCCAGAAGAAGAAAGGTTGAATATGGTCCCCAATGAAGCAAACTAGCAATTGTACAGAAATCCACACATGGTACTTGCACATAATCTACATGATATAGTACATAAAATAATTTTCATCTCATACATTTTTGGGTGATTCATTTCTATAATAAACTTTTATTGAACTCATTCTTTATGAGAGATACTATTTTGGGGATACATGGTCTTAATAAACATGGTGGAGAACCTCAGTTGAACAGAAATTGTGGCCAACAGAAAAAGTTGGTTAAAGCAGGAAATCATAAAAAATGATGCATACATACCTTAAATATTAAATATTTTGTTCTAACTCAAAACATACAAATGTATATTCATTTGCCAATCTTTTGATGTAGAGCCAATATTTTTTTTAGTATGAACCTTTTTCTTTCTAGCATGAACCATACTCAAAATGCATCATCCAAGATTTCCATTTGCGCTCTTTAAAGTGAAAACTTCAACATATTTGAGAAGCAATACAGGTACATATCTTTCCTAGATGTTTACATCTTTCAATATTTTATAGTTGTCTTGGTTATAACTAGTTTGGCAGCCTTTTTTAGTATCTGTCTGCATTGTCTTTCAAAAGCAATACTGTTTTTGTTTGTTTCACATTTGTATGCCATTAATTTCTTTAATCTCTAATTCAATATTAAAATTCCATAAGAAAATGTAACTGATAAACTTTGGTCTTGAAAGATACTGCTGAAGTTGACCTTAAACTGGTAGAATGGCATTATAGAGTAGAAACAAGACTCTTTTGTATGTCTACAAAATTTCTATGCAGATAGCAAATCTATCTCACATGTCATGTTTCTTTCTTCTGCAACTATAAAATTTCTGGTGAGTATTTAGTAAATAGCTGCTGACTGAATGAGGGCACACAATAATTCTCTAATCTTTACTGTATATGCATGAATTTATGTGTCTACTGATAATCCTTTGAGCAGGCAACATGATATACTGAAAAGAGCATGAATATCATGGTTAAACAGAGCAAGGTACGGATGCCAGAGTGTGCGACTTCTGGCAAGTTATTTAACCCAAGTCTGAATCGCTCACCTGTATGACAGAGCTAATATGACCAACCTCAGAGAGTGATTGTGAAGATTAGATAACGTAATACATTGGAAGAGTGTCACCACTCTCCAATAAACATTCTATACTCTAACTCCATCTCAGCATCTTGCCAACAGGCTGACAATAGCTTCAGCTGACCCCAGACAGCTTCAGAGCTGAAATGAGCCATCAGGATTTCCCCAGATCAGACTGAAATGGCTGGACTTTCATATTTGCTCCTTGATGAGTCATTGGGTATGGGCCACCCTCAGAAAGGTGTGATCTTAGGCCAGGTGTCTGTGCAGCCAAGGAGGTCGCCCCCGCTGACGGAGCTGAAGGCTGCCTGTGGACAGCTCTCTCAGGGGCTGGGCGACAGACTTTCACTTGCTGGGGACATTCCAGTACAAATTTTGCGTGAAAATAAGTTTTCTTTTCATTTTTAAATACCTAAGAGTGTAATTGCAGGGTTTTATGGTAAGTGTACAGTTAACCATGTGAGAAATTGACGAACTGTTTTCCAAAGTGGCTGTAGCATTGTGCATTCCCACAGCAGTGTATAAGTAAGTTAGGTGTTCCACGGCCTCACCAACACTCGGCATGGGCATTTGTCTCTTCCTAATGACGAATGATACTGAGTATCTTTTCATGGATATGAGTATCTTCTTTTCCATCCACAGCTTCTTTGGTGAAGGTTCTGTTCAAATATTTTGCCCATTTTATTTAATTGGATTGCTTGTTTTGTTATTATGGGGGTTGGGAGTTCTTTATATATTCTGGATACAAGTTCTGTATCAGAAATGTGTTTTGCAAAAATTTCCCTCAGTATTTTCTTTACATTCTTTTAAAAGCTTCGTTTGAAGAGAAAAGTAGATGAGGACCAATTATCAATATTTTCTTATAGGGATCATGCTTTTGATGTTGTATTTGAGAAATCTTTGCGTAACCCAAGGTCACAAAGATTTCTTTTACGTTCTTTAATATCTTTGTAGTTTTTGATTTCACATTAAGTTCTGTTCTGTGATCCATTTTGATTTAATTTTTATATATGGTACAATGTATGGATCAAGATTCATTTTTTACATTTGAGTGTGCAATTGTCCAGCACACAGATACACATACATATTTCTTTTCCTACTGTGTCCGCTTGTTCTCTATGGAACAGTTTTTGCACCTTTGTCAAAAATCAGTTGATTCCTGGACCCTCTATTCAGTCCCATTGATCTATGTATCCTTTTTCCAATATCCTTGGCCTTTTTTTTAAAGAAACTTCCACTAAATATGGAAATTGCTAACCCCATATTTGTGCTAATCCTAGACTTGGTAGTGGTGAGAATGGAAATAATTTTCTGAAGAATACATTTTCTGAGCCTTAGCTCTCTATTACCATCAAACAATCTCTCTCCAACTGTTTTTGTAAACATGTAGACTCCTTCTTTGGGCTCTTTTTCACTTTTATTTTTTTAATTCAAGTGCTTCCTATTATTTTGCTACAGACAAGGCATTAGGATAAAGTTATCCATCTGAAGATGACAATAAAAGGAAACACCCCTAAGCAAGCTAACTGTAGATCCAAGAGATACTCAACCTTTACTTCTGTATGCCCTGTGACCCTCAACCACTGCCAAATACCCAGACTCAGACACACACACACACATACCCCACAGATTTGTTGACACAATTCTTATCTCTGCTTTCATTCTGGTATTCTCCTTTCAACTTTCTTTTCTATAAACCCCTTCTCACCGTAAAAGTTCTCTCTGTCCTATCATTATTCTCTAGCCCAATTCTTACTGTACCTATCTTTTCTATTAAATACACATAGAAGAAAAAAGACACTCAAACCAAATATATAAAGCATACATTAATTTTTCAGCTTATTGTTAAGTGACATTGAGAGAGAATAAAATATAATAAGAAGTAGATGCCATCGTGCTTTAGAAACAAGAAAATAAAAGTAAAAACTATTCTAAGAAAAATGGGCCTCTGTTAAAAACCACAATGAAAGGTACAGGGACCGTGAGAAGCACACAGTTGAACGGACCACCAAATGTCATCAGAGGTGGATTGGAAAGAACTCCTGGGACCTCCCATTTTATAATTGCATGACAATGAAAGGACCTCACAGTGTGATCCCATTGAGGTTCCCCGGTTAGGCAGCTCCCTAAGATTGCCCCAGGGGAGGCACGGGGCAGGAAGCTGGGTGGAATCTTGAGTAGGAACAAAGGAAGGAGTGTTGGATGGTTATATATAAATATGTCAATTCAACCACGCAAATCCACGCCTGTCTGAGAATTTCTGGGCCACCTCACAACTGTTGCTTTTCTGCAGCCCCTGGTCAGGTCAGCATGCAATCCAGTCCTGTAGCTTCCTATCCAAATTGCCTTGTCTGTTCCGAAATCAGTTGGCATTAAGGGAACCACAGACCGGGAATAGTGACCCACACTTCTCCAGCGTCCTGTTCAAGTCAGCCTGTTATTGAGGAAACCAGGGCAGACCACATCTGAAGCGGTCTTCCTGGGACTTGTTGCTTCTCCGGAGACATCAGAGAGGTGACAAGTATTTACGCCCCTCTTCATGTCACCCTAACAGTGTCCATCTTGTTCAGTTTGGGGAAAATAGCAGTTTAAGAAAAGAAAATGTCATTAACGACATTAATCTCTGTGACCACAGGAGCTCTTTTCCCTGGTTCAGGCCCTTACCTGAACATCTCCTATAGAAGCAGGCATAATCTGATTGCTCATTTAATATTCTAATAAAAATGGTGATATTTTCTTCTAACAGGTAGAAAAACTGGCAGAGTGATTTAGTAAGGAGATAGCTTTACTCTGAGGGAATCCTCCCCTAGGATAATAGGGGGGTGGGGTACGCAGATAATACAGAATATGCCTTACGGTTCAAAAAAAACAAAGGTTAATGCAGGTGAAATCCTACTGGAAAGCCATCTGGTTTGATATATTTTTTAAAAATCATTTTAATAAAGCAGCAGATGGCCCTAAGAAACTGCTGTGCCGATGTGATTACAGGTAATTTTATTAAGTTCTCAATAACAGATATGTACCAGGTCTACTTATATGAAACGTTCTGCCCTTTATCACCTAAGTTGTAACTGTCTTTAATATTAGGCGAGTTTTAAAACGCAGGCCAAAGTAAGTGTCAAGAGTAAGTCAACCACCAGAAGATCTAAACCAACATGCCTTGAACAAATTTCAGACAAAATGAAAGAATGAAGTACAAAATGGGGGTGGGGGAACTTCAGTCCACAGGCACAAGAGAAATGGGAACATGTGGAGGAAGCCGAACGAACACTGGTTCACATAGCCAATGGCCGTTGATGAAAATCATCAGCCCGGGGGCTCCACACAGACACCTGTCTCACTCTTTACAGTGGGAATTTGGGAGAAAAGAAAGACAATGCTATCTTCACTTTTCTCTCTACCCCACAAGCAAAGAAGTTTTGATTCACAGTCAAGATACTCTATGAAATCTCAGCAAAGTGCTGTGTCAGGAAATCAGGATTACTTCATGAAGAGCTGACTAGGTCAGTGAAAATGTACATAGAAGGAACCTTATAAATACAAAGCACTGCAAGCATGTAGGCTGTAACTAATGGCCATTATAATCATCATTTTACAGGGGAAACATTACTTGAAAAGCTAAAAATAAGATTATAGTATACCAAATATAGTATTAGGCGTATAGCTTATCTTTGATAAACGGTAACTGTTACTATTAAAACTCAGTTACTAGGGATCATGGACCATGTTCACCAAGCATTAGGTAAAGTTTTGTGATACAGCTGATGTAATTAAATGGTAGAAATTCAAATAGTAATCAGGGGTCCTGATTTCCTAATCTTACACCATCAGATTACCTAGTCTTTCATCCTAAGGAAGTTATGCAGTAATGTAATTATAATGATTAAACATAATAACTTACAATTAATAAGCACAAAACACCTATCATTTCCCCACTGTCCCTTCCAAGTTTCTCATTGTCCCAATTCACTGAAAAAAAAAATAAAATAAAAAAATCTGCTTATCTGAACTGGAAGATTGAGGTGCAAAAAAACCAATTTCATGCCCATTAAGTGCACCAGACCCACTGAGGCCAAGCACCCCAGCTGCACAACAGTAATTTTTTTTTAATGCTTTTATTCCAAAAGTTTCTAGGAAACTGCATCCTTTTGAGCATTCAAGTCACCTAGGTACGTTTGAAATAAAACCAGTATAAACGCACAAATCTGAGAATTGACCTCTGTTTGTCTTTCAAAAGAGGGTGCTGCATCCCTGCTTTGGAAAAACAAAAATTGGTCTGGACCCTGTGAGATTCCTGGAAGTTCCATTTTTCCAGCAGGTGTAAACTCTGTGAGAAGTATTTGGTCAGTAGCCCAAACAGGAGGATTGCACCTGAAGAGAAAGGTGGAGAAGGTTTCCTGCAGAGAGGTTTTGTTTTTGTTTGTTTGTTTTTTTAATTACGCTGTTTCCCATAAAGGAAGATGATACAGTTGGTTCATGACCAATGGAATATGCATTCTGAACTGGTCATTAGTGATCTATTTGCATGAGGACTAACTGCCCGTCTGGGCCCCCCTGGGTGCCCCACTCCTCACCAGGCCAACAGCACACACTCCCATTCTCTCCTCCACTGTCAACCCTGGCAGATCAACTAGGCTCTCAAATGCCATAAACTCTAAAATTATTTTTCCTCATCCCCTCCCTAGTGTGTGTGTGTGTGTGTGTGTGTGTGTGTGTGTGTGTGTGTACACATATGCCTCCTTATATATGCCTCTGCCCTTGGTTCCTGGCACAGAGCTCCTAAAATCCTTGTAACTTCCTACGTGATAAGAGAACTAGGAGCGCTTTTTGTTAGACTATTTGTCTTTGACCCCAGTTCCTGACCCAGAGCTCCTAAATCCCTTGGAATTTCCTGGGTGATAAGAGTGCCTTTTGTTCTAATGAGGCAACTTGGTGGGCTTGTGGATGACTTCTGGAAGGGGCTGCTTGCCAGAATGATCCGCCATGAGTATTAGAAACTTGGAACTTTCAGACCCACTTCCCACCCTCCAGGACGGGATAAGGGACTGGAGATGGAATGACTGATGGATCATACCTATGTGATGAGGATTCCATAACAACCTCCCCAAGCTTGGAGTTCAGAGAGCTTCCAGGCGGGTGAGCATGTGAAGGACTGGGTGGGTGGCACGGCTGGTGAGGGCATGGAAGCCCCTCGCCCCTGCCCACAGACCTTGCCCTGTCATCTCTTCCATCTGGACGTTCATCTGTACCCTTTATCATAACTTTTTATAATAAACTGTAAATGTAAGCATTTCCTGGAGTTCTGTGAGCCATTGTAGCAAATTCTCAAATCCAAAAAGGGGGTCATGGGAACCCTGACTTACAGTCAATCAGTCAGAAGCACAAATGACAACTTGGGACTTGCAGTTGGCATCTGGTAGATAGTGTCAAAATTGAGTTAAATTGTAGGGATTCAGCTAGTTCAGAGAATTGCTTGGTGTGGGGGCGGGAATACCCACACGTTGGGTGACTAGAATGTGTACGTGGCATGTGGTATTGTGAGCGAGTAAAGGAAACACACAGGTCTGTTTCTCCTGTACAAGTCCCTGAACTCTTATTGTCATCCTGGCTTCCCTCAATAGCCCGTCTCTCCCATCGCAGCCTCCAGTTAGGAGTAAGTCAGCTGGCGAAACTAGTTTGAAGTAAAGTCTAACATTGTACAGGGATCATTTGTTCATACAAATGACTGCCTAATGGGTAGGGCTTAAGGAATTATGGGACAATGGGAGTATGAGGTACAGGATATCCCTCATGCTGAGACCATTCCTACACCCTCTCGCCCTGGTCCTGTCATTCTTCTGTCAACGCCAGCTCCTCGGCCAACAGTAAACACATAAAAGGAGGCTCACTAAGATGCAGAATGCAGTCGGCCCCAGGGATCAGAGACAATTAATTTACTGGAATTGTTATCAGACCTGACCTCTATGCCACCTCAGCATCACGTCTACTTCCTTGGTACCTAATTGTGGTGCACAGGCCAGCAGCATCACCATCTCCTGGGAGCTTGTTAAATTCGCAGAATACCTGGGTTCCATCTGAGACCCACTGAATCTCCCAAACTTTGCAGACACGGTGAAGCTTGAGAAACTGCTGTAATTCACAGAGCTGAACATCAGCAGCAAGTTCTTAACAGGTGATACGAGGATGCTCTCCATGCATAAGCTGATCTCCTGCTCTCTGTTACCAGCAGGACTCATGGGGGTATCTGCAGAACACCTTTGTTCCTCTCTGGTCCACATGAAGTAATAGGAGAAGAATGTCCTGGCAGAAGAAACAGCCAAGGCTGGAAGTAAGCTTTGCTCTGCTACCCTCATCTGTTCTCAGCTGCTTCAGACTTCAAAAATGGACTTTCTGGTTTCAACATTCACACTATGTTATAGTCATTATGGCAGAATGACATCTAGGACTCTGCAGAGGCCCTGTGCTGACTTCTTGGCTATGCATTATGTTACAAAGCCAAAACTAAAACTTAGGGGCATTCAGCATAAGGGCAAAAATACCCACGCTTAATTCTTTAGTGGACTTTTCTATGGCAAAGATACATAGAGGGAATCTTGTTATCCACAGTAACCATCAGATAATTTTGTCACATTCATTTTATACTTTGGGAGGTAGAAAGTGAGGATAAGAGGTACAAAATGAATGCACTGGCAACACACATAAGTCAGCCACATCACCTAGAATAAAAAAGCGTCAAGTGGTCCCCAAATAAGGAACAAAGCCAGGTTCCATTGATTCATGTGTCAATGGAAATGCATTTCTTTCATTTCCAGGGACTATGTCAGCCATGAAAGCTGAGGACATGCCAACTGTCAGGGTTCCAGTCTCAGACTTACCTTTGGGAACAAAGGAAAAGAATGTCTGTGATCTCAACAGCTACGACTAGTGGAAGAATTACAGGTGTTCTCCCTAAAACTCTCCAGGCTAGCCTAATATGAACACAGAATAGCATGTAGTCTGTATTACTGCATACATTTCCAATGAGCAGACAAGAAGTCATAATGGAGATCAAGAGACGATTTAAAAATTATAACAAAACACATTCTATCCCAACAGAAACAGTAACCTGGTCAAAACCACATCCTAGCAAAATATTTTCCCAACATCCTCTGTGTATTGAGGACCTTTTATTCCCTTTGGGTTTTTTTTTTTCATTAGAAATGTAAATATTATGTGTGGGTATTTTTTTTCCAAGAATTTCCTCATTGGCCTTTTCCCACTAGTTTTGGTGTCTTGTGAAATTAAGAGAAAACAACTGTGGGAAAGAAATAAGTGTGTATATCAACCAGCAACCCGTACGTGCATATACCAGCCCATGCCGACATCCCTAAGGCTTACAACCGTATCAGGAAAGGTGCACAGAGAAAGTCAGGCACCAGAATCCATGAAAACTTGGTCTCTATAAGGTTTGGTTTTCATAAAATCTTATCTTTATGATGTCTCTCACTCTAGCTCTACTGTAATTTCTTCTTCCACCTCTCTCACACTGCGGCACATGCCTTGTTGTTACTGTATGTGTAAGGACAGTCACTGTGAAGGGTCGTGTCTTTCAATTTCCCCCTACTGCCACAGCTCAGAGTTTGGGACAGTGCACACACGAGCACTCAATCAGTACTCATTTTTTATTTTTTTTAATGCATGAAACTCTCATAACTTTTCAAGGCAGGAACTCAAGAGGAAAGTTAAATGTTTTTTGGGTGGAGACAAAGGGTTAAGTGTGAAGAAGGAATAAATACGCTGTTGCCCAGTGGCCAGCATGGCCAGCCATCTAATTGAACTATACAACTATACATGAGCCACACTGAGAACAAATTACTGGCCTGAGCCACCTGAGACCCTGACCCCCATGGCAGCCATGGAGAGGAGAGAGGGGCTTTGGTCTTTACCTCTGCTGGCTTTGACCTAGTCAGGGAAGATGCCAGAAGTCAGGCCTGCATTGCTTACCCTTTCCTTGGGCCCCCCCAGAACCACAAGGCACGCGTCCTCGCATACTCATCCTATGCATTTGTCAACATCCCTGAAAATATGTATAAATACAGGAGAGAGCAAGAGACACAGAGACAGAGAGAGGAAGCCCATCCCCCCGACACACACACACACACACACACACACACACACACACACACCATACACCAGGTCTACCAATTTAGTTTAAGAGATTTAAGTGAAGCTGCACTATCGTCATTAACACCTTCCAGAAATTTCCACCTTAGGCAGCTTTTATCTTCATAGCTTTTTCCTTAACTATAATATCCTGTTAACATATGCTGTGTTACAATAACACACAAGACATTAAACATAATAGAAAGTCCTCTAACAATTTGGCCGTTCATTTTTACTAAAAGGCTTTCTTATTGATTCCTAAAAGAAAGAGCGGGAAGGGTAACAGTGTGTAATTTAGCCACTTCTTTGAATTTTAAAAATGATTTAAAATTATCCCGTGCTTATATTTGGGGAAAATTTTAAGTAAAGTAACTGCACTTGGCAGTGAATTTTGAACTTCATTTGGCAGTGATGTAAGGACGATCGCAGAGACAAGACCCAATTCAGATAGAGGTACAAGTTCTGACAATTAAGTTTGTGAACTCATCCTAGAAAAAATGCTACACACCTCATTGCTGAATATCACTATGGTCACCTTCTAAGTACTCCTCTTGGGAAGCTATGCACAGACACCAGTGCCTAGTCCACCCTTCAAAGCAATTTTGGAATTCTTTTTCTGGAATGACCATCAGAAATGTGATATTACCCTTAATGTCTTGAATGTCATCAAAATGTTTTCCTTTCAATATTTCCTTTATCTTCGGGTAAAGAAAGAAGTCATTGGGGGCCAGATCAGGTGAGTAGGGAGGCTGTTCCAATATAGTTATTTATTTACTGGCTAAGAACGCCCTCACAGACAGTGCCGTGTGAGCTGGTGCATTGTTGTGATGCAAGAGCCATGAATTGTTGGCGAAAAGTTCAGGTCATTTTCATCTTTTTCACGCAGGCTTTTCAGCACTTCCAAATAGTAAACTTAGTTAACTGTTTGTCCAGGTGGTATAAATTCATAATGATAATCCCTCTGATATCAAAAAAGGTTAGCAACATCATTTTGACTCTTGATTTGGGCTGATGGAACTTTTTTTGGTCATGGAGAATTGGCTGGCTTCCATTGTATACTTTGACGCTTTGTTTCAGGGTCGTATTGGTACATCCATGTTTCATCACCAGTGATAACATGGCCCAGAACATAGTCTTGCCTCTCCAAAAGGTCTTGGCAAACTTCACCTCTCCTTCACTTTTGCTCATCGGTGAGCTCCTTCGGGACCATTTTTGCAAACACCTTTCTCATGCCAAGATTTCGACTTAAGATTTTCCTGACTATTTCTCTATCGATGTGTACTTGGTCTGCTATGCTTCTCACAATCAGCCGACGATTTTGATAATTGTTACAATGTTTTCATCAGTTCTGCTCCTTCATGGCCTCCCTGATCTCTCTTTATCAGTGACACATACTCTCCCCTCAGAAAAACGTTTAATCCATTTGTACACTGCCATTTTCTTCAGGGCATTATCCCCAGAAACTTGGACTAACATGTCCCTGATTTCACTTCCACTCTTGCCAATTTAGCAAGAAATTTACTGTTTGTTCATTGCTCTAATTCAAGTTCCGACATTGTCGCGATGGCACACAAAAACATGCAACAACTATAATGAACGCCACTCAGCAAGACACCGCCACATGTCAACATGAGCACAGCTGTGAGACACTGATATACCAAGGTTATGGAACCTTACGGAGCTGTTTGTACAGTGCTGCCAATGTAGGCACACGGTGGCAAGTTCACGAACTTAGTTGTCAGACCTTGTAAGTGCTTCCCAGAGGCTAACTACCTATGGCATTGCTAAATCAGGAGGGGACAGCCCAGAAGTCTCCCTTTGGCACCAAGCACACGTACACATGATCAGAAGTACTTAAAAGGAAAAAGTGGAAACATCTTCTGTTTTGCCAGAAGTTTGTCTCAGCATCTCCTCTATGCTGGCATCAGTACATCATCTAGAGCCTGGACCCCACCTATTTCGCTCTCTCAGTAATGAAACATTCTTGTTATCAATGCCAGTCTCTGGACTTGACCCTTTCTGATTCTAACCTATGACATCCAGTAGTAACTTACTCTGTGAATTCAAATGTCTTCCCTTAGCCTGTCTAAAACCAAACCAGTCCAAGCCCCTCCTGCCAACTCATACTCTGTCCTGTTTGACTTCATCATTCCTGTTCTACTGCTGGCCCAGAGTGGCGATTTGGCACGAGTCTGTATGCCGTAAGGACTAGCACTCCCCAAACAAAAGGCATTACCTGCTTTTCAGAATCCAGCACACACAAATTAATTAAAGAGTCCATCTAAATACACACTCCAATATTAATGAAAATCGGTGTCACTTCTAAGATTCCTCCAAAGTGGAATTTGTGGTGAAAAGACTTAGAAGGCGGGAATGAAAAGGGCATGGCCTCTCCCTACAGAAGGTACATCTACCTGACCACAGAGAGGCTGAAACTCAGCTGTGAGAGAGGCCGTAAGGGTAATGAACGCTCCCCTTTCTGTTCAGCTCCATCCTTGTGACCACCAACAACCAGTGTAATTCCGTCAGAAGGTTACCCGCCATCACCAATGGAGGCTGGCACAGTGCCCGTTGTCTGCTCCACTTGCAAATACCTTCTTAAACCACCTTATAGGAACACTTGATTTCTCAGGCTACGCTGGCACAGCTGTGGCCAGCTGTACTCTGCCTCCAGCCCAGTCATGGATTATGGACCAGATGATTCTTATCCATTGAAAATACTAGAAACAACAAGGAATACATCGTCCTGCTGAGAAATTGGATCCACCAAGAGAGACCAAAGGGAAGCTACGACATTTGAGGAACTGGCAAACATTTCCCTTGCAAGCATTTACAGAAACAGGTATATCGTGAGGAAATTAATCCCTCAGATTCCCTGACACACATCTATTTTCTGGTTCCTTTGTTTTCAGTTTTGTTTCTTCCTGGTGGGAGGAAGTTTAGGAGAAGAAGAAACTCTCTCCTGCTTTACCCAATATGTTTTCTTTTCTTCTCTGTCAGAAACTGTAAAAACAACTTAGGACAGTCTGCTAGAATGTTGTCGCAGTTCTGAATGTGGAAACTGATATAACAATAGCCATAAAGGACAAGGCACAGAGGCTCCCCATGGTGTAATGAATAACACTTTTTACAACTCAGAAAACAGACCCACATCTGAGCACTAATTGGGTCTAGCCACACATTTCCACGTGTAAGAGCAGACAACTGAAATGGCTGCTTTTAGATCAATAACTTAAACTCCAATGGTAATGGATGTCTTCAAGATAGAGGCAACTTGGGATCATTAGCATGTAAGCATCATTAACCTCCTCAAAATGCTTCCTGGGAGAGGTTTCTGATGGTCTTTGCTGAGTTCCTGCCCTGCCATTCTCTCCCTCCTTCTGTTCTGTGTTTCCCACACTCAGTGAGTGGGACATTTGGATCATTTTTTAAGAGGGAGAGGGAAGAGACTGAGAAAAAAAATAATTGAAGAGCAGGGTTACTCTCTAGTAGTAATAGATATTGAACTTGAAAAATGCCTGAGGATAAATCTCCTCTGAAGGGGCAGACCCAAGACTACGGCATTCCTGTTTCGTTCACGTATAAGAGCTGTGAAAAAATAATCCCAGTACCCAACGATGAAAAGTTGAATGCACCTTTTCCTGACTCACTTGTTCCCAATGTGCCTAAGCTTACTAAAGTTTTCCTTTTCAAGGAGCTGAGTGACCACCTACATTTTGTCTCTCTACTTGCTAATTATTTAAAGAGATGATTCAATGCTATGTTTGCAAATGTAAGAAACTTTTCTTACTAAGGGTCAATATTCAGTGCATGGCAAAACAGTTTACTTCTTAAAATTCTTTTCCCACTGACAAATTTGGCCCTTTCACAGAGGCCGGGTCAATGAGCTTCTGGAAGGAGAAAGCCTCAGGTTTGCCAAGAGTCTCCCCTCCTGGGCTAATGACACCTATTAAAACTCCAGAAAGGAAAATCCTTTGGAAGTCAGGCAACAGGAGTGTGGTCCCATGTCCCAACTCTTTCTCAGTCTGAAGTGATTCAGGCAATGGTGCACCAGCGTCCCAGGTGCCTAAAGGAATCTGAATTGCTTTGCAACTTTCAAGGCATGTTTACGAAGGGAATGGGTCATCCAGAGACGCTGCTACTGTTTCTGTGAAATTTTAGTAAGACCCAGAGCAAACTGCAAATCCATTTGGTGTTCCTCTTTTTCCAACACCAGCCTCTGCCCACATCATGTCCCTGGATGTTCCGAGGTGTTTTTGTATCTCAGAAACAAGTTGGAAAGGATAGGTTTCATGAAGTCATGTTCATTCTGGATTTAAAATTACAGACATGTGGGACTTCAGGCAGCGAGAAGAGTGAAAGCGATCGGTGGCAGAAGCTGCTATCGTTTCTCTCACTTTGCATTCTTTCATTTTCTATAGTCACAGAATTCCTGAGCATTAAACATTTGGCCACCTAGAATAAAGACTCTTTTTCCCAACCTCTTTGCATGTAGGTATCGTCATTTGTCTAAATTCCGGCCTGGGAGATGTAAATAGAAGTGATATGTGTAACTTATGATGAATTCATCTAAATGGAAAGGTGAGCTTATCTCCTGCCTTGTCCTTCTTCCTACCACCTGAAAAGTGGCTTGGTGCCTGGATGTGAAGCCACCTTCTTGGACTACAGGGTGACCCTAAGACAGAGGTCCCGGGTAGTGGAACACCAAGCTAGGAGGCACCTAGACCCTGAGGGCTTCGTGAAGAGCAGCCTTGATAATGGCTTTGGACTTCTTTCCTCCAGACATAAAACAGAGACATAAACTGTCTCATTTTGAGTTTTAGTGTTACTTTAAACGAACTCTTCTCCCAATATATCATCCAACACAAATTTTTTACAGTGCCTTAGCTCAAAACGTTTCCAGATGGAGTTGGTTTTTGTTTTTGTTTTTTTAAATGTTTCCATACTTTAAAAAAAGGAAGGAAGGAAGGAAGGAAGGAAGGAAGGAAGGAAGGAAGGAAGGAAGGAAGGAAGGAAGGAAGGAAAACAAAAGCGAAGGCTGCCATTGACATAAGAGTTTCTTTCATATTTATTTCCACGCAGAAGAAAACTAGAAATTTTTTCCCTCTCCCTTGTTTGGCCATTTACTTTCACGCTATATCCTGCTTCCCTTTTCTCACCCAGTCTATACCCTGGAGCTTTTAGCCATCTACGGGATGAATTTTTCAGCAAACAGTTGTAACATGTACAGAAACAAAGACTTCATGGAGTTTTAGAGATCTTTGAAAATATTTTTTTTTTTTTACAACAAAAAAGTTTAGTACTGCAAGGTTTTTGATTAATTAAGAGACCAGAGATCAATGCCAATATCTTCCAGGCTCAAACTCTCAGTCTCTGAACTTAGTAGGAACTTACTAAATTTTTAAAAATATATTTAAATATTAATCAGTGTTCACACATGTGAGGAGCTACTTCTGTGAAAAGTCATTTATGGTCAAATAAAGTTGCTTGTTTATGTGCATCCTGCACACGCACACACGAATGCAAGCTTTACAAGGTCAGGAACAGTGTCTAACACATGCACTTACTCAATACCTATTTGTAGAATGAATCTGTGCAAAGCTTCCTGAGCTGTTATTTTTATACATCTGCTATCTTCCATCCTCCTTCTAAATCTGGGCTGATGGAAGGGAGGAGAATGAGACAGACTCTGAGGATACACATCAGGATAATTAAAGTAGAGAGAGCCAGTTAATAAAGTACAAGATCTCCTATGTTCTCCATTCAAAGGAATCCCCCCAGACATGAAAGTTGTCCCTTTCCCTCTAGAATCACACATCCAGTTTAGATTATTCCACTAAAAACTCTGCACTGATCTTGTCACACATTACTTTAAATCTTCCATACTTGGCAATGGGGTCACCATAGCACCATTATTTAATGGTAGAACAGTTGAAAAGAGACTGGGTTTTGAAGTCAGGGAGCCGTGGATTCAAAGCTCTTTCATCACTAAGTTGAAGAAGTGAATTCATCCCTCTCATCTAATTCTCTCCCCTCCCCTCCCCTCCCCTCCCTCCCTTCCCCTCCCCTCCCCTCCCCTCCCTTCTCCTCTCCTCTCCTCTCCTCCCCCCCCCATACTGGAATGGTAATGTGAAGTATCTCATTGAATTACTGCAAGGATTAAATAAAACACAGTAGAGTGTCTGGCACTTGGCAACACCCAATGTACAAATGCAGGTGGTTGGGTTGATCTGTCCCTGTGGTAGGCTGGCTGTCACAGGCCTTCTCTGGCTAACTGGCCAATGTCCCCGGGTGGAGGAATAGGCACATATCAGGTCAACTCTCTAGGTCCTGTCTTTTCTCATCTGAAAATTAAAGACTTAGACGAGATCATTTCTAGACCCTGTCCAACTCTAACATTTGATTAGCGTGTTATTATGACTCTCTGTCAAAACAATTGAAAAAAACACATATTGGTTTTTTTCTGAAACAGACTTTAGGGGAAATAGCATATTTGTATTGGATGTTTCTCAATGTGACTCACTTGTTGGATGACTTTTGTCAAGTCTAAATATATTAAACTTCATATTCCACATTTATCAAATAACTGGGACTCCTGTGATTCACATAACTGACAGGGATCTTGAGAAAACCATTTAACAAATGCAGAAGGAATTTATGCAAAAAAATTAGGTTTATTGCCTAAATTGCATGATTCTCTGAAAGAGTTTTATAAATGTAATATGTAATGCAATTCTCTTTTGTGAAAATTACTTTTGACCTACAACTGTTCACTGTTTCTGTCAAACATTTGAATCTATGAGCTGTATCAAGTAAGTGTGACATAGACGTACTAGAAAAAAATTATATATATATATAATGTTTTGTGTGTATATATGTATATTATATATACATAGTCTTTCACCTCGGTTCCTGACACAAGGCTCTTGAAACCCTTGGAATTTTCTGGGTGATACGAGAGTCTAATAATGTGATTCTGGGAGAGCTCCTGGCTGAAAGCTGGTCACTGGGAAGACTGAGCCATGATTAGAAACTTGGAATTTTCAGCCCCAGCTCACCCCCACACTCTTGAAAAGAGAGAAAGGCTGAAAATGTACTTTATGATTGATCACGTCTACATGACGAAACCTCCATAAAATCCCAAAAGTATGGGGCTCAGGGAGCTTCCAAGTAGGTGGGTCTATCTACCCTGGGAGAGAGTGACACGTTCCAACTCTACAGGGACAGAATATCCTGCACTCGGGACCCTCCCAGACCTCGCCCTGTGTGTTTCTTCATCTGACTGTTCATCTGTTTCCTTTATCACCTGTTTTAATAAACCAGCAAATGTAAGTAAGTGTTTCCCTGAGTTCTGTGAGCCGCTCTCGCAAATGAATCAAATGTGAGGAGGGAATTATGGGAACCTCCAATTTAAAGCCAGTTGCTAAGAAGCACAGGTGACAACCTGGGTTTGCGGCTGACATCTGAAGAGAGGCGGGAAGGCAGGAGCAATCTATGGGACTGAGCCCTTAACCTGTGGGATCTGACACGATCATCAGGTAGATCCTGTCAGAGTTGAGTTGAATCATGGGATGCACAACTGCTGTCCCAGAGAGTTGCTGGCTGGTGTGAGGGAAAAGCTGCACACATCTGGCCACTAGAATGTCAGTGTTCTGAGTAATTCAAGAGACACACAGGGAAGAGAAACACAGGAGGGGAGAACTGGGTATCTTCCTACAACAGGATGGAAAGCACGGTGCTTTTTCTGTTTCAATAAGTATATAACCTGAAATTCTAAAAGCGTTTTTCTCTTTAGGCAAAGTACAAAATATGCTAAAGACTGACATTACAGTCATGAGATTATTAGAAGCATAGACAGTGAACAGGGAGCATTTTGCTTAAACCATGGTATGTGGGAAGCTAAGCGACTTTTCTGTCCCCTGCATCAGAAAACAAACCTACATGGCACGTGGTTCCATACAAATAGGACACTTTATCCTTCGAAACATCTGGCATCCAACTTGCCACCATTAAAAATGACTAAAATAGTATGGTCTGCTTCTTAACTATAAAAGTCATGAGTCACACCCCAGTCCCTGGGGTGCCTGTTGTCCCTGAAATACGTGGGGCTAAACGCTCAAAGTAAGGGAAAAAAAAAAAGAGTTCTGAAACTTTTGGACAAATAAGGAGAATCACTCCGAGCAGAGACTAAATTGGATTGGAACATATGTTTGGTTTCTGCAGCCAAAGTACATAACCAAGTATAACAAAACAAAAGCTTGATACCAAACTTGCCAGGGAACTTGTTTTGTCATTCTGAAATCTGCTCTACTTTAAGCAAATCTTCCCCAAACCAAAAACAAATGTCTAATCACACACTATGTTATTGGTCTAGGTTCACTGCACTGATTGGAAAGGAAGCACTCCACCGTTGAGAGAAAATCCTGATTACTTAGATTTCATTTTCTAGTCGAGAAATTAGCTTAAATGTGCTTCAGCTAAGTTCATGTCTACTATAGGCTATAAGATATACTTGCCAGATTACTAGAAATCAATCAATAAGTCAGTCTTTTTATGTGCTCAAGACGGAGGCAGCCACATTGAAAGACATAAGAAGCAAGGCTTTCTGTCCTCACGATTGCTGCCTCATTCATTGGGCAGTTACTAATATTTGCAAACCCCAAGTCAGTAAGAATGCAATCATTTAATATCAATGACTGTCAATTCCAGTTCTCAAGTTCAATTGATTCAAATAACATCATTCTGAAATTGATTTATATGCTTAGAAAAACCCTCAACCCTTAGTGTCACTATTCAAAATTTCTACTTACATGTGGGACCATTTTTTCTGTTCCTAGAACCACGTCATGGAAGTGAGTTCCATTTCCAATTTAAAACTGGATCTTTACCTCTGTCTCATTTTTTCCAACCCCCATCTTGGTCTAGTCTTATCTTTCCCACTTTCCCAAACTTCTGGTCCATTCTTTGAGTTCTTCTCCTATCTCTGCTCCAAAGGTCAAACATAGCATCCAGGCCACATTTCTGCATCTTTAACAATACACAACGTTACAAAGTGTATATGCAAATATATTTTATAAAATCTATAAAAAGTCACATCCACTTCTTTTAAACACACATGCATAAACCTGTTTTCAAAATGCCAGACTTTTAAGAAAATTATATCTTTTATATTCTTATTGAGAAGAAAAACGATGAGATGTATGTGGGTGTTTTGTTGTTGTTGTTGTTGTTTTTGTTTTTTATCAGCTAGAAAACATTTTAAAGGAAGTTTTAGGTGTGTTTTTTTCCAAAAAATACCTTTCAGTATTTGTCTACAAAATGGAACATGAAATATCAGACCTTCACTGTTCTGGCCCCAACCTGCCGTCGTCAAACTTCCCTTTCCACCAGTCCTACACTCTCTTCCCATTCTCCCAACCCCAACCACATAATCTACTTGAAGAATAACCATGTATGTTTCAAAGCCACGCTCGAGGATCACCTTTCCTCCATAAGAGTCGGCTGATTTCCCCAAGTGGGGAAAAAAACAATTTTATTGATCTCTGTTCAAGGCTATAGCACCTATAATACTAGGATATATATTGTTTGGCAGTCTGGAGCTCTTCTTTCAGTATTGCCCTCCCCATCTCTATCTATGTAGCTATCTCCAGGCAGCCAGATTCTGATAAAACCCTCTTCCAATGGCCACACTTGACCGATCTAGAATTGGATCCCTGGTCTAAACTAGGATGATCTGAGAACATCTCAAGAATCTGTTAGACTAAAGTTTTAAGTTAATTAATCCCTCTCCTATGGAAATCATATACTTGATAGTCAAGAGTTGCAGAAGTGAGCTCACCACCACAGAGAATAAATCTAGCTTGTGGTGAGGGACAAAGAAGGTGTCACTCTGAAGAAAAACAGAGGTGAAAGAGAGAAATTCAGTCCCAGGGAAAATTACTGTGGCCAGTGGTCCCCAAGGCTTGGCTGCCTCCCTGCCTTTTCATGGTTTGTTTGTTCAGAACATCACGGGATTCTGTAGGCCAATATCCTCCCCATTTTTCTTAAAGTAGTTTAATTTGGGTCTTTGTTACATGCAACCCAAAGAGTTCTAATTATATAATTGCCCTTTTTTTTTGTATGCCTATTTCCCCTCAACAAATTGCAAGCTTCTGGAATGTATGGGACATTTGTTATTCATCTCCAGTGCTAAGCATGACTTCTGGCACAGGGGAGCCACCAAATGAATAAGTAAATGACAGGATGAATGAGTTAAGTGAACATGCCAATAATTAATGAATCTAGACTAGTAGCTAATTATTCTACTTAGCAGCAACCTGTAACTTGACTCTGGCCATAACTGGTGGGTGCACTGTCACTGTTTTAGGTCTTGCAGTAACTAATTTAAGTGCGTAATCAGTCTACAACTGAAGATGGAATCGAAAACACATACAAAGATAAATACATAAACATAATTAGTCATGGAAATAGCTACTTATCTTGTTTATTACTGGTTAAATAACAATTTATATGAGGTAAAAGTAAAATCAACATCCTTTCCAGGCTTACCACAATTTTAAAACTCGGGGACCATTACTATATCAAAATATATATTTAGTAAAAATGTATCTCTTTTTTCCTGTTTTGACTTTAATAATATCTACGTCAGTACATTTTCACATCGATCTCTGTAGATGCGATAATTATAATATTAATGTAAGCTTTAAAATATGATACAATTGTCATTGTAAAGACATTTCATGAAATCATTCCTTAAAAGAGTAACAAAATGTTTCCTACCCAAAGATAAAATTTTAAGAAAAAAGAGAGTTTGAATGAAGACAGCGTGGTTGGTTTATATTATTTTCCCACCAAAAAAAAAAAAAAAAAAATTGGTAGTGGGAGTGGCCTGGGTCGCACAATGCTGCAAGATGACTAATAATATATAAACCACACAAACCACCCACAATGAGCTGTTCATCCATTCAATTCCATGTGAGAGAAAAATAAAGAGGGTTTTAGGCCTCGAAACTTCACGAGTACTATGAGATTTCCACTTTGCTTCTGCTTTTGTCCAAATTATCTTACATTCCAGAATTCTAGACTGAGCCAACACCAGATGGATTTTTCAAGTTTACTGAGGTATAAACTTGAAGCCCACAGGAAACTCTGTAAGCAGCTTCAGGGTTTGAGATGCAGAAAGGGCTCTCAGGGGCTTACAAACAACCGCTGTGTGTCAAATCAGCTCAATTTAGCTGGCAAGAGACTCACTGCGCAGCTGCAGGGAGGTACGCGGACAGTCCCTTAGCTACTGCAGCCATCAGCCAACTATTCTCTCTCAGAAAGGATGAATTAAATCACCAATGTTTATTCCTCAAAGTCTTCTTTCAAATCTATTAACATGAAATTTCTGAGACCTCTAAGAAGAGATTTTTAGAGCAACTTCCGTAACCCGTTTGAACATTCAATCACAACATCAGGAAATCTTGATTTCTAAGTGAAATCCCTCCTGTTGCAGCCAAAGTCCTTTCCCATGTTCCCTCCTTGGGAAAGATGAAGTGCAAATAGTCACCCTCCTCTGAGTAATAGCATTTCTCATACTTGAAGATAGTTGTCCCACTTAATATCTTCAAAGTCTTATTTTATGATCAAATATCTGTGTGACTCCTGAGAACCATTCCTGAGTCCTTCTTCATAAACTGAGAAGTCGTAAGCTGGAAACAACACTCAGCAGGAACACTTCATAATCTCCCTTTACCAAGGTTATCTGAGTCATGATTCAGCTGTGAAACCTTCAGGGAGTGCACACACACACACACACACACACACACACACACACAGACATCTGACCATTAAGTTCGCAACTCATCCTAGAATAAATGCTATGTACCTCATTGCTGAATATCACTATGGTCACCTTCGAAGTGCTCCCCTTGGGAAGCTCTGCATCAATGCCATTCCTAGTCCATCCGTCAAAGCAATTTTGGAACTCTTCTTCTGGAATGACCATCAGAGCTGTCATCGTATTACCCTTGATGTCCTGAATGGCATCAAAATGTCTTCCTTTCAATATTTCCTTTATCTTTGGGTAAAGAAAGAAGTCACTGGTGGCCAGATCAGGTGAGTAGGGAGGGTGTTCCAATACAGTTGTTTGTTTACTGGCTAAAACTCCCTCACAGACAGTGCTGTGTGAGCTGGTGCATTGCCGTGATGCAAGAGCCATGAATTGTTGGCGAAAAGGTCAGGTTGTTTTTGTCTAACTTTTTCACGCAGGCTTTTCAACACTTCCAAATAATAAACTTGGTTAACTGTCCAGTTGGTACAAATTCATAATGAATAATCCCACTGGTATCAAAAAAGTTTAGCAACAGTGTTGCAACAAGTTCACAAACTTAATTGTCAGACTTAATTGTATGTGTAAACTCTTGAGTTTGCTCATGATTATATTAGTTATACACATGTTCATTGCAAAAAATCTAAGTGTTTGAATCTCCTACCGTCCCCATCCAGAATTCTTTGACTTAAAAAAAAATATATAAGAAATATAAGTCCTCTTTTATCCTTTAAAATCTACTTTCCAGAGGAAATTAGAATTAACAGTATAATATTAACAGCTTTTCCTCAATTTTTACCTATGTTTACAAAAATGGGATTACGCTTTCCATATTGGTCTTCAACATGTTTTTTTCATTTAATATACCATGAATTTATTTCCAGTTCAGTGTTTACAGGTTTGCCTCATCTTTTTAAGATGGACTAGTAAATTGCTGTAGTATGGATGAATCATAAACTTAAACATTCCTTATTTATGGCCTTTAGTTTATAGACACTTTTTAATAGAGTTGGGGATGGGTAAAGAACATGCTATCATGTTCCTGCTTGGAACTTTAAGGATTCCAAGAATTCTCAGTTCAAATATAGCATCCTGGTCATTTTAACATCTTTCTTCCAGCAAAGACCCCTTTTCTGGATATTTGAGGTTGCCCAGAATCCCATTCTGTGACCACAGATTCAGCATGAGAGTTTGTAACCTAAACCTTTTGCTCAAATCACCAGGAGTAGGAGGGCCGAGATGCATTTCAGAGTCGTCTGTCAGAGTCGTCTGACTCTGAAACCCTTCCGAGCAGCCGGGGGGCTATTGTTGGTTGCTCTCCTTCGGGGCTAAGCTAGTCCCCTCACTGGCTACCAGAGTTAAGATTTAGCAAAGAGGTCTTTGGACTCAGACCGCCCTGGACTAAACACCACCTTCTCCCGTGAAGTCTGCGTGACCATGGACAAGTCCCTCCAAGCCTCCATTTCCTCATCTGTCCCATGAAGACAAAAAAACTTGGGCGATTGTGAGGATTCAGGAGATAAATGCACTTAAATCATACCTGCCTCTTAATAGGTGCTCAATAAACGGTAGCTATTATCACTATTATTTTCATTGAAGAATTTTCCATTCCAGGTTCTCCAGTCATTCCTGTTCTTCAGCAGTTCTCTCGCCTCCTCAAAGAGCTTCCAAATCCAGTCTTAGATTAACTAAGAATCTATCACATAGCCTGAGCACAATTCATAGCTATGTCCACACTTTGCCCTCTAGTGGCAGCTCAGGGACTACCTGACTCTTTGGAGGTGCTAGCTCATAGCATCCCCGGTGACACTAGGGGTGTACGTCTACCTCACAATGTCAAGAGCATGCTCTCCACTCCCAGCTTCACCCATGGCTTGGTGGTGGTGGTGCTCACAGGGCACCATAGGCCCTCAGGTCTAAGTGAGACTCACGTTCCTTAAGGCAGGACGGGGCAAAGCGCCCGTCATTTCTACCAAGTAGCTTTCAAGCTCCAGAAATGAGAGAGTCGGCTCCATCAACAGATTCACCTGGAACCACTCGGTACATCAATGCAAATTTTACCTAGAGATACCCTGGGGTATCTGACAATTCTGCAACACACATAACAGATGACTAATAAAAGTTTATTAATTAATATCTTGGGATTATATCTGTTTTGGGGCCCAGGCGTTCCAAGGTAAAATCAAAACATTGGTGAAATGATAGAAGAGCGTGACAAATTGCTTGACACAAAATGCCAGCACAGATTTTCAGTTCAATGTGAGAAGAAGTGAGAGCTAACACCTGTGCAGCTCTTACTACATGTTAGGGGCTATTCTAAGGGCCTTGCATATATTCTCTCATGCCATCCTCAAAACAGCATTACAAGCATTTACTTTTTCCATGTTTCACATGAGAAAACTGAGACACACAAAGGTTAATAAATTGTCCCAGGTTTCACCTACAAAATGACAGCACTGAGTGAGTGACAAATGGCATACAGAATGCTAAGCTACAACTTTAGAAATGTCATGATTGAAAGAAAAAAAAAGACTAAGAAGAAAGACACATGACCTGTTTTAACACAAAGCAGACCCCCATCATTGTAACTGGATGATGACAGTAGGATGGTGAAAGGACTCAGCATGAGGAAAGGAACTTTGAAACTGCTGACATGATCCAATCAGCTGTTCCTTGAAATCCAGACAGTGGTCAAATCTGAGCTGAAGAACCATGAGGCACTCCTCTTGCTCTGGGTCATACTTTCTAAACCCAAGCCAATCTCCTGATATAAGACTCCAAACCATACCTTCTACTAGGAAATACTAGAAAGGTAGCAGCTCTCCCTACGGGGTTCCTTCGCCATTCACAAAGATGAAAACACGGATAGCTACGCTAATCGTGCTTTGAGAAGTTACTAATATGATGCACCTGTTGAGAAGTGATTTAAACAGGCCAAGACACTAACCCTGAAATGTGCCCTTGAGTGGAGCTTATTCTACTCTGCAAGCCATGGTTATCCAGTTTACGTGTCTCTGGATCCTCCATTACCTAGTTATTCATTCGAGACTGGTTATAGGCAGTGGACCGTCAGCTTGGCACTAACCAAATGGTTTTCAGACCCTGTCCCAAACTGAATCTGCATCAGTGAAACTGTGCTTGGCTTTTATGGTTTATAGGAAGTGGGAAGTTTCTTAACCTTTTTGAGGGATAGTCCCTAATAATTGTATCCTCAGAGGTGGGCATCCTCAAGTAACCTCGGATACTCTAATAGACCTCTACGAAATCCAAGACCACTGAGATTTGCCAGCCCACTCACACCGCCCACCATCTCTCCCCAACAGGAGGTTTTGGAGCATACACTCTTGACCTACTTGAAGAACGTGAAGCTCCCACAGTAAAAATACATGCATAAATATGTACCAGATGCACAGATCAAATTTAAGAGGAACAGATTATGAATATGGACCTGTCAGCATGGCCCTCACAATCACATTTTTTCATCCTCCCATGTGGTGTCCACCTGCAATGCATTGTCAGTAGGTTCCCACTTTCAAAGCTGGCTTCGTGCCTACAGGATTTTTTTTCAGCTTTGTTTTCAACAATGCGCCTTACCATAGAACTAAAAATCATCTTTTAAAACAAATACTTTGTCCCTTACAAACTTGTCTATAAAGGATTGTTTTAGTATTGCCATTAAAAAAATTTTAGTTGGCCTCGTTCTTTCGCCATTAACAACATAATAAAAAATTACATCAGAACAACTACAGGAGCCCAATATTTTATTTCTAAAACTACTCTCCCAAATGAAAATGCTTCCTATGAAACATGTAGCAAACTTGTCTGAATAGAGCCTCAAACATTTTTTTTTTTTTAATATAGATAAAACAGAACAAAGAAGTAGAGGCATTGAACTAAGCAATAAGAACCTGGGTCAATTCCCAGGTTCACCCTCAACAAAAGAATGAATTCCTCACGTACTAAGCGAGCTGCCTCTTTACCAACCAGGAGGGCTGAGAGGCAATTTCACCAGCCTACTCAGCTATCGGTGAAGAGAACGTAGATGAGAAAGGTTCACGACAGCTCTGCCAGTGTTAATGCTTCTCAAAGACGAATTCTGATCTTGCGTTTTCTCATATAAAGAAATTTCATAAAAGAGAATGTAGGTTCTCTGAAGTTCTGAAAACCAGACAATCTCCTAGCTGCAACTGACTGGAGATGGGATTATTCCAAAAGGAAGTCAGGTATGTGGTAAGAATATTGGCATCTCTACCTCTTCACTTGCACAGCTAACATTTATAAAATGTATCAAGGTATGTGCCAGCTCTTTTAGGTACTGCACTGCTAGAGATTTAGAACCTGAATCTTAACGGTATTTAATGTTAAATGAAAGAGCTGAAATAAAGTGGCTACTGTGAACTCATCAAACAAGTTGAAAGATTCCTTCCTTAGTAATTATCAGTCACTAAGGGCCTCTATTCTGCCTAAGTAATGTCGTTTCCATCCTCTTCACTCTGTTACCAACTACAGCAGCCTTGTCCAGGCCCTCACTGCTTCCTGTTGAGATCATCACAACAGCCTCCCACATGTTTTTCCTGCCATCAGATTGACCCCTCGATTCCATCCTTCCCACAATGATCTTTAGATAGCATAAATCTAATAATGTTTCTTCTGGAATTAAATTCTTCAATGGCTCCCATAACCTTGTAGATAAACTTCAAACACCTTATCGTGGTAGTGAAGGGACTTTTGAATTACATGCTTGCTATTTCTCCAAACTCACCTCCTAACCTTCTCACACGTCACCCCCCCCCCGCCCCCGCCCTTAGGAAGCCTGGCTTTTCGAGTTGGGACCCCGATGCTGGGATGGGCAGCAGGCACGTGGAGCCAGAGGGCAAGTAGTAAAACACATCCAAGGATAAGTAGTGTCACTGGTCAGAGACCCACAAAAACACTTCTAAACAAAGGGTCGATGAGGTGGTTAGGAGGGCCTGTGCGTGGAACCAAGGAGATTGGGGAGTGAATTAAAAATAGACAGCAGACTTCATTATGCAGGATGAATAAGTTCTGGAATTCTACTGTATATTTTTAAAAAATAAAAACAACATACTTTCTTGCTTCGACAGTATGGCGTGAAGGAAAAAAGCTTACTTAGGGTTTAATATAGTTTTGATTGATAATAACAACTTAAATTTAAAAAGAAAACATTTTTGTCTTTAAAAATGCTCCATTTTACTCATTTGTTTTTTAAATTGAGATAAAATTTACATGGAATGAAATGCACATAATTTGAATATATAATTTAATGAGTCTATAGAAATATGACGCCCATATAAGACCATGTAAATCAGGATATTGAATATTTCCTTCCTCCCAGAAGGTGTTCTTGGGCCCTGTTCCCATCAATCTGCATCCCATATAGGCAAATCCTGTTCTGATTTTGATTGACATATATTTGCCTGATCTGAAAAGTCATATCAATGGAATCTAAATATATAAATGGCGCAGGCTTAGTGACTCAGGTGGTTGGAGCACAATGCTCCTAATGCCAAGGTCTCTGGTTTGATTCCCACATGGGCCAGTGAGCTGTGCCTCTACAGCTAAGATTGTGAACAACAGCTCTCGCTGGAGCTGAGCTGCCATGAGCAGCCAGAGCTTGGCATAAGCTGCCGTGGGCTGCCGTGGGCTATCAAGTGGCCAGCAACGAGCGAGAACTGGTGAGCGCAAGGCTCATAATACCAGCATGGGCCAGTGAGCTGTGTCCTACACAACTAGACTGAGAAACAATGGCTTGAACCGGAGTGGGGGTGGAGGGGACGGAAGAAGAGGGGGGAAATAAATAAATAAATATATCAATGAATCTATGTTGTTGTATGTATTAGTAGTTCATTGTTTTATATTGCTGAATAATATTCCATTGTATAACTATGCCATCATTTGTATATTATAAATAAGGCTGCTATAAACATTGTTTTCAACATATTCTGGGGATAAGTATTTTCATTTCTCTTCCATAAATACCTAGTAGTGGAACTGCTGTCTTAGACAGATGTATGTTTTACTGTATAGAAATTGCCAAACAGTTTCACAAAGGGATTGAACAATTTCATGTTTTCCAGTATGAGAGTTCAAATTACTCCACATCCTTGCAAACAATTTGGTGGTGTTTTAGATTTTGTCCATTCTATGGAGAGTAAAATGCCATAACGTTTGTAATCTCATTGTGATTTTATTTGCATTTTCCTATTGATTATTGATGTTGAGCCCCATTTTAGACATTCATATATCCTTTATGAAGGTTCTGTTCAAGTCTTTTGACCATTTTTAATTGAATTTTCCATTCATTATTACTATGTACTATATTATTTCATGGATATTTTATAATGGTTACAATTCCTTTGTGAGATATATGTATTGAAAGTCAGTCCGTCACTTAACTTTTCATTTTCTTATGATTTTTTTATAAACACAAGTTTTAAATTCTATTACAGGTGTACTTATTTTTTCATTTATTGTTAGTGGCACTCTAAAAGTTTTGTGCATGTTCCCTTCCTGAAAATACTCTGCAGTGTTCTTTTTCTTTATAAGTTTTACAGTTTTAAATTTCCATAGTGAATAAATTTTTATGTTCAGTGTAAGGTAAGCATCGAGCTTCTTTTTTTTTCATGTGTTTTTAACATTATTGTCATTTTTAAAAATACATTCTCTAGTTGTTTGCTACAACTTAAAAGAAATGACATTGTTTTTTAAATATAAATTCACTTGTTAGTTCTAGTAGTGATTTTGTAAATATCTCTGAATTTCCTGTGTCAAAAACTTGTTGCCTACAAATAACAACAGTTTTATTTCTTCCTTTTTACTATCAGTTTGCCAATTTTGTTCTGAGACCTCTAGAACAATGTTAAATAGAAGTGCCAAGTTATTTTTTTGCCCTTTTTTCAATCTTAGGAGAGAAGTGTTCACTCTTTGTAAGATTCCCCAACCCCCCAACCCCAATATCCAAAATTTATAAAGAACTCATACAACTCAAGAACACCAACAAACCAAACAAACCAATTACAAAATGGGCAGAGAACATGAAGAGACTTTTCTCCAAAGAGGACATATACACACACGGTCAATAGACATATGAAAAGATGTTCAACATCACCAATCATCAGAGAAATGAAAATTAAAACCACAATGAGATATCACCTCACACTAGTTAAAATGGCTATATTCAATAAATCAACAAACAAGTAGTGGAGAAAAGGTAACACTCATGCACTGTTGGTGGGATTGCAAATTGGTGTAGCCACTATGGAGAACAGCTGGGAGGTTTCTCAAAAAATTGAAAATACAACTACCTTATGATCCAGCAATTCCACTTCTGGTTATTTATCCAAAACTCTAATTCGAAAAGATATACAAGACAATTAAGTTCGTGAACTTGCCACCATGCGCTCACATTGGCAGCCCTGCACAAACAGCTTCATAACCTTGGCATCTCAGTACCTCACAGCTGTGTTCGTGTGGACGTGTGGCGGTGTCTTGCTGAGTGGCGTTCATTATTGTTGCGTGTTTCTGTGTGCTGTTGCGAGAATGTCTCAGCTTGAATTAGAGCAATGAACAAACATTAAATTTCTTGCTAAACTTGGCAAGAGTGGAAGTGAAATCAGGAACATGGTAACCCAAGTTAATGGGGATACTGCCTTGAAGAAAACGGCCGTGTACACATGGATTAAACGTTTTTCTGAGGGGAGAGAACGCATCACTGATGAAGAGAGTTCAGGGCAGCCAGTAACGAGCAGAACTAATGAAAACGTTGCAAAAATCATTGAACTGTGTGTCAAAATTGTCAGCTGACTGAGAGAAGCATAGCAGACCAACTACATATCAACAGAGAAACAGTCAGGAAAACTTAAGTGAAAATCTTGGCATGAGAAAGGTGTGTGCAAATGGTCCTGAAGGAGCTCACCGATGAAAAAAGCAAAGGAGAGTCGAACTTTGCCAAGACATTTTGGAGAGGCAAGATGATGTTTTGGGCTGTGTTATCACTAGTGATGAAACATGGGTGTACCAATACGACCCTGAAACAATGTGTCAAAGGGTATAATGGAATCAGCCAATTCTCCGTGACCAAAAAAGTTCTGTCAGTCCAAATCAAGAGTCAAAACGATGTTGCTAACCTTTTTTGATATCAGAGGGATTATTCATCATGAATTTGTACCAACTGGACTGTTAAACAAGTTCACTACTTGGAAGTGCTGAAAAGCCCACGTGAAAAAGTTAGACGAAAACGACCTGAACTTTTCGCCAACAATTCATGGCTCTTGCATCACGACAATGCACCAGCTCACACCGCACTGTCTGTGAGGGAGTTTTTAGCCAGTAAACAAATAACTGTATTGGAACACCCTCCCTACTCACCTAATCTGGCCCCCAATGACTTCTTTCTTTACTCAAAGATAAAGGAAATATTGAAAGGAAGACAGTTTGATGACATTCAGGACATCAAGGGTAACATGACAGTTCTGATGGCCATTCCAGAAAAAGAGTTCCAAAACTGCTTTGAAGGGTGCACTAGGCACTGGTGTTGGTGCATAACTTCCCAAGGGGAGTACTTCGAAGGTGACAGTAGTGATATTCAGCAATGAGGTGTGTAGCACTTTTTCTAGGATGAGTTTGTGAACTTAATTGTCTAACCTTATAAATTTTATATTTGTTCCTAGTTTTTTATGCTTTTTGCTAACATAGTAAATTTCACCTGTGTTCCATGTCCCTAAGAGCACCCCGTTTCAGTGATTCTCTAGGTGGACTCACAGGATCCAGCATATGACCATTGCCATGGCTAGGATTTATAACTGCAATAGGATGCAAAGTAAAATCAGCAAAAAAGAGAAAGAAAGAGAGAGAGAGAGAGAGAGAGAGAGAGAGAGAGAGAGAGAGAGAGAGAAAAGAAAGAAAGAAAGATCAAAGTCAAGGGTAAACCAAAGGCACACTTCCCAGATTCCTCTCCAGGGGAGTCTCACAGGACATACTTAATTCCTCTATAATAAGTTGTGACAACACATGTAAATCTGTCTACCAGGGGAGCTCATTAGCCTGAGTGCCCATCATACCAAAATTCCACACTTCTGGAAGGAAAGCAGATGTTCAGAATAAACTACATTGTTAGCACAGTTTAGGCACAGTGAACAACTCTCATCAGTTAGGATCATTGAAACCCTCCCAAAATCCAAGTTCCCAGACAACAGCTAAAAGCCAAATTTGCAAGCAGGCTGTTCTAAGGATAAGCCCTCTCAGTTTCTATGTTAACTCTTTTCTGCACAGTATCTTTCAGAGTTTAATTATTGTTTGGATTTCGTTTGCTATGTAGGAATACAATTGGTTTTTATATATTGATATTATATATAGTGACCTTGTTAAATTGACTTATAATAGTGTATGTGAAGATTCTTCCAGATTTTCTAAATACCTATTGACATTTCTCTTGATAGAATTTCTGAATTCCTTCTTCCAGGATGGAAAAAAAAATAATATAGTGATTTCATCAAGCTGTAATTTTTCTATTATTACATAATGGCAGTGTGAAATATAGTACAGAAAAGAGCCAAATACTTCTTTCCTCTTCCAAACCTACAAAAATGGAGAAAGAAAGAAAGAAAGGTTCAGAAGTTTCAGAAGAAGCAAGCAGGCCTATTATAATATGGTATAATTGTATAAGAATATAGTATAATATAATAGTATAGTACAGTATTTAATATAACATATTATAATATGGATACACATACCAATTCAGCATTTCCAATCAGAGATGTTTGTGGGGACAAGCCATTAGGCATGGATATAAGGTCTTTCTAATGTGCAATTGATGATAAAATTATCTCATCCCAAACAGTTTGAGAAGGTCTGCTCCAGGCAAGAATGGAATAAGTCATTGTTCTCTACATTCTCTTATTATTAACCCTTTTCCAATTACTTTATTCTTTCTTTTTCTTTATAAAAATGTTGACAATTAATGTATATTAGTTTAGATTCCCTTATGCAAGTCTCATAAAACTATGTAGCCTAAGCAAAAAGGACATTTTATTATAAAGAAAATGGTATGTCACAAAATCTATGGATAAAACTAGGGCCAGGGCTCAGGAGGTCCACATACTCTCCTGCCCTCTTCTCCAGTGTCTCTTTATAATTTGCTTTCTTTTCTCTCATACTCTACGAAATGCTTTCTCTAGTTCTCTGATGCACATTACTGAAAATCTGGCCTCCAAAATCTCTTGAGTTGTAGTGTTTTAGAATTTCAATCATCAGAGGGATATTCACTTGCTCTGTCTCCCAAATCAGAAAAGACCACCGACAATATATATCTAGCACAGACTTTATGATATATGTAGCTATCATGATGGTGACGATGATGATGATAGCAATGGTTAGATTAGGAGCCTATAGCCCCATAATTATTTGTGAGTCTCAAGGGCCAAATTTAATTGCTGTCACTCTGATCACCAGTGTGAGACCAGGTCCCACCTCCTCATCACCCCAGACATCGTTGGAAAAAGAAGACCCTTCCCATGGCCAAGCTGGGCCCCAATGGGTTAAGAACTGAGCATGGATGGTCCTATACCTGGCAGAGGTCAAGAGCTGCACCTTGGTGAGTGCTATGGACTGACTTGTGACCCCAGAACTCCTATGTTGAAGCCCTAACCTCCAATGTGACTGTATTTGGAATAGGACCTTTAGGGGGTAAGATGAAACAAGTTCATAACGGTGTGGCCCTGATCTGACAGGATTAGCAGCCTTGTAAGAAGAGGAAGAACAATAGCTTGCTCTCTCTGCTTCCCTCCTTGTACACACACCAAGGAAAGACATGTAAGAATATAGAGAGAAAGCAGCCAATTATGATGCAGAAAGAGAGCTCTCACCAAAAGCTAAATAGACTGGAAACCTTGATCTAAGGCTACTGTGAAAACATAAACTTCTGTTTGCTTAAGCCACCCAGTCTGTGGTATTTTGTAATGGTGGCCTGAGGTGACTAAGACAGTGGGCAGGTAAAGACCAACAAAGCTTCCTTGCAATTCTGTCCAACCCTAACGTGTAACCCTATTCCAACTTCCATCATTCCCACTTCCTAGCCTGAGTCTATCTATTTAGTCTATTAGTGACCTTGGCAGAGGGACTTTCTGTGATTTAGCCCCCTCACCTTGAGCCCATAGACATAAGAGCCACTCTGAGAAATCCATTCTCTTTTCACAAACTTTCATTAGTCATCAAATTGCTTTTTCTCCCAAGTCCTCCCCTTTGGAGAATCATTAAATTCCTGAGGCCTCTACCTTTCCTCCATTCTAAGTCTCAGGCCTGCAGCCCATCTGTCCACACTTACAACGCAAGCTCCTGCCTCTGCAAGACCAGTGCAGTCTCGTGTGTGGACAGCACGCTTCACAGTAACTGGTCATGACGAGCAGATGGATCGCCAGCTCTTTCACTGAAGTGGAGGGATCAGAGAGGAAGGAATACAGTCTCCAGACATGTCACCCATTACAGAGCCTGGGAAACGGAAGAGGTCTGGCCTGCCACTAGCTTACTGTCATTTATTTTTCCCCTCATTCTGCCTACTTAAGACCCTTAAACGCCTCACTTTTCACTTATCTGGAGGCTAATCCCATGTGAGAAACACTTAGAAAAACAAGTGTGACAGCCCTGCTTGAGGCCCAGAAAGAAGGCTCTTTCTGAAAGGGGACCTTTCGATGTTTTCCCAGGTAAGATGTTTAAGACTTGATCCCTGTTGCCTGAATTCCTTTCTCACCACACCCAAGGTCATTTTAATGAAAATTCCAAAGTCCGAGCCAAGAGGATAGAATTGCTCTAAATCCTTCAGCAGTGCCGTCATTTGATCCCTAGACCCGCTGGGGTGATTATCGTGTGTCTGCAGAGCACAGCTAAGCAGACAGAAGAAGGAAGTGGCCGCCACTGCAGGAGGCCGGTTTCCTGGCCCTTATTTCTGTGTTGGTGAGTTGTTGTTACTTCCCAAGGCCCAAGGGCCTATGGGCCCTCCCACTCCCACCCCCACCACCAACCTTTCTCCCTGTGTCCTCAAGATAATGCTGACAGTCAGATGTTCTTCCCCTTTTGGAGAAGTTCATGAATTCATTGCTGTTTTGCTACTATTATTCATTTTATTCAGAAAGTTGAATCAGAATAGAATGGATTTCCTGGTTTTCTCAGGACCAGAGGAGGCTAAGGTTTGCCTGCAACGTACAGTGGTGCTCCGCGACACCCTTTTATCTATGACAGCGTTTCCCTAGAATGTCGAAAAATGGTGTTGTAAAAGGTAATGGAAAATGAAAGAAACAACATGGGTTCTTTTTTAAATTTTTTTTTTTTTTACTTTGCTTTTATTTTCTTTCTAACTTCCTAAGTGATGGGGAAATAAAGGGCTGACGACCAAATGTCTGGGACGTTCTGGGACTGCTCTGTCCCCTGAGCCAGATATGAGAACATTTTCCAGTGCTGCAAAGACTAATCATCAGTGTCCTTCGTTCCTGACTAATGGCCAGGCCGAGCGCAGGCCCCGGTTCCTGACACACTGAGCTCCAGAAGACACTGACTGCCAGCCTGGCCACCAGCTTCCAGCAAACCTGCCAAAGTCATCAGCGTTGCTATTTTCTTGCTTCTGAGATTAAAGGGGTAGACCCTTGCCTACAACTGGCTGAACAGAAGGGAGTGGGGGGGACTCTGCTTTTAGGGTGTAAAACAGATGCCTTTCTTTCAAGCCCTAGAGGCAAACATGTCTCTGGAATAACTCTTCTCACAGAAGAAACTTTCTTTCTACTAAAATACTCAAGCTTAAAAATATTGGAAGCTTTGAGAGAGTTTTGGAAACTGAAAATTCTAAGAAAAGATAAAATTTGAAGAAGGATTTTTTTCCACCAAATACAAAAGGGCTTAGGGAAGATAAAAGTGAATCTGATTATTTTTCTCACAGGAATGATACCATATTGACTTGTAATCCCTAAATTCTTTCCCCTTTCTCCATCTCCCACCCCCAATTTTCACTGCACTGGTACTGTGCAGTCTAATGGGAGGCGGGGAGCGCTTAGGCAGTAAGTGGCTCTGACAGCACCTCATAGCCTGTGAGATACAATCCCAACAGAGCCCTGCATTTTGACTCTCAAAAGGCACAAACATCATAGTTTATTTCAAGCTGCTATGGATGGTGCGTTTGAACTTCTTGATTTACTAAGAAACATCTCTAACTTCCTTAAAGAAAGTGAAAATTTTTAGATTTTATTCCAATTCTTGCAGGAAAACAGAAAAAGTGAAAGGAAATCAGTATTCTTTAGGTCTGCGAAGAACACAAAAGAACACTATCCCAGAAGACACTGCACACTTTGCTGCCTGTCCCCTTGCCGCAGTGAGCACCGGTGTGAAGGACAGTGAAGATGTTTCAGTTCGGGAAAGCCAAGATGATCCCCTCCGTAATTGTTGGCAAGTACACACCCTCCTAAATAAACAATAAATGCTCTAACGTTCCTTGACAGCTTTCAAGTCCCACATTAAGTTATCTGGTACTCCAGACGGCGTGTGAGATGGGAGTTCACGTCCCTGTTTTACAGAGAGGGAACTGGGGTTCAAGAAGGTCAGGAAAATAAGGACAGGATCTGGGACCAGAACCCAGAGCTCCAGATTCTGCATCTTCAGTCAGACTGTAGTCCTACTCCTGTGACCAGTGACAGGCCATCCGGCCTCGGGTACATTGGATAATAATGTACCTAGGTTTAGATGTCTTTGTTGAAAGAAGGGTGAGAGGAGAAAGAAGTGGAGGAGGGCTGAGCCAGTTGCTGTTTACAGCCTCTTAGTTCCTACAGCTCCATAAACCCAGCAGCTTCCTCAGGATAGCTGACTGGCCATGGCCTCTTCTCAGGTTTCTTGAGAGTAATCAATAATTAATTTTTGCCTTTTCTTTGTGTAAACATAAAGACACCATGACTTTGAAATTTCCATCAAACTGGCGCATTCCCATTAAACAGGAAGGCTGCTGCCCTTCCCCAAGTCCCTGCAGATCTTTGTGGCTTGTGCCTCATGGTCCACATCAGTTTCCTTGGTCCCCCTGAAATCTAGACTCCACTCGAACCTCTAGCAGCTGTTATTTGCATTTTTCCAATGAAGACTCAGATGTAACCACTCTTCCCTCTCTTCAATTCCTACTCACCCACAGACATTCCCTGAAAGCATTGGGGTATCTGGCTAGGGGATTTCACTGAAGCCTAAATTCAAAAGGGAGGTAACATCACAGCCCTTTGAATTAATACTCATTATGACATATCCTCTTCTTGAAAGGACTCTGCCACCCAGCCCACACCACGGTCTGGCTGGCCACCATGTCTCAGTCAGCCCCTCACCAGCTGCCTGCTGCTCAGACCGTCTTGCCCCACCACAGTCAGGGGAGGGGCAGTGGTGGCTGGCCTTTTCATCAGAAGGACACAGGACATTTTCTAAATGAAAAGCCGTTGCCTCCAGTCAGTAAGTGCCTCGCTCCTTGGGGGCAGATGTAGCTGTAATCAGCTGTGTTTTCAAATAGCATTGTTTTCTCTTTGCCACACGGATGTCACCCAGCATGGCAGAGCAGAAGCACTGGCTTGCAGCCCAGTCCTACGTCCGCACCTGGATCTCAGTTTCCTGGTTTGTTTGAAGAAGAAGGGGCTCAGAAAAAGATGGATCCTTAACTAATTTAATGAGGGGCAACTTCTTATTGCTGCGGTGCTTGCCCTGGGCTGCAGGTGACAGCACAGCTACTGACAGCAAGGACACGGGAAGCAGAAGGAAGCTGCGTAGACAATGCACTGCATTGAAGTGACATAGCCTGGTCCTAATCCAGCTCAACCTTACTCCTAGAAGTGGGGATTGGAGTCAAACCCCACAACCTGTTGAGGTCTCGTTTTACGCACCTGTGAGATAGCCCCATCTATCTCACAGGTTTATATGTGAATGAAATGAGGTAATATATGTGAAATCATATCAAAGTTACACAAAATACGTAACATGTATCCCCTGGCAGTCCCTCCCACTTTATTGGCCAAGCAACATCAGATTGCCTTCCAGTATAAACAATTAATCTAGTGTAGATTTTGTTAAATAGATCACAATTCCTACTTACCAGGATTGTCTTATATCAATTTTCTGTTGGTTTTCTAAAACACGAGCATCTTAGAAAATGCAGAAGATCCTATATAATGCCTCCCATATATTTTATTTTCAAAGAACACAAAATTTGGATTGTTTTGCTACTATTATTAGTAGTAGTGGTATTAAGCTGTTATTACTATTTTTATTAACATGCTTATCATTATTAGTGTGATATACAGGTTATTTCCCTTTCTCGTTAGCCTTGATACTCTAAAGCCTCAGCCTGTAAGATCAAGGGAAGATTTATGTGCAATGAAAGTAATTATTGCAAATTTATTGTATTAATTTGGGCTACCAGTTGTATTCTTCAGAAGTTGTACAAATTTAATTTTCAAATATCGTAACTTTTTGGAAGATCAAGAAATAGAAATTAGGTTTTATATGTAGAGATTTCGGGGGCGGAATGGGATTGAGGTTCAAACCTGCAGTTAAACTAGGAAAACAAAGCTTTTCCATACAATAATCAATTTCCTTCAAGTTCAAGGAAATATAAATATTTTCATTAAGTACACCACATTGCATTTGCATTATTTACTTCTCCTTTTAAATATTTTTTAACTATAGAATATGAGGCCTTTTTATTCGAATTACAAAAATTTTGCATGCTTCTTTCTGCAAAGGATAAATAAAGACAATAATATCTACGCCCCGAGAGGGGCAACTTCATAGACAGAAGAAAGGTTGGAAGAAGCGTGGCTCTTCCTGGGACCTCTGCTGAAGGGAGTGGTCTCTCACACCCAAGCAGACACTCACTTTATGACACACAAATGTGGAGGGAAGAAAGAGTCTGCAAATCACTCAGCTTGGGTAACTGCTAGCCCAGCAACTCAGCCCTGCCCAAGAAGCCTGCTCTGCATTCCTGAAAACCACAAAACTAGAGTCCTGATAAGATAACCAGGTAATTAATGAGGCAATTTCCCCTCCCTGTTCACATGTTGTATTTATTTTTTAATATAAATTCTCATCATCTTAAGCAATAAGTACATTCGCTTCCTGTAACCTTTAAGAGCTTAGGCAAGTGGAGCAGTACAAACCTGTTATTCGCATTTCTTTTTCTTTTTTACAGAACGCATTTCATTTTCTAGTATTATAACCAGCTCTTTTTTTCAGGTTATTTAAAGTAGACATTTTCCATGGTATCAAATATTCATTTACTACAGTGATTTTTTTTTTTTTTAACAATTTTAGCATCAGGATTTGTTTTTCAAATAAAATGGTATGTAGACTCCAGTAGATAGATAGATAGATAGATAGATAGATAGATAGATAGATAGATAGATAGATAGATGGATGAAAGCTTAGCCATATTCTGAAAACATGATGGCAACAGCCTATGGCCATCCCATGCCATCCCACAACTTCCCCTGACCCAGTGTCCAGAGAACACAATAGAACATTGGTGGGGGAAAAAAAGCTCTTCTGCACATCATTTCTAATGAACACACGGTATTAACATAGTGCTTACTATTCAATTAAAAAGCATTCGGGTACATTTTTTAACCTCTTTAGGTAAATCATTCAGATGGCCAGAAGGGAAATCATTAGGCTCAGAATTCCATATCGGGCAAAATCATTAACAACTAACCGGCAAGGGTCAGGCATGATGTAAAAACACTTGCTCTGCCAATCTGTTTCATTCCGGATCCTGAGCTAAAGTATTTTTATAATTTGAGATTCTGGACCTTGTCAGAGAACTCATGTAAGCCAAGCTGTTATGTAATCATTGAAATAACAAGGCTTTGGAAGCACTAAGGTGATAAATAGAGCAATTTGGGATTTTTTTTTTTTTTTTTTTTTTGGTCTGATCAGGGCAATCCATCCTTTGAATTACCTGTACAGCCACACAGAGCATAATTTCTCAATGAAATTGTCACTCACCAGATTCTCTCCAATAACAGGCTGGTCTCCATCTTGGTCATGGTTCCATTTGAAAATAATGGGCTTCATATAGGACAGTGAGTCTCCTCCAGAGAGAGCATCTGAGTTTGAAAATCTGCCCATCTGACTAAGTATGACCAAGTTTCTCCAGCACTTCAAATTATAAAGTTAGTGCTGTGTTCTAAAGAGACTTTTCTGACAGAATATATGCACACCTCAGTAGAATAAGAATTCAGATTTCTGCCACAGAGATTGTCACAAGTGGATGGAAAAGAACTTAGAAACTTTGTGCTCTAATAGACAGTTAACTGGTGGGAGGGAGAATTTGTTGGGCTTCTTTATAATATGACCAAACACGTTGCCCACTTTTTATGAGCAGGACCTCTATCATTTGTTTCCCAGGGGATAAAAACAGGTGTGTGTGTGTGTGTGTGTGTGTGTGTGTGTGTGTGTGTGTGTGTGATGCTTTAAGCAATAAATGTCTAGTTCTCCATATCCTTTCTGTCCTTTTATGAAAAAAAAAATTATTCCAGGCTTCAGTTGATGTTTACTTCAATTTCTGATCAAACAAAATACATGTATCCAGCATGTGCATATCTACATTAGACTGTAATGGTGAAACATGCTACCATCATGCATTAGATTTTGAGTACAACAGCAACCAAAGTATTCAGGGAACCACCTAGGAAACAAGTAAATCCACGTCAGATCAGGGTTGTGTTATGAGAAAGTGAAAGAGGGGTTCAGAGATGCAGGGAGAAAATCAGATGACGGGAATGAGAAAAGGAACACGAAGTGAAACAGATGAAAATTTAAAAAGCAAGGAAGAAATCAAAATGTTCTTTAGCAGTAAAGACTTGAGCAGAAGTTTAAAGCATGGACATGACATTGATTGCGGCCAAATTCCTTAACCATTGTCCCAATTTCTTCTATCAAATGCATCCCACCTATATCACAGGGTTGTGCCTAGGGGTAAAGGAGGTGATGCAGGTACATCACCAACAAGGTCACCAGGGTAAGGTAAATGTTCAGTAGATAATAGCTATTAGCATTAGTTAGTGTCATTAATGTTAATGGTATTGTAATCATTTATATAACTTACATTACTATTTTAACATAATTCCATCTTTCATCTTCTAAAATTCAATTACTCTTGCCATTTTTTCTTTAAGAAAAATTTTTTAATACTGGTCATAAAGTTTATAATATAAAGAATATCAGAAAAAAACTAATAACAGCCAAACCAGTTCATAATATATAATGATCTTTAGCTCCAACGCAAATCAAAACTAAATCAACTTTTTTCTGTATAAATTAAGCTGAGATAAATTTCCTATTTTCTAATCCCCTGCCCAAACATGGTTCAGATGTCCTGGGAAAATCATCTTTCTCTAAAGTTTGTACTATTCCCCAGTGCCTCTTCTTCTCTTTTCTACTGTTTTACATTCCAAAAATCACTCACAAAATTAAAAACCTCACTGTGCAGAAGTACTCATCTTAGAAGGGGAATAATTTAATCATTCTTTCAGAGTAATTCCCACCTTTAAATTTAAATTTACATCTATATTCTAACCTGGTTTTCTTTAGAAATAGTGAGCCCTGAGGCCAAGAGCTATATTTCCTTCTTTTACATCTATCACAGGAACCATTTCAAACCTGTCCAGGGAGCAGAGAACCAATTAATATGAATTAATGAATAACGTGTTTACTAACGAGCAAAGGACAAGAGGCAGAGGTTAATTTCAAAGGTCATTCAATCTCAGATTCCTAAGGAGAATCCACTGAGTCTTTGAGGTTTCACCTTTTCCACTGTGATTGAAATGCCAAGTACAAGCTGAACGGCCTGCTAACAATCTGAAAAGAAAATATATTACCGTGATTGTACATGGGAACTGGAAGCGATTTTCTCTTGGGTTGGAGGTTTAAACAAACAGGAAGCCCTGTTTAGGATTTGTCTTTATCATCTTTCATCACAAGTCAGCCCGACTTCCGGGTGAAGAAATGTGGAACTGCTTTCAGATACTCCACCAAATCGGGCAGAAATGCCAACCCCATAATATCCAACTTTAAATTCAGTGTTGCTATTTCTGAATACCCCATCTCCAGCAGACCACAAGACTCTAAGTAAAATGTTGCCTCTGAGTGTCTATGAGTGGTGGGCAGAAAATGAGCCTTTGTCGGTATCTAACTTCCTAGTGAAAGGACCTCAGTTGATTTCAACTACCGAGCATCAGAAGAGTATGAAAAACAAACCATATGACCAAGAATAATAATTAATAATCATGGACCCCTTAAAGTGTTTTCTCTCGGCATTAGTAAGAGAGTTTTCAGTAGCTCCTTGAAAAATATGATTTAGGAAATGAAATTTTAAAGACTTTCTATCAAAATCTGGTAGTCATTTCAGAATGGAAAGTGCATAATGCCTCACAATTTGTCTCTAATTCATATATCAAAAATACACTTTTGGGAGTTAGCAATTTCTTCTTAAGTTTCAAATTTCATGAAATGATTTGGGTTAAACTGCCATTACTAAAATAACAAGTACACCAATTTTCAGGGAAAAGTGAAACTTGAGGATTTTTAATTTAAATAAATAATTTTCTACGAAATCTCAGCATGAGTTGATAATTCTTCTACATGAAAAAGCTAAAGCCAAAATTTGAGTCAGAAGTCCCAGAGGATACAAACTACAAAATGACTAGCATTTTATCTAATAGAAAGTGGAAAAATATAAAATCAGGCCTGTTGTTACTCTAAAAATCATAATGAATAATTAATTCACAGTCGACTTCTATCTACTGGGGACAGATATACCTATTATTCCACTTGATGGATTTGCAAGAACTATTCTCACAGATATTTCCAAATATGATTTATTCCAAGGCTCTATTCATATAGTATTGTTGAAGACTTTAGATTAATGTAAGAAGGGAAGACGTACTGGAATACAGAGAGAGAAGCTAACAGCAGATTTAATGAATAGGATCTGTACCAGATTAACAACAATAAACATCTGCAATTTAAATAAAGCCTGTCTCAATTAAATTCTAGAAGTCATTGATTAATGTTGAAGCCCAGAAGAAGACAATATAGGCAACTACCACATCACAAACCTTCCAGATGTTTCTTGAACCCACAGCGGTCTCCCCACATATCAGGCTATGACAAGCACCATTCAATCTTCTGTAATGCCTTTCAGAATTCCATATTTAATATTTATTTTTTTTAAAAAACAAAAGAAGCAAAGTAGCAAGAGGAAAATAAACTTGAACAAAGATGTATAGTTTTCTGTCCAAGAAAATAAAATGTGCATTTGTTGAGAAACACATGAATGAATTTTCTTCGAATGATGCAACTCCTCCAAAAAAATCACAGGAGTCATCACCCTGGGTGGTAGGATGCTGCGTTTCCCACAGGAAGCAGCTCAGGTAATTGCTTGTTTGTTTTTGTACTGAGAGGCAGTCTATTATGTGCCTCCCGGTTTCTTCTATGAGAAAATCAGCTGCATGGCCCATTTTGTTTCAGGCATTTCATAGGCATTATCTCATGTGTTTAGAAAGTCCGTCATCTTAATAAGTGTTCTGCAGAAGAAATGACTAAATGGGAAATACATGTTGTTGGCAAACAAGCTCTATTACAACAGAAGAAAAAAGTTTACAAATAATGTAAAGATTTGAATTCCAAGTTAGAAAATATAATCACTTCTGGAATAAGACCACAAATTGGAGAAGGGTTAGATTATGTGGCTGGTTAAATTGTCTGGAAGGAATTCCAGTGTTGAGGCCACTGGTAGGCATGCCCCATAAAGGAAGTAAAGATTACCTCATCACTGCTGCCATCCCTGAGGATCCATCCCAGGGAGCTGGGTTTAAGGGTTCTGCAAATAACTCTGGCTTACATGCACTGCACCACACACCGTGCTGTAGGCTGGGGATACAGAAACGGACACTAGCTGCTCCCTGCTCTCTTGGAATTTAGTCCAGCAGAGAAAACAGACCCATGAACATATCATTCCAAAATAAGGGAGGACATAATGACAGAGCCATTCCCAGCATGCAATGGCATCCAAGGGAAAGGAGATCACTTGGTCTGGTGTGAAGCAGGGAAAGGCCGTCCCAGGAGCTTCCCAGAGGAGACAGTCCCTGGGCTGAGCTTTGAAGGGTGGGTTGGAGACAAGAAATCAGCAAGCTCAAAATGGGCAGAGGAAGCTTCCGAGTTAAGACAGAGTGTGAGCAAGGACAGATTGGTTCAAGGCAGGGTGGGATGTGCCCGCAACTGCAAGCCATTTAGTATTACCAGGGTACAAATGTGCAAGTGGCAGGAGAAAGGCTGAAGAAGCTACCAGAGCCCAGGCCTCAGAGCACATGTGCGCCATGTTGAGGAGCTTGGATGTTGGGAACACCTGGAGAGCATAACGCCTCCGTCAGTCTCCTTTCCTGTCTCCTGCAGGCAGGACAGTCGTAAATCCTCCTCCTCAGAAAGAGGCGGGTGGAGAAGAGGTACCAGCTTGCTGTAGGTTAATGCTAGCTCTGCTCCCTTCGCAGCCTGGTATCATTTAATCCTCAAACAGCCCTACGATGGTTTCCTCCATTTTACAAATGAGGAGACTAAGGCTCAGAGAGGTTGAAAAGTAGGGTTGCTAAACTGAAGCCACGCGGGCCAGGAAAGGCAGGACCGGAACTGGAATCCAGGCCCCTGAGTGGGAGGAGGTTGCTCTGCTAAAGAGCAGAGCTCCGGATTGGGAACCATGCATTTGATGAGGCAACCCAACCCAAAAGAGGCTTTCCTGAACACAAATGTCATGAAAAAAGAAAGAAAACCTAGTTGTAATTCTCTTCAGAATGTCTATGGTAAAAAACATTGATGTGCATGTCGCTTTCCGCACTCTTCCCAGGGCACCGCCATTGGTTATGAGGCATAAACAACACGTTACTGATAACAAAGCATCTTGGTTTATAAATGAAAATTCTGGAGGAAAAAAAACAATTTTGCACATCTAGAAAGAAGCTATAAACAATACACCTCACGTTATGTGCACACACATATCCTCCCGTCTAAAACTTTAATGACATGCCTGTAAGGCCCAGCTACAAAAGAAAGGAATTCGCTTAGAGTTATGACAGAGCAAGCGGAAAGATCACTTTGGAAAAGGTCTCTTGTCAGCAAAATATGTTTCTAATTAGCTGTATCTTTCAATTAGCTAAAGAGAACAAACAATTACTCTGACCAGGAGTTTATTTATTCAACACTTTTTATTCAGAACGAATAACCTCTCCAGCTTCATGGTTCTGAATGTTTATTCATATTTGGGTACAGTTAATCTGGCTCGTGGTCTGATTTCTCTATAAAAGGTCACTGTCCTGAGTAATGTCATATGACACAAGCTACAGTTTAATCCAAACATGCAATAATGTTGGCTTGAAGAAGACCAACCTATGTCATTATTTTTATACTTCTAATGCCTATATTAATCCTTTTAATAATACCTTTATTATTATTATTATTATTATTATTATTATTATTAATACTTGTTGGCAGCTGATGTTATCATTAAATGATGCATGCACAGTTATATTCCAATCTTAAAATTCATTCATTTGTCAAATCTTTATTAAATGTCTAATAGGTACCATGAACTTTAGAGGATGTTTTAGCGATACAGAAGGCATTGAACTGGAAATCAAGAACCTTACAATGGACTCAGCACCTTTTTTTATCTACTAACTCCCATATATTCAAAGCACAAATATTTAAATACACTAGCAGCCTAGTTTTTCATGATACCTGTAAGCAAAGTTTATCTCTTAAGGGACAACCCTTGTTCTATTTTCAGTGTATCTTAACCATACTAAGAAACCCAACCCACATAATAAGATTTCTATTTCTAAAACAGTGGTGAATATGATGCCTGACTTTTTATTTCTAAATGCAGCTAAGTTCTAAGTGTTCCTATGGAGGAAGAAAGCCCACAGAAGAAATTACTTGCTTTTTTGTTCTTTAAAATGTCACATCTTCAGGTCATACTTTCCACCATGAAAACATGTCCGATTGTTGACATGCTCCACTCTAGCTGACATGACACAATCACGTCAACCCCCTGAATTTAAAATTGAAATGTCTTTTCTCTTCTTTCAGAAAAGAAAGAACCACCCTGTGATTAAAACTTCCCACAGTTGCTTTTAATGTGCTTGAACTTTAAAAAAAAAATAAAAACAGTTCTCTATTTTTATCAGAAATTATCCTCTCCACAAACACTGTGGCTAGCTCTAGAAGTGGGTGGTGAGTTGAGCTAGTTGCACAGTAGCTTCCCCTTTCCTCCATTCCCCCACTCTTTCCAGGAGTACAAGTAGTCAGCAGCCTTTGAGGATTTCCTGCCTTGTTCCACTGCCCTCTCCAAAGGCTCATTCCTTCCCCTTTTCCACCTGTGGTTTCCCCCAAATTGCTGAACTGCACAGAATGTCCTCTTCACCCCACATTAGTTGCCGTAGGAAATTGAGTCTCTAGATGATGTGTCTAAACAATATACTTACTCAAATCCGCTCAAACAGGAATATCTCTGAATTGCTTTTGAGGTCGCTATGTGTCCACCTATAATATAGGCTTTATTAGGCTATTGGCATTATTAAATGACATATTGAGCATCTATATTATGCAAGTCACTTCTCTAGGACCTGCAGGAGAAAATTTATGAAATGACATCAAGACTGTCCTCTAGGAACTCATAGGCTAGAGGAGGTTGATGCAAGCCTACATAAGGCCTCATACTGAAACGCTACTGATGTACGAGAACAGAGAAAAACATGGGGCAGAGGGACTGGCAGAGCCAGGAAGAGAGTGGCAGTTGTTGACATTGGCAGGAAAGATTTTATTGATATTTTGAGATTCGGCTAACTAAAAGATCAAAAAGCACGACAATACTGAAGTAAAGTAAAGGGGGACCACAGTTCCAAACAAATAGAATACAAATTGGTATTCTTTTTTGGAATAAAGATCGGTCTAACAATATCTAAGTGTTTATAGCTCTTGGGGAAAGTGCTGAGAAATATAATAAAGATTCATACGAATCAAGTTTTATACCATATTCATTGAGCAGAATAGACCTAGAACTACTTGAGATAGAAGAAAATAAGTTGATTGAAATGTATTAACTATGAGGTATCCATGGGTCATTTAAACGGATACGTCTAGAAGATACCTAGAAAAATTTATCACAACACGCTGCTCCCCACATAAAGGTACACGGGGCAAATGGAGAAAAGAATCTAGATTGAATATGTCTTAGACTAAAATTAACATTTAACAGAAAGATAGCTGGAAAATCCCCAACTACTTGGAGATTAAACGACACACTTCTAAATAGCATGTGTGTCAAAGAAGAAATCTCGAGAGAAATTGAAAAATATTTTTAACTAAATGAAAATGAAAATACAATTGATCAAAATCTGTGGGATTCAATGAAAACACTGCTTAGAGGGAAACTGAAGAAAAGGAGGAAGATCTAAAATAAAAAAACTAAGCTTCCGCGTTAGGAAACTGGAAAAAGAGAATTAAATCCTAAGTAAGCAGAAGAAATGGAATGATAAAAACAAGATCTACGTAGGCTTTCATTCTGTTAAAATTTTATCTCATGACCATAAATTTTCTCCTGAGCATGGCTTCAGCTTTATAACCTAAGTTCTTATATGCAGTGTTTTTCTATTGTGATTTTCTACATACTCAGTGACTTCAGTTCTCACTTTTCTCTTTCACTTAAATATTGAGTTGTTTTTGTTGTTATTGTTGCTTTTAATTCTAGATGGTGGGGATTTTATTTGTGTAACAAATTCCTAGTTTCAGTGTATTGTGCTCTATTATCACATTATGTACTTTTTCTAGTTTTAGAATTTATTGAGGCTTTCTTCTGCCCAGATGTATGTTTGTTTGTTTTTAATATTCCAAAAGCATTAGACATGAGATCATCTTCTCTGATTTCAAGTAAAAGAATTTGTATACATATACATTGTTTAAATGTCATCATCCTGTACATTTTTAAAGAAGGATGCATGGATTTTTTTTCTTGCATTTTTTAATGTCTCAGATGGTCTGTTTGTGTCCTTTATAATCAAACAACTTGGCTTGGTCCAAAATTCTCAAATTCTCTAAGAACAGTTTCCTTTATAACTTTCTCTTCTTTGAGTCAGTGATTTCCTTTTGTGACCTCTCATTTCACAAAAGTAATATTGCCTTTAATCTGTTTGATAATACAGAGAATTGTGTGTTTGAAATGGGTTTTCTATTTGTGGGCATAATCCTTATTCTGATGTGAATTAATCATCTGCCTTAAGTAATAATAATAACAACTTGTTGAGCACTTTCTACATGCCACTTTTCATGGAGTAGCTCCTACTCTTCTTTCTTTTGTCTTCGACATCTGTGTATCGAGCCCATGCACATTCTTTTCAGAAAATAATATCTTTGAGTGGTATCTTTCAGGACTAGCTGGGATGGTGTGAGAGGAACGAGGGAGGAACACCAGGACTGCCACGTATCTTGAATTCAAAATATATTGCCTCAGTGCACTTTCTCACTAATTCTGAGGCCAGGGTGTGTCTCCAATTACATGCTCCCTGCATTCAAGGTGCTTAAATTAACCTCCATGTTTTCTGTCGCCCTCTCCCAACACAGAGTGAGGAGGTAATCTTGCTCAGGCGTTGCAAAGCATCTATGAGTACTGACAACAACTTAACTGAGTATTCTAAAAACAATGTATGCCTTTTTTATAACGCACGCATTTTTACACACTTTCATTTTATGCACACATACATAAGCTTATTGTAAGTTTGACTAATATAAAGGATGTATAAGACACGATTTACAAAATGATAACAGTAAAAATAATCATAAGGTCTATATAGACAATTGATTCTCCCCAAATACTTTCCCTGAGTTTTGCCAAACTTTTACCCAACCTATGGCTGTGATTGACAAGTGTGGTTCTGACCTGAATGTTGGATGGCATTTTCATTTATGTTAATAAGTAAGATGCAGGTGGAAGAGCAAAGATAGATGTCTGGGAATTTCACTTCTTCATCAATGACTTCAGTGACTTACGTGCTGAATCAGATAATAGATTCAAACACTAAAAGGACACTTCCTCCATTGTTTGTGCTACAGACATGACACTGTTCATTTTAATCAGTGTTTTTAACATTTTCTCCACCACTTTAAGTCTCAATAACAGAAAAAAACAATAAATCAAGTGCTGATTTTTAGCATTTGCAGATTTTCCTGGTGTGATACTCCTACCATGGCTGATTTCAAACTACCAGGGTGGTATCACTGACCAAAGGGTTGGGAAGAAATACACACAAGGGCACTGTTATATAACATCTTCACCAATACAATGAAATTGATGTAAGTACATCAAGAACATAGATAATAGCAAAATGGGGTCATCAAGGAGCGATGAGTTTTGAGTACTTATTACTTTTGCTTTTAACGTAATTTAATTCATTGTAAGTTTATAATTTAATTTTTAATAATGAGACTGTGTAACAATCGACTTGCAAAATTTCGAAAATGTACTAACTGGCTTTGGAGAGCCAACATGAGCTGGCTCCAGCATACCGTCATCACAGCTGCCTAGGATTCCTCCAAGTCTGTTTGCCTTCTAACATCTTCCTACTTCATAGTGGTCAGCCCACAGTGATGAAATGGTATGTCTGAGCCATTCTGTGTTTACACCCTGACCCATGTAAACCTGAATTCAATGACCTTTCTGCAGCCAATCCAAACCACTAGATTGTCGTCCCAAAGAGAGAGCCTTGGCGGGGCTTTCAGGACAGGACACCAACTTGTAAAGACCTCTACTTACTGCCAGAGATCATAGATGTACGTGCCAGCACACTGGAGCTATCTCAGTTTGGTCCTAATTTCACTGTCGTTGGCACCTATACTTTGTTGTCATGGTTTGTACGGTTTGCATGTACTTAGTTTCACTGAAGATGGTCTTTCTCGTTTGTTTTCCATCATTGTTGTTTTTTATTATTTCAAGGAATAAACAAGGATACAAATACATCTCCTCTACTATCTTTAATCAAAAATCTTCATTTGGTCTTAAGTATAAACATTTTTCACATGACAGCCAATTTCCTCTTTACAAGCAATGCCCTTGAGATACATAATCTAAAAGAGGTTCCATAAGGAAATTAAGTACGTCAGTACCCAAACAAATGTCCCTCACAAAAGAAAGCACTGAGTATATACAGGATGGTTACAACAGTGAAAAAAAACATCTCTATGGTAGGACGTTTGCCGATCGTATACAAATGTTTAAAGAAGCAGATCTTTTTTTTTTTAATCCTCAGCTGAAATGCATTATACACATTGTTAAACGATAAGGAAGGAGGAACTGTCTGCATGTGTTTCCCATATAAATGGAAGAGACAATTTTTAAGGAGGGAAAACAAGGACATTGACTCACTATCAAGTCATTCCAAAGTGGTGAATTCTGCGGTATTTATTCTGTGTGTGTGGAACATTTACAATTAAAAAAAAAAAGGTCCACATCATCTGCTGAAAGGAAACATCATGGAACAGAAGAGCACCAGAGGAAAAACAGAGGCAGTGTTTCTTCTAAAAAAATTAAAAAGTACAAATTTGATTCAGAACACTTTGAGATCTATCCTAATATTTCACATGAAAATACTTGACCAAATGCCCATTTTGGCATATATTTGCTCTTCAAAATTTGCCTCCAAATAAGAGACAAGATGACCTAGCACAAGATACAGGGAAAATTTTGTTCCTGGGAAGGACGTGGAAGGATACATGAGGCAGCAATGGCTCATTGAACGTGAAACTGCTTATCAGGCCAGAAGTCGGCTATCTTCCCATAGGAAGTCGTAGGAGGGGAACCCTGGCAAGTGTTATCTTCTAAGCGAGATAGATGGTCCCTGGAGCAGCACTGACTCCATCAAGTTTTCACTGAAGAGTTTCCAGATAAATAATATCTTTCCACAAATAATTTGCTCTCTAAAGGCAGCCCCCAGACATGGGAAGAAGAAGGAATGGCTAAGGGCTGTGGAATTTTCTGAACATGAACTGTAAAGAATGTAAATCTTTGTAATTGACAAATGAGATCACTTTGAAAAAAAAGCGAATATCTAGCACCAGGGCTAGTGCACAAGTAGGCATGTTTCTGGAGCCTCAGAAAAGTGCATTCTCAAGATTAATGTTTACATCTGTTTCCAGAGGCTTCATGCAAAAGTTGACACTTTTGTACAAAGAACACCCTGGTGCTGACTTGTGACACGAGGCAACATGACCCTGAATGTACTAGGGACTCACACATCTGTGAGAAACTTGTGCATATATGGTGCAGCCCCTCACGAAAACCTGCAACCTTTCCTTCCCTCAATATTTGGAGGCTTAGAGTAAAGAGAGAAAATAAAGCAAAATAGAATGTGAGAAGAAAGTAGCCTAATATATACAAGGAAAACCAAAAGAAGACTGGTTTATGCCAGCAAGCCATCTGCATGGCTGAAGTCTTCCTCAGGCAAAAAAAAAAGGGGGGGGGGGGCCTTCACTGTTCCTGAATCCACTGCTTCCTCTTCACAGGCTTGCTGTGTAGGGCTAAGTTCAAAATGGCTCTCGGGAATTTGTTGCCAATCCTATGGTCTGATTTTAGCCTCTATTTTCCCCTTTCTTTTTAAGACCCGAGGATGTAAGTATATATCAGTGCTATAACCTTGCCAGCGTTCACTGGAATGAGTCAAAGGGACCTGGCATTAAATCACAGGGATTTGAGTTGCTAATAAATACAGCAGGCCCCATCCATTGTTGATTAATTCTGACTGAAATCTAAACACCAAACAACAAACACTCTTCTGAACTGCTCTGGTACCCATTAGTTTGATGTGTTTATTAGACAGGGCTGTGTTCTTTCAAGTTTATTAACAACAGATTAAAAATCTGCAAACAAATCTAGGATTCTTTTCATGATTTAAAAGCACGGGTACCATTTACTAATGTTTTTAGGGTTTGACAGTAAGTCCAAGCAAAGCTAAAACACACCATCATGTCAAGTTAAGATCTTGGTATAAAGTATAAACAGTTATTGTCAATGTGCAGCTCCCATTATTCAAACAAATAATCAAAATTTCTGCTTAATTAACTTTCAGAATTGTCATGTTTTTAAAATCCATTCTTGAATAGACATTTAACTGACAACAGAAGATGAAATGTAAAAATCTTTACTAGTAATATGATTTATTGCATACCTTTAAAGATTATAGAAGTTAATAAGATATTCCCATGGTATTGAATTATATTTATCATATAACGGAGTTCCTGTAGGTTAATTCTGAATTGGACCAACCAACACATGGTCATGGATATGCTGTATATGATTTATTAGCAATGCTTGAAAGTAAAAAAAAAAAAAATTACAAGCAAATGTACAGTGTGCAAAAATAATCAATGGGGCCTCAGTATCAAGGACTCAAGAAATCAAAAACAAAAAGTACAAATTTTAAGTTTTTTGAATATGTTAACTCTGACTATAATGCCTGGGTGAATCCTTGAAATTTTCTAAGGTGTATACTTTTAACAACTTAGTGGAAGACGCAGAAGTCCCAGAGAGTCTCAAAAAGTCCAAGTTACTGTTATTTCAAGTTCATCAGTGGAAGCAAATATACAGAGAAACACAAGCCATATATGAAGCCCCAGGGAAATTACCATAAAGAAGATTTACCTTAATTCAAGCTGTCTAAAAACTACAAATAGATTTGACTGGCTTAAAGACTATATATTTATGTCCTGTTAATAGTTTTTGCAAACCATGTAATTTTAAAGAACTCTTAAATAATGTGTCAAGGGGAATAATTTTCAACTTTTGGCTAAACAGAAAACTGCTCACCAAATATAGAGCCTTGGGAGAACCATCGTGTCCTAAGGTCATGCGAGGCAACATCTTGACTTGAAAAGCTTTCCATAAGTGCATCTGCCATTGCATTATAAAATATTCCAATCGAAATCTGTCACTGTGACATCGAGATTTCCCCCGGAGTTTCCCAGACCACCAGAGCTCAGCTCAGCAACTCCAAAATTAAATCATTACCTCCTTTAATCCTAAATCATGTCCTCTTAATTTTTACAGCATGTAAACTACTAGCTTTTATTCTCTGCTTTTTTATGAATGCATAATAGCCATGGTAGTGAAGATCAGAAGACTAGTATAACAGATTATAAAATTAGTTGGTCTATTCAACCCAAAAGTTACCATTACTATAGTGGTCTTGGTGGTGATTATGATTATGTGAGCCAAGAGTAATGCTTGATTTTATGGCATCTATAAACAAATCCTTTCTACCAAAGGGAAGCATTATAAACATTTCAAAGACCATGTGGTAAGAAAAATACAACATTGCACCTAAAATGTTAAGATCCATATTCCTCATTAAAAAAAAAAATCATTTCTATGGTGCATCTAGTATGTGCTCCCATGAATAATTGATTGGTTGATCATCGATTGAGCAGCGAGAAGAAAAGAGGAGAGAAAGGGGTTAGAGAAGAGGGGAGGGGACGGGTGAAGTGGGGGAGGAACAAAAGAAAGGAAGGAAAAGGGTATATTGAAACTTATTATAGCAACATAAATCAAATAATATTTTCAATCAATGATAGTCAATCAAGAAAACTGAAAGAATAAAAGGATAAATGACACTGGTTACCAATAAAGAATAACTAAACATTCGACTTCTATCAACTGGAAAGTTAGCTCTTTATTAAACTAAACCTGGCATTGTCAGTTTTTTAAGGAATAGATTGATATAATTAGTATCTCATCTTTCAGGATAAATGTGGAAAAATGGGGAACTTTATGGGAAATTCCTCTAGTTTTCTTTGAGCCTATTTGAAACAAAATTCTTGTACCATGCAATAATTACATGACCCAGAGAATCTTTCAATTGTGTGTACAGCTTCCTCCTGAAATTGCACTAAGCAGGATTACTAGAGAGTTCTGTTCTCTCACTGGAAACAGGAGTCTTCTTCTAGATCCAGTAACTATTTTTTGGGTACCTACCATGTGTGGAGTATCATGCTGCCAGCCTCGAGGTGTTATTATCAACTGCCACCCTTGCCCTTTCACCAGGTTAGTATTTAAACCATCACTTTGAGCCTCTGCTTTGACACTTCACACATTCTACGTTTTTTGGTGGGTGCCCAGCCAAACATATAAAACAGGTACACATGAAGACACACTGTCATAAAATGTAAGCATATTGAAGACCAAGATGATGAAGAATGTGTCAAAAACGAAGAATCAGGACTTATAATAGCTTCCAAATTCTCTACTGTAATACAAGAAGCAAAAAGAAAATGAAACGATGGCATCAAATTTCTGAAAGACAATTATTTCCAACCTGGAGATCTGTGCCAAACTCTCAATAAAGAATAAGGATAAAATAAAAATATTTTCAAGCACACAAGGTCTCAAACCAGGTATCTTTCATGCACCCTTCTTCAGACAGGTACTGAGAACTGTGTGAACCAAAACAAGAGAGCACACTAAGAAAGAGGAAGACGTGGGTTGCCAGGAAACAAGAGGTCTTACATCAGAGAGAATTGCAGAGTTCACAGTGTGCGAGGAGCCATCAGAAATAATAATGGTGGGAGACGCTCCAAGAAGATGACTTCCACAGACTGCGCTCTATGTTAGAACATACCAAGAGGGGAAGTAGAACAGTGACCTAGCTTGCAGTTGGTGAGAACGCAGAAAACCAATCATATACGCATTCAGAAAACCAAGACAATTGTTAACTCCAGGGAAAATAAAAAGTTGTGCCAGAAGGAAAGAGCAATCGTAAAATACAGCATGACTCAGTGAATAACAGCATTTACATAAACATAAGAACAGCTACTCCCAATACCCACCTAAGTAAAAGTTCAGATAACTGCATTGAAAAAACGTAGGCCCAAAGTGTGTGTGTGCGTGTGTGTGTGTGTCCATGTGCATCTGTGATGGAGGTTGTTGGGAGAGAGCTAAAGTCTCCTTACCCTCAGAGGAAAGTAAGAAAAAAATGCCAAAACCTGAAATATTAAGAAACAGCAATAGAAATGTGCCATTTTAAGATGTGCAAATAAATACAAAGAATCAGCTTGCTTTGTCGAAAACAATGGCCTCTGAGAAGGGAAAAAAACGAGGGGAGAGTTTAGTGGGCAAATGGTTTTGTGTTAGAAAATTCATAGAAAATGGATTCTTTCAAAGATATACTGTATTACAATTTTGATCAAAAAAAAAAAAAAATCCCTAAGACGATTACTCTATGTGGGTCTATAATACGGGACACCTGAACACTGTCAAATTTAAATACTTTTATTCTTCGCCCATTTTACAGACTAAAAGCGATCCAAGGCAACCCCTAGGCCAGGACACCTGTATCACAACGAGCTCAAGGTTACACTGGAAAAAGGGAGGAAAGTGAAAAGCATTACCACATTTCTCTTGGCCTGAATACCACCTCCAGATATGCTGCCATCTGATGACACATTACTGGTCTTTACGTCTGACACCACAGTGAGTATGAGAAATGTACATGACTTTCCCTTCACACTGACGTACCAGAGTTTGCCAATGAAAGGCACTTTTCACCACTTTGGGCATCATCAACTCTTTCTCACAGTTGGTAAGAAACTTCCTGTCCACCAACTGGTTTTTCCTACACTATTGCTATTGCCCTGAAAGTATTTTTCTCACCCACTCCTTCATCCTTGTGGGGTGACCATGCAGCACTAGCGAAGCTGATGCAGAGTTCGGGTGGGGAGGGTGATGATGCCCTCTGGATTTCTCTTGACACAAATCATTTCATATGTTTCACATTTAAGGAGGTTGGACTCCATCACTCATTCAGTCTTTCTCAAGTTCTGCTATGTTCTGGTGCCAGAGCCCATAATTACCATAAAACAGGTTGATTTCAGGCCGAATTGCACTGGAAAATGACATTTTGCATTTTTATTGGCACTTTGAAGAGAACATACTCTTCTCCAGTTATTGTACTTTTAACACTAAAATACTGAGAAATAATCTTTCCATATGTATTATAAGAAAAAGATATTTAAAATTTAAGATTTATTCCCTACTCTTGTGATTTTTATTGGCATTTTAAGCAAGTTCAGTACCCATCAGACCTAGGTCTAGTTACTTTTATTGATGCCATATAGACAACCCATAATCAAAACCACCAGCCAAATTGCTATGTCTCCTCTGCTTCTGCCAGAAAATTGGCAGAAAATTCTCATTTAAAGCTTGCAAGAAAAACCCAGAAGAAGCTTACAGAAATCCTTTATGCTATATTTCCCAGCAATTGAATATATTCCCGCTTTTAAAAACTCACTTAAATTTTACTTCCCCCAAAGTGTGAAAACCAGGTGGCACCTAAGAACCCCATCCCCACTCTGGTTTATCCTTATAAAAATAACACCCTGATATTTTGCAACAAATAGTATAAATCCCTTTTGACCACACTAGTAAAATGTTATGTTGGAAACCATGAATATGGAATATTGATTTTCCCTCCACGCATGAAAGGAAGAAATTGACTAGAGCATTAATCTCTTTCTGCTCTGTATACTCCCCTAAGAAAATAGTTATTCTGCCACCCAGTGTGGTACCGTTATTGTTTTTGTGTTCCAAACTCGCCTGCGTGTTCTCTTCCTACAAAGGATGCTTCAGTAAGCTCAAGCCACATTCTGAAAGAATTCTTTGCAAGTCTGGGAGTTCTCAATGTTCTAGAATGGTCCATCCCTCGAGAGTGTTGATGAGCTGAAAACTGCTGAGGACAGATAACTGCAATGATGTTAGGAGGGAAGATGATGAAGACGATCCAGAAATACCAGCAGAAAAATGTGGCTGGAGCAATGAGAGGTAGACATAGCACAAAAAGCTTCTGAGGGTTAAGAGGAGTAAGGAAGAGGAAGGAGAGTTTCATTAGAGATCTTCAACAGAGTGGTTTGAGTGGAATGGAAGGGTGATGTGACTGCAAGGGTTTAAGAAGGGCTTGTATAGACTGGAAATGGAGGAAGCAAATATAGGCTTCCCAAGTTCCCATACATGTTCAGCCTTCCTCGTTTGAAGGACCTTCTGAAATCCAACTTCTTTCAAGAAATTCTTTTTAATAGGAAGAAGAAAAGAGGAACACTCTTGTTTGCATTTGCTCAAACATCACCGCAGACTGTCACGAAACGTTAGAATATTCTAGAGATTTCAACATCTTATTTATTCAACATTTGTTTCACACAGTCAGATGCTTTCAGTCGGGCAGCAAATCAGAGAAAATATTTGTGGTTCTAAATCATTGGTGATCAAATCAATAAGCCACTACTATTCGGGACTACTCTAGGAAAGTTGACTGACACACAGCCTTAAAAGAATGCCGCCTTCAAAGCTGAGCCAGTTCTGCTACTCGCTGTACGGCAAAGGGGCCCACCACGTGCCACGCTCCATCTGCTCTGCCATTCACAGTTCTTGGCTGGGTCACTCTCTCAGCTCAAACACATTTCAGGTTTCCTTTACCTGCACAAAAAAGTGAGCGTGCTGAAGCTTGTCCTAATGGGTCCTCCACAACATAGCCAACTTTCCAAAATTACTTAAAAAGCTTCCAATTCTGTCCAACTGACATACTGTTTCTTGTGCGGTTCCCACCTGAATGAAAGCCAATCTCCTCCTTCATTTGTACGTATTTCTATGGGATGCCTCTGCCTTACGCCCATCGTTTGACCATAATTGAGAGATTATAGCAAAAATGTTTAGGGGGTACCCAATACATTTTCTTTTTTCTTTCTTTCTTCCTTTTTTTTGAAAATGCCCTCAGTAGGAATTTGTTAACGAGCTGTGACTGATTATCTAAATTCCTGTTGTATCTTCTATGGGTCTTGCAGGATTACTTTTTGTCTGTTTATCCTTTTTCAGATGTTATCTTTTTTCTTCTTAATTTCAATTTCTTTTTAATTTTAGTTCAAGCTTCCTAGAAGTAGAAAGTCTGTTTACTGACATGCAAAGCCAGCACCTTGAACTATTAGTCACCCCATAAATACTTCTGGATAATGATGACAGCTCATTTTTCTTAAATGAATTAGTATATACAATGCATGCAATTAATTGAATTATGAACTTATCATAGGATTAGCAGACAAGTCAGTCAAAGGATTACATCGATGCTGATTATATAAATATGATTCTACAGGAAAATACACTTTCTGTTTATTTTTAAAATTCAGTGCCATCTCCCAATAACTTTCCTGTTTCAACCTATTTCATATCACTACGAAAATTATGTCTGGACTTCAAAAGACAACCTAACCGTTTTAAAGTTCATATTTTTTAAATCCAATATTAAATACAAGTTAGTGGTATGCAAAATAGCTACGTCTCCTCCCGTTTAGACAAATCGTATTTTCCACACAATAAAATGTGCCTCTTGTACTTTAAGGAATATATATAAAATGTCTACTTCTTTGCTTCCCAATAAGTTCCGTTTTCTGGAAACATATATAACATCGTGGTCTTATTTCTCTAAGTAGCTATATAATAATGACATAAACATCCCTAATGCACATTTACTATAGAATAGCACTGTTTTTCACACTAAAAATAACTACTAGTAAAGTTGTGCAAATTTCAGTGATTGCTTCCAAAATTTTTTGTCAACATTTTCAACTGCTCTGTTTCATGACCATAAGGTTTTACACCAAAGACGTTTGGAAAGAAACTGAAACCATGTGAATCAAAGAAGATGGGAACAGGAATAATGAAAGTTGACTGATGTGAAACCCACAACCCTCTGAGTTTTAACCAAGAAGCCGTATAAGACGACTGTGCTTTCCCCTGCTCCAGCTCCTGCCTCCCTCCCTGCGCACTATTGACACACATCCCTACCCGTCCCTTCTGCAAGTTTCCGAGGTTGTTACTAGACTGAAAATTCTTACCTTCTTCCCACCTCTTGAGAAAATGAGAAAACACCAACCACCTGGGCTAGTAATCACCAGTACTGTTTGCAGATAGCATTCAATTACTATTGATTGATTCTACAAACTTCAACCGAGGATTAATTTTTCTTGAACATAAAAAAAAAAAAAAAAAAAAATTTCTTGAACATTAGCAAAGCTTGCCTGTATCTACACAACACTACAAACCAGTTAATAAAATTTAAAAAAATAAAAAACTTCAAACAATCAGCTATTTTGTCCATGTGGTAACATAAAATGATTTTTCGCTTTCAGTAGAGATTTTTGTTTTCTTTTCTTTTCTTTTCATTTCATTGACCCAGAACTGGGTATCACGTAGACATAGGTTAAAATAATAAAAAGTAAGTATCTTCTTTAAGGTCATACAAATAACTGATGGAATTCAGATAGTAAGACAATAGCAACTATAGAGGCTGCTCTATACACAGCCTTACAGGCAAAAGTGATACAGTGGGATTTAATCATCTCTAAGTTGAACTCAAAAACAGGGCCAAGACTAGGATGCAAAATATAAAGCAGTGCCAAAAAATGTAGTAATCAAGAGAAATAATGGCTTGATGCAATATTTTTAGAAATGTACAAACTATGCCCCATCGACTAGCTGCTTCTTTTTTAAATAAAAGTTTGTTGGAACCAGAGCCAGAATTAGGGTGAGGCAAACGAGGTAGAATTATTCAAAAGCAGGGTCTGAACTTGTCTTCATTTAAAATTTTGGTAGTGTTCATCACTGACTATTTTGGTACTGATATTTTTTTTATAAATATTGCATTAAAATAGCATTTATCTTCATTACTGAGGTTTTTGAAACCTGTGCCTCAATGAGTGCCTACAAGCCCACAAGCCTCCAAAAAAATAAAACTAAAAATAAAACACTAGGAAAAGATGCAATCTGTACATAATAAATTATTGAAATTAATGGTTAGCAAGTAGCTTTAATATATAATGGATATTAAATTTTATTTTAAACTTACAACTCACAAGCAGCCTTATACTATAAAAGCTCTATGTAGGAAAACCATCTCCATAGGCAAGATAAGAATGTATTAAAAATGTTATTAATAAAAGACTGACAGATCCAGCAGCTAGTTCTTGGTTTTCCTGCGTTCTTGGTATGACTGAATTGCATTGAATCTGGCCATTCCCTCTCACAGTCAAATCTGTGAGTGTTAGAAAATGCAGACTGGAACATCTCAGTCTGCACCCACCTCTTAATATGCCGAGAAGGGCAGCCTGCTTAGAAAGGTACAAGTCGTTTCAAGCATATTTTAAGTTGAATGACTGGTCTTTCTTAAAAGACAAACCCTTCCTGGACTCCTTGGAAATGCCTGATTTCCCTGCTTTTGCTTCTGTCCAGAGCTGGCTTTCCCTGCCCTGCACAGGTCATTCCTATGGAAGTGATCCACACAGAAGGGAGTAAGGTGAGAACTCTAAGGTCTCCTCTCCCAACCGGAGGGGAGGGAGTCTGGGGGTTTGTGAGATTTGAGAGCTAGAGCTCTTGAGAACACACTCCTAATTTCTCCTCTATATACATGCATGGTCCCAACTGATAGCTCTCTCTTTCGGGTCACCTACCCTTGTTAAAAACTCCCCTAATGCACAATGCAACATTCTAGACAGTAGTGTTAATTAGTATTTATTTATTGCACCAATAAAATCAACTCATGATAGAATCATTAGCACTAGAGCATTACTATCGAAATTACATCAGTTTCTGGTGAATAAAGGAGCATGTGTGAGAAACCGGTGAGACCCCTCATCTCTACATAGAGCTGAGGGGAAACTAAAGGAAAGAACATTAAGGCAAGGGAACCCCACATCTTGTCCCAGCAAGACAGAAAATGTGAAAACGTCCTAAATAAAACACAGAGCATCTTTACTTATTGATTTATTGATGCTCATTCAGTTGCCACTTACTTTTTACCTTCTAATATCTGAAAAGTAGATATTGAAAGGGTAGAGTGAAGAAAGAAATCTCTCCAGCAACTAGGTATAATGGTTCCCAATAGATATCTTCAGCGTCTAGTTCAACCATGTGTCCAAATAACAGAACAATAATTATCTAGTATTTCATTATTATACAAATTTTCTGTAAAGCTTACAGGCACATAGCAATAGGTAAAATAAAATTTCCTCTGGAAACAGTTACCATTTCACATTCTACAAAATAATTATTCTATTATTCACATCTCTCAAATGCAATCAGCTTTACTTTTCCAACCTGACTGAGCTCTATCCTAGGAAGTCTGAAAATCAGAAAAAGAGCCAGCACTCCCCTAACCGTACAGATAGTGAAAATATTTTATTTGAGTTCTAGGATATCCAGACCTATAACTTTCAGTAAATTTACCTTAATTTCTCACCAATATTTGTCTTCATTAATATAACTTGTTTGTGCTTTTAATCTTTGTGACTATCTATATGAACCTAGTGAATGACAAAAAGCATGGAGAAAGGTAATACATTTATTTATGCTGCTGTTACCGTTTTAAGTTAAAAAAAACAAAAAAAAAAACTTGCCACAGTCTAAATGTCCATCAACAGAGGACTTGCTGAATAAACTATGGAATATCCATACAATGGAATATCCATACAATCCCTCGGTGGTCTCCAGAATACATTATTAAGGAAAAAAAGGTGGGAGGGAAGTGTGTATAGTATGGTTCATCTAAGAAAGGGTACATATAAATTTATATATGTCCTTGTTAATAATAATAAATGAAAGATTAAATCATCATTTTTTTAAAAATGAACATTGATGAGGGAGGGAGGGAGGTAATAGAGTTAAAGAGATAGGGTAAGAAGCTAGACTTCTTTCAATATACCTTTTTTTGTAGATTTGACTCTGAGACCACATAAACACTTCACATAATTACAAAATGAAGCTACATTTAAAAAAAAGAAACCCTAGAGATGAAAGGAAACAAATAAATACAGATGTGTATCCAATCTGTGGCAAAACCATACAAGGAGGGATTATTTCAAATAACCCTGAAACATAACAATATGCCATCAGTGAGGTAGAGTCTAAGGATTTAAAAAAATGTGCAAAAACAAAACCCAAAAACTGCATTTTTTTAAATAATAATTTCATTGCTGGTAGTATTGGTATTGTCATCCTGAAATTATTGTGTGCATATTGTGACATAAAGGAAATGACATAAAGGACATAATGACATAAAGGAAATGGGTTGTTATATTGGTGTCATTGAGAAAAAACTGGATTTTCAGCATGAGAAAAAACAAAAGCTCTAAAATCAGAGGCAGTCCTGTGGCCCTGGTTTTAAATTGCATATATCAGAATAAACTCATAATGTAGTTGTTTTTTTCAATCTGTATTTCTAACTCTGTTTTTGTAAAGGCTAGAAGCAATGGCCAACCCAACTGCAACAATCACCCCTAGTGCCCAGATTGCATGTTCTTGAAATACCACAGGCCACTAAACAGAACCAGGGGCTTCTTGGAAAAACAGTTCATTTCAGATATGAAGCAGGAAACATACAAGATGATTCTGGAACACCTCATCACACACAAGAAGGCCAGGATACTACCAGAGACTCATATAATCATATCAACAGCACAAGAGATAGCTTGAATATACCTCCCCGACCCCCAGCCAAAGACGGACCAATTTGAGCATCAACAAGAATAACTGCAAAAAATTGAAACACAATTTGTGACGACATAACAACAACAACAAAAACGTTCATGCATCGCCGCTGCAGAAAGCAAAGGAAGCAGCTCATTATTCTGACAACCGATAAACGCAGAGAAAGAAGCAATTTTTCTGCCTGCCCTGTATGAACTGAACCTCATGACAGCAACATATTTGAAAAGAGGAAGTTTCTCTGTATAAAAATATTACAACTAATAAATAAATAATAGAATAATAGCATTATCATTTTGCAGCCTGTAATGAATTAATGGGTCTAGCACTATACTATTCAATATGGTAGCGACCAGCCATACCTGGCTACTTAAATGTAGTTAACCAATTACCAATATAGCACTTATCCAAAGTCTGCTTCAAACAAACTATAAAATAAATATTCATAAATTTTATAACAATTGCGAAAATTTGAACACTGGATATTTGCTGATATTGAGGAAACTATTGCTAAATTTGGTTAGGCATAAAAGTGATATATGGAGATATTTTAGAGCATCTTTACCTTTAGGCACACGCTGAAATATTTACGAATGAAGTGATGCAATGTTTGGACTTTGCTTCAATACGACCTGGATGTAGGACCTTGGGGGAAGTAAAAAAAAAGAAAAGAAATAAAATTAGTTATGACTTACATTGGAGCTGAATAATGTGTACACGAGAATTAATTTTTTTCTCTACTTTTGCGTGTGTTTGAAATTTTCTATAATAAAAGGTTTATTCAAATTTTTTCGTTGCATCAGCCAATTATCATCCACTGTCATATAAATCTGTGAATTGCAGTTGAAGTAGCAACAATCTATACTCATTCTTCATCTGTGATGAAACAATTTATACTCCAAATCTTGGTAAAGCTCATTGCAACACAAATCTCCACTTTGGGTGCTTAAACTTTATAGTAAGAATAAGGTTTTTTTCCCCAAATAACAAACAAAAATATTCAACTTAATTAGAACATTTCTCAATAAAAAGGAAAAAAAAAAAGTCAGACATTACTCTTAATATGACACCAGTAGGGGGAGATAGATGCTGGATTTCCTCTAGGAAAATTTTTTTTTTCAAGAAATAATCCATGTTTAATCTAACAATCGGGACAACATGAGGTGGGGGATTCTGGGAGGACACTCTCCTATGTGTTTTTGGTGAAAAGAATGTCTCCATCCTCAATTCTTTCGCCTTTCACTCCCAAGAAAGGAATTGTTCACTCTACATCATTAGAATCCATTTTCCAATCTAAATGTCCATTCAAATTATAGTAATAACCTTGCTCATCTTTCTGCTCCTGTCTTATACGTCCTTAAGGGCCTTTTAGATATTGTTCAAAGATTTTTTTTTAAGTAACCTTTTTTAATCACCCACGTATAATTCTAATTTAATATTTGGGTTAAGCTAGTACTCTTATAAATAATGTCATTCACTTATACAACTATTTCTTGAATGTCTACTATGCTCAGGGTACTATGGTCAGTGCAGGGGTTATCACGAAGAATAAAAATTAGTTCCTACCCCCTAGTAGTTTATAGTTCAGTAGAAGAGCATAGCACACAGTAGGATAAGACCCCTAGGGAATGCACATGATAGCATGGCAGCCCATGGAAAAGAAGCCAACCATCTTGGAGAATGATTTCCCAAATGGAATATATAATTACACCTTTCATTTATTCATTAATTTGTTTAGTTACTCAATATATATTTATTTTATCCATTCAGTAAATAAATATTGAGCATCTTTTATGAACAAGATATGGTGTCCTCTTGATTCGATTCACCATGAATTCTTCTAGCTCTGGATAGACCATCTTCGACAGAGTGGTTTGCCTGTAATAATGAACAGTTCTAAACAATTTTTCTTCATTTTGTCAAATTGGCATTTTCAATATAAATTCCTCCTTCACTGGAAAACCCCAGTGGTATTCAAATATTACTTCTGGATATTTTGTACTAATTTTAAAAAATATTTTACATTGTATCCTTATGTGAGACTAAACACATGCTATAGTTACACATTCTCTTCTTTAATGATTACACAATTTCTTATGGTCTTTAACCAATTCATTTAAAATAGTCCTGTTGTCAAGACCATAACTCCACAGAAAAGAGTTCTCGGTTAAGGTTCTCCTTCTTCACTAAATCTGAGTTAATTTACAAAGTTTTCTCCTGGTCAGTAAGGGGAAAGTTTCTCTTCCAGAAATTATACCCTTGGGTAAGGGCCTTTTACCACTCACTCTGTATTATCCCCAAGTATTATCTCCTTCTCAACTTGAGCCATAGTCCACCACCAGCAGATAGCAAACTATGCCCATAACCTTTCTATTTTGTGAGAAAATCTGAGTTACAGAATAGTCCCTACGAGGCCATGGTCTTGGATATTCAAAAAGTTCCACAAGGGGCTCTCTCTTCCACTACTTTTGCTATGTCCCCAAAAGGCTCCTCTACGTAGACTTCCAGTCTAGTCTCACCTCCTTCCTTCCTCAGGTCCAAGCTGATATTTCACTGAGATTCCAGGGTGAGTGAGTAAGGGATCTTTACCCATTTGCCCCCAGGCCTTCCATTCCCAGGCAGGTCAAAACGGTGTCTGAGCAGCTCAGACACCCACCTCAGTCTGCATCTCCCTGAGTTGTCCTTTCAACAACTCTGATTAGCCTTTAAACTGCTTCTAGACATTCAGCTCCACACTCAGTTTTCCTTTCTCCAAAGTGCTTTCTGAATTGTTTGTTCCTCTTCCTGTGTTCTGTTTATAATTTGCCATTACCCTTTTGTTACTTTAGCCCCTCCATTATGAATTACTTCCATCCAGTTCTCTCAAGCTTCCTCCTCTCAAAGTCTCACTGACACATCCTCTTACCTTCTCACTGTCCTCTGAGCTCTTGAACCTGCTGGTCTAGCGCACAGGTCGCCTCCCCCTGACAGACCGTTTTCGTAGTTAGGTTCCCACATACTCCTCTTGGCAAGTTCCAGCAGTCACCAGACAACAACTTTCTAAGGGCTGGTTTTCTCCCCCAAAGACCATGCCTCTGAATTTTTCCATTTCTTTCATACTGGCCATTCATCTACTAGGACCTAGTGTACACAGTCCTTTCAAGTGTACAACTACTTTTACTACGACAAAAGGGACTGTTAGGATACAAACCATATCCAAAGGAGTGAAGTGACAAGTATATCATTCCGTATGACTTGGCTTGGCAGAGCCTTAAGCATTAATCTCTTCCAAGCCCTCTCTGTGTTGGCAGCATTGCTTGTCATAGGCTACTCTCCTAACCCTGATCCTCGGGGGTCACTGTCCTCACTGGTTTCTTCTACTTCCTGCTGCAGGTGGTGCCACTCCCTGGAATTGTTGGGTCCTTTTCTGCCTTGATTTTAAGGTCACTTGTTCAGCCTTAGGTCATAACTGTCCTTCTCAGATCGCATGCCTTCAGCAGCATCTCACATTTATTGGTTCTTTCCTAGTTCCTTCTGAACTTCTTTGCTATTCTTTTCAACAAATGTCTTGCTTTTAACTCCCCAATATATTCTCCATTCACTTCCCATCAGTTCATACTGGTTCTCGTTTCTCTCTCTCTCTCTCTCTCTCTCTCTCTCTCTCTCTCTCTCTCTCTCTCTCATTTTTATTATCTCTAAAAGTTTCAACCTTATTATTTGCAACTCTGCTACCAATATCCATAACCCCTTTGATGAAAAATCACCTGGCACATTAGCATAGTGAACTTTCAACCACCTCCCACTCCTGAATTCTGATCAGAGATCTGACTATACAAATATTTTCTTTTACCTTAATTACCTTTGTTTTTAAAATATTCTATTTCCATGTTATCACATCTAATTCATACATCACAGCGTTCAGTAGTATATTTTCATATATATATACATACATACATATATATATATATATATATATATATATATATATATATATATTTTTTTTTTTTTTTTTTTTGAGAATCCCTTTGCTGTAGTTCCATTATTATAATCTGGGTACATGATATAAATATAGTGTAGGCATGCATATTAATTTGGAATAGATAAAAAACAAACAAACCCTGGAGCCCTGGAGTGAGTTACTCACAGGGTCTAAGTCTGCTCTCTAACCTGGGGTGCACATCCAAACCACCTGTGGAAGAAGCTCTGCCTCTCCCTTCCCTAGGGGTTGGGGTTCAGGACCTCCACGGGGAGCTCAGAGCCCCTGATCTAAATGCTTCTTGAGATAATGACACCTGTAATCCCAGTGAAGGTGGAGCCTGCAATGTCATCTCTGTGAACTAATGCGATAAGATTGGCCTCTGATTCTGCTTTTCTTCTGTGATGCTGCCTCTCCACCACAGAACTGTCCTTCACCTGTGTTTTCCCACGCCTGCAGAGTCCCATCCTGAGTTCTAAAGTACACTAATGTTTAGATGGGCCTGCGAACAAACAAACGATTCCTCTTTACCAAAGGAAAGGGAAGGGTGGAGGGCGTCATCACACTCAGCGCTTACATTGTGTTTAGTCATGCTAATTTATCTCCTGGGATGTCTGAGGGTTTCTTTCTGCACCCAGGATGGCCCTTCACTTATCTGACATCTAAGTCTTGTTAAGGTGGAGATGGCTGCACCAGGATTGAAAAATGTTCGTGGGGAAAGAAGTCTCCAGAGAGAATAAAAGCAAGGAAAGTTCCCAAAGCCCTAATTTGGTGATGCGACCTTCATTGGATGACCGCGTCTTGTCTACGGAATGTCCGGCATCATTCAGCCTTAAAATTTTCTGCAGTCAAATTTACTCCCCCTTCATTCATTGTAGGAGACCGAGCTCATTGAGAGAAAAAAGGGGGTCGTTTGTTTCTTTGTTTGTGTCGGGCCCGTCTCTCATTATTCTACTCCTTATCACGCCCTTGTTTTGTTTTTTTCCAATTCTTTTCTCCTTTTCTATGTTGTATATGCAGTGAGCACAAGGGAAAGAACTTCCTTCTCTTCTAAGAAATAGCAAAGGATCTTAAGTAATTATGCATCTGACATGTGTCACGGGCTCTTGTTCCATTTCTGGCATGGTTGTTAATTGCTGGGGGTTCTGGCATCTCTGATGATTTCTAGCTACATTCCCCACAAGTGGGGGCAAGTGACTCCTTAAAATACTTGAGAAAGTATGGGGTAGAAAGGCCTAGGGCAACAAATGTGGTTTAATCCTAGCCTCATCTAACCATCTCTGTACCCAGGAGAAGCCCCTTACGCCTGAGACTCAGTCTACCCCTCTGTAAAATGGAGATAAAGACCTGCATGATGGGTGATGAGGATTTTACACACTGTCCGTTAAGACTTAGCACAGTTCCCATGCCATGGTTGATGGCAACATCATCACTATTCCTTACAATTCTTCAGTGTCATCAAACATCTTTGAGACTCACATATGAGCGTCACTATATGCTTTTAAGTTTAGGAATAAAAGAGTTTCACCAACAGTTCATAGCTGAACACTTCACATAACCGATCACAGAGTCACACCACTGCCTATCACGCTGTCACAGAGCTCTTAACAAGAGGATATGTCGTATGAAAGAGACCAGCTACATGGGACCATTTTACATAACTACGCTGTTTTGTTTTTAGCACTGAACTACTAATATTTGTTAGGCTGAATGTTTGGTTTGGTTTGGTTTTCTATTGCTTGCAGCTGTTCCAGGAAAAGGAAGGAAGGACGCCTCTTCCTCTGAATACTGAAACTTTAACTTGCCCTGAATTTTGAACAGAAGGCAAAGAGGAAACATCATTTACCTACTCCAACTCCATTTTTGTGCATCCCGATAGGCTGAGTGGCCCTTTGCCACCATCTAGCACAGAACATGGACCTAGAGCTAGAGAAGAAGAAAGCTCCCTAATAGTCGACCTCCCTGGATACAAAAGAAAGAAATATTGTAAGAGCCATTCACCCACTCATTTCCAAGTAAAAAGCCCCCAGAAATTGGGAGAAAAGAATTTAATCTCCATTCTTTTACTTCACAACATAGTTCCAGACATGGTCTTTGGCTTTATTTTCACAAGAAGTCATGTTGTTAATGTATCATACATACTGCATTTCAATGAAAGCATTCAAATATGAATTATCTAAGATAACAATGATGTCTAAATATTAATGTCTAACATATAATTGACGTTTCTATTAATTTCCAGTTGTTGGAATTTCTGTTTCCTCAAGGTCTGTTCTAGTTCCAAAATTCTCCATAAAGACGACTCTTAATTCAATTTCTTTGTATTGCAAAGTAGGTCAGATCTTCAGAGAGGCCCTTCCTCCCATTCGGAGAGAAACTCATTGGGATGGAGGCTGAGTGTCTTCCCAAGAAGTTCACTCTCTGGTAATGATCAGAACGGTCACACGCACGCAGAGAGCACCTGTGCTCCAAGATGAGCATTTTACATGCAGTCACTTATTGAGTCGTCCCAACACCCTGTAAAGTCAGTTTTCATTTCCACATGTTGTAAGAGAGGCGTCAAGGAATGAAGTTGCTGCAGGTCACAATTTGGTGAAATCTGGAACTAGTAAAACCTACATCTCCCTGACTCCGAAGCTTGAGTTCTTTTCTTTCTGCCACACTACCTAGAATAAAAGTGAAATGTGTAAACAAATTACTCTGCCTGGCATTTTGAGAAGCTAAGAATACAAAGTGTACCCAGAGTGAGTCAGGAGCAAAGCCTGGGGTTGATACCAGCAGTCCCAAATATCCGAGAGCCATGTTTCCACTGACCTTCACAATGTTTGACTTTAATTCAAATTAATTGCCAACCTTTCAAACTATGCAGAAATCACATAAAAAATCAAGATTGAGAAGTTCTACTGACAAGCCAGAATAACTGGCAACCCTGGGCCCCACGTTGCCACATGATGACTCCGAGGGAAGCTGAGCAGCAGAGGCCCGTTTGGACAGGGCACTGCGGCTCCCAGACACCACAGCTAGCTCTTCGCTGGCTTGGCTGGTGTGCATGAGCCTCCATTACTCTACGCATTCAATCAAGAGAAATCAGAACAGGGAATCGTTTGAACCTTGTACACATACAGTGCGGAAGTTATGCGTACCTTTTCCTCAATGGTGTTCTCTGGGGCATGACTCAGAGATTGGAAGGGTTTGGAGAGCAGCCTCAGGCCTTCGATTAAAATAGTTTTGTCCTTGGTTACTACCGGAATAAACCTGTAAGCAGACAGCTGTTTTGTGCCAGCTGAAATTCTAGTCTTGGGTGGGAGGGCAGAGGTTTTTGACTTCGGATGAGAAACAGGCAGAAACAGAGTATATTCTTATGCCAAGTTCCTTTCTTTATTGTCATGGAAGCAAGAAGAGAAATGTAGAAAGGGGGAAAGCTTTGCGGGACCAGTGTCTCACGCAGACTTTGTGCTAGGCGTCAGGAGCTGCCCAGGATTGTACAAACACTTGTACAGGAAAACCATGGCTATAGAAAAACTCCTAAAATTAAAACAGAGCTGGAAAAGAATAAAGACCATGCATTTGTCTTTAAACTCAGAAGTGGAACCCCTGGGATTTGGTATTCTATAACAAGGCTGGAAACATTATTAACATTAATAAATAAACATCTGGATTGACTTGCAGTCTAAATTTAAGTGTCCTAAATATTTTGGCTGTATTATAACTATATTGCATTTTCCTAAATTCTCCAGTGTTTCTTCTGTCCTTAGCTTACACTTCATTTTCTTTGACTCTTTTAACTCAGGTCTTGTTTTCCATGAAAATGGACCTTGTTATATAAATGTTTAAGCACCAAATGTCCACAAAAAGATATGGAATTGGTCTTGATTTCATCCCTCATATTTGTACAATGTGGGTCCTTTTAATTGAAACCATACAATCACACCATTTGCTTCTCTTTCTTTCATTTAATACTCCGTGCTATATATAATACTAAGAGTGCCAAAATTTGCCAACAAAATTTTTGTCGAGCTAAAATTAAAACCTAAGGCCATTATGAAGCTCTCTATTAATTCCATTTTTAAATGTAAAATTTAGGCAGTGTTAGCCCAGTTTGGAATAGTGTCAGGGAGAAAGCATGTAAAATATGGTGGCCTACACCAGATTAAGCCATAATCATTGTCCAGTTTCCTTTGGATCCTCAAGTAAGCTCTAGAAGCAAGAGTATCTGTGAAAGTAAAGGTCAGCAAAACACATCTCCACTGAGGAAAGTGCAATTAAAACCAATGCAAAATTCAATGAGCCAGCTACAGAGATTTCTACTCAAAAACACAATGGTTAGACCTAATCCGCTCCTCACCGCCTTCCTTTGAGGATGTCAGGTCCATGAACCACTGTGGCTGCCTTGAGCCTTTTTCTAGTTGTAAACCGAGAGGTTGCTATGCAAAGTCCCAATGCACGGAACCAGAGTTAATCATTCACAGGCCCTTTTGCTTGAAATAAGATGCTTTTCATTTCCCTTGGCTTACGTGAATAATGAAAAAAGAAAGCAAAGGAGATAACTGCACTGTTAAAAGATAATCCCTTAGCATAACTATTGTCTAGAAGGCCCAGCGCTACAGGCAGGCGAAAATCCAGTCTGCATTCAGCGACTACCTTGACATTTATTTATAGGAGATTATGCCATGACACAGCTTCAAGTCCTTTAGAAATGCTCCCATTCCCCAAGGCCTCCACTATATTTATATACAGGATCTCATATTATTTTTCCTGGTGTTATGGCAACAAAGATTCCAATGTTTACAGAGCTATCAAGTTCTGACAGGCCAAGCTGGGGACTTTGCATCACTGGCTCACATTAAAATGGAGCAGGGACCTAGGGAACCAGCACAGGCTCTGCTATCTGAACAGCTAATACCTGAGCTAAAGAGAGGGAGGAAGCAGGCAAATGGTGCTAATCAACGCACAAAGCCACTGTCCCCTGGGACTTTGGCCTCGTGATCCTGTGGTTTAGGAATATATTACAAAGTAGGCTGAACCTAGCAAGTCATATTAAACGCGAAGGAAAAGCAAACCACATGTTCCTACTACAGTTTTGGACTCTGCGTGGATTTTTAAAGCTCTGTTCAATACCGGATGTCAGAGACCATTGTGTTAGACCTCTGGGGTAGTGGAAGGGGAAATGAAAGTGCAGTGGGTGAAAAAAGGACAGAACAAGGACTCTCTCTGTGCCCGCATTTTGTTTTTAAGGGCACAGCGGAGAGCAGCCCACCTTACCTTCATGCCTAACTTAATCACTGCCCAGGCTCAGTACTTCTAGCATACGCCAGGCTTGGGGCTAATTGCAGTATAAAGCTGCTTAGGAAAATGTCTTGGAAATATGTGTATCTCACAACAAGATTCTTTTGAGAACGTGCTACCTACTCCATGAAAATAACTGTATGTAAACAGAAACTCATAGTGTGAGGTGTTCTATACTGAAGTTGTTTTCTGGAGTTTTCCCAAACGTCTCTATACTCGGTGACTGAGACCTAGAACTAGAAATCATTTAAAAACCAGGCCTTCCAAGCATATTCTTTGGATATCTTGGTTCTGGCTGAAGCAAGAAATAAGAGCCACAAGCTTAGCCTTGGATACAATCAGCCACCACTTTCCAGTTCTAGATGTGGGCCAGAGTAACAAGCAAGTCAGAATAAAACAGAACAAGTTCTAGGCCAAGTTTCTTCCTTTCTGTTTTTCTTCCTTTCCTTTGTGTACGTGTGTTCATAAGGGTATTGGTGCTTATTTGGTCACAAAAGTGTAGGATGGACTTTACAAATATGTGCCTAATATTTTTTTTTTTACTTGAGGTTTTGTTCTGTTTAAAATTGTAAATAGCAAGAAATATGCATATTTCCTAATACTGAAAATGAACACTCTAAAAATTATAAAGTGTGCCTTACCATGTAACACAGGACATGTGAAGAAAATGTGTTGTTTCCATAGTATGGACTTTCAACTTGTATAAAATAAATTTTAAAGCACAGGGGGGACAGGTATAATAATAATTACAATCAGTGTCTCCATATATCTCGCTAGATAAACTGGACTTATAGAAGAAAATAGCTACAGATGTGCCAGTAGGACACCCTGTCCTTCTCCTAGGAAGCTGACAGGGTTGCTTCCCAACACAGGAGGGAAAGCTAGTGAGCAGAGAGCAGGCTTTCACGCTCTAAATACATGGCAGACGCATCCTCTCGTGAGCAACTGTGACCGCTGTGTGCAATACCTGTTGCTATCAGTGACTTTTCCCTTCTTTCCTCCAGAGCTGACTTTGCTCTTACTTTGCCAGCTCCCTGGGGATCCGGGTACACCGATGATTATCTGCGGTTGGCCTTCCCAGCAGTCAGAGATGAAAGGATATTGTTTGAAGCTGTACATCCGCGTGTCTTTTTATTTCTTCTGGTCAACCCACTTCAGTTTACCACACAGCAGCTGCAAAGGCAGCTGATGTTATCATCTTCGTCATCACAACAGTCTCCATTGTCATCAAAAAAAGAATTTATTGCAAACACAATTAATGGCCCAGATCTTTCCTAAGACCTCTTTCAAGAAAATTACATAAGCTTGAGTCTCACCATGAACTCTGCAAATTTGTTACTCATTCATGTAACCAATATTTCTTAGCTCTTCACTTCTGTATGGCTCTGTACTAAGGACGCCATGATATGCTTTGTCTTGATGGCACTTAAGTTCTCTGGGGAGACAGTCAACAAACACAAGGGTATCAACCAATAATACAACTGCTAGTGTCAAATATGCTACAAAGCAAATTAAGACGATGTTAGGATACAGAATATGGAATATCTTCAGACACTGGATGCTTAATTAAGAACTTCTTCCCTGGATGACATTTAAGAAGACTCTTCTTGGATAAGAAAACAGTTCTGAAACTAAATGAACTGGAAGCATTCCATTGCCGGTAACCCTAATACCATTTAGGGCTCTTAGTGACCACTGTAAGATTCAAATAAAATATTCCTGGCACATATGAAATCTCTCAGTCTTCTGGAAGAGTGAAGAGAATGATTTGAGGGCAAACATGTCTTAGTCCAAAGCTGGATACCACATTGTTAACTAATTCCATCTGTTGAATTCTGGTTTAATGGAATCACTGTTGTGTCTCCTGGTGAAAGCGTTCTTCCCTCTGGAACAAAGCACTTTAGGCCAGCAGAGCATAAAGTCGCAGACACAGGAAGCAGAGATTTTGCTAGTGGGACACTAGCTGTGATAGTAAGTGCTGCCACCCCCATTTCCATCCCTTCATTCCTGGACCCATGAATCTTGGCTATTGGAGAAACAGCACTACATACCAGACTGATTCAGAGCATATCCAGCCTTCCGGGGAACCTTGCCCCAGGCCTGAACGGCAGTGCCACCGAGGTGGTGCCATTCCACCATCCTATCAAATCAGCATCTTCAGGATGGTGGGGAACATGAGAAGACAAGTGACTTCCAAGAACATGGGCCCGTGGCTGCACTTCTTTTGCTGTGAAGTCCCCGCATGCCCCAGGCCACTGGAACCCCCTGAGCTTCACTGACGTGGCAGGCTCCCAAATCTCTGTAGAGTTTCTCTCAGTCTCTGGAGTACATGTGTCTTCTCAGAACATCCAATTCTAAAGGACACCCATTTCCTAATCACGTATAACGAACATGATGTCACCAATATGGTGAACTAAAGTGATGTTTTGTGGAATGTCCAGATGATCAAGGTCCCTTCAAACTGCATTGTGACAGACAGCAGGAGAGTAACTCAGGCCCAGGAAAAGTCTACGACTGTACACTGTTGTCTAACCTGGTGAGCTGCCTCAGGTCCTCATCCATAAAAGGTGTTGAGAACACCTTTGCCAACTCACTAGCCATCCACCGCAAATGAGAAGCAACGCTCATCTCTTCTTGGAAAGACATCACATGGAGCAAGCAGCGGCACTGGGGCTATTGCTTGGTTAAGCTTCTGATAGGCCACTGTCACCTGCCATGACTCATCTGATTTCTTCAGGAAGTAGAATGATGTATTAACTGGGGATATGATGGGATCAACCATCTAAGTGGGTTTTAAGTCTCTGAGGATGGTGCTACTCTCTGCCACTGACACAGGGGTTGAGGGACAGGATTATTTTTTTAATTTACCATCGTGACCTGAGTGACTTCCCCTTGGTCTTTTTCTACTATAATAGCTCGTACTTAGGGAACCAACGTGAGTACTCTGCCAGATGTTACCTAGGTCCACCCCGATTATTCAGTCAGAAAACTGGAAAATGACTACCAGACGAGTCCAGAGGCCTACTGAACCCTCCATGACATGGTCCTGGGCCAGAACTTCACGTATCACCTGACCTCCCTTCTCCCTCAGTCTAACAGAAAAGTCACAAGAGTGTTTTGGGTTCCCAAGTAACAGTGTCATCTCACATTCTCTATCCAACAGACCTTTAAAATCTGAGTATTCCCCAAAATGTGAGACAAAAATTCAAGAGCAAATGATCTATTAAGAAAGTGCCCCCAGGAACCAATGCAAAGGGACTGTGAGAAGAAACCAAGAAAAAGTGTAATTTCAGGCAAATTCCCAGCCTCGGGCTAATCTCACAGGTGAGCATCGGAGTGGAAAGTGACAGGTAAGAATGAGTTAACCTGATGGGAGGCAAGGGGTCCATATCCTGCATCAGTCAGTCACTGGTTAAATGCTACTGGGGGCAGGAATAAGAACGGCAGTGTCAACTTCCAGGCACTTCTGTCTCTTCTGACGTGGGGCTGCCGTGGCAGCCTTCAGAAGAGCGTTGCAGGGATGGCTTGTTAGCAGCAAAATCACATGAAGGTCAGGTGGGGGGGGGGGGAAGGAAGACAAAAGGGATCCAAGGGTTTCTGGTTGAAGCATCAACTATTTTCACTACAGGAGTTAAACAGGCAGGCAAAAGCCAAAGGGCAATGAAAGTAGAAAAGAATAAAAAGGACCGAAAAATGGTGAAGAGGAAGTTACATAGGGAGTGCTGAGGTCAGTGTAAATGGATGGACTGAGACCAAAGAGAAGTAAGAAAGGACCCCAGTTGTTCAGTCACATCACCCCTCCCATTTGTCCAACAGCTCCTGACCGGCTCTCCCTCCTCCCCACCCCCCACCCCTGCACACATACCCCCATCCCCAGAAGAACTGTCAATCCAACAGCACCTACAATGACAAAGTTAAGTCATCCCATTAACTTTTTTACTGGTGTACTTGTATCTCAAGAGGAAATATTTCCTTAACAGTGTACCTTAGAAAAATTCAATATATGGGGGTACAAACTCTGGTTTTCTAGAGGATGGTGCTACTTGGCCTTGTGCAAGTTCCTTAACCTCTTCAAGTCTTAGTTTGATACTTTTAAATGTGGATAATTATACCCACAATACAAGGATTTTTAAAGATTAAGTTTTAAAAACTATCAAGAAATGGTTAGTGCATTACCAAGCATATAGTAGGCAGTAAATAAATAATAGTTTCTTATTCCTTTTGCCATGTTCCCAAATTAGACTGTACTTTTATTGTCCTGAAATTCTTCAGAACAATATGATTTCTGCTGTTACGTGGTCCTAGGTTGTTACAGGTTGTTTTGGGGTCAGGGGCAGCCTATAGAAAATGCAAAACTTGAGGAACGAAATATGAAATAATGCTGGCAGGTCTCTCAGACAGTACTCGTAGTTTTCCTTTAGTTTTAGTTTCCATAGTGAGAAAAAGTTTACTCTTATAGAGCATTTGAACAAACAGAACTGACTTATCTTTTAGCATATGTGAAGCTGATTTCCTGTGTGATTGTGTACCACAACTGCTGCCATTTGGCACTCTCACCATTGGTTTCCACTTGGATACCAGGATGTTAAATTTCAGGACAGAGGTGTCTAGGAGAGATGTAAGGGCATGCTCTGACTATCTTCTATAGGAATCTATATTTCCACCTAAGTTGAGTATTTAAGCACCAACTAGCAGCGACGTGAAGGTTCCATCTATAAAATCAGTCCTGAGAAAAAAAGCAAGAGAAAGCATGTGATAAGGAGAAGAAAAGTCAAAATGCATAAGACATGGGAGGGGCGGGGAAAGGGGAGAGCAGAGAAAATTATGTGAATGGATCAAGCAGTGAACAATAATTATTGGCAGCGTAGTTAGCATACGATACGTGCAGTTCTAGCTCACTACTTATAATATCGAATCCTCAAATCAGTCATCCAGGGTGAGTGGAGAATGAATGGGGAGATAGTCATAGATATTGAAGATATAACCATTGACTAATAGCTGTTGAAATGAATTATGAAGGGAGAACATGGTCCAAATTTCTAAAGAGTTACACACTACGGTTCCCAGATGGAGGCTTTATTTTTCCACGTGTCTTTGTCATTTTCCTTCTGTGTATTACCACCTGGCGTGCTTTTGTTCCCCAGCCTGGCCTCATAAGAATTCAAGTTGCTTGGCAACGGATCCATCCACTCAAGTGTCTCGAGGAAATAACCCTCGCTCCTAGGATGGTGCATGATCCAAGATATTGCAGTAAGCTCTTGTGTTTACACCTAAGCTTGAAGAGATAATCCATGTTCCCAGTATTTCCATTGCAGTCTATGAAAATCCACATACAAGCCAAAAAAGCTCAGTGAGAGCTACATGACCTGTTCTTTCTTTCCAGAACTATGAATTTGCCAATATATGGACAGATGCTGGTACTAGGTCGTCTAATGCTGAAATATTCCTTGCTCAAATACAATCAGGAAAATATAGGGATGCTTGTAGGCAAACAAAATGACAATTATTCGGTATGTCCAGTATTCTACATAATCGAAGCCATATAATGCAATTGAAGTGCTATACTTTTCACTTGAAACCTTCAGCTTTTCCAGCCTAGAGCTTTACATACATACCCTTCTAGCTGAGGTTGCTAGTTTTCACACTCTTAGAGAGAGCAGTAAAGCACAGAGAAGAAAGTGGTATATTATCATTTGCTTCAAAGGTTTCAGGGTTCAGAGAGCTAGAGACACAAGTCATCTCTTCAGGAGTGACAGGGCACAGAGAATGGAAAGAGTCCGTTGGTTTCAATGGACACATTTATTAGCCTAAGTACGTAAATCTGCAGCGCATGACGGGAGGGTAGCTTGGAAGGCTCCTGTCCCACTACAAATCGCATTATGTTTTCAGTGTCCTGGGAGGAAACCCTCCCTCCCCCACCACGGCACAAAGGACAGGTTCAGCTTATGATTCATTCCCATTGCAACTACCACACTGTGTATAAACTTATTTTATCTCTTAAGAGGCATGTTAGTAGGTGCAGGAACTCTTAATAAAATACTTATTCCCTTCCCCCAAAATGTAACCATTTAGACCCTCATACATGGGGCGTTCTTACAGCAAAACACATGTCTCTTTATTATTTATTGGTTAAGGGAAAAAAGCATAAGGGATTGAGTGAGTAAAACTCGGACATGTCTACAAAAGCTTTTCCCAAACTAATAAAGCATAGAAGTATGGGGCCATTTGGCAGCACTCTCCATTCGGAGCTAATGTGATGAAGCTCAATTTTGGAAGGAGTAATTGTTTTATGTTTTATTTTATTGTTAAGTATTATGCAATAATGAAGTCTCCCTTACAATCCGTAGTAATGGTATGATCTCAATCCACCCAAAATCTGGCAACAGAATCAGGACATTTTACTCTGAATTAAGAATATCAAAATATATTCAACTAAAATAAAATAGTCCGATTTTTTTTAACTAATAAATTGGTAAACATTTTGAAGGCTCATGCCCAGTATAACTGAAGAACTGGAAAGATTAGCATTTCCGTATTCCATCAGAAGTGATACACAGTGTAAACTTTTCTGGAGGAAACCTGTCAGTATAAATCAATTGTTTATCAATATGCACACAGTTTAATCTAGAAATTCTATTTCTAAGAATTTGCACTTAGCAAAATGGGGTATTAAGAAATAGCTGCAAAGATGTCCATACAAAGTACTTTATAATAATAAATGGAAACAACTAATAAGTTCAACAACAGGAGATCTGTTTAGATAATCATGCGACGATTTTTTTTGCACACATACCATTCTTCTAGGGATACAGCAGTAAATTTAAAAAGTTGTTTGCTTCCATGGACCTTACATTTAAGTGGGGGGAAGGACATGATTTTAAAAATACATAATTTATAAGGAGAGCAGGAGCAGCTAATGCAATTGATACGGGATGCAAGAGCGGGAAGATTTGGGCCTGAGCAACCGAGAGAGAAGCACTGTTGAATCTCTAAGACAGAAAATATCACTGCAGAAAACATCCCCCCTGTGCTGCGTCTCCAGGAGGAGGAGAGTAAGGAAAAACCCGGACAAGTTTGAGGCGGTCTAAGCAAGAAGAAACATGGGTCTAACTGCCCAGGGAAGTGGGAGGAAACACGTGTCGTAGGAAACGCTGTGTGCACAGAGCAGGAACGAGAGAGAAGGGTGTGGGGCTGGTCTAGTGGGGGACAGTAGAGGTGTCTACTCCAAGAGTGGCCATGTGCCGACAGAGGTGAGTATCTGAGAAAGTGGGGGACCCGATGGTGTCTGGTGGTACACAAAACGGGGACCCAAAGTAAGCTAGGAGGGCCTGATGACTGGGCATCATGGCAGGAAGGTCATGAACATAACGGAAAGGAGCACATTAGAGGTCAGCATGTGCCGGCAGAGGACAGAGGAAGGCTGTGGACTGGAAGTCAGCTCCCACTAGTGTCACACACAGAAAGGGGAACGCTCGCGCCCTGTTGGTGGGAAAGTAACCTGGTACAGCTTCTATGGGAAACAGTATGGAGAGTCCTCAAGAAATTAAAATTAGAACTACCATAGGACCCAGCAATACCACTTCTGGATATTTAGCCAAAGGAAAATGAAACTATTGTCTTGAAAAGATACCTGTACTCTCGTGTTCACTGCAGCATTATTCACAATAGCCAAGATGCAGAAATAACCTAAATACCTGTCAAAAGATGAACAGATCCAAAAAATGTGGTATATGAATACAAAAAAATAGTATTTAGTCTTTAAAAAGAATAAAATCCTTTCATTTTCAACAACATGGATGAACCTGGAGGACATTAAGTGAAATAAGCCAGAGAAAGACATGCATGGTATCACTTACATATAGAATCGATTGGAAAAAAAAAAACCCTCATAGAAATACAGAGAAGAAAAGTGCTTGCCAGAGGCTGGGGTGGAGGAAATAGGGAAAGGTTGGTAAAGGGTAGTTTTAAGAAGAATAAGGTCTAAGGATCCAATGTATAACATGGTGAGTATAGTCACTCAATTGAAATTGGCTTACATACACCACATCTTCTTTACCCAATCATCTATTGAAGGACACTGGTTATTTCCATGTCTGGCCACCATAAATAATGATGATATAGAATACTACTCTGCCCTAAAAGAAAGATGAAATAGTGCCATTTGCAACAACAGGGATGGATCTCACGATTATTGTGCTAAGCGAAATAAGTCAGACAGAAAAAGTCGAGAACCATAGGGCTTCACTCATATGCAGGACATAAAACCGAAAGCAACAAAGGAACAAGACAAACAAAGAAACAAAAACTCATAGGCACAGACAACAGTTTAGTGATTACCAGGGGTAAGGGAGGAGGGGGGATAGATAGCAGAAGAGGTAAAGGGGGTAAAATACCCGGTGATGGAAGGAAAACTGACTCTGGGTGGTGAGCACACAAGGCAATACATAGAAGATGTATTACAGAAATGCACACTTAAAACCTATGTAATTTTACTAATCATTGTCACCCCAGTAAATTTAATTTTTAAAAATAAAGTAAAAAAAGAAATTTGCGAAGAGTGTAGACTTACATGTTCTCACCAAAAAGGGGTGTGGTAAATATGTGAGGTCATCAAAGTGTTGATCAACTTGATGGGGAGGGAGGGGTTATCCTTTCACAATATGAACATATATAAAATAATCACGTTAAATATCTTACAATGTTATTTGCCAGTTATACCTCAATAAAGCTGGGGGGGCAGTTAGATATATAAATAAACAAGCAGCTACCCTCTAACTTTTCTAGATCAATAGCTGTACTTTCAAGCGGTAAAATTTGAACCCACGCTCATCTGAGTCTTTAGGACTTCCCAAGGTGGTGGGACTATGACACCAGTGATTGTGCAGCCCCCTGTCCTGGCTGCTGCCCTCACCTCACTGCCACACTGTCCTTGACCCCCCAATCCACTCTCAGTGGGACAGTACTGATGCTCGGTGGTACATGTGCTACTGATGACCCAACACTTTAGTGGGAGGAAATTTTCAAGATTCAATAATTATAAAAAAAGTAGACTGATTCACAATAAGAAAGTGTCACCCTCAACACTAATGGAAAGGTGTTTCTGCTTCTAGAGGATTTTTCGTACTCCTTTATAGAGAATGTCCATGGTGAGAAAGATAACCTTTAGGCTTTCACAGGTTACAGAAATTTCCCCTAAAGAGACCTAAATGTTCCGGTTCTAGCTCAATCCTAACCTACTATGAGGCAAGACCTTGCCCTAGGGCAGGGGTGTCCAAACTGCCGCCCGCGGGCCAAATGTGGCCCGTGATCCATTGTTAATTGGCCCACAGCAAATTCCAAAATATATTTAGTTTACTTAAATAAACCAGGTGAGGCAATACGTACTTCACCTCGAGTGAGTGGCCCGGCTGTTTGTGTATTTTACCGCATATGGCCCTTGGTGGAAAACGTTGAAAAAAGTTTGGACACCCTATCCTAGGGTCAGCTGTGTTTCCCCTTATACGTTAGAATAATGGGACCTTGATTTTTTTTAGTAAATCCCTGGTAAAGTTAGTGACTAAACAAATCTCTGAGCCAGAAGCATCTGCAAAGCCGAACAACCCACAACGGTCTCAGCAACTCAGGTTTACTGTTCTTTCACAACAGATCCTGTTTCCTTAATAATGTTGGAAAGGAAGGTAAATGAGCCTGCCGGAACACCACCCTGAAAATGGCCTCATAGCGGTAAAGCCAGCGACAGTTCTACAGACGAAACACAAGTTCAAAAGCCTCAACCCCAATCCCCTCACCCAACAAAGACGTAGCGCTCACAACCTTCTAAAAGAAACTATGAAAACTTCTCAATATCTTAGTTTCATTTCTGAGTTGATGACTCTAAATACCTCATCATCAAAAATAAAAAAGAATGCATGTGAGACGAAAGTAGAGGAGTCCACATCTTCCCATAACCCCAAGTGCATCTTCACTTGCCACATATTTACAATCACTAGTTTTGCACCAGCTGGGGGCTTTAAAGGAAACAGCTCATTTATAGGCAAGTGGAAATTCTAGTGTTTTTGTTTTTGTTTTTTTTAAATGACCCGCTGACTTAGTACTCTATGCATAGAAAATATCAATTCCAGAAAATATCTCTACTCCACCCCAGATAAACTTAAATTGAACATTTCATACTAGGTTGGCAAAAGCTCCTGAGAAAACGGAAAATAAGATTCGCAGCTATGATACAGCTATCAGGAATCCCAAAATCACTTTGTGCATATACACAAAGTGATTCCTTGTGTGTATTCGTCCAGCCTGGTCGATGTTATAAAGTTCTGTAAACACTCAGTACACCCATCTGAGAGTTGTGTGCTGTTGTGTGGTCTTATTTCATCACAGACGTAAGTTGCATGCAGGCATTTTCTGTTTGTTGGTTGGTTTGTTCTTTTCTACCTCAGCTCTAACTTTTCATCTAAAGCCAAATAAGGACATCAGATTAAAACATTAAGAGACAGATCAAGCAGGAAATTCCAAAGTTAAGTTTCTCACTGTAATTTTAACTTTCCCATGATACACATTTTCTGTACTTGTTAGCATCTTGCAGCATCATGTAGCTTTGTATAAAGAACCAGATTCTGACCTCAGTCACACTCATTTTATTTTTACTAAAATGTAAGAGGGGGCAGTGAAGAATCAAAGTCGAGCCAGAGGTCAGTATGCTGGAAAGCAAATGCTGAAGAAGAGGCTTATGGGAGGCATGCAAATTTGGGAAACTGGAAAAGGAAATAAGACGCAGATGGAGTTGTGTTAGTGAGTGTGCAACTTGCGTCTCAAGTCTTAAGATGCATGTTTTTCACACTTCTTTTCAAATATCTGTTAAACAACAATTTGAACCACATTAATTTTTCAGGGTTTTTTTTAAAATTCACATACAACTTGAGTATGTGGTTCTCTTTGATTTCACCTCTTGCTTATAAATCTTCCAACCAGTCATTAACTGCTTGTAAAGCCCTGGCACCTCATATATTGTCACTTAATTATGTTATACGACAGTGGGCTTCCTAGGAGGCAAAAATTCTACACAAAAACACTTATAAAGAAAGCCAGGGTACACAGCCTGACTAAGCCAGTAAGAATAAAAATTGTCACTGACAAGGGAATAGAATTGACAACTAAAGCTTTCTGAACCAAAGGGGAAAATGAATAGCCAAGCCGTTTGAATGGTTGGAGGAAAGTATGTTTCAGATCCAGGCGAGGGGGGGGAACAGAGCATAAAACTGGAAATAGAAGATTAACCACTAAGCCTGCTCAGAATGCATCACAAAGAGAGAAAAGGGATTATTCGCCCAAAGGATCTAGGCAGGAAGGGCCCAGGGCAAAGCCTCCTGGTGCATCCTGCCTTCAAGTCTAAGACGTTGAAAACTGTACCCTGTTGGAAGGAGGGCCTCCATGGTGTGAGCCTGCCTAAGACAGGAGGGAACGAACTGCAGGGCACTATTCTAACTGCAGGGCACTATTAAATTGAAAACCAGAGACCATATCTGCGATAATACTCAAAGCTGGTGAAGATGTGGCAAAATTTGTATCCACATATTGGGGAGGTGGGCAGTATCAGTTGGTACAATCCTTTTGAAAAGTAATTAAATAATATGTGTCCAGAACCATAACACTGCTATTAGCTTTAACATGGAATTTCCTTTTCTGGTCCTTTATCCTAAAGAAATATAGAAATTAAACATAGAAAAATCTTCATTCACAGAAAGAGTCAAGACAATATCATATGTAAAGTTAAAGAAATGGAAACTAAATGCGAGATAATAAAAGACAACTGAAGTATAATACTGTTATGCATACACTTCATGAAATAAAAAGTGATCATAAAATCATGATTATTTAAGTACATAGGACCACTGGTGACGTATTCCTACCCTCCACTTCCCCAGGGAAAAAAATCCACTGAACCTGAATCTACTCAAACTTTTAGATAAAACTTCCAATTTACAGGAAATACCAGGTTGAGGAGAACGAGTTAAATTGTCCATAAGTAAGCAATCCATAATTACAGACAATTGACCTAGTTTCTTCAGTAATTCAGTGACCTGAGGGTAGGTGGGGGAGAGGATAATCTCCTAGAGCCTGCTGTCCAGTAGAACTTTCTGCAGTAACAGGAATTGTCTGTATCTGTACTGTCCAGGATTGAATATTATCACACCCTTCCAACAGGGTACAGTTTTCAATCACTAGACATGTGGGCTTTTGAGCGCTTGAAATGTGGCCAGTGAGGCTTGCGATATGAATTTCTTAAACTCATCTCATTTTAATTAATTTAAATTTTAAAAGCCACTTATGGCCAGTGGCTACCATGTTGGATGACACAGTTTAGATTGAAAAGATGTAACAGACACACAACCATATGCTGTGTATGGATTTTGCTGGATTCTGAAACAAACAAACCAATTTAGAATCACCTGTTTGAATCTTAGGGGGAAATTTGAATATGGCCTGAGTTAGATGTTATTTTTGTTAATTGTGATAAAGGTGTGTGGTAATGTGAAAAATTACTCAGAGACACAGGCTGAAATGCTGAGAGGTGAAATTGCAAGTCATTTATGTCTTGGATTTGCTTTAAAATGTTTCCACCAAAGAGAAAGACAACAGAGAGATGAAGCAAGTGTGACAAGCAAGTATGTACATAATTGTTTAATCTGGGTGAGGGGTATGCGTGGTTCATTAATTTCTGTGTGTGTGTGTGTGTGTGTGTGTGTGTGTGTGTGTGCTGTATACTTGAAAGATTTTAATAATAACAATTTCTAAGATTCATAATTACATGAAAATTCTTATACATTCTATTAAGTGAAAAAGCAGAATACAAACTTGCCCGTTCAGCATTACCATTTAACTAGTAATGAACTGAAATGTTGATATTGGGTGCAAGTAATCTATTAAGATGTTCAAATTTGCAAAAAATATGAAATATACTCATATTTCAGTGAAGAGGCAGAATACAGTCAACATGCTAGGAAGAGCTTGTAGGAATATTTGGAGCGTCTTTAAGTAAATACCACTAAGTATGGGAGGAAAAAAAAAAGTTTGAGGATGACTGTCACCAATACATACCTCGACCCATACACGCCCATATACAGAAAAGAGACTGGAGAGAAACACACCATGTAGTTCATTCCATCATGGTGGTTTTGCTCATGTGGTTGAACTAAATAAAGAATAGACAAATTTCTGAAATGTGGTTATGTTACTTTTAAAATGAGATTAAAGCCACAAACTTTGTGAAAAGTGAGAGCTATGGTTTGGTATACGGAATTATTCTTAATAGACCCCAACAATTTTTGCTGCCAAGACACAAATCTATTTCTCCATACTCTACCACCTTTTAAGGGTTTTCAGAGGACGTGAATAGAATAGAGTCACAAATGTATTTGCAAATGTAAAGTGAGAATTTAATACAACAGGACAAGAAAGGGATAATTTATATTACCTTAGAAGTCATAAATTTCTCTCTTCTTATGACTTCAATGGTAATATTTAATACTATTCAATAATTAATTAATGGTCGTATTTAATATTTGCCATTTCTATAGAAAATAATATATTTACTACAGTCAGGCACTGTTTTAAGCACTTTGCTTATAGTCACTCTCACAACCAGCCTTTGTGGTAGGGATATTACAACCCCCATTTTGAAACTGGTGAAAGTAAGACACAGAGAAATTAAGTAACTTGTCTAAGACCACACAGCTAGTAGGTAGTGGTGCCAAGATTTAAACCCAGGAATTCTGCTCCAGAGTCCAACCTTTTAAGCATTATACCATGCTAGCTCAGGTAATATCTCTATATACCACCTTCTTGAATATGCACATGGCAGTGGTTGGTTCAGAAGCAAAGTACTAATGTTAAACTTGATCATGTAATAGATGTTTTACACGTGGAGCTTTTATAAGAACACCTTCATTCAACTCTCATAAGTAGGGTTTTTCCCGTTATGTTAATTTTCTCAGGAATTGAAGATCAGTCTTTTAAAAAGACCCAGTGTTTTTAGGTACGCCTCTCTAACCGATAGTAAGCAGAACACTGCCTTGTTGGATAAAGTTTGCGGAATATAATGTAAGCTTATCTCACCAGTGGGGACACTTTCTAACAGCATGTGCAAATCGCAGCGTGGCACTAGTCCTTAGAGAGACTATGCAGGTTCTCGGCCCTCGTGGTGTGCTCTGGGGCACCTGTGCTTCCTGATTCCCCACACCCGTCTCTTAGGATAGTTTTCTGGGGCCCTCAGTGGAGCTTATCAGTTGACATTCTTACTGTCCTGCCTCTAGCAATCAACCCTCTCCTTCTAATTTCCAGCTTCTAATTTGCTATGCTTTTGGAAACCATATAACCATTCATGCCTCAAGTATGAATCTATGAATGAATTAATGTATGAATGTATGTATACATATCTCTTTCCACAAAGGATACGGGACAGCTTATTTTTAAATTCATGAAATTAAAAAGATAGTGATTTTTTAGGGCATTTGAACAAAAGGAAAATAAGACTAGGTAAATAATAAAGCCAACAGTAATTAACACGCAGCCTGCATACCCTGTCGCCCTCTAGAATTGCTAGCACTAGGAAGCAAATACAGCTCAGCTTTCTGGAAGTCCTATCAAAAGGGAAAAGGTTCTGGGTTCACAATGCTCAGAAAGTTAAAACAAGTCAGATACTTAGAAAAATGAGTACCATTCTTGACATGAAGACCTCAGAGACTTTTTTTCACGGTGTTCATAAAATGGATGATACAAGAAAATAGATAACATCTTCAGTGGCATTCTGAAAATAGCTAGTAGGGTATATTTGAAATAGTGTTCCTTTTAAAAATCTCTTAATATAATCCAAAAAACAAATACACAAGCAGAAAAAAGCATGTAAAGTAGGAGTGAGCCCTACTAGACTGAGGGACCATGAAACTCTCAGTCACGTGCACAGACTTCAATATATGAACTTTGTGATAACAATTTTCCTAGATCGATGGCTGCTGACACATACTTCCTACCTGATGGCCATGTTCCAGAAGTGTAGGTTTACAAACATTAATACATATTTTATGGGGAAATCCATTTCCTTTCGGACTTACTTATTTAGAAACCATTAAATACTCCTGGCCTTTAGATTTAGTTCTCGATTTCAGGCTTGCTGCTCTCTTCACTTTATGAGAAGAGACAAAGAGGTCGGATTATCTGAGCTCTCTTTACAATCTTCAGCTTCCAAACTTCCAATGAAAAGATAAGTTTGACAGGTACTTTCAAAGAAAATTTCCAAATTTGTAAATTAGCAAAGTGAATTGAATAGAGACATACTGGAATTCACACGCTAACTAGGAGAGAGCCTTTCCTTGGGAGCCCTTCTCTGAAGTGAATTTAAGCAAAGTTTATTCAGTGAATTTCAAAGCAAATCCAGCAGCTCACTTTACCTTCCATTGAGGTCCCTAACAACAGGGTGTGAGGACCCGTCCTGGCTTTCCTTCTTTACTTGTGCAGGGCCTGCTGTATGGGGAGAATGTTTGCAAGTTTGGATTCTGGGCACAGCACAGTGAGCTCCTTCCACCACGCCACAGCACAATTGCTCAGCTATCGAGGAAAGCGGTTTTATCCTGCTGAGTTCAAAGTTCAAAATTTATTTCTCAGCTTAATGCAATGCTAGTGCAAGTGTGTTTAATATATTCATTCTAAATGCCATCAGAGGACGGTGGTGTCAACATTTTGGCTTTGTTTGGACAGCTTTTGTGCAAGTGCAAACACTGAGTGTATGAAATCTAATGAGATTAGGCGCTTACTGCAAAATTAAAGGCAGGCGACTCGACTTCAAAGTCTTCACCGCAGTGCAAATCCCTTACTATATTTCTTGGGCCATTTCAGCCAACGAAAGTCTGAGAATCACCTTTACCTAAAGATTTTCTTCATAGCAACCCTTTGTTAGAATACTTGATATTAAATACCTCCTAAAGAGTACATGGTTTTTGGTTGTTTTTTTCTAAGTTTTTTTTTAAAATCATCATTAAAGAGCACTATAATTAAGGAGGATGAAATTGAATCAAGACAAGTAAGAATTAACCAAAAGCTTTTTACAGACCCAGTATTAAACATGAATCCTTTAAAAGCTGCAGATTTTGAGTGTGGCTTTGTTTTGTTTTGTTTTTGCAAAAATATAGAAAGTAACGAAAGAAATTTGATCCCTTCATCACATGATGATAAACCTTGTGATTTTTTTTTCAACATAATTAACACTTAATAAGAGTTTACTATGTCCCAGGCACTGTTCTGAGTGATTTTTATGTTCTAAATTAATTTTAACCACAACCTTATGAAATGTTAATATTATTAGTCTCAATTTACCGATTAGAAAACCAAAGCTTAAACTGTGGTTTATTAAATAGAAACAGGGTGGAGTAGTAGATACACGCTGAAAAATTGAGAAAGAACCTTGTATCTAATCACAAGTACTTTTAACTTCAAACAAGAGATACATTGGACCCTCCAAAGAAGGGACAATAAACAAACCCATATTACCTAAAAATCACTACCCGTGGCATAAACCAGATTATAGAAAGGGGCATGCAAGCATCATTATGGCAGTCCAGGGACAACACAGTAAGGAAGAAAAAAACAGAGATCAACTATACGCCTTGTTAGTTGCAGGGGAAACGGAGGAGAACGGGGAGGAGGGATGAGAAGGACACTTCCACAGATGTCTTTAATACAATAAGCCTGGAAGCCAAGATCCAGAACTGTCAGTGGAAGTAAGAGGCTAGTTGCAGAAAATGAAGGTTTGGAGAACGCAATAACTTCCGTTTGGGGACATAACTATTAGGTTAAGTCATATAAAATAGCTATTTGACATAACTATTAGGTTAAGTCATATAAAATAGTTATTTGACCACTTTCACCTGCTAAATTAGTAATTTCATATGTGCAATCTAAGGTTTTGAGAGATTCAAGTGGAGAGGCTTCTTATGACAGGACTTCACATTGCACATGGGTCTGTTGCAGTGAGAGCTGCATATGCAGATTAATATGTCGTCCATACGCGGCTGATAACTTGAAGCTGGGTCAGAGACTGCATTTTCAGGGATAGAAAAGTATTACCAAGGATACTCACAGTTAGAAGAGGGGGAAAAAAACAGTGACACGTGAGGATAAACAAGAAATTCTGCCATTATTAAAGTTAGGCTAGAAATGCTTAATGATGTGGAAGGCCAAATCAGAGGAAAAACTTTGGGTGCAGACAAAAATGACCATGGTATAAGCGATTTCTGTCAAATGACAGATTGCAGGGGTTGAGGGGGTGGAGGGAAGATAGCAAAGAAATATGATGTAAAATTTATATACACATTCCATGAGCTTACTTCTTGGCAGGAAGACAAAGATGCTTTTTTCCTTCTTAATGAGATGATATTATAAATAAAAAAGAGTAGAGACCACTTGGTACTTTCTTGAAGACAAAACAGACTCAGGTATTTCTAATGGCAAAAATATAGAAAACAACAAAAGAAATTTGATTCCATCACCACATGATAATAAATCCTTTGATTTTAAGAAAAACAAAACATAGGCAATTGAGTAGCAGATAGTTCCCGAGAGAAAAGAGTATGAACACAGTATCTATGTATGTACAGGAAACAGGATAACCCCGACCTAATGAGAAAGCCCTAGAATGGCGGGAAATACTGGTGGGTGACGGAAGGTTCCACAGAAGACGGGACATTTCTGCTCTTTGTAACTTTGTGGTATGGAACCTTTAAGAAAAGATTTTGACAGACATTTTCAGTAAGAAAAATTTGCCCGTATCTTCAGGTAACTGTGTTCTCAGAAATGACTTTAAATGCTAATGTCACTAGGTAATCTTGCTCCTACGTGCAAGTAGGAAACTGCAGACTGTTAGGACAGGGGCTGGGGAGCAGCTGATGGCCTTCGTCATCTTCCTGAATGTAGTGGGATTAGCCTGTGAGAGAGGAAGACCAAGAGTTTAAGAAGTCACTGGAAGATGTAAGAATTCAGGGAAGTGACTGGGAGAGAAACTCATAAAGGACCAACAATAAATGAAGTGCCAGTACCAGGAAGGATTGACACAGAGAAAGATAATATATCATGTCACCAAACTTCACTTCTCCCGGTTTTTATCCCCATCTCAACTTACTTACATTCTGCCATCACACACACACACACACACACACACACACACACACACACACACTCCTAGAGGACAGGGATTATTTCTTACTCATAATTCTATTTTGCAAAAGACCCAGAAGAGGGTCTTGCACATCACAGACATTTAATAAACAGATTGGATGAATGGGATGAACTTATAATGGGTTACTAGTTTTTATAGCTAGAATTTATAACAAAATGATTTTAAGTACTTTAAATTATTAGTGAAATTGAGCCTAATAATAATAACTAACATTTATAGAGTACTTGCTATGGGCTAAATTTTACTTGGATAATCTGATTTAATCTTCTTAATAATCCTAAGAGGTAGAGACTATTATTATTACTATTTTACAGCTAAGATAAAATGAGGCTTAAAGAGAGGTTAGTGGTAGTCAAGGATTCAAACTGGGTGCTCTCTCAAAGCCATAATGTACATAAACCACCCAGCCAGGGCTTCTGTGAGACCATACACACACACAACAATGGTCACTATGGTACAAAGTGTGGCCCAATATGACAGGTAGCCTGCAAGCTGGCACCTGTTCATAACAGCCATGTGGCTTTACCTGAGGCACTCTTTATTTCCTTATCGGCATCATAACAAGTCGGACAAGACCTTGAAAGCACCTTCCTTCCAGGTCTGCACTTCTGAGACTTTAAACTGATTCCCAATAATGGAATTAAAGGTAGTTAATATTCTTACACCCTCTTAATTGGCTAATGCCCCAAAGCATGGATAATCATATTTGTAAAAGTGTGAGGCTTTGGAAAGTCAGTTGCTGCTCTTAGAATTTGTCGTCAATCTCAGACAACTATTAATATTACCAACAGATAATAAAGCAAAAGCCCTAAAACAATTTTCCCTTTTCTCATTTGTCTGACCAAGCAACCTACAATGAAGTGTCCGGATGGGAAATGTATACTGTCATTCTTACCATACTCTCAGGAGTGAGGCCATCACAAGTGAAATCGACATGGGGCTCTAACAGCATGTCTGAGCGCCCTGGCCCAGCCGCGTGCATTCAGCAATGCAGCTTTACAGCGTCTCTTATGCGAAAGCATACATTTGCAAGCACGAGGGACTCCAGTGACAACAGTATTTTAAAATACAATAGCAGACATCCATCAAACTCCATCCTCCAGGCCACCAGAAGGCAGAGTCACCTAAATGGAAAACGATCTTGTTTAGACGAGGACAGGAACACGTCTGTAACACGCCCAGGCTAGTTGGAACATTAAATACCTAATTATTTCACAGCTCTCTACTACAGCTTGTCAAATGATACTCAGATACCTCCTAAGACTGAAATAGCAGCTCAGAGACATAACTGAGGAGACAAGGCCCCTCCAGCCAGGAGACTGGAATAGTCAAGCTCCAGTGCCCAGGGTCTGAAAAGGCACACTTAGTGACAGCAGCCACTGTCATTGAAAAGGACCATCGTGTGTGAATTTAAAAAGAAAAGGATGAGTGCATTCTGCATAGTGTGCTGGAGGAAAAAGTGTCTCCCTCCAAGGATGATGTGCCCCCCAAAGATAAAGTGCTCTTTCGCTGAGTAAGAACAAACAATTGTAACTCTACCATATTTGGGGTGTTTCCTTATAGCCTCAACTCACTACTTGTTGATTACACCTCAAGTGTATCAAAGTAGATTGTCATCAACTAGGAAACTATTATTATCCTTGTTTCTCCTTCTTTGGCCCCACCCCCAAATAACTTGGTCTGGTCCAAACCTCCAATGTTTTGACAATTTCTCTTTCAGGAATTCCAAAAGCCTTTTTAAAACTAGAGATCACTTTTTCTTCTCATTAATAGAAGGGGAAACCCTGTCCTTCAATCAAAGCCCCACAAAAAGATTTGGTGGATCACCATAAAACACACGAAGAAATGTAATGACATCTCATCTTCTGAAATTCCTCAGCACTTGGCTTGCAGTTCAACTCATAGGGAATTATCTTCGGACAAGAGTAAGCACAAGAGGCGTATTTTCTCCAGTGAACCGATGGGGGATGGGGCGGGGAGCAGGTATGCACCCCACTCCTGTGTGTGTGTGTGTGTGCATGGACGGGAAGTCCCACTTTCACAGGAAAACCACTGGCGGTGCTAAAGATGATGACTCTGTCCCACCAGGGTGGCAGCTGGGCAGATTCTTGGGAAACAGGCTCTGTGGTTGTCCTCACTCCCTGATAATGAAAGGCCCTTGCCTTGCCCTCAACCCTGAGACAGAAAAGAATCAACACTCCAAAAATAAGAAGAAAGAAAAGGGGAGTAATGTCCCTTGCCTGTGCCAGTAACCAACAGGCTGCCGGAGACCCTGCTACCCATTGCCCATTTCCCCCCTAGGAAGCTGGGCTGAGAGCTGCTGCCAAAAGGAAAGAAAAAATAAAACTCCATCCTTCCTCTTTATATTCATAGGAGAGCGTCATGTACATCATTCCATCTCTATTATTTTCCCCTTCTACACAGAGTAGCTTTTTTAGGTCAAAGGTTTTAAGAAAAAGAATTTTAAATTATATCTTCAAGTTTCAAACCCGTCCCTTCCATATATTTTATGCTTTCTTCTATTATTCAATTGAATTTATAGAAATCAAAGATTGCTTTAATCGCTTTCTCTAAGGAGCCATGTTTTCTTATTTTAATGAATATAAACTAAACAATCAGAAGCTCCCTTAGTCTACTATTCCAGAGTGAACCAGCTATTTATTGAGAGTGAGTTTACACTTTAAAAAAAAAAGAAAAAAATCTTCGCATAGAGAAAATAAGGCCAAATTCCTAGGATAAGAAACCATAATCAACGTAACTTAATATGAGGAAAGCTCAAATTCAATCCTTAAACGCCTAAAATCATTATATCTTTAGAACAAAGTAAATACTGTCATTGACACATAATTATTTGGGTACTTCTCTATATAGGAATTTTACCAAATATAAGGGTTCCTCTAAAAACAAAAGAATTTGACTTTTTATAGACTATAAAACCTACAAAGAGACAGGGTGCTTTGGAAGAGAACTTTTTTTTTTCACTTTTTGTATACACACGATAATTTCCCCCCAGGCTCGGGCTCAGCATTCCAGCCTTCTCTCAGATGTTGAGAACTTTCTAGATGCTTGCTTCCTTGAGGCTTGTACCACCTGTTCCCTCAGGCTGGATAGAACTTTCTTCCTTTCTTACCCTCTCCCTCTGTGTCTCCCCCCATCTTGTTTCTCTTGTTCTGGTGTAAATGGCACTTCCTTAGGAAACTCTTACCTGAATTTCTAGTCTCTCTTGTCCTATTCCACCCCTGCCCTCACCTCCACTCCCTGCCATTATTTGCTCTCTCGCCCTCTCACTTATGTTTCATAGCCATTAAAACATTTGTGATAAATTAGTTCTTTAGGTAATCATGCATTTGATGGCTATGTAATTTTTATGTACTGCCTGCCTTCTGTACTTAATAAACTCCAACCCAGCAGGGGCCGTATCTCTCTTGGTTACTGCTTGAGCATAATGTAAGTACCCAGTGGATGTTCTCAGCGAGCGACGAAAGGTCTACACGAAGTGCCCATTGCTGTTCTATAGGCTCCATAGCATCTCAATTTTCTGGATGCCCTAGAGAATAGAATCGGGACTATTTCATCAAAAATCATCCTGTCTGAAGCAATAACATTTGAAAAAAAGGAAAACAGTCAATGACTCTCTAATCTGTGGAAAAAGAACAAGTGAAATGAACCTTGCTGAACAGAGGGCCACTCATTGGTCTGGATGACAAAGCTAGAAAGGCAAGTTGGGGGTGAGAGGTCAGAGTGTAGAGAGATAAATTCAGCCTTTAATATGTTATGAATAATCAAAAGCGTTTGTGTAATACAGTGACCTGATAAAGTGGTGAGAGTATTCCAGAGATAAAAGGCAACACTGATTCAAAGGGTAGAGACCAAAGGCAGCAACCAACTTGGAAACAAAAATAGTGTAGTTTTGATGTAGTTCTTAACCTCAGTGATCGTGGGAGGAGTGGAAATGAGAAAGACTACATTCTGAAAAATCGGAAAAGAAGGATTGATAAGAATGAGGGAGGGAAGAGGGCTCAGAATTCCTAGAGACATCAAGCCAAGGTGGGACGGAGGGGGGCGCATCATAAAGAGGTCCACCTCTGCTCTCAACTCTCTGAATGACCTTGAACAAACCACTTAACCTCTGCAGTGTCATCTTCTTTGTCTGTAAAATGAAAGATTGGGCCCGGTGATCAGCAACATCTAGCATTCTCTGAATTCAGCTGTTCATGGAAACGAGAGTCGGCAAGACTCATGGGTTGGAGAAACAGAAGAACTGTGTTCTGCGTTGGAGGTGTTGAGCTGGAGTAAAGTGAGGTGTCCAGAGAAAGACCTCCAGCTGGAAGTGGGAAAGGCGGGTAGCTGAGCCTAGAAGGAAAGCAGGCTGCAGACACAGATTTGCGAGTCGGGGGCCTCAAGGTTCGGTTGAAGTGATGGGAGTGAATCCAATAGCAGACAGAGATTGTGAAGAAGCAAGAGAGAGTGGCCAGTTCAGATCCGCTCTAGTCCAGGAAACCCCAACCTCAGGTCACTTGTGGCCATAAATCTCCCCTGGGGTCAAAGGGTTCATTCCTGCTCCAGGACAGAGCTTCTGGTCTCACTGTCCACTTGAACCTTCTTTCATTCAGACTGGTGGCAAATGAACCAGTACACAGGTGGAAATAAAAGGAGCTCAGCCTGCCTTCCCTGGTGGTGCCTGTGCCAAATGGGGACTCCCTGAAGCCCTGTTGCAAATGTAGAAGGCCTCTGTGGCCTTTCGTGGTCTCCACTCAAAGGCCATTTAGCTATTATGCCCTCCCTCTCCCACGGCTCCCTGCCCAGAGTTACCCAGAGGCAAAGCCGACCAGGGTGGGACAGCACGCCCAGCGTTCATGCACTGCCTCAGTGGCGGTTCCGGGAAAACAATCCTGGTCCTCTGCCTTTCAATCTAATTCTCTTTTCCAGCTATTAAAATCATATGTGCTACACCTTTAAAATTCTCTTTGCCCTTAACCGTGAATAGTGTTTCATTGTTCGCCGCCATCCTTCCAGAGACGGAGCATGACGCCCTGCAACAAAACCTGCACCGTTGAGCGGCGGAGGGCTCCGTTTCCTCCAGATCGACAGGCTGGCGAACCCGCCAGGGCATGACCATGTATCGGCCCTCCTTGAATTGCATATAGGAATATTGTTGCTATGTGGCCTGGGCTAAACAATCCAAGTCACCTGACATCCTCCATCCAACATTTAGGAGTCATCAAACTTAATTTCCCCTTTGTGCAATAAAACACCAAGAGGAAGCTTTAATAGATTGTATTATGTAACGGTTCTATAAAAATAGCAGGCGAGCAGCGCTGGAGCACTTCCTTCCTGGGGCCCAGTAACCTATGCTGAAAGGATACACACTGGTTGCCCAGGCAACCATGAGAGATGACACTAGGGAAAGAAACAGCAACAAAAGGACCATTTTTTGGCTCAGTCAAATGAGGTCTGGCTTCAAGCTTGTGACAGAGTGAATTCAGACAGCCCAGCACAGTGAGAGGGAACCGGTTAGCAATTCTACTCAGGCACCAGCAGCCTTGCAAAGCTGCCCCTGCTTTCAGGTTTTTCGCCCTCGTTTCTTTCAAAAGGGTGGGGGGGGGGGGGGTGTGAAAGTCTTCCCTTAGTAATTTTACTTTTAATTTAAAAAAGCAAAATCTTTGATGGGAGTTGAATGGTAGCAATCAGTAAGCAATATTTGTTCTATTTTTTTTTCTTTCTATTCCCAAGAGGTCAAAAAAAATAATTTTAGTTACATGCAATTGTCTTTTGTTTTCTCCTAGTTCGTTCGGAATTTGATTATGCAGGAAGCAACTGATTTAAGGGCAATAACCTTTAAAAACAACTTCTAAATAAAAAAGTAAATCAGGGTCACTCAAGCAATAATGCATTTTAAAAACGAGTAAATAACCATTCCTGGCGTCCTCCTCAGAGCAGACATCAAAGGACTTTGTTTTAACGGACTATAACCTCCTCTCCTGCTGTACTGAATCAGAACCCCTACATTTTATCATCAGCATTATTACCATTGCCTCGCAAAACACATTGCCGTTTTAATTTCAGAAAATTGGTTTTCCCAATGTACCGAGAATAGTAGCAGAAGATCCTAAGCTCCTGACAAGCACCTAAATGTTTCTCCTCTCGTAGGGAGGAAATGGGTCCTGGTAGAGAGGAAAGGGGTTGTAAACATGATTTGGAACCTTCAGAAAACAACACTAAGGATGAATCAAATGGGATTAAGTTTGGCTCTCTGACATGAGCAACACCAGTCGTTCTTTCAAAGCGATTCTTGAAATCAGTGCACAAAAATATGGAATGCACTTTTTATCCAAAAGACCTGCTTGAAGCCTCATACAGTAAATTATTTATTTTAAGATTAGATACTCCACAAGAAGCAGCACCCTCTAATCAAGCGGGAATAAAATCTGTGAAAGCAAGTGGTAAAGTGTTATGGAAAGCTACACTGCCGTGATTATGATCGTGCTGTGAACTGGCGTGTTGGAAGGAACAAAGGCCCCAAAAATCAGAAAAATAGCGTCCATCTGCGTTCTCTCTTCAGTCTCTGTCCCTACCTGGGTGGCCCTTTATCAGTTCATTCAAATCCTCATGGCATCTTTTGATCATTTGCCTGCTGGCAATAAACTCATATTAAGACTGCCTTCACAGACCCAAGGGAAATGGAGATTTAGAAATTATTCATTTATTTTTATCAATGTCCAGTTGCCAAACTGGACATTCTGATCTCTGAAAGGTACCACTTAGGGCAAAACTCCAGTTTTCCCCCATAAAGATGGTCAAATCACCTCTACTTCAGCTCTCCTGAAAATGGATTTAGTGATAGATTAATCTTTAAACATCAGATGCTGTTGCAACACAAAACATCCTTTATTTTCAAAGTAGCAAAACTTCAGGCTTAAGTCCTCTCAGACCTGGGACTCTGTATCCTTGGAGGAAACATACGCAGAATGCATTGCCTTAAAGTTACTGGAATTTATATACCTTTTGTGCTAAGGATTTTGAAATCAACAGGATTAAATTGCAAATAGTCAGGTTTTGCCCAGATCTTTATTTTGATTCTAAAAAAAGGATTGAAGAAAGCTTTGATGAAATGGACACAGAGTTAGCCTTCAATAGGAGCTCAAGTGCAGGGGACAAGCCTGACTTCAGGGAAATAAAGCAGTGTATCTGGCTTGGTCTTCCCATCTGCAATTTCGATTTATTGATGTTTAAGCACATGGCACCCAACAAAGTATACAGGAATTATAAAGCTTGGTATGTGCCACTAAATCTATACATTCTTTTCAGTTATTGAAGAAATACTAAGTAAAATTAAGTAGGATAAATATTTCCCAAGTGTCAGGTTCTCAATTTAACATCTCCTCTGATTACTTCCTGCGTGGACTATGTCAATATCAATAATGATGGTAATCAAATGGCCATTCCTTTTAGAGATTACAGAATATATAGTACTCCATGTATATTTATATAAGAGGAAAAATACATAATAAAGTAGGACACACAGTAGCAGTGTTTACTGAAGCTTGCTATACATAGCAAGGTTGCTCTCCCTAGGAACCTACAGCCTAGATTGGCGTTTATGCAAAAATTACCACTAGGCACTTGGCAAGCACTAAAGTAGTACTATACTACAGCCAACAAATGCCAGTGTAGCTTTTGGGGTAACAGAGTATCTGTTGGCCAGATGGACCAGGGAAGGCTCAGGAGTGGGGATGGAGGTTACCCTGAGAAAATGGATGGAATTTAAGCAAATGGAGAGTAGCGAGGCTGAGAAGAGAGAAGATATAACCAAGGGGCCCAGAGATCAACCCCCATGACATAGTCAGAAGACTGTGGAGAGACTGAGTGTTTGGTGGTGAAAATAGAGGGCTTGGATGAGAGAAAGGCAGGAAATAGCATTATTTGGATTTACAGGAAAGATGATGTAGGTCATTCAGCATGTAATATTGAGCTACAATGAAACTTGGACAGCATTTTCATGTGATTTGGGGCAAGACTCTTAACCTCTGGTTGCTTCAATATCCTCGTCTGCAAAAGGAGATAATAAGAGTAATAATGTACTAACTTGCAATGCATTAAACAAATATAAGTTGTCACGCTATCAAGGTCCCACAGTTTACATTTCAATTTCATTTAATATACCATTTCTACGTTGATTTATTGTCTCAAGTTGTGATGCCTATTTGGTGAGAGTAGATACCCTCCCATCCAGCCTATAGCCATGTCCTTTTTCAAATCAACAGGGGAGTGAAAACCAGTACATTCTCCCTACTCGCCAGTAGGAGGGAAGAGTCCCAGAGAGAGCTGGTCTCTCTCCAGATTGAGTCAGTCCCCGAAAGAGATGACACCATTTACCCACTGACGTCCTTATCCAAGAGGGGGAAAGGTCATGGGGTCAGAAAAAACACCCAATGGTACCTTCTCCCCACAGCCAGCCAGCTCTCTGAAGGTAGTGGTTGCCTGAAACATGGACTCCAGGCTTTCAGGCTCCTGGAATGTCTTTTCCAGCAGCAAAAGTGACTCACTTTCCAAGTCTGGCCCTCTGTCAAGAGCCCCAACAATTGGGAAAACTCCCTTTCGCCCATGTCTTGCAGCACGTCTCGGTTCTTAGCACTGCCTCTCTTATTCCTGCTGCACATCAAGCCATAGGCTCACGGAACCGCCTACTTGTGACCCACTTTATTTTGTTTACTTAAAGATTGTTTTCGTGACTTTTAAAAAGCCATGCTTGCATCTGGGATTTGTAATTCTAAGTCAGAGAAAGACAGTTGTTATGTATTGTTTAAAATTTGTTTAATAAAAAGGAATTTCTTTGAAAACATCAGGCCAAGCTTATGATGTAAATTTACTGTCTGTAAATTTACAGTATGGTGACAGAAACTATAACAGAGTATGTTAATTGATCAGTGTTGTAAGAAACATTCACTACAGCAATGAAAGAGTATATGGTGTTTTGTTTAAAAGATATTAACTCAAGATGAGAAAGAAGATGTTTTTCTTTTGGGTAATTTTCCCTTTTATGGTGTTTTTTTTCCTCTTTGTCCATCTATATTTGCTAACTTTTCTGTAACAAAAATATAAATGTCTTACATAATCGAAAGGAAAAAGCAAACAAGATGTTGATAATAGGACTTTGGACTGTCAGGTGATTTTCAGCTGAAAATTTCATCACTCAATGCCAAAGATCTTTCCAGCCCTTCCTGCAGACCCAGATACGTTGATTTCAGATATGCTCCTGGCACTGAACAAGCTGAACTTCTGAGATGCTCTTCTTACCTCATCGTGATCCGTTTAAAATATTGTTGCTTAAGACTAAGAAATTAACCCCAGCCTTTGGTGATGGTCTTCTAGACAAGGAAAGGTGAAGCTTTTAAGGAGCATGTTCTCTGAGTGCCACCAAGTCCACAGTTTACATTTCCATCTGGACTCAAACAAAAAGATAGCAGGAGGTGGTAAAGACCTTTCAGAGACCTCATCTTTGTTTGTGTTATGTAAGTTCTACCTAAGGCTTTCCTAATAACAAAGCAATCCTGAGACTTGAAATCTAAGTTGCTCCCTAGCATCAAGGGAAAGCCAGTCAGAGGAGCATTCTAACCACGTATTCAGTGAAACGTTTCCTGAGGACCTATGCTATCACCGTGGAGCAGGAGGGCAGAGCACATAGTCCTTGCTCTGACTCCATGGACCCTATTCTGGAAAAGAACAGACAAAACTTGAAATGCACATAAGAAAATGGTCCAGTGACACCAGGTGTGATCATAAGTCCTGCCCTTCTGTGATGTTCCATCTGAGCAGTTGGGCTTGCTCTTCCCTGCTCCTGGGAAGTTCGCTACGGCTGTGTGACTTGCTTTGGCTAATGGAGTGTGAGGGGAAGTGAGGTAGACCACTTCCAAGCAGAAGCTTTAAAAACCAATGACAATTCACACATCCCCTTCCTCCTGCCACAGTGACGTGTTGTTCCGGTTAGTGCAGATGCTGGCAACCAAGGTCCCCAAATAGGAACAGTGTGGAACAGAGTTACTGCCAGCCTAAGGGAGATGTAGTATGCGCAGGAAATACAACTCTGTGGTTCTAAGGCATTAAGATTTGGGGTTGATTTTTCCTGCAACATAACCTAACTCACTCTGATTAATAAACCAGTTAATTCTCATGCCAATTCTGTAATATTCGTGCTCTTATTATCTCCATTTCACAACTTAAGTAACTGACTGATCCAACGAGAAGAAAAGAATATTGCTCGTGCTATGTCAAATGTGGATAGTTACACACCATACTTATCTTATATTTCAGGAAAACTGAGTCTTACCTGTAGTGCAACCTGCCTGAAGTCACATAGACAATAAGGAAAAGGGTCAATATTCCATCCTGTGCTCTGTTCATAATGCCCTGCAGAAATGGTTGTGTTCAAACAATTGGTTTAGACCACAAGGAGTGGCCTCAGTGGGAAAGATCTCTTTACCTGGGAGCCAATAGGGAAAGCTTTCAGAGAAGGGCGAGGATCTGAACTGAGCTCAGAATGGTCAAGTTTGTTAGGCAGTGAACAGACAGAAGAAAGAGTGTTGTGCGCAGACGGAGATGTAGGAAGACCATTTGGTGACACTGGGTCCAAATCCAGACAGAGCAGTAGTGGTAGGAGATTCTGAAAAAGCATCTGGGGGACAGATTACACAAACCCTTAAATGCCATCCTCAGGAGTTTCACTCATCTGCAGGCAACTAGGAGACATTGAATGACGTCATGACAATGGTGGTTTGGTATTTTAATTTAGTCACATCTCTTAAGTGTAGACCAGAGTCAACAGGGACTAGTTAACTATTCAAATGATACATTTTAAAGGTCTAAATAGCATTGTAGCCTTAGCAGTAGACAGGAGAAGATCAATGTAATTTACCTCATGAAGGCAGAACCCCAGAACCAGGTTAGCTGGTCAGCAGAGGACAGACAGACTATAATGGATATGTAAATACCTGTGTTAGGTAGAATACTGTTTCATAATTGCATCCATAGAGAATTTGTTTAAATATCTGATGCTAGAGATTTGGCAATTATCTAGTGTACTAGCAGCTATGACCTAGAAGTTCTAGAAAAAGACTGTGGCTGTGTAGTCAGAGGGCATGGGTTTTCATAGAACATTGGCTTGCCACTTATTACCTGTGTGACCTTGAGATATTTGGTTACACCTTTAAAACTCTTTTAAATAGAGCTATCAATACCACTTCCAGAGATCAAACACGCTAGAGTGTATAAGGGCCTTGCAAAGTGCCTAGTTCACGGCAGGCACCCAGTAAATGATTCTGCCATTAGTATTCCAAACTATACAGCGGTGCATAGGATTATGCCACATTGGTTAATATTCCTTGATAACCCACAATGCAGAATTATAAATCTGGGGCAAGATGAAATACTTTGCAAACACCTCTGCTGATTTTTGTCAACATAGTTTTTCTAAAGTCACTATTAATTTAGGATTACTCCATACGTATTTTAAATTTTTTAAATATTAGGCAACACAGTAAAGTTGCTCCTTGGCAACTTGGTGACACAGAAACTGCTGAATTAAGAACCATGGACGGCCATTACCCCTTTCTTCAGTTTGGAAGATATCTCCTCACAAATATTCCCCATCAGCAGCAGAATAGGGAGCTAGGGAAGAGCCTAGAAGTTCTACAGCTTCTTCCGCTACTCATTCGCGAGTAACCACGCCCTACTGTGGAACACAGGTATCTCTCTTGTATGATGACAACTTGTCACTGCTACCTCCTCCCCCAACCCCAAGACATATAAAGTTGGGCAGAGAAACGTTTAAAAGACTGATGGTCACAACATATCAAATGTGGCTGACACTCTGATCCAACAGCCTACAGAGCGCCTCTCCAAGGAAGTGGCAGCTGGGGAAGTGAGTCCTTCAGCAGGAGAAGCATGACCACCTGGCGGATAGAAAGCTTGAGAGCTAAAGACTGAGTTTAGGTTTGCAGATGCTAAAGACGAAGCATGCATGCGGTGTAAATATTTTGTGCTCCTGTGCATTTTATTATTTCTCATAGCATCAATAAATAGTTGTTGTACATTAGATATTTAGACTTTTTTTTTATTCCTTACAACATAAACTTATTTGAAAATTCTTTGGCACTGTAGGAAGGAATTCCAGAATGTAGGGCGATGTTGGCATGGCATGCTGCTTTGTTGTATCAAGTATAACTTTCTTAAAGACTTGAGAAGGTCTCCATTTCTAGGGCTATGGCATAAAATAGCGCCAAGATGTACTACAAACTTAACTCATTTTTGAGCCATCAATTGACAGTGAGGTAAATAATTTGATAAACCAATATTATTTTATTAACATAAATGTCCACGCCAACTAATGCCAGAAGTGAAAAGAGGCAACCGACAGTTATGGTGCATGTACTCAGAGATTCTAATATGTACAATCTGCAGTTTACATTACTAACACTGAGCCGCAATCTCATCTTTCCTAAACACACTACCCTGTTCTTACTAGAACTTAACACATTCAAGAATGAAGATTCAGGTCACTGTATCTTCCGAACACCAGAATGTCAGCCTAACCACTCTTGTTCACTGTGGCCCAAAGAACAGTTAGAAATATGTGGTAAATTCCATCAGACATTAGTCTCTTCACTACCTAAAAGAATTACTCTATCTTAATCTGGAATTCAAATGACAGGAAAAATAAAACAGTTCTGAATAGCCAAGTGAGTTATTCCACATCCTTATTGTTTAAAAATAATAAGGACTCTAGTCAACTGGGGGAAGAACAAGTTCTTTAAACTGTAAAATTATTTTGACTAAACCAATTGTGGTTTAATGAGGTTTCCCCGTAATTCGTTTTCCCTGAATTTATTATAAAAGAACAACTGCAAAATTCTCACTTTCCAGCATCCAAGTGCTCTTATCGCTATCGTGTTAGTTGTTTGTGATCACAAGTTTACCACATTTTTTATTAAAGGTAATGGCAGTAGAATTGGCTATTAAGAAAGGGAATAGGGAAAATTTAAATGCAAGGGGGGAAAAGATACTATCTGACTAACAGAATTATTATTAATAAAGCATGCAAAAAGGAAACCAGAAAATGTCTTATTAATTAGAATTGCTCCCAAGCAAGAATTTTCCAAAGGATATCATAGGCCTCGGTCATGACTGGTTCTTAAATTATATATGTTTACATGCACTGTGGCATTTTTAAAAACTTACCAATAACGCAAAAAGTGCTGGGCACATGCACAAAAAATAATTTTAAAAATACCACAATTAAATTAGATTCTGTGGCAAAAAGAAAATCTAAACCTTAAACTACCCCATAAAAGAGTAAAGAAAAAATAACCCAGCTGGGTAGTCCTAGAATGCCAAACCAAAACTATATACTTTTGTCCCACGTCCTGAATGTCAAAGAACTTGGGATAAAAGTGACCACAAGCAACCCTCATGCCACCTTCTACCTTACACGGCCACATTGTTGGCAGACAAAGCCTACACATCGTGTTCCAGCAATAATCACATGTATAAGTCGGTCAACCACTTTTTCAAACACAGGAATGACCTATAGATTTTATCCCATCTTTTCTGGTGAGAGAGACAAGGCCCAGGTCTGAAACCACACCCCAACCACTTCCTATCCTCAAACACGCTGGCCAACAACACTTTTGGGAAATGGTCCAAATGGCTATGGGAACCCTACAACTTCAATTTCCTTCTCCTCTGGTGCCGTCATTTACCAGAACTGTAACCAAGTAGCAAAAGGCACTGGTTTGAGTTTCAGCGTTTATTGCTTTTCCTCTCCCACCCTCTGGTAGAGATGCTAATGAGCAGTAAAATCTCCCCGAGGCAGGGAGCCAGATAATAACCACCAGGCTAGATGATCTCCTTTAGATAATCAAGAGATAATGGGCTCCTGGAGGAAGCCCAGAACAGGGAACAAATAGGCTCCTCCAGCAGCGAGGAGCTGCCCTTCAGCAGATGCAGAAGCCTCCACGGAGGAGACCAGATTGCAGTGCTGGATACCGAAGGCTGTGAAGCACTGCGTTCCAAATGCCCAGCATCCTTTCAAAAATCCACTCATAAAGCCTCCGTGCCAACAAAGGGATGCAGGGAAGTAGAGGGCCGGAGAAGGAGAGGGAAGGAATCTGATCGTGCACAGCCTTCTACACCTATGTTTCCAAAGGATATCAAGAAAATTGCTACTTGGTTTGTGTTATAATAAATACAGTAACATGAATAAAGCTCTAGCAGAGTCCCTGGCTTGAATGGATGGTCAATAAGTGATATCAACTTGATTCACTCATTGACAACTCTGCCTGAGCACCTACTACCGTGTTTCCCCGAAAATAAGACTTAGCCGGAAAATCAGCTCAAATGCATCTTTTGGAGCACAAATTAATATAAGACCGGGTATAATATAATATAATACAATATCAGGTTTTATATAATATAATTTAAGACCAGGTATAATATAATATAATTAATATAATATAATACCGGGTCTTATATTAATTTTCGCTCCAAAAGATACACTAGAGCTGATTGTCCGGCTAGGTCTTATTTTTGGGGAAACACAGTAGCTGCCAGGCAGTCTGTGGGACACCAGGATTACAGAGCCCTGTGATGACAAAAGTTCTCCAGAGCAAAACCAGAAAATGGAGAATAGGCAGCTGTTCTACCAACAGAGAGCTAGTTCCCCATCCTACCACCTGCGTCCTCAGCAATTCCAAAGAGAGCATGAACATGGCCAGAATCCAAGATTTTGTGACACTCGGTATGAAGACACCACTAACCAGGACAGAGGAGGCGCCATCTTACAGTTGCATGACTTAGCATTCAAAAACCATCTCTGTTGATTAACGCTCCTGACTGTCGACTACAAACATTTCTTTTCGAGAGTCGTGATACTGCAGGATTTCGGAATCAAGAGGAACCCAGAAACATTAACTCCTCATTTTAGAAGTGAGGCTCAAAGAAGTAAAGCGGCATGCCCCATCTTAAGTACCTATGAAGACAGCAAGCACAAAGTAAGGAGGACAGTAAGGAAGGAAAACAAATAATATTTGCTGAGGGCTGCCCATTGTTACACTATAAACATCTAATGCTCACCACAAAATGCAGCAAGGTAGTATTACCTCCATTTGACAGATGAGGAAATTGAGGCTCAGATAGGTTAAGTAACTTGCCCAAAGCCACACAGCTAATGAACGGGAAAGCGTGTCCATTCAATACCTAATACTCTTTTTATACCGGCCTCTTTGGAGAGGCAAGCTAACTGTCCTTGATAAGCTCCCAGTTGCTACTGACCCTGAATCTGAGGACTGGTATGATGTGAAAAAAAAAAAAGAAAAGAAAAAGAAAAACAATTCACTAAAGTTGAATGAGCTTTCCTAATCTAGAAAAGCTAATATTGTTAGGATAACTGTCTCCCCCACAGGCTAATCTTCACAAGGTTTTCTTTATAGGTCTAATTTTCACTTTCACAATAAACCTCAATATTTACCACATGCAAGTATTTCCCTTCTAAACCTCAAAATTATCAATCTCGATCATGTTACTGTTCTTCAGCTGCCAGAGTGTCTTCAGAGGCCTTCTTAGAAATGTTGGGAATCCTTCAAAATGCCGACTGGCATCTTTTTCAAACTGGTCTGTGGTCTCTCCTCTCTAGCATCATCCTCCACGGATATCTCTAGGGGGACTCTGGTCAACACTTTACGGAAAGTCCTCACTGCACATGTGGGATTAGCTACAGATGGACCGAGGGGGCGGATATTGAAGAGGTGACTGTGAATGCAGAAAGGAAATAGCTGCACACTCTATTCCCTCAAGACAAAGTCTGTTATAGGAATTATTGATTAACAATATTAAAACAACTTCTGTTCCGAGTACCTTCCTTTCAGTGATTAAAGTCACCAGTAAAACTGTAAAGGAAATCTTAAAATCTGTACCACATTTAGGTTTGAAAATACTTTAAGCGGAGTAGAAAATGTTGAATTGTTTTGAGGGGGAGTTAAGAAGAAAAAGAAAAAAAAAAAACAGTAAAAGTGTCACAGGAAGAGATTTCTTACCTTACCTGCCATAAATGAGACTGCATCTGAATTTTCATTTTTTTTTTTTAATTTGCTAAATTGTAGGGAGAATAGAGAAATGAAAACTCGGTTACCGAGATTCTTGAACATGTCTGGCAGGCCCCATTTAACTGTTTAAGCCTCCACTTCCCTTTGCCTGTGTGTTTGGTTGGGAGGGAGAAGGAAAGAGAAAGGGAACACATAACAGATGTGGAAATAAATATTTATCAACACAAAGTCTTGGCAAACCTTGATCTTTGTATCACCCTTGCTCTGTATTTTTCAAGTTTCTTACTATCTCCAACCCCCAAAGAATTCATAGCTAGAAAGGAAGAGCAAAAAAGGTTCTCCACAGTGTTTAGGGGAGCTCTGATGCCTCTCCCTTAATCTAATATTAATAAATGTTTTTCACCCAAGGAATTCCTGCCAGAGAATGGAGGAAATAAAAGGTCCATTTAGCTGGTCTGTCCTGTTCTTGGACTTCCAGGCAGAATAAACAGCACCTTGTGACAAAGGCGGACCACACGCTGGCGGAGCTCCAGGCAGACACTGGGGGACGCAGTCTGTTTATCAGACAACACATTGTCTCGGCCAGGATGTGGCCCGCCTGGGTAACAAGAAGCATGCAGATGAGTTTCCCAGAGACCCAACACCCGGGCCCCTGCACTTGTTCCTTCAGGAGACACAAGCTAATGGTGGCTGTCCTGAGAACAGAACAGAGAGCCACAGAAAGGCCAGGGGAGGAGGAAACATCCAGAATTAAGCAGATCAGCCCAACAGAACTTTTCGGGAAACACATCACAAAGAATACAACTCCAAGTCACCTTGCTTCCAAAAAATAAATATAAAATTTAAGATAGGATGGCATGTTTTTTTAGTTTTGGGGGGCAGGGGGCGGTTGATGTTCAAAAATGAAAAGAATTCTCAATCTGGCTTATTTATTCTGGGTGCAGGAGATGCAATGAGGCTTTAAAGTGCTCCATTTTCTCCCAGGAAAATTGTATCCCCAGACTCAAGAGTGTTTCCCAACTTCAGTTGCCTCATATAGAAAATGGTGGTAATAATAGTACCTGCAGTATTTGGTTACTGGGAGGGTTAAATGAGGTAATTAATGGAAACCAATTTAGCCCAATGCCCAGCACACAATCTGGGCTCAGAAAATGTTGGCAGGTGTGATAGGGTGCACATTACTGAGCTGTGTATCATAAAAGCACAAAGATGGAGAGAAAAGCACCTGTGGAGAAGAAGGTGGGGTGGCAAAGGCAGTGACGGAGAAGGAAGAACACTGTCTCACTTGCTCGTTTAAAGAGTTGAATGAATTACCAGTTTGTAGAGATTTTGGAGTCAGACAGGCCTGGTTTTACACAACCTTGGGAAAATTCCCTAACCCTATGTGATTTGCAGTGTCTTTACCTGTAATTCTCACTTCACAGGGTTATGAGGAATAAATGAGACAACACGTTAACGTGCCCAGCACAGCCCCAGGCAAACAGTAGTCACACAGCAGTGGTAATTATTTCTTGTTTTACTTACACAACCCTATGGTTGGGTTCAAATGTATATTTTGTAGCTGTGTGGTATTAGGCAAATTATTTAACCTTTCTGGGCCTCGATTTCCTTATCAGTAAACCGAGGATAATAATACCCACTCGTAGTCTAATACCTACATTACTGGATGCGTACAGTGAATCTCATTTTACTGCTAAATGCAGTGAGGCATGGGATGGCTACTTGGCATAGCCGTGATCAAACTGCCATTTCTGGCCGTTAGAATTGCACCAAGTAGCTTGGCAAACTTTCATATTGTCCTAAGCACTGACATTAACTAGGCCTCATTATTGCAAAATATTTCTTCAAAGCAGGCAGATCATGGTTTTCTCCTGATGGTTGGGGTCACCTCCTTCGAGGCCCCTCACATCACCTTTCATCTGTAAAATAATTTCTCTCTCAGACAGAGTAAAGGAATAGGAAACCAATATCAAAATCATTGCGGAAAAAGAATCCCGCCTTACAAACTTCAGGTTCTTGGTATGTTTTCTATTGGAAAATGTTTCACCTTGCTACCTCCATCTTTCCACAATGACTCCAGATACTCATGTCAACAAATGTTGATGGCCCAACAAATACACTAATCAGGATTTTCTGACACATTTTAATACAAAAAGATTTTTTTAATATAAATAAGATGCTCCACTTATAGGCTTTCCTAGAACCCCATCAATGGCTGGAATATAAAACTTATCAGGCTTTGCAGTGACTTCCTTTCACACACCTATGTTCCCAGCTACGGAGTACCAGATAGTGACCTTGCCTTGTTGGAATCTGTAACTCCTACGACCAGCACATAGCAGTGGAGTGTCTGAAGCCACCTGGCCTGGTTTCATATCCCAACTTTTACAATTGAATAGTTTTGTGACCTTGGATAAGTCACTGAAATTCTGTGTCTCTGTTCTTTCAACTATAAAATGAAGCTGATAAGAGTACCTACCTCATGAGATTACCATGAAGGTTAGAGACCTAATACATGGCAAGGGCTGAGAACAGGACCAGACTGAAGAACCACAGGAGACACTATGTTATTTTGCTATTATTAGCATTAACAGTAGTACTGAGAACTCACAGACATGTTCTAACTCTCATGCAGCTGACATATCACTGCTTGAGACAGGTAGATAAATAAACAAATACATCAGTACAATGAATCAGGTAGTAATACATGCCGTAATGAACATAAAAACAGGGAATGTGATAAAATCCAACTGGAAGACAATTTAGATTGGATGGTCAGAGAAGGCCTCTCTAAGGATATGACCATTGAAAGTAAGACCAGGAAGGAACCAACCCTGAGAAGTCCTGCAGAAAGGGCATTCCACTGTCAGAAAACCAGTCCCAGAGCCCTAGGCAGGAAGCAGCTAATCTAGCTCCAGAGCACAGAGCTCGTCAGTCAGTGTGGTCTGGCTGGACAGAAGTCTGCAAGGAAGAAAGGGGTAGGAAGTGATCTGCCCTTGGGCATTGGCTAGAGAATATAGAGCCCATGCAGAATCGGAGAGAGAATTTTAATTGTATTTCGAGTGTGAAGAGATGCCTTTGTTGAGTCTTGCAAATTCACATGATCTCATTCATATTCTTAAATAATCACTCCTGCTGCTGTGTAGATTAGAATCAGGGAGATACATGTGGAGGCATTCGCAGTAATCCAGACCTAAACAAAACAAGCAAAAAGGAAGGTAGCTTATATTAGGATGGTGGTGGTGGAGACAAAAAGTAGATGGAGTTGGCATAGGTTTTGAAGATAAAATCAACAGGATGTGCTGATGGATCAACAATATAGGCCACTGAGGTGAATATACTTATTAAAGGAAAATGATGTTCACATTACATAGTACTTTTTAAAAACTGTTTTAGATTTATCTCTGATGTAAAGCATAAAGCGACATAGAAAAGTCAAAACTTCTAAAGTGGACGTAAAAAAAGATAAAGCCATAAAAACATTCCCATAAGTATGGAGGGAAAATATCAAGAGTGGGGGCCCTTTTCCCCCAGCACGGCCTGCAGACGGCTGCAAGCCCCTAGCGAAAACCCTTCTCACTGCTTAATGCCACACCAATACGATGTGGAAAAACAGGAAACATGGATTGACAGAGGGAGGGCCCATGAACCTGGGGTAATGGTGGCCGCTCAAAGTCTATGTGTAGCATGCAAAAGATCCAGAAGGTCCCAGGTGCCCTAGTTGAGGCCCAGAAGAACTAGACAGGTTTCTGGAACAACCAAGACCTGGGATCCAGAAGAGTAGAGGCCACAGAATGAGAGTCTCTCTCAACCCAAAGCCATCACACTCAAGAGCCCAGACAAGCTCACCTCAACAGACCCGGGCAACAGAGACCAATAAGGATGCAGAGAATGATGACAGAGCCTGCAATGAGAGGTAAAACTACCTGACACTTCAAGAAACCGTCTCAAGGAGACACAGAGAGAGGCGAGGGGACTCCCTAAGTCCTGAGCATTTACCCAAAGGAGCATAAGACACCCAAGGAAGACTGGGATACCATCCATTGGCAAGCGCATGGTTGCTCCTTTCTAGAAGAAGAAAGGCTTTGGAAGAAAATTAGCTCGTGGGGAGAATAAAGAAGCTATAGTTTTCTTTGTTCACCTAATTTATAATTACTACATTTGCAATACGATCATAAATGTTGGTCACAGTATTAATATTAGATAAGATTAAATTCAAACAGAAATGTTAAACAGAAGAAAGAGGAAAGTTTATGATAAGGAATATTCACAATGAGATTACAACAGTCTTGATGCACAAAATAGTTACATTAAAATTCACAACACATAGACTACAGCTAATGCAAAGAAAAATAGACTAACACATAAGATTAGGTAACTTTAAATCACAATTGTAGTTGGTCCATGGGAAATCAATTAGACAAAAAATAATTAAGAACGTTGGCTTTCAATTACTTAACTGATGAACATGAACATTAAAGATAAGTAGAACTTGCTATCTTAATAAAAAATAATAATGCACCTTACAAGAATTCATGGGACATTTAGAAAATTTTCTGACCATAAATCAAAACAAAAAGAAAACTAGAACTAGCACAGAATATATTATCTGACTGTGACCTCCAGTGACATTAAAGTATAAATAAAGAAGGAGAGAAGGACAAGAAGGAAATCAATCTTACGAAAATTAAGAAATTTATGTAGGTCAAAGAAAAATGAAAATTTCGAAATATCTACAAAATAATAATGAAATACAGTACATATTTTACAAGGTATGGGCTGGTTAAAACTCTTAGAGTTAAACCCAAAATCATAAACACATGATTAAATAAAAAAGAATAAAAATAAGTTGAGTATTCAAGTCACTACATTAGAAAAAGAACAACAAAATAAAATTACAGAAGTGAAAAATGGAACTAGAAAAATAAAATTAATGTCAACTAGAAAAATAAAATGATTGTAGAAAAATAAACTAGAAAAATAAACTAGAAAAAGAAAACTAATCATTGTAGAATGCAAAAAAAAAAGAATATTAGTGATAAATAAATCTAAGAAGTGATGGTTTGAAATAATTGATGAAATAACAAACCATTAGTTGGCCTAATCCAGAAAAAAAGAAAGTTAAAATTATAAAGGAGGAGAAATTGACATAAGTATGGAACAATTTAAATCAATCACAAGAGAGACTCAGATGCGTGTTTTCACCCATACTTTTTGGAGTTGGTCTAAAACACTTCTTACATATTGCATTTATTTTTGGTGTTCATATTATCGGTGTCAAAAAATGTTATAAGTAAAAGAGTTTTAACATTCTTAAATCGAGAAAAGCTTCAAGATTATTTAAATAAAACTTCTGTGGATTTTTGGTTTCCCCTGTTGTCAGTGACAATTTTGTTTTCCTCAGAGCATCTCTCACTGACTAGATTGAATGCTTCATAACAATCACTGGGCTACATTTAAGTGATTTTTATCCTAAATATAGAATTCTCTGATGGGGTTAAATGTTAGCATCAGCAGGAAATGATATGCTAAGTATATTGTCATGCCTCCAACCATCCCCAAAAGTACCCATCAAATAAATTCCACCAATTTACTCTAATTAAAGCTAAAAAGTGTCATGTGTGCTTTAAATGTCAGTCAATTTTGAGGTAATTATACCTGAAGGCAGGAATTCATCAGGATCTCTTTTTTTTAGAATTAAATTCAGATGGGAAGTCGAGGAGTCAAGGGATATTTGAAGATAATTAGTTCCATTCTTATCTTCCTTGGCTGTTTGTGGACAGTAAAAGGATAGGGGCATTTTTGGAAAGATACATAAGGATGTTTATTTGTTGCTTATTTTTCTCATCTCTATTCCGTTTTTCTCAACTGGGTTAGTTTCATCATGAATTTATAAGAAACTGAGATTTCAATTTCAGGAAAGAATATGCAACTTAAAACATAAGAATAAACCCTTACATTTGTAGAATGCTTTATAGTTCTCAAAATGCTTTCACAGCACCACCTCATTCCATTCTCAGAAGAATTCTTAAGGTAACATTATCTTCATTACAGATAAAGAAATTGAAGATTAGAGATTGAAGGGGATCAGAATATACCACCCCAAAATATGCTATAAGGATTATGGATTAAATTTGGCAAAAGGATTATTTTGAGTTGAAGACAATTAAGAAACAGCAGACATATGAGGAATTCTCTGCCCTCCCCCATTTTTCCTAACAGCAGAGCACAAATTTACCTTTGTGAAGGTGTCTCTTTCCCGTTTCCCATCACCAGGAAGAGGAGAATGAGTAAATCACCAGAGATGGCTTTTATCGCTGGAGATGGCACCCCTCAGTCTGCATAACAACTAAAATAATCTTTATCTCCCACTCGTTCCCCCCATGCATTTACCTTCCTACAATTTACCACCCCTAGAAAAGGTTTGTGTTTTCAGTGTTATTGAAATAGAGGGAGAAATGATACAGTAAATGAGACAACAAATCACCACTCTTTCCGTCTTTTTAGAAGTATCTATCTGGGGTAGGACCCTTAGTACCCGATTTATCTCTCTGTTAGCCACGATATAATCAAATTTGTGATGAGATGGTAATAGCTGATAATACTCCTCTGCCATATAAAATACATGTTTTAATAGGCCCTAAGCCAAAGAAGTGAGTTTTTCAAACACTGAAGAAAAATGATAATATAGCGCAATCATTCTTTTCGGCACCCCTAAAATCTTACCCTATGCATGAATCTATCTATTAATCTAAAATTAGCAGCTTGTTAGAAGCTAAAATGCTGAACAATAACCAAATTCATGAACCACACTTGTTTAGCCTTCTATAACGAAGGATTGTTGGAGCCAAAAAAGAAAGATAAAAACAAGCAGTTATAGCAGGACTGTATGCCCACCCATCTCCTTTCTAAAATGAGAGTTTTATTTCATCTGGGATGCACAGGAGAAACTGAGTGCTCAAACTTGAAAGTAGAAACAGGAAAACGGATCTGACAAAATTAGTCTTACCTCATCTCAGATTAGGTCAATCCTGTGATACTAGAGAAAAAAGTTAATATACAAACCCTTGTTTCCACAAACATTTGCTCGTTTAAACACATAAAGCATTAGAGTCCTGGCTGAGCTTAGAAGGTGCTTGTCAGCTGACATCTTGGAGTTTTTAAAATGCTCCAAAGAATGAACTGATGTCGCCAAAAGAGAGTTTGAATATTCAGAAGTGCTCAGGAGTTTGATTTTAATTTCAGGATGTTTTTATTGTCAAAGAAAATAAATCAATCCCTGTGGACACTTAAAACGTTTAGGTACAACTGAAGAATATATTTGCAGAATCAAAAGAGGTCTTGACCTTCATTATTGTATATTATTAGTTTTCTCTTTTAAAAATTGGTCTTTTTCTGATCAGTGAGTTGAGGCTGAGTTGTGGGCCACTGGTGCTCAAGCTTACTTCCTTCTCCTCTCAACTTTCACAGTGACCCTAACTGTACCATAAATTGCATAACATAGGGGCAAAAAAATGCTTGTCGTGCATGTTGCTAATGATGTGGATGAACACAATAATTTCAACCAGGGTTCACAAAATTATAGCCCCAAATCTAGCTCACTGCCTTCTTTTAATAAATAATTTTTTACTGGAACACAGCACACCCATTCATTTACATATTGGTACGAAATATAAATGAGGAGTTGGCACAGAAATCTCATGGCCCACAAGCACAATGTATTTATTATCTGGCCCTTTACAGAAAAGTTTGACAACTCTTGATCTAAAAGATTCATTAGGCGTCATTGAATCACTGCTCACTGTCACAAACAGTTTTCATGTATAATAAGTCACAACATAAAAAGTGTTCTTCAGAACTTGGTGTCTTCTTGTAAATCCATCAATCTCATTTTCAACTCCTCCTTGGTCTGAGACCATGATCTCTTTCTTATTTGCCTCCTCTCCATTTCTGTGATTATTCACACAATCACAGGGACATATGCCACCATAGATTTTTCTTCCCTAGTAACCACAATATAATGAATATTCAGGAAAAGAAGATGGTAAAAAGATTCCAATAATGCATTAAAGTAAACAGCTGGGATTCAAAGTATCTTTTATTCTCATTTTAGATAGGGTACTTGACATAACCCCTGAGCATCCCTCTGTTACATAGCTAAAGTCTATTACTTTGAAAATTGAATTAGTAATGGCTTGATCAATATGACAGTGGAATAGGTAAATGATGTGCTCACTTCCTCTCAGGACCACATCAATTACAACTAAACCACAGAACCACCATCACTGAGAATTACCTGAAGTCTAGCTGAACCAAAGCCCTACAACTATGAACATACAGAAGAAGCCACCCTAAGACAAGTAGGAGGGACAGAGACATGGAATGGACTGGTCCCACACCTGCATGTGACCATTAAAATTCAGGAGGAATATGTTGACTATGGAGGTCCCTGCTGAGGAGTGAAGGGTCCTAGCCCCTCCTCAGCCCAGAGTTTCAGTGCCCAGGAGAGAAGAGAAGTCCCCATAATTTCTGGCTGTGAAAACCAGCAGAGATTGTAGCTGAGTGAGACGGATGGTGGCTACACACCCAGGCGCTCCTCTTAAAGGGACTGCACAGGGACTTACCTGTTGACAGACTCACTCGCTCTCACTCTGAGCTCTAGTGCTGGGGCAGCAGCTCAAAAGGCACCAGGGACATATAGGGAGGAACTGAATTGTCTGCCTTCAGGCTGAGGGCTGGAGTGGAAGCTTACTCCAAGATGGAGGAACTGGCGGAAGCTATTGTATCTTTGTTGAGCCCTTCCCCTCCCACGGTGCAAACGTTCGCAGATGCCAATCTGAGTCCCCATCAAACTGACTGTCACCCTTTATCTGCCCTGCCCTATTGATTCCAAGACCATGCTCCCCTTCCCCCCACCCCCGCAACTTTCAGGCACATCCAAGCCACTTCCAATGACTTTTCCATATAAACGGCCTGCCTTGTCTCATGCTTCAGACATTCCTAAAATCTCAAACAAGCAGCTTCTGTCTTCAGTGTGTTCTGTGCCTCTGGCTGAGCAACCCTAAGCCCAGCACTAGGGACAGCCAGCCTTGCTTCCCAGACCAGCCACTCGAGACACGTCCAAGCACAGTGAAGGTGGCAGCCATCTCTGGATTGCTTTGTGGCTCATGCCAGGTACCCCAGGCAAGGTACGGACTGCAGCCGAACTTGGCCTATAGTAGGTCTCATCCCAGGAGGCCCCAGGGCTGGCAGTCCCACTGGCCAGCTTTGGACTTGGCTGGAGCATCGCCTGGCCACCTTCAAGAAGGACACACCATAACGGCAGATCTGGCAGGCAACAGAGCCCTGCTAAAGCGAGCCCCTGCATAACAGCTCCTCCACTGTAGTCACAGCCAGTCCTTACAACCAATCAGCCTGAGGGTCAATCATTCCCTCTGATGTGCAGACAGCAGTCAAGTCTCAACAATAACAGGAGGGCACCCAGAACCCTCACAAGGAACAACCTGGAGCACGCGGCTCTGGTGACCAGGGAGACTGCACCCCTGGGCCCCACAGGATACCTATTATATAAGGCCAGTCTACTAAGACCGGGAGGCATAGCAGCCCTACACAGAAACAAACACAGAGAGGCAGCTAAAATGGGGAGACAAAGGAACATTTCCCAAATAAAAGAACAGAAGAAAGCTCAAAAAAAAAGAACTAAACAAAATGGGGACAGGCAATCTACCAGATGCAGAGTTTCAAACACTGGTTATAAGGATGTTCAGTGATCTCAGGGAGGATTTCAACAAAGACATAGGAAACATAAAAAAGAACCAGTCAGAAATAAACACTACAGTAACTGAAATAAATATACATTATAGGGAATCAACAGTAGATTAGATGAAGCAGAGGACTAAATCAGCGATTTAGAAGATAACATAGCAGAAAACACTCAATCAGAACTGTAAAAAGAAAAAAGAATCCAAAACAATGAGGATAGCTTAAGGGGCGCCTCTGGACAACATCAAGTGTACCAACATTTGCATCATAGGGGTAACAGAAGGAGAGGAGAGAACGCAAGGGATTGAGAATCTATTTGAAGAAATAATGACTGAAAACTCCTAAGCTAGCAAAGGAAGTGGATATTCAAGCCCAGGAAGTGCAGAGAGCCCAAACAAGATGAACCCAAAGAGACCCACACCAAGACACATCATAATTAAAATGCCAAAAGTTAAAGACAATGAGAGAATCTTAAAAACAGCAAGAGGAAGGCAGTTAGTTACCTACAAGGGAGCTCCCATAAGACCATCAGCTGATTTCTAAACAGAAACTTTGTAGGTAAGAAGGGAGTGGCAGGAAATATTCAACCTGATGAAAAGAAAGGACCTACAACCAAGATTACTCTACCCAGCAAAGCTATCATTTAGAATCAAAGGACAGATAAAGAGCTTTCCAGACAAGAAGAGGCTAAAAACGTTCCTCACCACTAAATCAGTATTACAAGGAATCTTACAGGTACTTCTTTAAGATGAAAAGAAAAATATAAAAAAAAACATGAACAAAAATGGCAATAACTACATATCTATCAACAATTACTTTCAATATAAATGGATTAAGTGTTCCAATCAAAAGATAGGGTGGCTGAATGGATAAGAACAAGATCCTTACATATATGCTGCCTACAGGAGACTCACCAGATCAAAAGACACACAGAGACTGAAAGTAAAGGGATGGCAAAAGGTATTTCATAAAAATGGGAGGTAGGGACTGAAGTGGCAATACTTATACCAGACAAAATGCACTTTAAAAGAAAGGCTATAAGAAGGGACAATGAAGGACCCAGTAATCCCACTTCTGGGTATTTATCTGAAGAAACCCAAAACACTACTTCGAGGGGACATGTGCATCCATATGTTCATTACAGCATTGCTTACAATGACCAAGCTGTGGAGGCAGCCTGGGTGTCCACAGATGGATGAATGGAGGAAGAGGAGATGGTACATATATACAATGGAATATTGCTTGACCATGGAAAGGAATGGGTTCTTGCTATCTGCAGCGGCATGGATAAACCTGGAGGGTATTGTGCTGAGTGGAGTATGTCAGACAGAGAAAGACAGATGCAATGTGATTTTGCTTATATGTGGAATCTAAAGAACAAAATAAACAAACAAAAGAGAAACAAACTCATACATACAGAGAACATTTTGATGGTTGCCAGACTGGGGAGAGGGAAGGGGTTGGGAATGGGTGATAGAGGGGAAGGATTTAAGAAGGATAAATTGGTTGTTACAAAGTAGTTATGCAGATATAGAGTATAGCATAAGGAATATAGTCAACAATATAATAACTATATATGGGTATCAGATGGGTACTAGCTTTATCAGGGTGATAGAGGGGAGGGGGATTGGGAGCAGGGATTGGGAAAAAGGTGAAGGGATTAAGAAGTACAAATTGGTAGTTACAAAATAGTCACAGGGATGTAAAGTAAAGCATAGGGAATATAGTCAATGATACAGTAATTACTATGTATAGTGCCCGGTGAGTACCAGACTAGTTAGGGGGATCACTTATTAGATTATACAAATGTCTCACCACTATGCTATACACCTGAAGTATAAAATAACATTGAATGTCAACTATAATTGAAAAATTATAAAGGGAGGGAAGGTGAAGGAGAATAAGAGGTTCAAATTTCCAGGTATAAAACACATAAGTCATGAGAATGTAATATACAGCATAGGGAATATTGTTAATAATATTGTGATAGCATAGTACGGTGTCAGGTGGTTGCTGAACTCATCATGGTGATCACTTCTTTAGATATACAAACGTTGAGTAACTATTGTTTACACCTTAAATTAATATAATATTGCATGTTACCTATATTTTAATAAAAAATCTTTTAAAAAAGAAAATTGAACTAGTAAAATCAAAGAATATGATATGCAGCATGGCTTATGATCAAAAAGGCTTGCACCTCTGTCTTAACTAACATGTCTCAGTCAAATGAATGATGGTGGAACTGGAATAACACAAAACAGCCAAAAATGTATTGCTTAGAATTTCAAAGTCAAATGCTAGACAAGGTCAAGAATAATGTGTAATGTCTCATAATAAATCTTATCCCTGAAGTACAGCAAATTTTCAGATGATATTCTAGAATTGAAAAAAAAAAATCAAAATATTGCTTTTATGGGGTTAGAAGATTGTCTTCTTTCCTCTGCAGTTGACCTACAGTGAGAATGATGAAAATTATCTTCCCTCAGAAGAGCTGGGAAATATCAGAACTCTGAACTGGAAGAATCTTTGTCCAACTCTCTGACTTTATCAGATGAAATTGAGTCCCAAATGGCACAACTTGCTCGAGACAGAAACTGAACTACAATTCAGAGCTCTGACTCTTGTCACAAACCCTTTGCTCTACATCATGGTGGGTTAATTTACCGTCACCTCTTGGGTGGGTCAGTCAACAAGTTACTGGGTAAAGAAGCTCTAAGAGGAACTGTTGTTACATAGGCTTCCTTTATGGTGATGTCAGTGAAATTCTGGGCCTCCAAGCAAAACTTTTAGAAAAGATCCCATCACTCTACTGCAGAAGATCAGAAGAGTAAACAGTTGTGCAACAAAACATCCTCCCTCCCCTCCGCGCGGCTGACCTCACTCAGATGCGGGCACTGCTCCCGCGGTGGTGGTTACAGTCCGCCTTTGGAAAAACGTCTCTTTTTTTTTCTTCTTTGGTTACTGCCACCGCCCCTCCTGTTCCCTAGAGTGCACGGTAAAGACTAGATGCCTTCTGTATAATGACTGTGGTCAGCTATAAATATAAGGAAAATGAACATGCACCATCTTGATGTCAAGCTAATTTTAGCTTAACTGTTTCATTTTAAGTATGCCCAACTTAGACTGGGCACATCATAGCTCAGTCCAAGAAGTTTTAAAAATGGACATTACAAAACCACAGCGTGGAACCCAAATTGTTCAGATGGTAGGAACAGTGATTGAGACGCTCTTGGTGATGTTGCCAAGAGAAGGCCTTTCTTTCCATGCGCAGTGGCGCGCTCTTAAACCACTTGGGTAAATAGATTGGGTCATCCCCGGGAGGTGAACAATAGACGCTATGTTGTGGCTTTGGCTTTGGCGTAATAAATGCAAATAGTTTCTCCCCGTTCAGATGTGGACAATGCTCTGTGTGTTACAGAACACATGCTGTGGGCAGGTGAGATAAAGGCTGCTTCCCAAGTTCTCTGTCCCGTCTTCTCAATATTCTACCTTAGCTTTTCGTGTCAGCACAGTGTCTGGCTACTGTTCTCAATCCACAGGACAGCTACAGAATGCGTCTGAAGATTCCAGCCTCTATTTTCCGCCAAAGCTGGGTTTCAATCTTGGTTAATGTGCGCCCAGAAATATGTAATTGCAGACTTCCTCCTTGTAGGCCGTTCCAGAGCACAGGCTGCCAGGCCTGCATATTACTATTATTTCTTTGCCTTGGGACGAACATAGGGTGTGCCGTCAGAGTCACAGGACAGAGAACCTGCTCCCTGCCAGCAAGCCTGTATGGTTAGCAGCTGCAGCTAAGAAAAAGAACACAACTTGCATGTTTCCAATAATATTTGTTTTCCTTCTCCTTTGGATAAACAAATTTTAACTGTTTTGTTTTTTTTCATTATTAAAAACTCACGCTTGCCTTCTCCCTATATCTTTGGACTAACTCCTCACTGACTGTTTACATTAGCCACTGTGATTTTGATGTACCTGCTCCCGCTCCCCCACCCATTTTTCCTTACTGGGGAACGTCTTTTCATCCATCAAGGGTCACTTCCTTGGGGAGGCCCTCCCTGTTTACACCCGCCCACCCCTGAACATGAGCACACACACAGACACGATTACAGTTCATTGCAACCTTCTGTATGCTACCCTAGCACTTTGTTACATCTCCGTTATAAAACATCGTGACCTAACTTGCCTTATGTTTAGCTGTCTCCCTTCAGTTTACTTCTTCAGGCAGACTGACCTTACTGATCTCTGTACTTTCAGTGCTTAGCAGTTATCTCTGTCCTAGGATGAAGTTAAGTTTTCATTTTTGTATTAAGATATAATTTACATTTGTCAACAGCATGCTTTTTAGTGTACAGTTCTGTGAGTTTTGACAAATGTACCTAGCCATGTAACCACCACCACCAAACCAAGGTCTAGAGCAGTCCCACTGCCCCAAATACTGCCTGTCCCCATGTAGTCAACCCCATCTCCCCTGCAGCCCCTGGAAAGCACTGTTTTCTGTTCCTATACATAGATTCTGTGTATCATAGAAATGAAATCATACTGCTTACAGCCTCTTGAGTATGGCTTCCTCCCTTAGCACAATGCATTTGAGACCCTTCACTGTTACTACTGTGGCATTGCATTCCTTTCATTGCTGAGGAGTATTCCATTTATGAAGATCCCCCAAACCACTAAAAAAAACATTTATCATCTAAATAACTAAGTACTTTTTCCTTTGAAAGAAAACCATTAACAGAAAACATACACTACATGCATTTTTGCTGAGCAATCAGGTACTAGTTTTCCAAACAATTTCCCATCATAGATATCAATTATTAGAGTAGGCACGTATCTCTCCCAAGACCAGTCTGACAAATCGCTAGTTTAGTACTGAAAACTTGCTCCTCATTCCCACTGAAATCAATCTGGTGAAAAGCATATTAAAGGATTATGCAGTCAACCTTTGTGTGTGGACGTGTATAGGGCATTCTTTATATGAGGACCATGGGCCTGACATTCCTAAGAGGCTGTTCAGTCCTATTAAAAAGTATCCCATTGTCAATCCCTCCTTGGGGGAAGGTTTTACAGAAGGGGGGTGGGGGGGATATTTTATTACTGTTTTTACAAGTGAGGCATCTGGCATCAAGTGAATACCTACTTGGATCAAAGGACCCAAATATGCCATCAAATGTTGTATTTTTCAGGCATATTTCTTCTCAACCAATCAGTAAGTATGTATTGTTTGCACGCTATGGACCTCACAGAAGAACTATGAGATGTGGTTACTACCCTCAATGGGAATGCCTTCTAGTAAGGAAACAAGAAAATAACATGAAATATTAGCAACACAAAAATCTTCACTTGACGCATGTAAATTATATCTTAATACAACAAGAGACAGAATGAGAAAGTAGGTTGGGTGGAAGGCAAGGAAGCTATCTATACAGACTTGGTTCTACCTTTCAGTCTTGCTCTTTCGCCATTAACTGCTCACAAGTGCCACCAAATATTATTCTAGTTACAATGGCTCATTGACGCAATGAGGTTCAGGTCTAATGAAATGTAGTCAACTTATAAATATTACGTTTCCACAACTCATTCTGGCTACAAGTAGTGTAGAGGTGCAGAAGAAAATAAAACCAGAGGAGTCAGACTAGAGGAGTCAGAGAAAATTTCACAGAGGAAAAGGGATGATACGTTATGTTTAAAACACAGAATATAACACTATGTATGTATATAGATGAGCATGGCTAGACAGTACAGTGAGGTAAAAAGTTCTTACTTGTTAAGGTAAAATGATTCGGTGTGATCTTTCCCATTATTCATATTTTCCTTCAAGGTCTGAAAAACATGTCAGTATCCTAGGAATAAGGACTCTGGGTATATTTCCTTTAATTCTATAACAATAGTTGGTCCAATAAATAAAAACTAAGAGGAAAATGCATTTCTGAGGAATCTTTCTGTAAGATTCAGACAATTATAGATAGGGCAGCAGATATGTTGATACCCCAGCCACGTTCTCTCATCCTAATCCTGGACAGACTTACAGCTACCAGCACCTGCATTTCTTTGCCTAAGAGCTTTCTGTCACCTCCTGAGCCCACTTTGTTCCCATGTTCAGCTGCCCGGAAATACCAGGAATTAGCACTCCCAGAAGCAGCCCTCTACCCGACTGTAGAGATGCCACAGTCCCCTCATGGCTCAGATGGAACGACCCTGAGATACATGTTCTAAGTCATTTCCCAGAGTTTCCCATGGATTAGGTTCCAGGTGTCCAGAGTGGGCACTGGCTCAGTAACGCATCCCATTTCTCCTCCTTTCCCTGTCTCACTTCTCCACACCCCTAGAGGTATCTCCTGGGATCATCTTCCATGTGATCTGTGGCGGTGACTGTGTCCAGAGTTTGGAAACAGACAGGCCTGGTTTCCACCCTTGTCACTGGCACTCACTAGATATGCAGCTTTGGGCAAACGGGTTGGAATCTCTAAGCCTCACTTCATGCACATCATACAGATGGTAATATCTATGTTGCAATGTTATTTGGAGAATGAAATTTTATTCAACAGTGCATATAAATCACCCCCACTTGGTACAAAAAGTGGGAGGGAGCTCTTCTTTGGGTTTTAGGGATCATGACAGTATCGGAAGCGGTAACAATAGCGACCACTAATGCTTACACCAGTGTTCCTCCAAAATTAATGTGCATTTGAATCTCCTGGGATCTTGTTAAATGCAGATTCTGATCCAGAATCTGGGGCAGAGCCTGAGATTCTGCTTTTCTAACAAACTTCCAAGTAATAGCAATGCTGCTGGTCCTCAGACCGTGCTCTGAGCAGCAAAAATTTACAACATGATCTCTGGAAGGCAAGGAATGAGCAAGACAAACCATCTGTGTTCTGTTTGTGGCAAAATTACGCTCAGAAACTGAGACTGTCTTTGCCAGTAATTTCTTTAACACAGGTTCAGTGCAAGAATTATAACTTATAATAATATCTCACAAGCCAATAGCATACAGGATAATGTCTCTTAATAAGCCAATAAAGAAACAACATACTCCAAAACAGTAATAGATGAATTATACTATTGTTCCAAGCAAAGGAAAGATGAAAGAAATAAAGGCAAAATTTGGTGGAGATGCACCTTTCTACAAGCTGGTTCTCAGAAGAGTCAGCTTAGCTAAGCAAGAGCAGCCATCAAGCTGTAGGCACTAATTCAAATCCCTTGTTATTAGAGCACAATGCTAGCAAAACAAAGGTGCCAGTGTTGGCCGGCAATAGTGTCTCCATGGGGCCCCTGTCTGGTTTCCACCACTTCCAGCAAAGAGTAGCCCTCCTATGGCAGGCGCTAAGGTTCCAAGTTCTTCGGAGAGCTATTTAGATCAACAAAGAGTAGCCTTGCCCAGAAAAACACTCCTGGTAAGTTCTCACAGACTCTTCATATTTACCGCTAAATGTCCATTACATCCTAGTTTCTCCTCCCTACGAGCTCTGACAATTAAGTTCACGAACTCATCCTAGAAAAAGTGCTCCATACCTCATTGCTGAATATCACTATGGTCACCGTCAAAGTACTCCCCTTGGGAAGCTATGCACTGACGCCAGCACCTAGTCCACCCTTCAAAGCAATTTTGGAACTCTTTCTGGAATGGAGATCAGAGTTGTCATCGTATTACCTTTGATGTCCTGAATGTCATCAAAACGTCTTCCTTTCAAAATTTACTTTCTCTTTGGGTAAAGAAAGAAGTTATTGGGGGCCATAGCAGGGAGTAGGGAGGGTGTTCTAATACAGTTATTTGTTTACAGGCTAAAAACTCCCTCACAGAAGGGAGTGTCATGATGCAAGAGCCATAAATTGTTGGTGAAAAGTTCAGGTCGTCTAACTTTTTCACACAGCTTTTTCAGCACTTCCAAATAGTAAACCTGGTTAACTGTTTGTCAAGCTAGTACAAATTCATAATGAATAATCCCTCTGATGTGGAAAAGGTCCAACAACTTCACTGTAACAAGTTTTCGAACTTTGTTGTCCCACCACGTATGTTCATACTGACAAGCAATCAGTCGCATAATTGTGATGACATCATCCTTCCATGACACAGCCTCTGCGATGTAAACAAATTCACCCTCAGAGAAAAACAACTTCACTGAAGTCACAAACAAGTGGATTTGAAATCATGACAAACCAATACACAACAATCTGTATAACAAGTCACTCTAGAGCTGGTCTTTAAGTAGTGTATAACTACAGACACACACACACACACACCCTCACACACAAACACACACACTTCCATGTGTCTTGAGATCAGCAGAAAACTTTCCTTTGTGTCTGGACATCATACATGTAACCACTTAACCACTTAATTCTTACAGACTGTTGAGCAGGTAGGCATTCTCTCAACTTTGTCTACTGCTGGTACCAAATTCTGTTCCACCTATCCATTTCTGTATAGCAAACTACCTCAAAACTCAGTGGCTTACAACAACCGTCATTTTATTATTATTTGTCACAATTTCATGGGTCTGTAATTCGGTCAGGGCTCATCTGGTTGATTCTTCTGTTTCATGTGGTATCAATGTAGGTAATTCATTGGCATTCAACTAGACGCTGGATTTGTCTGAAGGGTCCACAACAGCTTCGTTTCCATGTCTACATGGCAGGGATGGCTGGAAGGCAGAGCTTAGCAGGCCTTGTCGGCCAGAACACTCATAAGAGGCCTATGCAGGATGATGGATGCCGAGTGACCATTTCTTGCTTGGCAGTTCAGGGTCCCAGAGCAAGTGGTGCAGTGAACAAAGAGGAAGGGCCCAATCTTGTATCACCTAGCCTTGCAAGTCACACAGCATCATTTCTGGTCCTACTCTATTTTTCAAGGCAGTTGTAAGTCCATCCAGATTCAAAGAAAGAGGACAAGACCCCACCTTTCAATGAATGTGTGGCCGTGTTTTAAAACTGCGACAGTCGTCCCTCTGGCCACAAATGCTAACATGCCTCTCACATGAAAAATATACTCCCTCCCTCCCAGACCCTCCATTATGGCATCAAGCTATTATTTTAGGCTCACGATCTCATCATCATCAACTCCTGTTCTTATCGGGTGTTTTCTATAGGCAACTCATTAATAAACCTTAAATCTTGAGTCTGTACGCTCAGTTGAAAGTCAGGAATTAATCTGTAAGTTAAAATGAGAATTATATTTTAAGTGAAAAGATGGGAGAGACTAGAAGAAGCATTTCAAGAAATGCCTTCAATTTACTTCAAACAACACATCACATGTTACAAACAATAAAACTCGAGGAGCTAAGGTCTCCCAGGCACCTTGCCATAAATGAGGCACTTAGAAAAGCACCATGAATCTCAAGCCACTAGGGGATCATTTAATGTTCCATTTAAAGCACATTCCTAAGGGTCTTTCTTATTCCCAGGAACATTGCTCATCAACTAACATTTATTCAGAGCTTAAAGGTTCTGACCTGTCACTGGAAGTGCTATAGGGGTTCATTCAAATATATTTAATGCAAACATGCTGACATTCTCTCCTTCACTCCGTGCCAATGACAATGAGCAAGTGATTCATGATGCAATACTCACACTGACCTTAGGAGCTTAAGTAGAAAACAAAGAGGTCTGAGGGATTTTTAACATTCCCTTGACGAAAATGACAAACAGGCCACATTAGCAAACAAATTGATTAAATGGAGAATGAAAAGCTCATCGAGTACAGCTGAAGCAGGAATAAAAACGGCAGGGAATGGACATGGACCCTGGAAATATGGATTCAGGATCTTGTTTTGGCCCCTTTATACTCAGGGCAAGGTTCTTACACTCCTTATGCCTCAGTTTCTCCAAAATGAGGACACTAGGAGCTACCTTACAGAATTGTCGTAAAGATGAAATGAGGTAAAAAGGGAATGAATGTTAAAAACTCCCAAGTGAGGAACAGTGCCATAAGGTTCTGGTTTTTGTTTATTTTATTTTAATTTTTATGTTTTTCAATTACACTGGACATTCAATATTACACTAGTTTCAGGCATACAGCATATGGTTAGACATTTATATAACATATGAAGTGATATCCTCAGTAAGTCTAACGCCCACCTGGCACCATACATAGTTATTACAATATTGTTGACTATATTTCCTCTGCTTTACTTTAACTTCCTAGTGATTATTTTGTAACTGTCAATTTGTACATCTTAATCCCTTCCTTTCTCCACCCTGCCCCCCAACCGCCTCCCATCTGGCAACCATCAGTTTGTTCTCTGTATCTCTGAGTCTGTTTCTTTTTTGTTTGTTTGTTTATTGCTTTTTACTTTTTTTAGATTCCACATATAAGTGAAATCATATGGTATTTGTCTTTCTCTGTCTGACTTATCTCACTTAGCATAATACCCTCTAGGTCTATCCATGTTATCCCAAATGGTAAGATTTCATTATTTTTTATGGCCAAATAATATTCCATTGCATATATGTACCACCTCTTCTTTATCCAGTAAATTGATGGGCACTTAGGTTGCTTCCATATCTTGGCTATTGTAAATGATGCTGCGATAAACATAGGGATCCATATATCTTTTTGAATTAGTGTTTTGGATTTCTTCAGATAAATACCCAGAAGTAGAATTGCTAGGTCATAGGTAGTTCTATTTTTAACTTTTTGAGGAACCTCCTTACTGTTTTCCATAGTGGCTGCACCAATCTGCAATCCCACCAACAGTGCATGAGGGTTCCCTTTTCTCCACATCCTCACCAGCACTTGTTGTTTGTTGATTTATTGATGATGGCCATTCTGACAGGTGTGAGGTGATGTCTCATTGTGGTTTTTATTTGCATTTATCTGATGTTTACTGATGGTGAGCATATTTTCATATGTCTACATGTCCTCTTTGGAGAAATGTCTCTTCAGGTCTCTGCCCATTTTTTAATTGGATTGTTTGTTTTTCTGGTGTTAAGCTGTATGAGTTCTTTATAACTTTTGGATATTAACCCCTTATCAGATGTGTCATTGGTGAAAGACAACCATTCAGTAGGTTGTCTTTTTATTTTGTTGATGGTTTCCAAGTGTCATTAGGTTTCGATTGACTTCAATAATCATCTTTCAGTTAAATCTCCACTCAAGTATATAAATTTGTGGTGGCAACCTTTCCTCACAGCAACCTAATGTAATTTATGTTTAAATATTTGTTGAACGCATTTATTCCTCATTTAACCTCAGAGTTAATGTCAGGTCATCAATTTCTGTTAATAGGTTTACAATAATATCCATTAGTGACATATGTCACATTATGTAACAGATGTATTAAGTGTAATGTGGCAGAATTAGGCAATCTCAGTGTGCTTCCTGTCATCACCTCCAGCCTATTCAAACCTCATCACCTCTCCTCTGGACCATTAGTCTCCTTAGGAGTTTCTCCAATATGTGTTTCATCAGATTAAAACTGATACACATTGCCAAAAATTAAGTTAATTAAATACCAGTTCCTTATTCTGGCACTCAAAGCCTTCCAAATTTACCCCCAAAATACCTTCCCAGCATTATTTCTCTGAAAACCCCTAGAGATAACCTATACTCCAACCAAATGAATCCTCTTTCGTTTCCTAGGACATGCTTTGCATCATTTCTTCTTGCCTGAGCTATCTGCTCCTCTTGAAAACCTCGCACCTATCTCCTGTTAAAAATACTTTAAGGCAACTTTCAAACTTGCAGAAAAAATAATAAAAAGAAAGAAAAATGAAGCCATGTCAGTAATGGTAATGCACTGCACAGAAAGTCACGGGAACTAATTCGGTGTGCCAGGCAAGACAACAACTTATAGATTATCTACAGAACTGGAAAGATGATGTCAGTCTGTTACAGCAAACGTTTGCATCGTTCCTGGCATAAGAATCTTGGAAAAGCTCCTCACCCCTGGGACGTTACTACACTGATCAAGTAGACAGGACCCAAAATCTGTCATCTATGACAATAACTGGCTGTCTTATATGTACAGTTCTCATCACATAAGCTCAACCGAAGTGGTGCCAAAACAATCCATCATTTTGTTTTATTTGGTATTTTAATGCAAAACAGGTCTCTCAAAAGTCAATCCAAAGTTGTATTTTCCAGACCTTTGACAAAGAAACTTCTCAGTTGTTTTGTTTTGTTTGTATTTCTTCTGAAACCTCAATAAAGCAATTGCAAGCACATCTTATCTTGTATCTTTTATCTTTACAGGGGCTTTTTAAAAAATTATAACCTCTTAGCTTTACAAAGTTTGGGCAAAGAATCCATAGGCAAGAAAAAGGAAAGTTCGACCAGATTTTAAACCATCTATTACTCAAAGAGAAGTTGCTATAGACTGCCCAAGACAGATTTATTTCAAAAAGCTTTCGTTGGCTCCAACCATTTACAAGTATGCAAGCACTGAGTAGTGAATTCAATGCATAAAGTACTACAAACCCATAAAAGTAACCCTCAAACAGAGGCTCCATGAGGAAGGGCTATTCTCAGAGGTTCACTAACCCAAATCCATGCAAAATGTTAGAATTACTGATCCATTGGCTGTGCCACTCAACTGCTGAGGAGGCAAAGGGAGTCCCAGCAAGGATTACTGCGATTTTTGTATCAATAAAACTTGCCAACAATGACAACATAACAGCCACAGCCCTTCTCAGAAGAAAACTTTTTTTCCTCTCATGGTAGCTATTACATACAAAATAGTGACAGGCACTGATTCATGAGATGATTTCCACAAAGGAACCCATCCTGCAATGTGACTTGGAGATAATTTGCCACCAACATTAAGGGGTCTCACTCTACATCCTCAAGGAAAAGGCCACCAAGATGAAATCAAAGTACTCAGCGCACAGTGAGTGTCTATATGCACAATGGCTTACGCAGAAGAGGAAGGCAGAACAAGGCCAAGAAGTCAGCCTTTGTCCAGCTCCTAGTACGAGGTATTCGGCCCAAAGTGCTTTCACCGCCATCTTACTGGATCCCCATGAGACCCTTGTGTTAGGCACTATTATTATTCGTACTTTTACAGATTAAGAAAGTGAGGGTCAGAGCAATTAAGCAACTCGCCCAGGCCTCTCTCTCTCTCTCTCTCTTTCTCTCTCTCACATACACACACACAACACACACTGTGGTCAAAAGTACAAAAGTAGCCACAGTTTGAACACAGGCCTCTCTGTCCAACAGCACAAGCCTCTCCCAGTGCACACCTGCTTCCCTGAGGCACAACTCTTGCCTTCAAGAAATTCACCTCATGGGAAATCTGGAGCCTTTGAGAACCATAACATTGAAAGTGTGTTGGAATAAAATGGTTTGGAGATATAATGATCTGAGGGAGAACAAGAGAAAATAAAGTAACTTAGTGACACTATGCTGATACTGCCTGGGAAAGAGGGTGGCCTTCTCAAACCTCACTCAGGGCTAATTAAAATTGATTGCCTATTTGGCAAATACTTCTTTTTAGTGGAGAAAAATAATTCCAGAAAATAGTATAGTGGGAAGAAAATGTACTTTTTTTTTTTTTAAGGAGGGCACCCCTCACACTGGCCCATGCGGGGATCGAACCGGGAAACTTGGTGTTATTCGTACCACGCTCTAACAAATTGAGCTAACCAGCCACCCCCCAAAAATGTACTTTTAAACCATCCAACAAAACTTAAACTGTATTTACCATATTTGTGTTTAAGTCAGGCCCTTAACTGGAATGCACTGGCCAGCTGACCCAAACGTCTAGTTCATCAAGGAGTTAGGTTTTGCATAGTAAATTCATAAATTGACCTTTTAATAAGAAATACCGAGTTTCTTAAAAATTATATAAGATTCATAGGCCCCTGACCCATTATCTCTAGACAAAAGTCAGTTTGGACATTCGTCCTTCCCTGGGCATCGTGCTGGTCCTCTGTGGAATCTAATTCTCCCCTTCACAGTGACACATTCATGCACCTTCCAATTAATATCCAAGCACCTTCAGGACTGGGTATGCCTTACAACACTCTCAGCGAGGGAACACCTACTAGGAGATTATAGGGGTGTGATTTAAAATCAGGATATTCGACTTTTCCAACAGAGAGCATTTCCTCATCCGTTTGTACCAATTTTACCTAACTGCATCCCCTCTTAATTTCACATTCATAAAAGCTTGGATCCATTAATGCCAAGATGGCTGCTAAACCTATCTCTAAATTATAGATGTTGAACCGTATGAAATAGTCCCTAGTTAACCATTTTCACATACAAAAATAGCAATTTATATATACAAACTAATAGAATGAAAAATCCCAAGAGTTTCTGGTGTGCTGAGGACCTCTTTGCAGGACCTTTTCTTTCTCTGGGAGATTCCAATCTTTCCCCAAAAGACACCTCTAGGTGCCTTCCAACCACATGGTTACCCATCACCTGTCAGTCCTCTAACTACGTTTAGAAATTTTGTTTCAGAGAAACTATCAAGCAGAAAAATTCAGCTTTCTTTCAGGAGATAATTCTGAAATCATAGGAAATAATGAGGGGGAAAAAATAGGACCTTTTAACTTGGGAAGGCAATAAAAACGTGTTCCAAAGTGTAAACAGCTTAAGACACTAATACCTGGCTCTTCTACCTCAGCAAAGCAGCTTGTTCCAACCCCGCTGAAGAGAATCTCCGTCAAGACCTTCCAGGTGATTTCGCTTCCAGACTAGTTTGGTCCTGTATGAACCGCACCAAATTGTCTTTATGGACTTCCATAAAGTGAAAGCATCAAAGACGCTTCACCTAGGTCCCCAGGCTGGGCTGGCACCGGGGCTAATGAAAGCAAACGCCTGATCCCTTAATTCACAGGGCTCGCTGCCCCCCAGACCCCCCTTTCTGCTGCCCCTCCTGGCCTCCTAGAAAGGGAGGAATGTGGTTTTTATCCCCCAGGAGGCAAAGTACAAAAACACAGCATAAAAATAAAGTATACACGACAATATGCTTACTCTCGGGGCTGTAATGTTTACAGTACACACGCTCCCTGCAGAGCCCACGCTTCCCCTCACCTGCTCTCTTTGAGCTGGCGTCCAATCATGCTGCCTGAGAAGGTCCCCGAAGCCCTCTCCTGCCACAGCACAGAAACCACTCATCTTGACAAGGACAAATCATGTGTATGCATACGTAGACAGACGTGCTCCCCAGGACGTGTGTGCATAATCCTTTTTCTCTAGGCCATACCTACGCTGCCCGGGATTGCGAAGGTTTGGATACTGTTTGTGCAAAAGGCAACAGAAAAAGGGTGAGAGGTCTGGCTTTCTCCAAAGGAAGGGAGGATTGACCATCAGTGGCCACTAACATCACAAAAGGAGAGAGAGTAGTTACTAGGTACATATTTTGAATTACTCTCACTGAAAAAAAAAAAAACCTAATCTGAATTTAGATCAGGTCTCTAACTGTTACTACCAGTTCACAGACAATAGAGAGGGACAGAGGCACAGAGAGCAGAGCGCACAGGTCCAGAGTAGGTGAGACGCTCTGATGGTGGCAGCACGTGGAAGACCTTTCTAACCTCTGCACAAACCGAGTGCCCAGAGCTCTGTCTACATCCTGGCCATGTGGGCTTTCCCTCGCGTTCTCCAGTGGTCTCACACCTGGGCAGATTGTAAATCATCCCTTTATGTCTTCCTTTTTCCCAGAGGAAGAGCCTGCCTTTTTTTGTGCTGGGTTTGCTCGAGTCACTGTGGGTAGGCTGGCAATAACATTCCCCAGAAGTCCCCTCCCTCGAGGTTCTGAGTTAGCGTTGCCAAAACAGGGGCTCAGGCAAGATGTGAGAGACAGAAGACTTCAGTCAGACATGGTGAGGGAAAGAGGGAAAGGCGCAGAGAGGTGTGGCCGGCCCCCCTGCTCCCCCTCTCCGCCCCCTTTAGCGCTTCTTCCCAGTCTAAGGCCTGCTGACCCGCAGCGGCCCAGTCCCAGGCCCGCGGCTCTGAACCTCCCAGGGGTAAGAGCTCCCCAGACACTCCCGGCTCCTTTCGCAGTCCCCTCCTGCGGCTGCACGGGCTTGTCTTCTCAGATCTCCCTGCAAGCACCCACTTGCCCACCGGGACCAGCACTTCAGTCATTTCTTAAGGGAATGAGTCCTCTGATCTCCAACTCCACTTTCTGGACCCTCCTGTGCCCTGATCCTCCCACAGTTGTGTAAGGTTTAATTCCTATAATAAATGGCTCAGCCCACACTGCCCCACGGAGTGGCACTGCTTCACTGTGGAACCCTGCATGGTGCACCTCCACCATCGACTGGACCTGCTTCTGCTTCCAGAGCCTTCCAAGATCGCCGTTCTAAGCCTTCTACAGAAGAGCCCGCAGGGTGGAGGGCGGCGGGTCGTCATGATTTCTCACTGCTGACCTCATTCTTCCTGGCTGTCACCCCTCGCACCTGAGCGTTTCCACTGGGATGTGGTTTCCGTCCCTCTCAGGTCAGAGCACCCTCTGTCCTAAGACCACATAGGGCGTTTCATTCATTTCTTTTGTTTAATTGGAGCTCATTTGTTCCAGCTTTTAAAATTATTTTTCCTAGTACGTCATGGCATACACTCAGTGTGAATGGAAGACGATATTTGTAAGTTTTATATCCAATAAGAGGTTACTATCTAAAATATATAAATAACTCAACCAACTCAACTCAACAACATAGTAACAAGCAACTCGATTTTAAAATGGGCAGAAAATCTGAACTGACATTTTTCCAAAGAAGATATACAGATGGCTGACAGGCACAGAAAAGACGCTCAACGTCACTAATCAATAGGAAAACGCAAATCAGAACCACAATGAGATACCACCTCATACCTGTTAGAATGGCTGTCATCAACAAGACAGAAAAACCAAGTATTGGAGAGGATGTGGAGAAAAGGGAACCTTCATACACTGTTAGTGGGACTGTAAACTTGTGCGGCCACTATGGAAAACAATGTGGAGATTCCTGAATAAATTACGATTAGAACTACCATATGACCAAACTAACCCACCTCTGGGTATTTATGTGAAAAATGCACAAACACTAATTCAAAAAAATATGCACTCCTATTTTCACTGCAGCATTATTTATAGTAATCAAGATACGGAAACAATGTAAATACCCATCATTGGATGAATAGATAATGAAGATGTATACACACATATACACACACATACACACACGCACACACACCAAATGGGATACTATTTAGCCATAAAAAGGACGGCAATATTGCCATTTGAAACAACATGGATTGACCTTGAGGGTATTATACTAAGTGAATTAAGTCAAACAAAGAAAGATAAATATCATAGGATTTCTTTTATATGAGGAATGAAAAACAAAAACAAACTTGTAGATACAGAGAATAGATTGGTGGTTACCAGAAGGGAAGAGGGTCAAGTATAGGGTGATAGATGGTAACAAGACTTACAGTGGTGATCACTATGTAGTATATACAAATATTATATTACAATGTACACTTAAAATATATATAACCAATACATTGTATACAATACATTGTATACCAATTTTACCACAATAAAAAAGACAATAATTTGACTATACATGCCTAGTAGTATACACTGTAATTCAAACTGTTTTTATAATCACACTTTAATAATATTTTATATTATTATTCTGAAACTATTATTAGTTATATATATGCATTTATATAGAAAGAGAAAACAAATAAGTAATTATCAGTAAGAACATGTTATTTCTTTTCTCTTTGAAAGAAAGACAGGGAGGAAAAGAGGAAGGAGAAAGGAAATTAGGAAGGAAGGATAAAACAATGACCAATCCAGTAGCAATATGCACCCCAGGTTGTGGTATCTAAATACCATTTCCCATAAGGGAATTCCAGCTCCTTGGGACAATACCTAATTACAGCCTTAGGACAAGAAATACACAAGGTGAGCCTAGAACATCTTGTCAAAGAAAATAAGAGAGATGTTGAAGGTGACTACAGGACACGTAAGTCTAACTTACAGAGGCTCCCACTGGCCAAAATAATTTGAGCATTGATGAGAAAAATGCATCACACACGAGGTCTGACAATTAAGGTCGTGAACTTGTTGCAACAATGTTGCTAACCTTTTTTTTTTTTTTTTTTTGCTATCAGAGGAATTATTCATTATGAATTTGTACCAACTGGACAAACAGCTAACCAAGGTGACTATTTGGAAGCGCTGAAAAGGCTGTGTGAAAAAGTTAGACGACCTGAACTTTTTGCCAACAATTCATGGTTCTTGCATCACTACAGTGTACCCGCTCACACAGCACTGTCCGTGAGGGAGTTTTCAGCCAGTAAACAAATAACTGCATTGGAACACCCTCCTACCCACCTGATCTGGCCCCCTTTCTTTCTTTCTTTACCTGAAGAGAAAGGAAATATTGAAAGAAAGACATTTTGATGACATTCAGGACATCAAGGGGAATATGACAGTTCTGATGGCCACTCCAGAAAAAGTTCCCAAATTGCTTTGAAGGGTGGACTAGGCACTGGTGTGGGTGCATAGCTTCCCAAGGGGAGTCCTTGGAAGGTGACTGTAATGATATTCAGCAACAAGGTGTGTAGCACTTTTTCTAGGATGAGCTCACGAACTTAATTGTGAGACCTCGTATGTTTAAATATCCATAAGTTCACTAAGACACTTTTTTAAAAAGTAAGTGACCAGTTTTCTTAAAACCAACACATTGAAACTAGTAAATTAAAACAAAACAAAAGAAGGAGGTGGTTGTGAATTTGGCATCTATCTGGCCTTCCCTATGCAAATTGTACATCAGGATAATCAAACAGTTGGTGCAGGGAAAGGATTCCAGCAACTAAGCGGAGAAGAAACAGTAGAACGAGAATAGCACAGATCTAGACAATGGTGTTCACAGCTGCGAATGTCACAGGGAGAGGCAACAGGTACTAAGTGCATCTTAGGAAAAAGAGCATGGTGTGTTTTTTTTTAAGCCATTGTTATATTTTTAGCAATACTTACTGAAATATCTATTGATGATATGATAGGATGTCTGTGTTTTCTTGAAAATAATCCAGGAAAGGAGCTGGGAGACCATGAAGTAGATAGAGATATAGATAGAACAAAATTGGCCATGAGTTGATGATTGTTGTAGCTAAGAGATGGGTAAATAGGGGTTCATTGCCCCATTCTCTCTACTTTTGTGTATGTTTGAAATTTTCCGTAATAAAATTTTTTTAATTGATGAGTCTTTGAAGCCAAACTGCCTGGGTTTGAATCCCAATTCAGCTACTTAATAGTGATATAATCTGGGACACATTACAGCAAATTGTACTAACTCTCTACCACTTCATTCCTTCCCCCACACGCCCCGCCCCAACACACTCTCTCTCTCTCTCACACACACACACACACACACACACACACACACACACACAGCTAAGTAGACTACAGAGATTGACCAATCTTTGTTCTCACCATTTTGACATTCCATCTTCTGCTCCCAAGTGGAGGCTTCAGGTCAATGCTCCATGTGAATTCCCCTGCTCTTTCTCTCTCAATGGTACCTGTAAGCCAGCCCCTAAGTCCCTCACTGAGACCTGAGAGGTCCTGAAGGTCAGCCGAAAGCACAATGGACTGCAGTCAAAGCCCTGGACCCTCCTCTGTCTCTGTCCCTGAATTGCTGTACTACCTTGGATAATGGTTTGGTCTTTCCATAATTTGGGAAACAGAGCTGCTGTGAAGATTTTTGGAAATCTTGTCTTGACATTTTGGAGACTATCAGAAAACTCTTTTAAGCCCCCTTTGCTAAGAGCAAATCTTGAGCCTTTGCAGGTTAAAAAAAAAAAAAAATTATGATCATACACAGCCAAGATGATTTGAGTAAGGTAGATAATAAAGTTGTCTCTGGCTTAAAAACAGATGTAAGTACTAACAAGGGAGATTGAATTTCTTCTAGGAAGAATATCCTGAATTTTAAAAACATTCCAGAAGAAAGGCAGTGACAGAACTCTCAGATTCAACACAAATGGCTTCTTCAGAAAACATCTGCCTTAGGAAACTTTCCTTGGGGTATGTTTGCTAATTTTTCTTTAAACCAACTTTATGACTTTAAATCTCACCTTAAGCAGAATCACAGCCATGTCATCTAGTAAGTACATGAGTTTTGTCATTTGTGCAGATGTAGCCATATAGGTAAATTTGCAAGTCAAAAATCATAAAATTATTCATATTTCAATGAAACAGCTTAAAGAAACTCAGTACGCGTAGCAGCTAAATCAGTTGTCTTTCATCGTCCGCAAAATGGGGGTAATAAAAGTGCGCCTACCTCATGGGATTGTTTTAAGAATTAAATGAGTAAATATATGTAAAGTATTTAGACAAACTAGCTCATAATAAAAGCTATACACATGTTAGCTACTATTATCCTTATTAATATTTCAGTGTTTCCAGTTCTCAAAAATTAAATGTCTCACTCAGCTTCATTTTTCATTCATCCTGTTTATGACAAATGTAGATTCATATCACTGAGTGCACATACATTTCCGCAGATTTGAAAGGCTCTTGAAGGTTTTATTTTATGTTTAGGCAGGCATTCTTATCTAGATAGATAAGCTTATAGGCAAATAAATTGGTTTCCATATAAGGGCTCCAACACATGCATTAATCATGACATTAATCATGGGATAACTACATACTATAAATACCTACCATTCGGCAAATATTACTGTATGCCAACTATACCCAAGTGAACATGTTAGGGAGGAAGGTAGGAAAAGGCACAAGCTTCATGCCCAAGGAGATTCCCGGATGAACAAAGGAGAACATTTTGCAAATAAGGCTAGAAGACTGTTTAAGGGAGCACATGATGAGTGCCATAAGTAGCTGGGGGCAGTGAAGATAACTGATACATTCAGTGGACAAATAGGGCCGGGAGCAGGCAGAGAAGACCGTGGGGACCTTTCAGGGAAGATGAAGTTGAGCCAAGGTTTAAGGGATGAGTCAGATTCAGAAAAGGGAAAAAGAGGGAGAAGGGCATGAACAAAGGGGAGGAGAATGCTGAGTGGACTCTGGGAAGACTGAACTTGCTGAAGCACAGAGCCTTGATGAAGAAATAGTGGGAGAGACAGTTAGCAACGGTATCCAGACCCTTGAAGCCCAGGCAACAGAATTTCAATTGTATCTTCTAAGTGATACAAAGGTAACAGGGATTTCTAAAGGAAGCTTTATCATGAGTAAAGTGGTATTTTAAGAATATTTCTATTAATAGATCTGGGGGTCCATCAAGCCTCCAATGACTGAATTACTTGCAGATGTGGGCATCTGTGACTCCCTTCTCTCCTGATTTTAAGAATTTTGTGATCCGTTTGCCTGTGTTTATAACACCTTTGGTTAGCCATATAGGGAAATTTACAAGTCAAGCATTTATACTCCCTCAGATTTGAGTTCACCTTTCCAAAGAAGAGGACTGAGGTAGCAGGTACGTGATATGCTGAAAATGAAATCCATCTTGTACTCAGATTATGTGGACAAGTGCTCCTTCCAGACTGGGTACTACCATGCTTCCCCGAAAATAAGACCCTGCCAGACCATTAGCTCTAATGCGTCTTTTGGAGCAAAAAGTAATATAAGATCCAGCCTTAGTTTACTATAAGACCCGGTCTTATACTATAATGTAAGACCGGGTATAACATAACATAACATAACACAGCACAGCGCAGCGCAGCACAGCACAGCACAACATAACATAACACTGGGTATAATATAATATAATATAATATAATATAATATAATATAATATAACACCGGGTCTTATATTAATTTTTGCTCCAAAAGACGCATTAAAGCTGATGGTCCCGCTAAGTCTTATTTTCGGGGAAACACGGTACCAACTTGGCAGGCTGTGAAACCTCTAGAAGAGAGACGCATCCAACCAAATGCTGTCTCTCTTCCTTTGAAAAAGAGTGATAGAAATAGAGAAGTATTGGTTTTTCCTTTATAATAAAAGTATTTTATTGTTTTTCCTGATTATATAAATAATGCTTATTGTCAAAAATTCAAATATATCATCGTATAAGGAAGAAATCACCTGGCACTTCAACCCCCTGAGACAACCACCATTAATATTTAGAGACTCACTTTTAAGCACCATATGACGTACATATACACACACACATATATTTTGTATTTTGATCATGGTATTGGTAATGTAAATATCTTATTATTTAGTTATTTTGTTGCCTATCAGCTTTTCCTTCTCTTCTCTCCCACCCACCAATCCTGTTCTTCCCACAGCCAGCTCTATATACAGTGTATATCTTCCATAGTTTTATGCCCTTATGAACATACTAAGCATGTACATACATAGGGTTTTTATCGTCATTGTTAGCCTTGCAAAAGTGGTATCTATGACGTACACTTCTCTGCCTTATGTTTTCCCATTAAACAATGCATCATGGAAATTTCTCCAAGTTAAGTGATATTTAATTCCTTCTTTTTTAATATTTCATGAACTAAGAAAAACTAATATTTATTGAGTACTTCCTATGTGTCAGGCACTGTTCCCATGGATGTCAACTTGTATTATCTCATTTAATTCTCACATAAAACTTATGAGATTCATATCACTATTGTCCTTATTTTATGGATGAGAAAACTGAGACACAGAAGCTAAACACCTTTCCCGAGGGCGTTCATTATACACGTAATATGAATATAGGGAGGAAAGCCCAGGCAGTCTGATGCTACAACCACGCCGTTATCACCGACACCGCGCAGCTTAGCAGCAATGGGGGAGCTCCCAGCCAGCCTCTCACTGATGGACATTCTTTTGGATTCCCAGATTTTTGCCACTACAATGATTCTGCAACAAATATCCTTAGATGTACATCCTGATCTATGGATGTTTTTATTTCTTTCATTCAACAAATATTTAACGAGGGACTACCCTGTGGCAGGGACTGGTCCAGATGCTGGAATTCTAGTGCTGAAGGAGACAGATGAGTCCTTGTTTTCCTAAAGCCCACATTCTGGAGGGAGAAGAGAATGAATGAATGAATAAATGAATGAATGAATGAATGAATGAATGAATGAACGAACGAACGAACGAACGAACAACAATAAAAACAGGAGATAATGTCATTAAGTCCTATATAGAGAATTAAAATACGGTGATGTGAGAGAAAGCCCCTTGGTGATAACTCTAGGTACTTCTTACATGACACAGATCCCCAAGCATGGGATCTCTGGGTTGAATGAGAAGGCTTTTTTAACGTTAATAGTTATTGCTACTTTGCCTCCTGAAAGGCATATTTCCTTTTCTACCAACAACAGAAATACAGATCTCATTTCTACCAAAAATAGAAACACAGATTTGAAAGATAACCTTTTCGTGTCTTCCTTTTTGACTCACTAGGAGAACTTTAAAAGATTCTTCTTTCTCTGCTAACTATGCTGACCTATTTAAAATTCGACATATATAAATATGTATCAGGTAAACATAAAAAATGACTTTATATCACATTGTACACTTTAAAAACTGCACATGTACATACATATGGCTAGTCCTAGGAAATCAAGAGGGTCCATCTAATGGAACACTCTTGGAGAAAACAGGCGCTTTGCTGGTGAGGGAGGCATGGGGAGGAACGGTCTCGTTTCGTGTTCTTAATACAGACAGTGAGAGCTGACATTTTGAAAAGACAGTGGAACACAAATGATTTTTTTTAATTAGCAAGGAAGCAAGTCTAATAGGTTGAAAAGAGACTCCAATACAGAAAAATCTTGATAACACTAAAAAGCAAGCCTTGAGGGCTGAGGAATTTTCAGGAGCATAATCAAAAGGATACCGCTGAGTCCCCCATCCATAGCCTTTTCCATCACTGCCCCTTTCCGTACTTATAGGCCTGCCTGGTTATCTTAAGTTCTCGGGGACCGTCACTATTTAGAAGATTCATGATTATATACAACAGGTATTTCATAGGAGAAAATACAGCTGCATCACTTCTAACCACCCTGAGACACAGAATGAAGGGTCTGTCTTCCTGGCCCTCACCAGCCTCGGGACCCCTCAGCCCTTCCAAAGAAAAGTGGGCAGCACTAAGACAACCACTTTCTACAAAATCAGCCTACGGGATGGTGCCTCCGTCCAACCACTCACTTTGAAGGGCTGCACACTTTATATGTGCAGGAAAGCAGGCCTCTATTTTAACCGTGTTTCACAAGCAAAAGCAATGGAAAGAATTCCATGCCTGATCTTTTTTTTTTCCCCTCCCTTGAAATTTGATCATATTCCTAACTTTAGTCATACTGCATGGTTTCCTTTCCTTAATGGAGTGAAATTTATGTCTGTGATTAGAGAATTGGCTTGGGAAAACCATTTGAGTTTTAAAAGTTATATGTTTTAACAATAATAGATATGGGAACCCTGGAAGAAAACCAGTGTGTTTTGGATGTTAATTCAGACATCATAATGACTTGCTATTTCAATCCACAGTTGGTAGGTAATGGTGGTATTTATATATATATTTGAGGGGGGAAAATTGAGTTGAAAGTTTTCACAAGGATAGCATAGTGATAAATTATAGCCTAGATGTGTATAGCTTTTTTGGCTAAGACATCTGGGATTATTTTGAAAATAAAGAATAAGGTGACATGCACTAAAAGAGTAGCTTTTCTGGAAGTGCATTTACTGCAAGCATAACCCTAGAACGCTAGCATTCATAGACACATGAACACAAGTCATCAGATGTTCCTTTCTTTATACAATAGATATATTCCTTAATTCAACCATATTTTTCAATCTATCAGAGGAACTCACTTATCAATGAAACGATGTGGTTAGACCTTGAGGGAGAGAGGGGCAAGGCTGCACACATCTAAATATACATCCTTCTACCTTCTTGCTGTGACTTAGAGCACGTTACTTAATGTTTCTGAGTGTAATCTGCAAAATGGGGTGTTACCAGTACCTCAGTACAGAGGGTTGTGAGATTTAAGTGATAATACTATATGCAAAACACAGAAGCCATTCATGGCATGTTAGTTCCTTCCTCCTTCCCACCCAGTTGTTATGCTGGCTTTGGGATTGCTGCTTGGAAGAAAGGAGTCCACAAGAAAAAGGAGAGGCCAGTGTGGGGGTGGAAAGGGAGAGCTGCTCGGGAGTGGTCTGTACTTACTTGGCAGAACATCCTCCGTTACCAAACCAAAGAAACACCTCCCATACCTGAAGCATTACCTGCAGACGATTTCTCCCACAGTGAGGAGTGCTTTTACAATATGAATAATTGCCTCGCAATGCCTTTAATTTTAAATTTCTCTAATCACAGGATATTCATTTATTTATGTAGCTGCTCAGAGTTTACTGTAAATACATTGCTTATAGCATTCCTTTTAATACTGTTCATTTCAGTGCTATGGGCCTCTGATAGTGCTTCTCCCAAAAGAATTATAAATATTTTAATTCTTAGAGCATGATAGTCTAAAAAAACATTTCCAAGGTATCCTAAGCATAGCAAAAAAGAAAAACCGTACCTGTGACCTCAAGCAGTTATTTCACATACAAATTCTCAAATTCTTAAATATCACGATAGCCTATGGCATCTTCCATCGCACGTAGGAGGGTGCATTTCAGAAGTCAGAGTATCTCTTTAGGCTTCTTAATAAGTTAACAAGGTTAAAATACAGGATCAAAAATGGTGTAAAAATATTTCCTTGCTAAGACCTCCCATTTTCTTCAACCTTCCCTTGTCACTTTTATCAAACCCTCAGGTGACTTTGTTTAGAGGTCCACTTTTCACAAGGAACCAAATGCTGACCAAATGCCAAGAGTTACTGGCTGCATCTATCAGGATGTGTGAACAACAGAATCACCCCGAGACAGCTGAGCGTCTTGCTCCCTCCGTACGGGGCTCCCACCCGCCCACACACAGGATGAAAGTTCAGCACTTTGGGACTGACAGAGATGACATGGTCTTTCCAGATGCCTCTTGACTAGGTGACTCTGCCAGTGTTGTCTGCATAAACGCCAGGGGCCGAACATTACAGACACCAGAGGATGCAGTTAATCATACCCTCCAACCACTAGCACATACAGGAACTGAGAGGAAGTAATACATGCTTTAAATCAATTTTAAAGCTAGTGTCGTTTGCAGGTGTCTTTGAACAGAGACCTGTGATCATCAGTAAGTGGTGGGAAATCCATGTCCTTCCTTGAGAGAGCTATCTGGCAATGAGAAAGTTGTCCTTACTTCATTCAAGAATCTAACATACCCAATCGCATTACACCACGGTGTGAGAAGTCACTGGGCAAGGAGAATGTTTAAGTTCATCTTTCTTTGTTCTGTGTTTCCCTGACACTTCCCAACAGTTAGTTAGCTGGCTGCCCGGCTTTACAGACAATCTGTCACAAGTTTGTTTTTTGTTGTTTGTTGTTGTTTTTTTATTGTAACTAAAGACTACTGGAATATCTGAGATTCTGTTTTTATTCCACATAGCAAAAACAAATAATTCATTCACATAAGTTTAAAAAAATAGTCAATTCAGTAAAGGGGGGGAAATAACACAAACTCCTTTATTTGTGTAATACAAGTCCATACAACCAGACTGTCTCCCATCTTTTTTTTTTAATTTTTAACTATTAAGTTGGTGCAAAAGTGATTGCAGTTTTTGCAATTACTTTTAATCTTTTAAACCACAATCACGTTTGTACCAACCTAATAGTTCTTTTGGCATTATATAGATACCGATTGAGATGGTTTCAAACAGCACCAATCCTCTAATAAAAAAATATTTAAATAAGATTTCATACCAGCATAGCTTTATGCCAGCATGTCTTAAACGAACACAGAAAATACCCATTCTAGTACATTCTCTGCCCCCTACTCCCACCGACATCCACGGCCTCATCCCGGCCAGCCCCAAAATTGCTTTATTGCAGAGGAATTATGTTATAATGTTAAATTGCTATAATTCAAGTTTCCAGGCTAGTGGAAAAGCAACTCATATAGTCAGTTTTTCTGAGGCAAATTAGCAAATGAAAAGCAGTGTGTTGTGGGAGAATGAAGGCAGTAGAGAAGGAATGGTTGTGGAGGAAAGAAGGAAGGCGCGCCCACGGGCTAGTCCCTGTGTGCATTCCTGGGGGTTTGTCTGGTTCAGGTTTTGTGGACATGAGGGGGTTTGAGGTAACGGGAGGTCTACAGAAAGGTGATTGCAACTCAATGCCAGGGCTAAAGAACCTGGGAGGGCTCAACTCTACTTCCATGACTTCTCTTCCCTCTGCTCTGAATGGCCCTGAGTGCCCAGCCAGGTCCTTCCCAAGTCGAGAGTGACCCATAAGGGAACCAGAGCGAGCATTTTGGAACACAGTTTCCTTGTAGAAAATAAGTTGTAATCACATCAATACAGCAGCCTTCCCATGAGCCTCCACACGACATGGCCACTACAATATTCTATCAAACACTTGTTCGAAAGGAGATCCCACCACTACCCGCCCATTCACTTCCTAAGGATTCATGCAGAGTTATGATGTGTCAAGTCCTCGGATGGACACAGGGAGACGCAAAGATGAAATGACAGGAAGATGGGCCCTGCCCTCGATGGTCCAGAAAGGGGTGGCGGAGGGAGTGAGGGGCTGTGGAGAAGAGTGTAAAATCTAACTTCCCTTTGTAACTCATTTTCCCTTTAATCAAGCCCACATGTTTAACGCCAGGCAACTTAAATGTGGTGAGGAGGGAAGGATTATAAAAATGTTCACTTTCATCCTACAGATATGAGAAAACAAGAACATGTTGCCATTACTCAACAATTTTATGGCTCCAAATAACGCTAGCACGCAGTAAATCAATGGAGGGTCTCCCTAGCAGCACGTATGGGCACCTCACGTTTGCTCCCAGCCCGGTGCCAGGCTGCCCTGGGCCCTAGAGAGGAAGAGTGGGAGAGGAGAAAGGCTGGGAAGACAGGAGGCAGGAGAGGCCCCATCTGCTCAGAGCCAACACAAGTTCTCTACCCCCAATCCCTCCACAGCTTTCTTAAGAAATGACAGAAATCAGGAAATATTACTTCGGCTTGCAGGCTTCTGTCCTGGCCTATCAAACCCACAGAGAAGGCCCAGCAAATTACTGGAAACTGCACTTTGAACTTAGCCCCTGGCAAAGAGCCCAGGCAAACAGAAATGTAAAAGCTCCTTTCCTCCGAGGGGCCCTGCACCAGGGTGTCCCTATAGACACTGCAGAGCGGATTGCAACAGGTTGGAAGGAGGCCCGAGCCAGGAAAACAAGCCCTAACCAGTATGATTTCCTACTGCCTGTGTTGTTTCTTAAAAAGGTTTTTTTTGGCTTGTTCTCCCTGGTTTTGTTGGACTGGGTTACAGGCTGAGGTCCCATCGAGGAAAAGACTGGCACCATTTTCACAAAATGCTTAGCCCTTGTTTCATTCGCAAACCGCTCCATCAGCCCCACCCGTAAGTGCAGTAAACTCAAGGGGCAGCAGGGGGGAGGGACTGGTCAGGCCAGTTGCTAAGCAAATTCTCTGAACTCACAGGGAATCCAGAAGTAATTAGCTTGTAAACCTTGCAGATCTTTCCACCTCCGACAAGGGAGATGATATTTCTCTGCCCACTCGACTTCTCTCCGCAGTATTAAAATAAACCAACAGCAGGGACTGTCCTAGTCTGAACAGCGTCTGCGGTGCCCAGTCCCATAGCTGTTTCTCTTTCTTAAGAGGAAACAATCAAAACATTGGCCTCTTTCTAGCTCTGTTCTATTTCTCTCTAAGAAAACTCAATTTGCACAAGCAAATAAACTGACTCATTATAAAACTAAGAGGTCAGCGAGAGACAGATAAAAGTAGAGGTTAGACAGCTGGAGAAACAGGCCGTGGTGAGAGCCCCTTGGAGGAAGCAGTAAATCCCCTGAGTCTGGCAGCAACCTGTGAAGTCGAGGGGGCGCCCCTCAGGCCACTGGTGGTAGATCAAACACTCCTTCCTCAAGTACCAAAACGGGGGCCAGCGGAGACCCAGTTCTCCTGATGTGCAGTTCTTCTAACTGCTTTCGCCTAGTGGGGTTTTTCATTGTGACATCTGTATGGTTTCCTAAGCAGAGCACGAACAGTGCAGTGATCTACTCTTCCGATAAACTGGCAAAGAAAATTCCCAAAATATGTTTTTTAAAACACTGTGTCCTTTCTGAAGATCTCGCATGGATTGGTAGCATTGCCTGTTCCACCTCTAAGCCCTCAGCTCCCCCTTCCCTGCCTTCCTCACCTCCGACTGACCCAGTTCTGCAATAATCAACAGTCAATGGAGATAACACAATTCCAAACACAATGCTGTTGGGTAAAGTCTCATTTGAGGGCCCTCCTGGCTGGCCCTGTCATAATCTAGGGATGTTCCCACAGCTTTTCCACTTTGCCTGGGAATGCTGAACTCTTGCATGCAGTTCACCATTTGGTCCCCCTCTCCTACCTCCCAGTGGCTCCCGTAGAAGTAATGCGAGAAGGAATGATGCCAGACTGAACCTTGGGGCTACAGAGACAGTGTGTATGGGGTGAACGGCTCCCTCAGCCATGTACTCAATATGCAACACGATGACTCTCTCTAACAAAGCAAGTCTTACCATTTACGTATACCCTTGTCAGGCTCTGTGTCCTCATCTAAAAATGACCTGGGAGAAAAACACCTAGCTCCTAGGGGTGTTGTGCCAATAGATGGCAATTGTGAGTGGTCACAGCTCCCACAGGGGAGAATCCCTGTGAATAGCTGGAAATAGCAGATTTCCAGATAAGAACGGAGAGCTGTGGGGGAGCCTCTGGTTCTTCACAGGAAAATGAAGCCTGCGAGCTTCTGAAGTCCACAAGACAAAGGGCCAAGATGTGCAGTGCTCAGGCATGGAGCTTGGTGACCATAGGGAAGTAGAGCGTGTACCTTGAGCTCCAGGGAGCAGGTGCACCCCCAGCAGTGCTAACTCGCAACCACTCAGTGGACCCCATCCTACCCCAGCGGTTCTGATCCTAAAGGTCTGGTCAGATCCCAAGTGATTCTGACGTGGAACATCCATAAACCACACTTTGAAAAACACCAAGGTAGAGAAGGTGAGAAAGAAGAGGGCTCAAGAAGGGCGAAGCTGAGAGGCAGGGAAGGGATGGCCAGCAAGAGATGGCCTAGAAAATGGAAGAAGCAAGATGGTGTAGCAGCAGCACAGAATCAAAAGAGCAGAGAGTTTGCCAAGGGGCTGGGGAGGTCAAGGGCACTGAGAGCTCTGGCCAGGCCTTGATCTTGAACAATAAATATCGGCTCAGCAGAGGATGGATATAGAAGATTATTTTGGTTTATTCTGGTTAAAATGCGCAAATTCTATTCAAAAATACAATAAACAAGCACACATTCTTAAATTTATGTTATGCCAATACAACCGACATTCAAGTGAAAGTATGCAAAACCTCAGGTGAATCCAAGCTCCTTTCAGAAAAGCAGCTTTGTTCAAGCAGTCTAGGTAGTCAGCTGCCTGGAGCCATACAGCTAAATCATCAGTCTACACAGAACTAAAACCATTCTGTGTCTAATAATGTGTAATAATAACAACAGGTTACTCACTTGTAATCACCCACTTCTTTGATTTCTTAGTTGCATTACTGACCCGAAGCATGAACATATGCTCCAAGCCAAAGAGACACAGTAAACTGGAGGAGCTGAGGTTGCAAGGAAGACCTCCATTTCCATTCAGAAATCCAGGAACCAGTGAACTTTCATTGTACCCAATTACATGGAAGACTAGAGCCACATGAGTGATGACTAGTTGCGAGTGACAGGAAAATGCAGAACAATTCCCAACCAAAGTCCCAGTGACCCAAAGAGTCTTCTGTACCCCCACCTCTGCTCAATGGACCATGACCACCTTTTGATGACAATAGAAAAACAAAGTGTTTTAATTGCCTTATCAAGAAGGCAATACTAAGATCCACAGAATAAGAAGCTAAGGGATAAAAAAACAGGAGACAAATGATGTTTAGGATTTCCAACATGTGATTACGAGGACTTCTAGAAAGACAAACATAGACTATATCATGGAAGAAATTATCAAAGACATAATGTGAGAAAATTCCCCATCCCTAAAGGACACAAGTAAGGGCCCACGGAGTGAGAGCACAGGACACTGAATAATAAAAGATTTATAGCACAGTACTTCAATGTCAAATTGAGATCCTAAAAGATCCCAGAAACAGTGAAAAGGGTCAATTCTGGTGCTCAGAATTGCTGTCACACGCATCAGCAGCAACATCTTCAACCAGAGGACAGCAGAAGGATGTCTTCAGAATTCTGAAGGCATGGGATACCCAATCTAGGTTTCTATACCCAGGCATACTAGTAACTAATACTATACACCACATGAGGCTGGGTGGACACTGCTCTCTCTCACTGAGCATGATTTTTTTTATTTTAAGCCCTCACTTATGATTATCTGACCCAGGTTTTCCTCTTTTAAGGAGCTGCTTTTAACCAGGCAAAATGTGTGAAGGGTTATCCCCACAATGCTCTGTGCTGAGTGGATTTTGATTCTGCTCTCGGAGCTCACAACCCCTTGTCCTGATCCCTGATTCCCTGACTACCTTTACTCTTAACCCAGCTGCCTGTCCCCAGTCCACACCCAGCTGGGCTCTCACCTCCACACGGTCATTGTAAGTTTTTCTCTTGGACCAGGGATGCTGCATACAGCTCTTTACATACATACCTCTTGAATCCAGGGGCAGCCCCCACTTAGTCTGTGCCACCCTCGCACTGGGTCAGAGACAGGGAAGGTCAAGTGGGGTCAGGTGGAGGCTCAGCACGAACAGGAAATAAGGGAATCGCTACTAAGAAATGCCTCTGACTAGACATGAAGAGTTTGTGTTCTGTCATGTTTGAGCTCACTGGGTGGAAGATCACAGAGGAATTCTGAGGAGAAGCCCTTTTAAGCAACATGCATTTCCTGGAACATCATCTCTGTCACAACTGTCAGGGTCCTTAAGCCCAGCGGTGGGAATGCATCTCTATGAAGCTTGGGTTCAGCATAGAAGCGGTAACCCCATTACCCTCCTCCATTGTGATGAACAGAATGTCCCTGAGTAACAAGTGAGGAAGCCCAAAAAAGAATCTGAGACGTTAGATATTAGGGTTTAAAAAAAATGAGGTGAACTTAATATTTACTTGGAAATTCCCCCAAGCCCTGGTCCTGGGTACCACCAGTGCCACAAACTCATCAACGTGTCTGTCCACATCCTCACTCATGACCTGCTTTCCTAAAACTCTTCCTCCTCCGACGTCCTTATTTTAGTCACTGGCATCACCAGCATCCCGTTCACATGGTTCCAAAACTGGGTGTGATCTTTGCTTCCTCCCCCTCCCTCACGCCCAGCTGATAAAATCCTGTCCAACCCAGACAGTCCCGTTGGCCCTCATCTGCACAAGCGCACCCTCCTGTCCCCTACTCATCTCCTAGGGTTGCGCCAGCACAAGCCCTCCTTCCCTCCACCTAGTCCATAGTTTCCCATCTGCTGACACCGAATAGATAAATCTGGCAGAGTTCCGATCATTTCCTGTAGCAGAGGCCACCAGCTGCCTCTCAATATCCATGTGCACTTCTCTCTTCGTAACAGAACCCTGACTCTGAGCCAGTCACATTGCTGCCCAGAACACAGTGCAGTCTTCCCAGCCTCCCCTGAAACTAGGTGTGGCAGTGAGACTAAGTTCTGGCCAGTGAGATATACAAAAATGGGTTGTGTGGGACTGCTGAAGAGGCTGATTAAAGCAAGCTGACTCAGCGTGCCCCTTTTGCCACTCACTCTTCCTCCTTCTAGCCTACAACGCAAGCATGGTGGCTAGAGTCCGGCTGCCATCTCAGATCATGAGATAACTGGGGCGATGAAAGCCTACTTGACTAGAAGAGAAAAGCAGAAAACTAGGAGGGACCTGGATCTTTGACAGCTGCATGGAGCTCACTCGTCTGCCCTGAATTGCCCATCTCCAGAGGGTTTTATATAAGGAAGTAATCTTCTGTGTGTAAGCCACTATTTTTCAAGTCTCTTATCCAGAGATGCTTGCAGATCATAATTGACAAAACTTTGCTTTCAAAATCATTGGTGGCTCCCAAATTCCAATGAAACAATGTCCAGACTCCTTGGCCCAGCACCCATGGCAATCCCAACTCTAGACTGAAACTGCCTTTCCAGCCTTGTCTTCCCCTCCTTTCCCTCATGCACTCTATCATCCAGCCAAACTACACAGCTGCGATTCCAAGAAGCATGATCATCACCAAATGCCTTTAAGAGAATTGTAGACGTTCAAGCTGAAGACCCAGCAAGCCTCTGGAGCAGTGGGTTTATAACCGTTGTTATCAGTGAAGCTCCCTTTCCGTTTCTTAAATATCTTACAGAAAATTCCAGTATGGAAAGGATAAAAGTAGAGCTGCTCTGATTTGCAAACCACTGGCCTGGTCCCACTTTTTAGCTTATTTTTCTTAAAGGAGAGGAAACTGAGGCCCAAGTGGGTGGGAGTTAGTATAAGCATATATAACTAGCTTGGCCCAAGGCTGGCCAGGAGAAGCAGAACCCTGATTTCCCAACACCTACTCTGTTCTTTCCATTATTTTTACCAATAAATGATACATAGAGGTGCTCAGTAAAAGCAAAACCAAGTGTGGTAAGTTTTCAGATCCCCATATTTCTGATTAAGAGAAGAGAGAATTATGTTAAACAAAGATTGCCAGGCCTTCTCAATCCCGGTCAGCTAGGGGAACAACGTAAAGAGCAGTGGGCCCAAGGTTAATTCCCATCAGTCTAGAATTTTCTGAGCACCAGAATGTTTCCCCTTCAGATCCATGTCCAAGGGCGCTGCTATAATTAGCCCCACATCCAGAGATGAGGCTTATATACCAAGTCAAAGGATGTGCTTCCCTGTGATACTCCTAAAATCCCATTGGCTGGTATTCCACAGTATTAAAAAGGATCAAGATAGTGACTGCCCTGGGAAACCACATTCTGTCTGGGCCTTTCGTCATGGTGAGTGGCAACTCAGTGGAATGGAAGACGTTGTGCTGTCAGACCTGCCTTTGGGGAACTTGTGAAACCCTAATTCTCCTTGACTGTGCATAAGGTCACTGCTTCGTGCAAAGCACAGAAGGAAAGAGCCGTTGAATGCAGAGGAAGGAACTGAAGAGACCACAAGTCCCACTCGTTGAGGTGAAGTTGCACTTTGTCTGCCTTCTGTTTAACTGTTTTGAATCTGGTCTCTTCTCTCTACTTGGTAATAAAATCACAGAGGGCAAGATGAGATCGATGTACAAGGTTAATGTTGCCTATGGAGAAAATTTACTGGGCAGTGATTGTTGAGTATGGAAGGGGAAGAAACAGAACTTGTGCAAGGTTCCAAAAGGCAGGACAGTGAGACTGAAATGTCCTCATGGGTGTCCCCAGGCAGTTTCACGCTCTGGGGCAAGGACAAGAGTCCGGGAACCAGAGAGGGGACGCTGTGGCCAAACGGAACCACCCAGTCGCCTTCATGGGGGGCAGGGTACACCGATGTGGGCTTGCAAATGCGGAGCTCCCTGTGGAGTCTGCCAGACCTGTGCACACTGCCTGACAGCCCACACAGTGTGACCTGGGGTGAAGGATCTCGCTAAAATGTCCATAAAACGGAGATGATAATGTATGACCTACTTGGAGGAGGTGTTACGAGGAAAGTGCCACACAGAGCCTGGCACACGGGAAGCACTCAGTAAATGTTAGCTAGCTGTGATCATGTTTTACACTCATTTATTCCATCGCCCCAGCTAAACCATAAATACCTTAAAAGCAGAGACCATGCCCTCACTTCTCCGCAGCACAGACTCCGTACTAGAGGCTCTCAGTGCTGGTTGATTGATTAATGGGCACTGGAAGAGGAGGCCCAGCTCGAAGGAAGGTTACATGTGGCAGCATGTTCCTTCCAGTTCTCAGAGAAACTCCCTGCAAGCCCTCTGTTTGGGAAGGAAGCAGCAAATCCCCGTGCCTTTTAAAGAATATCAAAGTGTCCCCTATTTTCTCCCATTTTACAGATCAAAGAGGAGAGCTGTCAAGGGCAAGGGAGGGACAGAAGAGCCAAGGAAATGACGAGGGACGGCGCTACAGCAGCCCGGCCTGCAGCTGGGCTCCGCCAGGCGCTGGGCCCTCCCCAAGCCTCGGGTTCAGACTTGCGCGGCAGCCCCATAAAACCCGCTCCGCCTTTTCCTCCCCGAGATCGCGCGGCCTTTGTCTGGCAGCTCAGTTCACGCCAGAAAACCCCACGGCCAGCCGTGCCTTTTCATTTGTAATGATCAAAGTGGAAGCTGTCTGATGCAGAAGCAAGCACCGTTTTAGTAAACATGTGTTTTTAAATTGAGATTTGCACAGTTCTCTGGCTCACCTGTCCCCTGTTTTCTGACTAAGGTGTGCATTTCCCCCGGGTGGGCAGGGACGGTCACGTGGCCAGCCTGGCAGCAGCCAGGGCCCCTCCCGGCTGGGGAGTCAGGTTACCTGGAATGTCGGGCCACTTCTCCCGGGCTGGGTGGAGGCCGGAAGGACTGGGTGCGGGGCCTGAAGGAGTGTGGGGAGACTGGGTGGAGAAACCAGAAACCTGGGAGGAGGGAAACAGGTTTCCTTTTTTAGGGCACCCGTGCTGCAGGCACATGTGGTTGGGGAAAGAAATATGCCAGTTACTTCTGTTTGTCTTGAAACAAAGAGAAGTGGGGTCCCTTTAGTGGGGGGCAAATATACGTGAAATGCACACCTGACGTTATACTGGGTGGGGAGCGAAGTTGCTGGCAACCACGCCAAAATGGGGCAAATCAGAAAGGTCATTGTATACGCCATGGCTACTGAGGATGGCTGCATAATAGGCGCATTATGGAACGCACACCTGGGTCCTGCAAAGCCAGGGAGTGAAAAATGGTTTTTAAAGAGCCAGCGAATGAGCAATAGGATGCAGTCTTCCATTGTGTCAGAACAAACACGTCACAACATACAATTCCAGGTATCGTGCGAGGTCTTCACGGAGCCCCAGGTGTGCACAAGTGTGCCTACCAACCACGTGGGTCCTCTCACTATCCCCACGACTTTTCCTTACGACAGAGGAGAAGCAGTTGCAGTCTGGCCTGTTTGGGCAAAGCCGAGTCACAGGCAAGCTCCTCCCTGGGTAGTTATGCTCACCGTCTGCAAGAAGGGGACGGGGGACTTCACCCTTGAGGAAAGCAGACGCCTCTAGAGAGGAAATGGGGCACCTTTGAGATTAAAACTGAACTGGAAAAGGAAGAAAAATCAGACAATATCCTTTCTGCCATCCCCTAATACCTTGAGGAGTTCAAAGGTTTTCCAAGCCTGAGGCATTTGGCAATTATAATTACACAGTAAAATACCTAAGGTTAATGAATAACCTCTAAAGGAAGTTACTTCACATAATGACAGCAATTTCTCTGAACTAAATGTTAATAATAAGGCCTGTAAGGCTATGAGAAGGAAATGGTGGCAATTGGCAAATGGAACTCAGTTGCTTGGTAACAAGACCTGAGGTATAAGCATTGTCCTTACCTCACGGGAAAGGGGTGGGTGGAGAGATTGCAGCTCCAGCCCGCTGGGTTTCAAAGGCAGCTGTCTAGTCAGTCCAGCCAGACCCAGAGATGACACGTATGTGAAAGCACTCAGCACAGAGGGGTTCGCACTCCCTACACATAACTTAGCAGCACTTAGCAGGTAAAGGAAAAGGGGTATCACCTTTAAAGAGGCTGAGAGCAACCTCCTTCATGTTACCTGGTACAAATCACTGCTACACAAATAGACCTTTGCAGCAAAATCCAGCCAAGACCTGAAGCTTCTCCCCTGCCTCTCGCTTCTGTTTGTTGCAGGGGACATACACTTTGATCCAAGTGTTTGTTTTTTCTGTTTTGGAGCAGCAGTGGCATTTGACAGATGAATTAGAAAAGGAATGCAATTAAGACAACCTAAGAGTGCAATGTTCCTTGTAGAGGAAAAGTTTTTGAATCTGAACTGCAGGTGTATCTTTAGTTAGGTAATTATTGGCAATCTGAATTGAAAATCCTAGAAACACCACATATTCAGTGAGAGGCTGCAATAAGTCTGAGTTGTAAATCCCTGTTTGTTTTATGGTATTGGTTCTCAAATCTGCCAGTATGTCACCGGGACACTTCTAAAACTACAGATTCCCTGGGGCCCCCACTCCTGGATGTTGATTTGGTAGATCTAGGAGAGGTACCTGGGAATCTGTATGGAATTTTCCATGGTGTTCTGATCAGCCAAGTGTGGGAACTACTGTTCTAAGTTGTGTTAGGAGTAGTTTTTTGGTTACATGAACGATAGAAAGTGAGAGTGAATACTTTTTTGCACTTACAATTTAATATAATTTATTTTCCTAAGAGAAATTGAGCTACGTGTGTTGTGTTTTTTTTTTTAAGATTTTATTGGGGAAGGGGAACAGGACTTTATTGGGGAACAGTGTGTACTTCCAGGACTTTTTTTTTCCAAGTCAAGTCCTTTCAATCTTAGTTGTGGAGGGTGCCGTTCAGCTTCAAGTTGTTGTCCTAGTTGTGGAGGGCAGTGCAGCTCAGCTCCAGGTCCAGTTGCCGTTGCTAGTTGCAGGGGGCACAACCCACCATCCCTTGCGGGAGTCGAACCAGCAACCTTGTGGTTGAGAGGACTCGCTCCAACCAACTGAGCCATCCGGGAGCCCAGCGGCAGCTCAGGTCAAGGTGCCGTGTTCAATCCCAGTTGCAGGGGGTGCTGCCCACCATCCCTTGCGGAACTCGAGGAATTGAACTGGCAACCTTGTGGTTGAGAGCCCACTGGCCCATGTGGGAATCGAACCGACAGCCTTCGGAGTTAGGAGCATTGAGCTCTAACTGCCTGAGCCACCGGGCCGGCCCGAGCTACGCATTTTTAAAAAGAACTAAATATACTCATTCTAAGTGCATTGTATTCTCATGTTTCACTTTTTAATATTAAAAAAGTTTTAAAACTGAATATAATACCAAAAGCAATTGATTTTCAATTATACCATCATTTAATTCAAAGCCACTTACTATAACTTTGGCAACCGATGGTTGCAGGAAAACAAAATCATCTGCCCCAGGAGCTTTGAAAGGCTCGCCCTATGCAACATCACAAAATGGGCAAAGTTTGTCCCCTAGCCTTGGTCATTTGTCATGGAGTTCTTTATCAATAATTGGCCAATGCGTTCTAGAAGCCCTCAGTAGACATTTTCCCCCATTTTCCCTTTACTGCATGCTCCCTCTGACTTCTCTCTGACACTCTGATTTCTTTAAAATAATAATAATCCTATATTATTTAGCTAGAGATCTTAATGGGCTAATGTTATAATGGCCAAATAATACAAATATATCTTTACAAAAAATGGGCAGGGGAGGGACTTAATTCAAATGGCTCTTGAATAGTAAGAAGATGTTTGGGGCAGATTTGGCCTCCGGCCCTGACAATGACAATATCTTACACATGTATTGAGCCCTGAATCATTAGGATCTCTGCATTTACTATGCATGATGCAAGGAATTACACACCAATAAGACTTTCTAACTATGTTCAAAGAAATTAAAAGCCATTCAATAAGTAATCAAGAGGAATACCATCAAAATAATTCAGCACCATCAGAATGTGTGGATTGCCTGACCACAAGAAATGTTCCCTCACAAAGGGTGGCACTGACAATTCCACAAAAGCATTTCCACTTTCCCCAAATTCCACAGGGGACATTAACGTGGTCCTTCAGAAGCCAGAAGCAGGTTCATCTCATTTATTGGAAGGTTCTTTAAGAAGAAATCACTCCTCTACCCTTATCTCCACACTGTGGGACTAGTAGCAAGCTCTGAAAGTCTTCACTACGGTGCTGATTGCTCTCGATGTTTAGGAGAACAGCACCTCTCATCCCCAGTCCCACACCCCAGGACACGCACACCTGAAAGATCACAGGGCCATGCTGATTCCCATACTGCTTGAAGTGAGGTGGCCCATATGACTGAAAGCTACGAGAGCTATTTGACCTTCACATCTAGCGGTTTGAATAATGTCAGCCTTACAGAATGTGATGGCGAGGAAAAAGGAAGCTGCCTCTTCCTATAACACTGCTGGCCCCTCCCCAACCACCTCCTTCTGTGCTCTGGGCACCTGTGCATGACTCCAGTGATGGCTTTGCCACGACAGTGTTGACCTGTCTGTCTCCAGGGTTGGCAAACAGGTTTCTTGAGGGCAGGAAATGGATTTTACGCGGTCTCACTTTGTAGGGTGGATGGAGCACAGTAGGATAGGAAAGGAAAAATTTTACTGCTACCCTCTCAAGAGTCTCTGGCTGGAGCCTGAGAATTAAATTGACATGAGACAGATGAATGGGAGAAAAGCACATAGATTTATTTAATATGTTTTACAGGACACAGACGACTTCATAAGGAACAGAAGACCCCAAAAAGTGGCAAAACCTAAGTACATACATATAAGGTTGAAAAAAGAGAGGCAGTTGTGGAAAAGAAACGGAAGTACAGTGGTACCTCGTTTTTTGAACATAATCCACGAGTTCTGAAATGTTAAAAAACAGCCGACGGCTAGGCCTCAGGCTCTTGCACTCAGCGGAAGCCGTGTGACATGTTCAACTTCTGAGTCGTGTTCGTTCATAAACCAAACTGTTCATCAATGGAGACGTTCGAAAACCGAGGTACCACTGTATGTGGGGAGACTAACGGATGTTAAGAGTTATTTACCAGCATCTGTTGTATAGATTTTTCTTGGCCTCGACTCCCGGTCTCTGGTGATAAGAACGGTCCTTTCTTCCCGGTAAAGGGAGGGCATCATTCATGTGTGGGTTTTATCTCCTGCTTTCAGGAAGAAAAGGGGAGATCAGAGTGCCCTTGTTGCATCTACTGTTTTTCAAGTGCCTTAAGCTCAAAATAATCCATATGCCCAGGTGGCATAATTGGGGTGTGGGGGGTGTATATTGTGCCATTCCTCAGTACCAAGTATATTAAAGAGTTAGCTACTGGTGATTAGTGAGTGCATAAAGATCTGTGCTGTGTTCTCTATTAGCCATTGTCTTATCAAATTTTTTTCTTCTGAAAAAAAGATAAAATGTTTAGTGATGCACTTAGTCACTAAAACCCTAGTGTGAATTATTACATTTGGTGATTCTTGTCCAGACTAAAAGCACTGAGGGACCTAAAAATATGGTAGAGGAGAGGGAAAAAAAGTCAGAGTACAGCGTAGTACTACGTGTTTCCCTGAAAATAAGACCTAGCCGGACAATCAGCTCTAATGTCTCTTTTGGACAAAATTTAATATTAGACCCGGTATTATATTACATTATACTATATTACATTAACCCAGTCTTATATTATAGTAAAATAAGACTCTAAGTTCTTATATTAATTTTTGTTCCAAAAGACGCATTAGAGCTGATTGTTTGGCTCTTATTTTCAGGGAAACACAGTATATAAGCAAGAAAAAAACCTTTACCGTCTTAAGATCAGTGACTGGAGTCTGTGAATTAAACTGACAAAAGACAGAGTAAGAGGTAAACAGATTTATTTTCTACGTACACAGGGAGCTTCACAGAAAAGAAACGAAAACCCCAAAGACGTGGTTAGACCCAGGGCCTTATATACCATTTTAACAAAGAATAATAAAGACTATACAGAGGAAAAGTGGGGGTGGGGTAAGTTTTAGGAAAATTGCTAAGAAGTATATGGTAAATAAGGGGTATTTAGTAGGTTTGTTATATAGTCTCAAGTCATCTGAGGTGATAAAAGTTATCTCAAGAGACATACAGAAGAGAATAACTTTACAAACAAAAATTTCCTTTACAAATGTAAATTTCCTTTACAAAAGAGAAATTTATGCCCTGGTTTTAGGCAGAAGAGGGGAAGGCAGAGACTTCCTCCTGTTTCTGCTGTTTCTTAATTGCCTTTAGCTCAAAATAACCCTCATGCCAAAATGGCATATTTCAGAATGGCATATCCTGATCTCCTTCATATGCAAAGGTGAATAGCATGCTGACCTTACCCCAAAGAATTTATGCAAAAATGAGTTCATTAAATTTCCCTGGATTTGATATTCTAGAAGAAAGAATGATGGGGGAGTGCAGGGATCACACATAATGCTCTCTATTTCAGTTATGAGGCACTTGCTATGGTTTAACCAAAATAATATCAAATTAAGTTAAGTTTATATAGGAATGCCTCATTATCCCATCCTGAAAAATATGACGCATAGTAAGTTTAGTCCTTTCCCCAAAATGGATTAGCTAATTTTTGGGATGACAGGAACTATAAATCCATTTTTAATGGGAAAAATAAGGTGTTCCCAGTGTCTGAAACTTCCAGCCAATTTCCACAAACATCACTAAAACACCCTTAGACATCTACATGATAATGCATGAAGGAGTCCGGCATGCTACAAAGCATTTAAACACCAATTATCTAATTATTTAACACTTAATGAACTCATTAGTGGGTATTTGGATGCAGCACTTGATGGTATTGTACGGAATGAGATGTGAATTACATTTTTCCTTCTTCATTGCCATAAACATAAAGTGTAATCTAAGTAAACAATGAAGTGATATGTTAAAGATATTTAAAAGTGCAAATAAGACTCAGAAAATAAAATAAACAAGACAATTATTTTGGAATGGCTACTGCTTGAAGAGTTGCCTGAGTGAAGTTTGATGGCAAGAGGCAGAGTCCATCTGTGGTCACTTGCTTTTCGGAAGTGAGAGAAGAGAAGGTGAGAAAGAGTAAAGAAGGCATGCATCATCACGTGAGGTTTTTGTCCTAAGGTACACTCTTCTAGACAACTTGTACACACCCAATTTCCTCAGCGGCTTTCACACTATCTTAAAAGACATTTCACTTAATAGTAAGGAGAAGATGAGAGCAATAACACAATAGGTTTCATCAATGCAAAAACCTGATTCTGTTCAGATGAAAGGAATCTTGCTCAGACTTCAGGACAGCTTAACTTTTGCTGGCTTGTATGTGGAATGATTACAGCAAGTTGTAATTCAGATAATGAACCGCTTCATGCAGGAACTTCTTAATTCAGGAAACAGGGGTTTGTGAAATGGAAACCAATTTGTGTAATAAAAAGAAAAGCAGATACAGTCAAGTGCCTAGAAGCTAGAACACTCAAATTTTTAAGAGGGTTTGAAATAGAATAACATCCAGGGAGCTACAATTCTTCAGTCTTTATACTGCACCATCACTCTAATATTAATACTTTGTTTTAATCCTCTGAAGTTGTTTAGGAAAAATAAATGCAATGGTTATCTGGAAAAACCAACTTGACCTCTATTTTTAAACGATTGCTCAAGATTTAGCTATTAACCATAAACACTGAATTGTATAAACTGGTACCGCCTACGTAATGAACCAGGCTTACATATACCTGTACAGGACAATGTTTTCCAGTCTTCTGGGACTCACCTTCCTCCACTCCCTACAAGGAGAACCGTGCCTCCCCTCATTTGGATGGGTCTGTAAATCCCACCCCCCGGCTGCCCTGTTTACCACAGGGAGGTCCATGACCACGTCCCACACAACTGCAGTGACAGTTGGAATGACGGCTGGCTTTAGCCATTGGTCTCGGAGTGAGCGCCTGCCCAAAGGTGAGTCTTTCTGAGCCTTTCTTTTCCAGCGGTTCCTCAAACTGAAGGTGAGAGAAAGAGTTCCCTTTCCTTTGGCACCGCTAAGCCTTCCTCAGCGATCGCCCTGTAACACTGGAGCTGCCTAGAGCTATTACCATCCAAGAAGCCATCTGAAGTGACCAAGGATGAGTGATGACAACAAAAGAAGCCGAGACTTAAGGCAGAGAAATGGAAGAGACCGTCCTGACACTTCCAGGTGACTCTGAGGTCAACCCCACTCTTTCTTTCCCTATATCAAGAGCCACCAAATTCCCCTTTTTAGGCAAATGTTTTTGAGTTCAGTTTCTGTCACTGCAACCGAATAAATTCTGACCAATATACCTAGATGTCCAACAGGGTTGGCTAAGCAAACTACAGTATACACATAGGCTCAAAATTGTGTGGGGATTAAAATGATCTTACCAAAGTATAACTTTCAATAAAAATTAAATGAATGGATGTCATGCAAAGACGATCTGATATGTAAAGTAAAAAACACGCTAGTTACAAAACAATATTCACAGCACCAACTAATTATATTAAAAGTAGTGATAACATTCTATTGGTGGTTTTCTTTGTTGTGGTGTTGAGACAGATGATTTTTTTAATCATTTTCCATATTTTACAATTTTTACTTTTATAAGAAGAAAAATGATACTGAAAACCAAGCCTTTGGGCCAATCTTTTTACAGGCCTACATACAAATTAAAACCTAGTCCCACCGATTTCACTTCAGATTTTATCATGCCCCTTTATTTCCAAATAAGCTTCCTTTAACATGATAAAACCCCATCCTTTTTCTTTTTCAAGCATTGGGACTTTAAAAGATGACATTTATAAAGATGGTAAATAATCAGCACCTTCTGCCAATGCAGTTTATGGCTCTTTGGCCAGTGCCGCAATGCACAAAAGAAACATTTGATCTAAATGAAGTCACGCCATAACTTTCCAATTATTTTTCTCCATAGTAACACATATAAAATATGAAAAATGTTTATTCAAGTTTTTTTCCTTCTCTTTCATAACGATTTCAAAAAGCCTTAAGTGTGTTTTATGCCTCCTTAAAAATTTCACCCTGTAGATGGGGTTCATTTTACCGCTGAAGTCTGAGGCTTTGCACCAATAACCTGACTATTATTGCATTCCTGATGAAAAGTACTAATAGCTTAAAATGTTTCTTTATTGAATTTTTTTCCTCCATGAACATGACTCTGAAAGCTTTGGAAAGCATTTCTAAAATAATGTCATATGAAAATTCAGCCTTTTATTAGACTGCAGACCACAGAAGAACCCCATGGACTTTTCGTCTAACATAGTTTAACCCCTTCCTTCAAGAACTGAAGAGTTGGAGTGGTTTAATAGGTCGATTTAGAGGCTTCTATGGCTCCAGTAATCCTCCTTTCATCAAAACAATGGCTATAATTAATATTTATGATTTTTCCTTTCACCTCACAGGACTTCACAAGTGGTTATCACAGGACTCCTGATATTCACTAAAGGACTGCTTAGGCCAGTAGAGACATTTACAGTCTCCTCAAGTATACTCCAAAAGGATGTGGCTACGAAGGAGGGTTGGTGGTGACAGGACCGATTCAACTCCCCTTTACCAAAAGAATGACTCAGGAATGGACCCTCAGTCCTCCCATACTGATACGCCAAAGCCTGCATGGCCATTTCACGTCTTCCCAGGATGTCCCACTCTGATGTCATACAGGGAGAGGTGAATTACAGCCCAGGCCTCTGACCTCTCCCCTCACCCCTTCCTACCCTCCATCATCACGGTGAATGATTTTTTACATTTTTACAAGGATTGTTTAAAAAAGAAGAAGAAGAAGAAGAAGAAGAAGATGTGACAGAGATTGTACGTAGCCTGCAAAGTCCAAACAATTTATTTTCTGGTCCTTTACAGAAAAAGTTTGCCATGCCTTTAGAATCTAAGACACAATGACAAAAGTTCAACTGTAAAACTTTTGCAATTCAAGCTATAAACACTGTCTAACACTCATGAGAGTGTCATGCAGGCACTTGGGCGTACTGTACACATAGATACACTGCGCGCAAGCACATTTCAGGTATCACCACCATTATTCAGTCAGCACATTGTTCTGGACTGACAGGATGCAGCCCTGACAAAGGCCAAGTTCATGTACCAACATGCACATCTGAACACTATGCACACACAGGCTATTCATTAACCACTAGGATCATTAAGTACTCCTGCCAGACTAGACAGCACTGAAAGGGAAGGATGAGAAGGAACAGGAAACCCAGCTGCTGGAGCACATGAGGGGAGACCTGCAGGCAAGATGGAGCCCATTCAGGTTACGATCGAACCAAACAGATCACCAGCAAAATAGCAGCATGACCGCCCAGCTATACACCTTTTGTCTAGCTTTTTAGCTAGTTTTATCAGCTGTTTATGTCATAGGTATTCACAAGCCCTACCTATCCTTACCACCAATGAAGGTAACATTATCAGGTTCCTAACATATAGGTAACAAATTTTGTGTGTCTGGAGGGAAGACATTGTGCTAAATTTTCTACATGTATTATGTGCTTTAAGCTTCCAGTAAGACAGACATTGCTATCCTCATTTTACAAAGACTCTGAGTGGCACACCCCACATAATGGAAACCATCTGAAGTAAATTTAGTGAGTCTTATGGGAATAGTCTATTCACGTCAATCTTCCTGCCAAGTTCATTGGACATAGATCCCACGTGGCAGATGTTTCCATCAAGAATCCAGAATCCTATTGGAAACTGAATCTGATAAAATTTAGAAATTGTTCTTTGTTATTCCTATCTTTGGAATGGACAGTCAAAAAATTACTCAACCACACAAATGTGCCCCATGTGGAGAGGATGCTATCTGCATCATGGTTTAAAGGCCTGTCCTCCTCTAAACCCTCCAGTGGAGACCCAAGCACTGGCTAAAGGTGAATGGAAGGCAGAAGAAATTAACTAAACTAAACCCAGGGCCAGAACCAAACTACGGGGACTGTTCACCCATTTTGAAAAGGGACCTAAGACCAGTAGTTTGTGGGTCTGAATGAATGCCCCCTGACCCTTCCACCTTCTCTTGTTTCTCCCACCCAGAAATACATCAACATTCACACACACACATATGCCATGCATCTGGACAACACTGGGCATTTTGAAAGTGTGGTCCATTTCTTACTCTGGCATGTTGTTAATCTTTGTGTTTCTCTAAGCCCAAACGTGATATCGATGGTGTTTGGCCTGTTTTCAGCTCCTACTAGATAACTTTTCAGTTTTTGTGGGGAATTCATGCAGAGAGTAAGAGCCCCTTCAGTAACATGGGAGATATTGGGGTTTGCTCCTAAATTCCTATTTAATCCATCGCTTAGCTATCCAAAGGAACTAAGAGCAGCATGAATTCTTGACTCTTAGAATTAAAGCTGCGTGACTCGAGAAAAAACAAACTTAAAAGAAAAAGAAATGTTCCCCCATCCGCTTTTCTGGACATGAGGCTGGTTCAAAGAAAACTTCTAAAATGGGCAGAGCTTGCTTTGACAGCCACATATCCTCCATCCTTCGACCCTGTCCCACTTCCTGAGACTAGACGTTGCTCCTTCGTCCATCGCTGCTCTGAGGCTACCATGCCAGCCAAGTGTCCCATTCTCTCTCCACAAGTCCTGAGCTCCTTAAGTGTAGACAGCAAGTCTTATTCACCTTCGCATCCCTAAAACCTTCCACGGTCATTGCCACACAGTGACGTTTATGTCCATTTCTACTCTCCACCATCAAAATTGCAGCTCCTTCAGCGTTGCTAGTCATTTACCTACATATAATGGCAGGTGAGAACATTACACTTAAGTCATTTTGTACTAGAAATGGGATTAACACTTTAAATTCATTATCTGATTTAATCCTTTTTTCCCACTACTTTTCATTATAGAACATTTTAAACCTACTGCAAAAGTAGAGATAAGAACACTGCCATTCCCAATAGTACCCAACCCCCCACAACCATCAACCCCTGTCCGATAAGTTTCATCTATACCCCTTATTCACCCCACTCCCCTTCCCAGTGGGTTATTTAAAACAAGTCTAGATACTACAGCATCTCACCTATATTTAATGCTCGCCCTCTCTTTTTTTGTTTTGTTTTGTTTACGTCAAGCATTTATTTGTAAGTTAACTGTGGAACTGGTTCTTTCAACCCAACTGTTATGAATTTCTAAATATAAATAGTACCTCAGTCTTTCTTCAGTCATGAAGGATTAAGCCATAAAATAAATACAATTAAGTTATATTTAATCACCTCACAAGTAACAGGGATAAAGAAAGATTTTGCTTTATGTAAACTACTTAAATCTGAGATATTTCACATTACTTTCCCATTTCTCTCATGGCTATTACAGTTTTAAGGCTATTACACAAATATGCATATTTTTTAAGATAGGAAAAGAAACAAATATAACAAAATGGATAATACTTCTTTTATATACAAAGTTTTCATTTTGTGTTAAATGCTTTAGTTTAATCTTACATCCTAATCATTCTCTGGTGGGGAATCTGCACACTGAATATTAAATTACATGGTGATAAGTATAATATTCAAAGAGACAAAAATAAAAAGGCACAGAACAATCATCTTTTAATATGACAGATTTTAAAAAAAACCCTTCACATGCTCAATCCGCAGAACTGAAGTCCAAATTAAATTACGTCATTTTTATATTTAAAATTCTTAAGCTTTGAAAGTTATTTTTAAAAGCCAACAACTGAATATTATCGACACGCTGTATTTCAAATTATAAATACATAGTAACCACTTATATTCTCTCCCTAATTTTTTTTTAAGAAAGGTTTGGTCATCCTGATTTTGCAAAAGAATTTTCTCAGGTGAGTGAATCACTCAGCATCATGTAACTGCTAAGTGATGGAAACAGATTTGAACCCAGGCTGCATCAGGGAAAAATACATTTTTCTACATATTATTGACTCCCCAACCTTCCAAGAGACATGTGCTTTCTTAAAATATGATGTTTTCTAATCTAAATAAATCTCTGACTTGGTGGATCTACTTTCTCTACCCAGGTCAGTTTCTTAACCCCATCCCACTTCTGAACCCACAAATTTTCCAGGAACTCCAAGTTTTTCACCAAGAACACAACTGTGGCCAGAGTCAAGAGCTCGGGCAGTGGCTGTGGTGGCCGTTTATTATGAGTATTTTCTGAGTGAGATGACTTGTACACATTCAATCCCATAGGTAGGAGGAAAAACAAAACCCTCATTAACCAAAGAGGATTCAAGGGCATAGGATTCACAGTCAAAACTACAGTTTAAACAAATCATCATAGCTGAGAACCCTAGGGGAGAAAAATTCATCACAAAGAAACTAATGTCTTTTAAAAATTAGATTTATTTATGCATCTAATCTGAAGTCCATCACCTCAAAGCATCCATGGTTAAATTATGAATCTTAGACTGGCTCGGAGGCCAAATATCGGTAACAAGCCAAATCCACCGACAGTAGAATGGATTAAAATCTGTGGCATAGTTAGACTGTGGAATATTGTACAACTACCCACAACAAAATGGACAGATCTTACCTAATGTTGAGCAAAAACAACAAATCAGAAGAATAATTCATTAGAATATTCTTGATAGAAAGTTTCAGGTAAAACTACACAATGATAGAACAAGAGAGAAGAGGAGGGAATTACCATAGAATTACAATAGTGGTTATCTACCTACGGCAGGAAGATTGCAACTCCATGAAGATGCGTGGGAGGTAGGGGTTGGGGGTGGGGGTGGATTTTCAGGTGTTGGTGATGTTCTGTGTCTTGAGTTGCACGGTGATTACACAGAAGTGCAATTTTTCACCATTTGGTAATCATACATATGTACTAAGTTCTTTTATGAAAGTTATCTTATATTTCACAATGTAAAATGTTTTAATTTTTAAATTGCAAGATTTTCCCCATAATTTGATTTCATAAAGCTGCCGGAAGGAAAGAAAAAGAATGAAGTTACTAAAAGTACTCCTAAGGCAAAGATAAGGAAATGTGCCTCTATTCTCTCCTTTAGATTCGAAGTTGCACTGAGGCCCATGGTTGCAATTCTTAACCCACAGTGGATGTTAAATAAATATTTGATGATGTTGAGGGCTTAAGCAATGATTTATGTAAACATCAGCAGCTGCTGCACAGAACATATTCTCATGGCCCAATTTTAAATTGACCAGAGGGATCTCACCGTGTAGAATATAAGAAAGTCTCATTAACTTGTCAAGTTGACAGAGTTTGGGAGCTTGTTTTGTTGTTACAAACCCAGTGATTGCAAAATAAGCATTCTCATATATGGTCAGTAGGTCTGTAAATTAGCACAACATGTAAGAATTGCAATTTGGCAATATTCATCAAAAGCCTTCAAAATAACATCTTTTGACTCAGCAATTGCACTTCTAAGAATTAATCCTAAAGAAGTAGTCGTGGAGTTTGTATGCAAAGATTTAGCTACAAGGATATTTGGAATAGCATTGGTCAGAAGAGCAAAAAATGGGAAGCAACATAAATATCCAATAACAGGGGAGTTGTTAAACAGACTGTGGTTCCCCTTCAGTGGAATTCCGTGCAGCCATTAAAGCTATATGGCAGAGGACTATTTTAAAACATGAAAATATGTCTGTAATATACTGGTATTGTAAAAATCTGGTTACAAAATTCTATGTACAATTTAATGTAGGTAGGTAGACAGCTAGATAGACAGACAGATATGCAAATAGATAGATGATAGATAGATATAGAACCAAACCACTGCAAAACTTAGCAGCTTAAAACAACTATTTTGTGCTCTCTCTCTCTCTCTCTCTCTCTCTCTCTCTCTCTCTCTCTCTCTCTCATCTGTGTGTTGCTGGACATGTCTGGGCTAAGGTGAGCTGTTCTTAGGTTAGTCTCATTTGGAGATTATTGTACAATGACCCTCAGCCCGCTTCACCCAGCACTTTTTCAGTGTTAGCACTCCACGTGCAGGAAACTCCCCTGAGTCCTGAGCAAACTGGGACAGTTAGTCTCAGACTAGCTGCCATAGATGTACACTCAAAACGACAACAGTGACCCTAGGCAGTGGGATATGGGTGAAATGTATTTTCTTTCATTCCCCTTTTCTACATTACATCTTATCTATGCATGCTTCTAAAACAACTTTTTAACTAAAACTTCATTACCTATATTGCCAATAATTTATAACCCTTTTAGTTCAGCACCGGGCAAAAGCTAACTTTTGTACCACATATAAAGAAATTTAGTGATATCAATACGATTGTCTGGAAGACGTTTAAAACCTTGCAGCATGGGTCAGTAATTCCCATCCTGTTTCCTGCCCCACCCAGCTTCAGGTATGACACACTCCCATCAGTGACCTCGGCTCACCTGGCAGCGATTCTAAACCAGGTGCTGAGGGAGGAGAACTGTTGGGTTTAAAAAGCCCCTGAAGTAAGCCCAATGTGTTTGGCTCATGTCTGTTTAAGAATAATTAAAGGTGTCAAAAAAAAAACAAATCCAACCGTGTACATTTGAAGGTCTAATGGGCTTTAGTAAGCCATTCATGAATCGGGCAGTGTCCCATCTAGCAAGGAGAAGGGTGCCCAGGGGATTGGAACAGTTTTTATATGAAGAAGGGTGTGGCAAGGGATTTAGTAGCAAAATAAAAGAAAGGATTATTTTTAGACCAGGACATCTTGTTTTGGAGAGGAAAGGGAAAGGCAAGGGTTTTATCATGCAGATTGCCTCTTCTTCCTGTGGGGGAAATAAACAGGGCCCACGTGACAAATTACCTCATTGTTGGTGATCAGAAAATTCCAGACAGCTTGATTAAGATGACATTTCTGGTGAACTTGGAAACTGCAGTTAAATCATGTATTAGTAAGTCTAGGCTTGGTATGATGAGTTTTAGCACAAGTGATGCCATTTTGGGCCTGTGATTTTTCTCTTTAACAAAGCCTTTTTTTACAGTCGAGTTTATTTATTCAAAACATATTTTTAAAATACTTTAAACAGCTTTTCCTATTCCATTCCAAAGTTATTTTTATTGGTTTCAATTTATGAAATCTTACTTCACATGCTAGCACATTCATTCTAAGACCTCACATCCTACAATACAAGTCCATTAAAAACTAGTGTCATGTTTGAGGGATGTGGGCTGACCTTGGTGGGGACTTCAGATGTTTTATGTAGTCTAACATCCTTGTTATATACATTCTTCTTTCACCAGTTTGAAATGTTCTGTTTTCGCTATTCATTAGTTAAGTAGCCACAGGCTAAACTTATTTCCTTTCTAGAATGAATGTTCTCATAAGTTTAATCAGTCCAGAGTTAAGATAATAAACTTAGCTGGCATTCTCCTCTCTTAGCAAACAAACTTCAGCCTTGTTTTTCCTCTCTCTCTAAATTACGCACATGCGCGCGCACACACGATTTTGTTTTCTGGGAACTTGACTTTCTGCATAAGAGATTTCTACCATAAGAGAGTCCCCCAATGCCCCTAAAAGCATTAAGAGGTGAACAGTAAGCTGTGATGGAGATGGGGAGAGAAGCAGACATCATATTCTTGTTCTACCAGTGCACTAATCATTTTACAGTACGTGGACGATTTGGTGCTAAAGCCATAGCCTATTCAGAATCAGCTATTTCTCTTCCTATGCCATAAAGCCACATAAGATCCTGTGCACTGATAATTTTAAAAAATAACAGCTAAGTTTTCCTGACTAACCAGGCTGTGTAATTCTTACTGGTGTGGCAAAAACACATTCAGCATTTCACAATGGGATATTCTCTTCTCTGAGGTTCATGAAAGAATTTCATTCCAGCTGCATTTGGGGTTATACCCTAGTTGCCTGGGCAATAGAAGATTAAATTAGGAAAAGGATATTTTCTTAAGTAGCATTTGACCCTCCCTCCTGGAGTTACCTTGTCATGTCTTAACAGATTTAATTTGCACTAATACTGAGAACAGGTCCTGGCCCTCTGGAAAGCAGCAAATGTGGGAGCTGTATCTCCTTCAGCCTGAGCTTTGGCAGGACAGGCCACCTTTGCTCAGGCTGTGCCTCTTAGCCTACTGAGGTCTCTACTTCGAATCCCCTACAGTTTGCTAGGGCTGTAACTAGGGCTAAGGAAGAAGAAACCAGTACCTTCAACAAACCAAGAAGCACTTTTTCTTTGTTTCACAAAAGCCTGATCAACTCTCAAGGAATTAGCCTCACCCCTTTTCAAAGGCAGAACTGACACAATGGAGGGGAGGAGGGCTGAGCCATAAAACACTGAACCATTTTATTGAAGCTTATCTCAGATGTCCTCAAACTTTGTGTAACACATGGGAATCGCACGTAAATAGAAAAAATGTGGACTGTGAAGGGTGCCAGAAAGTCAGTGGGGAGAAAAGTAAAATGTTGGTTTTCTTTATATGAGACTTTCAGTTAAGTTTTACTTTCTTTGATTGAGCTTTGATGTCTTCAGATATTTCAAGACGCATGTATGCCTGTTGTATAAGCTCATATATAACCTTAGCGTTGAAAAAGATCGTACAGGTCACCTAAATCAGTATTTCCCAAATACTGGTGCATGCCAGCATCACCGAGGTGACCTTGGTCAAAATACAGATGGTTCCCAGGTGAGTCTGTGGCACCCAACATTTGGGACTTGCTCATCTAGTCCCAGTTCCTATCTCACACAGGCACCTTTATAGAGTTTCTGACAGCACATTCGTCATTGGCTCTAGTGGACACGTTCAAGTGATGTGAAATAATATTGGACAGTTGGTAAATAATAGAGGTTCACAAAGTACCCGGACATGCAAAATATGCCTTTCTTGCCATGTATGTAGATGTCTAATGTCTGCATAGGACCTTCCGCATATGACTAAATAGAAAATTGTTATTTAAATGAATAGGAAATGTATAAACTGTTTTCAGTTTTCTTTTCAAAGCAAATCTGTCGTTATATGAGAACTTCTTCCCAGATTAGCATTTGCTAAGCATGCTGGATACAGAGCAAGATTTGTGAGAATCATCCATGCTTTTATTTACCACGTGTTTTTAATCAATTTGGGTATTCTAACTTATGTAAATTAGTCTAACAGTAGAATCCTAAACAATTTGATTCTGTTCCAGTTATTCTTCCCACCTGTTGATAATGGGGAGCATTGGTTCTTTAATTCTGACATGGATTTATATTATTCAATCGAATATAGGTAGTTCTTGACTATGTTAAGCCTTGTATGAATTCTAGAAATTATGAGAATTAGTTTTTTATGTAAATTAAAAATTGTTTATTTTAATAAATGTGAATTTAAGCGTATGAAATGAGTGCAGGTGTTTTGTGGTTACTACACGCTGATCTGACAACAGTTGTTAGTCATTTCAGCAAAGAGCCCACCTGTGAATCTATCAGCTGGAACTTTTCATTGCCTCTAGGCTACCTGGCTGCCATGCATTTATTCCCAAACACCAGCAAGCCCCCCCAGTTGTCATGCTGTTGTGCAGATATTCAGAAGCCCCATACATGCCTTGAGAAGGACAAGCTTACACGGTGCTGACACTTTCATTTTTGTTGCTTTGTTTTGGAATAAATACAGTAAAAACCCATATGAGACTCACACCTAGCTTTTCCAGGGATTTGGTTATATTGCAGATTAAAACACAGCCCCTGTGTAAGTGCTAGTGTAAAGCGAGCTCTCTCACTGTGCCAAGAACATGGGTGTTTTCTCATCTCCGGACAATGGGTTACAATGGGATTTTACTGTCTCAGCACTAGCTACTTAACAGCGCAAGTGCTGGTTAAGCACAGGCTTAGAGCTGACCCTGCTTTTCCTGACCATTAGCTTTCTGGGTTTGCCTGTATAGCTGGGGATCTAGATGCCTGCAAAAGAGCTATGTATTTTTTATATCACATCCATATAGGACGAAGAGTCTGTTACCACAAACCACCTCAGATTTTTACCACCACCAGGTGTTGCCTCTGTCAACCCATCTCCTGTCCTCCAAAGTAACCTGCATAATGACAGCCAAGTATGATCAATTAAGCTCTGCTAATTGCATGCAAAACATGAATTTGGGTCCCTAACTTCACACCATGCAGAAAAAATTAACCCAAAGTGGATCGTAGACCTAAATGAAAGATCAAAAATTATAAAATGCTTCAAAGAAAACTGAGGAGTAAATCTTTGTGACCTTAGGTTAAGCAACGATTTCTTAGATATAACACCAAAAGCACAAGCCATCAAAGAGAAGACTGGTAAGTCAGACTAAATCAAAAGGAAAAATATTTGTGCTTCAAAGGACACCATCAAGAAAGTGAAAAGGCAAATCGCAGACTGGGAGAAAATATTTACAAATCAAATATCTGATAAGGAACTTATACTCAGAATATATAAAGAATTCTTACAACTAAATAATTAAAAGGCGAATTAGCCAATTTCAAAAATAGGCAAAGGATTTGAATAGCTATTTCTCTAAAGAAGATAAGTGAGTGGCCAAGGAATATGAGGAAAGATGCTGAAACTCATTACTCATTAGGGAAAATCAAGTCAAAACTATTATGAGATACTACTTCTTGGATAAGATGGCTATAATCAAAAAGACAGACAATAGCAAATGTTGGCAAAGACGTTGAAAAATTGGAACACTCATACATCACTAGTGGGAATGTGACTGGTGCTGCTGCTTTGGAAAACAATTCTGCAATTTCTCAAAATGAGACACATAGAGTTACCATATGACCAAGTAATTTCATGCAGAAGTATACACTGTACTCAAGAGAAATTAAAACACAGAACTACACAAAAACTTGTACACTAATGCTCATAGTAGCTTTATTCATAATAGCCAAAAAGGAGAAATAATCCAAATGTCCTTTAATGGATGAATGGATAAATGAAATCTGGTCATCCATACAATGGAACATTATTTGGCCATAGAAAGGAATGAAGTACTGATGTCTGATACATGCTCCATCAAAAACAATGTGCTGTGTGAAAGCAGCCAGGCATACACACACAGCCACATATTGGGTATGATTTATTTTAAATATTCAGAATAGGCAAATCTGTAGAAAGAAAGAGTAAATTAATGGTTGCCTAAGGCTGGGATGTAGGATGGGGCAAGTGGGGACAAGATGAGATGTGACTGATGATGGGTACAAAGTTTCTATTTGGGGTGATGAAAATGCCCTAAAATTTCATATGGTGATGGTTTCACAACTCTGTGCATATACTTAAAACCACTGAATTGTACACTTTAAATGGGTGAACTTAATGGTATGTAATTATGCCTCAATAAAGCTGTTAAAAAATACAGAGTGACCATGTCATTTATCATCCAAACTGAGACACTTTTGAAAGTGCTAAAAATGTTAAACCAGACAGGATCCCAGGACACCAGGTGTAAACCTAGACTGTCCCAGGCAAATGGGGATGTAGCATCAGTCTAGGTTTTAAAAACTGCCCGGAAATAGAATGTATTGAGGGGATAGAGAGAAGAATAGTCTAGAAAAGTCATACGAGACCAGACTGTGGAAAACTTTCAGTGTCATCCTGAGGGATATGGTCAGAGGCAACAGATAATTCTAGCAACAGAGTAAAGAACTGACAGAAGAAGTATAAAAAGTGGGCTTAAAACCAGTAGAGAACATGTTTCCAAGGCAAGCTTAACGGGGGAAACATCTAAACTAGGACATGGGCTATAAGGATGACAAGAAACGGACAGATTTCAGAAATATTTCGGGTTAGAAAGTCTGAAGGCTTTTGCTAAAGGGAGTTCCCAAAAACAAAAACAAAAAAAGAATCTTCAGTAATAGCAGCATCCCTGAAATAAGCATAGAGCTTTCCACAGTCATTCTGTCATGTTTCGTCCCCCACCAACTCGGCACACGTGCTGGGCCGGTGCTATGCATCCCAGGGCATCACCTTGTGTGCACTCACTGCTTTATGAAGTTGTTTAGTGTTTAAAAACTGCCCTGCACTCTCCATGTTTCTGCACAGGATGCTGGTTTCTCCTTTCAGAGAAATGGAGGAAAAGCAGGTCAACGGGGGTCCGAGTGGGTAAGTTAGGTTTTCTTATTTGTTTGTTGTTCTGTTTTGTTTTTCTTTGACAGTGGCTTACAACTGAATTGTCTCAAGCATTTAAAAACCTATACTGCATGCAAGCAATGTGGGAGTGGATATCCATAGCTATATCCATTTTAATAAAATTAACCAGGTTTAAAAATTAAATGATTTCATGATAATATGAACCAAGCTTTGCCATCCTTACACACTATCAGTGAAATAAACTGCAGCTTTGGGCTCACGTAAGTTGCTTGTACAAACGTAAGACATGCCTTACATCTGACCACCTAAGCACTTATTAATTGAAAGCCAGAGGATATGAGAAAAAATTATTAACTACTCCCCTGGCAGATAGGGATCAGGGGCTAGAGAACTAGAAAGAAATGGATTCAGAAGAGAAATCAATGAACCAAATCATCGCCCGGCTTCCAACAACGGGGCTACGGAATGAAATCTTTGCCCCAGAGGCTCATAAACCCCTTTGCTTAAATTAGAAAGTTTAGACTCTATTCCCAGCAAAGAAAAGACACTAGGGACTTAAAATAAGCAAAGTAAAAAAAAAAAAAAAAAACAGATTGTGATTTTTCATCCCATAATACAAACCAGGGGATGGGAAAGGCTGATAATGCAGCGGACACTTAACTCAGACTCCCCAAGGTCACAGGGCTCTCTTTATAATTGGAGTTTCCGGTAATCTGCAGCATCTTGCATTAGCATTAGATAAACAATAGAGGATTAACCAAGGAAAATGCTTGAATGTTTTGTGTAAAATTTATGGATGTTCAGAAGGTCCCACACCATCAAGTTTCAGACAAACTAAGCTAAAGTTGTATTTCACTGTTACCAGTTGAATGTATAAGAAAAGTTTGTGAAAATGAGATGATGGCCAGCTGTTTTTCATCTCCACCAAGAAAATAGGCTGAATTTGTTTTTACATACTAGGTTTGGACAAACAGGAGACACTTCCATCCACAAGTGGCCCATGAAAGACATTGCCCATCTTCATGAGAGAGTTTTAAAAGACAGATATGTGAGCCCTCTGGTTGGGTCATTTATTCGTGAGAAGAGAATAGCATACAATGACATGAGAAACATGAGTCTATGAATTCTGGCATGAGCAAGTAGAGTGATGAGCTTAAAGTGTGGCTGGCACTTGCCGCCCATGTTTGATGTGGTTTTCCTATTATCCAGTTACTCTTAAACTAGCTACTAACCCACTTCATGGTGAGAAAACCAACATGAGGACGAGTTCCGTCTTCAAAGTAAATTTTGAGATTATTACTCCAATTAAAACTCGAACTGGATCTTTGTATTGAAAGTCAATAAAACATTCAATACCAAAATGTATTTAGGAAAATAAATATGGATGAAGCCCAAAGAGTATTCTGGAAAAAAAGTGGCTGAAAGAGTTTAGGCTTGTGTTACTGATGCAGAAATGGATACTTAAATCAAGAGGACAAAATGGAAAACTGGAACGATGTCCAATTATTTGTAAGGATGTGATATGTGACAAAATAAACTCTTCCCACAAAGGAGTAAGGAAGGATTTTTTAACATATTGCTAGAGTAAGTAGATATCATGTTTCCCCAAAAATAAGACCTAGCCAGACAACCAGCTCTAATGCATCTTTTGGAGCAAACATTAATATAAGACCTGGTCTTATTTTACTATAATATGACATTGGGTATAATATAACATAACATAACATAACATAACATAACATAACATAACATAACATAATATAATATAATATAATATAATATAATATAATACCAGCTCTTATATTAATGTTTGCTCCAAAAGACGCATTAGAGCTGATTGGCCAGCTAGGTCTTATTTTCGAGGAAACACGGTAGTAAGTAAGGAAAAAGTAATTTAGATCCATACCTTATCCCACATAAAATAATTCATCTTACATGAATTTATACATTCATTCAACAATCAATATGGAGGGCCACAACTACACCAGGTATGAAAAACGAAAGATGCAGCTTCCGTCTTTAAGGTGCTCACAGTGTCATGGGGAGAAGGGTAAGTAGACAGAAAATTACCAAACAGCTTGACTGGCAGAGGGAGGTTCAAACTGCCCATTCCACTGAGGTTGAATGGATAAGTAGTTTTGCCAGGCAATGGCAGAACTGTAGTTGAGGATAGATTATTCCAAGATTCCAAGCAGTCTGACTAGAGCACAAAGTGGTAAGGAGGTAAATGACAGAAGCAAGAAGCGAGGAGAGGGTGCTGCAGGAGGCTGAGGCTGGGGGAAGGGAAGCAGACAAATCACAGCGGGCTTGTCTGGTCTATGAATTTTGAATTGTATCTTCAGACCTATGGGGTTACGTGGAAGGATTTTCAGAGAAGGGAGTGATCAGATATGCGGTTTAGAGAGCTCCGTTCACAGCTGTGTGGCAGAAGTTTGGAGCAGAGGAGGGCAAGCTATTCACCACTAGCTCAGTTGGTGGGTGAGGCAGTTTCTCTGAGGAGGGAGGGAGGAGAGCCTGAATTACAGCAGAGCCCCGGGAGGGAGATGAGGCAGGCAGGAGCTGTTCAGGGAGTAATCGTGATAGGCCTGATTACTTTAGCTTTTTTGTTTTTCCACACCTCTAGCGTTTTGATCTGAGTCAGATGGAGGTACCTACCATTCATCAGAAAAGGAAATTCAAGAGGGAGGGAGGCTTGGGAGAAAAAGGTGATAAATGCAATTCTAGACATGCTGAGTTTGAAAACCTTGTGGAACATCCAAGGGGAGAGGTCCATTTACAAACCCATTTTTGTGCATTTGAGAGTCATCTAGAAAATGACTTGTAGTCATGTGTACATTATGTTCATTTAAATATAAATATATAAAGAATATCTGCTATGTTCTGAACGCTGTTCTAGGTTCTGGGGATATAGCCAAACTCAAAACAGAAAAGCTCCCCCACCCAACCCCCCACCACAAATTCTAATGGTGTAAGAGGGGAAAGGGTGGGGAAACATACAAATATCAATTATATGTAATAGTTACGATAATTTCTGTGAAGAAAAATAAACTAAATTAAGAGATTGGAGAGTGACTGAGTGCAGGTAAAGGACCAGGACAGGTGAGGCAAGTGAGGTGCTCAGGGCACCAAATACAAGGAGGCACACATTCTCAGGTACCGACCCTGAATTTGCTTCATTTAATTTTCTGCCTGGATACCTTGCTTGCCTCACCCCAGTCCTGGCCCTGACTGGATACCTGCTATCTTCTATGGACAACCAGGGAAGATTTCATTTGAAAAGTGACGTTTGAGTAGAGAGCTAAATAAATAACGCTGGTATCCGCATATCTGGGGACAGAACATTCTAAGCAGAGACAACTGTATAAGCAAAGGCCCTGAGGCAAGAGGGTACATCATGTATTCAAGAAAGATCTCCAAGAAATCTCAACAATGGATAATGTACAGAAGAGATGAGAGCCAAAGACAGAACTCCCAGGAAAGCACAGATTAAGGGATGAGCAAAGGGGCAGAGCCTGTGAAGAAGACTAAGAAGGTCAGGCCTAAGAGAGGAGAAACATCAGGAGGGCGTCTTATCACCAGCGTCAAGGGAGGAGCTCTCCAAACAAGACACTGTCAGTACTGCAACCACTGCAGAGGTCAGGTAAGAGACCACAAAAATCTTTTAAACTTGGCATGTAGGAATCTGTCCTGCCTTTGGGGAAAACAGTTCCAGACTTAGAGAACTATCCTAAACAAAGTTCACACCCGAATGGAAGTGTTGATGCACTCTTCTTTCTGGTATGGAAGGTCACCTTGATTATTTTCATTTTGGGCAAACCCAAGCAAGGCAGAAACTGAAAATAATAGTTCAATTTGAACAGCTTCAACCCAGACATGAGAGTCTTACAGAGACTGATTCCTAACTAAAGCCTCAGAATGCCCATCCCAGCTGGCCAAACCTTCCCCCATCTACAGGGTCAGTGCTGAAGTGGCTTTCCCGATGGGAACGCACAGTCTCCTTCTCTGATCTCTAGCAGAGGTGCACGTTGGTCCTGTGTAACACTCTGTCCGTATGTGAATCCTGAGCCTTCTTCACCAACGGAATGGGGATGAAATCTTATCCCAGGCTGGTGAATGGGCACCATTTATTCACCATGAGTAAGCAGGAGGCCGCGGTTCAACTCAAACCAAAATTCTCTGCTAGATGGGGTACTTTCCTTTTACTGAATCCCAATGCTTTAGGAAATTTGTGGCTTCACAGTTTCATCACCAAAATTCACTTACCGACCAAAACGAAATAACAAATCAGTGAGTGCATGGGCTTTCACGGTTTAATCAGAATCAGAAAGGGAGACCATCGCTGCAGTAAAGAAGTCCCAACAAAAGGCTCATTACATAAAATCAAAAGAAAGCCAAGAAACTGAATATGCTCATACCTGCCCATGGAATCATAATAATAATAATGTTGTATTCCATTTTTCACCATTTGGAAGGAAAACATAACATTTTAAAACTCCAAGCATAGCTCTCTTTTCTTTAAGTTTTGAATTTCTAAACAAATTTGTCTACTGAACAAGGCTTAAAAATGTAAAAACACTGATCCTCCCACCCCCCATGTTTTTCACTAATTTCTCACAAGATACCTTGAAATCAGCTTAGACAGATGTCTCTGCAAAAAATATGAATTATAAGCCACACCTGCTAGCTGACACCTGATTCTGGCTCTTTCTTGCTCTAAATGGAAATGAAGCAGGAATTCATAGTTAAGGGTCAATTTATGGACTTGCGGCTGTGAGGAAAGAATGTACATGGATAAGAAACGGAAGAGGCTGCACTTGGCCACATAGAAAGCCTCTCAGTGGTAGCCTAGGCAGTAATTCATTCACAGATCCAGGTGTTTTGTGTATGATCTTAGAGCATGTCAGGACAACTTAAGGACAAAGCGACTGCAGCCACGTGGCAGGTAAGAGACAGTGCCTTTTAAGAAAAATAGAAACAGATTGTGAGCATTTCACATAGTCAAATGTTTGCATTAGAATTGGAAACCAAACAGACATCTGTCTCTTTATATGTGTATTAACATGCCCAAGATTGAAACACCTCAAGATTAAAATACTTCAATCTATTTCTAAACCAACCTTCAAAACCCCAAGACAATAATCTGCTTCCTGTGTAATCTGTGCTGAAGTTGGGAAATCATCTGATTGTTACCAGACAGTTGTCCATTCAGACTCTTCCTTGGATTACTATGGCGAGGAGAGTCCCGCGTGACCATGACTGACATGTTTTAAACAAAAGCTGCGACAAGGAAAGTAGGTCACATGTGTGGAGAGTTGGTAGACCTCATTTCAGACTGACTTGGGGTGTGTTCTAATATTCCAAGGTGGCCCCAGCCCCACGGAAAGTGGAGCCCTGGATACTGCCAGGAGAGTCAGAAAATCCATCTTGTGAGCTGTCAACGTGCTCAAGGGATTATGGGCAGTCTTCCACCTTTCTGAGATATTGCACGCATACGTGGACATTCCACAGCTAAATTACAGCTGTGGCAGCAGAAACACGTGTGCTGCCCGAGCCTCCGCATCCTTCGGCTGCGGGAACGCAAGTGGGTCCTTTGCTGCTGCGTGGCCCAAGAGGTCACTGAAAGCAACAGGGGACCCTGTGGACAGGATGTTTTCCCTTTACCACTAGTTGCACGTGAAGCATCACAGACCTCTGAATTTGATGTTTAATGTGAAAAATGAAAGGGAGGGGGCCTCTGCAAAAGGGATCCTGCAGGACTTTTGAACAAATTCCTCGGTTGCTCTGCCTGAGCTCCAAGGGGTCCCCACTGTTACGATGGCTTACCAAACGTAGCCAACTGACTTCCAGCAATTACATTTGGAGAGGAAAAAAAAATTGCAGAGGTGCTTGGGCAGGACTGACCCGACCCATTGGCATGCGGGGGGCTCTCCTGGACAGTGCGACAAGGGGGAACAGCAACAGTTAAAAGAGAGGACGACCTGAAGTAAATGAAAAAGCGCATTTCCATATTTTGAAACAAAGGGGTTCTGCACCATCTGTCCCTGTCTGGGTGCACCCGCCCCCCCACCGAGAGGATTTGCGAGGGATTCAAGTGCACCTTGCAGATTAAATAGTCACTCGGCTGCCTAAGCCCGGGGGCCCAGACAATGGCCGCGCGGAGCCCCTTCCTGCTTCCTTCCTGTCGGCTGTTCCGCCTGGCTACACACACTCAATGCGCGCCGCTCCCCGGTGGCCAGAAGTGGACTTGACCGGAGCGAAAACCAACAAAGGCAGATTCTGGTGGGAGCTGCGGAAGTGCTGGGCACCGAGTCAACAAGCGGGTCTCATTGAAATGCAAATGCGGGGCCGGGGCGGCGCCCCCTCCTGTCCCTTAACTTCTCACCCCGGAGCCCCCCGCCCAGCTGTGCAGGCTGAACCGCCCCGGCACCGCAGAGCCAGCCCGCCTGCCCACGCAGGCACCCCGGCTGGCCGTCCGCTCTGGGATCGCTTTACTTGCTGTAAATCACCATCTCATCACCGTGGTCGTCATCCTTACTCTCCCCTTGACCTACGAAAGTGTCCCTAGCCTTCCACGCAGGGCCCCCATTACTGGCCAAGGAACAGAAACATTCACTCCACTGAGTTTAAAGCAAACAAACAAAAAAAGGTTCCGAAGTTCCACAGTGGTGGTTAGCTTTTTCCCCCCGAAGTATTTACTCATTCAGCCTTAAGTATTTACTCACTTAAATTCTGTTCTCTTTCTTTTATCCAGAAAGAACCAGACTTAAATTCTTTCAGATGCTAGATATTTTTAGCTTAGAAGGAAGTTCTGGCTGAAGCTCTGTAAATGCTTAAATAAAAACAAATCCCAGTGGCATTTGGTTCCTGCCCACCCTGGCTCTTTGTTTCACTCTGACTAGATAGCATTATCAGCTTGGTGTTTATTGTGCGCTTTCCCTAAGGTTTGAAGGCCAGGCACGCACTGAACAAACTCCTATACTTAACAGAGCTAATAAAGGCCTTTTCTTCACAGAAATTAAAAGCCAATTCAATTTTTTTTAAAGTAAACTATGAGTTACTTGCAATAATTTAAGAATAAAACTAAACAGTATTTAAAGGTCACCTAAACCTATAAGATGACTTTCTACAAGATACATATTTGGCTGTTTTTCAAACTATTAGAAAGTAATCATTGATACAACTATAACAAATATAATGAAGTAAATACACGTATTTATTTAAAATTCCTTAACTATGTAAGTTTAACAGAGTCTGTTCATATTTGAACATATAACAGGTGTGTAATTCCCTTAACTACAGGTTATTTTGCTAAAAAGCAACTAAAAGAATATTTACACTCTACCATCTTTGATATTGCATGAGAATTTTAAAATTATGTGGTAAAGCAAAGTAGAATTTCAGTTAAAAAGAAAAAAGAAATTTCATAGTTGACAGTTTAAAGTTAGAATATTTCACACTTTTTAAGGAAGTCTCTCCTGTCCTTTTTTCCTTTTTTATTTATTTATTTATTTATTTATTTATTTATTTATTTATTTATTTATTTTGGTAGTGCCTCCTTATGCACCTACCCAACGCACTTGACTATGACCATCATCAATGGGGAAGAGCTGGCCAAAGGGAAGAGATAAAATCAGAGTGCGAGTTTGTTAATCCAAGCATATGAACAGCTGGATGCAGCCCTGTCTGAACCAATCCCCTTTTCAGTTATGTGACCAGTAAATTCCTTCTTTTGAGTAAGCCATTTTTATTATTTTTCTGTCCTTGGAGATCCAAAAGAATCTTGACCAGTACATTGCCACAGTGGGAAGAGGTAAATCTCACAGTAGATGATATTTATGTAACTGAATTTATTTGGGTTTTTACTATCAGTGCAGTTCATACTTCTTTCAGTAACAGGTTAATCAGTATAAATCTACCTTATGAACAGCATTCCACATCCTCTGCCTTTCACCTTCAATATATAATACATTAAAATAAAATACATGAATGGATTTTTGTTTTCTTTGGGGGTTTGAAAACTTCTCCCTTGGCAGTGCCCGTTGTTTAGTACAGAGTACTAAATGGGGGTTTAGGTGGGAAGGTTGAAAACTACCCAAGGGGTGAATGCTCTTAACATGTTTAATTTTGATTGTAAGTAGAAAACATATAACACATTGAAATTGGTTTTAAAAAATCTTGTCACACCTATTGAGAAGTTTAATAAGTTTGGAACTACATTAATAAATAAGAGACCGAATAGATGGTGAGAACTTAGAAAATGGTAGTCACTGAATAACAACCAGAAAAACTTCACTGAGAAAGTTATAGGAAACCAAACTCATTTCTCATCTGATAACCAAAGTGGCGATTTGCTCTTTGTTCCCAGAAATGGATGATAGAAGAAACATTTTTCAGGGATGCCGTGAAAAGAATTCTGCCTTGCAGTTAGACTGTTTTCTAGGTTCCGTTTCACTTTCATATCCTGATTTTATGATTCTAACTTTTTAGATGCAACAGATATAAACTTGCCCACAAATTAATTTCAATCTGATCATCTCTTTAGGATGTTGTTACCCCTCCCACACTTATCATTCATTCCTGATTATCATTATATCAGTACCATTATATTTGAATTGTGTTTACTTGGACCTGAAGAAATTAAATATTATTTTCAATAAAGTACAACCACCTGACTTGTTTCCAATTTTGGCTAAGTTCCTGTTGCTGTTTTTATTTGAAAATCTAAGAACAGAGGATTTGGATGAATGAAAATTAAGAGAAACTGCAGTTTATTTTTTCTAGTTCCTGTTGTTTGTTATTCTTGGCTGTACTATTGTCATACCTTAGAAGACTGGAAAAAAATGCCATTAGTTCTTTGTTTTGTAAATATTGACTTCTTTTCCTTCCTTGCTGTAATGTTTGACACATCTGCTTTCTATTTTTATATTTTAATTCTAGTACATTGTCAATAGCTCCTCTCTTCCTTTAAAATTCCTAGTCTTTAAGAAGAAATGACCCACAGTGAATCCGGCCTCCTTGACTCCCACCTGTCCTGCCCCTGCTATCTGCTGAGTTTAATCAAATGGAGAAAAGAGTCAGAGGCATGACAGCTCCTTTAACGAGTGTGAACAATAACTGTAAGTTGAGTACCTCAGCAATACATAACCTCCTTGTAGCTTGACTTCCTGTGCTATACACGCCAGAAGACTGAACTCCACATTTCCCTGACTCCCTTGCAGCGTAGGGGTCTGAATGAGATCTCGCTCCTGCCAAGCAGACATAAACATTCAAAACTCAAAGATGGAAATGAGCAATGTGAGCAGTGAACATGTAGAGGGAGATAAGATCTCCTAGAAGGAAGAAACGTCCTGTTCTTCCAGGGCAGCTGTGGGAGGGTTTCTGGAGTCTGGTTCCTATAGTTATAGGTTCCAAACGACAGAATGTAATACCAAGAACGTTTTCTTCAAAACACCTTTATGTGACTCAGCAGTCTCAAGGCTGCTCTGTTCCTCGCTGTGTATCAACCACCCAAGCCTGGTCCTCTGGCCCAGAGTCTCTAAACTACCTAGTATCTGCTTAAACCAACTAGAGTGAATTCTGATAAAGTAATTAGTAACAGAGGTGGCTTTTTCAAGTGAAAAGGATAGAAGTCTGAGACTGGTTGTCTGACTTGGTTGGATTTGAAGGTACTGAGGAGCTGTGATCAGGGGATGGGGCACAGTGTGCAAGTTGCCTGAACACCAGAAGCACCAGAATGCTTAGTGAGGGTGAGGTTTTAATGACCAAGTGCAGACACTGTGGAAAACAGTTTGACAGCTCCTCAAAAAGTTGAACGTAGAAGTACCATGTGATCCAGCAATTCATTCCACTCCTAGGTACAAACCCAAAAGAACTCAAAGTAGGACTCAAACAGATACTTGTACACCATTGTTCACAGCTGCATTCATGATAGCTAAAACGTAAAAACAACCCACGTGTCCATCAACATATGAATGGTTATATACATACACTGGAGTATTAGTCAGCCATAAAAAGGAATGAAATTCTGATACTTGCTACAACATAAATGAACCTTGAAAACACTATGTTAAGTGAAATAAGCCAGACACAAAAGGACAAATAGTATATGATTCCACTTACGCACAGAATCTAGAATATACAAATTGAAAAGACAGAAAGTAGAAGAGAAGTCACTTAGGGCAACTGTTGGAGGATGAAATGGGAAGTTATTGCTTAATGGGTACAGAGTTTCTGTTCGGAATGATGAAAAAGTTCTGGAAATAGTGATGATGGTTATACAACATTACACTTAATGTTGTACTTAATGCCACTTAATGCCACTGAACTGTACACTTACAAATGGTTAAAATGGTAAATTTTGTGTTATGTATAGTTTACCACAATTAAAAAGAACACCCCCAAATGACTACAGCAACCCCACATACGCAGAATCACCAACAGCTCTGACATCTCCAGCATGAAAATTATGATTGCATCACCAGAAAAAGAGCCCAACCAATTCACATGCTAGATGAAATCATGGCAAAAACAGAAAGGGTAGTAGAGGGAAGAAATTATAAATGTCTGTAATGAACTTGTAACAAGATGCAAAAGAAGAGAATGGTTTAACGTCATTATTTTCTTTCTAATTTTTTTAATCCATCTCCCTTTTCCCATTATCATAAATAGGGCTCATTAGTGATATCGATTCTATAATTTAGTCCCTTGGATATAGGATAAGCAAATGATATTGCTGCCTGAACTAAAATAGAAATCAACCTCATGGAGAGTAAGTGCAGTGATTGACATTTTCACGCCCCCCTTTGGGGAGAGTGCATCTGTGGGAAGAACCATTGCTATGTCCGTCAGGAGCGTGCTGCTCTTGCTATTATTGTTGGATGTTTAGCTATTGGAGGGTAAATAGGTGTTGAATAGTATAGGGAGAGACTGGGGCAGATATTGTAAGTTGTCTCACCCAACTCACACCTACTCAAACCCTCTTCCACCTTAACTTTCTGTACTATTGATGCTGGAAAGCTCAATACTACATTTGCAAGACTCTCTTTAATGACAGTTCTTCCAAACAGTCACACCCACCTGAGATTTGGATGTAGAAGTGAGCAGTGTGAAGTGCTAGCCAGACACACAGAGATCAGATCTCCTGGCAAGGACAGTGGCAGGTCTGGTTCTCCTGGCATCTACCCCTGGTTAAGCTTCCCCAGGAAGCAGACTCTGAAATGGAGGTTAGCATGCCGAAAGTTTATGAGGGTGCTCTCAGCATCTATGGAGGAAGGGAACAAAGCAGGATTGGGCAGAAGGCAGAGCAGGGCTGCCTTCAGTGCCATCTAAGGCCTCAGCGGACCCTACGGAAGCTTTGAAACTAGAATGGTCCTGAGCTGAAGCAGGGAGACCAGGCATCTTCAGTCAGGGCAAGGGTTCTGCTGAGTGGAGGGCAGTTCCCAGGCAGGTGGACAGCACATCTGTCAGCACGTCCAGTGAATGGGGGAATAAGTCATTCGGTCCTGAAGGCACATCAGAACATCCGCGAGAGCATAGCCCTGGCCTTTGGGGGCTTCCCATCTACACTGCCCCTCAGGATGCCTTGTATTAATCATGCTCTGTGGGTGAAGGCCCAGCTCCACCTTGACCTTGCCACTCCATCATACTTGCAACCAGCTTGCTTTTGATTTGTTCAGCATCACCACTTGGACCGTACTATTTCAAACCCTGTCATCCTTGCTGCTCTCAGAGAGGCCAGTTCTATAAAGCCATCTCCTATCATTAAGCCTCCCCAATAGCAGAAAAACGTCACCCAGTGTCTCAGTGACGCAAGTGTCCCCTCATCAGTGTGCAACTGTATGGAGCATATAAAATGTATTATTTTTGTGAATTGAGGTTTGCAAAACTAGTTGTTTACTAGCAGGGACGGGACTATGGCCACACATTTGTGAGACTGGTAAGAGTGAAGTAAAATACATGTTTTTGTGTGAAACTGAGAATAACAAAATTGAGTGATATACACATTTACCAAGCAACTTCTGGTTATCACCTAAGAGGTAAACAACTCCTGGCAAACCACTTCTGGTTACCACCTAAGAAGTAAACAAGTCCAAGGAAAAGAGGGTAAAAGCAGGACTCCAGAACAATGCTGTGAGCGGTCTGACTGGGCACTCCGGCTAAGATCCTCTACAAGGGGCAAGCCATGAAACTCTGAGACACTCCGACACTCCTCCCTGCAAGACCAGATTGCCTCAGACCCCTCGTGGGCCCAGTCACCTCTCCCAGGCCAGGGACCTTCACCACCTCAATTGACTCTGGGACTTGGTTCATTATTAAATTCGATTCTATTCTGTATAACCTTCTGTGCTTACCAGAGCATTGGCCTCTGGAGGGACATTGGCTCCCCAATAAAGCTGTGTAACTCTATCTGAATCTGTGTGCCGGGACTTTGTTCCCCATTTGCGTGTCATGAGTACCACGCAGGGATGCAGGGACGTAGGGCCCTGCCGAGGGGTTAATGTCCCCTTGACTTTCAGGAAGAGACTGAAGTGTGGCGACTGCCTTCCAGGCGCTCACAACAGTAACAATTGTTTTGGTAAATGTAATGACCTCCAGGCTCCCCCAGGGAACTACTGTGATGGTCAGTTTTATGTGTCAGTTCGACTTGGCTGCAGTCCCCGTTTATTCAATCAAACACTAATCTTGGGTGTCCCTGTGCACACTGAATGGAAGAAGGCAGCCACAGCCCAGAGAGTGTGCTTGTTCGGAATTAAACAGTATCACCATGTTGGGGGGTAGAGGAAGAAGCTAAGGTAGGTCCTCAAAAGGACATATACGTCTTCACTGTTGATATCAGGGAGACATGAAAGGGGACATCACAGATATATAGAGATGCTTTCATTTTAAGAGAAACATATGAATAACTAAATTTGAAAACTTAGACACAAGTCACACGGCTGTAACTGAAAAGAGCTAGAAATGTGAGGGAGTACGTGAATATTCAGAGGGTCGTAAATGTCCCGGCTGTGACTAGAAAGGAAAAAAGTAAACTGTTATTTGTTTGCAAATGATGACTATCTACATGGAAAATGTAAAAGAGTTTATACACCATTCAATTGATACAGACTTTACTATTAGAACTGACATGTTGGCAAAGTTCCTTGCAGCAATGTACAAAAACCGATTTTATTCCTAGACACCAATAATAAACAGTCAAGACATAATTTTTTAAACACGACTTAAGAGACTTTGTAATAAATGTCACAAGAGATGAGGAAGACCTACATGAAAAATTTTAAAAACTCCATTGAAAGACATAAAGTAGGAACTGATTTTAAAAATATATCTATCTCTGGACACTTGTCTCATTAAGGAGACCACCTCAGGGATGATGTAGATGCCTGATCACTGCACTGTACACCTGAAGCTGAACAATAATGAATGTCAACTACAATTTTATATACATATATAGTTACAAGAAGCGGAGTACAGCATTAGGAATAGAGACAGTGGAAATGCAATGGCTGTGTGCGATGTCAGAGGGATAGTGGATGGGGGGAGGAGGGTTGTCACTGTGTGAGGGATATAAATGATAAATGTGTAACTATTAGATTGTTTTGTGCACCTGAAACTAATTTTAAAAATGTTAAAAAAAAAAAAAAATATATATATATATATATATATACATAAAATAAACATAAAATTATATATATATAAAATGTTCATAGAAAGGAACACCTAACATCAGAAATAGATTAATTTTCCCCAGATTAATTTTTAAATTCCATGCAATTGAAATTTTTAAAAATCGCAAAGATCTTTCTTTTTTTTTTTTTGTCTTGACATACATGTGTTTAACTTGTCAAGCTGATCCTGAAATTCACATGGAAGAAGAAAGATCCAAGAGAAACATTTTTTGGGTCAAAGAACAAGAAATATCTGGTTGCAAAGTAACAAAAAGAAAATTATTTACAGTGCCTTAAATTAATTGGGTATGACTCATCACACATAACCAAAGTGTATTTGCTTAGAAAAAGAAGAGATGAAAATATGCTAACCAGGGCCCTCGAACCTGGATCTCTCTGCCAGTAATTTCCTCATCTAAATTAATAAACTTACACTGTGATTACACATCAGTCTCTCTGAGCTTGACTAACGTGAGTCAGGTCCTACAAAAGGACCCATTTCCAGCACAGTGGTAAAGTGAAGTTTCTGACCCTACATGTTCAGCTTATTATGAAGTCATGAAGCAAATGCCATCTTGGGAGGCCACTTGATAGACAAACATGTGACCTTCTTCTCCTTGTCCACATTTGACGCCCTCCATGCAAAGCTAATTCCCTTTGTGCCAATTCCATATCTATTCACTATCCTTCTGATCTGAAATACAGCTTCTTGTATCAATCTTTATTAAGTAAAATTATTTCTCCACCCTCTATGACACTCTCCAAAAAATGGTGTATGATGTGCTAGACATAAAATTGCTCTCAAACAGAAGGTGGGGTGAGTCTTTACACACATTACAGAAAAAAAGACTCCACGAGGGAGTTAAGTGATCTTTGCCATGCCAGAGTATGTTGTAGATTTCACAAGAGCACATGGGACTATGCTTTGCCTAGAGTGGCACCCAGTAAGGATTCTGATTAATTGGTTGTCACAGCAAATAAAATAAAACCAACATAGCAATCCATACTTTTTGGAGATTATAACTCCCCAGAAACGTTTCCTCACTATATTACTCCCATCATATGCTCAGAAGAGACAAATTAAGTCAAGCCAAATTAATAGCTGAAGTGGTTCAAGATGGGTGAACAAGACAGGCCGCTCTGTGATACGAGGGCCTACTCAGGAATACTGCTCCTGTTTCTACGCTGATTGTTTTCAGAATAATTATCAGCCATCTTAACATGACACTGAGAGAAATTAAATGCCCTTTGGTCTGAAGCAAGGAGAAGATGTGGGAGAGGGGATAAGTTCCTTTCTTCTTTCACAGTCAAAAAATCAAGGAAAACTGTGGTTTAATGCTCCAGGACACTACGCTGGTGGTACGGGGGGAGCTCGTGTCCCCTTGCTCTTCTTGCTGCTGTGACAGACTTTCTTCCTTAAAGACACTACACAAATCTCTATCGGAGGGAGAAGTTACATCCACAGAGGAGGAAAGGGGAAAAAAGAACACCCCTTCACAGATGACAGTGAGAAGTCCTGAGTTTTCAGCAGAGTTTGTGAAGACGGAAGCAGGAGGCAGCTGGGTAAGAATACGAACCATATTGTCCCCAGATAGATTTCCCATCTTCATGCTGTGGCTGGGACCCATCTGTTTACTATTGGATGCAACCCAGGCTGGAGCAAAATGTGTCATTAATAGCGTTGGGGAGGTTGAGTAGCCGGAGGGAAAATGGTGAGCTACAGATAGGTCCCCAGAATTAGCTGCCTTCTAACTGGGCACGTTTGACAACGAGTTTAGAGACTGCTACATGATTCGTAATCCAGTCTTATCGATCCCAGATACCAAAACTGCTTCTAACCGGGAAGAATCAAATACAGAGAGAAGACATGATGTGGGAGTGGTTTGTGTGGAAAGACAGCCCAAAAGATGAGAAACTTAACTCTTGGCCATATTTCTCCTTCTGATGGTCTCAACTGTGATAAAAACACAAGAGAAGAATAAGAAACTGTAAACCTCATTTATTTTTGTAAACAACAGGGAAGAAGAATTGACTGGTATAATTCACTATATGATGTGCTTCTCAGGAAGATGTGGGCTTTCGACGTTCTCCCCAAAAGGTAACCGTGAACAAACCTACATTTATTCTATTTATAAACTCCACCCCTTGGGTTATTCTCCTGAGAGGTAAACAACCACTCTACTCACACATCAATCAGTGCCTTCGATATAGTTTAATCTGAACAATTCGAGCTAAAATATTTATTCTCCTGAATTTGTGATGGGGTTTAATTTTTTTTTTTTTGCATGCACCTTTTTTGCAAAGCATCATGCTACTCAGGGAAAACTTCTCTGAGAAGAAAACTTTTAAGTGGTGATCAGAAAGATACCAGATATAATGGAATACTAGTCCGATACGTTAACTGATGCGTTTCATCTCACAGTTTCTGTTACCTTTTAACCCTGCCCCCTTCAGGCAGTTAGACAGGAGGAGTCCAGCCCTCAAAGGGGGTCCACTTTACTAGAACTCTGAGAACCAAAGCACCAAGACTTAGATCCCAGGTATTCAACAACAGAACCAAGGAATATATGACCAATCTCTATGCAGCCTTATCTACATAAGTGTGAATCACATACAAAACTAAAACATTTGGTCCATCTGCTTCACCTGGAACCCCTGACTTTGTATGCAATTCTGAACTGTGGCCCACGTTTGTCCAGCTACTATTCACGTGGTGCATACTCTCCTGTACAAGACTTGTAAGGACGAAAAACATAAACAGGCTACCTCCCTGTCCTCCAAGAGCTTCAGACCTCATAGAGGAGGTAATACATATATGCAGATAAGTCTAACACAAGCACCACGAGACAGCACTGCCAGGAAGGCTTCACTCAATCTCAGATGCACCTCCATACACCTGTGTCCATCAGGGCATCAGATGTCAGCACTATTTTGTGTGGGGTTACTTGTATGAGAACGGCCTCTCCTGTTGGAATAAGCAGGAATCAGTCTGTCTCTACACAACAATGATCCCAGCGCGTAGCACATAGCCCGGCTAGTCAAAGCATATTGGAATGAATGAATAAAGGAAGGGATGAATTCATGCCAGAGTCCATTTTGGTTCTGTAATTGTATCAAATTGTATTTTTCTGCAAGAGTTTAGAGAAGGCGGCCTTGTGTGCTGGAGTGGCTCCTGCCAAGTTGGCACCACCACACCAACCCCTCTGAGCCTGAGGACTGCCCGGAATCCTCTTGCAGGGTTTCAGGAGAGGACTTGGGAGATGTGGAAGGTGAAGCTGAATCTCTGGTTCTCTGGAGGCATTTGGACACCAACGCACAGGCACGCCTTTGAGAAACATCCGCTTTGCCCAGCAGCTGAGATGTTAGGGAGACCCTCTCAGAGATTCTCAGGGAGTGCAGCAGCTTGCACGCAAGCTTTTGAAAACTACTCCAAGTGTGTTGGGCTGTGGGCTTTATGTCAACTACCCTGACCTTTGGGGCAGCCCGTGTGACCCTGAGGGGAAGTTTTACGACCTCTGAACCTGTGCACCCTTTCTCCCCTCTCCCTCCCAGCTCATCCCAAAGTTGTATAAGTTCCTGATTCTGAATTCAACTCTTTCTCTCTAGAACACAAAGAGTGGCTTCCATTTTCCTGACTTTGCTACTCAGTGAGAGAGTGTGGGTTTGCCCTGCCCCACATATGACCAGTGTCCATCTCTGGGACATTCCATCTCAGTGATTTCCGGTTAACTTTCCCTTCATACAAAAGGGAACCAGTCCACATGGAGGAAAGACTTTTGATTGTCACATAAGGCAATTGATTTTCGGTTAGTTGTCCTTTAAGATATCAAGCTGGTTCTGCTTGTTGAGTAGACAGTCTGACTTCTGAATAATAATGCATTTGAATTTCATGGTGATAGTTTTGTGGAGTGTCTCCAATAACGTCAAATGACTCCATACCTCTTAGCAGGTATGTTTTGATTCCCATTTACAGGTGGAAAAGCTGAGACATGTAAGAGCCAGGAATAGCTCTGTCTGATAGATCACATTCCTTACTTTGGAATAACATATATAAAGCAATTATCATTTGAATTAGAAAGTTTCAAAAATAATGGCAATTTTTTTATAGCCAGCCTCAAGAATGTTCTAAGGGTCCACACTTGGAAACTTAATTCAAACTTAAAAATACAAGCCTCGCATATTCAAGTAATTAATTTTAACCCTCAGGAACATTTTATTGTATTTTCCTGAACATTTTTTACTCAAACTTTCCACTTCCGGCATTTCCCAGTGTCTGCCAGGTCCACTCAGACTGATCAGGGCGCAGCAGTAGCACCAGCAACGAAACGACTTCCCCCCGTGGATTTCTGGACCCGGCTCTGCAGTCAGGCTGTGGGACGGCGTGCCAGGGCCGTATCCGCACAGAGTAATGCGCCACCGAGAGCCTGACCTTCCTGGAGATCACGCTGGCGTCTTTCATTTGGGAACTGCCACGCTGGCGACAGACGGCTCCTGCCTCCGTCACCTCTCATACCAGGCTGCTCAGTGTCCCATGTATACAGCTCAGAGCCCTTCACTGAGCCTCCCTGTGACATCCAAGTCCCCAGACTGCTGTGCCATACCCCATGCATTCACCTTCTTCCATCTTTATTATCCTGTGGCGCGGCCCACCCCCACCCCAACAGGCAGCAGGGAAAGGAGAAGGGATCTAACATTTAGTGAGACGCACAACACAGGCAGACGTTCCTGAATGTGTTCACAGGGTGTCCGAGGGGCATCAGATGACCTGCTTCCCGATGAGAAGCCTGGTGACATGAGTCTCAGATTCCTCTTCTGTCGTCATTAATGCCAATTCTCAGAGCAGCAGTGAGTGTTAACACACAGTGACTGGCACAGGGTAACAAGCACAAGAGCAGAAGGCAGCGCCGACTGAGCCTGAAATGCTTTTTAAGGAAAGGAGCTTGGCTCTGCCACTTACTCACTGTGACTTGGGCCAAAGCCCTGCACCGCTCTTCCCAAGTAGCAGTGTCCCCAGCTACGCACACATCGTAATATCCCCCAAACTCCAGTAGATAAACTGCCACCTTGCAAATGCAGAATCACAAGCACCCCCTGTGCCATAAAGATATATGTATTTTACATGCACACGCCCAATGTGAGGACACATTGTGGAAACTGCCCAATCGTACGCTATTGCTGCACTTTTAAACAACTAGATAGACTCATAAGAGGAATGAGGAATGTCATTGTGAAACCTGGGTGTATGCGAGGGTCAGAGAAGGACGGAGGGCAAACCGTCAGCTCTGCTATCAGGTGGAATTTACACAGGTCATCAGGTTTCTGAGCATGGAAGGGAAAGAAGTTTCTATTGGACTCCGTTCAACAGGACGTGAGCCGGAATGACTGCTTTGGTCTTATGATATAAAGAGAAGTTATATAAGTTGAACAAATGCTCCTCTCTTTCAGGAATGTCTTACACAAGCTGCACAAACTGTCAGAAGCCCTGGGGAAATAGCTCGTGGTAAAGATGTTTGTCCAGCGCTCAGCTGATAGGCACGCATTGCAAACTGCTCCCTGGAACTTACCATCCCCTCACCTGCCCCCGGCACACGCACACAACCTCACAGCAGAGCCACTAAAAGGGACCACATCAGAGTGGAGGCCTCGCTACCCTCCTGCCCTCCTGAGTCCCCACCAGCTGGTCAGTCCTCCTTGAGCCACTCTGGTGCTGAACATAGGAGGCCCCCGTTTCCACAGCGCTCATCTGACCAAAGCCACATTGTTCCAAGCCACACTGGAAACGCATGATAGGCGGTACCACAGGAATGAATACCCCCTCGCAACACAAAGAGGGCAGCAAGGACCCAATCATTCCTACCTCGAATGCTATGACCCTTTACAACTTTCCCAGGGATGCAGTTGGGCTGAAGGGGTGAGAAGAGCAAGAGAAAAAAAGCAACTCTTTCCCAATCACTCAACCTTGTATATCCCTAAGAACTGGATCTTCCTTTACTGAAAGTCACTACTGCTTATGCTTCAGGTGAAACCCAAATTTCCCCTTCCCGCTGGTTTTAGTGCGACAAGACAATTCAACACATTCAACATTTTTCGTGTTCTAAAAGTCAAAAAGGAATACCGCCTTTCCCTCCCGAATGCTGTCCGGGACCTATCTGCACACGTGTGATTTGAAGATTGGATTAATTAGGTTAACGGAGGGCTTATTGATTTAACTCTTCCCTCCTCCTTCAAAGAGGCTATTGTTTCTGTCTTGTGTGTCTGGGGAAACAGGCCACGTGAAGAGAAGAACAACAATAATAAACCACTTGTGCTGAGCGCTCACTATGTGCCCAGCTCACTATGTACCATCCTGAGCACCTGCATTTAGGAAGTTGTTTCGTGCTCACAGTATTGGGGCTGGCCCTACACTTCCTTCCTGTGCACGTCCCACAGCTGGTGGGTGACACACAGTTCTTCTCCCCCCACCCGATATGTCCCCTCCTCGGCTGGCATCTGTGGCCATTGTTCGCAGGGACTTCCACCACCTCTTCTTGGCGTCACCGGATGTCATGCCTCTGCGCGTAAGCAAAGACTCCACAGCCTCGGTTTCCAGGCTCTTCTATTTTTATAAGTCGACACAGATGTCCCTTTCTGGGAGTTGTTTTTCAGGGCGTTTGTACCGCTCTCTCTTCCTGGGCTGTTGTCATTCATTCTCTAGCCGCTTCTAGTACAGTGTGATGAATGGGTTCTTGAACCTCTGGCTAACTGCTCCAGGTCGCACCTCACAAAGGTGGTGTGTGTGTGGCTTTGTGTGTGTGTGTGTGTGTGTGTGTGTGTGTGTGTTCTCCAAATGAAGCTATGACAGAGGCTGCTACCATGTATAAAAGCACAGGCTTTGGAACAAAACAGACCTGGGTCAGCTCTCTCACTGGCATCTTTGGGCCCCTAGAAAGATTAATACTTAATTCCCTTAAGCCTCAGTGTCCTTATCAGTAAAATGGGAATAATGATAATGCCTATCTCAAACATGTTGTGAAAATTAAATATAGTTTGATATAATGTAGAATTATCAACACTTGGAAAATGCTAGCTACGGTTATTGCTGGTTTTCACACTTCCACTGTGCAAACACCACCACCATCATCATCAGTCACTAATAGCACTGCTATTTGGCCTGGCTTCCGTGGATTTCCCTGGGAGACCACTTGTTTGCACAACGAGAACTCCACAAGAATCTCTATTGTCTATAATAGTTGTTAGGGGTCTGTCCCCCCCAAATTCGTATGTTGAAGTTCTAACCCCGGTACCTCAGAATGTCACTGTACTTGGAGGTGGGTCTTTAAAGAGGCGATGAAGTTAAAATGAGGTCATTGGTGGGAGCCCTAATCCTATATGACTGGTGTCCTAATAAGAAAAGGAGGTTAGGAACCAGATAAACACAGTGGGGAGACCATGTGAAGACACGGGGAGAAGAAGACGGCCAGGCAAGTCAAGGACAGAGGCCTCAGAAGAAACCAACCCTGCCAACATGTGGATCTTGGACTTCTGGCCTCTACAATTATGAGAAAATACATTTCTGTTGTTTAAGCCACCCAATCTGCATGGCAGCCTTAACAAACTAATATAATTGTCATTTTTAGTATTAAACTGGTGATTAATTCATGACTGAATTAATCATCATCCTTGGTTCAAGACACATTGCCATCATTGGGCTGTGAATGTTCAGCTTATATTTAGTTGTTTACTTACTTTTAATAATGTAATAAACATCTGTTGAACCCATCTCCTCATACAAAAATAAGACCAGAAAAGAACTCCCATCTATGCTCACATTCTCCCACCAACATTACCCCTAAATGTCCATCAATTTGAAAGTATAGTACAATCTACCTAGATAGTGGAATACCACACAGCAGTGCAAGTGAAAGAATTCAAGTTGTAATCATTAACATACACAAATCACAAACACATAGGTCCTCAGGGGAAAGAGGGAAGATGGACATAGGATTGGGGTAGATACAGAAAGGGTTTCAATTGTACTGGTAATATCTTGTTTCTTATGCAGAATGCTAAAATGCTGGAATGCAAATATTTAATGTATTATTTGTATTTTTCTATATGCCTAATTATTTCGTAAGAACGCATTTTATAAAATAATTTTTAAATTACTTTTTCTGTCACTGTAGTGTCATCCTGAATTATTACAGATAAGGAAAGAGGAGGTGCTGTGGCCTGGTGGGGGGACACCAGTGTTCACTGCCATCCCCACCTCCATGTCCCCTTTCTGAACAATTAGGAGGACGCTGTAACTCTGGTATCTGTGACATCCCTGACCTTGAACTTCACCAAGACCTTCCTGGTGGATCCACAGCCATGCTGTTCTAGAAGTTGTATTTCAAATCCTTATAGTTAGTCAGCAGTTGGCTGTATGTAACTATGTGAAACCTCAGGGTCTGTGTAACCACCATGACAGACACGCGGCCAATAAAGCAGAAACTAGCGCTGCTCTAAGAGTTGTACCTCATTGTAAACCAAGTCAACAAAAAGTAAATTCTGCCTCATTGAAAGCCTTAATGACATACCACAAATGCTCATTCAAATATGCCTCATCGAGCTAATAAAAACCAATTGAGCTTTTATTCTTTAAAAGAACAAAACAAAACTGCATTGTATCGCAGCAAAAGCTCAGAGACCTGAGGTCACATCCAGTCTGATGTAGACACGCTGCTTTACTGTGGTAAATTACCTAACCTGTGTAAGTCCCAAAGGCCTCTTCTTAATATCGGAACAGTGACCACCACTCAGCAGGGGGTGATCAGACTTGCAGGGAGCAAGCATGTAAGCCCCTGGCACTGAGCAGCCACGTGGCACGTTCCCAACACCTAGAAACCCATCCTTGTCCCGCTGACAGTTAAATTATCCAAGATAAACAAGAAATTTGAAAGAAACCCCCTGGTTGTTGCTGCAACTCTTCCTGGGATCCCCTTAAAGTCTTCAATATCCCGGCAAAGGCAGGAAATAAATGAGAAGGAAAAAATGGGGAAAGGGTTCACCACAAATACATGAAGTTCTTTGTGCTGCAGGTTCGTAATCCTCCTTAAGGTGCAGGTCACAGCGAATTTACAGGATGGAAGCAGATTCAAGGGACATTTTAAAAATTGGTAAAATGCCAAATAACGGAAGATTGCAATAAATAAACAAAGATATTTAATCTGATAAAAGAGATGCCTAATGTGGTTATATTAATGTCGTTACGTTTCCCTTTAAGGAGGAGAACGTTGAAAAATGTTCTTACAGTTTTAAAGAGGACATGGATTCAAATTAAATCAGGGAGACTTCAGTTAAACTTAAGAAAAAAAACATTCTTGGCCATCAGAGTTAAAAAAACACTATGAATAGTTGTGGAATTTCCATCCCTGGAGAGCTTCAAATGGATTATTATTTATCCTGGATATTTTGGAGTATCTTTGCTAAACAAACAAATCCTTCTCGAAGCCTATGATTAAAAATATATATCTATAAATCTGCTGTGCACATGTTTGTGGATATCTGTGTATGACATAATATTCAAATAGGGTACTTTGAATTTTTATCAAAATTCTATCTCTAAATATAGTTTTAGATCCTACTCTTTTTTCTTACTCAATATTAGATCAAAAGCACTTTCCCATGTTACTTAACATGTTAAATCTATGAAAATACAAGATTCCCTCGTTATTTGGTTGTTGCAGACTTTTCTTTACCACAAACTGTGATGAATATCCTTGAACATAAACACTTTGGAAGCTCTTTTTCCTGTCACCCTTCAGATACCACACACCAAGTTGCCCTCCAATAAGAGCTACCTGTTCACTCCCAGTTGCTCTGAGTATTAGCATTTAAAACCTTTTTGCCCTTAAGTTTAGCAGGAAAATAGTATCCCGCTGTTATTTTAATACGCATGTCTGTGACTTCTAGTGAGGCTAATCATTTCTTTAATAAGTTCATTCACAACCCTGGTTTGCCCTGGAAACCTCCCCTGAGAGCCAACCTCCTCGAGAATCCTCCACTCATTGTCTATGAAGAGTCTCTGAGGCAATAGTCCCAATTCAAACCTACTTGTCAAAAATCAAAGTTAGGCAGTCATTTATTAAGATTCGAAACCCTTCATACTAAGCCCATACTAGTTACTTATATATTATCTAAATAACACAAAATCAAATTAACTTAATTAACAGTTATTGAACCCTATACCCAACAACTGCTAAATACACATTTGTTTCCAGAGCACATAGAATAGGCACTCTATTCTACGTGCTCAGAATAGACCATGGGCTGAGCTATAACATACAATTCAATGCATTTCAAAGGGTTTAAATCTTATAGCATATGTTTTCTGACTACAATGGAAAAGAAATAACACTGGGTCATTAATGTGAGCAGGTAATGAGAAAACATTCAAGATGATTATGTCTAGGAAAAACATATCATCAAGATTAGAATAAGTAATAGAAAGAATTCCTGAGGAATCAAAAAACTAAAAAGATTGGGAAGACTTAGAAAAAAAAAAGTGACAGTAAACAGAAAGAGAGAGGTTCTATGAAGGAGATACAACAGCCATTATTTTTATTCTTCTCAAAGTGGTCCTAGTAGTGAGACATTTGAAGGCAATATAGGTCAGTGGATCCTCTAGATTCTTCAGGAAAATCTGTCTTAGAATACCTTTGAAGTTTTGTTAGTGTTCCTGAACCTTTATGTGCATATGGCAGACCTGGAACTCTTGTTAAACTGCAGATTCCTATTTAATACATCTGGGGTGGGGCCCGACATTCTGCATTCCTAAAAAAGTCCCAGGTGATGCTGACCCTACTAATCTGTATGTCACATTTTGTGTCGCAAGTTTTAGAAGAGACCATGTCATAATGGTCTGCCCATCCAATCATGTAAAAAAATTAAATCACATGGTCCAAGCCAAGAATGTTTTTCCCTGCCACAGCGCTTTCATCATGAATCACAAGCTGATTTTATAAAACGCATAAAAACATTTTAATGTACTTGAATAGTTAAAGTGATTTTACCACAGACAAGAAAAAAAATAGGACAGAAATGGGGAAGAGATGAGCATGGAACTATTGGTTAAACGAGAAGCAGGAAGCTGGGTAGAGAGGCCCTTTACTTCCTCTGTCTTGATATGGGGACAACACTGTCTACCATATTTTCCAGAAAAGAGTGATGTGACCGACTTTGGGTTCATCAAGTGGCAAATACAACGTCATTAAAAATTCTTAAAATTTGCTGTGATGAATTAACTATGTTATGTCAAACACTTTTTGATAAAATTGTAAACAAGATGTGACCATAAGAGAAAAACATCTGTAACTATCTCCTGGAGAGGAATCTGAAGGCGACCAGACTCCTTGAGGACTTGATGACAAGCTGAGTGAGATTATGAAAGAAAGATCCTTTCAAACTATGGCAAAACAAAATGAGGTGTATGGTACAAAAAGTTCTTTGGTCAGTAAAAGACTGAGCCAATGGGCCCTGCTTGTTTTTTCATGTCATTTGCCATGGAATTAGAAACTGAATTCTAAAGTAATTCAACACGCCCACTGGATTCTTCCCTTCAGTCATGGATTTATTCAACCAATGTGTGATAACACCTAGTGGTTTCAGCCATGGTATTTCTACAACAGCTTTTATCTAAAAAGAGTTCGTGTTCCCTAGAAATCACTCTTTTGTAAGTAAAGTGATTTTATTTTAATTTTTAACTTTTATTTGGAAATAAATTCAGACTAGAAGTTGCAACAGTACAAAGAGCACCCATATGCCCTTTACCCAGATTCTACTGTTGTTAACATTTTGCCCCATTTTTGTTGCCATTCTGAACCATTTGAGACCAACTTGATTACATCATAGCCCTTTACCCCAGATGCTTCAGTGTGTATTTCCTAATAATAAGGGTACTCTCTTACATAACCAAAATACAGTTATCAACTGCAGTAAATTTATCCGTGGATGCAATACTTCTATCTAACCTACCATCTGCATTCCAAATTGGTCATTTGCCCCAGTAATGATTTTAATAACATTGCTTCTTTCAGAACTGAATCCAGTCTAAGGTCAGTTATTGCATTTAGTGGTCACATCCCTTTAGTGTCCATTAATTTGGAAAATTCCCTTGGCATTTCTTTGTCTTTTATGACACGGACATTTCTGAAGAATTCATTCTCTCTCTTTTTAAAATAGAATGTTCCTCATTTAGAGTTGTCCCATCTTTCCTCATGATTAAATTCAGATTTTGCATTCCTGGCAGGAATTCTATATAAGTGATGTTATGTCCTTCCCAAGGTATCATATCCAAAGAGGGTGATACTTTTTAAGTTAAAAAACATTTTTTTCATAGCATCTTAGAGTAAATGTTCAACTTTTAAAATAAGCTCCTGTTAATTTAATATGCTTTTTCTAAATTAAGAAAAATGTTTTTGCTACATAAAAGAATTTTTTATGTTTAGAACAAGCAAGCCATCCAACATTTTATGCATATATTTTCTGAGCTTTTCTGTGATCTTGTTTCATGATCAAGCATTCGATAGCTGTAGGGTATTCAATAGCTTACAGTAGCTGTAGGAGGAAAACATCCAGAATCATCTCTATAATATTCATCAAATCATTTCAATGGAGTTTTCCAAAAGTGTCTTCTTTTTCAAATAGATTCTCAATTAAGACCATCAAAATGAAAATATTTGCACTTGCCCCAGGTCACTTGCTTATTTAATCATAACCTCACTAAATTAAATGAGCCATTTAGGTGTTGTTGCAACAGATATTAACACTTATCTCTCTGAATTGACACTAAAACTACCATTAAGTATGACATGATTTCATGAGACGTAGGACTGGTTTACTACACGTCTGTATTACAGATGAATTCTAGAGAAAAAGTGCATCCTGACAGCTGGTTTCAGTTCATCGTACTTTTTCTTAAAGAACATTTGTTTTCAATTTGTCTATAAATAATGGAAGAAAACACAGCTGAGGGGCCCAGTGTGATTTTTATGGAAGGTTCATTTTTGGAAATCTGATAAGCTTATAACCACATATGTTTAAAATTATTCTAGTATAAAATTCAGAAACTTGGGGTGAGGGAATACTACTTGTCAAGCAACTCAATGTTTATTTTATCTATCTATTACTTAGCATTATTTGTCAAACATTTTGTGTTTTTAGAAATTTTAGAAAAAAAATTTAAATACACATTAAACTTGACAATGCTTATTACAAACCTTTAGCATGTAGATGTTATTTATTGATCATACTTTAAGGTTGTAAGTTCATAGGCAAATAGAAATGATAAATATGTGTGTTAATGATGTAGAATGAGTGAATTATGTATGTGCACACAGACCTATTGGAAGTACAGCAACACATTTGCACATGTGGGCGTATTGGGTATGGGTATGTTGTTAAGAGGATCTGTCTTACAATCTTCTTCTAGAAGAGTACAAACTTAGCAATACAAAACAAACAAACAAGACATTTTAAGAGGTCCTGAAGATAAAAGATACTTCTCTGTTAGGCAACGATCTGGCCAACAGAATTTAATTTCATGTGTACTATAAATTCTCTAATAGATAACAGTTGACCAAATCCTATTTATGTCAGACATATGCTCCCTTTGAAAATCCAGCATGTGAATTCCAGTTGGAAAGAAGTTTGTTATATGTATTAATCATTCTGTAAGGTAGTGTGAGCAACTCAAACCACAGTTTTCTTAAATTAGAATGAACTAAATTTTAATCACTGGATGAGACATTTAAGAACAGTTGATGAGAATTGAAACTATAGCTTCAGAAGTTCTAGAGAATTATTCTTTAACATAAACTTTTATTACTATTATGCCTCCTATAGTCCAGTCTGTAAAGATAAACTTTGACAGACCACAGTGACAAAATACAAACTTCATATTCATGTTCCAAACGGAATCTAAATTTCTCCAAATTATCTCTGAATAATATATTTAGGACTGGAAGAAGCCAAGAGTCATTCTGTGGTCTCTATCTATTGTCGTAAGAAAGTAAACATAAGATAGAAGCTCTCCCACCGAACCTCCAATTCTTTGGGCATACAGATGTAAAGACAGTGCAATTAAAATCTTAGATAAACATGACATGCTTCACTATTCTTTTAACAAAGAATTACTTTCTGGTCAAAGGGTACAAACTTCCAGCTATGAATTAAGTAAGTTCTGGGGCTCTATTATTGAGCATGGTGTCTGTATTAACTCTGTAAAGTTGCTGAGAGAGTAAATCTTAAATATTCTCACCACACACAAAAATTGTACTTATGTGAGAAGATGGATGTGTGAACTAACCTTATTCTGGGAATCATTTTGCAATAAATACGTGTATCAAATCCTCATTTATACATCTTAAATTTATACAATATTATATGTCAATTATCTCTCACTAACGCAGGAAAACAAACAAATAAGTAAGAATTACTTTACAGCGGTCCTCAGATTACATTCCTTTTTAAAAGATTTCTCAAATACCGTTTCTAAAGCCAAAGGGGTAGAAACTGGTCAGGACTGAGAGAAAGGAGAACTCTGACAACTCATAGACTGAGCCTTGCTGTTATTTATGGAAAGACATACGAAGTCACCATTTGTCATAGTAGTTTGTTTGTTATTTTTTTCGGGTTTTGAAACTTTTTTGCCAAAGAACCACCAAGATACAAATGAGTAAGAAAGAGCATTTCCTTCTGGACACAATTGAGAGACAGGTGCTGGATAAAAGGGAATTTATCCAACTGCCAAGGAAGGACACACTTCAGATTTGTTAAACATTACTCATATTTCTCAACAAACACAAAGAAGCTGTTTGTACCGTAAAATAAAAAATATCAGCATTTAGAGAATGGCAAAGCAGTTGGGAATATGGACTTAGGAGCCAACCATGAAATTCTATATTTGCCATTCATTTGCTGTGTATCCTTGGGAATTTAAATTTTGGGGCTCAGTTTCCTAATCTGTATAAGGGGGATCATGCTAATACTTACCTAAGGTCATTATGATGAATAAATTAATCAGTACTTAGAACAATGCCTGGAGCAAATACTCAAAAATATTATTATCTTTGGTCCTAGAGCAACACAATATAAGGAACACATTTGCCAAAGTCTTGTTTCACCAAAGATTGGCTATTTGATTTCTTGCAGTTAGTCTGATCCAGGCATGTCTAGTCAGCCAAATTTTCCTTCATGAAGAGCATAATAATTATTATTATTAATCAAATCACTGTTTGGCATAATAGGCAAAGCACGCAACTCTAAAATATTGTTGGCTTTAGTCAGCACACATCTCCATTGGAACCTGTTTCCATATTGTTTTATGTTGATCGGTCCACCAGTAGTTTCTGGGTGCTGTCTCAGGCCTTCACACTTGGCAAAGCACAATGAGGAAACATTTCAGAGGCTTCCAGTCTTGCTAGAGAGACTAGGTTAATGACCTGAAATAATGAATGGATTGCCTTTCGACACCACCCTTCGTCATACCCACCTCACTTAGACCTCCTCTACCACACCAGGTGCGAAGCCTGGATTTCCTCAGCTTTTTGCTTCCTCTATTTTTCTCGGTTATGGACTTCACTGCTTTGACTTTCAGCAAGCTCAAGTTCGCTCATCCTTACTAGACTCTTGCTGCTGCTCAATAGTGTTTTTCTTCATCTGTCGAATCCTTTACACACTTCCTACAACTGCTCTAAAAATGGGGTATATGGAAGGAAATAGAGGCTTGCAATCAAGAAACTTGGGCTTTAATATGAGAACAGTAAAAATGGGAATAATGACGGTTGTATAGTGCTGCTGTAGAGTGTAAAAGGAAGTGTATGTACAGGGTCTACCCAGGGCCTCCACTGAGAGACACTCAATGGGTTCTGCCAGCTCTCCCACTCAGTGTCCTCTTGGAAAACACTTCACTGACAAGTGGAAACCATCTTGCCTGAGTGGCTTTTCCTTGGATTTAAGCTTTTCAAACTATCTCTACATTCCTGTCTTCCTTTCCCTCCTGCATCGGAGGAAGACACTCATCTCCTGTCCAGAGTCAACACTGCCACTCCCTCCCTATGGATTTAGCAGTGTTATGGGCTACTCACTATGTGCCCGGAACAAAGTACTAGTGATTCAGAAATGAAAGACCTGGGCGCTGCCCTGAGAAGCTCACAGTGAGTTGGGTGAGATGGACGAACAAACATGTATACAACATGTACCGCAACACAGTGAGATACATGTGGAGCTACCAGAGCCAAAGAGAACCAAAAACACAGCCGGCAACACAAAGAGATTTCTTGTCCTTCCATCTGATTACATCCAAAAGACAAAACCACCTAGAAATGAAGATTTCCCTTCTAGCCTCCACTCACTTGAACACTGCTGCCATCTAAGAAAACATCAGATTTGCCAGTGTCACGAGGCACTGGTGACCAGCATCTGTGGGTACAAATGGACACCTTAGTCCTTCCAGGCTTAGACGGCCAGCTCCACCCACCACTGAACATTCCACTCTGATGTATTCAGCAGTGGAACCCATCTCTACCTCCGACCTGTCCCAGAGAGACGGACAGACAGACAGAGAGACCTGTAGGGACAAACTTGAAGTCACCTCAAACATCACATTCTTTCAGTTACTCCCATGAAGGAAATAGTCCTCATTCCTCCCTGCTTTCTTAACCCCATGCAGCTTTCTCTGTCCAGTCCTTCACTTCTCCTGGCTTTGGATTCTCGGACTCTGAACAGCAACCTGCCCGTCCCCTCTAATGTCCTTCCCGTGAGCTGGGTGCCCCGCCCACCTCCATTCTCTTCCTTCCATTTACCACCCAAGTTCATAGTTTTTATGATTACTGCCTCTGCTTTCACACAACACGTTCTCTCCTGAATGATTTGTAACATGACTGCTGGCCCTACGCTTTTAAAAGCCAGCTCCAGTCTTTGCAGATTTTGGTTATGCTTGTGCCACCCTTCTTTCTGCCAATGTCTCCTCTTTTTCCTTTAGAAGACAATTATCGCCTGGCACCCACCTACCTCTCATATTTTTCCTTGCTTTTCCCTTCTCTTTCTCATTCAGAAATATGAGTACTTTTCAAAAACCTAGTCTTTATGGAATGACCTTACTTATTCCAAAGGTGCTAACTAGCACTCAATTAACACGATTCCTAAATCTACATTTCTAGCCACAATTCTCTCTGGAACCCAAATCCTGTGTCCCAAACTACCTATGCGACATTTTCAATAAAATGAACTGCAATCATTTCAAACATGAAACCCCAGATTCTTCTCGTGGATGCTCTGCTTCTGCTAGTCGTCATACTTGAAACCTTAAAGTCATGTTAATATACGTAAGCACCCTCACGCACATCTAATTTCTAAATCCTACAAGTACTTCCTTTCCAGCGTCTCTCATATCTGTCTCCACTTTTCTCATCGCCTTCAACTAACCAAGGCCGTTACACACATCTTGATTATAGCAACTGCATCCTAACCAACGTCCCTGCCTCAACTAGTGCCCCCTGCCCAGTCTATGCTATACATTTCCAGCCAACGAGTCTTCCTACATGATAACATCACTACCCTGCCCAAACATCTTCCATGGCTTCCCAAAATCTAAAGGACAAACAGCTATAAGCTGATAATCAGGGCTAGTTTCAGGCAAATCCTAACCTAGTTTTCAGATTCATCTCTCACAATCCTCCTGCCAGTCAAACTGTTGCACTAGCTATGTTCCAAAACACTTTTGGGTCTTGGTTACTGCTCCTGAAAGAAGACACATGCTCCCTTGCCTCTTCTCTTCTAACCAAGAGTCCCCATTTCTTCGAGGCTTATGGCAAGCCCCACCTCCTCCCAATTCTGGACTCTTTCCCACTCCAGTGCTTTCTGAAGACTGAATCTTAGCACTTTCCACCTCCACCACTTATTTCCTAACCAGTTTGGTTACTCCTCGTGATCCATTACATTTGTATGTTGGACTCTTGGGTTTGGAGGTATTTGGGGAAGAACGTCATGTTGTCTGTTAGGAAGATTGTTTTTGTGGTGGTACGCAGAATGGATTGAGTGGAGATGGGAGCTGCAGGTCCTGAAAGCAGTTAGTCAACTAACTGCTGTGTCAAGAAACGCGGTGAAGAGGGAAGAGTAAAGACACATTTCCTGGAGAACTCCATGCTAAACTGGAGTTCAGAGCATGACACAAAATAAAAGATAAAATGCGATTGTAGTACCAGTTTGGATAACACCATTAAGGCTTCATTTCACCAGAAAATGTGGAAATTATCATGATTTTAGAAAAAATAGTGAGAACATTAATATGTCCAGAAAAGTTGTTCACTTGGGTTTATTTTGGTAAAGGTGTTTTCAGGTAAAACTGTTGATACTGAACTTCATAGTTTTAGCAGAGTTTCAGTGTGAATTCCTCTTTTCCCCTTTTGGTTAGCTTTAAAAACAAATATAATCTAATGACAAATTATATATTCAAATTTGGTTAGGATCCCACGAGAAATTTTCTGCTAATACCCTAATAATTCCTGTGATGGGAAATTATGATCCGACCTAAGCACTGGCAAACAGAGCTGATCTTTACAGAACATTAGATGACAATAAGCATAAAGATGCAATCCTTTTACTATTCAAATGATCTACATTCATTTACTGCTTAATTCAGCTCCACTAAGCATAATTATTCAAAATTCTACTTTGGGAAACAGGCACACTGAGCCCAGTCTCTATGGTACTTTGGACTTCCTCGGTTACATTTCCCATCATTCTTTCATGTTCATAATTTCCCCCCGACAGGTGAAAAGTCAAGGACACTGGTTTGAGCATCCTGTATTCGTAAGAGCTGATCTTTTATTAGAGCCTCTATCTTATCAATCGAAAAGTTCAAGGGTATGTTAGCCCTGATATTTGTAGCAATGAAAGGCTGTCAATGTTCCTGCACGGTTTTTCTTTTCATTTTTCAGATTTGCTCATTTTTGTGTTTGTTTTCTCATGGTTTCAAAACTGACTCTACCAAATTCCCAAGACTGGAATTATTTTCTGTCACTGCAGTCGTTGAAGCATAGTATTGTTTTGTTTGCCATCCGGAACATCCTCGAGTTCTAGGCAGAGAGGAGAGGAGAAGAAAGGGGAGCAGGAGAAGAAAGAGGGAGCAGGTGCAGAGGTTCTATTCACGAGGGCACTGACCCTCAGCAGGGCTTTAAAATAGGATTAGACACCCAAACAAGAAAAAGGTCACACTTGACATTTCCACTGGAAATACCAATGCAAATAGAGCTGATCTTAAAGACATTTTTCACACACACAGACAGACACACACATACACAATGTTAGACAGGCTTAAGAGAAAAATGGTAAGTTTCCATGAATATTTCCCTAAAAGCTCAAAAAAACAACTATTGGAAATAGGGCCCAATGATAACAGCAAACATGATTCAAAAAGCTCATCTGAGAAATCATTTCTCTTTTACTTATTATTTTTAAGGGTTCATTTTTTACTTTCTCAGGGGAAGAAAAGAATGGAATTGATGGGGGAAAATTACATAAATATTTGGAAATTTTGATTATGCTATATTCCAACTCATTTATTTTTTAAATTTAGTCTCTAATGATATCAACCTTCTTTGTACCTGCAATTTATCCCATAGTGTCCAGCATAACTGATGACAGAGTAATGGTAACACTTTTTCTCTCAATTTTCTAGTCATATTTAAAAGTAGCCACCCAAACCATCTAACACCAAAGTAAAATTTGGAGGCACCTAGATGAGGAAAACTGTCTCAAGCTGCTTCATGATTCATACATGCCTATTGAAGATTTCCAAATTGTTCACACAAAAGGAGATTTTACCTTGACCTCATCTCATGATTCTGAGAAGGACTCATGACCATTCCAGCTCTAAAAATGTCCACCTTCACTGGTGCAACTGAGACATGTATGCCCATTAATAATGTCCCCTCAAGTCAGCCAAACCAACACAGGTTTATACCCTATACAAAGAATTTGGGAGGAATAAATAAATTTTGGAGACTATATGTATGCAGCCACCCAAAGGCAGTCCAAGAAAAACACACCTGCTGCGTAGACTCCTATTGCCACATATTAGATACAGGAGGTTCATTTATGTACAAAATGTTTGTTAAGTTTCTGGAACATTTAACTATGAAAAACATTTAAGTTAATTCTACCACAGAGAAACTAAAACCCGTTAAGCAAAGAATTGTCCTGACCTAGTTATAGTGTGACATGGGGAGTCAGTAGGGGTGAGTCAGTAGGTCCAAATTCCACTCTTGTCCGATGACCACGGGTTTTGAAATTGTCTCTCAAACTGAGATGATATAATTCGCAGTCTTTTATTAGTCAACGTCACATAAGGCTGCCACAGTGTCTAAATGGTGTTAAGATTACGTGGGTTAACAAACTGAGCTCAACTGAAAGCAAAAGCAGAAAAAGAAAACGGCAACCTTCCCATTGGAAATGTATAATTCCATTAAGTGATCTGAAATTATAAAAATAAATTTAAGGACTCTCATAAAAACCTAAGTTAGCTCCTAGGGATCAGGGACCCCATATCTCAAACCGGGAGAGCTCCCATAAACTGAAGCGGCACCCACAAAGTTTGCCTGGGACGTGACTTACCACATTCTCATCTCACAAGTTAAGTGTAATAATCTAAATTGCCCTTTTATCCTTAATGAAATCCAAGAACCTGTCAGAGAGGAAAATATTTGTTATTAAAGATCAGCTTTAAGGTCACAGTTTCAATCAAGATTGTTTTTAAACCACGTGTGAGCCACGATATTAAGAATCTACAGGCATTAACTGAAATGGAGACCATGAAGACTGAGAAACTGAATAAGCTGATCTTGGAAAATGTCTTTGCTGTAATTGTTGGGATTTGCCAGTTGAGAGAAAGAATTTGTGTGAATTACCTTTAAAAATATTCTAATAGTAATATCTAATTTTCCCTTTGGATGTTTGCCAAAATCAGCTCATCTATTTATGTGGCTATTACCACTGGGATCCATTAAATATTTAGCTGAAGACACAATATTAAACTGAAATGTGATCTGGGAATGGTTGATGATCATATTTCATAAAACAGTTAAAGCAAAAATTCATAATTCCGAGAATGTCATTTATTTCTTTTTCACTAAAGAGCTATAGAATTTTAAGAGAAAATGTAAAATGTGCCTTGGAAAATAAGGTGAGAGACCAGAAAAAAAAGAGATCAGATCACTTAACAACTCGTAGATTGCATGGAAAGGGAAGAAAAAATTTTTAATTTAAATATGATGTTTGATTGTTTTTCCAATTATAAAAGCAGTAATGCTGATTATGTAAAATTTGGAAAATACAAAACTTAAAATCTTAACCTCCGTAAGTAACCACTGTTTCAGGGTTTTTATGCATATGTGTACATGTATAAATAAACATAAATACTTATTTTTAAAGGGGATTATACTGTTTATATAATCCCATGTATTTTCCAATCCATCTCTAGTTATTTGCTTGGGGTCGATTTTCAGAGGAGAAATTACTGAGTTAAAATAGATATATATTCATTGTGTCTTGCTCCCGAAAGCAGTTACTTTCCAAAAGGGTCATCTGTGTATACTGCCACAAGGAATGTATTTATCTTGCTAATATCAATATTAGGTATTTTATATGCTTGGATATACAATGTATACATATTATATATATTTTCATATATATATATATATATATATATATATATATATATATATATATACACATGTTTTCAAAGACATTATTGCTTTACTTTATGATTCTTTGATTTAATGACGTGGAAATTTTTTGTTGATTGAGTAGTTATGATTCTCTTTTGATTTGCAATAGCCCTTAATTTTTTTCATTACTAACCTATGACAGTAATGCTTTTTGCAAATATTTTTATTCATTTTATCATTTTACTTTTGCTTTTTAAACAAATTTTCTTTTATAATTTAATCCACTGTATTGGCTACATTGTTTTTCGCTTATAAAGTTCATCCTCATCTTAAAGTTAAATACATATATTTTCTTCTAGGATTTTTGGTAGTTTTAACCCATCTAACATTTGTTATAATGTATAGCAAAAGAATGAAACTTTCCTTTCTTTCTCCAGATTCTTGGTTTGGTCTCCCAACCAACTTATCTTTTATCCAAGACTTAATTTTTACATCATGAAAAATAAAAATGAGGAACTTCTCATTTTAAAAATTAAGGATATTTTATAAAAATGATAAAAATGAGGAACTTTTCCAGAGCTCTCTGTTCTACTATTGGCTTCTTTTTCTATTCTTGTTTTGGTACCTTACTGAGATTTTCTTTATGGCACAATACAATAATCAGTTTATTAACATATTTCACATACATTTAAAAAGAAGTGTATTCTTTGTCTGAATTATACAAATTTCAATAATTAGCTGTCAATTCAACTTTGTTATTCAGATTTTCTGTGTGTATGTATTACCTGCTTGATTTGTCAAAAGCTGGGGAGTGAGGAGGGGAAAGTGTATTACGTTCCACAATAAGTATATGTGCGTCTACTGTTCCATGTATTTCTAATATTTTTTTATTTTATATACTGATCTTGATTCCTATTATAGTACATACCTATATAAGTCAGTTTATGCAGGTTTATGACTTGTTTTTCCACAGTGTAAGTTATACCTTTTGTCAGTGTAACATGACCCAAAACACCCATTTTTATTGTTTATTCTACTCCATAGGTTTTTAGTGCTTTTAAACTCCCCCCAGATTCTGACAATAGAATGGCTATTAATTTTATTTTTTAGTGTTGCTAGAGGTTTTATTTCATTTTGGGCCTCTGGATACATTTTTCATGGGAATCCAGAAGAGGCTAAGTCAGGTTTAATTTAAAACAGAAACTATCCCAGAACAAAACATACTGAACGCCCACAGTCTACCAATCTCTGTTCTGAGCACTTGGCGTACATTCACTCATTTAAACATCACAATAACTTCATTCGATGAACAGGCCCCCTTCTTACCTCTGCAGGTTGGGGCCAGAGTACAAATGGACGGCTCTTCCTTTCCCACGCCCAGCTCTGTCCCACGCCACACGCATCTCACACGTGTGTGTGTGGACACTGCAGCTCATCCCAGCTCCAGCTAATTCTACCTCCCTCAGCTGCCCCCTTTCCTTCATGGCAGCATTTTGGCACTATTGTCTACCTGAGAGGACACGCTTGAGAAGGAGTCCTGTACTTCCCTGAAGGCTGGTTTTGGTCCAGAATTCTGGGGTCCACGGTACCCAGAATATGGGGAGGCACAGGCTCTGGGACAGTCCCCTTAGACTCAGACTTTCAGCCATATGAGAAAGGTGAGGTCAGAGAAAGGGCAGAGCAGGGTTCTCTAAGGTGGGGAGGGGCACTGTGCCAAGATAAGACCTAGGTGCCCAGGTCTAAGGGCGGTATTGGAAGATATTATCCCCTGCACGTGGCCCTGAACCTACATTTGTCTAATCCTAAACCCATGCTTTCTGTCTTTATTACTTATCTTGAACTTCTGGACATTGTAGAGGTCCAGTGGTTCCATGTGATAGGCTGTGGTCTTTTGGAAAGGACTTTGAGCTTCTTAAAGAAGAAGTTAAAACACAGAAAACTTCTTGAATAACTATTTCACTTTGCTGAGGAAGATAACTGAACTACCGAATCTACTTTTATTAGCGTTTGACTTATTTAACCCCCTTTCGATGTCCCCCTAAGAACATAGATATGTAGGTGGACTCAGAAATGTCCCCATTACCTCTTGTGTCAGACAACAGGACTGGAAATCAAAACCCAAGGGCACTTCCTGGCTATGCAATGCTTCCTATAAATCTCCAGGGTGCTTGGAGAAACAGGAATTCCTTGTGCCACAGGGTCAATTTCTCACAGCAAAAATTGATTCTAAATAGGTTTGCCTACTGCCTCTCACAAGGAGCCTGGCACAGAGCTACCAGGCTCCCGTAGGACCTTCAGAGCCCGAAAGATGTGACATAATTTCTCCTTTGTGACTAACAGCCGTTCCCTGGTGTCACACAGCCTTTTACATGTAAGGATGAATGGTTCATTCGCTCATTCCTCATCCTCAAAGCTCTGTATGAACTGGATGGCTTCTTCAGGCTGTGTTCATTGAACTTTTTCCCTCTTTTTAATCAGTCAGTGTTTTTCTTTCATTTTCATTCTGGGGTCTTTTTAAAAAAAAAAAAATTTTTTTTTTAAGTCATTCTGTACTTTTGGCATTCTAAAGTCACCGCAATTTCTTCATTTCCATTGTTTAACAAAGCCATTTTCCTCTTGGTGGGTCTTTCCTCTCAATTTAGTCATAAAATAGTCCTCTATTCCACTAACCTCTATGAAGGCAATGTTTGCCACCACCAGCTGACCTGACCTTTGTGTTGGATCATCTTTTCCACTCCACCGACCTCAGGACTGAAAAACACTTTATAACACGTGAAGGATGTTACAGATTTCAGCTGGAGATAACTGAAGGTGTGACAGAGGTTAGTGCGAGGCTTTTGTGTGTTTTAGCTTAGATGGTCAGGAGGAATGGATGAGCTAGGGGTGTGTGTGTTTAACTCTAGTATCCAAAAATGTGTTCAAAGACTGAAATACCAGCTCCAACAGACCAGTCATTTTGGAGGAAATCCAAAGAGAAGTGGAGGGGATTAAAGAGACTGGAGGATGGCAGGCATAACTAGGAGAGAGTTGCTTTTGTTGATGTCTACTCGCCTGATATACAAATTACTAATGATGACAACACTACAAGTAGATCTTTTATTCGTGCTTTTTTCCAGCTACCAGTGATGACAGCACCATAGGCAGCTCTCATGGAATGGCACACACACGTGTGTTCTTCCATCTAACACTGAGTAGTGAGTATCGCCTACTCTCGGATGTAGAAAACATTTTTCAATTTAGGAAGTTTTCATTTAATCAGACACAGTTCATTCCATTCTGAATGGTTTATTTTGATCTTGGTTGATTTAATGGATTCGAGCAACCCAGGACATCAAAAATCTAACCCATGGAATGATTTACAATTGCTTACTTTTACAGATCTTCCAAAGTTTCACTTAGAATTTACAACAAAGATTTAAAAGAAAGGAAAATTAAAGTTTACAAAGTAAAGGCATAGCAGAAACTGTTTTGATAAAAATGTCATTTCTGCAATTACTTTCATCTGAAATTTTTCCTACCTAACTATACATGACTCCTTAATAAATTACTTTTAATTTAAGAGAATTTGGTAATCATAAACTTGGGGGCTTTTTTCCTTCCTTTAAAAAACAACGTCATTACAATCCAAAATAATCAGAAAAAAACCACCAACAAATAAAATTGAAATATTTTCTTAAAGATCAATGTTACTTCTCTAACATGTTTAACAATTAATGTGACATTTTATAGTTCATTTATATTAGGCTGAAGATTTTTAACTTTTTAAAATGATCTGTTGTTCACTCTTACTAATGGTAATGATTGTCATTTTCTTCCCCAAACATCATTAGAGTTTAAAGTTCATGGATTCCGATGGTTTTTCTCCATGTGAGAGTATGAAAACCTGAGAGAAGGGACACTATTTCTCATCCTCTGTCTCCAGAGAGACAGATGGTTTGTAGTGGGTGGTCAATAAGCACTTTTGAAATCAATGAAGTTTAAAATCAGCTGAAAGTTCTCAAAATTTGCCACTTGAGAATATCAAAGAAACACAAATAAAACTCAATTCTCCCATGACTATGTAAATCTAGCTACTAGCACCAGCAAACTACAGTTAACATCTTCAATGCCTTCCTATGAAGGCATAACTCAAGGAAGGAATACAAGGTGGGGCAAAAGTAAAGCCTCACAAATTTGGACCAACTCAGCTGCCGACCAGCTTGCTGTAGTAAAGTGACCGACTGCGCTAACATAGCAGTTCTAATAGATCTACCATCCACATCTGCTTGCCTTAAGGGTGTTTTAATAGCTAGAAAATGTAACTTCCTGACTTTTCGAACGCGCTTCATCTGGATCTATCTAGAAAAGAACACTGGTTTTGTGAATAAAATAATACCTCATTTATCCAGTATTAACAGAACGAAGGCATTTCAACTTTACTTGCTTTGAGCATTTTTGAGGGAAATTTTCCTAAATCTAAAGAGACCTACACACTTCCCTTCCTCGTTAAGGAAAGTAAACATAATTTAATTTGCCTGATGGCTCAGGGGTATCCTGCGAGCAGCCATCGCTACGCAACGGGCAGGTAGCTGCTGGCCTTCACGTAACACCATGCATTTATGTGAGAGCATTCAGTTCACACAGCTTTTATGAACACAACATTCCATTTGATTCATAGTAAGTGGTCCCAGGTTGCCCCGTGTTTTGAGTTCCCGTCGCACTTTCTCCTTCCTAACTCACTGTCAGGTCGTTGAATGTCACTGCTCACGTTGCATTCCTCCTTAGCAACTGCTGACTGACAGCCCCCAGTTGTACGGCAACTAGATAGCCAGGTTTGTTAAAACTGTCTCTGAAACAGACTCAGAGTTGCTGTGAAGGGTTGAGAAATTCTACAAATATTAATGTTCACAAGCTTTGGTGCATGGATTTTCTGACATCCCCTTGGACTTCACCAAGTTTGTGTTCTCCGTGTTAGTAATCATAATCCATCTATCCAGCCAACAAATATTTGTTGAGTGCCTCCCAGAGCCAGAAACTACTGCATAAGAGGATCGCAGTGGTTAGCAAAGCAAACATGCTCCCTGTGCCAACGGAGTTTACAATCTAGTGGCGGAGAAAGGCAATAAACAAGTGAACAAGCAAATAAACACTTAACTACAGCCATGGTATGAGAGTTCTCGCTGCAACTGTAGCAACCACAACCCCCATATGATCATTACAGCATAATTACCTTCCATTTATATTGCTCAGTACTTCATGGCATTTCCACGTATTTTGTTTCATGTTAGTCACAAATGTTTGGGGGTAACATCCTTCGACAAAGGAAAAACTGAGGTTCCGAGAGTTTTCCACTGTCAGTGGTCCAGCCAGCGTTTGAACAAAGAAAGTCTGTCACCTTTTACTCCCATCTGGGATCTTCCCATTGGGTGAGAGGACATTGCTTGGAGCAAGGTCCACCAAGGAGGTGCACCTCTTTCACTATCCCTGGCTTGGAACTTTATTTGCTTTGAGCATTTTTGAGGGAAATCCTCTGAAATCTAAAGTGATCTACATACTTCTCTTCCTTGTTGAGGAAAGTAAACATAAAGTTTACATTTTTTTTCCTCGTTAAGGAAAGTAAACATAATTTAATTTGCTTGATGGCTCAGGGGTACCCTGCGAGCAGCCATTGCTACACAGCGGCAGGTGGGCTGCTGAGCCTGACAAAGTCCTCTACCATCCTTGGAGGCTAGTTCACCTATGAACCTTTAAGTTTGCGTTAGGTTTTTTTTGGTTTTGTTTTCCACCTCTATCCAGTGATTTAACACCCTTTGCAAAGTCATCCACTAAATAATTGTGGTGGTAAGAATAGGTTCTTTTGGGAGATATAAGTTTAAAGATGTTTCGGTCATCAGTGGAATATCTGAGCAGTACCATCCTGCAGAGTCAGATATACAGCACTTGGAAGGGCTAGGCAGTGAAGGAAAGGTCGGAGTCGTTTGAACTAAGATGCTAATGCACTTTATTTCTGAATACCACAGTGGAAGAATCAGGATGGAGAGGGAAAAGAAAGAGGTCAAGGTTTGGGGGTTTGGAAGTCACTAGCGAAAATAGGTGATAAAAAGTGCAGTGCTAGAGAAGAACCCCCCGTGAATGGGTGCGCTATTATATAATGAGGCAGAGACCTCAACGTCCCTAAGACCAAGGTCAGAGGGGCGAGGACAGAGAGATCTGGAATTGCACCAGCCAACGGATTTCCAAGAACTTCAGAGACCCAATTCAGTGAAGGAAATGACACTCAAATTGTAGGGTGGCATGGGTGAAATTAAAAAATATTAGAAGTTATAATAATTCAACAGATGCCTTGTCTATTTCATGACAAAGCTAATATCCAGTTAATTGTCTGAAGGCAGCCATTTCTGTATGATATTTTACCATAACTTTATTGTTTTACTTTCAATTTTTAAGAATGAATTTGAATTTTCTTCCTAATCAAAAGGAAGATTATTGGCTTACTTTTATGATTTTGTGATAATATACATAATAATCACTAAATATGCCCTGTGGCCTTATTACCAAGCCTCTAAGCCCTCCTTAAGGTTAACCTCATCATCAATAATTTGCTAGTACATCCATTTTTTCAGTGAAACTATAATTTTATCTTTGCATTAATGTGTCATTCCCTATAAAAGTCAAAAGTAGACATTGCTATGTTAAGCATGCAGAAAATCAGCTTTCTGGGCATAGCAACAAGAGAATATAGTTTGCAGCTTTCACATGTATTTAAACTTTTTATAGCACTGCTATACTAATATACTAACATTGAGATAACTAATAAACATTTGTTGACTTGAACACTATGACTACATAGCTTTTTGTTTGCTTGTTTGTTTTTCTCTTTTTGTTGCTGTGGGGGTGGTTGTCAGGAATACCCAATATATCTCACTTACTGTTTTCATAATAGTGTCAGTTAGGGGTGAAATTTTTAATCTTTTTAAAAGATAATCAAAAGAAGAATCTTGGTCTCCTGAATCTTAGTCTCTCCACTACTTTTCAAGTTCATATATAAGCTAAGTTCTTCTCATAATGAATTTACTGCTCTATTTATGAAACTATTAGTTTCCATAACATTCCTACAAAATAGAGAAGTAGCCTTACTTCAGACAGGCGTTTATAGGAAATAAAATGCAATAAGCACTACTGTGACCCAGTCTGCTATTGTCTGTGGTGACAATGATAAAAAGATTCAGTATTTCCTTTGTGACCCACTAAAGACCCTAAAGGAAACTTCCAATTTCTCCCCTGTCATCTGAGCAGTCTAACCAATTCTTAGAACGGTACCAGAGCTGAAGATACCCTTTTTGGGGAAAAAAAAAAAAAAGATAGAACTCAGAACCATTTACTGGACAATTTTAAAGACTCAAATGCGACCACTCGAACACACCATCACCCCTCTGACATCAGAGAGGTCTGCCTCTGCTGATGAACAGATGACTGAAACCAAAAGAAATCTATAAACATGTGAATGGCATGTTAATTTCACTAGATAATGTCTCAATACCCATCTTCCCGTGGTCACTTCCCACTTTCTTAGGCTCCAACCAGGAAATCCAATAAATGGCAAGTTATCTGGTAAACTGTGTATCCTGTCTACTAATAAAACTAATCAACAGTATCGATTACTCTTTTAAAAACATAGATATGTATATACACACGTATATATACACGTATCACCATATTCTCAAAATTATCCATCAATAAATTTTGCATGTTTCATATTGATTTTTGAGAGAACTGTATTTAATCAGTAAAGCACAAATTAAAAAAAATGAAAAAAGTAGAACACACCAGTTGTTTTCTTTTGTGACATCTATACACACAATATTTACCAACACAACCATCCTTACTGCATGGAAGTTGGGCAATTAAGACCCTGGGAGTTGGTCTGTGTCCTCTGAGAACATTTGCATAACTGTGATCGCCTGCTGCTTCATCTATAAAATGGAACTGGTAACACTTACTCTGCATTTTCCATCTTTAGCTTCCTTTGTGGAAAAGGCTGGTGTACGTATTTCCACGTTGTGTAGCAAAGTTAGCCCCTCTTTGTGCCACTGACAAACGGTCACATAACTTCTCAAGTATCATCTACCACTACAAATCTCTGAAACAAGACATGGCCACATGGCCTGAAATAAAGCAGAAAGGTGGCATTTTTAGCTACCACAACTGGCAGAGCAAGAGTTTAGAAACAGTATGGCCCTGGCATTCAGCATAACCTAGTAAAAAGTAGGTTTGCATGGGTTGTGGGAAGGTCGGCTCTGGGAAAAAGAAGACATTTGTCCTCCCTCAGGTTGAGGCTACAAAACATCAACATTTTAGGTGTAAATAATATGGTAATAAATTTCAAAAAGAATCCCCAAATTTTCCTATACCTGTACAGCAGAATATTCACCTCTAGAGTGAAATTGAGTTTCAAAAGAAAATTTTCAAACTTTACTAATTCTAGTAGACATTCCAGTAATCTGAAATCAAAAGAATTTGAGAACTATTATGAAAAATACAAAATCACAAAGTCCTTCATTTAATCCAGGAAGCAAGAAAAGTCATGGTTATTTTCCCCAATTTTTAAAATAAAAACTGAGTTAGCTTTTAGTGATTAAGCACATTCCCTATTATATGGTTTATTACACTTGTTACTTAGAATAATTGGGACCTTCTGGAAAACTGCTCTCTGAGAAATTTAATAGTACATTTGATTAATATTTTAATGTAAGACTATACACTCAAGTCAGTTTAATAGTATATTAATATACTTAAATACTATATACTGAAATCCTTAAGTAATCTCCTATTTCTCTGAAAGGCATAGTTATTAAACAGAAGTGAGTTAACTATGTTCAAATGAATTTCAAAATATACCGTTTGTTTTTCAGTTTACTACAGAAAAGGAATTTTGCAACCAAGATCCACTGGTCTACTTTATATAACCCCCAATCTCCCCACCCCCACCTCTTCCACCAGGCCTGAGCGACACTAGAATTTTGCAAAGCCTTGCATTGTTCTCCCTGACACCGGATCAGTCTACACAAAAAAGCAACTGCCAACTCAAAAGCAATCCCCTGATAGAGCCTGGTGCTATCTAATCAAGGGCAAAAGGTCACTTCCGAACAACTGGGCAATAAAAGATTATTTCTAGCGACAAAACAGAGAGGCCCAGAGGTGGGGGGTAGAACGTGGGGAGGGGCTGGAAAGGAAAGAGGGCAAAAGGGCTCCCGTCTGCGGGAGGAAGTGCATTGACTCCCTGCAGCCGAGGGAACCATCTGGCTCCTGCAGGCCTGTTCTTAAGTCAGGAGAGAAAGCCCCCTTTACAGGGGCCAGTGACTCTGGGATGGGCGGTTCAAACTTTTAATAATATAAACGCAGCTTTCCCAGGCACAGAAAAGTCAGAGAGAGAGACAGACAGACAGAGACACAGAGAGAAGAAATCCTTTTCCAATTAGAAGAAATCTAACCAAACACTAACTAGAAGATGTTGCTCTGCAGCTCATTAGATCAGTAAATAAATTCTCTTGATAAATACTAAGTAGACAATCTAGCAACTGGTGTTTAATTATTATTTGAAGTTAACCTTAAGTTAAAACACACACAGACACACGTAGTTTTTAAAAGACTATAAACTTCTTTTTTTAATGATACAGCTGCACTAACTTCTTCCTGTCCGGCTTCTATTCACCGTCCTCCTCCCCCATCCTCTCCCTTCCATAGTCTTCTCACTCGTTCTTACTGAAGCACCTTGAATGGGGGGCATAAGGAAAGTGAGGGAGCCCCCATTACATGCAGCCTGAACACCTTGGTCTGGGGAAAGCTTGAATTACAGACAGTGAACTCTATTTTCCCCTCCCCCCTAAAGAGTCAGTACCAAGTAAGCTGTGTCCTCAATTCCCTCATCTGTGATTTTTCTTTTTTTCTTTTTTTTTTTTTTTTACCACTGAGTAATTACCAACTGAAATAGAAAGTGCCCTGGCTGAGAGACACTACTGGCTATGCAGCCACAAAGAAAAGATCCTAATTATAGTAATTCAAAATTCACAGGACAGGAAGCCTAATCATTTCTGTTTTTGTTTGTTTGTTTGTTTGTTTGTTTTTCCCCCGAGGGGTGCTACATGGATAACAGACCAGCTGATCTGAGACCCGTCATGGTGGGCCACAGTATGGTATTCATGTTTCTAAATATGAACATCTTTAAAAAATGGCTGTGCCCAAGAATTGGAATTTGGAATCCATGTGTGCCAACCATGCCAGCAGTACAGCTAGAAAGGAATAGAGAATTGAATTGTCTACTTCTCCTAGAACGACTCAACATTTGTCCCTTCTACAAGGGACATTTCATGTAAGTAAGTAACAGAAACAGGTAAGAAAAGTGGAGCTTGCTTTTTGACATCATCATAAACTATGAGAAAAATATTACAAGAAAAAATATCAAAGTGATATTATAAAAAATTATAACACAGATAAATTTAAGATTTCCTCTCAAGAAGAACACCATAGGAAAATTTAAATGCCATACTATAATAAGTAGAAAGAATAATAATAGTAATAATGATGGTCAACAACTTTTATTAGATGTCCACTGCATATTGATCATTGAACAGTGGGTATCATGAGGTTGCCATGGAAAGGTACCCAGGATCTATTTCCTCAAGGATTTCATAATCTAAAAGTGGGTGGGATAAACCCACTTGGAAAACATGCAAAAAATATATAGATAAGCCCAATTCTAATCATTCTTAATGCTTAAAGGACACTGGAATAAAACATACTCGGTCAGGTTCCTTTGGGGACGACTTTAATGGTGAGATGAATTTCAAACAGAATTTTAAAGGGTGGACATATGCTTTGGCAGAGTAAAGAAGACACCGATCTCTTCTAGCCAAGAAGTTTAAAGATGGGATGACAAAATCTGAGTCTGGTCAATGGGATTTGACACCCTGAACTGAAGAGATGAGGACAGTTCAGGGCCTGCTGGAGAGGAGGGCACACCAAAATGTTGTAGTTTAAAAATCAGGAGTGTCAAATGCAAATCTAAACCACAGCATACCCATTAAGCTGGGCATTACAAAAACAAACACAAAACCAGAAAATAACAAATGTCGATAAGGACATGGAAAAATTTTTTTTTTTTTTTAAAGATGAGCTTCGAAGTCAATGAGGCTGGGTTTAACAACCATATGTGCCACTGAATAGTCGTGTGACCATGGACAAGGTACTTTCTCTTTGAGGCCCAAATTCTCAACTGTGGAATAGGAATAATGATACCCACAGTCCAGGTTTGTAAATACAAGAAATGACGTAAAGCGCCTAACACTTAGATGTAAATTAACTAGGATGCTTGGTTGCAAGAAGCAGAACCACAAATTAAGTTACTTAGGGAATTCACCAGCTTATCAAACCAAACTACTGGAGGGTCGAGGCTGGCGGCTGGCCCTAGGAACAAGTGGAATGAAGATGCTATCCAGTGCTGCCAGGTTCTTTTAATGTAACCTGTCATTTCTGCCTGGTAGTTTATCTGACTGCTAGGGAATGTGACTAGTAGGATTTCATAGGATTTCAGGTACACATTTTTACACCTTCACAACTGGACACAAAAGAACTATTCCTTTGTTCCTGTTTGTAAAAATCCCGGGGAAAGACTCTGATTGGACTATCCTTGGTTACATGCCTATTCCTGGACCAGTCACTGTGGCTAGGCTGGGAAAATGAGAAAGCCCACATTAAAACACAAGCTAAAGAGGGATGATGGAGACAGCCACTGGGAAAGTAGGTGGGAACCAAGTAGCCTGTTATTTGGTGACCATTACAGCCAACTCAGGAAATGGTAAGCTAGATTTTATTCACAAGATAAACAGAAACCTGAAGAGGGAAATGATCATGTTTATCTAAGAAATAAGTATATTATGCTATTTTAAATGAACTGATTCATTCTGTCACTAATTTACCAACACTGTCTAAGGTACCATATATAGGATTATTTTACAAATAGCTAAAATTTATTCTCCCCAGTATTAACATTTTTATTTTGAATTTTATCTAAAAATACATTTATTTTATGACAAAATATAAGAACAGTTTTTGGGGGTTAAACTCAAGATCATTTATTATGAAAATAAAACGCCATAGTGTGTTGTAACAGACGAATACTCTCTGGAACAATTGGTGCTTAGAACTGCTCAAATCCTTCACCTCGCGGCCCAGAGGCCTCTGCACGTCCACAGTCAGTATCCCCGGTTTTTTCCTTCAAAAAAATCCCTTCCTTCCTGTCATCCTTGATTCGGCTTCTAGTTGCTGAGTATTGGAAATTCAGATAATTTGTGACTGTAAGTAAAATAAGACTGTCAGGGTATATTTTAAAGGAAAAAAAAAAAATTTCATTGGTCCAAAGAGTTATTATAGGTGTTCAAAGATTTGATCTTCAGGTTCGCAAAAGTGTTTGGGAAAGTTAGAAACCAACCTCTGCCTGAAATCCAGGTTCTTCAGAATACTTAGCCCAGAAGAATTAAACCTTATGGTGGAATCAAAGACGGCCAAGGCTTTGAAAGTTTTTGACCAAATTATTGATACACATTTTACAGAAAATAACTATATAGAGAATATCATCATTTCAAACTGTGAGGCTTGGATACATGGCAACTAAAATTCAGAAGAAATATGTTAGAATATTTGCAAAGCAAATATTTTTGTCCCAGGATATACTGGTTATTGAATGTCTCAACTAGATTTTCTGAAGTATCTCCAGATTAAGAAAATCTTGACTCTAAGATAGATCATTAAAGTGACTGACTGACAAACTAGCTACAGAAACAGAGAAATCCCTCTCAGTCAATCCAGTAATCCTTATTGATACCTAGTGATTTCGACAATTTCTCTTCAAGGTGACTGATTCTGCTCTTGACCAAAGTAGTGACGGTTGAGGTAACAACAGTGTGTCTAAGGGAAAATGATGCAGAAGGAGTCTGGAGAACATGAGTGCTCTCCCTGTTGGTTTCACAGTCTTCAGAAGGATTTGTGATATTATCATCCCTCACTCATTAACATGAAGTATATGGCCTAGTATTTTCAGTAGCAAATGCTCAAATCCTGAAAGAATTCAATTCACATTCTTCGAGGAGGAACTTTGAAGGAAAGATCAGGGAGGACTGGAGAAGTGCAGACGAGTTCCCCTCCTTGTTTTCTCTGTTTCAGAGAGCCTGGTGAGCATATAAAATACTATTGTCTCATGTAATGAAAAGAAAAAATAATTGATAAAATGTCAAGATGAACCAGAGGCAAAGAGAATGCAGTTGTACACACACTCACTGCCTGCCATTCTGGGAGGGTAAACCCACAGATAGAGCCTGTGCCCCTGCCAAGGCATTAAGTCTCTCCAGCTATGTAAACTGCAAAGAGTTTGCAAAGGAACAAATCCAGGACATAACCCCCTTGAGAACAACAAAAGGGATACTTGTCCAGACATTCACATTGCATCACACCACTTCACAACTTATAATGAGTCTAGAAAAAGAGGCACGGTTTTGGCAAGGCCCAGTCCTGTTACTCTCATTCCGTAAGACAAGGCAAGCATATCGTTATTTTTCTGCTTCACATTTTATCTGCTTGAATCCACCTAGTGAGGCAGTGACAAACCTGTTAAACCAAACTAAGGCCAAGTTAGTGCAGGGCAGCCAAGTAACTTACAACATCCTAAAAAAAAAAAAGAAAAGAAAAGAACAGAAAAAGAAAAAGAAAAAGAAAAAGGAAAACAAAGTGTTTTGCTATAAACTGTAAAACATATTAGCAATCAAGGCCTAAAGCTTGTAGGGGCTTATCTAAGCACCTTTCCCTTTCCTAGATGATAGGTAGATAGATGATAGGTAGGTAGGTAGGTAGGTAGGTAGGTAGGTAGGTAGGTAGGTGGATGGTAGGTAGGCAGGTAGATGATAGGTAGGTAGGTAGGTAGGTAGGTAGGTAGGTAGGTAGGTAGGTAGATGATAGGTAGGTAGGTAGGTAGATGATAGGTAGGTAGGTAGGTAGGTAGGTAGGTAGATGGTAGGTAGGTAGGTAGGTAGATGATAGGTAGGTAGGTAGGTAGGTAGGTAGGTAGGTAGGTAGGTAGGTAGGTAGGTAGGCAGGTCGGTAGGTGGTGGTGGGTGGGTGGGTGGGTGGGTGGTAGATGGTAGGTAGGTGGGTAGGTGGGTGGGTGGATGGTGGGTGGGTAGGTAGGTGGGTGGATGGTAGGTAGGTAGATGGTGGTAGGTAGGTGGATGGTGGGTGGGTGGATGATAGGTAGGTAGGTAGATGGTAGGTAGGTAGGTAGATGATAGGTAGGTAGGCAGGTAGGTAGGTAGATGATAGGTAGGTAGCAGCAGGGCATCCAAGAGGACAGATGTCCTTTCTGAGTCTGCACATGTGCTAGGATGTAACTTGAAGGCCTCTCACTGATACGATTAATGCCTAAGGAAAAGCTGAGCATTTTAAGTTTTAGGAAGAAACTGTTGTTTCTGGAAAGGGAGTTTGTGAAAGGAAAGGTCAAGAAACCAGAAACAAAAATATTCAGTTCTTGTATTACGGTACAAACACAGTGCCTCGGAATAACATGTTGCACCAACTGGCAAATGTTTTACACATGTGTCACAGTCCAGAGGACACAAGTACAAAATACCAGCAACATATGTCAGGACAATATTTCCGATTTATCAGCTATGAATGGATGTCAGAAAACAGTCTGCTGTTGGATCTGGTGAACAAAAGAAAAATAACCCCAAACTGGGTGGTTCTTCCTGAACTTCTTCATAAACATGACAGAACTCCATAAAAACTCTATTTTGTGTTGTGGTGTCAGTTAAGTGAGAAAACAAATTAAGTAAAGCAACTACATTCTGATGGAAAAGCGAAGGGAGGTCTCTGGAAAACTAAGTTTCCGCAAAGCAGTAGGTGAGAAAGACTAGGATACAGGTTACAGTCAGCTTTTGAAAAAGGCACAGTTGTATGAGTCTTGCGCGTGTTATTAAAAAGTCTTAAAATTGTATCTTTTTCAGGATTGGAGGGCTATTTGGAAACTGAAGATTCAGGTAGATCACGAAAAAAATTTTGTATTAAATTCAGCCACAGAGAAGATGGTGAAGTCATTACCACTTGACTGCGTGTGATGACAACCCAGGTAAAATCATTGAATGGTGCCCCTCTAGTTTCCAAGTGATAAGGGCAGCATTTAAAAACCTGCGCTTATATTTGTTATGAATCATTCAGTTTTCACTAATTGCCTCAAAAAAGAGATTACCCATAGAAAATAAAAATAAAGTACCTTCTCTGTAGGTGGGGCAGTGGGTCTTTTTTGACTCAGATAACTCTTTTTTGACATAGATTCTTTGATGATCTGAAAAACCCTGCCCCCCACCCTGCAAAACAAAAAATCACACACACACACACACACACACACACACACACACACAGTTTACATATCATTTCAAAATTGCATAGATCCCCTGCAGGCTCTCCATGGGTGACCATTCATCTGGTCATTAAATTCATGGTTTTAAAACTATTCTAGGGGGGTTCTGAGAGAGGAGGAAAGGAAAGGCTCCCCACCTGACCTCTCTCTCTCTTTTACATACTGACTTTCAGGTGACCTCATTTGGTCAAAAAGGGTGAGCAAATATACAGTTGAGAAGCTTGGAACTGGACCAGGGAATCTAAACACAGCTTATCACAAGAATTACCTGGGAGCTCTGTTTTAACATAATATTAATTAGATGTCATCCATAGCATTTACTGGCTGTTTCCTGCATATCGGCCTCATCTCACTCCCTTACACTGAAGGCTCTTTTAGAGCAGTGTCTGTTCACTTGGTTGATAATACTTTGAGAGCTAACAGTGCTAAAAGCTGAGTACAGTTCTAGATGTTGGAGATTCCAAAGGGAATGAGGAAGACTCCTATGTTCCTGAAGCTTACCATCTAACAGTCGATTCTCCATGGTTCCTTGTATAGTGTCCAGCATAAGGAAGAAAGCCAGCGCTAGTGTTGACTGACTGGCCAACCGAAGCATGATCTTAGATACCTACCTGAAGTTGGAGTTATTCATGAATAAAGCAAAGGCAAGTGACCAACGTACGGCAGCATAATTCAGTACAGTACGTATTTACATCATGAATGAGAATAAGCCCTTCCACGGTCATTGTTAGGCCACAAAGATCAAGCCTTGACCTCCCTAGTCTTCCACCTGCCATCAAGGATGATCTAACTCTCAATTTTATAACCTTATGAAGCGTAGTATGGTCATATGCCAACAAAGGTAATATATTATTCATTTGTACTAAAGAAATTAACTTCAAAACTTACACCTTTCCACCCACCCAACCATTTCCATCCCCAAACCAAGGAATTACAGGTCAGAGTACAAAACATATCTATATTGTTTTAAGATTGAGAAAAAGAAACAAACAAACAAAAGTAATCCAGTCTTAAATAAAAGGCAAAATTATTTTCTTCTTCCTTGAGAGTTGATCTTGGTTTCTTGGTGTCTTAGCCTTGTCTGGACTGGTATAACAAATTACCATAGACTGAGTGGCTTATAAGCAACACAAATTTAGTTCTTACGGTTCTGGAGGTATGGAAGTTCAAGATCAAGTCACCAGCAGATTTCGTGTGTGGTGAGAGCCCATTTCCTAGTTCACAGATGGCCATCTTCTTACTGTGTCCTCCCTCCCGTGGTGGAAGGGGCAAAGGGGGCTCTCTAGGGTCTCTGTGCTAAGACCACTGATCACACTCACAGGGGGCTTCACCCTCATGACCTAACCATCACCCAGCAAACCCTACCTTCAGTTGTCACCCTGGGCAGTAGGATTCAACATATGAATTTGAGGGAACACTAACATTCAGTCTATGACACTCAGTTTTTATTTCTAAGAAAAAGTGGGAATGGTCAGTGTCCTAGAAATCTGCGGCTAAAACAAGCAAAGACAGATCTTAAGTGCATCTATTATGCACACGCTTTAGAGTCAGACAACTAGAGTTCAAATATGGATTCCCTCCGTTTTAGCTGTGGGAACCTGGGCTAGTTATGTCACCTCCCTCTGCCTGGGTTTCTTCATCTATAAAAGAGATAATAATACCTGTCTCATACAGTTGTTGAGAAGATCAAATAAATTAATTCATGTAAAGTTCTTAGAACAATACCCAGCTACCCCTCAATAAGCACTCAATAAATTTGAACTGTGAGTATAATGAAAGGATATAAAAAGAGAGAGAAAGGAGGAACTTACAATACAGTGAGAAAAACAAATTATAACAAAGTAAATTATCTGGGAATGAGTATTAATGTGCACGAGAATAAAGATAGAGCTTCCGAACTAAAAATTCAGGAAAGGGAGATTACAGGAGCAGCGTTAGTAGCCTTCCATTGAGGAGTCAATCACAAAAGAAGCAGAGTTCAAATGCCATATTTGGTAGTAGCTGAAATAATGGGGACCCCAGCCAAGGGCTCTATGACTTTGTGACCTGGGTTCTTGTGTGGAAAAGGGAAAATGGCTAGTCTTTTTCAGTTGCCTAAAAAGAACAAATCTCATAAGAAAAAGAGAACATTCATTTCTTAAGGATGGCGATATCTGGAATACAGTTAGGAAGGTACCAGTGCTGAAATTATGAAGGTTTCCAAAAAAAAAAAAAAAAAGTTTTATCCTGTAATTCAGAGGGGAAAAAAAGAGGCCAACCTGGAAGCAGTATGCCTATTTTGCTCACCACCATAACCTCAAAACCTGGCCTTTCTCTTGACCTGTTTGCTCCCTCATCCCTACAGTGTTTCCCGGAAATAAGACCTAGCCGGACAATCAGCTCTAATGTGTCTTTTGGAGCAAAAATTAATATAAGACCTGGTATTATGTTATATTATGTTATATTACATTAATTAGACCCGGTCTTATATTATAGTAAAATAAGACAGGGTCTTATATTAATTTTTGCTCCAAAAGACGTATTAGAGCTGATTGTCCAGCTAGGTCTTATTTTCGGGGAAACACAGTACCTCAGCAAATAATGACTTGTGTCTCCAAAGGCTCAGTATTTCAGTTTGCTTCTCTAAGAGAATTTAGTGCACTTCAATTCCTTATTATGGATGTGTAGAGATTGGGCTTACAAAATATTTTTGCAAAATTGCTGAATAATTTTAAATTATTATAGTCCCTTTCAAAATTATCATACTTTATAACTTTAATGTCTCACATATTAGGACTGTCTTCTCTAGGAATCTTAAGTAACCAGTAGTTTACAGTTTCAGAAATGTCTTGTTTTCTGTAGCGCCATTTGTTATTTTGTTGCCTTTTGTAAAAGTAATAAAATAACAAGTATCCACAAGAGTAATACATAATGCCAAATATGCTTTTTATTCCCCAAGGACTGCAGGAGAGGTTCAGTATTTCTTCTTTATTCATCACACTGTTAAACACCTCAGTACTGTAGCTGCCATCAGCACTAAATTCTAACTGCAAGTGATTTACTGAACCTAAAAGCTTGACTCTACCTTCAATTTCCCTTTCTCAATTGAGAACAAAACAATTTTGCCAACATACAGAGTGCTGGGCTAACTTTGATTAGGAGGGTGGAAAACTGTTTTCAAAACCTGCAAGCCCTTAAAAGTGAAAGGCTTGAATCATCATTTCCATCCTTCAATCTCCTATTTCAGCTTTTGCTCTTCTTTCTTTTTTTTTTTTTTTTTTTTTGGTGGGAGGTGGGGGGTTGGCAGTAAAAGGGAAGTTGTATATTTGTTTGGTTCATCAGTATTGTGCTTGCAATTCTCTTTTACAACTTAAAAAAACTACTGTGCTTCTGAAGCTTCTGGTCAGGGGCTTTTTGTCCCTAGAGTTTCAAAACTTAGGGCAAATGGTTTTCTCCAACCCTGTTAACTCAAATATGAAACAGGAAACTGTGATGTCGTGTCTGGTAAACCATCAAAAGCACTCTGTTTAAAATAGGGAAGTTAAGTGAGCTCATTGCTGCTTTCAAATACCTTCATTTTTGGCAGAACACTTACCTATCTAGGAGTCATTGTAAAAGGTTAATTAAATAAAATCAAAGTAGGGTCGTCACTTCTTCCTAAGCGCATCAGTTGTTTAAGCAAATGAGTTTTTTCATCGGAAAAGATGAACGATGTCAGCATTCGAGTATGAGAACAGTGTGCACTGAAGACCTTCCTTTGAGTTGTAACTCAAAAGTTCCTTTAATCAGTGGAACAAAAGAGTCCTAGAACTTGAACATTCTAATAGTCTCATTGTAACAGTCCTACTTGAATACAGATAACTCGGTGCACGCACATATAGCTAATCACAACTGTATGCAACTGTAGAGCAGCCACGCAGAGCACTTAAGGAAAACAAAATATTTCTCTGAGGCTTTGGCATGAGAAACATATAAGTTCAGTATCTAAACTTTAAGTCCTATTTTTTAAGTGATCACTTCCTGTACAACCGTAGTGAAATATACACTGATTTTAATGACAGTGATAAAAAAAAAAAAAAAAGTTGGTTACGTAATTCCAAGCTAGTCACCATGGGGAAAATGATGAGCGTTAGTCTTCAGAGACAACGTTTCTGAAGGGAAATTATTAGCACTATTAATGTGGTTAAGGTACAAAGAGGGGGAGGGGAAGAGAAGGGACCTAGCTCTTCCAGCAATGCCTTTTTTTAAAAAGTGTTTTCTTTACAAGATTATTTTGCTGCAATTATTGGCAATACCAAATAACTACGGTTTCTTTGAAATAAAAATTATATATTCTTGCCACTGAGCCTTTATGCTTTCACTGGTGATCCCAATTTTCTTAGTTCTCTTTTCCTTATCAAGTGTCTTCATTTTCCTCCAATAAATGTGCTTCATAGGGTTAAGTACTGGACAGCTGAGGAAAACAAGCTGAGTTTTTCCCCTTCTCAACTCTCTGAAAAGAGCTTTACTAAGAAGATAGAAGGGAAGTAAATGAAATAAAATCTAAATTCTGGTTCTTTTCAGAGTGACTATTTTCTGACAGATCACTCTGGTCTCTACCACATTTTGGAACCAATGCCTCTATTGCAAAAGATTCAAAGCATCCTAGAAGATGATAAATAGAGAATAAAGGTAGAGGGATGTCTTTACTTCTAACTTTCCCTTTTAGAAGTTCAAGGAGCTAGGACATAAGTAAAGAGAGTATTCAAATAATTGTTGAACTGTCTCTGTACCCAAGAAATGGGCAGCGGGATTATGTGCGATTTTTATTTTCTTCCTTAGGCTTTTCCTAAATTTCCAAAAATAATGTTACAATAAACACATGCTAACTTTTGTCAGCAGCAAGGAAGATTTAAGTGCCCTCCTGCTTCCCGGGGCCAGGCAGCCTCCTGCGCCTGCTCCGCGGCCATCCGGAGCTTGTCCATCTGCCGTAGCCTCCTGCCACCCCAGTGGGGAACACATCCCTGAGCTCAGCAAGTCTGACGGACTAATTAATTGATGTAGGTCGGCTTCACCTTTGTACACCTCTGTACTTAAAACACTGTTCTCTAGGGCGTCTAAACACACTTACAAAGAGCTGCTCTGGTGTCAAATGATACATCAATTCTCCTGCAAAGCAACTTCTCGGGAGTCATCATGTTTTAAGAGCACATGAGTAAGGTGACATTTTCGTGCTGCGGGTTAGAAGTGGCTTGGAACAAAAAGCCACTAACTTTTGGTGTCGAGTTATGTTCACTCTAAAAATAAGTTACTTGGGGAACTCAGACATGACCCAGTCTTTAGATTTTTATCAAGAGCACTGCGTATCCATTACAATTGCAGATGTAAAGTGTAAGTACTAAAATTGAGATTAATTTTTTTTTTTTTTTACCAAAAAGAAGATCCCTTCTCTTCTGGCAACATTGCTGGGAAAGAGATTGCCAGGATCTCCTTAGGGCCAGTCCCCACCATCTTTCTATCTTACTGCTTTGGCCAGTATATGGGGCAGAGTAGGTATTTTATCGTTGTTGAAGATTAAATAAATCAATTCATCTGTCAACATGGCTACAAACCTACTTTGTCATGAAGTGGACATAATATGTTTCAGGGAGAAGGGCAGTGTAAAAAACATTATTTATTCAGAGTAAGTATTAAAACAAAAACCCTATCACTACCACATAGATGATGAAAGGGCAAGATACACTGTTTTCTCCAACACATTAGGCATCTAAGACCATTTCAGAAAAATGTTTGTGGCTAATAATTAAATGTGGTGGTAAATAAAAACTTCTTATGCTGGCATCATTGTAACACACAGGTAAATTCTGGAGTTGAATTTATAGACCATAAAAAGTTATCTTGAATAAGTATCAAGTTACGAAAGCTGTCCACCTCATAGAACAGAGAAAGATGTAATAAATAAATGCACCCTAAACCAAAATGCATAGTTTCTCTAAGGAGTGCTTTCCTGGTTAGCTGTCTGTGTTTTAATAACATTCTTCTTTCTTTTATTTTTAAAAGGTTTGGTGCTCCGTCATATACGTGACCCAGATATCCAGTGCCACCTTGCTAATGCTAAGACAGCTATTGTGTCCATAAAACCATTGCACGGTGTCTAAATCAGGAGCTGAGTATGTTCTTCTACCTTTTATCGGCTCTAAAAAAATGCAGAGCAAACATTATCTATTGTTAATTACCTGTAAAGTAGGGCTTTAGCCATTTCCCCTGCTTCTAAGAGCCCTGAAGTGAAACCTAAAAGAAGTCACCCATTGTTTTCAATTGTGCAAGGGCCAGGAGCAAACAGGGCTCAAATTGCAGCTCTGAAAGGCCACAGGAAATTGGCATCCCACTAATCTGCACTCAACTATTCACAGAAACAAAGCCCGCATTCCTGCCGAAAACCTCACCAGCAGAAACCCAAGGCAGACCTGTTCAGTAGGAAGGACCACAGAAGAAACCTGCAGAAATAGACGTTTTAATTAGAGTGCCATGGGACCGGGCTCCAGTTTCCTGCCTTTGAGAGGAACATGCATCAGTTGGGTTTCTACCTAGTCTTCCCAATTTTCTGCTGAAGGACACTGTATAATCAGAATACATTCCACTTAATAATTAGAGTGGGGACGGACTGCGAGGGGATAATATCCTAAGCCCACTGTTCACTACAGATGGCTGAGTTATGATGAGCTAATACACTAAAATGATCAAAATCCAAAGCACTGGAAACTGCTTTTGTGTGTTTGGGCTGTAGACATTCCTTGTAAATGCAACAACATAGTTTCTAGACCATAGGAATGACATGCAGTGCAATTAAGAAATTGTCTGGATTATCTTTCATACGAAACAGCACAATTTAAAATGAAACTCCCTGTAAAATTCAATTGTGAAAATAGGGAGTTTTGTTTTGTTCCCCACCTGGATGCTCCCTCACTGCAGAAGTCACAGGCAGAACCCTGATATCAGCAGATGTGGCATACCCACTCGTGCTTCCATAGTGGGCATCGGAAAGACAGCAGAACGAACCAGTCAGGGAAGTTAGGGCTTCGTCCTACCTTTACCAATAAACGGGAAGATCATATTTCCTCCCTGTATCAAACTTCCTTACCTGTAAAACCCCTCCTTAACTCACAAGAGTGCTGAAATACCAAAGTTTTACAAACCTAGGTACTTACGAAATGTTACGTGCAACATACAGTTTGAGATATTACTGTATTTACTAATAATAGTGCTTTGATTTGAAGTGATAAATTATGTAATATTATAGATGTTTCAAAAGAGCATTATAGCCACGGACATTTGAAAAAGGACGTTTTGATGAGTTTCATGCTAACGCCAAGTTCAGCAAGAAAAGTAAGCAATAGTTTGGTGTCCAGCGGAAAGGCATCTGAGGAGCTCTGGCCTTCTCCAAGATGCCCAAGTCGTCTCTCAAACATACTTTGGACGTTTAATGGAAAAGCCTGAGTAGTTTGCATTATGAATAACTCAGAATAGGCGTAAGTAAGTCCAGGCACTTCCATGTCTGGCCTATTTGAGAGGTTATAGAAAGGATGCATTACTCCAGTGGTGAAAAGGAAGATGATTCAATGACCTCTAATATCTGTCTCCTCCAGTGCCAAAATTTTGCTGTCCCAATTTTTATTTTTATTTTTTTAAGGAGGGTGCAGCTCACAGTGGCCCATGTGGGGATCGAACCGGCAACCTTGGTGTCTCCATGCTCTAACCAACTGAGCTAACCGGCCATCCCTTACTGTCTCAATGCATAAAACTTGTTTCTTCTGGAAACTTGAATACCATCAGTGATATTACCAAAGTTCTCTGCAGCAAATGATTACATAGTGTTTTAGAACACTAGTTACTAGTATATATAAGACTAAAATGACTTAAAGCGGGTTACAGATCCTATCAGAATATATATTTTATTAATATTATAAATAAATAATTTCTCTGGTCAGAAAAACAAGATCCAAATATAGGCTTTTATGGCTCAATTGTAAAATGAAGGGGGACAACAAATCAATAAATATTTACTGAGTGCCTACTATGGGCAAAGCACTTTTGGGGTACAAGGAAATCTACAAAATAATCTCAATATCAAATAATTACAATATAAAAAGGCGAGACAAGACAAACTTTGAACAGTGGCAGAAAAATGCCACCCCAAAATATGCCACTTCGGCATATGGATTATTTTAACCTAAGAACTCTAAAAAACAGTAAATGCAAGAAGGGTGTTCTGACCTCCCTTTTCTTCCTAAAAGCAGGAGATAAAACCCCCATGTGAATGATGCCCTCCCTTTACCAGGAAGAAAGGACAGTTCTTATCACCAGAGACGGGGAGTCGAGGCTGAGAGAAATCAGTACGACGGACCTTGGTAAATAACTCTTACTGTCCTTTAGTCTCCCCACATAGTTCAGTCGCTTTTCCACAACTGTCTCTCTTTGTTCAACCTAGTATATAAACACTCAGGCCCAGCCACTTCTTTGGGTCTTCCTTTTCCTGTGAAGCCTCCATGTACATGTAAACATAAAATCTGTATGCTTTTCTCCTGTTAATCTGTTTTGTGTCACCTTAATTCTCAGTCCCAGCCACAGACCATAAGAGGTCAGCGGTGAAGTTTTGCCTCCTTTACATTAAAAATACGCATTAAAAGTAATGAGCAGCTTACACAACTCTGTTACCAAAGAATTTCCGGGAGAGGATATTTTGACATGATTCAATCCAAGAAGGAGGAGTTAAAGCTAGCTACACAAGAATAGGGTTAAAAGAGTAAAGGTTGTCCCTGAGGTCAGGATGTGAAGGTGGGTTTCAGGGATGTAGGGTGAGCCAATTCCCCTGGATAGAAGATTTATCTTGGAGAAAAGCAGGAGAGAAGGGTGAGAGGGCAGGCTGGGAGTCTGGAAGCACAGCCATGAACATCCAGTGCAGGAGCTTTAACATAAATCCTATAGTAAATGTAAAGGGTGACTGTTGGAAAAGACGATAGGGCAAGAGGGAAAGAGACAACTTGGGGCTGCAAAAAGACATACAGTCTGATGAACTGGAAAAGATTAATTTTTAATATGGTTATTTGTTATGCAGTCATGCTGTAGGCCAGGAACATCATATGATAAATGACACAAATGTTTCCAAGTGTAAATCATCATATTCCAACTAGGCAGGCACCAGCAGACACACATTTTCCATTGGGTCAAAAGGACCCACAATTTTATTTGCACACAAAAATACAGTTCTGTGTTTTTTTTCCCTTGAGAAACTGTCCCATAGGTAACATTTGAACAGCCCCATCATGAAATCACCTCTGCTCAGTGCAGCCTGCGGTTGGCTTAGTCATTTGTTGTGCCATAGGAAGGAGGTGACAGTTACTGCCTGGATGGCTTGTGGGGCATAACCTCAGAGGAACTTCCTCACACTCTATAGTAGAAAGGAATAAATGTTTGTTTTGAAAGATAAGCATGGGTAAGTAGGAAAAAATGCTCAAGGGCAAATACTTTTGAAAAAAAAAATGCTTTATGAAAGAATGTTGGGTTTTGTTTTTTTGTTTTTTTTTCAAGAAAGGCAAGTTCAAGCAGACCCACCCCCCTTTTTTTTCCAAGAGTACTGCCTGCTTTTCTTCTTTCCAAATTTTGCCAGATTTTACAATCCATACGAAGTATATTTTCCCTAAGGATTAAGAGACTTCCCCCACTTAAAATTTTTACCTAAGAAATTAAGAGACAATGTGGTACCTAGTTCAGTGCCAAAGGGGAGGGAAAAAATCCCATTATCTACATAGGACGTGACGAAACGTGGACTTTCACACCTGACTTTTTTTTTTTTTTACTAAACTTCTGAAATCCAGCAACGCCAGTTTCCCTTAGATTCAAGTTATTTGGTTGTATAATGATCACCTCTCAAAAAGCATTTCCAAGTCTCCACAAGTATCATATACCACCTATAAAAAGTAGAATGTTTTAACTCCAGTACTGTCGTTTACAAGCATTTCAAACTACCTGAAAAAGAAAATGACCAATTCCAATCCCAAAGTGATTTTGTCCGTCATTTTCTAGAAGCTTCTGCAAGAACTTGAATTTTCCCACATCAGCCTATTGTCCCGGTGTACTCTCTGTTGGAATTGTAACAAACTGCCAGGCTGCAAGTACAGACAAGGTCCACATAATGGAAACAGTACAGGCCTTTTAATGATAGTTTTCATATCTTTTTCTCATTCTGCAGGTTCCCTTTCCTATTACTGGCTGTTTATTTTTGAGTAAGTCATTTCATCTCTCTGGGGGTCAACTTTCTTTAAAATGAAGGAAAGGAAATAGTCTTTAAGGTCCCTCCCAGGTCTGATTTTGAGTGGCTGCAAAGTATCCTATGATCCTAAATCCAATCACCCAGTACACGTACATATTCCCCAACCACCTTCCTTCCTTCCCCCATCATCACCACTGTTTCTGACTCTGACAAATGAAAAAATACAAGGTAAAGGATACTGAAGCTGCCAGCATTGTTTTTAAGATCCTCCAATGGTTTGAAATGTAATGACTGGGGGTAGGGGTCGGGTGCAGAGAGGATGGGGTGGTTCGTTTTTTTAGACAGAACAAAATGGTTGGCTGGCTGAATTTTCTAGTTCTGGAATTTAGTATTTCTAACAACAAAGTTCAGATACGTCATTCACTTTTCTGAGTGGTGCACAGTGAACTCTGTCTGGGGAACTGGGGTGGAAGAAAGAATTAATAATTTAGTTTCTGTTTGATTTTCAAAGCCTTTGATTTTTCTCTGCCTTCTTGCTTCCTGCCTGCCGTTCACTTCATTACTCATTAACTGTTCTGGGAGAGATGTTGTCTAGAGGAAAAAAAGATTCTTAAATCTGCCCAATTAGTAGAATATTCGGTAGGGAAAATGTAGGTCTCTTTATGCATTTCATTTATACAAATGTCCTCTCTGCCTTATATTAATGAGTTGATCCAGGGCTGACTCACCTAGTTTCCTCCTCCCTCATCTTCCTCAACCTATGGTCTCAAATCCATCTCTTCTTTCAGTCTCCACTGTCCCTGTCACATTCACCTTGGCCATTGCATTAACTAACTTTCTAGCTGGTCTCCCTCTTCCACTCCCGTCTATCCTCCGCAGTGCTGCCTGAAGAATCTTTCTGAAACTCTCATCTGTTTATGTCACCCTTCTGTGTATCCTCTGTCTTGTCCGCGACTCTGTATCACCCTCGGGAGAGAGCTCAAACTTTCTGACATAACATTTCTAACACTTTCCATGACGGGCTGCCATCCTTCCCACAGGCACCTTACATTCCAAACATACTAAAGTACTTGCAATGTTCCCATCATGCGCCATCATTCCCACTAACACGCCTTTGTACTTGTCTGAAATGCTTTCCTCTCCCTTGCCTATCTGATGAGTTACTACTCATCTTTCCTGTTTTCTCTGCGAAGCCTTCCCTGACCCTCACAGAGAGATGTGGCTGCCTCCTCCAAGAGTGTTGCCATAGCCTCTCTTAACAACCGATATAATAGCACCAATCACATGGTTATACACTTAGGAATCACCAGTCGAAGACTGGGATCCACAGCACCTAAAACATTGCTGTTGAATGAATGACTAAGTGGTCGACAGAGCCAAGCAATTCCTATTTTCTCAAAGCTACCAATATTGTTGACATTAGAACCAGTATCAAAAGCCCTGCAAAAACAAAAATTCAATTTAGTCATTAATCTCAGCATTTCCCCTTCGTTTGAAGCTTTTAAGAATAATTCTAGCAAGACAACCAACAACAAATGTTCACTGAGCGCCCACTCTACTGTAACAAGCACTGTTCTAGGTACTAGATGGCGAGACGTTGAATTGGTACATTTTAGTGTCGTTTTTATTTTATTTTCCCGAGTTGCATTGTGTTTCTGCTACTAAAAGGGCAAAAGCTAAAAATGGCCAACGGCAGACACAAAGAGGAAATGAAAGGCAATTCCAAGAGCAGGTTCATAAACCACAGAAACCAGTTAGAACTTCACAGACTCTGTAAATAACTCTGTAGACACCAGTGCTTTTCTTTATAAAGGTAGGCCTCTCTGACTTGGAGAAGGAAGCGGATTCCGGGTGGCCAGAAGAAAATGTACTTCCATCAGGGACTCAGATTCGCTCACAGATTCCACTGCAACACGCACGCTCTGTGAGGTAGACACGACTAACCTTGGACCCAGTCCCTTGGCTTTCTGCTTTTTTTTGTACACAAAAGCTTCCCAAAGGCAATGGGGAAAGCAGATGACGGCCTTTTGGCTCTGTGTGGTATTTTGACTGAATTGACTGGTCAATCAATTTTCATGAAGGTATTTTCTTTATTCAATAACAAATTTTGTTAATAGACCATTTGTGCTATTCATGGAGCACATCCCATTGGAAATAAATTCTACTCCACTAATTCATTCCTTATTAATAAATTTTACATTGTAATCAGATCTTAATTCCTTCATTTATAATCCATAAACTTAAAAACAAGTTCAAGTGTCTAAACACATCCTTTCCAAACATAAACACCAGCCTCTAAATTTTCCTCTCCACTTCCACCTCTGGCATTTTAATACCTAAATTAACAGCAGCTCTTCCAACACATGGGTCTGTGTTCTCCTCCTCTTCATCCTTAGCTCCAAAAACACCTCCTTTCTACCTCAGTGACCCATCAGCACAGAGAAACCCGATTTCCTCAGCATTTAAAAATGGCCCACACCTCCTAAGATCTTCACCTAAAGACTCTCCCGTCCTCAGCTTGTCTACCTGTCCTTTTTCCATACTCTCTGTAAACCTGTATCTCATCCTCATTGGGGCTTAATCCAATTCTTCTGGCCAGTCTTTTCAGCAAATACTCAGACTACTGCCTTAAAATTCCTGACCTCTTTCAAATTCAACATGTCTTATTGGCCCCTTGTTCTCTGCCTTAACTGCCCCTCCAACCAGCTGCTGCAAGGAATGTCTAGATAAAATCTGAAAACCATTTAATGGCCTCCCGCACAAACAAAAAATTACCTGTTTAACGCGAACTGAGCTTTCTGCACTGCTCTTCACTTCATCAGCTCTTGTTGACTGTGCAGTAGCATTGCCATATCAAGCCATTCCAGACCTCTGCTCTCAAGACCAACTTCAGTCTCTGACCCATCTTTAGTATCAACAGAGGACCATCCTCTACTTACCCCAATCAGTGCGCTGGTCTACACCTTCCCTGTTCTCCATTGCCGTCCCCTTCCTTCTCGTCTTTTATTCTTCCCTCCGGGGGAAGCAGCTTTCTTGCCAAGGTTAAAGCACCTCTTCGTGCTTTCTGCTATCCCGTCCTCTCACTGCTGGAACTGTGTTGCCTTCAGCCATTTCCTCTGCCCCGACTCTCCTTCCCAACCGCCCTTGTTCTCTTCCTACAAAAAGACTCCGGTTTCTGTTATTCTAAAAATCCTCCTCAGCTGTTGCCTGCCTCTGGTTACTTTCCTATCTCACAAGTTCTAGAATAGTCCAAGCTGTTACCGGCATGTACTTACCACCCACCGGTTTCCCAATCCCATGCAACCTGAATTTTATTTCCATAATTTCACCTAAATAGCACCCACCCAATTTAATTGGGAATCTCCACAGCTTTTGACATTTAATCATTAACTTCCGTCTTAAAAGTCTCCCTTAGATTGTACAACATACCAATCTCTTGGTGCCTATGCTACTTTGACTACCCCTTTTATCTACTGGCCCTATCTCTCCACTACATCCCCTAAATGGAGGTGCGTTCCTCAAGGTTTTGTTCTTAGCCTGCTTTAATTCCATTCTTTCCCGTAGGGATCTATGCTACAGATTCCATCACCCCCATGTGGATGGACGGCAGGCCATCACCCACTTCTCTTAAACTCTAGACTCCTTTCCCAAGGACCTGCTGGCAACTCACCTGCACTCCTAACTTTTCCCAACCCACATACCTCCTAAACAAATTCCACCTATTTTTTTTTTTTCAACAGAACTACCATTTGCCTGTTCACCCAGGTCCAAAAGCTTCATATTATTTTCAACTCTTTCCTCCATCTCACGCCCACATACAAATAACTGCAGTCCTACGGATTTGCCATTTGCCACAGTCCCCTTCTTCCCATTCCTATTATCCTCTAAGCTAGTTCTGACCCTTAATACCTCTGGCTTTCTTTTCCCAAATCTGCCATGTTCATCTCCCGTCATTCCCCTACGCATCCCTATAATCGAATTCAGAGGCTCTAGAGACGGTGGCCTTGCCTTAGAATCAGCTCAGGTGCTTTTAGGACCAAAAAAAGTCAAATCCCCACCCTCAGAGATTCTTCTGACTGACTGGCCTGGGCTGGGTTCTAGGCGCAGGCTTTGTTTATTGTTTTCTATTTTTCTCTCAGGTGATTTTAATGTACAGCTGAAGTTGAGAACCACTGCAAGCCAAACTGGAACTCGGTTTTCCCAAGCACACACCTTGATTTCTTACATCACACTTATTCAGCTAGTTTTCTCTGACTCCCTGCTATGGCACTTACTTCTTTGCGTTGGACTTCCGCTAGTCCATGGTGCTTTAACAAATTTGTTCAACTTTATAACATAAATTAACCTGAAACTCATTCAAATCCCCCGTCAACAACCTCTCCTTGCTTCCCACCATTTACCACATGCACAAATGCAACAAGCATGGTTTTATAAAGTTTTATTTTTTGCAACTAGATCCTGACTTTAGGTAAATAACCTCTCTGAACGTGGCTTTCTCATCTATAAATTAAAGATGGGTTAGTTGACCTCTTAATTTCTTTCTGAAATTATGATTATGATTCAAACTAAAACTATGATTCTTTGATCATTTTATCAAGACAAGCTGTTGGACTACTGGTGAATGATGGAAGCTTCTAGTATAATTTCCAAAATGACCCAGTTCAAAACAGTTCTAGGTTCTCTTATCATTTCTGCAATTAGATTTATTACCATATCTAGTATGATTCGACCAACTTGCAACAGATAATACCAATAATTTTTATCGTACAAAAGAGAACATTTAAGTCTGCTTTTTAATCACCATAATCCAAATGCAATCAGAATAATGGTAAGAAATACCATCACACAAGTTCTTAAATCTAGATGCCAAGTTACTATACCTTTTACAAACTGATTAAATCCATTTGTTCTATAATCACCATATAAACCTGGTCAGAGGAAGCAAACACACTCAAGTTTTAAAATGAAGTTAACTTGACTATTAGCATATGAAAAGTAATCATGCCAATGAAGCCATTTACTACTGATTCCTGAGAGCTAAGTACAAATCACGTACACAGAAAAACACTCTGTTTTCCTCAATTATGGTCAAATGTTAATTAGGAAGGGAAAGCTTGCTGGTAAAGACAAGGGAATGGTAAGGACTACTGTGCAGCGTGGAGGTCCCGGGTTTGCTGCTGAGACATGAGGAAAACCCTGAATGCAGTGAGTCCTGGCCTCCTCTGGTTGCCATGAACAGTTCATCTTCTCAAGCCAGGCCTGTGTTTCGACACCCTCAAAATGAAGACATCGAGCTAAGAAAGCAGTCCCCAAACTGCCAGGTAAAATCACCGAAGAAGTTTTTTAAAGTACAGAATCCTAAGCTCTTCCCCTGGAGATTCTCGATATGGTAGGTCTGAGCTATGACACAGACAACTGAATTTGTAACTTTTTAACTGGTGACCTATTTGTTTTCATACATACTTGAGAAACATGAAGCAAGGTGTACTCTGAATTCTAGGCCTAGCTGTAGAATTCTTCTGCATATAGAATAATGCACATAGTAGGTGTTTGACAAATGTGGCAGTGCGGCTTGGTAAGAATCTGAGGGAATATTAGAAGAATTAACAACTTGTCAATTAAGTACATGGCTATTTTAATTATAGCTAATCAGTGAAATAATGGAAAAAAACAGCCCTCTGTCAGTGGGCCAAAAGGACTTAAGAATTTTGTTTTAAAGATATTTAAAGGCTCCAAACTCTCTCTTGCAATTAAAAAAAAAAATCTTTATGGTGTAGAGTTTAAGATGAGAACTGTCTCAACACTCTTTATCTGTTTGTTTCAGTATTTCAATATTTCAACAGGGATTTTTTTTTTTTTTTTTTTTTTGCTAAAAAGCATGCATAAAAACTGCCATGAAATACAACACTCTAAAAAAAAAAAATTAGGAAAAGGAGACAGTTTCAAAAATTAAGTAATTCTAGAAATGAATCCTCTGAGTTTGAGGATTCCAGTACCAATCTTAGGGTAAAAACATGATTAGTTTTTAACTTATTTCCTTTCACTTTAAAGACCACTGGTTTTTAACTTTTATTTTTCTTAGTCATAACTGGAATGTTCTATGATTTGGATTTTGAAAACCATAAACTAATTATAACAGACTATAATTTGAGGATTCACCTTAGGCCATCCCAGAAAGAAGCATTATCTACATTTCATTTTTCTGCTAGGTTACATTTTATAAACTCTGTTGACAGGAAACTACTCAATTACAGAAATCCGGTATTGGTTTTATTCACAATTAAATTATCTAAAAAAAAAAGAACCTCTTTTGAAACGAAAAAATTGGCAGTCAGAAAATATGCTGCAAAGGAACTCTAAGAAAAACGTTCTTTCTGTCAGGCTGTAGTAGCCGAGGGAGAGGGACAAAATCATGGGATGAAAAGGAAAGGTTGGCCCACCTATCTGGCATGCTCTTCTTCATTTGGCAAAATGAAAAATAAAAGGCAGTGGTCTTGTAAGAAATTCCAGCTTTGCTGATGCTTTCCAAGCCTTAGCACTTCAAAATGACGATCAGTATTAGGTTCAAAAGCCTAGGGACCCATAAGCACTTACGAGGACACACCCTAATATTTTTTCCTTCCAGGTTTAAACCATCACAAAGGAGGAAGTTCTGAATCAAAGAGTTTTTGCTTTACCACCTGACGAGCCTGTAGAAGCCTGACTCTCTAACCCATCACTGCTTCCAAATATGGGCCTGACAGAAGCAGAGCCCGAGCAGCAGACCACCATCTTAATATTGTAATTTTCATGCATTCTGCCTATAGCCAGAAGTTAAACCTCCACAGCACACCTCATTCTCATAAAAGTTATACATTCCTTTCAATAAAAACTACAGCTTCTTAGTCTGGTTATTATAACTACAGACAGCCCTTACACCAACTCCTAATTACACCAAGGGTCTGAATAGTAACAGAACAAAGTTACAGAGTATTTTGAGGGAGTCTGTATTTATACACTTCATTAAGGAGCCAGATCTCAATGAAATACTCAGTATTAAGGGACCAGTGATATCACATGAGTACGAGCGGAAAGAAGTTCACATTTTGAAATACTATAGATTATGAAGTAGCCTCCAAAACACAAATATTCATGTGCTTTCAGAGGATAAACTATTTGATTTTATCAAATGCCACAATGCCAACTAATACGTTTCATGGCTTCATCAAACAGCATTAAAACAAGCTTGTCACTCATGCCTTGTCTGATTAAAACAAAATTAAAGCCTATTTACAAAAAACAAGTACTCCTAAAACTAGGAGCCAAATCATCTAAGAGATACCAACCCAATCAAAGGCTGGGTGAGAGTTCTGAAAGCCTAAATCCTGGGGTCAAATTATGTCAAAATGCTATTCTCAAACACAGATCATTCATTATTCAGGTTCGACATATCACTGTGTCATGGGGAGTTAGTGAAACTGAGTCTGAGGACTCAATGGGATACAAATTGTATCAGACCCAAAGATTCTAGCTATGTGGTGGTTGCAGCAGACTAAAAACTAAAAAAATTACTTTTTTCATATAAAGTTTCAGACACTCAGATTTCTTATTCCACAGGACATGACAAAATATAATTTTCATTAAAGATTTATTAAAAGAAAGGAAAAGGTGGGAACAGGACTGTTTTTAAAATATCTCCTTGATGATGTGAACTATTTCCTTGGTGTCCTCTAACTTCTAGAATGTTTTATTAAAGTGACAGTGCTGAGATACCCAGCACACCTACAGACAGAAGTTCTGCGAATGAAGACTAATTTCTGATTAACCCAAGAAAATGATGATGACCATTTCTTAAAACTTCCAGATAGGTCCCATTCCAAGAGACGACAACATCCACAAAACCTCTTGCTCACCAAATAGCTAAAGTAGGGAGTGACTATATTAATTACAAAAAATTTTCACTTCATACTGATGCACTTGAGAATTTGTTGAAACAGGATTTGGATTACAAACTTTTGATTAATACATTTTCCAGGTTATTGTGTAGTTCAAAATTTGAGCTCACCTGTGTCTAGATTCAGTATGTGAAGGGAAAGAAATAAAATGGGTGTGAATGAAGAAAGAGTCAAAACAAATGACAAACATCACTACCACACTACAGGCTAAGAAATGAAGAAATCAAGAGACAGTTTCGTTAATTAATATATTTTCTGCATTATAGTTAACATACGTACTTTCTTCGTGTCACCTTATTTTCCGTTATGTATTGATATTTTGTTATAGTCAGACATGAGTACATTTCAACAGTCTTTTGTAATAAATATCATAAAATAATAGAGATTCGCATAATAAATATTCTTTACAATAAAAAAGTTTAACAGACTTTTGTCTTAAAAATAGTCAGAATTCAACTTTGTGATTTATACATAAAATATACAAAAAGCACCACAATTTGTGGTTAAGGCATTGAAAACACAGAAAAGATTAGAATTACTCCACTGTTAACTAACCAAGGGGTCAAAAGGACCACCCAGGAGCCAAGATCACTTTAGGCAGCAGAGTTCTGTGACACCTGTAGTCTCATCAGCTATAAATATTAACTTCAGTTATCCAAGTGCCCTCAATGACCAGAGAAATTTGGTGAAAGCATGGGGTGCAGAAGGAAAGCAGCTGAATCCTTCGGAAACACGAAAGCTAGAATAAGGATGAACAAGATACAACCAATATTATCTCCAATGTGAAGATTTACATCGTAAAGCCAATCTAAAATTACACAGGCAAAAAAAAGAAATACCTGGCACCTCTAGAAGATGCGAAAACTGAGGGGACACAACTTTGAGGGGCTGGGCAAGGGCAGTGGTTAAAGGAGAGTTTTTATCTTGTAGCACAAATATATCCCCCATGCTACTTAAGGGGCCAATGCTATGAAGACAGCCCTAACTGGAGAGAGATTTAATACATAGCTTATTTAAGCAATTAAATGGTTGCTTCTTTAAAAACCAACTTCCCTGCTCCCAGAGTACCCCATCAAAATCAGCTCTAAATCACTGTCGCCTGGGCACGTTGCTTGCAGAACCAAAAGGCTACACAAAAACCCCACTGGCTCTCAACACCCTCTCTCCAGGGGAGGGCAGAGGCTCCTGTCCCAAGTGGGGGCCAGGTGCAGTGTCAGTCCACGCTTACTGAAGACCATCCACTGGAGTTAAATCCATGAGTCAAACCTTGGGGACAGGGGAGGAGAAGGTGGGAAACAGGGAGAAACTGTAAAGAAAAAAACACCAGTATGTAATAGCATCTTCCGGAACAGCCACAGCTTGAAAGCTAGAAGTTCAGGAGGTCCGACCCACCTCCCCAAATCATGACGGTTTACCCTGACCCCGGGAGGGGCAGCTCTCCAGCTTACAGTAGACAGTGTTGGAGTTCTTGCATCTGCACCCTGGGCGATGGATCCAGTCATAACACCCCCTGCACAGCTTTAGGCATCCTTTGGCAGGAGGGTAACAGAGCAAGCAAGGTAAAAATACAGACATGGCTCCCATACACAGGTACCTAGAGCAGCAGTGTGACTGGGAGCAGGAGCAAGGATTATCCGAGTAAGAATCCCCTTCATCGTCATTGGAGCAGTGGTAGAAGATGCCCTTGACCAAGCACATGCAGGTTCCGTACTCCACCATGCTCTCAGCAGAGCAAAGGCACTGCCGGTCACAGGCCAGACAGGAAGGCAGGGTCCTGGGAGCGGTGCACTCGCCACATTTGCACTTCCCACACCGTTCACAAATGAACTTGTGCTGTGTCAGGTCCTCTTTCAAGGAACCCTTCAAGTCGTCCACAATCAGCTGCTTGGGCTGGGTCCGGATTGCCCTTTCAGACCGATGGCCAGGGACTGGTCTGGCTGGCGGGGACCTTCCCAACAGCCCCTGCTCGGAAGAGGCACTGCTGTTGCTCCCAGAACTGGCTGCACTTCCAGTGCTGGTGGATCTGCTCAAAATGGGGCCTCGGGCATTAGTCAAGGGGCCTGCGTGTCCCAGGTGGCTCGTAGGTCTATGCTCATAGTTATTATTCACATTGATCGGTATGATTTCATGAGTCCTTTCGTGCTTTTCTTGTCTTGGTGCGGTTCGAGGAGCAGGTCTTTTCACCACTGACGGCCCTTCCGTGTATTCATTGCTGCCTCTGATGGCCTTGATCTGGTCTAAGGACAAAATAGCAGCAGGCTGAATCTCTCTCTCATAGTCTAGCCTCTGCCGACTACCCAGTGCGGGCTGCTGAATCACAACTAACGAACTGCCACTGCCATGTTGATTTGGGGGATCCATGTGTAGTGATCTCGAATTCTGGCAATCAGTGGGGACCTGGCATGCATCTGAAATCCTAAAGGGAAATCAAACATGAAAAAAACAGAGAGAGAAAATAAATGACAGGAAGTACTTTTGGGGGGAAAAACCCTGTCAAGTCACAAATTGCCTAAACCACCTGGTAATGATCTCCTTTATCCGCGGATTAGTGATGCTGGGGTCCTGGACAGAGTTCAATTCCAAGAGAGGCCGGGGACCACATCATAGAAAAAGAATGTAAGCAAGAGACCCCATGCCATAAAAGTTAGAAGTTTCTTCAACTTTTAAAGAAGCAAAATCAAGAAAAAGCAATGCCTTCCTGTTTGTGAATCTAGAGTAATTAAAATGGAGTATGCCCTTGTAGGGAATATTGAGTATAAGCACTGGAGTAGAAATCTCAGCATCACTTCAACAGTGTTTTCCGTAAAGGAAAATACCCACTTAAAAAAAAAAAATGGCTTTGGTGCTGTTGCTTTTTTATTTGTTTGCTGTTACAAGCATTAGATTACTGAGGAAATTAGTCAAGGTATACCTCATGCATTAAAAAAGGCAATCAAGGAGATCCCAAACTAAAATGGATTCTCAAAATAAGAAGTCATTTTCTGTAGCCACCAGGATTTTAAAGCGAGCTCATTATTAATGTACAAGATGCAAAATGAATATGGATGAATACAACAGTTCTTGTTTTATAGCCACTAATGTGCACACACACAACTCAAGGTACAGTTCTGTTCATGTGAGAATATTCACATTTGAAATCATAAAGGATTTTTTAAAGTTTAAATAAGAGCTCGCTCACATAATGAGATAGATAACTTGCATGCACAAGTAAGCGTTCGGCCTTTAAAGCAGTAAAGGGAAAATTCCAGCCATTTTAATGATCTGCATTTCCTCTCATTTAAAAATCTGTATTTACATGACAGATCTTCATTCTCAAAAGCACTGCCAACTCTGAATCAATGTGCTTCCTGTAACAGGCACGGCAACATCCTGATAAAAATAAGCATTTGTGTTTCCTTACCAATAGTAAATTGCTTCTCATTTATAATGTACTCTTCATAAAACAAACTACCAAACATAAAAAGGTTTCCGTTTTCAGTCAGTGGTAAGCTAGAATATTTTTCACACAAATTCCTTCCAAAGTCTACAGATTGATCCAATTCAAGAAGGAAAAGAAAAATGCCCCTTCTCCACTACCACCTTGATCCAAAAAACACCAGCTTAAGGAACAAAGCACAGAGAAGAAGTCCATTTCATCTAATGACTAAAGGAAGTGTCCCCAGACTGTCTTCTGTGTTAACTTCTTGCAGTTCCCTCCCTCCTCCTCCCAAACTTCTGCATTATTCCACCTTCTCAGTACATGAGGACTAACACGTCCACAACCTGCTGGGTTCAGCCCTGGAGCCCTTTAAGGGCTGAAAACCAGCCCATCGTGACTGCACAACAGCAGGGCTCCTCGCGCAGAACTTGTTAAACCAGGGCTTTGAAAGCAGAGTCCGTAAAAGAATCCAGTCGGAGTCCACACACAGGAAAGCGCGGTGGAGATGGATTTGCAGCGCGTAGGAAAAGCCCCAGGCACCACTGTAAGCTGCGTTTTCAATGACAGTGGTCACCCGGTTCCTGCTGGCCGGTAAAGGCGATTACCAGATAAAAAAGAAAACGAGCCACCTCCGGTCCGAAGCAAAGCCCCTTGGCCAGGAGTGACAGTCCCCGATCCAGCCCCACGCGCGCTCACGAGCTCTGGGCCAACGGCTCGCCCCGAGAACACACGCTCGCCGTCGATACCTTTCCGGACCAGCCCCTCACATCCTAAGGGTCGCCGCGGAACCTCCGAAGCCTGCCTGCGTCCCCACCGAGTAGCTCCCAAAATCGGAGGGCCCCCGGAGCACGCCCGCGGCTCGGACGGCTGCACGGCGCCCGTCTGCACCTGGGCGGGCAGCGCTTCCCAACGCCGGGCAGGGGCGCGCGGGGCCGGGGCCGGGGCCGCACCGCAGCGCCGCCACTTCGCCGGGCCCGCGGGGGAGCGCGCCCTCTGCGCTCCGAGCGCCCAGCGCTGAATAAATAGTTGACGGAGAGGAAGGAAAAGGAAAAAGTTATGAATGAAAACAAGTTCTCTCCCCCGCTCCGGCGGGCGGGGGGCGGAGGCTGAGGTGTCCATTACTCCGGAGGGAGGGCTGCCCTTTAAAGGGGCAGTACCTTCCCCGCCGCGCCACCGATCGCCAACCCGCTCCAGGTGGGGCTCGGGGGTGGGGGTTGCAGGCTGGTTCTGCCGGGGGGTGACGGGCCAATTCCAGGGGCTGCCTCCTCGCACGCGCACACACACGAGCGCGCACACACGCGCGCGCACGGCCCTGCCGGTCCCAGTCCGAGGGGGACCCCGCCGCAGAAAGCCCGCCACCCGCACAAGTCAAGGAGCGCCCTGGGCCCTCCGGGAAGCACCCAAAAGCCTCCTCCAATCCACCTTTCGCGTGGAGGGTTCCTCCAAGAGAACAACCCGGGCCACGGCGTCGCCGGTCCAGGAAACTGGGGACGCAGACCCAGCCTGGTTGTCCCCCGCCCTGGCGGGCGGTCGCCCACCGATCGCCGGCCCCGCGCCCGCACCTGCCGCCACCCTCCCCACCCCCACTCACCTAGGCCGCAGCGGTGGCGGGGGACGCAGATCCCGGTGCGGGCCGCGGCAGGCAGGCGCCGCATCAAGCGCGGCGGGGCGGACGAGGGGGCATGGCCCGCGCCGCCGCCGGGCAGGAGCGGTCCCCGCGGCCCCCTTCCGGCCGCGGAGCACACGGCTCCGGCGCAGACCTCTCACAGCTCGCCTCGGCCGCGCGGCTCAGTAGCATCCACCTCTGCGGGCTTCCCCAGCAGCCCCTCCAAGAGCCAGAACAGTCTCCTCCGGGGCTCCCCGAGTCCCCAGGAGCGGCGGCGAGGAGACTGCGAGACGGGCCGCCGATCCGCGCGCTGTGCGCGGACCAGAGGGCTGGCTGCTCGTTGCCGAGGGCTCCTCGCGCTAAAGACGGCGGTGGCGGCCTCCTGACGAGCAAAAATCCACGTCCCGGACGTTCGAGTCTCTGCGGCGCCTGGGACGGGGCTCGAACCGATGTCTGCAGCGGGGCACCCAGCCGCTCAGGCCCGGCGGGGCCCGCGAGCGCACGCCGGCGAGGCAGAGGCCGCCGCTCCGGGGGGGTGGGGGTGGGACTTTTTACCCGCTCTTTTAGGGGGGCGGTGAAGGGAGCGAGGTTTGGGGGACTCTCTGGGGGGAAGAGGCGGGGCGTCGTCCCGGGCTCCGCGCAGGTCAGGCTCTCCCGATCCGCGCGCTGGGCAAGTGGGGGCGCCGCGTCCAGGGCACCGCGGTCCTGGCAGGTCAACTTCTCCGGGCAGGTCTCACTCCCAGTCCTCAGACCCTCCTGTTCCACCGCTGAAGTGCCTGCTACAGACGATTGGAGATTAAAACACATGAATTCCCCTCTTCCCAGGCACTTGCACGCGGGGCGAGCCTCCCGCTGCCATGTGCTGCCTGTTGCTGCTCCCTGTGATTGACAGGCCGGCGCACAGTCGGCGTGTCAGCAGCGAACCAAAGTAACATGCAGTCTTGCACGTTTTTGCCGAAGTGCTTTTGCCCCTTTGGAATGCCTTAGGAGTTCAAACAGCGTTCAAGCAACGCCTCTACGCATTGGAAATCAATACACAGAGACGGGAAATTCAGGTTTTAAACAATTGCTTCGCCAACAATGCCTAAACAAACATGCATTTGGTCCTCACGCCGAGTGCCAGCCCCTCTTCGGCACAAACCACTCTGTTTTCCACATATCCGACCGTTTCAGACTTTAAACTTCTTACCGTTTGGATAAGGGGGGAAATCAAAGGGACCCTGCTTTATCTTTCAGCGATAGCATGTACTTTAAGAGCACTGGCTTTAGCAGTGGGAAGGCTACTGGTAATTTGAAATGCAACCAGTACTCTTGGATCTAAAGCGAGTTCAAAGACATATGCAGTTTCTTGCAAAAACCAACATTTCTCACCTATCCTTTACTAAAACGTCTACGGAAGGAAAGGAAGGAAACGGCTCTTACCTAACGCAAAGTTTGGAAATTGCTTTTCAGGCACATTTACAGCGGCTGTTCCTTATCCGGGGCAGGGAGCTGTGGCTGCTGCTATCACTCTGCAAACCACTGCGTGCCTTACAGAGCAATCCCACTCCAGCTCCGCACAATTTCAGCTCCTAGCCTCCACCTCCACCTCCACTCCAGGACACGCCTCCCGTGATATCATGTGTCAATCACACGGGCTGCCTGAAAACCTGGAACAGGAATTCCCCAACAGTCGTTTCCTCTTTCGTTATATGTGTACCAACTTGGAAATGTTGCCCCGTACACTCGTGTAATAAACATCCTCTAAAAATTTGAGACTGTCTCTAAAAGTCCTGTACATGCCGTTTGTCATAAGAGTACCTTTAAATTTAGTTATCAATCTTTGTTGTCAATCTCAGTAAAAGGAATGGTGGATTCTACCCTTAAAATTGAATTAGAAAATAATTTTGAAGAATAAAAAAGAAAAACTTTGTATGAGAAGTCATCACTTCTGATCAGCTAGACAGAAAACGTATATTGATATAAAAAGATGATAATATTACAATTCCTACTTAAAGCTAAATTCAGATTATGTGAAATCTGAAAGTTCAAAAGGTGGCACTCCTTACTGCAAATGTATATAACAATGTCATAAAGGTGACATTTTCTGCTGTATATTTTATATTTGCTCCATCTTGATTTGTGATCTACCTTTCCTCAAAATCAATCAAATTTTTAAAAACCCAAACTCCTTCAGTTTTGTAATATATTTGTATAATTTTGCAAAAAAAAAGCCCAACCCAATTTTTTTTAAATCAAATAAATGGCAATCGATTTAAGTAGAACTAATTTACCAAGAAGTTTTATAATTCTTACTGGTGTATGATGTGTCACTGGAAAAAAATCATTTTAATCAGTAGGAAACTTGATTTTTTTTCCTTTGAAGCTATTGAATTTTAGATATTTATCAAAATCGTGTACCTAATGCTGCAGATAGGATAACTGAAATTTAAGATTCCACAGAGATTTTTAAAGGGTACCGAAAAGCCAAAAACACATAGTAAGAAAGTGGAAAAGAAATATTTTTTCCAGGTACTATATATCAGGAGTAGCCTAAAATCTTTGGGAAAATAAAGCAAAGAAAACAAAACTCCAGAATTAAAGCATATATAAATTTGAGAATGGAAATTTTTAGTTCAAAGTAATTTTTAAATCTCCTTCTTTACAATAGCAAGTGATTCTGTTGAAACTGCTTCTTCCATGCTAGACTTTCAAATGTTTGAGCACTTAAAATATATTAAAGTTGTGTTTGGAATTACCTCGAAGGAACCTAGGGCATTGCGAAGATCATCAACAAGAAGAAAGCATCACTAGAAAATAACAGAACAAGAATGAAACCAAGAAACTACATAGTCACTATTGTAAATTGTATTAAAAGGCTGTTTAAAAGGATAAAATCAACTTTATTGTATACATTTTCTATTTTTCATAGATCTCATTATATTTTTGAGATGTAATGAACTTTAACCAATGATGGATAGGTTTCTTGATCATTATGAATAAATTTGGAATAGTCAAATTAGAAACAGAATATCACATCAGAGTATCTTATTTGGTTCTTCAAAACTGTCTGCCCTGCTATCACAATTTGGGGATAAGAGGTCAGTTCACCAATATGATAAAACCAGGAGAGGGAGCACTGAACATTCTACTTCCATAAATCCTGCAAAAATATATTTGAAAGAGAACTATTACAAATAAACTTCAACTATTTCAATCACAGGTGTATTAAATTACAATTTCATTAGATTAAGTATTTTTAAATTACAGTAATAAAATCCACAAAATTTTATCTATAACACCATCATCATGAGTCATGTTCTACTTAGAAACCAAATGTTATGCTGCACAAAATTGACCAACCATCCTTTACATAATTTAGCACTAAAATACATCAACATGCTTTTCTCTAAATACTAGATTAGAAATAAATATTTTGTCACCTTGGATCTAGAAGACATTTAGTAAAACCTGCCTTTCCTTTTAATTGCCTGCTACTATAAGGCTTTGTAGAAATTCTAAATTTTTAGCTTAAAATAGATATTGTTCTTTATTTAGTAAGTGGACTACAGTGCACCTTGGCTAGAAATGGATTGCTGGATATGAAATTTTCCTGAAAAGGAAAAACAATGTAAATATCCATGGGAAAAATCTTACAATAATTTTCAGTTTACTATATTAAGATATGTCTGAAAGAATAAAGTGGAATGGAAAGTGAGTCCTAACTTGTTCTTCATTTTCATGTGAAAACAAGATTAGCCACCTCTTCTGCTGATTCGATTTTTCAAAAAAAGAATAAAGTAAAATGAAAAAAAAAATAATCTGGTAACTCCTCACAAATGGTAGTGATTTTAAAAAAGAAAAAGGGGAGTACTGAGAGACTTAACTTACACATTTATCTACTTTATTTGCCAAAATAGCAGAACCACAATGTGTTCCAAACTCTTGAAAAATAATAGCTTATTAATTCTTGTAATGTGTCTGTGGAATCATGATTATAAATACAATCTCTTATCTTGTTGAGAAGCAAACAAAAATAAAAAAATCACAGAAGTTGTTAAGTTAGCCTATAAGTATCTAATAAATCAATAAAGAATCAGGAATGGAAAACTAAGTCTCTGCTTTCCTTTTAGGGCAATAGTCACTGTATTACTATACTTCCCAAGAAAAGCTGGCAAGGATAGGCCATTTTATTTTCAGTTTCCTTTTGTAAACAATCTTGTAGTTAACAGAAATAGACCAACATATTCTGTAAATTTTCCATAAACATTCTCTTCATTTTCATAAGTGTAATTCTCATCCTTCTGCCCTATTTGAAATTCTAATGTTCTGTATTGTTTTCAAATTCTGGAAGTGGGTAAATCAAACAATACATTGAGTAAATTACATTGAATGATTTGTAGAGTTGTTGTTAGCTCTATAATTCTACACCTAACCTTTTGTGTACTTTGTCACAAATGATTCCATTTTTCTATAAGTTGTAAGAAAAGAAAGAAATACATATGGAAGGGCTCTGAATTGGTGCCCTTCATTCCTTAAGTGTCATATTCCTTTACAGAGAATCAAAGTGACAAGAGTTCAGACAAACTGCATCACTACTATATATCAAAGATTTTGCTAATTAAATCCACATGGTAAGGTTGTAAAAGGGAACATCTCTGTCCTAGTACAAAACAGCTTCTAACCTTATCTAACCAGTTGAAGACCAAATATTGTCTTCTTTCCTCTTTTATAATATTAAATGTTCCCTTCTGAGCCTTCCTTCCCTTGTTCTTCATTTTCAAAAGACAACAAGATTAGCTGTGTCTTCTGCCAATTTGATTTCTGAAACGAGTAGAATAGGAATATGAATACCCAACTGAATGACTATTTTTGATAATGCCCTTGTAATGACCACCTGGTGTCATCTTTGATTCTGATCCGCAAACGTTATTAACCTCCCATTTTGATAGCTATCTATTGCTATCTTCATCTTCAAAAACAAGTGCATAAGGACCTAAGTTAATTTAAACCTGTAACTGCCCCCAAAGATAGCACAGTAAGAGAACAAAATCATGTTTTCATTAAAACAAAAACAACTTAAAACATCTGGTGCTTACCACTTTAATCTTTAATTCCTAGTGAAATAACCTATGCCAATGTTTATAGTTTACTTTTTATATGAAAAAAACAAAAGTAGAATATTTATTTGATTAAATGACTCTAGAATGTCTTCTATAAGAATGCCTAACATAGAAAAAGAAAAAAACTTACAAGAGGTGTTTTTTTAAAAAAGAACTGATAGAGTTTTCTTTGATTTGCAATTCACTTGAATAATTCCATTTATAAAAACATTTCACGTGGTCTGTAATAATTGATAGGATACATGTATTAAAAATTTGAGTTCTTGGCTCATTCTTCTACATAACGATCTATACCTTTAGTTAATATACAATATTTGCTCATAATGTTCTCACTTTCAATATTACAAGTATGAAAATGGCGTGGTATTGAGAAAAAAGTATCGGATAGAGGGTCAGTTGATAGGAAGTTCAAGTCCCAGCTTTGCCACTTTCTTGCTTGATGACTCTTAAACTTAATTTCTCTTAGCCTGATCTCTCATCAACAACCTGAAGAAATAACAATATTTTGTCTTCTCAAATCATAGTGCACTGTGGCCTCAGTGCATTGCTTTTTAAGCTTCAGAACTCTTACAAGTTAAGTCTTACAAGTTATCGTTGCCTCAAACACACTGATGCAGAAATGTTTCAGGTCCTCTCTTTTCCAGGGGCTTCAGCCCGAAATAATAAATTCATTTGTCTTATAATTGTCTCGAGTTAATCCAGTTTTACTTTTGTTTTTCTCAGGCTGAACTCTTAGGTTTAAATATGTAAGAGAATGGGTGTGTGTGTGTGTGTGTGTGTGTGTGTTAACTGGGATTTTGGAGCAGCTATACGCTAATAATTTCCGCTTAAGGAAGTTAATGAGCTCTAATCACCTTAATATATATCTGGAATTTTTCATCTGTTATATTGTACTTCTAGGTAAGATGAAGCTTATTGCAAATATTAAAAATCACGTCTATAAAACTTGTAAACTTTGTGATCATTAAGAGCAAAAAAAGCAAATACACATTTTAAAAAATGTGACTGAACAACAATTTAAAAGTTGAAAATAAGTAGAAAAGTAAAAAACATGATCTTTCTACATATTTTCAAAAAGTATATTTACTGCTGCTTCTTTTGGATAATCTCTTAGAATGTCAATTGTGATAATAAATATGGCAGATATGGTAGGAGATACAGTTTCTGTCAATTACCAAAGTACTATATGAAAATATTGCGTATTAATTTTTAAAATTGGTAGCAGAGATATTTCAGTCAATGCGTTTCAATTAAACAAAAACCTGTGAAGCGCCACCTATTGTTGAAAAGAAGTCATTTCAAACTTCAATCAAAACGAAAAATGGGCTTGAATCTTGGAACTGGGTGTTCATAATGGTCATTGTGTTAGATGGTTTTGCCCCACTGCAGGTTAAGGTAAGTGCTCTGAGCACATTTAAGGTGGGCTGGCCTAAGCTGTGATGTTCAGCAGGTTAGGTGTATTCAATGTTTTTTATACTTAGAATCTTTTCAATTTACGATGGGTTGATGGAGACGTAACCCCATCATAAGTAGAAGACCATCTGTACCTTTTCTAAGTAACCACTTTGAGTAGGTAAAGGCCTTTTTGGATACATGTTCTAATATGTTGGTCAATATAACTACTTTATTATCTTCTCCACCAATATTGTAAAACTGCAGGTAGGTACAGTGTTTTTGTGTCTTCTAGGTTCCTCAAAAAGCATCCAGAATCAAAGGTAATACCAGGTGGTCATGACAAGGGCAATTTTCACTCCTTGTTTCAGAAATCAAATCAGCAGAAGACACGGCGAATCTTGTTTTCTTTTGAGAATGAAGAACAAGTGAAAGCTCAGTAGGAAACATTTAATATTATGGAAGAGGAAAGAAGACTAATTATTCACTATCTTGCTGGGTTCCCCCCCTTCCCACCCCCACCCCCCATGCATGCTAAGCCACATGTAGTGGAAAAAAAGAAGCCATGGGAAAGGCAGGTTGCTCATGTCCAAGACCGTGCACCTGGGGTTTGGCTCCTCTGGTCTTTCCATGTATTTTTTCCTTTCACTTTGCCCATCATGGGGAAGTTCAAGGAATTTCATATGCAGTGTACTTGTGAGGTAGAGCATAAGCACAACCCATCTTTCTGAAGGTATCTTATTTCTGCTGAGGACCCAGCGTGTCCATGTGCATGTTTGAGGTTGAAGTACTATATTTACGATCCCAAATTTACCTTTGAATTCAGTACCATTTTTGTGAGACCGAATACAGGAAACTATCAGAAGGTTTCAATCAAGAGACGCCTGGAAGTAAAAAGAAGAGAGTTATTTCCCTTATTAACACCACCGCCACCACCACACACACAAAGGTTAAGAGAAAAAAAACAGGACAGCATTGATAATCGGATACAATAAGTATAGTTCCTAGGTAGACGATATGAAACCTAACTCAGAAATAAGTGAAATTTACCTGAGTATGGCATGTAATTCCGGGGGTGACTTCGTCCCTCAGGCATTAATCTGCTTGCACTCTCTCCACTTAACACATATAAACAAGAGAGCATGATACATGCACAGACATGGTAATTATGAGCTGCTTTAAAATGTTTTCCATGCGACACTACAATGCATGACACTGTTTTCTTCTGACTGAAAGGTCCACTGTATCAGCCCTTTCTCTTGTGCCCTGCCACTAGTAGTGTCTTTACGAAGACGTCCCCAGAGAAATGGAATATTCAGCACCCCCTGTAATATAGAACTCTTCTGTCTCATCTTTAACTGCCTGTATTCTCACGGAAGCAAAATCATTAAGCATTCAGAACTATGGCATTGGCCTTGAGATGTTTTGTATTATAGGATTTGTCAAGCAGGAAGCATCTCCTGCCTCTGAGGGATTTGTGTGGAATAATAAAGACCATACCCAGTAAGATGTTTATTAAAAATGAGCAAAAAATAAATGTCAGGAGATGTAGTTTAAATGAGTGTGTGGTTTTACTTTTTAACACGCATTTGCATCTTGTTCAAGCTTTACTTTTAACTTTATACAGAAAAACCTCACTAATGCAGTATGGGTTAGCCTCCTTGCCACGTGAATTCTCTTTCCCTCTGGCTACAGGTGAGTGAGCCTGTGTGGTCACATGTGGTCACATGTACTTGAGGCTTTGGGCTTGCGGGTGAATGAAATGCGGGAGGGGAAGGAGAGGGAGAAGGAAATGCTGGAAGAGGGAAAGGGGTGCCTTCAGTGGGAAAAAGCCTAAACAGTGAATTACATTTAAAAATAAATGTAGGCGTATGCCTTGTACACTCCATATTCAGCAACTAAAGATCCAAAAGGAGTAAAAGTACATTGTTCCATAATTGTGTAATACAGTCGGAGTTCTACCTTCTACTTTGAACCGTGAACTTTCTATTGAATACGAACCACATATACCAGGCCTGAATTATTACCAGTTCCAAAGTGGGTTCTGAATTAATGAGATTAATGAGATTTTTTTACACTGTACAGGGAATTTGATCCCGGGGTAGGAGTTTTATTAATGAGTGGCCCTGCACTCAGCGACAGTGTGCCATTTGATGGGTGTATTTTTATAAGGCCCTGTGCAAACATCACTAATTGGCTCCCTCTGAGTTCACCGTGACAGTAAAGATCCTGAGCATACATCACGGCAGCAATCCTTACTCATTAGACGAGACTAGGGGTTGAAACTGTTCCTATGTAACAGTGTCAGAGAAAGTTTATGCAGTTCGTGTTGATTGAAAAGATATTATAGGCATACCTCGGAGATATTGCAGGTTTGGTCCCAGCCACTGTAATAAAGGGAATATCACAATCAAGCGAGTCGCATGAATTGTCTGGTTTCCCAGGGCACATAAAAGTTACCTTTACACTCTACTGTAGTCTGTTAACTGTGCAATAGTATTATGTCTAAAAAATGGACATACCTTAATTAAAAAATACTCTATTGCTAAAAAATGCTAACCATCAACTGAACCTTCAGAGGGTCATGAGCTTTTTTGCTGGTGGAGGGTCCTGCCTGGATGATGATGGCTGCTGAGTGATCAGGGTGGTTGTTGCTGAAGTGGGCGTGGTTGTGGCAATTTCTTAAAATAAGACAACAACAAAGATTGCCACATCAAGTGACTCGTCCTTTCACAAATGATTTCTCTGTAGCAGGTGATGTGGCTTGATAGCATTTTACCCACAATAGAACTTTCAAAGTTGGAGTCAGTCCTCAAACCCTGCCGTTGCTTTATTAACTAAGCTTGTTGTCATTTAAACAATCTTCGCAGCATCTTCACCAGAGTAGGTCCCATCTCAAGAAACCACTTTCTTTGCACATCCGTAAGAAGCTACTCCTCATCAGTTCAAGTTTGATCCTGAGAGTGCAGAGATTCAGTGACATCCCCAGGCCCCACTTCTCGTTCTACGTCTCTTGCTATTTCACCACATCTGCAGTGACTTCCTCCACTGAAGTCCTGAACCCCTCAAGGTCGTCCATGAGAGTTGGAAGCAACTTTTTCCAACTCCTGTTAATGTTGGTATTTTGACCTCTTCCCGTGAGGTCATGTTCTTAAATGGCCGGTATGTTCTTAAAACACAAATCTGATCACTTAAAAAAACAAAACAAACCCACATAAAATCTCATCAGTTGCTTCCCATTGTCCACATGCTCCCATCTGAATTTGTGACATGGCCTCAGGTCACTCTGTGATGTGGCCCCTGCCCCTTGCTTCAGACACAATCCGGTCCTCGAAGATGCAGCCACGTTGGAATTCTTTTAGTTCCTTGAATGTGCCGAGGTTTTCTAACCTCAGCTTTGCCCATTATTCCTCTCTCAGTTATATGATGTTCCAAGACACTGTACTTCTTTACACAGTTTTGCACAATTGTAATTATTTATTTATTTTGACTAATTTGTTTAAAATCTGTCCTTCCTTCCAGACTGTAAGGCTCCATGATGTGTATGTTGTGTTCACGATTATATTTCCAATCCCTAGTGGTCCTGAGGCTCATCCATGGCTGTTGTGCAATTAAACAAAGGGTCTCCATCTTACAGGAAAAACCGAATTCATTGATTGAGGGAGGAAATTCAAATTCCTTCTGTGTTCTCCAACAGTCAAATCAACAAACTATTAACAAGAATTGGTTGTATATTTCTCTATTCCAATACATTTTTGTGTCTTTTTTTTGGGGGGTGGGGGTGGGTTTCACTGTCTCACCAACAAAAATAGGGAGAAATATAGTTAATATATCTCCATCTCACATTATTGGCTCATTTGCATAAACTTTGAAATGTAAAGGTAGAAAATGAGACAAGCCACAATCCAAATTCTAGATTGTGGATTTTCACAAGTAGGAAGAACAAACCTAACATGGTGATTTAATAAGTCAGCTGTTTCCTTCCAGATTACAGACAAATCACAAGGGTAAATGCTTAAGACAATTTTCCAATCAAACATGGCTAATCCCGTTGATTTCTAACATTCAAGAAACTCAGGAGAAATCTAACAGTGGAGTTCTTTGTGTTTCTTCTTTAATGAATATTTGGCAAAAACAATGAGGTGGGGAAAAGGTTCTTGAAGGCACAGAATCCAGTGTCACTTGCTTACAAAGCAACCATTGGGACATGAGGCGATTGACCATCTGTTTTCAATTTTGGGTCAAAATTTCTTTTAATCCAGGATGTAATTAAATCCTGGTATGTACAGAGATATCTATTTCACATATATAATTCCCTAGATGTTTAATTATAAAGTAGTTGCAATCATTTGCACAAATCAGTTCACATTATGTGATTTTTGACATCAGGTTTACATGTTTTGGAAGGAGATGGACGGGGCTCTGGTGGGGAAACTGGTGTAATGCCTGGAGGAGTCTGTCTCATCTCCTTTATTTTCATCCACCAACTAGACTGGTGCCCTGTCTCACCTCTCGATTCAGTAGTAAGACAGGAAGAGGTAATTCTGTCAAATCCATGCGTGGCGGATTCGGAGCTACCCTAACTAGGTCTGAGTTATAAGGTGATTTCTTAAATTCTGTGTTAAAATATGAACATCATTTTCTTTAAACTATTGATTATACAGAAAGAAATATTTACTTTAAAAATAAAATCCCCCAAACTCTGAGTAAGAAAGGAGAAAATAATAGATTGCATTCTTCATGTTATAACATCTATGCCACATAGTTTCCTCTTGTCAGGTACCAAAGGTTATTTCCAGATGAAGAAAAATCTGAGACTGTTCTTCTTGATTTCGTTTTCTCTAAATCCAAAATTACATAAAGAGGTGTATATCCCCTTTTTGCCACCGATGTATTCCGTAGTTATAGTTTTTTATTCTATACATAGGTATAGAATCAAACAACATAACTGTGATTGTAGAAAAATAAGCTGAAATCTTCCTGTCTGTGTTTGAAGTAATAGGAAGAGAAAGAAATTGCATTAAAATTCCTTTGTACAGATGGTATCATCTGAAAGTCTTATATACATTATGTACATATTCTTATAACTTGGTAGGGGATCTAGAATATCAAATTGGGAGTGTCTTCATGGACATACATTTCTAATTCCTGTCTCTGTTGTACACACTGGAAAATGTCTATTCTAAGAACCAATTTCTACTTTAATATTTTATAATGATGCTATTTCACACTATTTACATAGAGTAACTTCATAAAAAGACACAAAAAGAGAGACACTTTTGTTGGTTGAAAAAAATGAGGAGACAAAATCTTTAGAACTCTAAGCTATATCCAGAAGCCAGAATGAAAATTATAAGTTAAGACATTTCATTTCCAAAGAAAAGGAATGGAAAAGAGACCTAAGTTTTATTATTTTTCCTTCCTTTTCTTGAAAAATTCTTCATCCCTTTTTAGTTTATAAATACGATTTTTCACTTTTCTCTCCCCAATACCTCATCTGCAGAATCCTGTTTTCTTAGTATTCTGGTAAATAGCTTTCTAGACTATGCCATTTATCTTTTTCATTGGTCTTATACTTCTGTCTTCTCATCCGTCAGTCAATAATAAATTTAAAAAGAACTTACAAGTGTCTACTATGTGCCTGGTGGTGAGCATTAGCTGCTTCACTCTTTACAGAGAGGTTTTTATGCCCACTTTGTCGGGCTGCTTCTCATGGAGGCCCTGGAGAGTTCTACCCAGTAGTCTGCATTTCATTTTCAAAGTAAGGAGCCAAAGCAGGATTCTAACAGTGCGTGTGTCACAAAAAATTTGGCTGACCTTTGTTGCCAGGTCCTGGGAGGTCACCCCTAAACCTTTGGCTTTCCTGAGTGGTAGGAGTGGAGGGTTGTCCTTCTGATAGGGTATGCTAATGAGGTGGCTCACAGTGGGTGCTGCATCGTTTACTGAAACCAGATGACCCAGTGTAGGGCCAGCCACAGCCCTAGTCTTAGGGTAGGGGGTGGGCAACCACAGAAGGGCCCATCGTGTGATGAGAGAGTTGGAGCTCTGAGCCCTGTGGCATCAATCAGCCTTGGAGCACTGGGGGCGTTGTGGGGGGCAGGAGGGAGAGAACTGGAAATTGGGCTCAACCTCAGGGGCAATGAGTTCATCCACCCCACCTACTTAACAAAGCCTGAATAACAGCTCTGAACATGAAGCTGAGGTGGGCTTCCTGGGTTGGCAGTATTCCATATAGGTATGGTCACACGATGCCAGGAGGGTAAGGTGTCCCTTCTCTTTGGAATCTTCCTGGCCCCAGACTCCACCCTAGGCTTCTCTACTTGTTGGCTGGCTCTGATGTGTACCCTTTTACACAATGAAACTGTAATTGTAAATATAGCACTTTCACGAGTTCTGAGTCATTGCAGCAAATCGTTGAACCTGAGGGGGGTGATGGAGACCCCTGAATTTATAGTCAGCTGGTATGAAGTGAGGGTGACTCTGGGGTCCCCTGACTGTGGGCCAGCGTCAGAGCTCTTGGGCAGACTCGTCAGTCTGGAAGACTGTGCCCTGAACCTCCAGTTTGGCTGACTCCTGGTGGTGGGCAGAAGCTTCAATCCGAATTTCAGGCAGTACTAGGAGGGCTGGGGTGGAGATGAGCAGCTGGAGTTACTGAGGTGGGCGGGTCAACGACAAGATATTCGAGGGTGATGTGGGCATAGATCAGACCCCAGGAAGTCCCAGGGAAGAGGCAGGGCCTGCGAGAATAATCTTGATGGGGGCAGACTCAATAGATTGGAGAAATGAAGAGGACTCCTGCAAACTATGTTACCTAAACAATATTTCAGAATGACAAAAGCAGATAAGTAGTTGTATTTGTTCCCTGTTGCTGCTGTGACAATTTACCACAAACTTAGTGGCTTAAAACAACATCGATTTATTATCTTATAGTTCTGGCGGCCGGAAGTCTGACATGGGTCTTCTGGGCTGCCTTCCCTCTGGCCACCGCATTGCTAGCCTTTTCCAGCTTCAAGAGGATGCCTGCATTCCTTGATCTAAGACCCCACATCACCCCAACTTCCGTGTCTGTCCTTTCATCTCCTTCTCTGACCCTGACCCTCCTGCCTCCCTCTTATCAGGACACCTTTGATGACATTGGACCCACCCACATAATCCAGGATAATCTCCCAACTCAAATTCCTTAACTTAATCACATCTGCAAAGCCCCTTTGGCCATGTAAGATAAAACATTCATGGTTCTGGAGATTAGGTCAAGGGCATCTGGAGGGGAAGGGGTCCGGATTCTGCCTACCACAGCAGTCCTGTTGAAGGGGTGGGGGGCAGGACATGTAAATATGGTAGGGAAGGAGACGAGGGCTGTACTTGATGGACAGCTGAGGCCCACCTGGCAGAAGACAACAGGGAGGACTGAGAAGTTTCATCAGCAAGATCACAGTCTGTTGCTATAATTTAGGAAGCATCAGCTAGATGAAGAGGGGGAGTGACCAGAAGAGGCCTGCTACGAGGCTATGGCAGGAGCCATGCGTGAGATACTGAAGCCTAAAGTCCCCCAAGAAATGAAACAGACGGCACTTGAGTGAGGGCCACTTTGTGAGACTCGACATCAGATTGAACCTGTGATTTGAGAGAGAGAAAGGCAACATGAGAGTTTTGAGGAGGTAGAAAAGGCATTAAACTCAATTTTAAGTAGTGTTTATTTGGCAGGAAAACAGTAAGTTATATTTTGAACATGGCGAGTGTGAAATTATATGGAGGCTCAATGAGTGGGGGTCCGTCCAGCAGACACCAACTTGGGAGAGCAGAACTTTGTGAACTGAGATATTTTAGTCTCAGGCACAGGGCACATAGTTGACTATATGGAGAGAAGCCCGTGAGAGAGAGAACACAGAAGAGAAAGAAAAGGTTGAATGCAAAATTTTAGGATTTAGGGGTTGTTCATTCATTCAGCAACAATTATTCTGTGGTTATAGGGCCCCCTGTTTTGTTCCAGGCATTGTGCTGGGCTTTTGGGATATAAGCCTTGCCCTCACAGACTTTACAGGCCTAGTGGAAAGGAAAAGTCAGCAGTGTTCGGATGTACTAAGGGCGACACAAACATCTGCCATCACAGTCGTGGGGTCAAGGGGCTGGAGGAGGCGGAGGGAGGGAGAGGCAGGCTTTCCTGATTAAGCAGAAGAAGGGGCCAGGAAGTGACAATCTAGGAAAAACAAACATGTTCTAAGCCCTGCAAGTTTGGAAAAGCCTGATGGATGTGGGGAACTCGGAAGCCGGTAGTGCTGGTGAAAGGAAGTATGAGATTTACTGTCAAGAAGGAGAAGTTCATGGTGGGGGGATGCCCATTGGCAGCAGAGAGCTTGGCTGAGGCTAGCTAGCATCTTGTACATTACCTGGCATATACTTAGATATTTAATGCTCAATAAATATGAAAGACGTGCGTGGAAATTTGTAAAACACCCTTACATACACTATTGTGGTAGGAAGATTAATGTTCTCCCAGGAAGTTCTCATCCCTGGAACCCGTGAGTATGGTGACATGGCAAGGGGGAGTTAGGGTTGCAGATGGAATTAAGGCTGTTAATCAGGTGACCCTGATGTAGAAAGACTATCCTGGACTGCTAGGGTGAGCCCAGAGTAATCACAAGTGTCCCTCAATGTGGAAGAGGGAAGCAGCAGAGAAGGTCAGAGTGATGCAATGTGGGAAGGACTCGACGGGCCATTGCTGGCTTTGAAGACAGAAAGAGCCATGAGCCAAGTAACAGGGGTGGGGGTGGGGGTGGGGAGGAAGCATCTAGAAGCTAGAAAAGGGAGAAGACAGATTCCCCTCCCCCCCACGCTCCCCAACCCACCCCTCGAAATAAACACAGTCCTGCTGACACCTTGATTTTAGTGCTGTGAGATCTATTGTGGACTTCTGAGTTCTAGAACTGTTAAGATAATAAATTCGTGATGTTTTAAGACGCTAAATTAGTGTTACTTTGTTATAGCAGCAGTTGGAAAGGAATACAATCATTTTACAGATGAATGGAATTAAAATTTTAAAAAGTATTCAACAAATGAAGATAAAAAGAAAAGACATAAATCACCATTGTTAGAAATTAAACAGAAGATATCATTATAGATCCTGCAGATCCATTAAAAGAAAAATAAGGGATTACTGTGAACAACTTTATGCTTCTAAATTTGACAATTTAGAAGAAATAGATCAATTTCTCAAAAAGAGAAACAAATAAATTCAACCAAGATGAATATACAGTCTGAATTACACCATCAAACAACTTGAATTTATAATGAAAAAGCTCCAGAAAAAGAAATCTCCATGATGTCCCCACCTAATAATTCTACAAAACATTTAAACAAGATTTAACACCAATTTTATATGATTTCTTCCAGAAAACAGAAAAGGAAAGAACACTTTTTAACTCATTTTATGTATCAAAAATCAAAACTAAAAAAATAGTACAAAAAAGAAAACTACAGACCAATATCTCTTATCAGCTCACATGCAGAAATCTTCCAAAAACATTAAAAATCCAACCCAGCAACACATAGAATGACTTATGTACCATGATCGTAACTCCAAGTTTGCAAACTGGTTTAACATTTGAAAATCAATCAATATAATCCACATTACAGAAGAAAAATCACACCGTCCCATCAATTGATGCAGAAAAAGCATTTGACAAAAGCCAACAGCCATTTATGATTTGTAAAAACCACAAACTCTCAGCAGGTTAGGAATGAGAATTCACTCAACTTAGCAAAGAGCATCTCCAAAAATCCTACAGTTAACCTCATACTTAGTGCTGAAAACAGAATGCTTTTCCTCTTATGATTGGGATCAAAGCAAGGACGTTCACTGTCACTTCTCTGATGCAACAACATAGCACTGAAAGTTCTAGCCACAGCAGAACAGCAAGAAAAAGACATAAAAGCCACACGGACTGGAAAGGAAAAAAAAAAATAAAACTTTTATTACATAATAAAACCCTATTTGAGATGACATGATTGTCTACATAAAAAATCCCAAAAGATCTACAAAGAAACACCTAGAACTAATAAATGAGTTCAGCAGAGTTGCGGGACAGGATGTGAGATCAACACAGAAAAATCAATAGTACTTTTACAGATGAACAATAACATGTTTTTAAAAAATTATTTAAAAAATTTTTGACTGGACAATATTTTTATATGGGTCAAAACAAAAAGGTATAAAAATGTGCACATTTCCTGTCTACCTAGTTCCTAACCCTCCCAAACAAAGAACCACAGCTATTAGGTTCTTGGAATCCTTTTTAGAATTTTTTCAATGCTCACACAAGGAAGTATATCTTTTTCCATTTAGTCCACCATTTTCATATAAATGGTAACATATTCCACACACTGTTTTTTACCTTGCTCTTTTCACTTAACATTATATCTTGGAGATCTTTTCATACCAGTGCATAAATAACTTCCTCTGGTTTGCAGCTGCATAGTATAGCATTACATAGATGATTATAGCTTACTAAACCATGGGCATTTAGGATTTTTCTAATCTTTTGCTATGACAAGCAATACCTCAAGGAATAAACTTGTTCATCCTTGTATGAACATATCTGCAAGATGAAATCCTGGAGTGGATTGCTGAGGTTTATGGAATTGCGTTTTGCTAGATATTTCCAAAGTCTCATCTCTAGAGATGGCACAATTTTTCACACCCATTAGAACTGTTAAAGACAGTTTTCTTTCCTTGAGGCCTCACCGACAAAGGGTGTCATCAAGTGTTTGAATGTTCGCCAATCAGATAAGTAAAAAATGGTACCTAGGTGTGGTTTTACTTTACATTTCTCTGATAGTAGTTGTAGGGTGGAAAATGTTTTCAGAGTACCTTAAAGACTATGTGTATTTCCTTTGCTGTGAACTAAATGTTCAGCTATCAGTTAGTCTATTTTATTACCTTTTCCAAAGACTTTATTTTGAATGTATTTGTATTTGCGACTGTTTTTCTGTTTTCCAATGTATTGATTTCTGCTTTTATTTTTATATTCCTTCCTTTTGCATTTCTCAGTATATAATGTTGTTCTTAAGATGCTTAATTTGTTTTCACTCTTTGTTTATTGACATAAACATTAGCTATATCCCGCATGTTCTGATAGGTAGGTTTTCTAGTCCTATATATTTTTTTATTTTAGTTTTCATTTCCTCTTTGAGCCAAGAGTTGCAGCTTTTATGGGTTGGTTTGTTTTTTGCTTTTCATTTCCAGGTAGTGGGGGCCTTTTTTGTTATTAATTTCTGGGTTGTTTTTATTGTAATCAGAGAATTTTGTCTACACCATTTTAACTTTTGGGAATTTACTGAGGTTTCCTTTGTGGACTAATATAAGGTATCAGTTCAGGGATATTTAAAATGAAGATATGTTCTTCATTATTAGAAGAGGAAGCTTGATACATATATTACAGAACTATTTACTTATTAATGATATTACTTAGGTCTTCTATATCTTTTCATATATCTCGAACCCTTGATCTCTTATGAACCAAAAGAAAACAAATCCAGTACTAGAATTTTTATGTCAAATTTTCCTTGCTTTTTCTATTATTCTGCTTTATGAATGTTGGCACTCTGTTATTTGGTATATAAAAGTCATCACTGTGATGGCTTTGTTTTGAACTTGTCTTTAAAACTTTGCTTTGCTAGTGTTGTGTCCTGAGTTCTACCTTGCCTGGTGAGTTTCCGCTGTGCTGCCCTTTTGCTTGCATTTGCCCAACAGCCTTTCCTCTTCCTTTATTTTTAACATATATAAATACTTTTCTTTTAGATATGTCTCTTGTATACAGCATAGAATTGAATTCTGCTTTGTGGTTGCACTAGTTTTTTATTGCTATGCAACCGATTATAGCTTCAAATAATACAAATGTCTTCCTTTACCATGAACGCGGGCCAGGAGTCCAGACATGTGTTTGTTGGGTCCTGTGTTGACCCACAAGTTGGGTCACAAGACTATAAGCAGGGTTGACTGGGTGGGAGGCTTGATTGGGGAAAAACAGTCTTCCAAGCTCATTTAGGTTGTTGGCAGAATTCATTTCCTTATGGTTGTAGGACTGAGCCTTCCAGCTTCCTGCTGGCGGGGGGCTGGAGGCCAACCACAGTCCCTAGAGGCTGCCAGCAGTTATTGGAGGCCACCTGTGGTGCCTGGTCACATGGGCACAAAACAGGCTGCCTCAGGCATCAACTCTGTGGGGAATGTCTCCAGAGGGAGTTGGCCAGCAAGACGGAGACTTATAGAGCAGGACATAATCATGGGAGTTACATGGTATCACCTTTGCCATATTCTGTTGGTTCGAAGCAAGTCACAGGTTCCCCTCTCCCTCCCACACTCAAGTGGTGGCACTACACAACATCATGAACTCCAGGAGGCGGACACCGTGTGGCCATCTTAGAGTCTGCCAACACAGTGATGAAATCCGAGTCTTTTTCTTTCGTTTGTAAGTTTAGTCCATTCCTGTGTATATGTGGGCTTCATTCTATATGTGTACATGTTTTGGGATTTTTTTTTGGTTTGTTTTTGTTTTTTGTTTTTTTGCATTTTGCTTTTCTCATAGTTAGGAAGGTTTTTATTTTTGTTCTATTTTGCTCTAAATAATTATAACCTGATTTACTAACCTCAGTCCTCTATTTCTTTAGACAATATCTATGATGTCCTGCTCTGAGCAATAATAAAATTAGTGTGTGTTCCCTTGGTTTTCCAGGCTAGCTGCTTCTTCTTCATATACGGCCTTTTGTGTGACTTTTTGAGGAAATCTATCATTTCGGCTCTGAAATAACCCAGATCCAAACCCAGCTCATCATCATTGCTGCACCTCCTGTTGAAAAACTTGGCATCAGTTAGCTGAGGCCGACTTTTGTTGTGGTAACAAATGGCCCCCAAATCACAGTGGCTTACAACACAGGTTTATTTCTCACTCATTTTTCAGCGGTTGACATGTGGGTTGACTGTGGTTTAGGAACCCAGCCTCTGTATTCAAGTAGGCCTCTCTGGGACATTGCTCGTCTGGGGAAGAGGGAAAAGAGAGGTGGCAGAACTATACGGTGAGGGCAGCAGAACCCTTTAGAGTTTCTGCTCAAAAGTGGTACCTGTCCCTGCAATCACATTTCATCAGCCAAAGCAAGTGTCACAGCCGAGCCTGATGCCGGAGGAGTGGGCCTTACCAATCTTGAGCAGGGCAGCCGTGTTCAGGAAGGGGCCAGAAGCTCCAGGTGTTAGGACAGAGGCTGGTAGGAGGAGTCAGGAACTATTTGGAACAAATAATAGAATCTGTCACACAGGGCAAAACTGCACCCCTCAGTACATGCCTCTCGCCTTTGATAAGTGTATGTTTGCTGGCTGTCACCTAGATCTTCTACTCAGGGTCCTCTCACCAGTGAGGCTTTGCGCTGCATTTCGCCCTCTGCCTCCTACTAACTCAGCTGCATTTGGTGGCCTTTTGCATATTCTGGAATCTAGAGACTAGGCCTGTCAGCTAATTTCACCAAAAATGGGGTATGCATTTATTTTCATTCTCCTTGTTGCTTTTGGATGATTTCCAGAACACAAAAGGGGAAATGCTGGGATTTCCAGCTACAGTGATCCAGACAGCTGCACACCTTCCTTGTCACGGCAGGCGACTGCAGACGACGGAAAGCCCACAAACTGCAGCCTGCCTACTGGAATGAGAGGTTTGAACATTTTCATGGTTCTATATAGGCAGAATCATGTCAGGCCTTTCCTTTTTAAGTGAGAAGGACTGATAATTCCTTTCTCTTCATTTTTCTGCTTCTTTGTGCTGTTGGAATATTTGGGATAGAACGCGATTGCTACTGTTCTGCGATCACTGTACAGCGATTCTACAAAATATCCAGGAAAAGTGGTCACCAGCACATTAGTCATAGGTCCCTCTTTCTCTCCTTCCTTTTCTGTCCTCCCAGTTAGTAACTGATGCCACCAGGTTTGCATAGTTCACCTGGGCCATCATAACACCTGCATGCTTTTCATAACACTATTCTCTGCCACTCAACCTTGACTGCCAACATGCTCCAGGCTATGAGTCATCCTTCTAGATGGTACCTCTGATGTTCATTCGCTCATTCAATTAACAAATATTTGTCCTCTGCCTAATTTCCCCAGTCAGTACCTTTGTCCCACTACAACCACAAATGGACAGGTATTCAAAGAAAATAAAAAGTTTTAAAAATCTTTAACGGAAATAAAGGTGACAGATTTTTATCTGTAGCTCATCTTCAAAGATAAACTTTGGAGCCTGGTAAAACCATAGATGGATTACTTTCTGGGTTTTAACTGCTTTACAATAATAGACTCAAGTAATAAAAAAAGACCTTCAGGACACGAAAACATCGAAAATTGTGACAAGCAAAGCACGAGCATGAATGTTTATGCCACAGATTGTGGCAAACAAGATGATCTGTGCATTGGTGTCTCGTTCCTGCTCTCACAGCACATCTTGGGGACTCTTTCTACTTTTGCTAAATCATTTTTCCCTGAGCTAAACTGAAGGTGCCCAACTTTTGTAATTCAAATATGCTTTCTACTGTCAGGTATAAGATTTACCAAATGGAGAAAATAATGTGTCTCACTCAGAGACATCTTTTGATTATTCAGGAACCACGGAATATGTTAGTTGTTAAACAAAATACATTTTTATAATAATTAGGTGTTCTCCCAGGGTGGAGGAGGCAATTGTGAGGAACAAGAAACCAGAGGAGGCTGGTGCTAATGACACAAACATTGGATGGGAAAGATGTCATCCTAGGTGGTGTATGTGGGGGAAGGGGTCCTCATTCATCATTCACTTCTTTTAAGTTACCCAGGTTATGGAGGTGAGTTTACCTTATTGTCAAGACTGATAGATTTGACAGTACATTTTTGGTTAGAAAAATAGGAAGAATGTTGTGTTTATTCTAGTTCAAGGCAAATATAACACAGAGGCTGGTTAGTGCTGGGGGCAGGCCAGAATCAGGAACTCATGTTCAAGGGTCTCACCAAGAGGAGTAAAGACCAACCAAACAAGGGGCCATGGTATCTTTACTGGACTCCGGACAGAAATTTTAGCGTACATTCAGCGTACATTCTAAATTGTGACTCAAAAGTGAGTGAATTGAAAGAACTCAGGTGGATAGTTAGTACATGCAAACATTTAAAAAACACAAACCCTTGTTTTAAAATCACAAACATACTCGTATATTTGGATGGTCCTTAACTATCCAAATGTGTGTAATAATATTTTTACATATGTTACCTCATATTAATTCTGATAGCTTCTGAGTTTTAGTGAGTATTACTTTTCGGCCCAATTTTAGATAAGGAAATGGAGTCATATGGTGGTTACTAATACACCCGAGGACATATATCTAGCTACGACTGACCTTAAGACAGAGGATTTCTACAATATCATACACACACACACACACACACACACACACACTCTCTCTTTTTTTCTTTGTTGGTGTCATGGCAGATGTTCTAGGAAATAGGGAATGCAGGGGAAGCCCCTGTGAGCAAAAAGGCTGACGTACAAAGCCCTGTTGGGGCCTGTGTGGCGGGTGGGGATGCACTCAACCCTGAAAGAGACCACATCCATTTCCACACAGATGCAGTGAAAAGGACCTTCAAGAGTTCAAGGCAAGTATAGTAGGAAGACGTGTTGCTCTGTGTGAACGCTGCAAAATTCCTAACAGTAAATTTGACATGCCCAGAAAAGAAATCCTCATTCACAGCTTCCTGCCGACTCTGGGTGAGCCCTGCGCTCGTGGGCATCGTCCACAAAGCAGAGCGCGCTGGAGGCTGTCAGGTGACATTGGTGTTCGCGCATGGCACGGTGCTGAGGCAGTATCTCAAGCAGTGATGTCCCAGAATTGAATAAATGGGCAGAAGCAACATTGTTTCATGGTTCAGAAGAGCATGGAGATTTGTGAGCAACAGCAGCACTGCTCTTTCCTTGTGGTGGGAGATGTGAAGTTAGTCAGAAACATAAGGGACTTCACAATAACGATCAGAAAGAGATACTTCCCAGACCTGAAGAGGAAGAGATGGTGCTGGACAGTACTGAGAGTCTCCAGGTGCACAGAACGGACAGTAAACAAGCACGTAAGTACTTCATCTCTAACCATTAGTATGAACTTTCATGAGAAATCACTATCCCTCACATGGCACCGTGAATTTGGTACTTCACTGTTTTCGTTATTTGTATAGATGGGAATCTTGCAAAAAATACATGCCCTGTCCCTTGTATGCCCTAGGGGTGGCCCTGACATCTGCACAAATTACATGTGACTCAGTGATGCCTCCAACACACGCTCCACAGCTCCCCAACCCTTCTAGACAATTACGGAAAAAAAAAAAAACAGAGCTTTGATTTACAATCAGAAAAATAAGATGGAAACTTTTCCGTAGAGGTGTCCGTGGTCACCTCTGGGGACGGTCGGGAGGAAGCGTCTGGGGGAGCATGTGAGAGCTTCTGGTTACATTTATTTCTCATCCTGGGGAGCAGTTACACGGCTATACTTGAGATTTGTGCACTTTTCTGTATGCATGTCACACTTGAATACACTTAAAATAAAATAAAAAAACACCACACAAAAACGAAAAAAATCCCCCATAGACATAATTGGATGCTGAAGTGAAATCATTGTACAGCCTAGGGTACAGTGGCCTGAGAGAGTCCGTGCCCCAACATTGCCTAAGGCTTCATGTGGTGGATTTCAGGATAAGATCACCTCTTCCTTTTAGCTCTCCCATAACAAGTCAACTTCACAATTAAATTCAGCTCTGTCTCACAGCACTTCCCCACCCTGCTTCATAAAATAGAAATTCTGTACCGAGGTTGTGTCCAGACAGGCACAACAGAGAGTGACACACAGGACTTGGAGAACTTCCCAGAGGTGGTTTAAGAGTGATTATATAACATGTTAAGTCTGTGTTCCTTTTTCAGGCATAACTGAACCTCTGCCAAAATAACTAATTGCCAGTCCTTTCCCACTGACCCAAATAAAAACACGGTAAATAAATTACAGTTTTGAAAAAAGAAAAACAAAACAAAACAAAAAAAACAGAAACCACACAACCTGGTGGACAAATGACATCACAGCCCTACGTGTGGGACACCACACATCCGGCGAAGCAATTGATGCTGAATTATGTCTTTTTAAGTCATACCACCTGTTGTAATAGTTGTGGGGCAGTGAGGGGTGGGGGAAGAAATGAATGTAGTTAAAAAACAAAAAAACAAAAACCTAAATGACAACAAAAGAATACTTCTCTTTTGCTGACTGGTTTTGGTCAGAAAGAGAAAACAAGGATTTTAATAAGCCCACAGGTTTTAGGGAAGCCATGAAATTGGCACGTGCCCCTGTGCCCACAGGCCTAATGAGACGCAAGCAGTAGGCCTGAAAGAGATTTAATACATTCCTTCCTCCCTTCCGGTTCCCTTATGTCTGGTTTTTATAGAACCTTGGTTTTATGGGGGAACGCAGAGGGCTTGCACTGGACAGATGTGTGGGTTCTCGCAGGTGAGGCTTCACGGTTAACAAGGCAGATGGTGAGAGGTGTGCGGGTGGGGGGTGAGGGGGTGCTCCATGACAGAGCCGCTCTGCCCAATTTCATGTCAGTGACCTCACTCGAGTAGCTTGAAGTCAGCCATGGTGGGAGCAGTCACACCACTGAAATGACAAGTACTACGGACCATAGCTTTGGGGTGGTATTTCCAGGCCCCAGCTCTCTGGGCCCGGGCCCGTCGCCCTCTTGGCAAGGCCCACCTCCTGAAGGCATGAGGTGCCGTACAGCCCCCCGCAGAGCTCGGCCTCAGCAGGTCCTCAACGCTAGCCAGGTGTGGAAGCGGGAGCACACAGGCACCCCACGCCTAGGAGGGCAGACTCCAGTGCTGCCTCTGGACAAACGCTTACGCACCATACAACCACTTCCTGAGTATGTGGAGTGTGTGGGAGAACTCAGAAAAATTCAAGACATGCCTCTTGCCCTTCAGTTATCAACAAACAAGCTACACAAATGAAACGAATACTCATGGACATGATACATTTCCTCGGTGCATAGATGCCACTTACAGAAAGACATACCATCAAGGACTCACTTTTGGGGAGAAAGCTAAACCTATGCGTTGAGAACAAGACGGAACCTGACTTCAGAAATACGGGCACATGCAGAAAAGGAGCAGCTTGAGGGCACAGGTGACAGGCGAGGTGATGGCAGGAACGGGAGAGGGACTGGACTCCTGACAGCTGCCGCTGGTGGGCACCACTGGCCAGGACCACTGCTGCCTGCCGCCCATCTACTACCTCACGTCATGTTCAGAACAGTCCCTGTGATGCGGACACTGCTATGCCTGTGTTTGCAAATAAGGAAACTGAGGGACAGACATGAAGGCACTTCCCCAAGGTTGGAGGGCGGGTGGGTTGGGGGCTGGCACTGGAGCCCAGCCAGGCATGAGCAGCGGAAGGGAGCAGTGGCTGGAGCACAGGCAGGCCCTGGGGACAGGATCCTGGCAGTCCTGCTCACGAGCACATGGCTTCAGGCAAGTGACGTCATTGCTTTGTGCTTGGTTCCCAGATCTGTAAAATGGGAACTAATAATAGCACTTACCTTGTGCCCTTTTTTGTTTTTTCAGCTTTGAGGTATGACTGACAAATAAAATTGTAAGATATTTAAAGGTACAATGTGATGATGTTCTATATTTATCCCTGGGAAAGGATCCCCCATCTAGTTAATTAACCCGTCCAGCACCTCTCATATTTACCTTTTCTTATTATTTGTTTTGCTGAGACTATTTGCGTGTACTCTCTTAGCAAGTTTCAGGCATACAATACAGTCACCATGTTTCACACGAGATCCGCAGAGCTCATTCCTCTTATAGCGGAAAGCTTGTGCCCTTTACCAGCCTCTCCGCATTTCCCACCCCTCAGCCCCTGGCAACCACTGTTCATTCTCTGTTTCCAGCAGTTCAATTTTTTTTAAAAAAACTCTGTTTCTGCGAGTTCAGTTTTGTTTGTTTGTTTGTTTTAAGATTCCATATATAAGGGATACCGTGCGGTATTTCTCTTTGTCTGGCTTATTTCACTTAGCATAATGCCGTCAAGCTCATCCATATCGTTGCAAATGGCAGGATTTATTTTTTTCTAAAGACAGAATAATATTCCATTGTGTGTGTGTGTGTGTGTGCTTACACACACACGCAACTTACGGGGTTATTTTTAAGCTTACACATGACAGTGCACTGAAAGTGCTCAGCGAGTGTCTGGTACACACATTGAAAACGCACGGTAGATGTGAGCTATCACTGCCTATTCTGCAGGTGATGTGGGTAAACGCTTTATCAATACTAGACAATAAACAGGCAAATTAGGGGATGATGGAGACCAGCTTCAAAGGTTCAGACTTTACTAGACATCTTGTTACAAGTACTTGCCTGTCTCTCGTCACTACGAAGACAGAGGAAACAAGGAAACTTCTATTCTTGACTTAATTCTGATGGAAAAGAACTTGATGGCTATTGTGTAACTTCCAGGAACCTAGAGAAGAAATGACTGTCATTACGGGTCAGGTAGAGGAAACAGACCCTCAGGCTGCGCTGACGTGAGTCCTGGACGTCGGAGAACAGGCCTTGGGAAATTCAGAGAAACTATAGGTATGTCCCCGCTGGCCTGGGATATGATCACAAGAAAGGGAAATTCTGAAAACAAACAAACTGACCAACCAAAATATGGTGTCAGACTGAACACTCATAAATAATTCCTGTAAAAAGAACAGGTGGCAGCCGCCACAGAAAAACTCCTCTGAATTGTTCAGATTTCCACAGGATGTGTATAAAGGGCAGGATGTACACTCAGGGAGGCCAGGCCCTGTGCTGAAAGCCTGCGTGGGGGGGCGACCAACGAGCACTCGGTAAGGAGGGCTCACACTTCACATATAGTATTTCATTTTATCCTCCACAACCTTACAAGGCAGATGTTATGAGTTTTGTGTTTCAGAGCATGATATTGTGATATAACAAGAAGTACGTATTTGGTCTTCATCACTGGTCCCTGGCAAGAGGGCCTAAACTCCTTGTAACTTCCTGTGATGGGGTGAGAGGAGCACCTTTCGTTATTCGGAACAAGCCCCTGTCAACCACACCCGAGTTTATGCTAACAGGGGACTCTTGGTGGCCCCTAGATAGCTTCAGGATTGGGGCTGGTTGCCAGAGGAACCAACCACGTAATTGGAGGGCTAGAACTTTCAGCCCCACCCCCAACCCTGGGGAGTGGAAACCGCTGAAGATTTACATGTCACCGATGGCCAACGGTGTAATCAATTATGCCATTCTGTCACCTTTATGAATTATGTCCCGTGGCAAAGAGGAAGAGACCCAGTCACAGGACAGAACTAGGATGTCAAAGTTGCCATGACAGACTGAGGAGAGCTACTAATGCGTGGTCCCATCTGCTCCCTCTATGCAAAGCCTGGGGTGGGAACTGCCAGGTGGAAACCCCATTTAGATGAGGCTTGAAGTTTAGAAGACTGCACAAATAGAAACAGCAGATCATTACATCGTAAACCTGCGTCGGTCAAGACTTAACTCTGCGGCAGTATTTACGCTTTGCATGTACCCCATGTTGGCCACCGACTATTTTGTCTATGGACAGTGTCCACAGTATATTTTAAACACAGCATCACCCTAGACTCCAGGCAGAGGGACCGCACGGTGCTGAGGGCTAAGCAGTTTCAAAAAAGGAAAACAGGTGTTTTCTGCCCTCAGGAGCCACCCTCCAACAAGGAAGAAAGCACAACCTAAACAGTGAGGAAAGGACGCAAGAGCATGTGTTAGTGACAAGATGAATGGGGCAGATGACACAGGAGGTTCTGGGAAGGAGACGGCACTTAAGGTTGGCAGAGCAAGGGACGTTTTACAGGGAGGTGATCAGGTGATTGTACCCTGAAGAGGTGGACTTCTTGGAAGGCAGGGGACCCAAGGGAGGCGACGGCCAGACCCAAGGGTTGTGCAGTGTGTTTAGAGGAAAAGCAGAGACCAGGAGGCTGGTGTGCAAACTAAGCATGGGATGGATGCTGAAACTGGGTCTTAACTGGGAGCCGAGGGAACTGAAAGGAAGGAAGGGCCCTGAGCGCCACAGCTTTGTTTTTTAAGAAAGAAAAGAAAACTCATTCATAACCCCATCAGTTTAGGATGATAACCGCTGATCACACCTTGGTACATATTTTTCAAGACTTTTTCTCATTCATACACACCCTTGGTTTGAGTCCTAGCTCTGCCAGGTCATTTACTAGCTGCATAATCTTGGGCAAGTTATTTCACCTCTCAGGTGTCATAGGTCCCACCTTCCTTGCTGTTCATGGGCAAATAATCTACCTTGCTAAGAGTAAGTCAGATGATCTATAGATGTGCCCTTAGCACAGGGCTTAGACAGAGCGGATGCTTGCTCATCGGCTGGCTGTCATTATGTAACTCCTCCTTATTGTTTTCAAGTGCTTCCACGGCATGGAAATGCCACAATTTATCCAACTGTTTCTTTACTGATACACCTTTATCATATTTCTAGTGTGTGTGTGTGTGTGTGTGTGTGTGTGTTATTTGTTAGCACAAACAATATTGCCATAAATATCCTTGTACATCTAACTTTTAAAAACTCACATACACTGACGTATTTTAAATGTTGACAGATAATGCACGATAGAAAGGATGCCTAGGGTTTAGTGGCTGCTTTAGGAAGAGAATGAATCAAAGTTGGCTTAAAGATTTGTAATTAATATTTGTAATCAATTAAAAAGATTTTCGGAATGAGGTTCCTCTCTCTCATACGCTCTCTCTCTCTCTCTTCCTGGAATAACCCTTTTGGAATGTTTCAACGATCTTCCTACACTTTCTCCCATTCACAACATTTAAGCCAACAGTGCCAAAATGAAGGGAGAGAAAAAAAAGGTAAAAGGTGGACACGGAGATGGTGCAGAGGTGAAGAGACGCAGGGAGAAGACGGCCGCCTATGAGCCAGGAGAGAGGCCTGGAACCCATGGCTCCCTCATGGCCTCTGAAGGAACCAGCCTCCCCACACCTTGATATGGGGCTTCCAGCCTTCAGAATGTGAGACGATGAGTTTCTGTTGTTTAAGCTCCCCCGTTTGTGCCAGTCTGTTACGGCAGCCCTAGGAAACTATAATTGTCATTTTTATATTTAATTTGGTGTATGTTATTGGATTAATAAAAATCCTTGATCACGATCCACTGTCATCTCTGGGCTGAGAATGTTCAGCTTAAATTTAGTTATTTACTTATTTTTAACAACATGGGAACAACATCCGTGAACCTATCTTCCAAAACAAAAACAGGACGAGGAAACAAGGCAGATCTCACCATCCACTCCCCCACCGCCACCACCATCGCCCTCCCCACCATCAGCCTGAATTCGTTTCCTTACTATATAGTTTTATTGTATTCCTACACTGCACATTCGTAAATAAAAATTTTGAGTTGCCTTCAACTATATGAAGGCTATTGTGCTGTATGTAACCTTTAGCGTTTTCTTTCTCACTTATTTATCGTATTGCTAAGAGTCAGTCCTCTTGTCGTGGGTTGCTGTGCTTTTTATGCTATTTTGAAATAAAATGCCCTGATGTCATGACTGCTCTTTAGAAATGCGCTTATGCTCTCAGTCTTCCCCATCGGTCCTACTATTTTAGGCTAAAGGCCTGCAGGAGACCCTGTATGTCTGGAAGGAGGGGTCCTCCCTGACTCATGTGCCATGAAGACGTTGGGGGCTCACAGCTGCAGGGGGGGCTTCCAGCCTCATTTTTCATCATGTCTTTCTTTGTTCATTGTGATGTTCAGAAATGTATCCACAACAGCCATGAGGACCTCCTTCAGATGAAGCATTTCCCATTGGTCACCAACCAGTGACTTACATTGCTCAGATTTCAAAGGGCACGTAAAAGGAAATGTTAATATGAGTCAGAATTTGCCCAGTGGTTTTGAGTAAATAACCCCAAAATAGTCTTTCTTCCATGGGGTTCCTGAACAAAAGCAGCGTGGCCGTCCTTTCCCTAGGGAAGCAGACATGCCTCTCTAGGATCAGAACTGCTGCCTGTAAACCACGCCTGTCCCTCCTCTTGCCTTGCGACCTTGGGCGAGTCACTGAGCTAACTGGTGCTTAGAGATCCCTTCTAAGATCAGACACCAACCACACTGCCTGCCTTCTCGGTTCCTACAAAATCCAACCCATTTCTAGTTCTTGAAATGTCTCAGTAGGGTCTATGCAACCAGTCCAGTTTTTCCTCATTACGATAGTAAAATTGTGGGGCAGCAAGGGTTGGGGCTGCGGAGAGCCAGAGTCCTCATAGCCAGAGCTGCCTTGGAGCTTCTGGAGGGGTGTGTTCTGGGGCTAGTGGAGGTGGGTCAGATTCCACATTCTTCTACTATTCCAGCCTCTCTGGGAACCACAGGTCATTATCTATGCTCTTTGGTGCTTTTCTAACAGCTACCACGTACAGGACGTTCTCCAAGGTAGAAAACCGAGAGAGCTGGAGATGGAACGGGAAGGAAGAGCCAAGAAAGAAAGTCTCATCAATGCAAACATTAAAATAAATTGACCTTTGTGCCATCAATTAGGGGGTTGGCAGAAATGGCTTATTATGCAGCTGGGGTATTTGAAATGTAGAATTTGCTGGGCTGGCAGAGTAATCCCATTTATGCTGGGGAAAGTATTCCATGACATTAAAGGATTTATTTGTTTCCTAATCTGCTTCAGACTCCAGAGGCCTTGTTACAAAATAAGCGAGTGGGTGGAGAAGGAAAGGGTCGGAAAGAAGAGGTTAAGAAAGGAAGAGTTTTCATTCCTGTTGCTGCTGCAAGTTTTATTAACCCAATGCCCGATGTGGGCTTGCAAAACACTATATTCTAGAAACACATAAGCAACACTATACTGCTTCTGCTATTTCCAACTTAGGGTTTTTAAGCACTTGGAAAGAGAAGCAAATGAAAAGTGTCTTTAGGTTTCTAGCATGCCTTCATCATCATCACTGAATTTACTGGGAGCAACCACCAAGAATTACGCTACTTTAGAGCACTCTCCTCTCTTCCTGTTTTCAAAACCTCTTCCCCCTGGAAGCAAACGTTTATGCAAACATTTACGCGACTGTTGCCTCTCCCCTCATGGCTGGATTGGCCTACACAGTGCAATAGCCTAACTTCCTCCTAATCTCCTTTTCAAAGACTAAAAGCTTATTTGGGGGAAAGCAGTCATTTTGTTTTGTTCCACAGCACCTTGACGATGCCGAGAAAACATAATCCTTTACTTAGAATAGAATCTCAGATTTGCTGTTCCATTACCCAGTAGCCTAAGCATTTGTATTAAAGACAGTTAAGCTTTTTTCAGTGAGGCATTTCCTTCCTTACCTTCCTCACAGAAAGTTCTGCTTTATTTTTAGTAATATCCTGGCTCCTGGTATTGTATCTGTGCAAATAATCCCTTCACAATAATGCTCACGCACGGGTGGCACCTTCCCTGCAAGGAACTCAAAGGCCTTTACAAATGTTAATTAGTTCTCACAGCACCCCCATGAGATGGGCACTCCATTCCAGTCGGCATCCTATTATCCACATTTGTGACTTTGCCAAAATTCTTCTGCCTTCTGCCTCCCCAGTGTGCTTTCTAATGGAATTCACCTCAGTCCATTGGGGCTGGCTGGTTGAGTCCACGGTAAAGGAACGAACCAGCCACAAAAAGAAACCCAGTGGTGACAGAGGGCTTGGCAGGTCCCCTCTTCTTCCCCCTCCACTGACCCACAGGGACGGGAGAGGGGACCCGGGCAAGCAGACCTTCTCCCTACTGAGAGCAGAGAAGCCCGAAAGTGACCATGACAACGTCCGCTCAGAGCGCTGGACAAAGTCCTGGACCGCTTCCAGGGCTGGTGGGCTCTGTGAGATGACGAACTATAACCCACCCTAAGAGGCTGAGAGTACAAGCTGCCCCACCAGCCTCTGGAAAACTCCTACTGTTCTTTGGGTTAGGACAACCTGGCCGTGCTGAAACTTCAGTCACATCTGCTCAGGCACGCCAGCTTACAGCGAGAACACCTCCCCCAAATCTCAACATTTCACAAAGGTTTGGGCCTTTATGACTTACAAAATGTTTTAATGTGTGTTAGTATTTCTATGCTTACCTTGAATGATTCCTCCAACTCCTAGGTTTTACTAGATGTTTTATGACTAACATGGGAGCGATGTGGAGGAATAAAGTGGTGAATTGTTTTACAGGTGAACCCAGGAGACAAAGAACCAGATTTCTCTCTGAACCCGAGAAAACTTGTAGGGGCCGTTGGAAGGGCTATTGTCCTGTAAGTCTCTTCCAATGAGCACTTTTGCAATCATTCACTCTCATAAAGTTTTCTGAAGAATTCTCACTGAGAAGTTATATGGAAGGGGAAAACACACAAGGCCATGAAATGTTTTGTGTGGAAATAATACAAATACAAAAGGATGTTAGTTACTTTTTTTTTCAGTTGGCACAGAAGCCACATGATTTTCCTTCACTTACAATGGACATTGGGGATAAAATTTGGACTGGTTTTAGGCTTTTGTCACTAAAATAAGAATGAGGAAAAGATAAAAATGATACGAATCTGAAATGAAATGTAAGAATTTGATGCCAGGAAATCTTTGTTCTGACTTCCTGACACTGACCTTAGCAGGCCATTAGTGTTACATGACATCTTACCACTTTCAAGGGCCCCTTCCCCCTCCAAAGCCTCCTCCGACACCCCCATATAAGCCCAGAGCACAGCTTCCTGTTTCATTGAGAAAAATTCCTAAATTGCCACCAAATTTCTCCGCCCACTTCCTGTTCCGTCTGCCCTGCCATTCCCTCAGCAACCACGGAAGACCCCTGTACAAGGCCACGGCTGCCCCACGGCCTGCACCCTGTACTCTCTCCTTGCTTTACCACTTACAGGTTGTTGATTTCCTCTAGGGCTGACTTTTACGTCTTTATTATGTCAGGGATGCGTTGCCTCTCAGTCTTATGAAACGTAGGTCACTGTTCAGGCCATTTCAGACAACCAAGTAGACTCCACAGTACTTAGGGTATTTCATGCAAATACTGAACTGATGGTGGGGATTGGGGGTGGGAGAGGGAAAGGGGGGGGGAGAGAGAGAGAGAGAGAGAGAGAGAGAGACAGAGACAGAGACAGAGAGACAGAGACAGAGAGAGAGAGAGAGAGAGAGACACTGGGACACTGGTTTCCCATGGCAAATAGGATAAAACCTAAACTTTCCATGTCTGGCAAATGTAGGAGGTATTGTTTGGGAATGGTGGGAAGAAAGTTGTATAGTTATGGCGGAACTAGATTATATACTTTACTTCCAAATGTAAATACTGTTGTATTTATTTTTATTTGTTTATGTCGTGAGAACCTCCAGGAAAGATTTTGACCGTGTACATTTTAAAGACAGTCAGTATTTGAACAACTGAAATTGTTCAGGGGACAAAGTACTTGCATATATATATGTATATATATATATACACACACACACATATACATATGTATATATATGTATTTATGTGTGTGTGTATATATATATATATATATATATATATAGAAGGTGCCAAAAAAAGTATACACATTTTAAGAAAGGAAAAAACTGTATTAAAATTGTAATACTCAATATATACTGATAACAAAAGAGGAATATAAGTCATGTATATACATTTTTTGGCATCCCCCATTTATATATATGTAAAGTGGTGTGTCCTGCAGGCATTAGAGAATCCATTTCCTGGTCTTTTCCAGCTTCCGAGGGCAGCCTGTGTTCCTTGGCTCATGACTTCTTTCTCCATCTTCAAGGCCAACAGTGGAGCATCTTCCAATCTCCTCTCTGTCACCTCTTCTCTGATTGATTCTCCTGTGTCCCCCTTTCCCGTATAAGGGCCCTTAGGACTCCATTAAGGCAATCCAGCACACTCTCCTCTTATCTGCCAAGTCCCTTTTGCCACGTAAGGTAACATATTAAGTTCAGTTTCTTGGGATCAGGATGTGGACATCCTTGCGTATGTCGGGACGGGGGAGGGGTTATGTTGTCCACCACAAAAAGATGAATTTGTTTCGGATTTTGTTCTCCAAAGAGCTGTTGGATCAAGCATTTCTGTTCCTTTCTGTTAATTTCAGCTTTTACTTTTATATTTTCCTGAAGTTAACTTTGGAGTTCTTTACAATAATTTTTTGAGAATGCTTAATACAGTTAATCTTTCTTGATTAATGGACATGTGTAGGTCTATCAATTATCCTGTGTGGAATGTTAATTGTATCCCATAGATTTTGATATGTAGTATTTTCATTATTATCTTCCAGATATTTCACTATTTTGACTTTGATTTCCTCTTTGATCAAGGAATCATTCCAAAATGAATTTTGAACTTCTAAGTAGTTGTTTCTTTTGTTGTTATTGTTGTTTCTACATTTCTTATTTTAGTTTATTACATAGTGGTTATAAAGCACATTCTGGATCATTGCTGCCTTTGCAAGTATGTGGTGGTTATGTGTGTGTGTGCACACACACCCTATTATAATTATACAGATTATATAATGAACATGAAACAATGTGCATTCTCTGTTTGCAGAGTTTAAGCATGTATGTTGTAAGTTTAGAGTCTCCATATCTTGGGTGATAATTTCTGGATCAGTTAATAAAGAGCTTCTTTACTATTTTTACAGCACTATAATGTTCCATTGTATGGCTGTACCATAATTTATTTAAATAGATATTCATAGATATTTGAATTGTTCCAATAAAACACTATTATACGAAATGAGGCTGTAATGAATACTTTACCATTATATGGTAAATAATATGCCAATTTGCACCTGTGGCAGTATATTGAATCTTATTCCATAATTTCATAATCTCTTGAGTCACATTACCTGTGTTTCTTAACATTTTTGGAGATTTCAAAGTGGATTGTATTCTAAAATTTTCTTCTCTTTCCTCAGAAAACGACCCTCTTAATGTGCTTCAGCTTTATCTTTCAGGTTCGGTACTTTGTTTCTCCCCCACTTCCAGCCTTTTCCCTCGGGATTTTGGCATAGTTCCCCTGCTATTTCCATCTTGATTATTCTAGTTGGTGGTCATTCCTTCCCGGCCCCCAAACAATCTGTGCTCCACATCCTGGACTCTCCTCTCCACTCACCGGCCGACATTTTCATTATTGTTTATGATTATGTTGGTGCAAGTAGTATTTGAACTGCTGTGGGCTTATGACAAACGTACGAACATATTATTACATATCAGTTCCCTTCTCACTTAGCTGTATAGGGCTGATTTTTAATATACATGTTACTTACATTTTAAATGTTTTTAATATACATGTTACTTACATTTCAATGTTTCTCAAATCAGGAGATAATAACATTAGTATTAAAATTATAGTATTTATCTTTTTTTCCAAAAAGAAAGAGAGGTTTTTAAATGAATAGTCTTACCCTTGACGGTGCCATAAAACCAAGCAAATAAGGTATTTCCTATCATATCATATGCACTCTCGAGTATACGGGCATGACGAACTTCCTGGATTCCTTTTAAGTTGGTCCAAAATGTGTTGTACCTGACAGATAGCCTTTGAAATATTTAACATGGGGTTTATCTGTTGCCTAATTTTAGCATAGATAAACTCGGGTTTCATGATTTTTCGTTTCCTTAGGTTTTGTTGTGTGAGGTTTGTGTGACCCTTTAACCATCTTTCCAGAAAAAATTTATCATCAAGTATTGAAAGAGCAGTCTACAAGTTTCTATGATTTTGCTAGCCATTTAAATCTCTGTAACAATATATATCTCTTTCTGCTTAAATTTGCTGGAGTGAATTCTGTTCCCCCAAAGTGAGCCCCCAAAGATATAGGCTCCTGGGGTATGGTTGACAGCGACATCAGTTAAGATGCCTACCTGTACGCACAACTGTCATGAGAACTGGAGAGAGGAAAGCAGATGAATTTGGAACTTCAGCCTTTCTATGTGGACCATGTTTGGAAACCACTGTTAATTGAATCCATATAAAATTTCAAAGCGTGCTTTGCTGTGTGCTTCGATTTAAAGGAAGAACTCAGGGAAACATGACAAAATGAACCAAGACTCTTAACAACTTCACATTCAGGAATTTAAGTAACAACAGGCCAGGGAAATCATTGTATTCTATCTTTGTAGCAACTTTTCTTTAGCCTTCTCCTGACTAACAGAAATGAAACATACACTCAAATTTGCTTTTTCTGTAAATCCAATAATTATTTTTCCAAACTGGAAAACCTATACAGTATTTGTAAAACCTGTTTTATACATTAGAAATAACACAGAACTAAACATTTTTCAAGATAAGTTAGGACAGTCAGTATTAACCTTATAAATACACTTTCTTGGTCATGAAGAAGTAAAAGTTAGAAGCCATTCTTCTAAGCTTTGTTGTTAGAAGGAAACGTTAATTTCACTATTCAAACTAAAGTCTGAACACTGAAAAAAACATGTCAATGTGAATATCCCTGAAACCCTGAAAAGAATCTGAGCGAAAGACACTTTTGACCAAACAGATGTCAAAAAATCATTTTCTTCCCTTGCTAAATTAAATTTTCCATGAATTATACTGTGTATTAAATCACAAACAAACCCAAATAATAGGATCACACACTGTTTTAAATGCATAAATACGAGACTTCTGGCATCAGAAGTAAAACTCTCATAGAGATGAAGCTGGGGTGAACTGTTATTAGTGACACCTGACTTGTTCTTTTTTGTGACTTAGATTTTAACTGGTATTGTTCTAAAGAGGCCACAGACTTCAAATAAAGGATTACCAGTGCCTTTTCAATGACAAAATAATTAGCTATCTAAAGATATAAAGAATAATTGGTTTATAATAGACTAAAGATACAGTGTTCTAAAATCTTTTAAAATTCTTAACTTCCACCTCCGTGTGCGATCAGTGTTGTGGAAACAGATGTCTGACACCAAGATTTAATTTCTCCCACCCCTCTGCAAGTATCACCTAAACACTAACTTTCACCAATAAATTTCTCCCAACTTGTTTCCTGGGTCCTGAAAGCCTGATCTCAAATTGGCCTTCTTGCATTTTATTCCATCATACCCAGCACTCCTGGTTTTCCAAACACATGGGGGGCTGTGAGCACTACAGATCACAGGGGGAGACAATGCCACTGGGTTGAATGACGCGAATGAATGACGTGATGGTGGTTAGAACACAGAACATGGCAACAGATGCATCTCACCCTTGCACCATAACACGTCAGTTTAAGGCTCATCTTTGAAAAACTATCATGAAATACCTAGGCATACAAAAGTTTGTATTACACCGCAATACAATCAACACTGTCATCCCCATCACCCAGCTTAAGATATGAAACATTTCAACTTTTCTCCCCTGAGGAAATTCCTCCCCAGTATTTGGTGTTTTCCATTTCCACTCATGTGGTCTTTCATTACACATCCCCATAAACAACATATTATTTTGCATGCCTTAAACATTAAGTAAATATTGTAAGTATTCCTCTGAAACATTCTTTCTGTTTTTGAGATTTACCTGTTTTACACATAGGTCTTTTTTTTCGTTTTTTCCTTCCGTAAGTGCTGTGTTGTATGAGTATTCCATAGAGCACTTCTCTCATTGCAGGATATTTAGGTTGTTTCCAGTTCCTTAGTACTTACAAACAATGGTGCTATGACTTTCTTATTTGTTACCTAGTAAACACAGCTTGCTCAGAGAGACTCACCAAGAAGAACTGCTGGGTTATACGGTGTTCAACATCACTAGATATGCTAGTTGCTGCCCGAGGCGGCTGTGCCGTTTACGCAGAGTAGGAGGCGCCACAGCTCCTCCTTTGGGACTGTAAACGCCATGGGCAGGGTTTTAGCTGCTGGAATCCTCTGTGGCCGGGCTGAGGATACGTTTCTCTAACTAGTCACCCCAAGGATATTTCTAGCTTGGATCCATGCATCCATGGTCATTTCTAGGCTTCGAGCTTCCACATCACAAAGGTTCTTGTGGATTCATATCCTGCAACTATGGCCAGGGGAGTCCATAGTCAGAATTTTCAGAGGGGCCTCTTTTTTGCTTTTTCATTCTAAAGCACAGACCAAGCAAGACAACTTGTGGTCCCCCCGCCAGTGGGAGGGTTTCTTTTCTTGTCTGCCCTACACTGAAGGAGCTGGCCTTCTAAGATCTGGGCTCAGTAATGTATGGGCTCAGTTATAACTTCAAATGGCATCCGGGCTGAAGAACAGTAGTGGCCTTGAACATCTAAACTCTTTGCTGACTGAGACTGTCAGCTTCCTTCCCATCATCCAGGCTCCAGCTCGAGAGTCTCCTTGTTGGTTCAAGTTGACTGTTCTGGTTTTTGCTTTATTGGCCAGGGGATTTCTTTAATTTTGGGGAAAAGCTTTGTTCTTATTTTCTTGTGCCCTCAGCACTTACAGGGAAGTAGTTATGGTGCTCTAAAAATTAAAGGGAAAATGGGAAGCACGAAAGTACTTTTTGAGCTTCTATTTATTTCAGTGTGTCAGCCTTACTTTCTAAATCATCAGAGTCCAGCAGAACTGTCCTCCGAGTGATAGAAATGCTCCCCAGTCTATTCTTCCAGTATGGCAGGCTCTCGTCATGGGGGGCCGGCCAGCACCTCAGACGTGGCTAACACGTCTGATGAACTAAATTTTCAATATTACTTAATTTTAATTAAAATGTAAACTTAGTCACATGTGACCAGTGTCTATTATATTGACAGCACAGTCCTAAATCGTAGTAATAGTCTTCGTCCCTTGGGTGTTTTTTTTTTTTTATGTATTAATAGACCAATGTAGTCTGGGAAAACAAGCCTTGCTAATCCCTTTGGTAGGCAAAGGATGAAACAGTTGAGACAGGACTTCATAATATCTGCCACGGCAAAAACTGGAAGACCCCATCATTTTGATAATCAGGTATTTCTTGCCTGACTTACCTTTCTGGGAACTTGCAAAAGATCTACGGTGCCAGGTTTACGTGCACATTCTTTCCATTGCCAGGAAGTCAGGGAGTCAATTTCCGACAGTCTTTTCAAGGATATTTATGAAGTTTCAAAGTGTCAAGAAATCCCAAGAATAAGTAACTAGGGACATAAATACACATACTTAGACTGCAGCATGAGACAATATGATTGAATACAATTTGGTTTATCTTTTAACTGAAAATGTTTATTGGGAACCTGAAAATGTGTACAAGTTAAAACATGACCACATCATATGATTTATTTTAGCATTTTATGAAAAAAAAAAAGTAAGCCTACTGCTTTAGGCCTGGAGTGGGCTTATATTTCCAATTTTTTAAACTTTCAAAGGACATGACAGTATATGAAATAACTTAGATTTTTTTTTTTTTTTTTTTAGTTGCCATAAGTAAAGGTTAAGAAGGGTAAAGCAAAAATGTAGGTGTGAATTATAATGAGAACAAATACAGACTTGGAGAAAAGGCCACATAAGTCTGGTTGGTGCATTTGGCCATTTCATCACTTAGCCTTCAAAAATAAACCATTTGTAACTATTTCTCACCATGCACTCTCTCTATTCTAATATAAAATTGATGCCCGCAGGTTTGGCATTTAGGAATGCACTGAAATGGATTCTGGAGCAAGGAAAGCATTTCATGGGATGAATGAACCAGGTCCAAATGAAAATCCCAAAAGTTTGTATTTTAAGACTCAGCATACATTTCCAGACAAAACTGATTGAAACTCCTGTCCAGAGATCTTCATGGATATTTTCACTGTATCCATATGATTTTGAATGTCTGCAAGAACTGAAGCCCCTTAATTCTAGCCAACATACTTCGGACATTTTGCTTAAGGATTTCTTTTTTGATACTCTCAAGACGGAATTTAACAAACCAAGCGAGTTTTCTCTAGAAAGCACTTTTAGCACATGAGTGTGTATCTTTTTCTCAGAGAGTATGTAGCCCACTGTTCTCTTGATAGTCATCATAGAAACGGCTCAGCGATTCGGGAATTCTGGGTGTCACAGTGCTCAAGGCCCGAGTAAAATGTCTTCTCATGATGCTGCTGGCGTGAATGTCTTCTTCCAGGGCTTGAAGAGCTGCCTCTCTGCAGACGGCGATAATCTGACGGGAGAGAGAAAACAATCAACGTAGCGCTTCAAATATCCACCCAGGGTTAACTTCTACAATTGTAAGCACACTGCGAAACTTCACCTGCAAGAGTTAGTCCACTTAAATCTTCAAAAGGGTAAAAAGTAATCATCTTCATCCCAAAACAGTATGTTAAGCATGGAGGACCAGGAACAGTAACATATATGACATGGCACTTGCTCTGAAGGGGCTTGGGACTGCAAGGGTGGGACAGATGGGCAGGCGCATACTTCTCACGCAGGATGACAAAGGATGCAGGATGACAAAGGATGCGTGTGGAGGACGGGTGGGGGCAGGGAGGCACTGAGGGATGGGGGTGCGGGTCCGGGGCGAGAGGGGCCCTGCTCCTCAGCACACCTTGTCACAGCACAGAATTTCCACATTCCTTTCAACCTTTGATGTACTACCGACATGTAAGGGCATTTCTTTATGTGCATCTCTTTAATGAGTTCTTAAATCTTGGGAATATCAGATGGAGTCGTCTCCGTTTACTTTGGAGAGCTGCATGAGCACAGAGAAGTGAATTCTGTTTACTCAGCGAGGAAAGCTGAAAGAATGGGGAGGAATCTGGGGTGGGGGGTGCAGAGGGAGGGAGGAGAGAGTGGGCGGTAGGAAACTGGGAGGGAGGCAGGTTCAAGTCTTGAATCCTGAAATGTGTTTTTAAGCTCGCTGGACTTCAGACAGCGGAAACAGGCGGATGCCAGCGTCATTCTAAAGACACATTACTGTGGTGAAAAGAGCTTGTGGGATGAAAAGGGATATTGTGATTTTCAGGGAAAACAGTGATTGATATTGGCTGCACCCTTATGTCGTAAACGAAAGGGCCCGCGCAGCCCATTTGTCCGGCCATTCCGCACAGTTTCTCTGTTTGTTCACTTACTGAAAAGAGTCCCTCTGCTAACGCTGGGCTAACGGCTGCCAAAGCAGTTCAGTAGCTTTTTAGGGGATTTAGCAGCATGTTTAGGGATTGGAAAAAACATGCATAGATTTAGATGGCTTTGTCAGATGACGACAATGTAACTCTCGGTTCTGGGCTTCATTAATGAGCACTGAAGTTGACCGTCGCGGTTATGCATGTTAATGCTTTCCCAAAACGAACGGTTACCAACTTGAAGGAAAAGACAAAACTTCAGGGATTAGTAAAGCAACTTCATCACATACTTAGGTGCAAAAAGAGGTATTTTGAAAACAAGATGTGATATTAAGCAGAGTAAAAGCACGTGAAATGCCCAGCATGGTAAACTGGTGATCCAATGGATCCACTATGTTCCAAAGGGATCCTGGGAGACCTCCAAGAAGGGAGGTGAAGGACCAAGTGGAGAGGGCCTCAACACCTCCTTCACTCCACCTGAGCAACCACTGCTTCAAATTCTTGCACAGATGAAGGCAGTGCAAGGCTAAGAAGTCTGAAGAAGAATCGGAGAGGAAGAGGCAGAGGGGACAGAATTTCCTGCTGGCAGGCGCAGTTCTAGCTCTCTCTGACAGTACAGGAAGTTTCCATTGCGGGGCTCCCTCCCCAGGCTAAGTGGAGTAGAGCAGTCACCACCCTGGGCCAAGGCCATGTCTTGCACACTTCATAACTGAGACGTACCTCGGAGAGAATGGGACCCAGCACCACCATGCAAAGAACATGTACGGAGTACCTATCCTGTGTGCTACAGAATGACTAACGTCTGCACTGACTGCTACATGACTAGTGCCCCCTAGTTTTGTACAACGCAGTGATCAGCCAAGAGGGGTTTGTGCGAAGTCTGATGGGAGCAGGCAAATGGAGTGGCCAGATGAGCTTTCGCCAGGTGGTGGTGGTGGTGGTGGTGGTGGGGTGGGTGGGGAGGTTGGTTTGGGTTGAGGAAAGGACACTACAAGGCTGCCTGGAATCTCTCATAGTTCCGGGAATTTGGGTCACAGGGCCACTGGTAGGTGGCTAATAAGGCCGGCACATCTGAGAAAGTGAACCAAAAGTCAAGTAGGCTTCCTCTCTCAATACACAGTAATCAAACTGGGAGAAGAAAAAATGACGATCCTGGAATCACTGGACTCTCAGGTAGACTAAGGTGGCAAGGGAGAGAAATGCAGGTGGTGGGAAGTGACAGGTCATTGAGACCTCGAAGCCTCCGCTCCTCTGAGCAATTCCTCTTTGCAGATCAACTTTTCTTCCTTTATATCTGCATCTACAGATTTTTCTCTAAGCTGTAAATTGCCTTTTGCCCTCATGAGGTAGCTTCCACAGCTGGGACAGAGGGGCACTGGTGGTGAGCTGTGGTCAGAGCTGTCACTGCCACTTGAAAGCTGGCTGTGTGTAACTTGGGGCCGCTAGTATACATTAACATTTGAGAGTAACCCCATATTTAGTGTTAGCCTGGCCCTTAATTAATAGTTTCATCCAATTTGGAGAACTACAAAGTTGTGAGACACAGCAGACTTGGGCAGCTGAGAAATGTTTGGATGAGACAGAGATGACCTTGAGAGTCTTTGGAAGAGAGTGACAGGGAAATGGCAGCTGAGCACTGGCTCTCGAGGGCCTCACGTGAGTTTGCCTTTTGCGTTTGCAGCTCTTTGCACTTGGAAGGTTGCAGACGGACTGCTTGAACTCAACACTTGCCTCGTTAAATGTTATCCTTATTTACAAGGATGCCCCGAAGAACCAGTCAGTTAGGCAATCCTTCCTGCCACCTTCATTTTCCTGTCGCATTTGCTTAGCAGCATACAGCAGTTAACTGAGAGGAAATGGGACACTACTAACACTTGACCAGTCACTCTTTCTGTCGTTAAGTCAACATTCACCGAGCAGCGACTCTGTACTACAACTAGGCGAAGCCAGACAGAGGATGCAGAGGTGTCCAAGACACATGTCTGCCTCCTGGGGCTCCCAAACCAGGAGGCTGGATAGCAGTTAACTGTCCCGTGCAGCATGGCGGGCGCGAGAGGTCCCGTTAGCAATGCAAAAGGAAAGTGCACTGCTGTGGAGAAAAGGAAGAAATCAGTGCTCCACACACCGAAGTGGGGGGATAGAACTTGGATATGCATGTGGAAAAGGAAAGGGCATTCTGAGAGGAATAAAGTGAGCAAAGAAACAGCGAGGTGGGGAGAAAGCAGTTAGGGGTTACACCAAGCTGGTCTCAGTAGCCAAAAATGGAGAATTAAAAAGAGTAATTCTATCATCAAAATGTCACTAAAAATAACAGGAACAAAATAATGATAGTTTTCAGAAGTCACGTAGGCCGTAATGGCAGTGAGGGCTAAGCCTTAGAGCTTCAGTCACCTCGGAAGCTCTAAGCCCAATTCACAGGCAGCTGATATGCAAGCAGCAGATAGAGCACAGCACCCAAAGGTCCCTTTGTTTTCCTTTTTTTCCTCATGAAAGGGCTTCTTAGTAAAAATTCCAGAAGGAAAAGCATTAATTGTATTACTGGTTCTTCTCTCCTGACCCAAAGAAGAAGACAGGTCTGAAAACATAAGTATTCTTAGGAGGTCCACCTCACGATGGCTGGTTTCTGTTTGCTCTGGGGTCACTCACTTTGGCGTATTTCCTTAGAAAGGTGTAGCTTTCCTGCTCATTCTCATGGCCCATGCCAGTATTCCCCATGAGGTGTCAGTGTCTTTCAGAGGCAGAAGTGCTTCCGATCACATGGGGCTTAGGTACCAGTGTATATGCTGTTTCCCACAAAGCACACTACAATTCTAAGGGTTCTGTGAAGCCTCGCAATGATGATCTGCTCAATTTTCTTTAACCCGGTTTCCCACAGCACTCTCCGTGCCCTGTTTTTGGCAGAACACCTCTGGATGGCTATCTTCGGGGTTACTGGTGACCTTCAGCGTATACTCTGGGAGGTGCCAGCCTACCCAGACAACTCAGTCGAGGCTCACCGTGGCTCCTGACTATCTCACACTTTCTTCTTTGGTTCTCCCTATTCCAGAACACAGAGAAAAGCGAAAGGCTGAGCAAGAGACCGGAGGGCTAGTCTGCTTCGAGAGGTCAAAGGGCAGAGCGACTGCACGCAGTTCTCGGAGGTACACACAGTCGGTGCGTACGTGTTGAACTGAACAGCTCCTTAATGATAAACAAATGTTCACAACGTGCACGTTACATGCACCTTCCTCATATCTGGCCAATACTCTGTACTATTTTCACTTACTTTTCATACGACCCAGACTGTCTGTTAATACTGAAGCTTTTGGAATGATAAAGTCAATAACAAAAATTGTTGTAACACTGTGATATAAGTTCATCTCAAGCACTGTTTCAGTCTGGGCTTGACTTTGAATCCAGTGCTTTCCTCAGAAGTAATAAAAATGAAAACTTTCAGCAGGAGTACAAATATGCCCGTGTTATTTTGAGGGATGCTTCCTTAGGTATCAAAATTTGTTACACAGGGGTAGGAACTTTTGTTGCTGTGCTGTCATGTGGAAATACTGCACTGTAATTGAGAGAGATTTCTGAAAATTTACCAATGCGGTCATATATATTAGTTTAGAGGATTGAAATGCAAGCTTTGTTAAAAAAAAAAAAAAGTTGTGCAAATGGTGATCTATTGTCTCACTTGGTGAAAGTAATCTGGCACCTATTAATTACAGAGGGATTCTCTCTTCTGTATTAAGCTTTGGAAAGGTAAGGTCTTTTCAGATAAACTTGCTAATACATCTCTCTATTTGGGTATGAATACTACAGAAACTGAGAAAAAGGGCCCTCTCGTTACACTAGGACCTTCTCACCACTCTGGACAGCTTGGGAGAAGACCTCATGAGGTAAGTGTATGCTTACGTATCTACAGGGGACACAGGGCTCACCATTCTGGTGGCATCACATCAAAAACAGATGGAGTCTGCACTCCTTAGCGATTGGGGGGAGGGAGGTTCAGTGAATTCTTCCCATGAGGCCACAGAAGAACGTCACTGAGAAGATGTGCAGATGAACAGACAAAGTTGAATCACAGATTATCTGCAATGTTAAACTAACCCGTTTAGAAAGAAAACTCTTGGCACTTGAGCGCCTTAACTTCTTTGGCAAAAAAGGATTTTGGAAGCCTTCCCCTAATCCCTTCACCATCCGGTCCTCTTCCCCCATAGGCTCAGACGAGATAGTTTAAAACAATTATTAGCCAAGTACCAGTAAGGATGCTTTCGCCATTAGGCTGTAAAAGCAAAATGTTTTGGCTGGTTCTATAAAGCTGTGTGTTTTCTGTGTTCCTTTTCAGTTTTGCTGAAAAACTGATACCCAAACTTTTAAAAAATATATGTGCCTTGTTGCAAAGATGAAAATATATGTTTGAGGAAATGACAAAAGGAGATAAAAGATTAGCAGAGTGAGCCCAAGATCTCAGTGTCAGCTAGACTAAGACAGGCTGTTGTTTCTGGGGCACCCATTTCATGGGTGCCACGTGTCACAAATTCTTTCCATTTCTTCAGCAGTACAACAGATCTATCAGATATCTGAAAAATAACCTAAAGAAGCAGGAACTCTCTGTGTGAAAGATGTAGGTATATTTGAGATGAGTTTCTAAGACATAGGAAAAGATTTTTTAAAGAAAATATTTAAAAACCCTCAAAACAAAGTCACTGAAGGAAAGAGTATGTGACTGTTTTCAGATGCAGGAAAGAAGTATCTTAGCAATGAAAGAACAGGGACATATGAGTGTGACTTGTCACGCTAGGCTGGCCCTGAGAGCAGAGCCTGTGGACCCACAATACAACAGTGACTGGATTAGGGGACGTGGGCACTGGGGAGGGCCGTGCATGCGTGTGTGGGGAGGCAACTCGCCAGGAGAAGGCCCTTGACCATTGAACCTTGGGATATCGAATTACCTCACTTTTAAATGCAAAAGGGCAAGAGAGGCAATTGTGTCGAATTGTGAATGCCACGAAGACTAAGAACAATGTCCTTGTTCACTGTGAAAAAAACACGAAACCTCTTATACACAGCCTCTGGTCTTCCCTATCCCTGAGACGCCAAGAGTTGAAACAGGTGGGTCACCTTGTAAAACAGAAGCAGGCCGACTGAGAAAATGAAAACCAACACGCCACCTAAGCGGCACTAATAATTTTTTAAATCGATGTGATAAAGAACAGTAGTCCAGGCGAAGGCTGTGTACCAGAACCTTATCAACAGGCAGAAACACCTGCAAGTGGCGGGCAGCGTTCAGGGATGCAGCTACATAAGTATCAGTGATAAAGCCCCTGCCCGTCCTCAGTCTGGTGCACGGAGAGGCGTGGGCCCCGAAGCCGACCTGAGCAGTTATGTCCATTTCCAGCAAGGCCTGGGCAGTACGTGCGCTTTTTGCTACTGACTGTGAACCCCCGAGATGGCGCGCAAGGCTGCGAGGCCCGGGCTCTGCTGTGGGTTTGGGGACCTGGGAGCTGCGTACCTCTTCCAACACGGACGCTGCCATTCTGCCCTGACCTTCACCATTGAGCTCTCCTGCTCCGAGAAAAGTAGCCGGTAACAAAGTGACAAAGTGCCAAGGCGGCTGAAACCAGCTGCGGAAGTTCTGCTTGGTTCCCATCGCCCCATCCTGCAGGCATAGGGCACAGATCTGCGGAGAAAAGGAAGCCAGCGTACCCGTGGAGCAGGCTCGGTCATGGGTGAGCCCAGACCCCGAGGCAGGCGGCGCTGGACGGCCGAATCCCTGTGCTGGAAGTGCTCGGGCCTCCAGGGCACCCGAGGGATGGACCACGAGCGCAGGGCTGGCGGGCGGCACTCTCCTGCACAGCAGTGCCCATGTGCAGCCCCTTCTGGGGCGGCTGCCCCGCGTCCCCCAGCAGCGCGGCTCTCAGGCCCTTCTCCTGCTGTCTGGTGTGAAGAAAGTGCGTCCGGTGAGGCCTACATGTGCTTTTCAGCTTCTTTGTGTTTCAAGTGCACTAAATAGCTTTAAAGAATCCACCAACAGAAGTGGGCTGCAGTGCTTGAAAAAGTCTTAGGTATTTCAAGGCAGCGGTTTTGTTAAAAGCGTCTTCTGTCTGGAACACCTGTGACCTGTTGAGCTTAATTGGGCTGCAGCTGGCGCTGACATTGTGGCGCCCCCCCACCCCTTCCTTTTCACTTTCCCAGCTCACGACCTCCTTCCGTGTGTGGCAGAGGGATTAGGAGCCCAGCGGAGAGTGGTGTCCTGCTGTTTGCGAATAGCCTGCACTGGAGGTGCTTCAAGGAGGAGGCTCTACCTGCGACATTATGCGCCCCGTGGATGCCCAGGGCCCATTCTCCGGGCCCATTGCGAATTGCTCCAAGGTTGCTGAATGGCGGGGCATGAGAGATGTGACGGAAGGGAGGGCAGCCGGCTCTGGCCACAGAGCAGCAGGTGGAAGTCAGATTGCCTCCTGGGACTGCCAGGAAAGCAGCTCCGAGCGGAAAAACGGGGCCAGAGAAGGGAGTTCAGGGGCAAGCAAACGGCCCTGATTTAAAGTCCTTTAGAATGCCACCTCACCAAAAAACTTACGTGGTTTAGTAAGGACTTGGACCAGACGTGAGGACTTGGGAAGATGAATTTCAAATTTACAGAACTACCTAACTGTGGCTCTCTGGGTACACAGTTCCCTTGGATTGTCTGCAAAATAAGTTTTAGGATGATTAATCCATCTGGGATTATACTAAAGTCACACGATCTAGAATGCCCTGTACAGCACTGAGTCAGAAGAAAATAAGAATGTCTATAAAGACAGATTCAAAGCCTAATGACATCACATCAGAGAAGGGGGAAAACCCTTGATTGCTTAATTTTGCTGATTCAGTTATTTTGAGGTCTCAAAAATATACAGCCGAAGAATATGTACAGTTTGTGCATAACCATTATAGTTTTTGCTTTTTTAAAATTCACAAATGAATTGATCATTCCACAGAGCTTTGGGGCTGGAAAGACTTGGGGTTTTTATTCTTACTGTTTCTGCAACCATCTGTACCTGTGGGAATTTTAAATGTTTCTAACATTAATTGAACCATAACAAGATAAAAAGGAGTATTTTCAGTTTTGAAAAGAACACACTAACTGGTGTGGGAATGGAGAGGACAGGAACCCCAGAAGGGAAGGACTAGTATGAGAGGCCAGGCAGATGCTGGGACCACCCTCTTCACTCATTCATTCCAGAAATCGTTATTACCACCTCTGAGGTACCAGGCCCTGGGGAGTACAGCAGGGCACAAAACCAAGTCTGCTTTCATGGAACAAGAAGTGTAAAGTCCTGGCCAATCTACTTATCCTTCAGGGTTCAGTGTGAAGGTTTCGCTGGCAGGCACTGCCCAAGGAGACTTGACCACCCCCCAGCCCCGCCTGACTGCTTTAGGGTAACTTGTTTTAATGGCCTGGCAGCAGCTTGTGCTAGTTTGTCACATCACAATTGTCAGGACAGAGGGTTCTTTGTGGTAAATGTCTATTTCCCTCACTGGGCTAGAGGTTCCCTGAAAGCCTTCCAGCTGTAGCCTTGACCTCCTCCCGAAATGTGCCAGGTCAGCATGTCCCTTGACCTTTGGGAATCCACAAAACAGTTTCCTGCTGAGGTCATCCATGAACAGAGATGTATACTAGGTTTTGCTTTTCTTTTTTAAACACACACACACACACACACACACACACACACACACACACACGGGTTCCTCTGTGACAACTGCAGCCAACATAATGGAGTAAAAAATGGAAAAATGTCTCAGGCACAAGGGTCATCCTAAATTATTTGTGTGTTTGTGAACCCTTGTGGGGTTGATGACCAAGCTGTGGCCCGAAAGCTACACGGAAGAGGCACCAAACTTTGGGTAAAAGTACCCCAACAAAGAAAGGAAATGGGAGAAAAGCACGCCCACGCCCCCCAAAAAAGAAATGGGAAAGCTTGAGGCTGGCCGCAGGCAAAGTAGAAGAGCAGGGCAGGGATTCTCTCGGGAGAGGAGACCAGCAAGTCCCCATGCTCTAGGACTCCTGTCCGAGTCTGGAGGGCTGTGGGAGCGTGGGAGACGGTGGCTGGGGCAGGTGTAGGCAGGGGTGTTAGTTACACCAGCTGTCACATACCCCGTGTTTCCTCATCTGGCAGCCCCAACACACCGATAAAAATGCCGTAGCTTTAGGCCCTGGGGAGCCTTCTTTGGATCTTGTCTACCTTGGGATTCTGGACTCCGTTGAGCACTCACAGAATGGAGTACAGTCATGTGTCACTTAACTATGGGGACAGTCCTGAGAAACATACCATTAGGCGATTTCATTGTTGTGTGAACAACACAGAGTGCATTTACACAAACCCGATGGGGCAGCCCACTGCACATGGAGGCTGTGTGGTCTAGCCTACCCCTCGGAGGCTACAGAACTGTACGGCACGTTACTGTGCTGAATACGACATGCAATTGTAACACAACAGTAAGTATCTAGGTATTTAACCATATCTAAACACAGAAAAAGTACAGCAAAATACGGTATAAAAGATAAAAATGTATACGTGTACTTACCATGAATGGAGCTGGCAGGACTGGCAGTTGCTCTGGGTGAGTCAGGAAGTGAGTGGTGAGTGAATGACAAGGCCCAGGACAGGACTGTAAGGGTTGTGGGCTTTACAAACACTGCACACGGAGACTACACTAACTTTACGAAACCACACGAGAGTAGATCAAGCACAACCAAGAGATGCAGTAAACGCGAGGTGGATGAGGCTGCTGATACTGTTTAATAGCAAACTTTTTAAAATATAAAGAGTACACTGTAAAATAATGGTAAAAAGTATCGCACAGTGAATACGTAAACCAGTAATATAATTGTTTAGTATCATCAAGTATTATGTACTGTACGTAACTGTGTATGCTGTCTTTCTATACGACCGGCAGGGCAGTAGGTCTGTTTACACCAGCATCACCACAAACATGTATGTAATGCTTTACGATGGCTGTGACGTCACTAGGCGGTAGGAATTTTCAGCTCCATTACAATCTTATCTGACTGTCCTCATATACTGTATTTCCCCGAAAATAAGACCCAGCCGGACCATCAGCTCTAATGTGTCTTTTGGAGCAAAAATTAATATAAGACCCGGTCTTATTTTAATATAAGACCAGGCCTTATATAATACAATATAAGACAGGATCCAATAATAAAATATAATGTAATGTAATGTAATGTAATGTAATGTAATGTAATGTAATATAATATAATATAATATAATATAATATAATATAATATAATATAATATAATATAATACCAGGTCTTATATTCATTTTTGCTCCAAAAGACGCATTAGAGCTGATGGTCCGGCTGGGACTTATTTTCGGGGAAACACGGTATGTGGTTGGTCCATCATTGACCGACACATGGTTGTGCAACCCCTGACTGCATTTGAGTTAGAACATTCTGCAGCACCTTTACCTCTGTCTTTTAGCAACTTTCAAATATACAGCAGAGTATGACTAACTGTAGTCACCATGCTGTACATTACATCCCCAGGGCTTACTGTATAACTGGAAGTTTAGGCCTTTTGACTACCTCCCATTTCACCCAGCCTACACCCAGCTCACTATAAAATGAGCTCCCTTCTCCTTCCTCATTCTCCAAGCAGCCGCAGGCTGGTCCAGCCTGATCAGCAGCCTTGCCAGCCATCCTTAAAATCTTTTTAAAGAGTGTGGTATGGTGTTTCTGTGTTAAATAGAAAAAAAATGACAATTTGTAGCTAGCTAAGGGGCATATGAAGATACGTCCTAGGGAGAAAGACCAAGTATCCCATTAGCACGTGACAGACAGTGAGAAGACCACGTGCTTACTTATTTTATACTTATTTTATGGATGTCATTCTCATTGACGGTAGTATTGTCCTGAAGGAAAGCTGTTCTTTCCCTTTAGCATATGAATAAAAATGGATTTTTAGTAAGTGATATCACCATCAAATAAGATACTCTAACACACCCAGGATATATTCACCTATCTTCTCCATTTTTACATTTTCAAGGCGGTCTCTGTTTCTTCTGACTGATAATCCCTATGCTGCTTATAAGCCATTTGTTTAGAAGCTAAAAACATTACGTTATTTTATTTTAAATTTAAATAATAATATTAAAGTAGCATTGTCTTATTTGTTACACGAACTGGATGCTATTTCAAGTAGCATTTCAGGAGTTTTGTGTTTTTATTGATCATATAACAACCTAGGGTCCATGGATATTTAGATGGACCTAAGAATATACTGAAACTTATGAAAACTTTCATATGTATATGTTTTTCTAGAGAGAGGGTTCAAAGCTTTTGTCATATTCTAAAAGGGAACCCTAACCCCCAAAGGGTTAAGAACCACTGCTCTGCAGTAACTATATTTCAAACCTTCTTTAATCCTATGAATGCTTCATAATTAATATATATCTAGCTTCCCCTTTCTAGATGACTTAGGCCAGAATGAAATTTGGCTACAATTACCACAGTTGGACAGTACAGGAGTTACACAGTGGAGTTGGTTATAGTCAAGACAGGTAGTTTTTGCTTAGATCTTCCTTGTGTGTCCTAGAAAAATTCAACATCTACCGCTACATGTAACTGCATTCTATTGAGGTCTGTATTGACAGGAAGAGGAACCTAACGACCTATATCCTATTTCATTTATTAAAAAAACACACAAATAAACCTAGGTTTAATAAGACACTAAGACTACAAAGTTAAGGAATGCACAGCGCAAGGTCCTAAGATTAGGATTTATAAATGGCTCCTATTAACTGTGCATAATTTTAGTTAACCCGTGAGTTTTTCAACTTAACTGCATATAGGCTTTTATGTTTGGAAATAACATTACACCTTACATATTCAGAAACCGAGGGACCTGCTTTCTTATCTGCAAAATTATATGGCCTGTTGTCTTATACGGAGTGCGACACACTGAGCTTTATTTCCTGCATGTCCATTAAAATGGAGAAAAAGGGGAAATCTCTAATTTTACCAATTAGAAAGCCAATAGCAAGATATAATCTTGCCTGCTACCAATAAAAAATATAACTTAGAAGGAATTATAAATACTTGTGGAAGCCAATCATTCATAGGACAATCAAATGACAGGGCAATCCTTTTCATTACGGCTACTTTTAGTCCAGGTCAAGGTGGAGAATAAAGATGATTCGGTTTACGAAGGCTTTAACCCAAACATGCATATTTTTCTCTCCTGATCAAGTCCATTACTTAATGACTACGAAACCCAAACATTCTTAACTACTGTTACACAAACTCCTTTGCAAGAATTCTAAAGCGAGAATAAGGTTTGTGTCAAGTTGAGCAATGAAAAAAGCCAGAAAGTCTCCTAAGGAAAGATTGAAAAATGTCTACTTGTAAAGACTAAACTAAAAACTATGAGAAAAACCATAAGGGTAACCCACAGATATGAAAAGGGTTATGGAAAAAAAGGGTAGATGAAACTACTTGTTGATAGTGAAGAAATCGTGTTTAAAAATTTTTTTAATTTAAAAGGTGCATTAAATCATCACTTGGTGGGATTAGTTTGGTATCAGAAATGCAACAGTTCGGTGTATTTAAAGAGCTAATAATGAATTTTTAAAGCATGGATCATTCATCTAGTTTTTAAAATCTAAACACATAAAATGGAGTGAATTTGAGTATATTGAGTAAATCTCAGGACTTTATCCATACATTTTAAACTAGGTGAACTTTCCTCAGATTTCTAACCATCAGAAAAAACAAACAAACAAACAAAAAAGTACCGTTGGAAAGAGACCAGTAGATATTTCTACTGAACAGAAACTATTTTTCAGAGATGAATCAGCTGGACACAAAGGGATTAGGGATTATACAATGGAAACTATTTTGCAATCTTAGTAAATGAATTCTCTACTTTGAATGATAAAATATACACATAAAAGCAACCTATAATATTGTAAAGAGGAGGAAACTGAAGCAAGTGCCAAGAATTTCCTCTGAAGGGTTCTGCTTTTTCTTTTGGACAGGCAGTTACTAAGCTTTAGATGGGCTACCCCTTGGTAACAAGCACTTCCGTTTTAGCATGCTGGCATCTAACTGGAACTAAACCCATCCCACCTTTCCCACGGTGTCTTCAAGACTTCTTCTGTACACAGTTTACAACTGCACTGAAGAGTGTGAGAACCAGGAGAAATTCTCAGTTACTTTACATGTCTGTCCTGCTCTCCCCCACCAACTCTGTTCTCTTTGAAAAAAATACATTACATTCATATGTACGTATGTATATGTGTACACACACACACTCACACTCACTTGCAGACACAGTGTTTGAAGTGCACAGGCGTGGCGTGAGTCCAAGTACTATACTAGAGTACGTTTTACCGTCATCACTAGTTCCGAAACCCAGCATTTATGAATCTTTTAAAATTAACTGGCTGTTAAGATCCCATCACTCTGGCAGCAACCCAGCATAGCTGTACCTTTAACAAAAGAATTCTGTAATAAAACGAGATTTTACATGCTGAAACAAAATATTTTAAAATAGCTTTCTGCCGATTGCTCATTTTAGTAATATTTGTGGAATTTAAAACCCACACACACATACGCAACTGTTCCCATGGAAGATTATGCTAAGTTTTGGGTTAACCTCAGAATTATTAAATTTTTATATCAATCTTTTAATGAACCCTTTTATTTTCTTTATGGAGAAATCCAAGTCCTGAAAAGACGTTAAGGCTATGTGCTTTTTAATTGTAACAAACTCGACCAGGCCAACTTTAATCAAAGGGGACGCAGGAGCTTTCACGGCCTTGGTGAGTGGCTTTGAGCAAGGTGGCCCCACTCCCCCAAACCAGTGCCCTCAGTGCCCTCACCTGCTGTCTATTAGGGCTCCACTGCCGAGGACAGAAACCCCACTGGCATACAAAGGGATGTGACTGGGTCTAACAGAACCTCAGGACACAGTGGGGCTGGGGCTTGGCAGACCAGCAGGAATCTCCACAACTGTCACCTCTGCTTGTCTCTGCACTTCAGCTTTCTTCCTTTCTCACCACAGAATGGTTTCCCCACATGGTAGAAAACACTGCAATGCAGTTCTGTTTTGTACCTTACAGCGTTCACCAGCAAAAAGTCCTCATTTTCTCACTTCCCATGACCGACTGACAATCTTGGGTGGGCCTGGTGCAGTCGGTGTGTCTGGGGAAAGGCTACTACGTACGCTGGGACCCCATTTAGGCAGATCATTTCCTCTGCACCAAAGCCACTGAGTGTGTGTGTGGTGTCAGTGTGGCGACATGGCAACAGCAGTTTTTTTGGCGGGTGGGAGGGGATGAGGTGATTTGAGGCAGGCCCTGTGTTGGCTGGTTGAGGGAATGAGAGAGAGGACGTAAAAAGCTCCCTCGACCCTTCTTCGTGGGCATGTAAGCTTGGGTTGCTTACACACTGCTTTCTCTCAAATGCTGTCTTGGCCACACAGTTCCCTCAAAATGTCCTGCTGAAAAAGTGCCACTTTGGAATTTGTGTCCAGTGGGTCACGTGTCCCTGCGCCCTGCCAGTCACACTTCCAGCATGTGCCCACCAGGCTGCAGTGGGGCCAGCTGTCTCCAGTGGCCGTTTTCTCTGACCCTGCTGCTCATCAGGGGTCCAGATAACACTGTCCTGTGCAACCAATTTCCAGGCCACAGGAGGAAGTGGAAAAGCCTCAAGGGCCACAGGTCAACTTCTTGGGAACCCATTACAGAATCTATAGGAAAAATTGAAGCTGTTCTTTTTGGATGATGATTTCATTATGGGTCATGGTCAAAGTTTGAAGTTATCTTTGTGTTAAATCCATTTTCTTTCTTGGCAGCTGGGGAAGGCTCAATGAACATCAGAAGAGGAAGCAAATAAAAACTCAACTTTTTTGTTTGGGAGAGGGGTCATAAATAGCTAATAGATTACAAAGCTCGAGTCTGGAGCTGTTTAGTTTGGAAGTTTGTGGAAATTTTATTTGGAGACAGTCCCTAAATTCAATTAAAATTGTGCATGTAACTGGAAATGTGTGTTGGCAGGGCTTAAGGAGGGGCAGACTGAAATGGACGGCATCCCAAGTGTGGAGAACTTTGACTTAATTCTGCCGTTCGAAGTGGCTGGAAAACTATTTGAAGTGTCTTTCACAACAGCTCCACCCCTTTTTTAATGTGCCAAATTCCTAGTTCTGAGAATGGTGTGGAGAGGGGTGAGAGTGGAGAATTAGTGATCATTTAGGGGAAGAACATTATCTTTTTCCTTCCCTCACGTATACCGTATTTTTTTAACTAGGGAAAATTCAAGCATATACAGTAGTAGAAAGAATATGTCTAGTGAACTCCCCTTCCCGTTACCCAGCTCTAAGAATGAGCAACTCATGGCCAAGCTCGTTTTATCTACACCCTAAACCTCATCCCCAACATGGCAGTGATTTTTTTCGAAGTAAATCCTGGAATCATTATATTTAATCTATAACTATTGCAGCATATATCTCTAAAAATGCCTTTAAGAAAAGTATAACATCATTATCCCACATTAAAAATAGCAATAAGTTCTTAATATTATCAATATTTAGTCAGTCTTAAAATTTTGCCCATTATTCATGAATGTATTTCAGACAGTTTGTTCAAATTGGGATAAAAATAAGATCTATATATTAAATTTAGTTAATAGATCTCATACTTAAAGGATCTCTCCCCCTCTTTTCCCTGACGATTTATGCTGAAGAAACTGTGTCCTATGTCCTGTATAGTTTCCCACGTCCCTTTTTTCCTGCCAGGTCCCTGTGGTATGATTTAACATGCTCCTGAGTCTGCTGTATTTCCTGTAAACTTGTGATAAAATCTAGAGGCTTGAGCAGATTCAGACTGGATTTTTGGAACAAATACTTTGTAGGAGATGTAGAGATGTGTTAGTGTCGGCTTGCCCCTCTTCTTATGGTTTAGTAGCCACTTATAATTGACCAAGTCCTTTACTTCATTGAGGGTGGCAAAATGGTGCTATCATATTTCTGCTATTCCTTCTTTATTTATTGGCTGGGATACAGTTATTAAGGGGAGGGGAGACTTCTACACGCTCCTGCCACCTTTTTAGATAAATGTTAGCATACTAGTCACACTTTTGTCTGCCTTGCCTTTTCACTTAATGATTTATCCTAGAAATCACTTTGTAGGTATATAGAGAGCTATTTCTCATTCCTTTTTTAAGGCTGCATAGCTTATTCCACCAGGTCCTAAGTAATGGACATTTGAGTGGTTTCCAGGCTTTTGTTTCCTTTTAAGATTTATTCATATGTCAATCAAAGTCTAAAGACAGTCAAGAGGGACAAAAGTCAAATTACAGCAAAGAAGAAAGTAAGATGCTCCTATTCACTGTATGTGGATAATTACAGAATCTTGCTTTTCCAACCATGGCTCATTCAAAATGTTTGAGAAGGTGAGTCTTAGGAATCATATTTTCTGGCTCCTTTACTCGCCTCTGTTCTGCCCAGTTTTCACACTGTTCTGCTCCAAACAGCCTTTCAAGGCCACTAGCCTCTGCCAGCTCTAGTCACAGCTCAACTGGTCCACATGTCCAAGTGGCTTCCTGCTACAGCACTAAAGCCTGGCGTCTGGAGCTGACTCAAGGTTCACCGCCTCTGGTGATGAGCACCACAGCCCACACTGCTGTCAGGGCAGAGGCACCAGTGCTAATGGGTGGGGCTGGCAGTGGGGCTAAGGTCAGCCCAGGCTCAGCTCCGAGGCTGCCAGGAGCTGCAGCCGTGGGCTCGGGGAAGTTGATGACAGGAAAAGGAAAATCAGGACTCTCTTATTTATCCCGGTGATTCAAACCCCTGTGTTTGTCCTGCCTTCATTTTTCACATGCACGGTAATGTGCTAGGACTAGTTCTAATTCTCAGAAGATCACATACTTACATGTCACAGACATTTCCGATGTAGATATATTGTTCTTGGCCCCTGGCTTCCAGTCTTTATCTATCACTTCTCAGAGAATAAATCTACTCTCATGTCTTCAATAACACTCCTATACAAATGCCTGCGAGACACCCATCTTCAGCTCAGGGCAGCCACAACTCAGGGTCCAACACCACATGTGCCGTCGTGACCTGAGAACGGCCTGCCTCACCGACTCATTTTCAGCGACACACCACACTCGGCCATTCAGCCTGAACTCCCTGGGTCACCCATCCCCTTTCTTTGCCACATACCACTTCATCTGACCAAGTCTCCTGCTTCAGATACTGATTTACCTGGAGTCATGTGGAAACTCAGAAACGACAATCCTACCCAAAAGGGGCTAACAAATGGGGAAGGTCAACTGGAGGGGGGTCTTGAGTAGCTGTGCTTTGTCCTTGGCTACATCCTGGGGACACATACATTAGGTAAAACCCTGTGGACATGCTGGTCAGATGGGAAGATGTGGTGGAAACACTGAATACATGCCACCTCCCCCACAAAACCCATAACCCCACATAACAAGCCACGGAGAACAGAGAACCCAAAGGCCAGGACAGACGATCTGTGATTAACCACTGAAGCTGATTGCATGCGCCTGGGCCCCATGAGGAGCGAGATCAGACAGAGGGGCTCCACCCACATCCCAGCAAAAGCACGCGGGTGAGGTGTGCAAGTCGGGAGCAGTGCCGTCGATGGTGAGAAATCAGGGTGACCGTCCATCCTGAATGGACTCACAGAGAAGGATTGGAACTGTCCATCCCGTGAGGCTCTGGAGAGCAGAACCAGGACCAATGCTGTAGGAGAGAGGTTGTTGCTTAATAAAGGAAATAATAAACGAATAACTGAGAAGCTGGCCAAACAGGGAGCTAGCTCCGGAGACGGTGAGTGAATGACCACGTGACTGGGATACTACGGATTTAATTCAAACACTGGAAACAAAATTTGTTTACATGGCGGAAAAGAGCTTTCAATATGTCACCACCATCAAGTCTGCCAGTCCCTCTAGCCTTCCCTGCACACCCAACTCTCCTTCCCGCCTCAGTGGCCCCACTAGCTGGGCTGCTGACTACCTGAGACCCGCCCCGCTGACGCACTGGGTTCCAGCCCTTTTCCTAAGGCAAGACCTGCCGCTGTGACCATCCCCACAGAGCCAACTTCCCACCTGCATAAAAATACGTTGTAATTTCTCATCTTACAAACACAATCCCTCCCTTGTCACCCATCCAGCACCAGTAAAAATCCTTGGTGAGTTGTCTTTACCTGCCATCCTCCACTTCCTCTGCTCCTTTTTCACTTAAACCCACTCAGGGAGACTTCTGACCCGTCACTGAGCTGCTGTGTCACGATCGTCACTCAGTGGTCAGTCCCCAGTTCTCACTTTACTTGATCCACTAGTGCCACTTGGCACCAAACCCCCAATCCCACTTTCTTCAGTGGGAGAGAACACCCCACACCCTCTTCATTCCAGCTGCTCCGGCGTCCTGGCTGGTCTGAAACAGGGAGAGCTTGGTTGTGTTCTGAGCTCTTGCCCTTGTTCCCTCTTCTGAAATGCTCTTCCCTCAGATAAGCACCTGCGTGTTCACGCGCCTCAGGTGTCATCTTTTCAGTCAGGTTTCCCCTGGCCACCTTACAGAAACCCGCTGCCTCCTCCCCAGTACCCTTCCTTCCTTCCCTGCTTTAGTCCCCTGTCCCCGTGCGCCCGTCACTGCCATCAATAGATTTCGCTGCAACTCACTTTGTCAATGGTCTGTTTCACCTCATAAAAATGAAGCCCCACAAAGGGTCCACTTTTGTTTATTTTATTCTGTTCACTAACATACAGTAGTGCCTAGAACCATACCTGACACAGAGTAGGTGCTCAGCAAATGTGGAATGAATGAATGAACGAGAACAGTGGAGAAAGAAGGGGAACATACGAAGAGAACAAGGTCTGATATTTGACTTATGCTAAGCAAAGTTGGGGCTTCAGTCCTAACCATTTGGTTTTTGACCACGTGTGGAATGCATGCCCCAGAGCAGGCAGTATTTAACTGCACATCGTGTATACTGCTTAGCCAGATTGTTAAGACTTACAACACTGAAACACAAGGCCTCCCAGGCTCTGGAGCACTGAACGTGTATGCTCACGTTCTCGCGTCAGTCCAGCTAGCTCTGACGTCCAGTGACTTGCAGTATATTCTTGGCCAGTCTTCCACAAAATGGGGCTGCACTAAATACCCAGTAACCAAATAAAAATAGTAGAGATTAAAGCTAAATGGAATGTTAAATAAAGCTCTCAGTTGCAATACCATTTTATATTTCTGAGTGGCTGCAAATAATTCCTGAAAGAATTCCACGTGTGAATTCAGTCTGTCTGGGTCCACCCCTCCCTCTCCTGACCCCACCACTACCCTGAGCACACTTTCCCAGGGCTCACTGCAGAGGTGTCCTGAGCTCAGGGAAGCTCAGCGGCTTCACCACCTAAGGCTGAGCTCTGCAAAACGGCTGCTCCCAAAGCTGTTCTGACCGATGCATGCCTGGTCAGGGCGCATCTCAGTGACTGGGCACCGCTGCTTTTTAAAGCACTCTGTGTACATTTAGGCTGCTGCCCCAAAGCCCCCCAACGCCTGCCTGGTCTGGCAATCCAACCCAGGAGCTACGGCACTCCCCATCACAGGAAGTTCAGACCAGTAAGAACACGATGACTCTTTCCCCACTTTCTCCTTCAAAAACCACTGGCAGCACCGCACCTACACGTGTGGTCCTCCAAACAACAAACACAGCCGTCCCAGGTTTCTGTGACCAGGATAATGTGTGATTTGTGAAGAAGGGACAATCCTGAGAAGCAGAAAATCTGCTTTCCAAAAATACGTTCACAGATGGAAAGTAAGGATTTTGTAAGAAAAAACATTATATAAAAGGAAAAATTGCTAGTTATTTAAGCCAAAAGCTTTGCAGTTGGCTTTGATTTTATACATGAGAAAGTATAAAATCAAAGTAAGACAGATACATTTAAATGTAAGAACTTTAAGTATGTTAATTTATCTTCTTATTTTAAATATTTTACTACAGATAACATTTACGTATCTAATATATAGTAGATTATTTTTCAAGAATAAGAATTACTTCAGACTATCTAGATCTAAATATGTATGCCCTCTTAAGTCTTTGAGGAATTAAAATACAACATTTTTTAAGGCTAGTTTCAAGATGGAAAATACTACAATGACTTTTTGGTATGCTAATATTTGATTGAAATATGGAGCTACAGCTCCACACAAGCCGGCTCCAAATCATCAGAACACTGTGAAGCTAGTGTTTCTTTTAGGGCAAGAGAAGGGCTATTGCAGGCAACTCACTTCGGCAAACCTACTGACAAGTCATTGCTGTACATTCCTGGGGAGCAGGGGCTCATATGACAACCTCTAAGGCCGTAGTCAGACAACCGTAAATGCCCATTCAGACAGTGAAGTGAAGTAACCGACATGAGAAACAAAAGGTTGGGATGTGAGGACACCACCATGACGACGGTAACAGTTGCTACTACTGCAAGCACCACCACCACCACGCAGCACTGATTCCCAAGCCATCTAGACTTCACTGTCTCATTTATCCACAACCCAACGAGGTAGGCAGCACCCCCGCCCACCATTTACACATGAAGGAAGTGACACCTAAAGGTTGTGGGTCCCTGTGCCCAACATCTCGCAGACAGTGGGTCCCGGTGGAAGCCCCGTCTGCCTGCCCCCAGCGCCTCTGCTCTACCTCCACATCAGGCTGTCCCCGTGGAGCTCAGTGAGGAAGAGGAAACATCTCCTGGGAGCTGAGTAACGTCACAGAGCAGATCCTTCGGGAACGAGCTTTAAAGGAAGGTAAAAATGTGAAGATGGCAGCCGGCAGCGAGACCTCCACATGGAGGAACACTCCAGAACAAGGCACAGAGAGGGTACTTGGGGGGTGGGGTGGGGTACCCTGCACTGAGGGGCTGAAAAGCAGTCTCACAGGAGTGGTTTCCAGGCTGGGCTCCTTGCAGCCCTCCTACTTCTCCTCGGGTCTCAGGCCCTGAGGACGAGGAGAAGGAAAAGGCTAAGCCTGCAGGCAGAGAAGAGATCCCAGGACTGGAACTTGGGGAACACTGCATCTCAGCTCGATACTAGGAGAGGAGTCTGTAAGAGAGGAAAAGCACAGACAGGTAAGACAGCCCACAGGAAAACCAGAAGAGGGTTTCAGGAAGCAGGTATGAAGTCTGGCAGATGCGCGACCTGGAGATGAGGAAAGAGTAGGTGAGATGGGCTCAGCAGTGAAGTGGGAGGGAGAGGCCAGACTGCTGGGGTTTGAGAAGTGAATTAGGTGTGAGGAAGTGGAGGCAGTAGGTGTGCCAGACTTTTAAGACCTTTGGTGGTAAAAGGACACAGGTTGTGACCTGAGAGTAACAATGACTGAAGGAAGGTTTAAAAAGGAATACTCGATCCCAAAGAGGATGTAAAACAAGAGATGGTATTTCCAGAGTTAATGTTTAATTTCCTGAGTTCACTGCCGTAAGATTTTCAACCCCTTTTGGCATTCGTATCCTGGCATGCATATGAACTTAATTGGGGGAGATAGTGCAGCACAGCTCAGACAGAAACCAAAAATCCTCTGTAAAATGACATTACGGTCTCCTCAAACTTCTAATCCCCCAATGATTTCAACGATAACATAATGGTTACAGGTCTTTCCTCCAATGCGTAAAGACAGGTGCCCCAAAATGCAGCACAGAAGTTTTCTGAATGAACACTGACACACAGAAACCCAGCAACACACACAGTAATGACTACTTAACAGCTTTGGGGCTTCTCCATTGCCACGTCATTTGCCTTTGTATTCACGTTTTCTTTGCTTTACCTTAAGTCACCCCCTAATCATGCTGACATTGACTACTGATGATTACATAGGCCTAAAAGTGTCTGAAACAAATGAAAAATACTGACTTCCATTCCTGGAAGTCCTGCTTCCAATTTTCAGGAGGAAATTAAATAATGTATAAATCAAACACTGGGCCTCAGCCCAGACAGCTGAGCATCATTTTGTCCTTTCAAGGCAAAGAGGGAGTGTCCGCGATGGCAGGGACATGCCAAGAGAAATAAGCTGAACCTCAGCCCCATGTGAAAGTGATTTCAGAGACTCGGGGGTGTCTGCAAATAGGTTAAAAATGGGACCACATACTAACAGGCAACTTTTTATGGAAGCTAAAAAATGTATCAAGATCTAACCCCCACCTTAAAAACAAAGTATGTTGGGAAATGGCAAGGTCTCAGACATTCTATAAAAAGGCACAGAGGAAAGGGAAAGCAGACAGGGAGGAGAGAGTTGACAAGTCAAAGGGAAATTCAAATGTGTTTCCCCCACTGACCATTACAGCAGGTTCGCACTTTGATTTCTCTGTAATTGCTCAAATCAAAATGGTGTAAGCATGTGGAGCGAGAGAGAGAGAGAGAGAGGAAAGGGAAGAGGGGCAGGGAGGGAGAGAGTATGAACATAAGTGTGTGGGTAGATGGCAGATGATGAAAAATGATTTAGCTCAGGTCCAGCAAATTTACTCCACAAAGGGCCAGGTATAGCAATATTTTAGGCTCTGGGGAACACAGTCCCTCCTGCAACTCCTCAGATCTGCTCTTGCAACGTAAAAGCAGCAGGCCCTATGTAAATGAATGAGGGCAGCTGTGTGCCAATAAAACTTTATGAATACTGAAATTAACATTTCACGTATTTTTTTTCAGGCGGCTGGTTGGCTCAGTCGGTTAGAGCACAGTGCTCGTAACACCCAGGTTGCCGGTTCAATTCCCACATGGGCCAGGGAGCTGCTGCGCCCTCCACGACTAGATTGAAGACAATGACTTGACTTGGAGCTGACGGGTCCTGGAAAAACACACTGTTCCCCAATATCCCCACCCCAAAAAAATTTCATGTATTTTTCCTCTTCTTTTGACTTTTCCTCAATTACTTACAAATGTAAAACTCTTCTTAGCTTATGGGCCTTACAAAAACAGACTGTGGGACATGCGTGACTCGCAGACCGGAGTTTGCTGACTGCCGTTTTAGACAGTCAACTCCCCCTTACCCAGAACATTCCTTTTTTTTTTTTCCCCCATAACATACATTTATTTATATGTTTCCTTTTTCTTCTTCTTCTTCTTTTTTTTTCCAGAACATTCTTATGACACTGGACTTGACTCAAGTTTGGGATTCTGGGTAGAAACACTGCTGCTTTTTTTTCAGTAGCTGAATAAAAAGATGGTAGTTGTGGTAGAAGGCATTTATTTGGAAGAAACAGCAGATTCTCTAACACTATATATATAAAATTTAAAAAACCAAGCATCTCTACTTTTTTATAGAGGGACACTTACACTGGTATGAAATCAAAGCTTATGTAGTAAGAAATTATGAAGCCAAATGCTATAAACCATTAATGTGCAGCATTATTCAGGGATCAAGAATGATTTAAACATATTATCGTCTTTATCAGAATTTAATATTTTATAAACATCCTTGGCAGCATAACGCGAGTCTGGGATTATACAGAAGTTTCCATCATCACCTCGATGGAAACCAGAGAGCTGGTGACCAGAGGGTTTTCTGGTGCAACATATGCTTTACAGATCACACGATGATAAAAATTTTATGGGGAATCAGACCTAGACTTCCAGAAACAAAGGAAATATAAAAGTGCAAGACACCTATGTTCACAGTTTTTGTGAAACAAAATAGTTTTTATACATTAAATGTTCTGTTCCGGAACAAACGCTGCCCTGCCCTTTCTGTGCTAAAGGAGAAAATCTTGTACAACATCCTGGTTGGTGTCTCACGACCTTGATAAAGGGAACAAGGCGTTCCTCCCTTTTCCCTGCCCTTCTCCACGTCTGTCTGTCTCTCCTTCTTCTTTCTCCCCACCCTCCTACCCCCACTTAGTTATCTGCTCAAATGAAGTCTTCTTCTTTAGGGACTGACTGCCTCCGTCACTCCAACCCTTGGATAAGAGCTCTGTCCCTCTGGCCACAGGGGTGGCCTCGTGACCCCATCGGTCCAGGCAGGTTGAATCGTAAGGGTATCAGAGATCCAAGGAAGGTTTAAAAAGGAAGGAATACGCTATCCAAAAACAGCTGTTAAACGAGATTATTTCCAGACCTGCACTTTTATGGACCACTTCCTCACGGTATATGAGTGCGATCCATGTGTCGGGTATACGCATGTTTCAGAGAACTTGGAGCATTCTTCATTTGATGGCAAGTTCAGGGCAGGAATGCAGTCGTCAATTATAATATTGTTTGTATATATATATAATTCTTTCAACGATGATCTGTTTGTTGGCGGTCTGCTGTATGGCACTGTTTCTAGAAATTCACTGTGGGGGAAAAAGCTGCCTTAGTCACCCACATGGAAGCGACTGAGGTTGGAGGAGAGGGGGAACCACAGAGTGCAAAGGCCGTGTGTGAACTGACAGTGGCGATGAGGGCAGGCCGGTGAGTAGCCTTTTCATTTCTTCTCTTCCCATCGCGTGGTTTTTGTTTTGTTTTTTAAATACACTATTTTTAGAGCAGTTTTAGGGTCACAGTAAATTGAGTGGCAAGTCCAGATATCCCCCGCCCCTACATACATACAGCCTCCCCACTACCAATGTCCCCACCAGATGGGACATTTGTTACAACTGATGAACCTGTATTGACATGTCATGATTACCCAATGTCCACAGTTTACATTAGGTTCATTCTAGGTGCTGTACGTTCTATGGGTTCAGACAAATATATAATGACGTGCATCATCGTGTCAGAGAAGTCTCAGGGCCCTAAAAATCCTCTGGGCGCCACCTGTTCACCCCTCCCTCCTTCCCCCCAAACCCCAGGCCCTGGCAACCGCTGATCTTCTCACTGTCGCCATAGTTTTGCCTTTTCCAGGATGTCATAGAGTTGGGATCATGCAGTACGTAGCCTTTTCAGATTGGTTTCTTTCACTTAGTGACATGCATTTAAGTTTCCTCCACGTCTTTTCTTGGCTTGGTAGCTTAATACTTTTTAGTGCCAAGTAACTCTCCATTGCCTGGATGGATCACAGTGGGTTATCCATTCACCTGCTCAACGACACCTTGGTGGGTTCTACACTCTTTGTCTTCATCCGTCTTTTATTTTAACATCTTTCATCTGCTTTAAAGTCAAAGCATGTCAGAAGTATACATGATGTTAATGAGCAACCCATACAATCCTCAAAACAGGTATGAAGAACCTGAGGCCCGGAGGTGACAAGACCGGCCCCAGTGCTGTCCTCTCCCTCGTGCGTATGTCCGAGCCCAGCCTCCAATGTCGCGTACCAGCTGCTACAGGTGCTCACTGGCCACCTGCAGGTCTGGAGATCTGCTCGTCTCTGGATTAGGATGATTAATCCATGTTTAACTCCCCAAACGTCGCATCACCGCCCCCCACCACCACGCATGCAGTATTATTAAGAAATTTGACTTGTACATCTTTTAAAATGTTTTCCAGCCATTTGCTTGTTAGTAATAGAGACAAAATATTCAGGTATTAACTTACTCTTCACAATGACTCGAGGAAGTAGGTACTGTTACCAAAACTATGACACATATGAGAAAACTGCCCAGGGCCAGAACTAGGAAATGTCAGAGGTGGTATTCAAATCCAGGTTTGCCTAATTCCAGAGACTGAGTTTCTGTCTCGCTGTTACACTTCCAATATATATATGCACATGTATTTTATATACATTTCTTCTAGCTGAAGCTGTAAAAGAAACTGTCTTTTGAACTAGAGATAATGTGAACTAAGTAAAGGCATAATCAATTTCAGACTTCTTCACTACGGTCCTGGGGTCTATTCCAGTGTGCACAAGATGCAAGGTGTCATTTATACTATAAAACACATACAGATTAAGATTGAAAACTTCCACTTAAAACTTGAGCACAAAACTCACCCTAATGTGGAAACATGACCAATTTCAGAATGTACATGCCCAAGAAAAAGTTTCAGGATTGTACTTATACATTTATCATATGCTTTATAATTTTATAGTTTCACAAATAAAAATTAAGACATAAATCAATGAAATCAGTTAGCTAAGAACATAAACTGGATTGCCACAGGACTTTCCTTTCCTTCCAGGGCATTTTCCTGGCCCCAAAGAGACTAAACTAAGAAAAAACAGTTGTAGCTAAGACAGTTTAAAAGAACAAATTAAACAGGAACGGAAGAGGCAACCAGAATTTTTTGCAAACACTGCTGGGAGCTCACCACTGGTTTCTGCAAGCTCCAAAATCATTTACCAGAACTGTGAATGCGCAGACTCAAGGGAGAGATGGGCTATTACACACAGTATGTCTGTCTATATTTAATTGGAATACATATGAGGTGAGAATGGTGGAAATTGGAGGTGGTCAAACTGCCCCCCCCAAACAAAAAAACAACCAACCATCCAAGAGTCTGAGGAAAAAGTACTGCAACAAAACTTAAAGTGAACATAATTCAATCAAACTACAAACTGTTTCCAGCACACTTGGATGTGAAGGCTAATATATTTGCACAACTCCAGAAGTAACAGCAAACGTGCTCAATCACGCAGCGTATGAGTTGTGTTTCCAACCCATCCAGTAACTTACTTTGGGATTCTTCCTCTTACTGAAAATTATGAACCTCAGTTAACTTGACTTCGACCAAAATGTCTCAGATCACAGCTCTGCCAGTACTCTGGTGAGATCAAGTGATGGTTCTTCATTCTAGATTCTCGCCTCAAGTTCTTTCATACAGGAACGGCATCCTGTCATTACCAGATGGCCTCTCCAAACACATGGACTTTTCTAGTGGGGAGTCCAAGTATCATTTCCAGATTAAATCAGTGCCTAAAGCTCTTGTACCAGAGAATTGGGTAACAGGATATGATAGAGTTTAAAAAAAAATTATATGTTCTTTATATAATTAATCTGAACCTTGCCCAAACCAGAACCGATCCAAACTTGTTATCGTGAAATACCAAAACTCATACCCAAGGGAACAGGAAGTGAGCACCTAGGACTCGTGAAAGTATTGATTACGGCAGTTAAGAGTCCATGGGGTTCAGATAGTCCCCAAAGAACATGTACTACTACTACTTCTTTCCGGAGAAAACTGGAGACTTTTTAGTGTGGTAAACTTTCACAAAAATGCAATGGCACGCATTCTGTCTTTCACTCACCAAATGCTCAAGTAAAATCTGTGGGCCAGGCACATGTGGTCTTCTTTGATCAATTAATTCACTCTACTATTCTAAAGCCTTATCACTGCAGTACAAAGGCATTGTTTCTACAAAATAGAAGTGGTTCTCAGATCACTGCAGAAGGGTGAGCATTAAAATAATTGAGAAAACCATTTATGATTACACTGAGGCATCACTATCTTACTATACAGACTAATTGTTTTTGGGATAGAGAATATGCGACTGATTATCAAGGAGGCAGAAAGTAGGAAAAAGCAATAGTAGAAACTTGGGCAAACACGCTGCATAGATGGTATCACCAACATGGACAGGTCCCGGCCGAAAGAGTGATTATGTGGAACAGGAGACTAATGGATTGTTACTTCAGTATATTCAACCTGACTTTCTTATCTAGAAAACAGTATTAATTTATAGTAAAAAAAATATAAAAATCTTCCATGAGTACATGACCATCCACACATATAGCGCTTCTCCTTTCTCTTTATGCAATAAGTCTAATTGATTAGAATTTTACATAATGGATTAATTTCCAATGGGGAGAAATTCAAACAAAATGAAAGTGAGTCTGGATGATCAACTCCATTAAGATGATCCACAGACACTGCAAACTCAGTATCTTCACATTTTTTACGTTTGGATTTCTGTACATAATTTTTCAAAAGGAGGGATCAGATCTTTATTATATATTGTACTATGCATAACAACGGGTAAGACGCAACCTTATGACAGTTCCTTAACATGGATTCAGTAATCCTAGGGGTCAAAAAAAGATTCACCAAGTAGACTCAAGTTGATTGGATGCCCCAATCCAACCCTCTTCTTCAACTTCCCAGCCCCCACCTACAAAACAACCTCCATCCAGGCATCCTCACTTCTTTTTCAACAACGTGAGAGAGCGAGGGCTCCCTTCCTGTTTCACTCCAGTACTAGTACAAGGTCTGGTAGCCCAGGAGGACAAAGCTGAGTTAACGGTGAGCTGGTGTGGGAGCCCAGGACTGGACAATACCCTGCCCAGACCCCTGCCTGTGCTGCAGCCGCACTGGCAAAACCAGCACCAAACCCCAACCCACTTCTCTCTTCAAAGCAGAAAGGGGAGGAGCTCTGCGCATGCACCTGGGCTCTGCACAAACCCCAGGCTTTCGGGGTCAGTTTTTATGACTCCAGCCACTGGTTACTTACTGCTCAGGGAAATAACAGCTGAAGATACATGAACAGACTTATGCTAGGGAGAATTTTCCGGAAGAACTGAGAAAAGGAACCTAAAGAAAATGGGTCTTTCTGAAGTAAGAACACCTAATCCAAGGAGGTGTAGGAGTTAGGTGACGAGGGTTAGAAAATTTTACAAAGAAGAGAGTATGAAGTTGAGTTTAAAGAGAAGACGGAGGCATACTGGGAACTTAGCACCATTTTGTTACTGAAGTAAAACAGATGAGGTCTGCCGAGCAGGGGAGGCCCCCGGTGCACGCTTACCAGGCAGGGTTTTAAGCAGTAAGTAACCAGCGGCGTCATTAAAAATTGACCCAATGTTAGTCGTTCAGAGAACCAACCGATGTCGGAGGCAAGTCATTTACTTGAAGGACGCAGTGATTTCTACTCACTAGAAAAACGACTGTCCTGGATGTGAGTGTGCCGCCTGACTGTCATGCAGCCCCGGGGCATGACACCCTGACCCCCTGAATGCATCATACACAGCTGACACGGCGCAGGAGTGATTAATGCCCATATTCACTACAGTCGATTTTTACCTAAGAAAACAAAGAAATGGGCCGATACTCACTGTATTCACTCTCAAAACCGGAAATGAAGGGATGAAGGTAAAGCAGATCTAAAGATCTAGTCTCAGAATTTTTGCTTCCCTTCCAGCCCCCCCACCCCCCAACAAACCAAAGGATGAATGCTTCCACCTGCAGACATAAGATTCGACTAAAGTGGGAGCTGAGTCGGCCACCTGCCTACTGTTTCTTCTCTCACTGACAGAATGGAAAGAAAAACAAAAATCCCAGTGCAGGCAAGTGGGGGATAGGACAAAGCCTCTAAGCAGAATGTACGCTGCCATGGCCACTGGTGAGGGCTAATGCGTGACTCCAGCATGAAGCACACAACCAACTGCACCCAGAGCTCAGACCCTTGAGCAGTGCAGGGTTGGCTCATGCCAATAGTTTAAGAACTCTACTTTGGGTGACATACTAACCAAAGGCAAAGTGGAACGAAATGTCAGTGGAGAAAGAAAGTCATACATACCATGGCCCCGTTGCCAAGTGCAGAGACTATGTGTGAGTATAGCCTCTGCCACTTTGTCCTTGCTTATAGGGTGTCTAAGAAAAATCCTACCTCTTTCCTTTTCTCTTTCCCCTTTTGAAAATGATACTCTCTTGTTATTTGCTTTCCCTCTACTGTCTTCCTTTCCCTAACTATTGTATGTAGAGGATGCCAGTAACAGTTAAACTCGCAGTTTAATCCCTAGGTTTCAGCATCTCATAAGGCCATGGGCAAGGTGGGAGCATGATGGAACCACGTAGTGAATGGGAATCGCTAGGAGATAAAGGACTTGGAGAATAATGGTCACACAGTATCACTTCTGGATGCTGTTGTTAGTTGGGGAGAACAGAGCACATTTATAGTTGTTTATAGAATAGCAAGATATTGTTTCACATATGGAAGCATGGGAGGTAAGTGTGCCGCATCTGTGTTCAAGAACAGAATACACACATTTTGTTAATTACATATGGCCTGTCTCATAACACTTTCCTCTTCTCTGGGAAATGCCGAAATCAGTCCGCCAGCAGCCATATCTCTAAGGTATGACCTCGCCCCCCACCCCACGCCCATCAGAGCTAATTAGCTGAGGGGCAGGCACATGACTCAAATGGCCCAATCATATTCTTTCTCCAGGGACTAGGAACTGAGAGACAGAGCTGCCTGCCGGTAGTAGCTGGTTCAGCTTCGAGGCTGCAGAGCAGTCACAGTTCCCGTTGCAGGGCCTAGTCCTTAAATTCTGTTGCAGCATACTCTATTTTGAAGACATTCTTTGTTTGGTCTCTTTTGTTTTTGCTCAAGTTAGTTCTAGCTAGTTTCTCTCACTTAGGACAAATAGAAACTTGACACTATTCTTATATCAGCTGATACTGAAAGGCCACTTGCCCAGTCATCAGGCTGAAAACGCTAGAGTCAGTTTTGATGCTTGACTTTCAGTCCTACTAATTCATCAATTGTCCACTCTTGTAATTGTTGATATTTACTCTCCTTGTTCTCCTTTTTCGTTTGCAGTGTCTTCTTTCTACTTGACACCACTCTTACGTGGTAACAGTTTCTGACTAGCCATTGGTTCCAAGATTAGTTTTCCTACTAATTAGCTTTGATATCAAAAGGTCTCTTGTGCTTCCCTCTTAAATGACAGGCTTCCAGCCTGCCACGTCCTAGGCCCCGTACACTAGAACCCTTCCCTGCCTTTAGGGCCTCACCTCACACACTTCTTGACACACCCATTTCCCAGTGTGCACTGGGTTTTACTGAGCCCCCGCCTTCTCTGCCTCAAATACAGTCTCTCCCACAGTCTCTTCACAAAAAACTGTACTTATCTTTTAAATGTTAACTTTTCTACGGAGCCTGTTCTGATCCTCCCCCATTGGATGAGCTCTCCGATTCCTTTCAAGCTCCAGTGCCTTTATTTTTATTTCCCTTTCTGGACAGCTCTCAGCATTTCTTCACCACTTACGTTGAAACTTTTGTGAATTGTCCCTTCCGTGAGGGTTAGATTTCATCCCGGAAACCTGCAGAGGAAGCTGAATTTTCCAGTGGGTATCTACGACACACAGATTAACAGCTTGCCAACTTGAGGTTGACTGGTTTGCTTGGTTCTGGTCAAGGTACTGCAAGTTGTCCCAGAAATACATGAAGATAATGTGAAATGGGTCCATAATTGGCAGCATTTTTTCCTTAAAATCAAAATTAATTTTTCACATTTAAAGGAATACATGCACATGGCTAAAATAATGAGTAAAAAATAAGTTATTAAAAAGAATAATAGCCCCTTGCTCTCTGTGTCCTACCCCCGTTCTACACCCTAGATGAATAATTTGTAACACTTTTTAATTTTTAATTCTTCTGGTGGCTGCCTACCTTTAAATCTTGATTTATCAATTTCAGACATTCTCTATTCATGTCTTATTATGATACATCCATATTTACCTTATTTATACCTCCCCTTTCCTTTCTGAAAAATCTTTGTAATGTTAAACAATACACTTTAATCTCTGTTTCTTGTTTCATTAACTACAATCAGTATATATCTCGATTCCTTACTTTGTCATAGTAGGATACTAATGTCACTTTCTTGAATGTACCTCTCTGTCCTGTTCTTCAGTTCTGTGAGCACAATTAAGCTTTGTCTATAGACTGATGGGAAAGTTGAAAATTAATGAAGAATGTTCCAGTACATTATCTAATGACTCTTCCTAACCCAGCACATACACTCTTAACATTCTTTTCCTTCCTCCACATTTGGGCTCTCCTGGCCTCTCAGGCAATGGAGCCCCTCTCCTGCGCCACGTGACTAACTCTAGACCTGCAGCCCAGCGGTCACCCTAACAGCTTCCATGATTACTCTTTCCATGTCTTCCTATTTCTTGAGTTACTCCTTTGTTTAGCTGACACACACCTTAACTAACTTTGTAAAAAAAAGTACATGTTGAGTCCCTTCTAGAAGATTCAGTCTTTACATTTCCAGAGTTTGGCTTGGCACACAATGCTAGGTTAAACATTATTTTCCTCAAGGTTTGAAGGAAATCTTCCACCATCAGTACCTTTGTCTCCACCTCTCCACACCCCCCACCAACTCTACCACTAAAACATTCAAAACTATTCTTAAGAAATATTGGCTGTGCAAGGAAATGAGGATATAAGGGCATAGGCTTTGGAGTCACACTGGGTTTAAATCTTGGCTCCATTAGCTGTTATTGGCTGTGAGACCTTGAAAAACTACTTTAGGCTGCAGTTTCTTCTGTAAAATGAGTATGCTAATTTTGTACCTGATAGGGTTATTGTATTAAATTACATAACTGACTATGTCTAGCACATAGTAAGTGTGCTCAACAAAATTGCGGCAAACATTACTAGTATTATTCGTATGTTACCCGACTGCTGAATGTACAACAAAGGCCAATAGAGAATCTGGTGGCTATGGGGATTTATCTACCATTTTCTCCCAACAAAAATTATTTATAACCTAATTCAAGTGGAAGTCACTGTGAGTGGTCCAGGAGGCTTCTATCTCATGTGGCCTTAGAAGCTTCTACAGATGGACATGTTTTCTTTTTGGTGGTAACTTGTCTCTAATTCCTGAAGTTCCAGCTGTTCTGGAGCCTTTCCCAGAAAATAACTGCAGCTGGTATGTGGGGTTCTGATGTGAGATGACTGCAAGCAAAGCGACCTCAAACTAATTTCTACAGCCATTTAGCATCCAGTGTTGGAGACTGAGGGGGACGATGCTGGAACCAGCAAAGTGGCGTGGAGGAAGAAGGAGGGGACGCTCACAGGTTCAACACACAGTTGTGCAAACAGCAGAGCCCTAAGGACGGGCTTTGTGCGTATTTAGGAAGGAAAGGTCTATTGAACTCACAGTGGTAGCTTCATTACATCCATACGCTCAGAGAATGGGTTATCTGTCAACAGCCAATCTTTGAAAACGGAAAGCAAGACATTTTCTGGCAGACAGAAGCTCAACAGCGTCGCGCTGACTCCTGGTACTATCTGGGCATCAAGACTGAGTGATGCAGTTCCGCACTGCCTTTGCTAACTGGGGAAGCGTTTATAAGCTGATAGGAAAGATAATTGTTGCCAACACCTCACAGAAGCGCACTGTGTACTGCAGTGCTTTATTGTTACTGTCATCATGTTTCTTAGCATGTGGAATACTGATTATTCTAGACCTTTACAAATGAGTACAGGGAAATCTTATTCATGTTCCAGTCAGAAACCAAGAGAGAGCAAGAGGAAAGCTTACCCCACAGCGGTCAGACAGCCTCGAAGCCGTGAACCTTGCATGAAAAGCTGTATAACACAAGGCTGGCAGGCGAGGCCACCATATCAGGCCACAGTAACCGAGCACTGCCAAAGCCGAGGGACCGTCAGGAGCTGTGCACTGTGTCCCCACCGGCAGGATTTCACCAGTGCCCTCAATGCCTGATAACAAGAGGATCCTCATTTAATTTAAAAAAAAAAAAAGGAAAATAATAACGGATGTTTTTAACTGTTTCATGGGTGGAAAACCAGATAAAAAAGAAGAACATCCTAATGCCGCTCCAACTATTCTTTTCCTGCCAAGTTGGGAAAGCACCGTTTTCCTCAGAGGTTTGTCTAAGTAATGGTTTGGCCTGGAAAGTCAGTCCTGAGCTGGGGCACTTACAAGGACAGCGCCGCTCACGCTGATTGGGGTCCATCCAGTTAGTTATCCTGTGGACATGACTGACTCCCTGCTCTGTTGCGTCACAGATGTCACAGAACGTACCCTTCGAGAGTGACTGGTGGGTGCAAAGCATGGTCTGCTCTGCTGACTTTCACATGTAACTAACTTTCATCGTCCTCAACAGAAAAACATACCGTCTGAGTTGAAACGGCGATCTGTGCATCTGCTTCGCAGGTCGGCCGTCGGAAGCTGCGATCCAGAGCTCTTCTAATTAGTCTGTGGTCCAGCTTCAGATTAAAGTAACTTGCTGAGATGTGCACCTGCCCACGGTTTCCATGCTCAGAATTATAGGTGGGGGTATAAAGGGTGGAGTTTCTGAAATGTTACTGTCCTCTTTTAATTTCATAAGCTATGTTTTCTGCGCCTCTTAGTTGGAGAACGCAGAAGGAATAGGTGAATGGGAAAGCAGCATGAACTTAAATCACACAGCATACAAGGTTTATAACCATTCCATTCTATTTCTAAGCCTTACAAGCAAATATGAAACACTAACCAGTTCACAAAATGTTTGCTTAGGAACTAGCCTTCCCCACAGAAGGCACACTGGTAATAAAGGCCGTAACACTGGCATTTTTAACACTCGCCAGTGATACATCGTTTTTCAGACTGAAAAGCTGTGGTATGCAGGCAGATTCAGTTCTGATGCGACAGGCATCCCATAATGGCTACGCTCTACAAAAACTCAAATTCTCCTAACACTAAGTTATCTGTTTTTATTCTCTAACCACATCTTTTAGTTTTATTTACCAAAGAAGATAGTATCTGGAAAGCTATTTAAAACTATAAATCTGTCAACAGTTTCTTTTACAGGGGTGACATGGGAAAAAGAAGGACAGCATTACGAGGGACAAAGGCTGTATTACGAGGGGCCCCTGACCTGCAGGCTCCCCACCAGAGGCAGCGCTGTCCGGATGCCCCAGCTCATGCTTACACAGGAAAAGAAATAGGAGTTACCAACGTCAAACCTAAACATGCCAGGAACGTAAAAATTGGAGGTTCCAACTTCTGTCTGAAACTGAGGCATAGACATGTCATTAAAAACGAGACTGCTACAATCAGATACGTGTGAGCTTGTGAGGGTGGCATTTTAGCACGCACTTCCATCACAGATGCCTGGCACACGGGCTCACAGTACAACAAAGCGGCTCGACCTCATCACACGGTGGGTTCTCAGGTTACTGTTGTCAGAAATAAGGATGGAATAAACCATGTGTTCAGTGGCATTTTAAGCTAGTGCAATAGTTTAAACTGCTCTGCAGTTTCCAAGGTGCCTCAGAGGTCACAGCAGGAGGAGAAGGGAAAGGTGTGTAGGTGGGACAGGCCCCAACCAAAGCAGACTCATCGTATCTCTTTATAATGATCTTCCCACATAAAGTGTTATTTGAGAGAGAGGAAAGGGTTGTGCCACTAAAATCCTTAGGAGCTTCTCATCTTTTAAAAAATGACAGAAAAGACTAACACTGAATTCTAAAATAAAGCTTTTACGGAGAACTAGCTCTGGATTGGAATAAAGATGCAGAAAGAACATATGCTCATTTTTTTGAGACAATATTTTGTTTTTACAGTTTCCAAGTGTAGTTGATGTAATCTTCACCTACTTGTCTTTCTTATTATTTATTCTCAATTGAAAAGCAAAGTCAGCCAAATAGTCTCAACCTGATAGGACTTTTTCTTGCCAGCTTACATAGAGAAGCTTGACAATGTTTTTTCTGGAACTTCTCTCCAATCACCCTGGGAATTTCCTTCATCACTATCCTGTGTAGAACTGCTATTTCCTGGAACTACGTTTTTTCCTTGCTTTTGGTGAAACACATCTACCAGTAGCTTCTTAAAAACAGGTGCGTGGGGATAAATTTGTTTGAGACCCTGAATGTCTGAAACGTATTTATTTCATGTTCACATTTGCTTTCAAAGTTTGGCTAGATATGGAACTCTAGGTTGGAAATCATTTCCCCTCAGAAACAGAAAAGCACAGCTCTCTTGTCTTACGGCTTCTACTCCTGCTGCTGGAATCTTGCGGTGATCCGAATTCTTTGCCCTTTGTATGTGATGGGTTGACATTAGACGCTTGACCCACCTTTCAATCTAGAAACTTATGTTCTTGGAAAGAAATTTGGATAGTATTCTCTCCTCTGATATCTCTGTCTGCTCTCTCTGAAACTCCTACTAGTCATGTGCCTCTATTTCTCCAAGTCTCATCTCCTTGTCATTGTGTTTCATTTTCTGGGAGACTTACTTAACTTTTCCCCAATTCTTTTATTGCATTTTTTTTTTTTTTAAAAATTTCTACCTGAACATTAAAGAATTTCAATTAAGGAACAATGGAATATTTTTTTGGTAGAGCCTCTGTGCTCGTTTCATGGTTGTACTATCTTTTTCTTTTCTCTCTTTTCATTGGCTCCCTTGTCTCGATTTTCCATTTGTTTGAGAGTGTCTTTCATATTAGTCTTTCTTCGAATACTGGTGATCCTTTGTTTCCCATTCATATTTAGGAATGAGGCACTAAAATTCCAACTGGCCACTCTGTCTGCATGGGTGACACTTGGCAGCTGGTGTAGTACAGTTTGAAATCAGGAAGCACAGTGCCTCCAGCTTTGTTCCTCTTTCTCAAGATTGCTTTGGCTATTGGGGACCTTTTGTGGTTCCATACAAATTTTAGGATTGTTTATTCTATTTCTGTGAAAAAATGCCATTGGAAATTTGATAAGAATTGCAATGAGTCTAGATTGTTTCGGGTAGTACAGATATTTTAATAATATTAATTCTTCCAATCCATGAGCATGAAATATATTTCCATTTATTTGTGTCTTCTTCAACTTCTTTCATCAACGTCTTATGGTTTTCAGTGTTCAGGTGTTTCACGTCCTTGGTTAAATTTGTTTCTAGGCATTTTATCCTCTTTAGTGCAATTATAAATGGGGTTGTTTTATTAATTTCTCTTTCTGGTAGTTTGTTTTTGGTGTATAAAATGCAACCGATTTTTGCACATTAATTTCGTACCTTTGAACTACACTGAATTCGTTTATTATTCTAATAGTTTTTTGGTGGAGTCTTTAGCGCTTTCTATATATAAAATCATGTCATCCGCAAATAGTGACAGTGTTATTTCTTCCTTTCCATTGTGAATGCCTTTTCTCTCTTTGTCCTGCCTACTGCTCTGGCTAGTGCTCTCAAAACGATGCTGAACAGAAGTGGCAAGAGAGGGCGTCCTGGCCTCGTTCTGATCGTTCGGCTGTTTGCTGCTGAGTATGATGGTAGCTGTGGCCCCTGGCTTTCCTCATAGGGAAAAGCAAGAAGAATCACTCCCTATCAGTGTTATGCTCTGAGCTCTTCTAATACAGGAGATTTCCAGAGCATGATTGTATTTTGCTGCTTTATACCCACCAGGATATATTCTATTGATATAATTCCAAACGAGATGCCAGCAAATTACTATCATTTCAAAATCCTCAATTTTCTTTTGAATAAGATTTAAAAAGCTGAATGTATAGCATACATGAAAAAAATTACTTGCTTTACATTTCTGTCTTACTATTCTACAATGTGGGCATAACTGTGTTTTCTGTGGACAGTTTCCCCTAGCCCTGGCTCTAATAGTTCAAAAGTAATAGGTAGTAATGCAATATATGAGTCACAAGTGGATATAAAACCTCAGAACTGCAAAGACAGAAAGGCTCTCAGAAATGATTTCATTCAATAAAAGCAAGGTGAAATACAAAGAGGTTAAGATTTGCCCAACGTCATAAAATGACTTAGCAGCAGAACTTATTAATCATTGCCAATGTGCGATGTGACCAGGTGCGTGAGTCAGAAAACACGTTCAAAACGCGAAGACTTATCTCTATAATGCACTTCTTCATGTAGAATGCCCCTCCCCTCATCTGTGACCTCCTAGTGCAGTCACCCTGTGTTTTAAAACATGGGCATATAGTACGGCCATTGTGGAGCATGTGATCTATGTATAAAGTGCCACATGTGCCCAAGTTAAAGCCACTCCCGTAGAGTAGGGAGTCCCAGTATCTGAGGAAAATGTTTTTCTATTCACGTGGGTGGAAACATCTGATTCAAATACACTAGCGTAATGTTCAAAATAAGAAAGCATGGTTTTCTTCATGGCTAACAGTTCTTTGAGGAAATAATTCTTCCTTGCCATTAAAAGTTATAAATAATCACAATTATAAAATGAGGATAACAGTAAGCTATTGAGCAAATATGTGATTTTTATCTACCAAGAGTTATAAACCAGAAATTGATTCCAAATTGATCTCTTTTTATAGAAAGAGTACATTTAATATCTTACTAAATATATTTTGAAAGAAGAAATTATTACTTCACTAAAATTAAAATTTTTTGCGCTATAAGACACAGTTTGGAGAGTGAAAAGATAAACCACAGATTGGGAGAAAAATCTTCAGAAAACACAAACCTGATAAAAGAGTGGTATCCAAAATACACAAAGAACTATTAAAATTCAGCAATAAGAAAACAACTCAATTAAAAAATGCTTAAAAATCTGAATGGACAACTCACCAAAGAAGATATACAGATAGCAAGTAAGCACATGAAAAGATGCTAAACATCACATGTCATCATGGAATTGCACATTAATCCTGAGATACCACCATATGCATATTACAATGGCTAAAATCTAAGACGCAGACATCAAATGCTGGCGAAGATATCAACACGACCTTTCTCTGAGTACTGATGGGAATACAAAACGGCAAAGCTATACTGGAAGACGGCTTGTTAGCTTCTTATGAGACTAAATATATTCTTACCATATGATCGAGCAACTGCACTCTATTCACCCAGGAAAATATTCCTGTAGGGTTCAAAAACAAGCTAGACTTGGCAGTAAGCTTCTGATGTGCTGTACACAGCAGGTACATAATATTAATTTCACAGTGGAAGTGTCTTTATTAAACTAGAATGAAGCCACAAATGAAACATCAGATCAGCTTCTGTGTGCTGATGTATAACAAGAAAGTTCATCTTGAATTGACAACTTTCAGATTCATTTCCCCCCTAATCTCCAGTTGTGACACACTTACGACATAGGGGAAAAAAGAAATGCTTGGGACTACTATTTTTTTACACATAAGAGTATTTGTTTGACCTTTTAGATTTTTAAGAATTCTGGCAAGAAGTTAATGCTAGGCAAACTGAAAACGATTCTTACTTCTTAAATATAAAACCACTCCTTACAGATTCTTTTGAAGTGAATAAAAATATGCCAAGGGGCTACTTTTGCTACTATTGAAAGAATGTCTTGTCCAAATGCCAAAAACAGTTTAAGTGGTTTTTAAAAAAAAGTCCTAAGAAAAGGGAAAATAACTAATTTATGATTTGGAACTTCCACAATAAGTCGCATGTGCACTTTACCTGGTGGGTTTTTGCTCCTAAATAAATAGGAAAATTTTCCTCCAAATATAAAAGCAAACCCCATTTTCCAGATTTTAATAGCAAAAAGAGAGCTAGATATTAATAAACAATATCAGAAATAATATTTTGAGGTTAAAAACATAAACAAAACAAAAAAAGAGAGTCATGCAAATCTTCACCTTCTACTTTTCTTTCTGGCCTAAGGCAAGGTTAGATTCTGTTTTTAAATTTCCAAACCTTAGTGGAGGTTATATTTAAGAACAATTTAACAACTTCATTGCAACTCTAAAACCATCTTACAGACTCTGAGCAATGTTTTAGCAGAATGACACCTTTGAGAACTCAGAATTACTGTCATTTGGCAACGAAGAATGAGACCATCCTTATGTCACCATCGAACACCAATGACAAACATGCAGTGCTTTGGACTTCAATGTTAGATTTCTGAGCCTTACCTAAATATTTGGGTTCAATTCTAACCTAAGTGAAAGGGCACAGTAATGACGTAGGCTTATTTCCTAACTGATCATTCTAGAAGAAACAGAACTCAGTTTTCTAAAGTTACTAGGTTCACTTTTTTCTTCTTAATTATAATAAAATTTAGGTTAAAAAAATATTTAAGTTGCACACAATGAACTAGGAATTACCTTAACAAATATGCTAAAATAGGGATATTATGTAGACAGTTTACAAAGAAACAACTTTATACACTTGAAAGTAAAAAACAGTATATATCTTTAACAAGGGCAAAATAAAAATACAGATTACAGATGTTTATAAATATAAACCAGCTGAAAAAATGCTGCATGTAACTACCTATAAAATATAGTTTGAATTTCAAGAACACACCATTAAAATGAAAAACATGACATACACATAAAACACATTATGAGTATTCATAAAATCTAAGGCAACAAAATATGGAAAAATTATAGATTGTTTTATACTAGAGATCAGTTAAATAAAATTTGTTGAATATAAAAAATGTAACAAAAATGATTTGTTGGGTACTTGCTATGTCTTACTAGGATAAGCACCTTTCATCATCTAATTTGGACAACAGGTCTGTGATGTAAAGACCTCTCTTACTCTAATTTACATATAAGGAAACTGGTCACAAGCTAGGAACTGGGAAGACTTGGCATCTGGATTTAGATCTTTCTCATTCCATATTCCATAACCCATTTGCTTAACTATAATGCAGTTTCACATCTACACAATGTTTTTTAAAGAAAGCAGCTTTCACATACGTATAGTGCCATACTTTTCACACACAGATCACCTCAAATAACCAAACAAAAATATCCAACCCTACCAGAATCTACACTATGGAATTAACAGAACGCTTTACACATCTTTTTTAAATCATAAGCTTCTCTCAAGTTGGTAGAACCCTCACATTTTATCACTCTTTTGAAGATAAAGAAGCACAGATTAAATGTGTTTGCAACAATTCCAGAGAGCCATCAGGAGTCAACTGAAAGACTGAGACTTTGGAAGAGGAGGAACAAGGTGGAAGTTAAAATGGTCAGCTAGCATTACTACTGGACTGAGTAGTTCTCCAGACACAGACTTAGCCTGGACACCAGGCATAGGGACCAGCTTAGCAGGTAGGTCTTGACTAACTTGTTGCCTTGATATACTGCTTCCCCAGAAAGGGGCTGCAGGATTTGATTATAAATGCTGTATTAGGTTTGTTGCCAGCCAGCCTCTAGTCAACATCCCTTTCCTTTCTGACTAATGCTTCCTGTCATCTGACAACAGTTTTAAATACCTGGCAAGGAGTCAGTACTACAGGTACGGCGGCACAGCGTGTTCTGGAAGTTGCTTGACTTTGCTGTAAACATCCTAAGATAGCCTTCAGGTAAGCTGAATGAAGTTTCTTTTATTGCCAATTTCACAGAAATTGGCTGAAGTTTGGAAACAGAGAATGTTTACATCTCCACAAACTGGAAATTTTAAAAACTGTAACTTAAAATGAACAACATCATAACTTTGAAACTTTTACTTATTCTCCTAACAAACAGTTTAGGGAAAAAGCAGGCTGTTGCATATTTCCACTTTATAACACTTTTTATCCTGATGCTCCAGAGTCATATTGGACTTGAGTACATGTTCTGTTGAAAAGCAGAAAAATCAAAGGTCTCAGGGAAAAAAAAAAAATCACTGGGCTTGGGAATCTCTGAACATTCAGTGGAAAATTGTAAAAGTTTGCCAAGGTGAATTTTATTAAAATCTGAACTCTGTGCACTGTCAGTGTCTTTGATTCCCATTCCTCATGTCACGATTAGGATCTCTGGGCCACAGACAAGTATTTACAGACACTGACCAAGATCCCAAGATCCCAGGTTTTTTAGAAGCATTATAAGGAAAACATAACCCTACGTCTGGAGGTCCAAGCCCTAAGGGACAATTAATTTAATCTATGACCGGTATATAACCACACAGTGTTTTAGCACTAGAAAGGGTCATAGAGATCATATAACTATTCCTTATTAAACTATGAGCACTGAGCTCTAGAGATAACTGATTTGGCCAAACTAACACTGTAGTAAGTGGTCCAGGTGGGACTACGGTCTAGGTTTTCGCTTTTACCAAACGTCTTAGTATGTAGATTGCAAAGCAGTGGAGAAGGGGAAGGGTGGAGGGCTGGCTTAAAAGGTAGTCTAAATATCTGCTTTTAATATATTCTGATTTTTGCTCTGAAGGATTTATCATGATTCATTTATAACAGGGCAGCCATATTGCAGCCACTGAACAGAGCTGAAGCGATAACGTATTCACTCTCAGAGCTTATATTCAAAGCTACAAGTGCTACTATAATATGGCTCAGAGGACATAATCCATCTGACTTCCTGTATTTGGGCATTCATAACAGGGGCCGCACCTCATGGTAGGTTTAATATGCTAACGTTGCACAAAAGACATCTTTAAAATTCCAATTTATCCCATTCACAGAACATTTTTGTCCAAAGGCTCAGGAGGCAATTTTTTTTCCCCAACATTTATCTAATTTTAAGTGTGTTTTTTCCAGGACCCATCAGCTCCAAATCAAGTAGTTGTTTCAATCTACTTGTGGAAGGCACAGCTCACACTGGCCCATGTGGGGATCGAACCGGCAACCCTGGTGTTACAAGCATAGCACTCTAACCAACTGAGCCAACTAGCCACCCCATCCGGAAGCAAATCACAGAAAGTAGTTTATCAGCTTGGGATCAAAATTTAAATTTGTTTATTCAATGAATACATACCAAGTTTGTGTGAGATGCTGTGCTAGGTACTGTGAGGGGCATTAAAAAGCGGGTAAGCCAAAAAGGAGACAGCCTGTCATGACGGGAAGGTTGTGCATTACAAAAGGGTGCCCAGCTGAGCGGCCGAATAAGGACTTCACCGAAACAAGGACATTCATGGAAGCTTATACTTGACAAGCTGTCTGCCCGGGATGGAAGCTGTCACCAAGTAGGGTGAAGAAGCACATTGTCATAATTCACAGAAAGGTGCTCGGTAGGCTAGCTAGTGGTGGCTTTGGACACAAATGCCAGCCACCTTCCAATAACACAAATCTGACCACAACATTTCTTATTAAAGTTTTAGTGGTTCTCCATTGCTTAAAGGACAAAATCAAGGTCAGATGATACCCAAGGCCCTTCACATTGTCTGACCTACTTTTCCCGCTTCATCATCGAGTACTTCCACACCCAGACCCTTTTCCCGTCACATTTCAAACTTGAACTGAATCCAGAACACGCCATATTCTTTTATGCCTTTCTACCTGCCAAGAACGCTCCCTTCCCAGCCCTGCCCGACTTGGGGAACTCCTACTCACCCACGACACTCACATCCGCTCTCCCCTTCTAGCTGTGAACCATCCCCCCTCCTTCCATCCCAGCCAGTGTGAGTTACGTCCTCTTTCTCCTCCAGTATCCTGCTCATCACCAGCAAAACCTCTTTCTCCTCCAGTATCCTGCTCATCAGGCAGCAAAACCACAGTACATAGAACTGGTTGTTTTTTATATCTTTCCCTCTAAACTGTAGGTCTCATTCACAACACCTGGGAAATACAGGAAACGAATGTAGAAAAACACAGTTCCTAACCTCAAGTAGCTTATACTTTTTTAGGAAGACACCAACAAAGTCACCAAATGTGGGCCAAGCACACAGGAAAGTAGTCAAGATGTTTCTTATCTGCTGTCTAGTTTGCTGAGTCAGTGTCCACAGGAGCAGGCAAACCTTTATCAAAGATTCAGGGACGTCAGTGGCAACAAAGAACCAGTTTCAGAGATTCTTCTGTTGACTCAGAGGCACAAAGAGACCATGAGGGGTTGACAGAGCTAGTTTTGTCACCTATTGGCTGGAAGACGTCAGACACATTAATAGTTTTTGCTTGGCTCTGGTTCTCTTCTACGGCACTGCTCCATGTGAAGGTGCTCAGACAATGCCCACAGATGTTTAAAACCAGAAAATGCCATTCCGGGGAATGTTAAAACTGACATTCATTTTTTGTTGGTAAAATAACTTGGAATCAACACATAAACCTACCATTCATCCAGTATTAACACCCACTGACAGAGTGTGAGATGTTGGTTGCTTTACTGGACTCCAAGAAGTACAAAACCTGATTCCTGCCGCAGGGAATCTAGTTTGTTTGGGGACGACGAGGTGGATGCTCATATTAAAATAACTGCAAAGAAAAATACGCTAAACAAGGCATCAGTGTAAAGGAGTACAAAGGAGAAACCCTTTCCAAGTGGGGTGGTCGTGATGGTTTTGTAAAGGAGAAGCAGGACTTCAGTAGACTGCGTAAGCAGAGACTAGAAATCCTGAGGTACACATATAGAACTTTAGGGTCAATGCACACGAAACAGTGGCGTGAGAACAAAGATCTCCAGTCAGAACGGCACACTTGGTGTGCCAGCGTGTTTCACAGGACACTCTGACTGGGGACACACAGGGGCCGGGAGACCACAGGAGGTGGCAGCGTCCTGGGGCCTCGGCTTCCCTAGGGGACAGGAACACGTATGCTGGCTGCTCCCTCTCTAACAACACTCATCAGATGGGTTGTGGCCCGGCCTCAAGGTGTCCTGTCCCCCTGCAGGGCCTTCAGTCCTATCTCAGATGTGTTGTTAGGCTGGTCAGATAGTTAAACTGGATCAGAGTCTAATATGTACATTGCGCCTGATTTTCAGTTTGGGGAGAACTGTCTTAAGAGACTCATGCAGGAAGAGCAAAGGCCTCCTAAGGGGGCCTTGCTCCTCCTGTTTTCACTACGTGGGAGAAAAAAGGACGTCAGAAGAAATGTGAAGGCTCTCCTTTGGCCGCGACAGTTCAAGTGCGGAGCACAGAGCCCTACCCGAGTGAACGACGCACCCTGGAAGGGGACTCGTTAGTGTCAAGCTGGCACGCAGACCCTGAGCTATTACTAGACCCAGTAGGACACAGACCACAAAACAGAATTCGGGGCACGACACATCATTTGAGTAAAATAGGGATAAACAGACTAAATTTACATGAAGTTAAAAGTTTTTTGAAAACTTAAGTGTGAAATGTATTGAACTCAAATTGCTTTTAAAAAGACTGTCTAGAGCTAGGGTCACATAAGATTACGGTAAAAAATCACCACGCGAAGCAGATTTTTTACGTTATTATTTTGAAGGACAGGGTTACGAGGCAAACACAGCTGTCATTTAGCTTTCAGGTAAATCACCTGGCGGTTGAGGCAACGCGTTAACAAACAGGACCGTCGGTGGCCGCAGCGCAGCCCTTGGGAGCAAAGGGAACAGAGCTGACGGCGGACGAGACATGGGCAGTGACCACTAGGAGGCGCTCTTTGCGCCTCAGGCGCTGTGTCTTGGCGCTTTGACACTTATCTCGTTTAAACTTCAACACATTTCCGTCACACAGGTATTTGATAGATGAGGAAAATAAGGTTTCAAAGAAGTTAAAAAACTTGCCTGAAACACTCTGAAAGAAAGGAGCTACGATTCTGTTAACGTCTACTCAACTGCAACATTAAAATTCTTTTTTTCCCCACTACTTTACTGCCTCTCTTGGAAGTTGAATCCTCCAATCTTGATACATGGAATAAATGCTATATTCTTTATAAAATCTATAGGTGACACTTGGCCCTTAGCTACAGTCTCACTTTCACTCGATGAGATAATCACTAAAGGAGGATAATATTCAAATGCAAATAAACATTCAACCCTGATTTTATAGATGTAAGTTGTTGGCGGTGTCAGCAAATCCTACAGAGAGGAACTCATGTCTCTTACTCATCACCCTGTCCCCAAGCACAGGGCCCACTGGGGATGGACCCAGCTACGGCTTTCATGTGCATTTATTTGTGATTGTGGGTTTCCTGTCAGTGGGTAAAAGTTTTCCTTAAAGTAGGATAATTTGATAAAAGACAAATGAAAAAAACGAAGTGGAATCTGCTACAAATAACTTAAAAAACAAAAATCAAAGTGAAAGAAAACAATAGCTACAACCAAAAAAGACTTATTATTTCCTCCTGAACTGAATTCCCATCTGCTTTTAAATGGCAACATGTTTTTCCATTAACGGGGAGCTACAGCCAAGAAGCCAGAGACAAAGAGGTTCTGGCCACTGGGGAGTGGCAGGCTGGGAAGCTGAAGGATGCTGCCTGCCAGCCTCCAAGGGGGCTCCCCAGTGACCCAAACTCCCTCCAACTGGCGACAAAGTTCCTCTTGGGACTTTCCTGAGGATTACAGAAATGCTTCAATTCTTTGGCCACCCTCTCCAGGGAGAGACAATGGGGTAACCCAGAAGGTGTAGGAAGTTATTTCAAACACTGGGTCTGTGTAAGCTTTTATGCAACAAGGTGGAGTGAGCAAAAGAAAGCACCAAGTGGAATGAAAATATTTTTTTTTTAAAAAGCCTCCATTACAGTCACTAAAAGTACCACCAGTGTCATCTCCATTCGAATCATCCTCTACAACATTTTAATTAAAACATGAAAATCACTCATTACAGTTAAAACAAGGATTTTATGATTGTGAAAAACAGACTGTCAACAATTTCCTCCTCTCTGGTTCACCTGGCCAAATTCTTACTCATACAGCTAACAGTGTACAATTACATAAAATACCTTTATGTAACTTTGATTATACTACTCTCCTATAAAGACAATTAATTCATCTGTTTTCATTTTATACCCAAAGTGGCCAACTCTGAAAGAGTGGCTGTGGCTGTGCCCGTGGCTGGGTGTACTGCTACGAAGTTAGAGGGCTCCGCTCTTGACAAGTGAGAATGGAGATCTACTTTTCCTAAATATAACCTTAAAAATCTTTTTTTCCTTTTCCCCCCCTCAGTTTATTAAGTGTTTCTTAAATATGTACTATGTCATAGCTTCATAATTTTGAAAATCTTTTTTCTTTTTTTCCCCAGTTTAGTTACGTGTTAAATATGTACCATGTAGTAGGTCCTCTGCTGAAGGACATGGCCTTAGCTGGGGAGGAAATAAATCAGTTACAGCCATGGTAAAGCATCGAGTCTGTAGGAGTCAGGACTGAAGTCCAGCTTTGAATTTGTTTTACTATTAAGAAAAATCAAAATGAACTTTGGCTCTCAATATCGTAGCACCATTTTCACTCTGATGGAGTGGAAGAAAAAGAAGAGATCTTATATTTAATCTGAAGCTAAATTTTATGTCTTATATTTCCTATTTATTAACTTTAAGACTTAAAAAAAATGATAGTAGTTCTCAAACAATATGGCATCTGTGTGAACTACCTAAATAGTCACACGCACACCATCCCCTTCCAAAAAAAACACACCCCCAAAATGTGATACTAGCCTGTACTGTCTAAACTGTAAACCCCAGAATTACTACGATACAGCTCCAGAACACAATTTCTATAAAGCTGTAATAATATACTGATGATAATTAGGACCACAGTGGGATACCCTCCCCGACCCAACATTATGGGACACAAAAATGTAATTCGACGAGGAAGAGCACTTCTTGTTACTCTTCCTGTGACTACTTTTAGAAGACCTGATATAAATATTAAGCAGAAATCAATGTGCTTATATTTTAGACTATATAAGGCATGCACTACCTAAGAACTAGCAAGCTGGTACAATGATTCCTGGCACCATGGGAGTTTTTTCCTTTCAGCCAGACAGAACCTCACTGCTTTGATTTTTGTTTAGCTCTTCTATGTTACTACCATAAATTACTTCAAAGTGAGAAAAGCACATTGATGCCTTCTAACTGCTCTTCCACTTCACTCAGCTCAAGTGAGAGATTTATGGCTTCTTCTCCTTGCCGTTTCCTCTAAACTGACATATCTATATACATGATGCCAGCGCCTGGTCTCACATCAAAAACTGAATCTCACTGCTGAATCTAGAATAGCTGGAGCAGTCAGTCAGCAGCAGCTATTTGCTTCTTTTAACTTTGGGATGGTTATGCCCAGAGATGCTCACAGGACGATTGTTTCAGACAGGACTTAAAAGTCAACGCACTCCAACTGCCTCTCCAGCTACTTACTACATGGCACGCGAACCCCTCCCGCCCCCGCCCCCTCCAGTGGAACTGAAAAACCTAAAGGGGGAAAATCAAATATACAGAGTTCATACTTGAGACAAAACAGTGAAATCTGGAATTTATTTTGGTTGTTGTCATTAGCAATGACTTTGTGATACACCAAGTCCAACTCCACACATGAACTTACCCACAGGACTCTCTGAGCACTACCACTGATGTAATATGTGTTCATCTCTGGTTTTTACAGAAGACAGATAAAAACCAACAGCAAGCTAAATAGAATATGCAGTCCCCATCTGCTGGGTAATTCAAAATGAAAAGAATCTTAGGTTCTTACTTAAAAAATATTAATTTCCCAGTACAAATCCCTATCAGTGGTATTCAGGAGATATTGTTGTGTTGAGAATACAGTTTATCCTTTTCTAAAGAAATGCATGTAGAAAGATGCACAATTATCTTACTGGAATTTTATTTTGTAAATAAAAACAGCCTAAGAGTTGCTACGGACAGAAAAAATATATACCTGCCATACTTACAACTTTCATATTTTCACAGAGGTCTTGCTGTTCTTACTGAGAGTATATTTTCACAGTTAAAGGCAGACTGTCTGTTGCTTTTATAGATTTTATGAGAGAATCTTTGTTAATACACAAGTAGACGGAGATAATTTCCCAAAATGACAAAAGGTGATAGTATTACACTCTCTTTGCCAAGCCTTTTGCAGTTCACAGTGCTTGCATGATGTCTTAATTTACTTTTATGATCTTTATGAGAAAACAGGAGGAACGGCTGTATATCATTCCCATTTGGTAGGTCAAGAAATCAGAAGTTCAGACAGGCGCACGTGGCTGGAAGCTACTGTATCAAGAAGCCCCAAAGTAGACCCCTGCTTGTTGCTGGTCCACTGTTCCCGCCACTATTTTTGCGACTCCTCTACAGACTACATGTTGAGAAATGTAAAACAGTGGCGATATCACAGAGGCCAGGTAACATGCAATTTAATTTAGTGATGACCTGTCATGTAGTGCGTTTCCGCTTTTAAGATTCCTTAATATACAGGTATTTCAAACAGTTGGCATCAAACATCTTTTTGCTCATGACCCCAAGCCGCCACTTTCCTCCCACCCAGATGTTCTGAGAAGAACCTTCTTACCTCTGCTCCTGAGTAGGTATCCGTTTGGAGGACAAGTTCATCCATGTCTACATCCTCACTGATTGGCATAGAGTGAAACTGCAGGTTAAATATTTCCCTTCTTGTTGCTGCATCTGGTAAAGGCACATAGATGATTCTATCGATTCTTCCAGGCCGCATCAGAGCCTGGAAAGAAGATGGGGTGATGCTGGTTAAGCAGGCTCAGAACTGACACTGCATGTGACTGGTGCCCAAGGAAAGGGGATGTCCAGGACCTCCTGACTCACCACTATTACCCGTGATTAGTAAATAAAATACATACTAGACACTCTGCAATCTACTGCAAAGATTCAAACCAATAAACAATGTTCAGAGTCTTTTGAAAGTAGAAAAGCAGCATTTCTGAGAGGCTTTTTGCTCCTCAGCAACGGTCAGATAAGTTAAATTATTCTCTTTCAGGGGAATGCAAATATGACTTGCATTCATTATAGCAACAGATTTTTTGTAACTTCCTGCAGTAACACTTAAAGTGTGGGTTAAGCTGTTTCAGAGAGCCCTCAAATAGCACAGCTCTGATACAAGAATACCTCTAGCACTGAATGTACTCAAATAAACTTCTCACATTTTATTGGTGGCTACTGCCTAAATTGTCTTCTAAATGAATTCATCTATTTAGAAACATTTAGTGAGCATTCATTATATACCAGACACTGTTCTTGGTACTAGGAAATAGCACGAATAAGATAGACACGTGCAAAATTGCGGTGATGGTTACACACGTCTGTGAATATACTAACAACCACTGAATTGTATATTTTAAATGAGTGAATTTTATGGTTTGTGAAGCATATCTCAATGAAGCTATTAAAACAGATACAGATAAAAAATGTGTGTGTGTGTGTGTGTGTGTGGCTGCTAAAGGGATGGATAGCTTTTGGTTGGGGTAGGAGAGAGAGCTTCTCTAAGGAGGTAACTGATACAGATTCCCAAAGGAGTCAGCCATACAAAGATCTAGGGGAAGAACATTCAAGGTAAAGGGAATGTCAAGTGCAAAGGCAAGAATGACTGGTATGTTCCAGAGGAAAAAAAAAAGCCCAGTGTGGTAGACACCGTGAGTAAAGGAAAAGGGGCAGGAAATGAGGTCAGAGAGATAGTCATAGGCAGGTCATAATTGAAAGACTGAAGATTCTGGATTGTATTCTACTTGTAAGGAGAAGCTACTGAAAGGTTTTAAGTAGGTCAGTGAAATGGAAAGATTTACCTTAAAAGTTCACTCTTGTGGGACAATATCAAAAGGTCTAACATATGTGCAATCAGAGTCCCAGAAGGAAAGAGAGAGACAGAAAAAAATATCTTAAGAAAAAGAGCTAAAACTTCCCCTAAATTGGCAAACAAACATAAATTTCCATAATCAAGCAGCTCAATGACTCTCAAACAAAATACAAAGAAAACCACACCTGGACACATCATAATCAAAGTGCTGAAAAACCAAAGAAAATCTTGAAAGCTGCCAGACTGAATACAGGGAACAATGGTTTCAATCAATAATGACTCTCCATCAAAGCAATGGAGGGCAAAGCCAGTAGGACAACATCTTCAAAGTGCTGAAAGAAGAAAAACATCACCCTAGAATTTTATTCCCAGTGAAAATATCCTTCAGTAATGAAAAAAAAATAATAATAAATTTAAGTCATTTTCAGATAAAATAAAACCAAGAAAATTTGTTTCCAGCAGACCTGCACTACAGAAAATGCTAAAGGAAGTTCTTCAGGTTGAAGGGAAATGACATAAATTGGAAAATTGAATCTTTAGGAACAAATAAAGAGCACTATAAGTGAAACACCTCCCAAAATGTAGACTATTTCCACCTCCAAAACATTACTCTCATTGCTGGCATAATCACAACTGGCATTTCTTGAAGATTTAAGAGATACTCCCTCATAAATAATGAATACATTTCTACATGTGCACTTTTCAAGGTGAAGTATCCAGACAGAAGATGTGACAGAAGTAAAGACAGGAACTCAGGCATGAACACCTAATTAAAAACAAAAGCAAAAAAACCCCAACCAACCAACCAACCAACCAACCAACCAACCAACCAACCAACCAACCAAAGAAAACACAGGGCCCTGAAAATATAGTTGGAACCATACATACATAAAACACTACAGAAAATGCAAACATCAAAACCTCATATGGTTGCTTTGTGGGGACCAGTTCTTAGGGAACCGGCACAAAAACTGAAGACATTCTGTCAGCAATAAACTGTCCTCTCTCTCTGACCTAAGAGTCTCATGTCTTTTGCCAGCAGCCTCCATGAACAGAGGCCGACTAGCTGATGAGCTTTCAAACAGGGTAAACTTACCAATACCACCATATCTCATACCAGTGCTTCATAAAATACGGCAGCAAATGTGAACAGATATAATGAAAAAAGGGTTTTCTTGTTAAATAAGTTTGGGAAATACTGGGTAGAAACAAAATAAATAAGTTTCCATGTGCAGGGATTTTTGGAGCCTATACTAACGGATATCAAAAACCTCCAAGCGAGGGCTGTAGTAGTATAAAGAAATTATACTCTAAATTCCCAAATTCCAATCATAGAACATCTCAAAAGCTAATATTCCACTTTCGCTTTGGAAAATGCTGTTACATACTTTTTGCACATGTCGCAATACCTAGAACACGGTGAGTGGCTACCAGAAAGCTCTTAATTCCCAAGTTATGGACAAATAATCAAGCAAAAAGTGATGAACAATTACGTAGTAAATATATTTCCTTTGTTCAGAAGTAAATGCTTTAATGATTTGCAGGCTATTGCCTACCTAACATTAATTCATTAGAAATGATGCATAATTAGCTTCTTTGAAATGTACTTTATCATAGAATTCAAAACTGTGCATTTAAACCATGGGGATCACTTCCTCTCCCACCTAAAACAAATACAGGATTCAGGAAATTAGGAAGATTCCAATAAATATATATTTTCAAATTGTTAAACATATCATATAAGACAAATAACATTAATATTTATATAGCTCTTAGTATCTATAAAGCACTGTTCATGTACTGTATTTCACTTAACTATTCCTTCAAATCCCAGGAAGTAGATATTGTCATACTCTTATTAAGAAAATGAGGCCTAAGATCACACAATAAATGGCAGAAACTAGGCTGAAATCAGGTCTCTGATTTTTTTTTTTTTTTAAAGATTTTATTGGGGAACAGTGTGTACTTCCAGGACTTTTTTCCAAGTCAAGTTGTTGTCCTTTCAATTTTAGTTGTGGAGGGTGCCATTCAGCTTCAAGTTGCTGTCCTTTCAGTCTTAGTTGTGGGGGGCGCAGCTCAGCGTCAGGTCCAGTTGCCGTTTTTCTAGTTGCAGGGGGCACAGCCCACCATCCCTTGCGGGAGTCTAACCGGCAACCTTGTGGTTGAGAGCCCGCGCTCCAACCAACTGAGCCATCCGGGAGCTCAGCGGCAGCTCAGCTCAAGGTGCCGTGTTCAATCTTAGTTGCAGGGGGCGGAGCCCACCATCCCTTGCGGGACTCGAGGAATTGAACTGGCAACCTTGTGGTTGAGAGCCTGTGCTCCAACCGAGCCATCCGGGAGGCAGCTCAGCTCAAGGTGCCCTGTTCAACCTTAGTTGCAGGGGGCAGAGCCCACCATCCCTTGTGGGACTTGAGGGATTGAACTGGCAACCTTGTGGTTCAGAGCCCACTGGCCCATGTGGGAATCGAACCGGCAGCCTTCAGAGTTAGGAGCACGGAGCTCTAACTGCCTGAGACATCGGGCTGGCCAGGTCTCTGATTTTTGAATCAGTTCTTTTTGACTTTACTATCCTGTCAGTACAATATGACACTCAGTATCAATGGACAAATGAAAAAAATTATTGTTCTGAAATATGACACAGATAACAAAATAAATGTAAACAAGTCTTTCATCAAAAATTATTATACACCTACTGTGTGCTAGACCCTGTTTTAGTTGTTGGGGATATAGCTGTGAATAGCTTGGTTTATCTCTTTGTTTTTTAAGTTGGAGTTATTCTTTTCACCCTTTTGGGGAAAGTCCAATTCCACACTATTTTAAACTTTCCTTCCTAACAGCAGCAAGAACTCACAGCAAGGCCATACCTAAGGCACTGGCACACACTAGCATGCATCTGTGCTCCCCCCAAGAGTAGCTGTGCCCGGGCGGCGAAGGCCGAGTACTTGAGTGATTAGAACGTCGTCTGGGCCAACAGCCAGCTAGGCCCTTTCTGGCCTGATCTTGTCAGTGAAAGTGAGCTTAAAAAACAAGGAAAGAGCTTTCCTTCCTGGAGAATCCTGAATGAGTTAACACCCTTCCTAGAATTTCTTTAAAAATACTGTTCTAAGATAACAGGGTGGAAGAATATATTCTGAATGATGGCATGTTCTGTTATTTTAAAACCGCCATAAGGCAGTTCTCAATGAAAAAACAAGCCAAGGTTTCCTCACAGTCTGAACCCTACCCCCAAGATCACAGATACTGTAGCCTCTACATTAAAACTCTATTTTTAAAAAAATCATAGGGCACACTTCCTTTCCAAGAGAACTTATTTAAGACCTTGGCAAGTGTCTACACCTCTACCAGCCTCAGTTTCCTTATGTGTGAAAATGAAGGTGGTTCTTTAATCGGAAAGGCCGACCCTGTTTCCCCGAAAATAAGACCAGGCCAGACAATCAGCTCTAATGTGTCTTTTGGAGCAAAAATTAATATAAGACCTGGTCTTATTTTACTATAATACATATAAGACCGGGTCTTACATAACATAACATGGCATGACATGACATGACATGACATGACATGATGACATGACAAGACAAGACTAATTTTTGCTCCAAAAGATGCATTAGAGCTGATTGTCTGGCTAGGTCTTATTTTCGGGGAAACACAGTATGTGTTTTGAGGACTTGCCTCAAAACACAGATGAGAAAACCTCCCCACACAATTTTGTAATTCATTCCATGGAGCTCCCCTGCCATCTGCTTGTGCACCCCAAACAGAATTATGGCATTAGGTGATCTTCTAAATGCGCCTTCCCGCTTCAGTTCTAGGACTCCATCACAGTATCTTACACCTAACGAAATGCCCCCAGCTTACAATACATGGTAATTACTGAAAATGTGTTTACTATTGTAGTGATTACACTAATTAATTAAACTAATACTATTAGCTTTTCTTCTTCTGACCTTTACAAAAATGACTCAAAAGCATTCCTGGTATTTCACATTAAGGATTCTTATTGATCAAACCTTATACAGCAGTTACCGGGCTGCCTTCTTTTTTTTAAAGATTCTGAATTCAACACTTGTAATTTCATATTCTATCAATGTTCAAATCTAATTTAATTAGCATAGAAATACTTGTTCAGACCAAAGTATTAAAATAGACACTCTGAAAAATCAGATTGCACGGCTGCCATTCATTTAAAACGATCAACAAGGGTGTGTGTGAGGGTAGGGAGTGCCTTCCTCTGGAAAAGAAAAGCAGCACTGAGCTTTCATATTTCACTCTAATAAAAACATATCAACATAACATGATTCATGGAGAAACAGTTCCAGAAACTGGGGAGAGAGGTGGATCCTTGGGAACAGCTCTGATTTATTTCAAAGGAACCTTGAACTTATTCTAGGCATCTCTCTCCTCTAAATTCAACTGATTAACAGGTGTGGTTAATGGTGCCTCTTATCTCTCTCTTGACACTTGCATTTCTACTCCATTTTCTTTATTATATATCTGTTTCTTTACCGTCTGACTTTCCCAACAGATTGGAGACTGTATATAATGGTAGGCATATATCGTTTTATTCAATGCTGTCAAGCCGGCAATGGCACACACGAGGCACTCAATAAATGTTTACTCAGGGAAGTCAGGCCAACACAGTCTCTTCCCTAGAATATCACACCTGCCGTGCTAGCTGTTTCTCTGCCTGCAGTTTCACCCCTTCCTCCTTCTCCCTCTCTGTGTCTACATCACTACTACAGTGATCATTCTAACTGGAAATGCTGTGACTTCCTACTTTCTAACCACTTAATGGCAGCTCGAGGGGAAAAGTCAAACTCAAGCATAGTATTTCAGGCCTCCATGAGTTTGGTACAATTCTCCTATCTCCATGATTTGGGTGCAATTTTCCTATCTCCATGATTTGGGTGTAACTCTCCTACATCCATGATTTGGGTGCAACTTCCCTACCTCCATGATTTGGGTGTAACTCCTACCTCATCTGCAGCTACTTTCCCTCTCGCACACTATGCTCCAAGTGCACCTAAGCACTCAGTTAGCCAAACTCACCAGGCTGCCTTCCGCCTCCTTGACCCCACACATATGAGGTGTGATCAAACAATATGGTGAATGTATACATAAAAAATAAAAAAATTTAAGACACATTGCCATTAACCCCCCTCAAAATACTCCTCCCCGCTTCAAATACACTTATCCTATGGTTCTTGCCACTTTCTGAAGCAGTTCTGGAAGTCCTCTTTCATGAGTGTCTTTACTTCATCCTCCATCATGACAATGCTTCATGTCACACATCGCTTCTGGTATGGCAATTTCTGTCAAATAAAAACATTACAGTGTCTCCTCATCCACCTTATTCACCAGATCTGGCACCGTGTGACTTCTGGCTGTTTCCCAAAGTCAAAATGATTCAGGACATTGAGGCAGCCACGACAGCAAAACTACAGACACTCACAAAAGAGGACTTCCAAAACTGCTTCAGAAAGTGGCAAGAACGATGGGATAAGTGTGTTTGAAGCAAGGGGGTGTACTTTAATGGGGATTAATGGCAATGTGTCTTTTACTGTAATAATTTTTTTAATTTAAACATTCCCTGTAATTTTTGATCACACCTTGTACTTCTTTCTGCTTAGAATGACATTTTATCTTCTTAGCTATCAGGTAAGCTCCACATCCTCAAGTCTCAGCTTAAAAGTCTTCTCTCTTATATAACCTTCTATGACTCTTCCAATTATCTAACTTGCAATCTGGTACACAGGTTAAAAACGAGAGCAAAAGAACCTGCCTAAAGGGTTAAAATTTAACTGGGTTAAAATTCTACCTTCACCATGTATTAGCTGTGCTTCTGGACAAATCATTTAAACCTCTTGGTACTTTAAAACCCTAACGGTCATAGCATTTACTCAGAGGATGACTTGAATGCTAGCATCTCTATAGAGTGCTTAGCACAGTGCTTGGCACGTGGCACACATGCTTCACGTTACACGCTATTATCATGATTACTGTTCCTGTATATTTATCCCCAGAATGTCACTGGTCTCCTTGAGTGGAGGGAATGTTAGTTATCTTTGGATCCTAATACCTGGTTCGTGGTAGACGTTATGTTCCTTGAATGAATGAAAGAATGAACGTTCCAAAACCATGAGGTTAGAATAATGGTAGGAAGTTGGGTTAAAATAACAGATTCTTGATTTGATTTATACTTCTAAATCTCAATGTTTAAAAAGGATTGCTATTTAATAACTCTCTACTTGCCTCTTCCTCTCCCTGCTTCTTTTCATAGCCTCTGAAATGCTCAATTTATAGTCCTTTCATAAGAAAAAGGAGAACTTATAGAAACATGCTTGACCTCTTCAACACAAATCTGATAGAGGGATCACTAAAAGAAAGGAGCCCTAGAACACACGCCTGTATGTATTACATCTTTTCATGCTGTTGAGTCCCATTACCCAGCCTAGGACTGGACACAGTTGACTTCTGGAAATGTTTTGTATCTTTAGCTGCTATCTTTTAAAATATTTATTTATTTCCAGCTTTACTGAGGAATCATTGACAAATACAATTGTATGTAAAGTGTACAACGTGAGGATTTGATACACATACACGTTGTGAAATGATTATCGAGATCAATGTAACTAACATGTCCATGACCTCACAGAGTTAACTCTTTTCTTTACAATTAAATTAACTGAGGTGACATTGGTTAGTAAAATCACATAGGTTTCAAGGGTACAAATATAATACATATTTCTATATATATATACATATTTCTATATAATACATTTTCTATATATGCTGTTGTGTGTTCACCACCCAAAGTCAATTTTCCTTCCATGAAATAAGTCAGACAAAAAAAGTCAAGAATCATATGATTTCACACATGTGGGATATAAAACTAAAAGCAACAAACAAACAAGGCAAAGAAACCAAAAACGCACAGACATAGTGAACTTTTTTGTGAGGGGTGAGAACACTTGAGATCTATTCGCAACAAATTTCAAGTGCATAACACCGTGTTATTAACCAGAATCACTATGAACATTAAATCCTCAGAACTTACTCACCTTATAACTGCAAGTTTTTACCCTTTGACCAACATGTCCCCACTTCTCCTTCCCCTTAGTCCCTAGCAACCACCATTCCCCACTCTGTTTCTATGAAATTGGCCTTTAATTTTATTTATTTTTAAGATTCCAACTGAAACCATCCAGTATTTGATTTTCTCTGTCTGGTTTATTTCACGTTAGCTGCTATCTTTTAAGGCTTAAAATTCTCAGTGTTTCAGGAATACAATTTCATATTTTTTAAGCAGTTTAGTAATCTCTAAAAGTTTAATTAGAGTGAAGTAAGAATAGCTTTAGAGACCAATAAAATAAGCAATATTTAGTAAAAACCACATAAGCCCTTGCAAGGAACACTCTTCGTTATATTACTTGGTAAACTTTTGGGGCACTGAGAAAGAAACTGTACTTAAAAATTGGAGGTTTATCTGCTGAACATATCAGGAAACAGATTTTATATAAATTTTAAATAATAAAATCGTAACTACTCACATATTTAAACATAACTAGAGAACACCAACTGAGCAACTTCTCTTGTGCAAAGGAACATATACATGCCTTGGTCCTTACCTTTAAGAACACAACACATTAAACGTGGAGAAAAGTCGACGTAAAAAGAGTTAAACGTAGCAAGTTTTAATCAACAGGCTAAGACGGTAGTAGAAAAGATGACAAAATACACACATCATTTGCCACATTAAGAATTTAAGGATGAGGCGAAAATCAAATTGCAATTTGGTACATGTTGTGATGCTAACACCCAATCATTTAATGAGAAAAAACCAGTGGATGTTTACCTAATCAGTACATAAAACATTTTTAGAAAGGCAGAAATAGTGAAGACAGGAAGGTGTTAGAGATCAAGATAAATCACATGTAAACAACAGGCTGTTAAACCAAGGAAACCAATTGTTGTAACTCTTCTCCTATAGCTTTAGCTTAGCAAACCTTTCACAAGAAATCATTTGAGATCTTTTAATTTGATAGTATGACTGAGTAAGTAGTAATGATACATATTTGTACTACACACTTCATCCTGTAGTTAGTCATCCTTTGGCGATGGGTATATTTGCTACCATGGAGAATATGGGGAAAAGAAACTGTTTGCAAAAAGCCAAGGAAGTGAGAATTTTAGTTTACTTATATTTTTTAAAAGACATAAAATCATTAGTGGCACAGTAGGTATTTGTCTAATCTTAAAATTATTATAACTGGTTCAGAAAATGAAAAGTGAGAATTTCCAAGAGTTAAGATGAACTGATGTAAGGTGAAACTATGGAATTGAGGAATTTCAAATGTCCTTAAAACATCTAGAAACATTTCCCTAATCCAAATGCTGGGCCTTAAATGGCAAGGAGGGGGTTTGGCAGGTTGAGAAGGTGGGCGCAGGCAGAACGAGCACTGGGGTGGCAATGTGCCAGCATCTCTGGGTGGCACAGGTTTACCTGGTCACACTGCCAGGTACCTTCCCTGCGGGGTACAGGGACGGACCACAGGTGTGCTAGGAGCGCCACGGGCCCAGCGAGGCCAGGGCTCTAGGAGTCAGACAGCAATTTCCTTCTGGTTAGTATTGCATGTGTGACAGGTCATGGAAAAGGGCAGGGAGCACTGGTGGAAGGTTCCTGAAACACGGGAGACGGCGGTAGATGAAGTAAACAAACAAACAAACAAAATCATTTTACACATGGTGGGTAATGCCGAGCACTGAAGTCTTTATCTCACAGCCCACAGGGCATTGTGAAAGGCTGTTAACCAGGAGGACAGGCTGGGTTTTCTGTTTAAGAAAGTGAACAATTCTGGCAGCACTGGAGGTGGCACAGGAATGAAGAGCAACTTCCGGTGAGAAAGTTAAGACAATCTTGAGGTCTTGAATTAGAACACAAACAATAACAGAGGCAGTGAACCTGAAAAGGATGACTGGAGAGAGATCTTTGAAGTAGATCTGCCCAAACTTTCAACTTGTTGGACATTTCCCCTCTTGACAATGCCTCTCCATTGTGCAAAGGAAGATAAAGCGGGGTTTCCTTTAGATAGATTTGTATTTGGATTCTGCAAAGAGAACAATACTTGCCAAATTAAAATCCAGATCTTTATCATACGCCACGACTTCATTTTTCAGCTGCTGGAAATGCTTTTTAAACAATATTTCTATTCACATTCCAGCTGCTGAAGATACTCAGTTACTCCAAGAGTGGAGGGGTTTTCGGTACTCTGTTTGAGGTTCACACAGCAGGCAAATGCCGCAAACGTCCCTGAGTACCCCTGTGTGCCAGGCCAGGATTAGGTGCTGGGGTTGCTGTGTTCTTGGCCCTTTGGAAAATAATTCTCTTAAAAAGGATTTCTGTATGACAACATCTGAGCATGTGTTTGTATTAAAACAAAACAATCAATCAGTCTGTAGGCTGTCTGTGTCCTGTGGGGCTGGCTCGGCTCTGTAACAGCCCGTGGCGCTGGGCAAGAAAAGACTTGACACATCTCACGGCAGGTGCTGAGGAAGGATGCGCCACAGTAAACGGCAGCACCTGACGGTGAGCACGCAACAGTGAAGGCAACACACACACACACACACACATACACCACACACACATCACACACACACCACACATACCACACACACACACCATACACACACAAACGCATTTATGGGGTAGGGCTGGGTAAAAAAAGGGAAGGCAAATACAGTCAATAACGTGGTAAGTTGGCACGGTGACAGATGGTTACTAGGAGTGGGCTGATCACACTGTAAGGTATAGAAACGTCCAGTCACTCACTATATTGCACACCTGAAACAATATCACTGTACTGTAGGCCAACTATACTTAAATACAAATAAATTGAAAATGAAGGACCCTTTTCCAAAGCCAAAACAGTACTCATCTAGAACTAATCCTAATTCTTCCTCTAGTAAACAGTGAATTTGATACATTACAGAGGAAAACTGAAAACACTGCAATTAATCTTTTGAATATCTCCATAAAATTCTCTCTTTTAAAAGTTCTCCATAAGGTAGAAGGGAGCTTCCTTCCATGTTGATATTTATGATATTTAAATATAAACAAACCCATAGGCTTATTTAGCAGGGGTGAGGGGGGATGCTCTGTCTCCAGCTTGTCTCCAGCATCCTCTCGCAGCACTCGGCCCCTCCCTGCCCTTTATTTTCTACCAGCACAGAACTTTCTGGAGTGCCTGGAAACAGCACGTGCTTCCTCTGTCTGAACAGCTGCCCCCACCCCTATGCCACATGTCCAGGCAAATTGTAGTTCTTCGTCAAGAACTAGAGGAGTAGTTATTTTCTTCTCTATATTACGTCTAAACACGGTTCACATGCCCACCGTACATGTTATACTACAGTATTTGTTCGCATGTTTTAATGCCCCCATTGGACTGCAAGTATTCCAGGGACATAAATTAAAAAAAAAATCAGCTCATCAAAATATAAGTTGTTATAGGTAACAAGAATGAGGTAGAGAGAGGTTAAGTAAGTTTCCCAAAGTCACACAGTAAGTGGTGGAGCCAGGATGGGGATGGTGGCGTCTCACTCCAGAGTCCACACTCAACCACTGCACCCAAATGCATCTTACTGGATCCCCACAGTCCAAGGACAGCAAAGACTTCATTGTAAATAAAAGCCAGGTTCCTTGCTTTGTCAGTCATGAGGGCACGAATCATTTTTACCTGAAGCAAAAATATTTTATCTTAGTTTGACACGAAGAGAACTGGAGAATCACGGGATAGCAGTTTATCACAGAGATTTCTTCTGTTTCCCAGCTTCTGTATTTCCTGAGAAGACCGAGGTCCAGAGAGCTTAACAGAATGTCGTCACACAGGGTTTAGTGCTAGAACTCAGAACAAGGAGCCTAAGAATGTTTAACATGATAACGTACTGAGCTCCTACTGGATGTTTAGAACGGTGACAAGTGCTTTACTGTGGTGGCTCACATTGACTCCTGGGAAGGGCCTCACAGTGACACCTGGAAGGGCAGATTCTTCCCCCAGGTTACAAGAGGCTCAAGCCACCGCCCACGATCAGAGGGGCATGACGTGGAAAAGCAGGACTGTGAACTAAGGTTTGATTCCACACCCTCAGATTTCTCCCTACTGCTAACCCAAGACACATTTCTAGGCACGTTAAAATATTGTTCAAGTTTTAGTAGAAACTGGGGAAAAACCTGTGAACCAAGACAAATATGCCTTTGTTACTAGATGAGGTTAGTTTTTTTGTTTCGTAAGAAGCGCTAAACATCAGAAATGTAAGTTATGTGTGTGTATCTTTCCTGTTTAAGATGGAAACTTAATAAAGGAACACCTTTAGAGAAGAGAACAATTATAAGTAATGGAATACAGAACCAGATTCTCCTGGCAATTAATCACCTAGCACAAACCTATAGGCTGTTTCTGACAGCTCCAAGGTTCTGCCTCAATTGTTGGATAAGATGTGCCTGGGCTGGCTTATGAAAAGAGATTCTCTGTTTAAAGCCTTTGAAGGTATCTTAACATATATTTACATTTGCTGATGTGTGTGTGTGTGCATTCACACTGCAAACCGGTTTTGCATACATGTATATATATATGTGCGTGCATGTATTTGCCCCCATGCATGAAACTACAGAACTCGTTTTATTGCTCAAAAATGTAGAAAGAAGTAAAAGAGACCTTCCTTTCCCGCATCAGGGAGCTATCTACCACTTAACACAGATACTTCCTGTTTTTAAGCAGTCGGGAAGGCATGATTTCCAACCCAAACACTTAGCTTGGCAAGTTGGTGCAATGTTGATTGATGCTTTTATAACCACTTTTATTCCACCTTAAATATCAATATGAAAAGAGAGATGATTTGTTTTTTCTCTCAACATTTTTTTTTTTTTAACAGGTTTGGGAAAATAGGAGAGAGAGAAGAGAGGAAAGGGCAGGAAAACACTATAACCAGGACAGCTGGGTGACAGAGGTTAGGCCAGGTCTCAGAGATGCCCCTGAATCATCTGAAACTTACTCTGAGGGAAGGGGAGGGCAGTTATTCCTTGGTACGAAAGAAAAAGAAAAACATGGAACTCGAGCTGAATATTACACATCTTTAAAGAAGAGCCTGGAAGTTGCAACTACAGGTCTACAACATGGCAAATCTTTCATGTGGGCCAAGGGATAAATATTACCTCGGGCATTAAAATTCACAGGACAGTCAATATCAAAGTTCTCAAAAAGGCAACTCTGTTTTAATTATTTTTTTAAAAAATGTATGGCTTTTGTTTTTCATTACTTGATATTGCTCTCTGATGTCAGTCTGTATCTTCATTTGCTTTTGCTGTTGTTGTTGTTGTTGTTGTAACGAGAAAGATTTCCTTTAGGAAACGCCCAAGTGCTGGCATGGTTTTCACAGTCCAGGGTGACGGTAAGAACTGACATTTAGACTGTTGGTCTGTTTTTCTACATTTTACCCAACTTGGTATCAGACCAGCTATTCTCAGCTCGGAGCACCCCCTCCACATCGCACCCCATCCTGCCATGAGGGGCACGCCCTCGTTATCCCCACTCTGGGCTTTTCCAAACCCTGGGTCCACACCGCACGATTCTTAGTCCCACCCGCCTCTTCCACAGCTGGAGAGCTGTTTAAGCTCCGCAGTCTCTAGTTTCTCACTTGTCACCAATCTGCCCCATCATTCCATCAAAATGACTTGTTAAGCTCACCAACGCCCTCCAGATTGTTAAATTAATAAAAAAAAACCACACAAAGCTTTTCCTGCTTGTATCCTGCCTAAACTTTCAGCAGGCCTGAAAAAGCTGTACCACTCCTTTGTTCTGAAAACACTTGTTTCCTAGCTGCTCACGCCCTGTATCATCCTCTTACTTTTCTGGACGTTCTTCCTCAGCCACCCTTGCTGGCTGCTTCCGCTCCCCCCATCCCCACCTAAATTTAAAGTTCTTCACAGCTTACGCTTGACGTTTTTCTCTTCTCTGCCTTCACTTTCCCACCCATGTCTTTTGACATCAACTGCTGTCTACAAATAAATAACTCCCCAAATCTACGACTCGGTCCACAGTTCTCCTCTGCACTCCAGACCCAGGTGCGAAACGTTTCATCTGACAGCTCTACGTGGGTATCACACAGGTATATCCGAACAAACACATCCAACGTCATTCGTCACTTTCTTCTCCAAACCTGTGCTACTGCCAGGATTCTCACTCTCACTAAAGGCTTCTGCTCCAACTGGACACCTAGGAAATGCCCATCTTCTTTCTCAGGCTCTTCTTCCAGAACTGCCAGGGTCCCAGATCCCAGTAACTGTCCCCACCACGGGGCTCCACCCCCGCTCTCTCATGGTTGTCTTTGTGTCGCTCCTGTCACACCCCTGAAGGTTGTTCTACAGAAGCAGGGATGGTGAACGGCGTTTTGATGCCAACGTGGTGCTTGCCAGCCACTCGCTACCCCAATCCTTGATCCCTACCCTTGCTTCCCACTGCCCTTAAAGGACACACGTTGCCCTCTCCAGCCTCCACGGTTCTTGAGGCGCAGAGCCCTTTGAGTGGCGTCGGCTCCTGCTCCCCACTCTCTTTTCTGGCGAACAGCCTATTCATTCCTTAGACTCATCTGAAAGATCAGTAACTCAGGGAAAGCCTCCTTTTACCTCCTGGACCGAGTCGAGGCCGTCCCTACAGGCTTGGTATTGACTCACAGTGCTCTGGACACCTGTAACTACTTTCTTATGTACTTAAAATTATTTAATAGAAATGCTGTACACCAGCAATTGTGCTGGATCTTGTAACATAACATTATTTTGTTTCACTCCTGAACAAGCCTCAGAGGTAGTTGGAATGAATACATTTCTCTTCTTTGCTAGACTATAAGCTCCGTGAGAATGGGGGACCATATTTGTATTGTTTCCTCTTCCATTCCAATATTCACCCAGGAATATCTTAAGTACTCAATAAATGTTGTTGACTGACAGCCAGCAGTTTTCAAACACACAAACCGCAACAAATGGGCTCCAATTGGCTTATCTAGTAAATCAAGGTTATGTAAATGTTCTATTTCATATGGTTTGCAGTGAAAGGAGAAGTGGCTTTATGTCAATCATATCTGCTTTCAAATCCTTAATTTCCCGTCTGTTAGGTGTGTAACATTTATTGGCCAAGTCCTTTGGCGTCTCTGAGCCTCATGTTCACTCTTCTAAGATGCGGTAATTCTACTTCCTCTCAGGGTTCTCCTAAGGATTGCGTGACACAATGTATATTACAAGTATCAGCACAATTTCTGGTACATAGTACGTACAAGATACATGGAAGCCATCAGTATTCAGCATTACCCGGCTTTGTGCACTCATTTGTTCAGCACTGGGTCCTCCCGTGTGCTCTGCACACTTCCTGTGGGAAATCAGCACAACTACCGTCTTGTCATTTGTATGTAGTCTCTCTTTTCTCTACATTTAAGATGTTTCTCTTTATCATTAGTTTTACACAATTTAATCATGGTGTGCCTTGTGTAATTTTCTTAACGTATATGTCACTTTGGATTTATTGATACATATTTTTCATCATGTTTGGAGAGTTTTGTGACCATTATTTTATAAAATAATTTTTTGCTCTCCCCTCCCTCATTTCTTTTTAAGTGCTCTGATTACGTGGTACAGCCACAGGTAACTGAGGCTCTGTCGTTCCCCCCAAGCCCACCCACATTTGTTTTCTTTCTGTGTTTCAGTTTTGGGTAGTTATATTGATCTGTAGTATCTAATCTACTAAGTCTGACCAGTGAATTTTTGTTTCAGATACTGTATATTCCACCTCTAGAATTTCCATTTGACTTATTTCATAGCTTCCACGTATCTGCTCTGCATTATGCTTTCCTTTAAGTCCTTAAATGCATGTATAGTAGCTGCTTTAAAGTCTGCTAATTCTATCATCCCTATGAGTTATGGTCTGTTTCTATGGACTGCTTTTCCGTCTAATTATTCAGTTCTCCTTTTAAAAGAACATCAGGTGAGACAGAGGACAGAGGACACAGTACAGGAAGTTTGAAGAGAGAACAACATAGGAGATGGTTGTCTAGGAGAATGGGAAAGTAAATAGACTAGGAATAAATGAAAGGTTATTATCCAGAAGAAACTGAGATTTCAGATATTAAGAAAAAACCTGTGGAAAATCAGTTTAAATATCATCAAGGAGTTTCAATGAAATGTTTAGATTTTTTTTGAGGGGGTGGTTCTAAAATAACATAAAGCATCTGAATATTTTAGGGAATTTCAAGAACGTGACAGGAGCTGAAAAGTAAAAGAATAGAAGAAATAGTGTGATTACTGTGCACACAAATGAACGCCATTACATCGCTGGAGATCTACTCAAAGAGAATGCCTGGGCTGCCCTGTCACATTTTTCATGAAAAGATTTAGTTTAGGAAAGGCTGTTGGCCAGACACTCAGACTACAACTCCACCTTCACAAATTGTTTCCGGGCCTTTGACCCTTCCCTGACCGCTAATCAAAAAGGGAAAACTGCCCCCGATCTCTGCTGAAAGGGTAGCAGTCCAGTCCTCCTTTCACATCATCAGTCTGGATATTAGTTTGAGCTTGACTAGCGATTTCAGGAACTTTCTAAGAATAATCTGGAGGAGTGCAACACCAACAGAAACAAAAATGCGGGTCTGCTTGGCCTTCATTTTGAAGCAGCGTCTTCTCTGGGCTTGAACTGCCTCAGTTCATGGACCTCTCTGATACTGGGCTACACTCCACCCCCTCCACCCCCACCCCGCGGCCCTGTGGTAAAAGAATTAACTGGAAAAACTTACTGAAAATTATTCTTTCTATTAAATCCTTCTCCCCGACAACGCACATACGAAAAGCAACAATAAATAGTGCATGAACATAACAAGTATAAAGGCTGTAAGAAGAGTTTAAACATCTCTAAAATTCTGGGGCCTTGTGCTCAGCACGGATCCTTAAGCGTAGTCAGGAGACAACCCTCAGCTGTGAGCATGAGCAAAGTCCTTTGACAAGACCATACGAACCTCTTTCAAAGATCCAAACCACGCATGGTTGTTGTACCAGTAACGTGATAAAATAACAGTGACTGCATACCAGCATGTAAGTGCCTAAGCAGTTTGGTGTCTGAAAATGACGCCTTTCGGAGCAAGGAGAAACATGTGCTAAACTCCTCCCAGAGCTTTAAAGAAGAATTTGACATTTAAAATAACAGACACACAGAAAGTATTATGTTAGAAAGAGCCATTCCTGACATCATGTTCTAACATCTTTTACCAGATCTATAGAAACGAAGAAAAATCCATTATCCTATTAGCTCAGGGAAAATTGCCTTTCCTACAAAAATCAGGACACAATTGAGACCAGAAAAAAGGTAAGTAACAGCTGGCACTGGCCTCTGACTCAGGACCCTTTAGCTCTAAAACACATGCGATCACCAATGTGATGACACCTGAGGCATCACAGATCACACATTTAAATTCTGATGATGAAAAAGGGAAACCTCTCCATCAGCAATACAGTGGAGCCACATACATACGATTTCCTTTTCTAGTAGCTATAATTTACAAGATTTTAAAAAGGTAAAATTACTTTTAATAATGTATTTCATTTCACCCAACATATCCAAAGTGTTATCATTTAAGTACCAATGTAGAAATTACTAAAGGAATACTTTACGGTTTTCGTATAAAGCCTTTGAAATCTTGGGTATCTTTTACATTTCAAGCACACCCTGACGCGGACAGGCCCCGTTTTGTGCTCAACAGCCACCGGTGGCCACTGGCTCCCAAACTGGACGGGCAGCTCAGGGTTTATTTATGGGGAACGTCACTGACGAGACCACCCCCCAGCGCATGCTAACTTGTTAGGGCACTAGATAACTGCAGGACATTCGTGAAAAGATTAACCAGTCTCATCAGCTTTCTTCACATGAGAGTATCTTTCTCTTCTGGACCTTCGTCCTAACTGATAGTAGGATCAAGTCTTCCTGTGTTGCCAAATGATTAGTTTCCACTGAATCTCAATTTTTATCTGACATATTTGAAACACAATATTAGGCCCACCTGAGTATCCAAGACGATTCATTTTATTAAACTAAAAAACGAGTAAGTTCATTAAAAAACCGACGAATGATTGTCAGCTGAAGAATGTTCAGCTCATTTCTAAGAACAACAAAAGGGCTGCAGCTAAAAACCACTAGAAACTAGAATCTGTGATGAGAGGTGTGTGAAGTAAAACCTGCATTTGTTCTTCAGATATATGCTGAACTGTTTTAACTCTGGCTAAGATTTCTATTAGAGGCATTAATTAATAGACAAAGCAGAGGAACCCTGCAAACTAAGCAGACTTTTACTTGTTAAGAGAAATATGTAACGGAATTGTATTGTTTCTATGACACTGGGTCCCAAACTGTTGTCAGAAACTTTACAGATTCGAGATTTTCAATTCACTTGAGTTAAATAGTTCAGAGATATGAACAAATATCTATTTGTTAGAGCTTTATATTCATTCTAAGGAAAAGGCCAAGGTCTTCTTATTAGGTATGGCTTTTAGAAATATGTATATGTATGTATGTACAGGTAAGCCTGTGTGTGTGCGTGTGTATAAAACTATTGTTAAACAAAATCACCTGCATGAAAAGTCAAAATTAAGGAACCTCCATACTGTTTCCACAGGGGCCACAGTAGCTTGCAGTCCCACCAACAGTGGGAGGGTTGCTTTTCTTCACATCCTAGTCATCACACGTTATTTGCTGACTTCTCGGTAACAGTAACTTTTCTGACAGGTGGGAGGTGATATCTCACTGTGGTTTTGATTTGCATTTCCCTGGTGATTAGTGATGTTGAGCATCTTTTCATGTCTGTTGGCTATACCACAAGACCCAGCAATTCCATTTTTTGGGAATTTACCCTGAGAAAACAAGAAAACTAACCTGAAAAGATACCTGCACCCTATGTTCACTGCAGCATTATTTACAGTAGCCAAGATATGTAAGCAACCTGGGTGTCTATTGATAGGTGAATGGATAAAGAAGATGTGGTGTACACACACACACACACAGGAATATTATTCAGCAATAAAAAAGAATGAAATCTTGCCATTTATGACAACATGGATGGATCTAGAGGGTACTATGCTAAGAGAAATAAATCACACAGAGAAAGACAAATACTATATGATTTGACTTATAAGTGGAATCTAAAAACAAAACAAAACAACAAAGCAAAACAAAAACAGACTCATAGAAATAGAGACCAAAGGGATGGCTACCAGAAGGGAGAAGGTGAGGGGGTGGTGTAAAGGGACAGAAAATATTGTCAATAACATTGTGATAAGTTTACATGGTGACAGACGGTTACTTGAATTAGTGGGTGATCACATTGTAAGGTAAGAGAAATGCTGAATCACTATATTGTACACCTGAAACTAATGTAACCAATATAAGATCGTATACCAACTATACCTAAATAAAAAAATAAATTTAAAAAAGGCAAAATTAATTAATTAGTTAATTACCAAATAAATACTTAGAAGCCTGGCACTGGATTTATCAAAGATAAGCGGTATCCCCCTGGCCTGCAGGAACTTAGAGAATGGAGATGACGGGTAAATAATTGGAATTCAAGGTGAGACGTCTCAGACTTGAAAATTGTGTTCTTAGAGGCAAAATCTATATAACTAACTTTTCTAAACAGAATATAAGAAAAACCTCTCAATACTTCAGACTATACAAAGAGATGGGATTCAATTCAGCTTAATAAAGCAGAATTCTCTTTTTTGTAGTATCAGTTGCCTACTTTTATTACACCTGCACACAATACAAATAGCAAATGAATTTCTTATTTCTCCAGTCTCACACTTCCTGTAAGATTCACTATTGTACTTGAGAACAAGGTCGGTAAATGAAACTAAACTTCCTCAGGGGAGGGAGAAGCTGAAGGAAATCTCACACTAACTCCCAGGACACTGTCCTGCTCCTGCACTCCTGCTGCTCTGACTTCCCACTTTTTGAAAAGGAAACACTTGTAAACAGACTCCCTCCAGTACTTGCATGTGTGTCCTGCAGACACACAGCACTTCAAACTTTATTATCTTGGACAGAGGCAGTCTGGCGCTACCAACTCAGATTTGATCGTCCGTCGGAGGGGCTGCTGATGACCTGCATGGACAGCTGTGACCAGACACGCCACTTCCTTCTCAGTGAATAAGTCTGAATGAGTTCGCTGCTCAGTTTTAACTAAATGGGATGTAAAGAGAGAAGAAACAGTAAATGCTGAAGAGTCATATGCTGCACTACAGGATAACTTGCCTGACTTATCTTTAAGGCCCTCAGAGGTGACCATACAGTACTCCTAAAAATGTGATTCTTTCTGAAAATAGCCCGAGAAGAGCAGGTGTGTCAAGGTAAAGGTGGGGGCGCGGGCAGGGAGAGGTATGACACAGGGTCACTCGCCACACACCACACCCTCCACACACACTCAGAGGACCCGACTGTGCTCAGGTTAGCTGTCGAAAGATTTTTCCTTTTTTCATGTTTTATTTAACCAAGAGAATTTCTGCTCTATACATACCTAAAAATAAACTGCTGAGTCTAAATGAATGGAAAGAGATGGTCTCCCTTTCTGAAGTTCACCAAGAGAATGTTGAAAACATGACTGAGCTCTAAACGATGAGTAAAACTACACACAATGTGAAAACTGCCATGATTCTGGAGTTCGCCGATACTCTCGTGGGCCACCGTGCCGACTTCTCTCCTGGGCCCTGTCAAGGTCTCAGTCCACCGGTCCCCCTTCTCTGACAGCGTTACTTTTGGAAGGAAGTCGCTGATGAGAAAGAAATCTGACCCCACACCCCTGAGGAGGCATCCACTTCAACTATTAAGGAGTGATGGATGCTCAGGGCTCAGGAATGGGCAGGACGGTGGCACACGGGAGGGAGACTGCAACGGACATTTATGCTGGAAGTTTATTATCACCCTCCTTTTATACAAGAGGAAGTTCAGAACCAATCAGAAGTCATACTGTTAATAAATAGCAAGGTTATGCACGTTCAGTTTATTTTTAAAATAAAAGTAACTGCACGGTTTCCTCTTGAATATAAAAGTGATTCATATTATTGGAAACAATTTTGACACACGACTGACTAACATTCATTAGGAAGTGAAAACCACCAAAATGATGGCACTATTAACACTTTGGGGAACAATTTTCCAGACCATTGTAATGCACATTGTTTTACATAAAAATTGTGTTATTTATGCCTGTTTTGTAACCTACTTTTATTTCCCAGTAAATATAATACGTGGACCTCTTTTAATGTTAGTATATATACACGCTATATAGATATATAAATAAGTACCTATTATAATGGTGATATATATATATATATTATAATAGGTGCTTATTTTTCTGTTATGTACATACAGCACATATGTAATATACACTCCTCAAAGCAACTCTCTAAGATAGATAGGTACAATTAGTCTTATTCTACAGAATCAATCTTGTAACAAATCCCTTAGTGAACATTTTAAACTAGCGTCTTGGATCGCTTATCTTATTATATCCCAGGATAAATTCCTAGAAGTACAATTAGTAGGACAAAAGGTGAGTACTTGAAGTTTATTGTTACATATTTACTACCTTCCAGAAAAGTGATTCTAATTTATGCCCCACAACCACTTTTATGTATATATATTTTAATAAGTATAATATGCTGATATCTGATATCGAAAAATAATGTAGAATGACTTCTGGAAATGTCCAGGTCATAGGTCAACCTGTCATAGGTCAACTCTCACGGTGCTGCCTGCGTTCCTTTGCTCTCTTGGAACATGAAATTCAGGGTCCTAAGTGTCTGTTATCTACTTAATCACTAACTTAAAAACAACTAATATACATATATATATATATTAATCCTTTCCCCTTGTGCTTATGAGGAGATTATGTAGTAAACACAAGAGGCAAACACCCAGAATTTTTCGAGACCCCGTGCAGTTCAGGAGTGAACTAAAGAAGTGACGGAAACAGGCAAAGTCCCAGACAGAACGGCCACACAGACAGCCCACTGCCCGCAGAGAGCTCCTGTCATCAGACGCCCGGTTTATCAGGCGACACTACTTGATCGTGCTGCTTAGAGATTCACTCGGGCAATAAATATCCCTGGAGGCAGAGAGAGAATGGGGATGAGGAACTTTTCTTTGGTGGGTACGGAGGGAGGGGAGGAAAAGCAGTAAGTTTTTTGGAATGTGGAAGGAGCACTTTGGGAAGGAAAAACGAGTGGGAAGCTAAGAGCAAGAGGCAGGGTGATGGAATGGGAAAAACATGGGCTAGAAAGAGACAGATCAGGTGCTCATTTCACAATATATACAAATATCAAAGCATTATGTTGCACACCAGAAACTAATGTAATGTTATGTATCAATCATACCTCAATAAAAAAAGAAAGAAGGGCTTAAACGTATAATTATATTTGGTTAAAACTGTCAATTGTTTGGATTCTTGCGTACAAGCTCGGAGCTTAGCTTTAAGCTTGTACGTAAGAATCCACCTGCTTATAGGAAAAGGTACTAATGTTAGTAACATAAACACCAGTACCACAGCATTCAGTTTAAGAAAAATAAAACTACTAATTTTGTAGGTATATGAAGTAAAAAAGGTGCAATAGCTTCAAATGATGGAACTTGAAGTAAATACTCTTCTTTGGGGAAAGAACCTTTTGCAACTCTAATTATAACATTATGCCGTTAATAGCTAAAAGTAACCGTGTAAGAGGCAGCATGCTTAGTATTTCATATGTACTGTTTCATTTAATCAACAAAGCAGTGAGGCATTTTATATATCCCGATTTTACGCATGACAAAATTAAGGCTCAAAAGGCCAAGTAACTTGAAAAGCGGTGTCCCACCCAGGGCCAGATCCATGCACCCAGCTGTCAGGTGAAAGCTGCTATTATGGCAATGCCGGTGATCTCTGAAACAAGAGACACCTACACACATCTATCTCATCAGTCTGGGACGGAAGCCACTCTGTGGCTGTGATTCCTCGCTCAAAGTGCTCACAATTTATATTACAAAATGTCAACAACATCCAAGTGTGGACACTTCCCATATCTAAGTTTGGAAGCCAACATCCCCCAGTTATGCTAAACTCCTCTCAGTGGCATTTTCACATGTTCCTATGGTGTTTATTTTGTCTACCATTATCTTCTGAGGATACCTAAAAACAAAGTAAGGATATTTCAGTTCTTTGTCACAATAAACTCTCAATGGCACAGAACAAAAATAAAACAAGATGGCAGAGAACAGTTAAGACAAGAAGAAGATGGGGTGGTGTGTGTGTGTGTGTGTGTGTGTGTGTGTGTGTGTGTATGGGGGAGAAGTGATTAGGTAGAAGTTTTCATGTATGATTGGAAGATCAGGGATGTCGGTAGGTGACAAAGTTAAACTGAGAGGGTGGAGATCAGAACAAAGGAAGAGATAACGAACACACCTATTTTTGTTATTTGATTGAGTAACAAAGCTCATGGCAAAAGAACAGCCACAGCAAACAGTATAGAAACGTGTAGTGAGTATAAGAAGCAAAATCCTATTTCCTCTTCCATCTATTAGTTTCCCTTCATAGAAACCATATTCTTCCATTTTCTATTCTTAGATACTCGTATATCCTTCAAAAAGAACAACAAAATGGGATATTTACTTTCTGCTTGTTTTTAATCTGCTAGTCACAAATGCTTAGTATTTGCCTGCAGCATCTTTAAGGTGCCACGTAGCAATCCAACAACCAGAGGTTTATTCTACTGGGCTCAGCGAGCCGGCAGAGAAAGTGCTTTCCAGGGATGTAAGGTAGCAGGATTTTCAGGATTAATCCTTGTTCCATGACTCATTTGAACTTAGGAACAAAACTATTAGTTTAGGTGAAAAAACATTATTAAATGACTAAAGATTTCTCAGCCTTTACTCTAAATTGTAAACAGTGTAACTAGAAGTGAAAAAATATATCACTATCGTTAAATCTTAGCTACAGCCAAACCACATAGAAAAGGGTGCTTTCCAAATTGTATGTTGTGTTGTGCCAATCTCTACAAAAATGGATGTCTTCACGATCTGCTGGACTAAATGGTACGGGCCCAAAGGACAGAGGATCCCTACTAATTTCTTCCCACAGTTCTTAACTTCTGTCTGTCTTACAAGCACTTTCTAAGGCCTTTTCTACGTAGCTTGCTGAAAAACTGGCACTTAACCACAGAACATTCTTCTCCCCTCACCAAGTATGCCATGAAAAGTTTTAAAAATCGTTTAGGTAGGTATTCTTACCCTGGAGTTCCTGGATGAATGTCAAGGGACTGGAGAACAGGCTGAAAACACAACTTATATTTCTATGCATTTTCATGGGAAGATTGGTCTTTAGCATGAACCAATGGATTTGTCTTATTTATACCTCCTCTGAGGGCTTTTTCCCCTCAAGAGAACAGAGTAGGTATTCAAAAGCATATAGCAGGTACTTAGTAAATAGGGAATGAGTTATATGTAGCCTATTCAGTTACATATATTTGCATTGTTATATATTTTACATCCACTGCCATACTTACAAAATGACTTTTCTGCCCAAGCATTCGTTGATTCAAAATTCATCTTTCAACTGTACTAACGTATGGAGATAGCTATGTTCTTAGTACTGTTATGTGCATAACTTACTGACTGTCATGTAGTAAAATTTATTGTGACTATGAAAAGTGTTCCATTTGCTCAGTAGAGATTACAGAAGTGATGATTATAATGACATAACAGGTAATATTTACTGAGTCACTATCTGTTAGATGCTTTATAAACGTCATCTTACATAAACTTCATAATCTAGGAAGTATATGTTATTATTATCACAATTTTACATATGAGACCATATTGTCTGGACTCAATCAGCTATTAAGTAGAGGTGGCATTTGAACCAAGACTACCTGATGCCAAAATTCATACTCTAATCCATACTACTAAACTATACTACTCACTACTGCCTGATATTCTGGAAAATTATAATCATGAATAAGACAAAACTGATGAAACATAAATAAAAATAAAACAGCAAAAAAATTACAAAGCAAATATTACAATCTTATGAAGAGAATGCCCTGACATATTTATTAATGATACATATCTCAATGGGTATTGATTTACTTTTTCAGAAAAGAAAAAAAAAACCCCTTCAATTTCTTGCTAATTTTTTGGCCTAGTTCCACCAGTAGTATGGCAATACATATTTAACAACTCTCCAGAAAAAAAAAAAAAGAAAACACTGATTTGTAGTGATGGCCAATTTCCATGGTATACGTATTCCCATCACAGATACTGATCATATATTAGGTCGGTGCAAAAAAAATTGTGGTATAAAACGTTAAAAATAATTGCAAAAACCGCAATTACTTTTGCACCAACCTAATAAAAACATTTGTTACATTCGTGAAATTTCAAAAGCCATTCTTGTGAAGTGGCAAGAGCCATACCACTGGGTCCAAATCTAAATGCATCCAAATCAATACAAAGTGTTACTGAAACAGCTTTAAGAAATGATTACTTTCTAAAGTAAATGTTTTCTTTAAAACTCCATGAGATGTCCATGATTGTAGCATGTGGCATCACTCACCTAAGGTGAGAAATGAGATTTTATAAAGTTTCCCGTAAGAAATAGAATCTGTTAGGCGGATACAAAGACAAGCTACAGAGTGAGAAAAAATATTTGCAAATCACATATCCAACAAAGAAGGATCTTGAAACAATAGTAAAGTAACGAAACCAATTGTAATAAAAACTGGGCAAAAGACATGAAGCCACAGTTCAGCAAAGTCATGTATGTGGGTGACAAACAAGCACATGAAAAAAAGTTCATTCACCATCAACGATCAGAGAAATACAAATTAAGACTGTGATGAGGTAACACTGCGTACATAGCAGAACACCGGATGGTACCAAGGATACAGAGAAACTGAATTTCTCCTACATTACTGGTGAAAATATAAAACGGTACAGCTCCTCTGGAAGATAGTTTGGCAGTTTTTAAAACAGAACTAAACATGAACATATCATGTGCAGTAGACAGAACAGTGCACTCCACTCTGTAACTCCCCTTTCCCCCATGTCCTTGTCCTGATTCCTGGAACCTGGGAATATGTTACCTTACGTGGCAAAGGAATTAGGATACAGATGGAATTAAAGTTGCTAGGCAGCAGACCTTAACATAGATTATTTTGGATTATCCAGGTAAACCAGCATAATCACAAAATTACATTACATCACCTAAGGATGAAACGTGGAAGAGGGAGGTAGGAGACAGTCAGAGGAAGAGGTGACTATGGAAGAAAGGCACAGAGAGAAGCAACTTTGCTGACTTTGAAGATAAAGGAAGGGGCCACAAGCCAAGGAATATGAGGAGGAACTGGGAAAGGCAAGGGAACGGATTCCCCCGTAAGTCCCCAGAAAGGGACGCAGCTCTGGTACCAGGGAGACCCATGTTGGAGTTCTAACCTGCAGAACTGTGAGATCAAACATTTGTGTTGCCCAAACTTCTACTTGTAGTAATTTGTTCCGGCAGGAACAGGAAACACATGCCATGACTGAGCAATCACACTTTGGGTATTTACCTCAAGGAAGTGGAAATCTGTGTTCACACAACAATCTGTACATGATGTTTGTAGCAGCTTTATTCACAATAGCCCCAAACTGGAAACAACCTATACGTTCTTAGGTAGATGAATGGCTAAACACATCCTGATATAGCCATTCAGTGAATACTACTCAGCTACAAAAAAAAAGGTACAACTATTGCACACAACTTGGATGGATCTCAAGAACACAATGCTTAGTGATAAAAGCCAATCTCATAGGTCATATGCCTGCTGTATGACTGCATTTATATGACATTTTGAAATGACAAATCTGTGGAGATGGACACAGACTAGTGGTTGCCAGGGGACAGAGATGGGGGGATAGCAGTCAACTATAAAGGAGTACACAGGAGAGCTTCTGGGTGGTGATCCAAGATACGGTATCGTATTGGGATTGTAGTAGTGAGGACATGGATCTATAGTGAGGATCAAACCGCACTGACACACACGCACGCACGCATGCACACACACGCGCGCGCACACACACACATACACACACGCACACACATACACACAGACGCACACACATATACACACGCACACGCACACACGAGGGCATGTAAAAACTGGTGAAAACAGAATAAGGTCTGTAGTCTAATTAACAATAGTACGCCAATGGCCATTTCCTGGTCTTACTATTGTTCTACAGTCATGTACGATGTCACCAGTGGGGAGAGATGCGTGAAAGTATGGGATCCTACATACTACTTACTGCAATTTTCTGTGAGCCTATCGTCATGTCAAAATAAAAAGCAAAAAACAAGAGGAAAGAGAAAAATGATCCACTAGGTATAAAATTAAGTGCAGCATATGGAACATAGTCAACGATATGGTAATAACTATGCATAGTGCCAGGTGGGTACTAGAGTAATGGGGAGGATCACTTCGCAAATTATATAAACGTCTAACCACTCTGCTGTACACCTGAAACCGATATAAAATAATACTGAGTGTCAACAGAAGTCATTAGTCAATTATTTGATGTAAAAGGGGGAGGGTGTTTCTGTGTCACCTAGAAGATTGTTTGTCTATAACATCAAATGAGTCATAGCAGGAAAAATGCATCTCCTTTGCTGAACACCTTAGAAAAGTCAAGATTTGATAGCAGAGGATATAGAATTACAGGTGATCGTGACTGTGGGAGGGAGGGGAGAGGAGGAATAGGAGGAGAGAGGGGGAGGGAATGAGGAGTGGGGGGAGACAGGAGAAGAGAGGGAGAAAGGAAAGCAGGGAGAAGGGTGGGAGGAGAGAAGGGAGAGGAATGCGACAGTGACTAGGGAGGGAGTAAAGGAGAGAGTGGGGACGGGGGCAGGGGTAGGAGAGAGACCGGAAGGAGATGGGAAAGGTAAGCAGAGGGAGGGAGAGCAGGCAAAAGCGAGAGAGATGAGGGCCACGGAGGAGACGGGGGAGTAGGGGTGAGCTGGAGTGGGGGGACACATACAACCAAATGCACAACGGCCCGTGCGTTCCAAGCTCACCTGCTCCAAAAAAAGCAATGAGCTTGTTGGACAAACAGGTCGTATCTCACACAACAGACAATAAACATCAAGAGGGAGAGGAGATGAAAACTGTTTTCCTAAGCCACTACTTAGTGTCTGAGGCAGAGTAATAAGGTTTAAGTGTCTGGAATCTGGTTGCCCTTTCTGTAAACTTCCCTAGATAGAGGCTGCTTATCTGGATGTTAACTAATGTTAGTATTACCAAAATAAAGTTTCTGTAATGGAGAAAGCAAAAAAATAAATCAATCAGAAAGTTACTATGAAACAAAAAGACATTAGAATAGATAATCAATACATAAAATCTCATTATTTCCAATTTCTACATTTTATATATTTTTAACAGGTTGTATACTGCATTTACATATACTTTATAAATAAATACATATGCACATGTTGGTGGTTCATTCTAAAAATTCCTCACAGATATATGCAATAAAAAGGTTTAGAGACCACTGCTCGGATGTATTATTAGCATATTATTGTTAAACAGTGAGAAACAAATTGAAATATGGTATTCTGACATATCTTCTCCAGAATATTAACGCAGCATTAAACAATAAAAGCAAGCTGTTCTAAAAATAAACTTTAAAAATGCTAAGTAGAAATGGAATAAACCACTAGCAACTCTGGCAATTAGTAGCTTATATCGCTTCTTTCTAGACAAGGCTTTAACAACCCTAATACACTTTTCGACCAGCTGTAAAAAGCCTTTTTTGTGTAACTTATGCATGTTGTTGTTGTTATTAATATTTTGTATACCGTACTTTCTTTTTAGATACTTTGTGACTGAGAATTAGCTGTACCGATACTTCTGTAGGTTACAGAACACATGAAAAGGAAACCTCTTTGCTCAGCAAGGGCTGTCTGTCTTCTCTACAACACGCAGTGGGAGAACGCTGGGAATTACTTGATAAAGATTAGCAAATTCAAGCTTCGTAGGTTTGCAGACCATTTTGTTCTCAACCAAACAGTCTCCTTATTCAGCTAATGCCTAGTGTTTTTATTGCTCTTCTGAAAAAGTACAGTTTTATGGTTAAGGTTTTGGAGTGGAATCTGGCCAACTGCAGACTGTTGTTCGATATTAGCCAGTCAACAGAGGTAAGCCAAAAAGACTCTTATCTGCATATTTTTCCATTTTTTTGAGGTACTCTAAATGACAGAGGAAGTTCAAAATTATTCATGGCAATCGGTAAGTCTTAGGCGAACATAGTGATTAACTGGCTTACAAAATATTTAAAACTTTAAAGTCACGCCCTCAATCACACGGATCACACTGCAGCTATCCTGGTATTACCCGATCCGGTAAAGAAAATCGGCAAAAGATTAAATTTCAAATACACCTTTAGTTTTTGTTCTTTGGTTCATTTTATTAAAGTTAATTCACTGTCCTTTCATTGTGAATTCTTAAAAATCTTGTCTCAGTGTCCTTGGCTCTCTAAACTGTGTTTTGTAAAAGTTTTACTTTGAAGGTAGAGCCTTCACTACAAAAAAATACACTTTAAAATCATGGAATGAGAAACTCTGTGAGGACATTGGCTCCTTATTATTGTATCGAAACTCAAAGTCTGTGATTTATTTACTTTTTGAAAGTAACTGACACCTTGTCACAGCTACCTCCTAGGAGAGGCTGAAAAGTTGTCCAGGTTCCAGAAGGGAAAGGGCGGCCTCACAACTGCCAACGCGCGGCGTGCTTGGGCAAGCACATCCTTCTCACAGGGAAGTAACAGGCCTGCTTCTGCTGTGCAACCAGAGTCAGACAATGAAAGCAATCAGTCCAAAGCATGGGCCGGGACACGGCGAGGGCCAAGCTTCCGGTGGGCACGGCAGTGCCAGCGGGGCCACACGGGCCAGCACTCGTCTCGGCAAGGAACTGTTCTAACAGGTGACACATGCCTGCGCCCTTCGGGTGCCCTCAGCTACGTTAACAGTAGGTTTTTAGTGCGTGGTCGCTGTTCTGAACACAACACTCCCTTGGGCTGCCCACATGATGCAAAGGGAGAGGAAGAAAATGCGTGGAGCTCCTCTCATAATACTGAGTGGCACATGAAGGGGTTGTGGTAGCAAAGACATCAACCCACACCACGCGTCTTTCCTTTTGGAACAGCCATCGGTACTAGTGTTTCATTGTTCACTTTATTCAGGGGCAGTGTGTGTACTAAAGCCCGGGGAATTGAAGTTCATCTCTGCAATAATCTTAGCGTGTAAACTGCTACACATCTCTTACTTTTGAAGTCTGGAAAACAGAGAAATGAGGGTGTTGTTCCACATTTCAATAAAAGACGAGACAGATGTAAGGACAAAGAATTAACAAAAGTAGTTGTATGGTCTGCAAAAGAATCCGAAGATATTTTTCAGTCCTACAGAAGAATGGCAAATGTAGATACTAAAGTACCTTTGAAAAAAATTTTAGTCCAGAAGAAAACCAATGTCTGTTAGGTTAGTACTCCACACAAAATAAGGACTACATACCACACTAAATAAGGTGGACATTTTTATATATACGGGGCCATAAGGATTAGTGGATCTACACGCAGCTTTGGATTTGTAGGAAAAGACAACAGATGAAACATCAGAAATCTGGTATATCATTGAAAAGAGTCTATACTTTATTACGTCTAGTGCTGACAATATGACAGCATCTTTCTCAAATTTAAAATTTTCATGTGGAAATTCATGTGGTATTATGTATTTAGAGCTATATATCAGTCTCTTACATTACTGCATACATTTAAAACAGTGATGTTATCAGTGATTCTGAAACTCACTCCATCTCTGTGGGTCACCTAAATTCTCCAAGTTCAGTTTGTACAGAAGTCCTTTTGTATCATGTAAACACTAATGTGATTTTATGTGAAGTCTGGAGATATCAGGATGTGCATCGTATGCCTCACCAGGCTCCGGATCTGTATCTACACCTGTGCCTGTATTGATCCCATACTGACCCCTATTTACTGACCGGGAATGTCTACGACCCACAAGGGTTAAGGAGCCTGCCCTCCTCCAGGGAGGTGAAGGGTGCACACCGGGCTCAGATCCACCTCCCTAGACCAGTTGGCCTTCATACACGGGTTCAAGAGGGAGCCCCGACACGTGACCTTCCCTTCTCTCACCACTCAGTGTCACCACCACTACCTGTGCCGTGACTCTACCAGTCCAAATTTCATGTTGCCCTTCATCTGTTACATCAGACAAGAAGCCGCAGAATTCCAGCTCACCCCTCATCTCCTAGATGCAATCCCCACAACGGTCAACACATTGCCTAATTTGTCTCCTCCCACACCTTTCTTATTTTATTTTATAACAAGTAACACAAAATATATTAAAAAGTGCAAGTCAATTTTACCACATACCAATCTCAGGTGGAAGAAAAGACCCAATCCTAGGGTAGGAAGATGTGTTTGCTTTCAATGGTCCTACTTAGCGGTGATTTTTAGTGTTGTGTAAAGGCCCAGCTTCAATGAAATATGTGTCCCTGAGAAGAAAAAAACTCAGTAGCGGAGAAACAATTCTAGGAAGAGGCTGGCAGGGTCCCTTCAAACAGGGCAGTAGACTCAGCAGAGTTCGACCAGGCAGCCAGTGACCCAGGGGAGACAGGACTACTCTAGTGAGATTGATATGGGCATGCTCGTTCATACGTACACACACACACACACACCCAATACCAAACAAACTGGGCGAATGACGTTCGGGAGGAGGCTCTGGGCAGTTGTAGGTAGGATACCTTCAATTTGGTTTCTATCATCTTCATAACGCACCATTAGGTTGAAGGCTTCAAAATCCCAGAGTTCCTACTGTTAATGCTATTTAAATAGAATTCGGAGTTCAGCGTTCCAAAACTTGATTTATAGAGTTAACTTTACATAAGTTAACACTTGACTCCCCCTGAACACATCCATGAAAGTAAAGAATATAAAGCTTATGAAAAAGAAACTCGAGTGAAGCTAGCAAGCACGGTGAGTGAGCCTAATAGGGAATTCAATAACATTTTTGCTTTTTTTTATCTCATTTGTCTTAACAAAATCTGCTACATGCAAATGTCTACATTCTCTTAACCTAGGGATGGATTTAAGAATAGAAATGAGTATCAGGGATAAGTAGGGAAAAATATACAATTATAATAAACACTAATGGTTATTCATATTTGAGCTAACATGGTCTAAAATAAGAAAACTGATACCATATTAAGTGTTTGTAGTGACTGGTTTGGCGGGTTGTAATATGTATTTCAAATGTGTTTAATTACTTATAATAAACCTAGCCATGGCCCCTGTAAAGTATGTAAATCCAATGGTTTTAGGCAACTATTTCTAATGACTGATGACTGCAGTAAAGACTCGGTTAATGTTCTTGCTCCTAGTTCTGACGTAAACCAGGAGTAGGATACTTACTCTTTTAAGTGCTATTGGTCATATGGTAACATCATCTTCACTGAAACTGAAGGACAACATTCTAGCCTAATATTACCAATAATCTTTTCAACTCATTTCATTTAGTGTTTTAGGTTTAAGAGAGAGCTTTGGTTTGCCAGAAAAATTACTCCCACAAATCTGGAAATAATAAAGATACTCATGGCAAGAATCTTACTAACACTGCACATTAGTGTTGGGAATGGAAATTACACTGACATTGTTTCTAATACTATTAACTGGTAATGAACGTGGGACGTCTCAGAAGTATGCTTTTGTAATTTCACTTGACTCTCCCTCATCCAGTCTCCACACCTGGTTATACCTGACCAACAAACAGCAAACAACCAAGATCCTTTTACGCGTGCACCGTAGGAAATTCTTCGAAGTTTATAAGCAATGGTCTCATGTAGGAAAAAATGACATGCTGCTGCTTTTTGTGTGAAATGCTCAGGAAAACTAAGGTAAGGTGCTTGGTATTGAAACAATCCATTCAGCTCCGGGTGAAAGAGGTCTTCTGCATTCTAAACAAACAAAGCCTGCTGGGGGTGGCTCAGGGAGTCGCTGGTGAATAAATGACCAGCATCTCCAGGTGGGGAAGGAGTGTTGGTTTCTTTTCAGGTCAGACTGGCTGTCGCCGCCATTCCTGACAGGAAGTTACTGGAGTGATGCTCTCGCTGCGATGACGGAGGGCCAGGGAGACAGGAGAACAAGAGGGAAATCGGATCCTGCTACTCTGCAGAGCACCCCCAAATGAAACCTGCTATCTGGGTTTTGTTTGTTTTATTTTTCTTTTCATAGAGGATTAAGATTCTTATCTTCATCAGATATGTTGTTAAACTTGAATTCTGTATGTTTTGTAATCTAGATTCTAAAGCCAGCACTGTGTTTGCGCACACACGTAAACTCATAAGCCCTCTCTCTACATGCACTGTATTTGGAAAAAGCTGCTACTGAGATTCTTCCATCCATTACTTCCATCCCAAAGTACTAACTATTCATTGAATCTGACATTTCTTAATGGAAGTTTTAAAAAATTTATTTTCATATGAGAGAAAACCAAAATTTGAAATCCCTACCCCTTAACTCCCGGAGCTTTGTTATCTGTGATGAATTTTGGTGTGTCTTATAAATTAGCTTTGACAAGGCTCCGACTAGATTCTCGGGACAGCAAATAACTGCAAGAAATGGGAACGTTTTGGATCAAGTCTTCTCTACGTAAAACAAGTTGGGTTGACATATTTATTTGTTTCTTTTTTACTTGACTAACTGGCATGACGTGTTAGTGATGACAGAAGTGTGTAAAGTAGTCATGCTTTTGTTTTACTTTGTCCACTGGTTTAACTCTCGAGTCACCATATGACGTCTATCATTAAGCTATTATTAGCTTAATATCCTTTTAGAAACTAAGAGGGGAACGAATGAATGGAAGTGATGATGATCTAAAGTTACTCAATAAAGTCTTTGCCTCATTTTCCATTTTTTCTATTTAGAAATACTAATATTATAGGGAGCATACTAAAAGAAAAACGGCAAATACATGGTAAGTAAGAAAAGAGCATTATCCTAATTATAAGAGATCATTACTTTTATCACTACATATACTACTGTTAATAAATACCAGTCTCGCCAAGAGCCTAGGAACGGTGTGGCTTTGTCATCATCATAAAACTAGAAAATCTCATGTTTAAGGTCATGCACCGATCAATTTTGACTCAACAATTCAAAAACTGAAACATTATTAAAAAATCCAAATAAATAAACTTGTTAATCGAAATGCAACCAAAATACCGACATATGTCCTTTACATCTTTTAACATAACTCATTAAAACCGATCTGCTTTTCCTTACGAGAAAAAATATTTTTCAAAATAGTTGTCTTAATGTAATATTAAGTATCCCTAAGAAAAGCTACTGTAAAAAGTACCACTGAGGTTTGAACGGTTTTTCTCTAGCCCTCACATCTAAACTTGTTCTCTCCCTGTTAAGTCTACTGTTTCTTATGGCAGGAAAGCAGATGACTTCCTCTGCCATTCTCCCGCCCTCAGTTTTCCAAAGCCACCCGAGAACAAATACTGAATTGCATAAATTCTTTAAAATTTCCAAGAACCCCTTATAAAACATGGTAAAACATAAAATAAAGCAGCCTATGAGTTACGTATTAACATGGAAACTGTACAACCCTGTATGTTACCTTATAAAAAGAAATGAGATGATTAGTTTGTCCCTATAAGACTAAAGTCCACATAACAAGTCATTTTATAAATGTCATTTCAAGTTGTTGCTTAATAGAGCCTTATGATTCAATAAAGTGCAGAGAATTAATTACTTTCTCACCCTAGGAAGCAGTGGAAAGTAAACTGAGAGGCTGATGGAAGAACACTTGCCCTCTTACACTACACCTTTCCTTTCAATCCACAGGGGACAGTAATTCTGATGCCATTAAGTCTCTTTTTTCCCCCTTCACATTTTAAAGCCCTCTTGGCTTAAAAACGTAAGTTTGTGTGTGGTCTGTTCTCAGGAATGACTGAGACAGACTATACATGTGTTATTTTTTTTTCTTATTTGGGTAAGTGATGACATTTCTATACTTCTACTTTTTGAGGCGTATTTTAAAGATGTCAACTCTGGTTTAAGTTCTGATGAAAATACAACTCTGCATTTTATGTGCCTTTTCACATTTTGATTAAGAAACAAAGGTGCACTGCATATTAGAAGTACAGATCAATCTTTTCTGCTTTTACTCTGACCTAGTGAACTTCTCTGGTAATCGTACACCAGAGAACAGCTTTGCTGTGGGGTTCAGTCTTATTAAAAGCTTTAAAATGTTAAATCATTTATTCATTGGCTGGTAAATGAATATTGTGCTTTTCTCTTATCGGTGGTACTTCAAAGTGAAGCTCATTATTTATTATTACAACATTCAGCAACTAAAAGTTTATTAGAAATAATGAGTAATAGTTATCTTCGATTTCCTAGTCTGCATATTGCACTGTAGGTCAGTGTTCCACATGGGTAAATATATAAAACTCTTGTAACATCAGGGAGTGTTCAGAAAACAGAAAAACTTTCAGCATACTGTTCTGAGTCTCCTAGCTATTTTCTGAGTACACTGAAGTCCGGAATCTTTATTTTAAAGTAGGGAGCCCTGCATTAATATCACTAAGGAGTGCATGTGCACTTGCATTAACAACAGCCTTCCTGGAATTAGTATCAGGCAGTTGATTTACTTCTAACGCTTCAAGTTGGGTTGCTGTCACTGTGTTAATCTGCAAAGTTTATAATTCTCCCCACAAAGTCATGTTTCGGCAAAGTTTTACTAGAAGCTTCAGGTTTCCAAGACCACTGTATTCACACGGAGTTTACTGGTATCCTCAGTAGAATTAAAGCTACTACTCAATGATTGAGCAAGCAAAACATATAAAAACAAATGAACAATGTGCTTTTTCAGATAAAGCCTAGACTTATTTTCCATTTACTCACATGAGTACCTTAGAAATAGTAAGCAACTACTCTATTAAAATCTACGTTTATGTTTAAATTGAATGCTGAATTGGCATATTTTTTAATGGACTGGTTTATTTACTTGACAGGCCTAATCAAAGATAGAATAAAAAAAAATCTGGATTTAGGAAGAAAATCATATTGATTTAAAAATAAAATATATTGAATCCAAATAGAGTGAGTTCAAAATTAAGGGTCAAAGAACTGAACTTTTATGTAAGTGAACGATATTTTAATTAAGGAATGCAAGCTCGGATGCTGGTAGTTATATTTTTTATAATGGGGGTCTGGGTACTTTGAAAAACCCTCCTGCTCGGAATAACTAGAAAAACATCTACTGGAAGGAATCAGAGCACTAACAAGGAATGATGCGGCCACGATCTGGGAGAAGGAGGGCGACAGACCTGTATTTGGGGCAGCGTTGTACTCGGGTGCAGCTCGCATTCCTGGAAGGAGCGATTGAGAGCTAAGAAGCCAGCTGCCCTTTCAACACATGACGGGTCCAGGAGGAGAGAAACTGCAGTGGGAGGCCCCCAGGACGAAAGCCCTGGCGGGACCACAGGGGGCGCAGCGCCCCCCCACCCCAGGCGGTGCGGTGCTGTGTGTGTGGGGGTCTTCTGCATCTGCGCAGTCCAACACCGTGCGCATCAAACACACGCAGCTCCCGCTCCAGCGTGAGGCACGAGAACTGAATTTTAAATTGTCTTTAATTTTAGTCCATTTAAATCGCTGCATGTGGCTAGTGCCTCTGTATTGCACGGTGCATGTCTGTGCGAGGCGAAGGAAGAGCGTAGTGTGTTCACTGCAGCACCAAATATGACTGTCAAATACTTCAAATTAATTAGGCCCTAGATATAAAAGGTAAAACTTGGAAGCATTTAGTAGGAAATGTGATTTGGGGTATATTGAAGACACAGACACAAAAAACACAAAAAAGGAAGAGGCTGATAAATTGGACTGCTTTTAAAGTAAAAAACTCCCCACATAAAATATAAACGAAGTGTGAACATGCCGTGTTTCCCCAAAAATAAGACCTAACCGGAAAATAAGCCCTCGCATGATTTTTCAGGATAACATCTGCTGATCATAAACCCTAATGCGTCTTTTGCAGCAAAACTTGATATAAGACCCCGTCTTTTTTGGGGGAAACACGGTAGCAACAGGACTGGGAGAGGACATGTGAGTTACATACAACTGACAAAGGATTAGTGATCAGAATATGGGAAGACCACAAAATAATAGGAAAAAGACAGACACTCATGGAAAACACCAAAAAAAAAAAAAAAAGCAAAAGATATTACTAAAGTTTTTGGGGGAGTGCGGCGGGGGGTCAAAGAATAATCTGTCTTCTCTATCTGAACACAGCAGGGTTTGGGAAGAGGGTGAAGGAAGGAGGGCGAGGAAGGGAGCGGGAGAGGAAGAGCCCCATGGAAGGAGGAGAGCACAGAGGAGTGAGAAATACGGAGATTCACACGAGAATACTATTTTCTTACCGAGGAGGTAGCTCACACGTAGACACATGGGCTTCCTAACATCTCACGTCTGAATGAGACCCACTTACCACTCAGGTGTGGGGTCCCCCCAAGGGCAACGCCTTCCTGTCAGCTTACAGCCTGGTAGAGTAGGCACCAAGAAACTGTCCCCAGGCAGTTGTCCCAAACAAGAAAAGAGCCCAGAATGGGCTGAGGTGGGCATGCTCGGTTCCCTTCTCCGAACCAAGCACTCAGTTACGACCCTCCTCACAGAACGAGGCTGACATCATGGAGCTGGTAACACATGACAGAAACATCTGAAGGCAGGGTTTCCTTCCTTCTGTGGATGGCGTCACTTGTATGACTCAAACAGCAACTGCACTTTTAAATGATCAAATGAACACAAACAACAAACCATGTTCCTCCCCGTGTACTTTCCTCAGCCATTCTGTCAAAGTGCCTGTAGCTGACACAAGCCTACCAGGAGTTAGCAGCCCATGGAAAGTCTGCCCAGACGGCAAGATGCCCCAGAGGGCACTTACCAGAGCAATGAGTAAAAAGGGACATCTCTACAAAATTGCACACGGAAGCAGTTTTTAAGATCTCTGTACTGTCTCAGACCATTTTCAGGTACCAGATGGCGGCCCCGTAGCATCGTGGGGAGAGGGTTGAGTTCTAACTGCAAGCACAGCTCCTGATGAAATCTGAGGCAGTGTCACCTACAAACAGGCTTATTAACATTCTTCACAATGCCTGCACAACCAGAGAGTGTTATTTTGTAAAAAATCTGAACAACAAAATGCCCCCAATACTACAAGACAGCACAGAAGTCAGGATTCTATCTGATAACCCTACCCGTGGCAGCACCTGATTTCCTGCGGGCGTACTCAATCCTTCTTTTATTCCTGTGAATACCCGTATTATCAACCCTGTCCACTAATTTTTGAGAGGAAGTCCTTTCACTGGAGGAGGAAGAGAGGTAGATAGAGGTACCCTTCAGACCCTTTCTCATTCTGCTGGCTCTATTACACACACACAGGAAAGATGGAAATCTGACTCGAAAAGTGATACCTCAAAGTCCTCCATTCATCTCTGTGAAATCTGGCCATGACTATGAAATCAGATGAGGTTAGATACACAGAATACACTGCTTTACTTTTTGCCTCGATCATTAGTGCTGAGATGGAAAGCCGATGAAGCAAAATGTGACACATATTTTTCCGGAATTAATTCGCATGCTGGTATGACGCCAGAAGTGCTCTTACGAGATCAGAGCTATGCCCACTTTAACCACTGTGCGGGTGCTCACAGCACCCTCAGGAACTTCTCCTCCCCATCTCTTAACGTGGAAACCAATGTGCATTCCTGAAAGGAGAGGACAACCACCGGATTGTCCTAACATCCTGGGACTATTATCTAGGAAGAGTGCATTTCCAGTATTCATGTGACTTTAGCAAATGGGTAAGATGAACAGTAACTCGAATCAAACTAGTAGAAGCAATCCAGGCAGCAAGTCAGTGTCGGCGAGGGGAGGGCAGACCTCAGGAGCAAAGGGGAGGCAGCCCCGGCCTGGGACCGGGAGAAGTGGTGGCAGGACACCTGTTCTGAGGACGGCCGCCCTGCACAGTCCATCTCAATATTCGAGTGCAAAGAGAAAGATTCCACTTGTGGTTAACAAACTGATGTGAACATGACCAGTGTAAGCTGGTTGTGAATGGAGAGTTCTGGGGCTAGGAGCTGGGAAAGCCACGTTGAACAAAAGGCACGGCAAGGTTCTAGCAGGAAGAAGAGCCTCCTGCAGGACACACTGTGAGGAGCTGAATGGCGGTGCGGCTCCAGCCCCTGGTGTGTGAGCCAGGTCACACGGATGCAAACTCACAACTTAGAGCAGATGAGAAAGGATGAACAAAACAGACACAGAAAATCACCGGGGAATACATTTCCTGTAACAGGCAGGGCAGGGGACATACAGGAGACTGGGGATAGCACCGAGCCAGGATTCTCAACCCAGCAGCGCTAACACTTGCAGCCCAGTCACTCTTTGTTGGGGGACTGCCCTGTGCATTGTGGGAAGTTCAGCAGCATCCCTGGCCTCCTCCCAGGAGATGCCAGGAATCTCTCTCTCCAGCTGTCACAACTGAAAACGTCTCTACATACTGTCAGATGTCCCCAGGAAGGCAAAATCACCATGCTTCACATGAAAAAGTAGTCATGTTAGAGGCCATTTGGCCTCAGAGGTGCTCCCCAATTAAATTTTACTTATTTATAGTACTTCTGTTGCGCATCATGGAGAAGGGTGATTTGTCAGTAGTCATACCACTAGACCACCAGGAAGAGAAACAGGAGTTGTGTTTTTGGTTTTAAATTGACCTGTAAAGTCATTTGGTACCTTTTATGACCTCTCTTCTAGTGTTTTGAACTAATGTTAAAAACTGCAGAGACATGTAACCATTTTTCATATGCTTATATTTTGCTACTCAAACCAGAGCACAGGCGTACCTCGGAGATATTGTGGGTTTGGTCCCAGACCACTGCAATGAAGCGGGGATCTCAATAAAGCAAGTCGCACGAATTTTTCGGTTTCCCAGGGCATAGGAAAGTTCTGTTTACATCATATTGTAGTCTGTTAAGCGAGCAATAGCATTATGTCTGAAAAGTGTACATAGCTTTAAAAAATACTTCATTGTTAAAAAATGCTAACCATCACACGATCCTGTTGTAAAAATGGTGCCAACAAATTTGCTTGAAGCAGGGTTGCCACGATTTGTAAAAAGCTAATATCTGCAAAGTGCAATAAAATGAGGCATGCCTGCTCAGTTTCTTCATAACAGAACCCACGACTAAGCTTGGCATACTGCCTCGTTCATAGCAGAAATATCTGTATTTACTGATATGATTTAATATCCAATCAAAATAGTTGAATTTGTTCATATGATTTAATACTCTAAAATCCAATCTCAGTGTAGCGGTGATTTGGACCACCTTTTTGCTTCATCTTCTCTTTGTTCCCTGACTCTCCACAACTTTCTTTTTCAATAACTCTACTAGGCTGTGGGTGGAGATGGTATGAGCAATATGCTTACTGACTGATAACCACCTACAACACACACGTGCAGATAGGACATGTGTTTCTAAACCTGGGGTACGGCTGGATTCACTGAGACACCGATTCCTAACATGGTTGTTTGTCTCTGTATTCAGCAATCATACAGCGAGCACATGCCACGTACAAACAACTGTATTTGGGTCTGACAGGTACAGAGATAAACAGATGTGCCCCCTGCCCTCAAGGAGCTTGTATCCTAGTGAGTGGCACAGAAAGCTACGAGAGAGATATGTACAAAGGGACCTGGGAGTGCAAAGGAGACAACCACCAACTCGAACCAAGGTGTGGAAAGTCAGGAACCCGCCTTAGGGGACTCGACACCTGCCTTGCGTCTTACAGAAGGAGCCTGAGCTTGTCAGCTGAGGGGGCAGGGCATTCCGGAAAGGGGGAAGAACACATCCCACAGGCGAAGCCATGGAAATATGTATGCAAGGAGCTTTCTGAACCAAAGGATCCAGAGCATTAGGTGTAAGTCTGCTTGAGTGTCTCTGAAGGTCTCAAGATCCCTCCCTACAATTAGTAAAATGGAGGGCCACTGGTGCACGAAGACGTACCTGCGGACTTAGAACAGTAATACCCAGGAACCAAGTATGCAATACTGTTCTCTGGATCTCAAATTTTTAAAAATATTTAATTAAAGTACATACTGACAACTGGATTCTGAAATTCAGGAATTGTAACAAGAAGCTAAATAAACAAGCCTGGCCAGGAAAATTGGGGTGTATTCCTATTTAATATCATTTTTCTGCTACATTATGTTACTATGGTTTTACCCGGACTGGTGTGCAAAGAAAAGTTGGCGAGATATATAAGCAATGGCCTCTGCCTGTTTTATTTCTTCCATCTGAATGATCCTTGCTTCTAAGACATTACTGAGTAGGTTACAGTGAGACTACCAGAAAGAAAATACAAGACAGGTTTTTCACATAAGGAAGGGACTGAAGGATTTGGGCAATAATCTCATCATGTCTTAACCTTTCTCCAGCCATTTATCACCCACCTCTGCTCAGCTGCTGAGTTAACCTGAATCTACACAAAATAATGTTTTGTGACGCTGCAGATAACTCCCCCCCGCCCACCACCCTCAAACGTCCTTGGAAAATCGGGAAAGTGTGACCCTGGGAAGAAGGATGACACAGAGTAATGAAAGTCAGGGACACCAAATGTTTGGTTCTTCAGTGTTTCTCAGGTATTACATCCTCTACTTAAAACACATCTGTAAGCAGGACGTGCATTTAGAAATAATCAATAGAAATTCACTTGCTAAACCTGCAAATTTAAGGAATTTGTCAAGTGCCTCATCATTACAGAACAAGGGCTCGCTGGTTTACAGAACTGGTGGCCCCATACAACAGCTAGTAGACTACCACCACTGGGGTGGGTGCCCACCTATACACTGGTGCTTTTATGATTATAACAAACTGTCAACACAGAATTGTCTTTTATGGTCAGCATTTTAAGAAAGAAGTGATCCAGATCAAGGCTTTTGGAAAAGATCAGTAAGTTCTTTTCCAGGAAGGAAAAAGGCTAATGGGGAAAATCATATTCACGTGGAGATAACCGCAGAAGTGACAGTGCAATTCTGCCCCAGCAAACACGTGTCACCCAAGCACCAAAGGTCACGCGGTTGTGTCTGGAGAAGAGCGCGTGAAGAAAAATGAGAACGATCATCTTTAGGCCAAAGATTCTGGTTCTCATTGTGAGTAAACTGCAGAAATGTTATTAATATTTCAAGACTTAATATTTTATGGGAGAGTTATTGCTTTCTTTTAAGGATATAGATGTTTAAAAACAAATATAAGTTTATGATAGATGTCAGAACTAGAAAAATGGTTTATAGTTTTAACGTTATAATGAAAATCACTGGGGGGAAAATCACCTCAATAAACAGAAAGTTGTTATACAGCGAACTTTGTAGGAGTGCATTGCATCTATCCTATTAAGGAACAGACGCTACTAGAATATACAGATCCACAAAATATCCAGATTATTAAATTTACATGGACTATATAATGTTGTGTTCTATTTATTTAATAATAGGGCATAAAAGTGAAAGATTAAAAATAAGAGAGTAATTCCACTTTCTTTCTTTCTTAAAATCCATAAGTATAATATTGAAAGGCTAGGGTTCAGCCTTTTTTTCCTTAGGGCCTAACGAGTTGTGGAGGATCACAACTTAGATACAGTTATTATGCACAGTCAGTAAATACAATTGTGATGCCAGAATTTCCTAAACTTCAAACAGATATATTAAAAATGTATCAATATTTTAAATACATAAGTTAAACACTATACTGTCTCCATACCTATTCTGCTTACAAACAGGAAATCATGTATCCTTGAATCGTGCAAACCTCAGTACACTCCTGGTCAGAAGCAGAATTCAGCGATCATAAGTAACACACCGGTCACTCGATGCCCTTCATATTTTCTTCTTTATAAGTGGTTTCAGTCATTCTGGAATGAACTCAGGGAACGACTGCGGGTGCGTGTTACTGCAAACAACTTCATAAAGCTAAGCTGACAAGTGGTAAAGGACTTACAGAAAGGTGACTGTGGGAGATTTGTCCCACTGAGCAGTGAACACAAATGCCTCCCTAACGAGCAGCAGTAAAAACCACAGCAGGTGAGCCCTGCCTTCTCCCCTGTGTGATCACATGTATTTTTGAATGCCTGGATTTGCCGTCTCCCATTTAGAAAATAATAGCTGTGGCTTCTTCCCAGTCTCTCCCTCTGTATCTAGGCACTTCCCCTTTCCGCTTTTCTGTCTGCAAAACCAGGGTCTAGGAGCCAGTGCAATGACCAATGCATCTTTTATGTAACTCAGTTTGCCCCAAGCTCCTTTCACGTGCCAGGAAGTGACACTCAGCAGAGCTCTGCAGGCATCTATCCCCTTCTCCACCTTCCATACCTGAACCTCACTGGTTGGATGGCCAAAGAGCAGCACACGGTGCTCTCCTTACAATGAGGTAACTTCTTAGGAACAGGCTTTAGCCGCCACGCCCCTAACAACATATATGTTCAGTTCTTTTATCACTCTGTGCATGAATGTGCTTTTCATTCTTTTCCTCTTATGCTCCTAAAGGTCAGTACTGAGCCATGACTGAAGGCATTCAATCAGACACTCCGACTAGAGTTCCGATTAAAACTGATGTCTCTTTTACCAGGTTATTAATATCAGCGTGTGGAAAACTAACGCTGACAACTCAGAGGAACACATTACCTTTGAAGAAAAGAAGGAGTCCAGCTTTGACATGCCCACCGACTTCTACTGGAACAGGTTACAGCGATTTGCTAAACTCTAAAAGCTGTCTTAGGCAGAACACGGTAATGGCAAACTGCCTCCATTCTGAAAAGCCACCATCTTGCAGAAGTAAAACTTCCATCCTGATTTATTTAACTTTGCCATTGCTTATATTAAATTCATCCTTTATGGTAAATTATTCTGTAGTCACAGAATAAGATGAATCAATGTATTATCAACGTCAATCATTCTACTGTCAGCTATAAGCTAAAATAGAAATGCATGAATGCACTATCTCCAAAATAATTCTTTCATCAGAACTTCCAGCCTATGTTATTATTTAAACCTATGAAACATTGGTATTACACCCGTACTATAAATTTGTGACTGAATGTTTAATCACATTAGCCACAGAAGATCCAAAGCTTAGCATTCTGAATGATATACTCTTGTAAGTTTGCCTAGCTTCCAAAAAAAAAACAACAAAAAAAACCCAACAAATAACCGGTATGACACTTTGACACATTTCAGAAATATTGATGCCCTGACTTCCCCTAACACAAGTCCCCCTGACACGTAACTGGCTTCTCCAAACTTTATATAACCCCATTATTTCTAAAAATGCTTTTTTTTTTCTTTTCTCATAACTATATAAAAGGCAGCAAATTCTTTCAAAGACTAAAGGAGACATTTGATAAGTTCAATATATACATTCTGCCAGTTTTCCTTTTTAAAGAAAAGATTCACTTCAGAGCTTTCACAAGTGAAACTAAACATAAACGTAATATTGTAGAAATATTGTAGAGTGTTGTAGAGAAGCCAATACAACACTTCTAAGTAACTGTTCCAAGTCACTACACTGATTTGCTACACTACAATGTGATAACAATGGCGCCAGAACACGTGTTGATCTTAGAACATGAGCGTGTGCACCACGTAAGAACTCTAACATGTCTCAGCTGTCGCGCTTCGACGTCCTGAGAAGCGAGCTGAAGCACGCAGTGCCTGGGCAGACTGCGGCCTAGAGACATCAGCAAACATTTGATGACCGCTATGTGCAAGATGCTATGTTCCGAACCAGGCTGTGCATATTCCAGAGCAGCTGATGCCACTGGAAAAGGAACAGTGGACTCAAAATCTAGGTCTCAGTTCCGGTTGGAAAAAGCTACCTACTGCTGCCTTGGTTAACTAGCCACTGAGAGCGTCTACTGTTCTCCAGATGTTATGCTAAGAATTATTATTGGCCTTGGTGGCTCATGTTGTTTAAGCTAGCAGTTCTAAATAAAAAAATATATTTTCCTATAATAAAATTGATATAGGGAAATCCATAGTTAGAAAAGCATATAGCTTAAAAGAATGATTCATAATGATGATTTCATGCTTTGTAGTTTACAAAGCATTTTCAGTATCTACATTTCAATTAGAAAATAATTAAGCAATTTTAAGAGGCAGGCAGAGTTGGTGTCATTTCCTCAATTTGATGAAGAGGAAATTGAAATGAGAGTGGTCTGCTGGCTTGCTTGAGACCACAGAGTCTAATAGGTGGTAAATCAAGGACTCAAATTCAGACTTTCTGACACTGAGTTCACAGGACAGATGGCTTGGCCCTACCTGGGTAGGAATACTAATGTAGGCATTAATGAAATTTCATTGAAGCACAACCAAATTATTTTCTGTAACAAATAACTGTGTATCTAAAATGACGACACAAACCCATCGGTACCTCACAGTCTCACGCTGTAAGAGGCTATTATGTTACCTTCGTAAAAGGGCCAGTGAGGCCAGGCCAAGCACACCAACTGCACAAGTCACAAGTCTGGGGGCAGAGTGGGGCTGGGTCTAGAGCCAAGGCTAGAACTTGAAATGGTCATGGGCCAAGTCTGTTATAGGCAGCTCAAGTTCGGCTTCTACGTTTTAGGAAGGTTGTGAACAGAGGGAGAGGGGAGAGAGGGGGCAGAGGGGGCAGTGGGGAGAGAGGGGGCAGAGGGGAGAGACGGGGCACAGGGGGCAGTGGGGAGAGAGGGGGCAGAGGGGGCAGAGGGGAGAGACGGGGCACAGGGGGCAGTGGGGAGAGAGGGGGCAGAGGGGGCAGGGTGAGGAGACCAGCAGAGGCTGTGTCTGCCTGCAGAGCCTCAGTATGGAGTCTCTGGGCCTTTCCAGAAAAAGCGGGCTGACCCCCTGCTGAGATACTGAGAGTTAAGAACAAAAACCAGGATCCCCCCCCCCCCCCCAGTCTGGTCTATCAGACAACAGGACAGTCTTCAAATGTAGTTAACATTTCTTTATAAAGGGGGAATTAGAAACAATAACCTTTTCTCCTTCAAAACACTGAAATGTTTTAAGGGACACTAATTTCAGGTTTTAAACACCTGTATTCTCTGACTGAAATTTCTCTGACTGAAGAATCTTGCCTACTTATCTATAATGTGCAAAAACGTAAGAGCCAGAATACAGAATTCTAGTAGGAATACTGGAAGTAAGGCTTTATGTTGCCTAGGTAGATACATAATCCCTTCCTCAAAAAGCAAACCGAACTCCAGCCCCTCCGACTGGAAACACTGGGTCGCAGAAGTCAGCAGTGACCCTAGGTGGCTTCCTTCTGCAGAGCCAACCACAATTACTTTTACAGCCAAATACACCGCACATGAGCCTCTCATGAGTAAATATGAAATCTGCCTCCTACTACCACAGTGGCTAAAGAGATGTTTTTAAAAAAAATCACTTTAATTCCAAATGTACCTGTAAAATAGCTAAATCAATGGTTATACCTCTAAATTCTTTATTAGCTTTCCCTTTCTTTTGGCATCACATGCTCGAAACACCTTACATCCTTTCTGATAAAATTCCCCTGGAAAGAACACTATTTCAAGTTGATGATTTTAACAGAATGTCTAACGCTATAACCAGTAAGTCTTACAGCAGTTACAACAGGGTGACATTTATGATGTGTGTGAGCATGTATGGAAAACTGTGTCAAGTCCATTCCTGATATGGAGATACTAAATCAAGTCACTCTGTACACTGTGTGCGAGGTAACGATTTGAAGAGTCTGCAAAAAACCACATTTGGTTATTTAGGTGAGAAAGCAACCGGCTTGCTCCCATTCTACTTCTTCCAGGCTGCTAGCATCTGTAGGAAAAACTGCCCAAGGTCCTCGTCTGGTTAGGTCCACTAAACTTCTAAAAGTTCCTCGGGAGGTATTTATTCTTTTTGACTTCTTACTGTGCTTCATAATCCCGGGCCCACGGATGGAGGGAATATAGAAAACATAAACCGGTCCAGGAAGGAAAACTGGTTGGGGAGAGAAGGCGATAAAATTTAACACTGTCCATTAGCTCCTTTTATCTCAGAAGCTCAAAGGCTGATCAGGCATTTTTCACTTATATGTTAGCACAAGTTGCGTTTCAGAATTTGGAATGGACCACATTGCAGCCATGAGAAGCCTATTTGCAGGTATTTCTAAGAGAGGCATGTGGAATTACAGACCGTTCTGTATGCGTGCAGCACTATTATTTTTCTAGTATTCTTCACTGTAGCGATGTTACCCATGCTATGGGTTTAAAAGAGGTTGTCAGCTATTGTTTTTAACACTGTCTGATAGGAAAACATGACTTTGGACAATCTATATACAGCCAATTTTGAGAACACAGTTCCTGCTTCATCCCATCTACATAAAACAAGAGTAGAATTTGCTAAATGTTTTTAGAGATGAAACACAGTAATTTCAAGAGATCAAACCCAGAAGTCTGAATGAATCAGTGCTATAGAAACAACATGGCTTCCCTCAAGAAAACAGGCAATACAGAGATTCCATACCTTATGATTAATAAGCAAAATTCCAGAGTAATTCACCAATTGGGGTATTGTTCAAGAATGTAAATAGAGGTACGTGTGTTTCTTAAGTCAAAATTCATTATATTTACTAGTAGATAGGGAAGAAACCTGGGACCTTGCCATGGATTTATTGAGGTAGTGCAATAAAGAGCAAGTATCCTTAAAAACTAACTGTAGGGTTCTGAATGCTTATAGAAAAACTTCTATATTTGCTCCTATCATGTTAATGAAAGTTCAAGTAATTATAGAGATGATTAAAGAGGATTTGATGACATAAGACCTATCGCAATATACTTTCCTCCCACACTTGACAAGTAAATGACATAAATTAGGAGAAGGGATATTTCAGAAACACCACCAGAACACAGGCGATGAAGAACTTGGACTAACAGTGAGACAGGAGGACAGGGAGGAGAGTGCTCTCACAGGTGCCCTGGATGACCTTGGCAACATGCCTAGGAAGCCACGGGGCCCAATGTGGTGAGAACCCTGGAAAGGTCAAGGTCAAGGTCAAGCAAGAGGTGGACTCCAGGACACAGCCCACATGTTCACTTTCGAGGGGTGCAGGAAAGTGTCAAATCAAAATGAAGTTGTGTTCCTTCCTACATTAAAGACTTTATGCTCTTAACACTACCTCTAAATATTTATTACGGAAGTTGACATGAATTCTAGATACCAGGACATTTGCTTTTAAAGAATCACCGACAGGAGACCAGGGGTGAGGACAGGAAGTCTTGGCCCCTTAAAAACAAGCTCTTTCCTATAAACAGTCAATGATGACGTAATAGCACGATTACAGACACTAATTTTAAGGTTTACGAAGAAATCTTTTACCTAAGATGTAAAAACCAGCTTTCTCTGAAGCTAATCTGAGGTGCATTTTTTTGGTTTTTTTAATTTCCAAAGCTTTTGGGTCTGTTTAAAGTTAAATCAAGTTCCCACACGAAATATTAATGATCTCATTTTACACTGGTGGGCATGTTTTATTTCAACAAGTATCAACACGCTATCATTCCAGTAGCTCATTCCTGCTGGGGAAATGAAAGAGATTCAGGAAAAGCTTAGAGAAGGCATTCCTTCCCCCTCACTGCCACAAGGCAGAGGCAGGAAATGCGACAAGAAGCTGGGCCCCAGGCACCCGTCTCCCTCAGCCTGCTTCTGCTCCTGCGCACACTGGCTTCTGGATCTCAGCGGGGAACTGCACTGTCATACTCCCCAGTCCAGCTCCCGGCCACACACGGCTCCTCCGTACTCTGGCTTTTCCTTTCAGCCTCCGCCCTCACCACAGATGAAAGGCTCCAGGGCCTTGGACATGTATCCATCCTTGAATAATACATACCACTGTTTATTTATGTGCTAAATTTACACAAATAACCTGATGCTACGGATCCTTTCAGTGATCTGTGTCACGTCTTTAAGTTCTCTTCGTGTGGCCTAGTGAGAGGAACGCACATGTAGGAGCTGGCTGGGAATTCCCAGCGAGGCCTCCGTGATGTGACAGCTGCCTAACACTCACTGGGTGTCCTGTTGAACATAAACCATTTCACAGGACACCAACATGAGACAAGGCCACTCTGTGACCATAACGGATCAAGACAAACATGAGGCCACTGCACAATCCTGTCTGAACACGGACAAAACATGAACACTGCCCAAGCCACAGAAAAGCAAACATTCCCTATGCTGCTGAGTGAGTAGCTGCTGCTTCTGGCCAACTGCAGCTCTGCCTCATGCTACTCTGCCCTCCTTCCCGACAGCCAATCACAAAGCTACCTTGCTTCCTGGCAGTGTCCACACCAGACGGGAGCCTCACCTTAACCATCCAACACAAGCCCAGAGAGGAGGCATCTGTCACATTTTACGCAACCATTCCCCTACTGACACACTTCCGTTGTCCCCAACTCGACGCTACCAGAAACAAATCTGCAGGAAACACCCTGGGATATGTCCCCAGTAAAGACCTGAGACGTGTCTCACTGGAATGTGTGCACAGAAATGGGACTCCTGGGTGACAAGTCACACACGTTTTTACTAAGGACGATGAGATTGCTTTTCTGACTGGCCACTCCAGGCTGGGTTCCCACTGGCAGTGCCTCAGTCTCCCCATGACCCTAATCTTCACTACATTTGGATTTACCAACTGGTTTTTCAGAGATTTCTTCTTAAATAGATGGTGTGAAGTGGTGTGCTACTGTTATTTTAATTAGCATTTCTCTAATTACTTAGAAAGCGGCACATCTCTCTTCACACAGTTGGCCATTCAGGAGTGTCCATTTATAAAGTGTCTAGTAATAACCTTTGCTGTTTTTCTTCTTATTCTTGAATTTGCAAGCATTTCTCAAATAGTCCACAGCTTTATCTCTTTGCAGCTTTTGATACTGCGGATATCTTCTTTCAATCTGTTACCGTTATAGTAATTGTTTATCCTGTAATTCACTTAGCAGAAATCCTTATTTTTGCCATTGTCAAGCTACCAATTTATCCCTCGTAGCTTGTGCTTTTAGGGTAGGGTGGCCAGATGGCTCAGTTGGTTAGAGTGTGGGCTCTGAACAACAGTGTTGCCGGTTCAATTCCTGCATGAGATGGTGGGCTGCGCCCTCCATACTTAGTAGACTGAAGACAATGAACTGCCGCTGAGCTTCTGGAGGGGAGGCCGGATGGCTCAGTTCATTAGAGCACGAGCTCTTAACAACAAGGTTGCTGGTTCAATTCCCACATGGGAAGATTGAAAATGGTGACTGGACCTGGAGCTGAGCTGTGCCCTCCACAACTAGATTGAAGGACAACGACTTGGAGCTGATGGGCCCTGGAGAAACACACTGTTCCCCCAAAAAATTAAAAAAAAAAAAAAAAGATTAGAGCATTCTTATTTAAAAAAAAAAAAAAAAAAGAGTTCTTCCACATACCAAGGTCACAACGATATTCTCTGACATTTCCTTCTATTACCTCCATCGTTTCACCTGTCATTTTAGGTCTTTGTTCTCTCTGGTGTTCATATAGTACATGATGTGAGGTAGGGGCCAAACCGTATTTTTTTCAACTAGTAAACCTGTCTTTCCAAGAACCTACTAAGCAACACACTTCTCCCCCACTTTGCGTGTTTTTGAACATTCAGTGTTTCTTTAGTCTGATTCTATTTCTGCGTCAGTTCCATTCTGCTTTTATTATTATGGATTTAAATCTGGGAAAAACAAAAACAAAAACATTCCTCTTCTGAATTATTTCAAAATAGAATTAGCTATTGGTGGATTTTAGTTTTTCAATATACCAGTTTACTAAGCACCTCAAAAAAATTCTACTATCATTTAGTTGGTGAAAATTGACATTTTTATGTTGTTGTGTGCCCCACCAACAAGCTCTTAGATCTCTTCAGTTGTTGCATTCTTCATTTATGTCCTTTAGAAAAATTTTACGATTTGTTCTATAAAGTTATGCATTTTTTAGGTTAATATCTAAATGCATTATAATTTTGTTGTTTGTGAATTAGTAGTTACTGCTAATGTAGAAAGACAAAACCACTGATTCTTGAAAGTATGTAACTTGCTTTTGCTAGTTCAAAGAGTTTGCCCATGTAGACATATAATCTCTCCAAATTAGAACTATTTTGTCTGTTATATTTTTCTCTCCACCCGCCTTCTCTCTCTGTCCATCTTTATTTCACTTTTTTTTCTTATTGGATTAGCCATATCTGTACCAAGAATATCAATATTAGCAGGTTTGTTTGTCTTGCTTTGTCTAAAGCTTATTTAAAGTTTTAGTTTTGATGCTTGTTATAGGTGTTGGCAAAAAACATTTATAAAGTTTGTAGTTTCCTTGTATTCCTAGCTTACTCTAGACTTTTAGTCATAAATTGAAGTTAAATTTTATCAAATACTTTGCAAGTATTCTTCTAGACAATTATGTAATTTTGTGTCTAGTATGTGTTTTCACCATTGATATAGTGGAGTTCATTGATTTTTCTGCTGTCAAACCATCCTTGCCTTCCAGAGATAAATACTTTTTAAAATCCTGCTGGATTTAGTTAGCTAATACTTCATTTAGAATTCCCACACTTGTCATTGTAAGTGAGCTGGACCTACAATTTTCTTTCCTTGTACTAATCTTTTGGAATTAAAGTTGTACAAATCTTGTAAAATTAGCCAGGCAACACTGCATCCCCCAACCTTTTTTTTTTTTCTTTTGGCGAGGGCTGGGGTGGGATCTGCATGAGATAGGAACTACATCTTTTGGAAGTCTGGTGGATGTGTCTTGTAAAACCTATTCAGTTTGGGGAGGTGTGCCTGTTTATTCAGGTGTTTGTGTGTAGAATTTAGGGAGAGATGTGATTATCACTTTCACTTCTTTGAGAAGCATTCATCTATTAAGTTTTCTACTTTTTTATATATTTACTTTCTATTTTCAGCACAGTGGTTTCATATAAGGTAATCAGTCACATATAGGTTTTTGCCAACCAACATCTTCAATTCAAATGCAATTCATAAGAACTGGTACCTAGACCTCACACCCAGGCCCCAGTGTTAAGCTCAGAGTTAGCTATAAAAAAGTGAGCTGTCTAGCAGAGTTTTGTTCCTGGGGTCTAAAAAAAAAAAAAATGTCCCTATGTGGATAGCTTGTGGACTGACAGGACATTATGTTAATGGGACAAATCTTTTGAGCATTTCTACTTCAAAAATAGGAAGTAATGCTTTTCAGAAGTAAGGGACTTAAGAAACCGTGAACTGAACCAAAGAAAATTTGCTGAAGGCCCCATAAAGTGGGAGGAAACGTTTTGCCTCTGAACTTGCTTTTTAAATCTATTTTATTTTGATGGTTTAAATCAATGCTCTTCTTTTGCTAGGAGATTACAGGAATACAGAGAAATTGGTTTAGGTATAGATCAAAGAGCCAATGTCCTACTAAAGATGTGGCTAGTTATTAGGGATATACTTTGATGGCTAAGTTTAGGATTTCTGAATAATTAAGGCTAATGAAAGCCTTCAACATTAGGCAGCTAATTTATTATGTGGAGACTATTCTCCTGGTCTCAACTACTACATTATTTAATATATCTTGTGTATGCTATCCCATAGGCCACAACAGGATTTTTATAAACTGTTAGGACGAATGCTGACGTGCATCTTACTTTGTTTATCACTGAACCCAGGCCAAAAGGCACTAATTAGAGTAGTTCTGCTACACAATGTTTATATACTAATTACCCCACTTCCTAAACCAAATGTTCCAAGAAGTACTAAGAATGCATGGCAAAAAGCCACTGGTTGCAGCATCAAGTATGATGCTTTACAAACAAAAAGAACAATAGACTCTGAAAGAAAAGAATAATAGAAAAAGTTAACACATGATATGAAGTGTGCTAAACAAGACAACTGTATTTTCCTAAAGATGTGGTGAGCATTATTATGTTAAATAACATAGATATTTAATTTTAATAAGGATTGAGACTTCCAAATTAAAAAGAAAATAAAAATGTAGAAACACAAATGTTATATGCAGTAAAGACAAGTATGTTACATACGGTCAAAGCAATATATATATATATGTATATATATATATATTTCATATTCAAGGGATATTTATGGAAAATACTAGGGAAAAAAGTTCATGGAAAAACACAAATCAGTATCGCAAAGCCCTATTTTTGAAATTTAAATACTTATTGAGTGCCTTCTATGATTTCAAAGATGAATAAGACATACATATTTCTTGCTTTCAAAGAGCCTGCAGTCTGAAGGAGAAGATGGACAATTAACCAAGCCAATAGACTATAGCGTAATAAATGCTATGAAGTGGTGGGAGACAAAGCACGTAACACAGACTAGGATTTCGTGTGTGTGTGTGTGTGTGTGTGTGTGTGTGTTACACTGTCTGCTTCTGTAGTACCTTCTTTCCTTACTCTCTTGCCTACTCCTCCTCTTAGTTTGCCTTCTTTCTCTTCCCTCATGTCTTGTGATTTTACCTCATCTATCATCTATTTTTATTCCCCTACTTGGCCATGATGTAGAACAATGTACATTTATAGTACTTTTTTGCACTGTTAAACATTTTGTCCTGAGAAAAACAATGATAATGTTGAAAATAACTATAACAATAGGCTACCTATGTGCCAGCTGTTCTAAGCACTTTACCACACATTAACTCGTTTAATTTTCACAAAACTCTTTAAGGTAGGCATCACTATTACTTCCATGTTACAGACGTGGAAACTGAGGTACAAAGGGGTTAAGTAACTCTGTTACGATCGCAGAGCTAGTAAAGGGCTGATCTGGAATATTATCCCTGCCGGTGAGGCTGAAGCCATACTGGATTAACTGAAAACAATAGCTAATACCCACTGAATAATTATCAGGCACTGCTCTAGTCGTTCCAATCATCCCGCAGATCTGATCTCTTCTAATCGTCACAATGACCCTGTTAAATAGGTAGATTAATAACCCCATTTTAAGGATAAGAAGATTGAAGCAGAGTGAGTTGCCCAAATAACATAATTAATAACAAGAAAAAGGAGTAAAAAGTTTAAGAAAGAAAAATGAATTTTGAAAAAAGAAGAAAAATCAGAAACTAAATTATCTTTATTAGACCATATTCTCTTGGTCGAGACTTTGGAGAAAACTAATACTTCTGTGCTTCAAGCTAATAAATCTGACTCAATGCAATATCATCAGTCAAAAGTGTTTCCTGGTTATTTAACCAAAAAGAAATAAATAGATTCTGCCTTGTCATTTTTCAAATGTGCTCAGTAAAAACCTTCCTTTCAGCTAACCTAAACCCAGTTAATTTTTATTCCTTCTACTTTTCCAGTATTACCACAGAATTCAGGTAATAGCACATGAAAAAGAGATAAGAGCACATTATTAATTAGTTACAGATGGAATCGGACAATCAGGAGAGAAAAATGAACCCTTTATATCTCCATGTTTTCCACCCCAAAGCAGACACATCTCATGCGTATCTTAGAGTAAACCTTTGTAATTATCTCCTTATATGCAGACAATGCTGGCTTGGATATATAAAAACAAATAAGTAAAGGCACACTGATTTATTTGTGCTGCTATACAATCAAAAGCATCAAAATCTCCAAAAAACTTTATTCACAACCTAGTTCCCTGAATTCAGGGGGAGCACATGTCTCTCCAATGATGGGGGAAGCCGTTTTAGAATGCTCGAGGACTTACTAGTTCAAAAGCACATCACAATTCAGATTAGGAAAAGGAGGTAATTAGTGCCTGCAGCTTTGTTTAGGGTTACGAGTGCCAAGGACTATAGTCAAAGAGCACATGCAGCCAGCCCCTGCACATCATAATTAAACGGTGGGAAGGGCCCAGCTTGGCATCATGGCTACTGAAAGTACTACAGCCATCAGAAGCGCGAAGAAGAACCCATCAGCTTTTCCCACCAAATATTTCCAGCTCTGTGACCTGAGCTGTGTGACCTAAAGCTTTGCTCAGCCTTCTTGGAACTGTTCAGGGGGAGTATTTTTAATTTGTGCCTATACAGCGTTCCAACGCTGCACAAGGGCCTAGTGACATCTGCAGCCAGGTCCCGAGATCTGAAGAAAGTAAGGAACCTGATAGGATGGCAAACGTTGGATTTGCAATGGTAAATATTAAGGCAGAATTATTTGCTCTGCACTGCACCTCAGATTTCTGAGAAGAAAATAGAAAAACAACAACAACAACAAAAACCCCATTAAAAATGTGTGGAATAAATATAATGCAAACTTAGTTCTCAAGCTTCAGTCTGGTCCTTGCTGCTCACTGTCTGACTCCTCTCGCAGGGACCCACTCCAGCCCTGCCGCACTGGCCAACGCACATCCTGTCTGCTCTCCTCAGCGCTTCAGGGAAGTCTCCCAACCTTCAAAGTCGGCTGAGGGCATCCGGTGTGAACTCCTCCATCAACGTTGCTCATGACCTCAAAAGTCTTCCTTTTTCAGACCCATTATTTTAAGGCAGAGGAAAAGCTGAGTTGTGCTCACTCTCTTCACCACCATTCCCACTCCCCCAACCCCCACACGAAGCTAACAACTTGTGAGAAAGTGCTCTTAATTCTGCTACGTCCAACAGTGCGAGACTACACACTCTCAACCTGTGTGTCTCATATCTCCCAGAATGTCTTCAATTCAGCAAACACTCTTAAGCACCATTTAAATATTACCAGGCACCCACCTACGGGCTAGGTGCAGAGACAACCATGGAGTCATGCCCGTAAGTCACCCAGAGGCCATCTTCCCTTTTGTCTTCCAACACATACTAACAAGGATCTTCCCCAAACCTCTCAGTATTCATTCTATTTGGGGCCAATATCTCCATCTAGTGATCACCCACCCATAGTCACGGTCCAGTTCAAATTATGGCCTCACAGAGCATTCCCTGATCATTTTAGTCTGCAGCCGCCTCTCCTTGCTTTGTTCCAATCATTCGGCACCAGCCAGAAACTACCCTCTAACGGCAGTTACCTTTTCTCTATCGACTTTATAGTCTGCTTCACGTAGCGTACAGATCTGCTTGTTTAGCAGGAAAGGAGCTAGATGTTCCAGTCAGACATGGCTCAAGGCCAGGCTCTACCTATTGGAGATTATACGACCTTGGACAAGTCACTAATCCCGCCTGGGTTTAGGGGGGGTTAAAAATTTTAAATGTAGGCACAGGTTGGTATTAAATATAAATGATCTTCCACTTTTAACACTCATTGATTGAAATCTTATAGCATGTGAATATAAAAGAGAATTTACAAAACCCATATTGCTAGGTTCCTCACTTTATTTTCATACATAATCAAGGACTGAAGGCAAAGATTGAAAAATGTCACCTTTTAAGGGGTCATTCAAGGAATGTAAGACCTATTTATATAAGCCTTCACTTACTGTACTTCCAGCGAGAAGCCATCGCTTTGTCCTCCCCCCCCCCCCACTGAAAGAGCACCCCTCTGCTGTGTTATAAGCTGACAAGACAGTTTCTATGTCATCACGCAGACTGAATACTGCAGCTGCTGGGTCCGTCAGATTGTTGCTGCGATCCCAGCCGCCAAGTAGGCATTTACCAGCTGAGGACAAGCAGCTTAACCAGGCTCACGGCTAATGGAGGTACTTAACCGTAAGCAGGCATTACTCTCCAACAAATCATGTCATAAGATAAAATTCTAACATGATAAGCAGAGACAAGATGAAATCCCACTCACCTACAATCAGCTTCAACTACTCAGACGAAAAGCCGAGCTGGTTTACGGTCTTTTCCCTTTCCATAGGGAGCTACTTTATCAGGCAAATTAATAATATTTATCTATTTTAATATATACAAAAGGAATCTTTAGCTTTTCCCTTAACGAACATTAGAGAAAGAGACTTACAAAACGATATAATGCTTATTATATTTTAAATGGCTTGTCTTCATCTATATGCAAATTATTCCGTGTATAATTATCCCCCATTTGAAGTGGTATTCAATTAATAATTCTTCATGATCATTATCTTTATAAAGAAGCTTTCCTTAGGAGAAAATGGAGGCCACTCTGCCTTTTCTCCTAGAAGTAGTAACTGTGGTATATCACTCATGTGCCAGGGCTTAAATATTAGCCTATTATTACCTTAGTTGGACAAATTATTTTAATACTAGCAATCCTGTCTTGCACACAAATTTAAAGGTAGCTGGATCTTACATTAATGTATAATTTGAAATGAAAATAAAAATGTAAATAATCAGTTGAGACTTGCTTTCTCCTTTTGCCTCTCTGTTACCACCACTGAGGAGACTCCACACGGGCCTCTGAACCTGTTTCTTCATTAATAAACTACTGAGAGGAGAACATGAGGTTAGATTTGAAAAGAAAAAATAAAGCTTAATAGTTTGAAATGCGATAGAAGCCCCACCTTATCTCCAAATATCTTACCCTTAAGAGTTGCTAAGTTTAAAAGCATCGGAAGAATCTGTAGGCATAACTTATGCGTATTAGGGAACAATACAAATGAAATTCCAAAGTAAACAGCCACCTGGAAAAATATCTCCCAGAAAAGACTGATAACTTGACTAAAATTAGAAAAAAAACCTGAAGATACTATTTTCACTAAACAATTAAAATAGGCCAGTAAATTGACTCTTGTACACTGTTGGGTGGAATGTAACACAGGACAAAATTTCTGGAAAATCTTTACCCATCTATAAAAAGAACATTAAAAATATTCATACTCTAACCTGGTAAATCCATACTATGTAACCATTAAAGGTAATGTTTATAACAGTTTATAAAAAACATGAGTTTTATAATAGTTTATAAAAACATGTTTATATTGTTTAGTGAAAAAGACAGTATGAAACTGGTCAGTTTTGCAGTAATTTTTTTTAAATGCCAAACAAAATTTGTTAAGAAAAATATCAGAAATATTATCACTGGTTATCTTCATAAGATAAGAATATATATTATTCTTTGTTTTGTTTTATTGCATTTTCAAAACTTTCTACCAAGCATCTTCTTGCTTTACGAGCATTAAGATACTTACATAAAAGTATATCTATCTACAATTCTTCTCACTGAACCTGGAGTGTTAGAAAGTCCACCTTAAGAGATTCTAATAAATCTTGAGGTCTTTCAGGGCCTTAGAACTGTTTTATGAAAATGTACATATGTTGGGAAATGTAATGCACTAATAAGCAATCCCAATCTTACCTTAGACTGCGGATTTGGGTAAGAGGCAAAGGGACAGTTGGAGGAAGGACAGGAGAGCGTCGTGGGGTGCCAGAAGGAAGACAGCGAGGTTGCACCCCATTTATCACCCTGCCCAGAGCGGGCCGCAGAGCTGGCCTTTTCCCGCTTCATTTGTGATCACACCAAAGTCAGCTTCAGCTGCTCCACCACTGGCAGCCGGGCCTTGTATTACCCTGCAGTGATTTCAGTGGGTCAAAATGAACCGGAATGATACCAAATCTGTTGTGCACAAGGGGGGTTATTTTTGTCTCTGCCGCAACAGTTCTCATACCAAGGTTTGCTGAATCATTCTCAAGATATTTTGTAAGTTTAAATTTGTGTTTTCATTTTGATGATAGTCTCAAAAAGTACAATGCTAGATTAACTGAATAAATGCGACATAATAGAAATATGAAAAGATAGTTTTCTACCCTTCAAGGGCTTGAATTACTATTGGAGAAAATCAATTATACACATGAAATAATTAGAGAAGAACTCAGAAGAGAAAATAAGCATCAAAATGTGAAAGTCAGAATTGGGGCTGAGAGAGATGTAGGTGGGGAAAAATATTACAGGCTAGAAGGATCATTAGAGGTCGCAGAGGAGTGACTCTTGAAGCGTGGTTTAGAACTCCATAAGAGCCCCAAAGGGGTGGTTTTCTAAAAAGGAAGCAGGACATCATGGTAAATTTGCCAAGAGAAAGAAGACAGTACATTAGCTCAGTTAACAAGGAAACAAGCCTGGTCAGAAGCAACAGCCAATAAAGGTGGACCGTGGTATGTAGCTGAAAATGAGAGGGTAAAAATCTAGGTGTGAGTGGCAGGCTTCCAATCTCTCCTTTCCTCTCCTCACCACACCTCCAAAAGGCAGAGCTGCAGCAGTATTAGAAAAGGGTTAGGGAGGAGCAATTATAAGAAATGGGTGTGGACATTGGTAACTTAAGACTCTCCTTATGTATAGAACAAGACAGGAGTCCCTGTGCTGTCTTCCTCTAGCAAAACCCAGCCGTTTCCTTCCAGGGGGTGCATCCATTAGGGGACTCCGTCCCAGGAGCAGGCACTGCACAGGAGCGGCGTCCCTTCCCTCAGGCCACGGGGCCCACCAGGACTCCAGTCTGTCTCAATCGGGAGGAGGCGTGTTAACAGCTCAGAGTGTTCAGACATTGGAGGACGTGAAGTGAAGCCGACACTGAGGTTTTACCACACTGGACTCTGCTCAACACAGAAGTCGTAAACATGACCTAATTTAATATTCTGGGCCTAAGGCGGAGACAGGATTGTTCTCATGTTGCAGATAAAGGCCCCGAGGGCACTTTGGTTAAACAGGTTGCGATGGACGTACTGCTAGTAAGCAGCAGAGCTGTGCTGGGGCTGCGCTCCAAGTCCGGTGTGCCCGACTCCAAAGCCCATGGTCTTCCCACTGCAGCACTTGGCGGCTCTGGAGGATGCTTATCTAAAACCTTTCAGAGAACACCAATAGGCGCTACTCTTTAATAACAAGTATGCTCAAGGTTCTTGTCTACGTTCTGAATAAACTTTAGTGTTAATCTGTAATAACCCTGGCAGAGGAATCATATCCCTGGTGTAGGTGACTACACCACAACCCACAGGGGCCACATAATATGCCCGAGTTAAAGTACTGGTAAGTGGCAGAACAGGCTTCAAGGTCAGGTATGCCTAATAGCAACTCACCGCTCTTTATACTGCCTCATAAGTCCTTATTAGGTGTGCATTTTAAGGAAGGGATTTGGTTATTTACACATGAGTACCTAAACTTCATTACGTGTCTCTCTGTATTCTATGTTTATCTGAGGAGTATAAATTCTGACATACTCATTCAATAACATAAACAAATAGATGGACATTAGTTCTAAGCCACTGGTGAGCCCATTGAGTCTTCTTTCTCTGTTCTCTTATATTAGAGACATTAATAATGTAAATCAGCTGGACACTATTAATTTGTCCTTTTAAAAATATCTGCTTCTAACATACCCTCATTTTTAATAATATTTCTGATGGACGGCCTGCTACCAGAAATTGACACTCAATTTCTATGTTAAAGAGAAAAGTTTCTTTTCTATAACTTATAAATGGTTCTGATGGACTTAACTGAATCTGTTTATAAGTCCCATTTCCACGTGGCTGACGTCCTAAGTATTTGAAGACAGTACTCAAATTTCTTACCAGTTTCTTACACACCTGCGTCTTAAGTCTCCTATTAGACTCTAATTTTGAGCCTAGGGAATATATCTTAGTAAGCCAATATTGTGTGTGGTAAATACACACTTTTTAGCTAGTATATGATATAAATCTTCTCATCTAGTCAATCAATCAATTAAACAAATATCTAGTGACTATCTGCTATGGACCAGGCACTGTGCTAAGTTTTGGGATGCGAATCTCAAGAGATGTTCCTTTCCTTCAAGGAGTGTACAATATAGTGAGAGAATGGAAGAATTAATAAAACAAAAACAACTGTTTTACGCATAGAAGAACCCAAATCTCTGCCGGCGGCAGCCAGATCTGATTCTTCAAGGATGAGTAGGAATTTAGCAGTCAAAGCAATAGGAAGGCAATTTCTCGTTCACAGATATGATGGATGCAGGTCACTAGAGAATTATGCGGAAGAAGAAAGGTCAAAGATGCTGCAGAAGGAGCGGGGCACCCTGGAGTGCTACCCAAGGAAGCCTGCGCTGGCAAAGCTGACAGTGTTTACATTAGTAGGATTAGTGCTTAGGGATGAGCTGATGTCAAAGTGATAATGCAAGAAGCCACAGCACTTTGTGTTGTCTGTGTTTTCAGGAAGAGGTGTGTCTTTATTTTGCCTGCAGTAAAACCGATGACTACGGGCAAGTTTGTACTCCACCCACAGTGAGTCACATTTTTAAGGATGGAGCAGACTGTTGTGTTTTAGCTTGGGGTTTACAGGTGAGGTTGGGTCGCGTCTCTAATAGACCACGTGTAGGACTTGAATTTCTTTCCCCAAGTAGCAGCACAACTTGGTAAAACAGAAAGAAAAGAAAAAGCCAGTCACCAGAATACCACCAAAAAGAGGACACATTAGAATTATTCACACCCTTGTTAACAGATTCACCGTCTTAAAACATTGCTTAGCCTCATTCCGCAGCTTTCTGGACGTTCACTATTGCCAGAATCCTGAGGGTCAGATGCTTTAGGCCAGCTCAATCTTTAGCTTGTCTTCTAAATCCTAGGAGAGTCTCAAAGATTTTGAGACTTGCTCTTCATTTCAGTCCTAAGACTTGATTTCGGATCCTTTCCCTTGTTCATGCCTAGACAGAACCAGGAGGCTGGGGTCAGGCCCAGGTGCTCTGTGTGGCCGTGGCGGCACTGCCTTCACCCCCAGCCCTGGCGCTGCGGCCTTACACCGACTCACTGACCGTCCCTTGCTCTCGGGAGTCCGCTTCAGCCAGGCCACCGACTCTGCAATCCTGGCTCCGCGCTCCTGCCTCCCTCCATTCTGCTTCAGCCCCTGCAGAAACGTCCTTACCTTTCCTAACCAACTACCTCCAATATTCCCATGATCCCAAGGAACACATTTCTTCATCCTTTAACACCGTGGAAATTGGTATGTGTCTCGTAATCAATGAACATCACAGAGTAACTAGCTCCACTTTCTTTGTCAATAAGCTGTAAAGTAATGCTGTACTTTCCAGTCAATGGCATCTGGACTGTGACACTTCTATGAATTCCATCTGACTTGGCTCCTGTATGTCACATGCCATTGAGTGGGCTCCGACTCCGGGCGACCCTCTGAGTGAGTGACGTCCAGTGTCCGGTCCTCACAGCCCTGCTCAGCTCCTGCAGCCTCAGCCTAGGGCTCTTTTATGGAGTCCACGCATCTCATAGTTGGTCTTCCTCTTTCCTGCTGCCTGCTATTTTCCCAGCAATTCTGTATGTACCCAAAATACTCCCTCACAGAATCATGCCTATTTTATCAAAACTAATTCAGTAAGAAATGAAACTTTTAAAGGCAACATTTGGTAGCTCCCAAATGGATCAGAATATCACAACAAAAACTTCTTAAAACCTTTACAAAAGAAAACTACATAATATATTACCTATAAATCCTTCAGAATTAGTTCCTCAGAACCACTTATCAGCTGTAATCAAATAACAAAGACACACACTCTGGATGAGGCATGATTTACATGGACTTGGAAAGTGACGTGGTGAGTTATTCTTCACAACAGAGTGTAACGGACAGAACACTGGACTAGGGGTCAGTGTTCTCTGGTCCGTGTTACCTCACCTGAGAATGAGAGGGTTCGAGACGATTTAAGTCCCTTTCAGCACTGATGCTCTGGTTTTGATAGTTGGATCAAGATCACCATTATTGGTGGAAAAAGAAATGGATTCTAAAATCTAGGACACTATCGTAATTTCAGCAGCTGAATCTGAACCTCGTGTTGAGCTACAGAAACCTGCTCTTGAGTTATGAGTGCTGAGGCGTTTTGGCGCGAGCAGCTGGCATCCTTTCCCCTTCTTGCTGACTTCCTTCCTCTGATCGCTGCAGACAGGTTGTAGCAAGCAATGCTCTCTTTAGGAGAGATTTATGGTGCTCAAATGTTCCTTCTGTATTTTCCTCCACGGACATGATGCAACAATGAGCATGTTTATAGACTGCGATGTACTCTGTATTTCCTGACGTGAACTTCTTTGGGGGGCCATACATAATAGGTGTTACCACACCCGGAACTTCGCTTGTCAAGGAGAGAGTTGAAACACTGAAAAGATGTTTTATTCACCTCTACCATTGTTATGCCTCCGTAAATTAATAGCTTAGTAAACTCCAGTCTTTATACTGTGAGTTTATATAAAATTACACTGGCAGAAGACCTCAAGTCACCTCTTTCCCCACCCCGACACGCACACATACAGAAACACAGCCTTGGCCTTGAAATTCCTGATTCACCAACCATTCATTGCAAACACACTGCCACTCATCCCAAGAGGACAACCCAACTTCTAAAAGCCCCAAAGAAACAGAGAAGAGCCTGACCTGAGATTCAGGTTTATTATATTCTGTGCCCCAAGTGATGTGGGCAAGCCATGTTACCTTCTCCAAGCTGTAATGCACGGTGAGGATGGGGCCTGTGAGTGGTTTTGCACCTCCTTTCTGCCTCAGCAGCCCAGACATGAGCCTACTCAGTCTCAGTACCCAGAGGCTCGCTCCCCTGGGAATGCCAGCGAGGACCGAGGGCGAGGGTGTGTGTGTGTCTCAGCAAGGCTTCCACGTGTGCCGGACACACCTAGAGCGGCGTGTGTTTGTGGGGCAGTCACTCCAATCGCCTCTTCTCCCATTCCCATTGCTAGAGACAATTAGCTCAAAGGTTCGTTCCAGCAGCAGTTTCTGTGACTCTATAAATGGAAAGTTCTCTTTCAACAAGAACACATTATTTAAGTTGAATGAATAGTTTTCAACTGAGTTTTTTGGGTTTTTTCTATACTGAGTTTTTTGGGGTTTTTTTCCTATCCTCATTTTAAAGATATCATTCCACTGTCTCCTGGCTTGCACTGTTTCTGACAATTCCTGTGCTCTTGTATTGAACATGTTTTTTTTAACGTTCGCTTTTAAGATTTTCTTTTTATCATTGGTTTCCAGCAACTTCATTATAACCCCGGTGTGGTTTTCTTGTGTTTATCTTGCTTTTCTTTTGCCTGCTTGTCCTGCTTCCTCTTGGAATTACTTGTATCTGTTGGGTGATATTTTAAGCAAATCTGAACATATTTTGGCCATTATTTCTTCAAATATATTTTCTCTCATCCTCTTCCCACTTTCACCCCCAAAAGTTCAATTTCTGTTAGAATCATCTAATAAGGTCCCACAGGTCACTGTGACGCTCTCTTTTTGAGGATTTGTTTGTGGTTTTGTTTTCTTTTGCTTTTTACTCTCTGTGCTTCAGCTTAAATAGGTTCATTTGCCAACAGCTGGATATGTTTACTGAGCAGTGTCTGATCTGCTGTTAAACCCATTCAGTGAATGAATACTTCACTTTAGATTTTGTATTTTTCAGATCTGTAAGTTTCATTTGGCTCCTTTTTAAAAAAAGAAATATGTGTACAAACATTGTAATTTAATGGTAAATGGTAGGGGGACCTAAATAAGTAGAAAGTGGTTCATCTAGGAGAGTAGAAATTTGAGAATGGGGGAGGAACGTGCAAGAGACTTGTTTTCTTTTCAGCCTTGTAGTTCCTTCTGACTTTCAAAAATATGAGCAGGTATTACTATGATAAAACTAAATACAAATGACAGATATAGAAAAATATAAATATACATACATATACCAAATGATTTTCGAAGCAATACCACACTCTGTCTCTCCGTAAAACAGGGATTTTGCATTCTGGGAAGTATTTAGGGATAAAGTATCCTAAATTTTTCTGTACCTCACACTCCTTAAAGTGAGCTAGTTAAAGGCTGAGGTTGAGTAAAGAGTCACACATAAATGAAACTGTGCATAATCACATCCTCTCAGGACCAAAATCTTATCCAACTGTCAGACAGCCCTTACGAAAACCGTCAGAGGCAAGATCTTTTTGAAATCGCTTGTTATTGCAAGTAAACTAGGTGGTTAGCTCTCACAAATGGACTCGTACAATAACAACATAGGACACTATCGTACTACCAGTTGTGGATTAAAGATGGCTGCAAACATTTTCCCACCCCTCCCATCAAGAGGTTGAATCTATTCCCCTGGCCCTGTGAGATGCTCTGACCAAAATCAAGGCAAAAGAACTGGGTAAACGACATGGCATAACTTCAGTCAGGGCCTTCAGAGATCTGCAGGGAGAGATCTGCAAGTGTGCTCTGCTGGGTGCGAAACGCTCCGTCTGGGAACCTGTTGCTATGCTGTTAGGAGCCCATGCTTGGAGGACAGCCACATGGAGGACCCCCAGACAGCTGGACAGATGGCCGGATCACTGTGGAACACTGAGGCCAGTCAAGCTTCCATTTAAAAGAGGAGGTGAGCACAGGCCTCAAGTGCTCACTCATACAAGGGGGGAGCTAATAGATATCTGAATGACAAAAGAATAAATAAGAGGAAAATTGGGGACACTTGTGTGGCAGTAAGACACCCATGTAGTTACTATTACGACGATTAAAAAACTCAGCATACGTAAAATATTAAAGACAGTGCCTGACACTTTGTAAGTGTTCAATAAGTGTTAGCTATTGTTAACTACTGTCAAAGAACTACCCCCGAGTTTCCCTAGTTATTCATTGTTTCATCCATCAGACGCCAGCTATCTCCTTGCTGGACTGGGCAATCTGGCCAGTCCCAGCTTCCTCTTTCAAATGTGCCTGTACGTACCCGTCACCACACAGGGTAGAAGACATTCCAGCTAGTAGCACCCATCTTAAGAAATGTTGGGGATTATATATTTTAAGTGGCTGCTACATTTATTTCTCCATTTACATTTACTTGTAACTGAGTTAAATGAGTATTATTATTATTACCATCAAATAAAAAGGTAGCATTATTATATCAAAGTTATTCTAGCTAAAAGCTTTTTAAAATTTTTATTTTAAAGCATTTAAAACTATTTCCTAACATAATGCTTTGGGAATGTAAAACTTTCACATTTGCTGTATGCTCAAAATCACATGGTTTAGACGCTCACATCACTGACATTGAAGCACGTTTCCACCTGCAAAAGCAGTAGTTATTTCTAATTGTTTTTGTGAGTATGAGGCAGGTGTGGGGAGTGTTAGATCATCAGGCCGGGGGAATGCTGTGAAGAAGAGGGTGTTTGTGTGTCCTGGGTGCATGCACACTCCTCTGTGCACACCTTCGAGCCCCTTTGATTTTAGCGAAGAAGAAAACTTCATTTTCATAGCTATTAATTATGAAATGGAAGAGTAGGAACTAAAGCAGAAGAATGCTTGAGTCTTCATTTTCTATGTGTTTTACTATAGGCATCTATTCCCATTTCTTACGATTTTATTTCCCGTCCCTCAGGCTTTTATCCCCTCACTCCCCCCAAGTTTCTCTGCAATTCCTCTTTCATGGAATCCTTCCTGTGTTTATTTTTTTTCTCCACTGGCTCCTTGTAAATGTTCTGAACTAGATGATTACAATTCTTTTGCCTAGGATTTTGCCAAGTTTTGCACAAAGATTTATCTTATCTAGTTTTAGCTCTATCTCATTTTAATCACCTGAGTCTCCATTTCCCCATTTCTAAGCCTGCAACTGCTATAACTACTCTACTAAGCATAAATGACGTCTCAGTTATCACGGGTACAGTATAAAAGCACAGTGCTTTAGAGTGAGTGTGTGTGTACGTGTGTGAGTGTATGTGTGTGAGTATGTGTGTCCGTGTGTGTGTGTATGTGTGACAGTGTGAGTGTGTGTATGCCTGTGAGTGTGTGTGTGTGTTCTATTCTGACTTCAATTCCATCACGTCACAAACGTTCACCAAGGTGTCCTCAAAGAAACACTGCCATTTTCCTCCCACTTTAAAAATACACCACGGATTAGAAAAGGTTGTGGTGGGATCAGAGGACCGGACAATTCAACTTTAGTTACTACACAAATAAGAGTCCTCCATTGTGGCGGAAAGTTGAAGGAATCAAGATCTACAGCTAATGGCACGTATGAAAACACAACAAAGCAGCTTCCCCAGGCTGGCGAGGGACCGACCCCATTGTTTGTGACCCTGTCTGTATTCTGATCCTCTCACCTTTCTGGCTGATCTTCTTCCAAAAATCATTTTATAACCACCCACTCTTCACCACTCCCTAGAAAAGCTTCATTGTTTAATTTTAAAAGCATTTCTCTCTCTCTTCACCTCCCTCCCTTCTCCCAAAATGTAGAGTTCTGGTCTCAATCAGTGTGCACATGTAACTCTTAGTAGTGCTAAAAGGAACTGTATGTATATTTAAAAAAGAAAATTGAGATTGTAGCCTTCTCACATGTATTCATGTTTAAATAGCTGTAAAGGATGTAACTTCCAGAGCACTATAAATATTGAGATCTTAAAATAAGACCTTTACATCAACTCTTTCCAAAGTATTCAACAGATTTAAAATCACAGTGGTTTAACACTACCATCCATTTAAAACTAGCTTTGAGAAACTTTACATTGCTTTTCCCCCCCTTAAATTTGTATTTCCATTCCACCACTTGAAGAGAATTTTGTTCCTTCACTGATCATCTTGTAATAATCGTCAGAAGTAAAAAAATATGTATATACATTAAAGTTTTTTTAATCACACGAAGATAAGGTTCTAAGTATTAAATTTCTTCTGTATTGAATCAGCATTACAATTATTTATGTACAGTTATATATATTAAAGATTTAAGGGTAATATTAAGGATAAAAAGTCAATGTTTATCAGGAACTTATTTCTTAGTGAGACATATGGAATTCTCTCATTAGTCTCCTCCTCCCCAGTGAGTTCTTGTAAATGTGGGAGACTATTACTTATTGCTAGGATTCAATTCTTTTTCAGTTCAATTTCATTTTTTTAATGGAATAAAATACAGAGAGACCTTGTTCACATAAAAAAAGTAGGTGACAATAGAAGAAATTTTGTTACAATTTCCCTCAAGTCTTTGAAATCTGAGTTATATGAAGACAAACGTTAAGTCCTTTCTCGCTGTAACTCCTGAGAAAACGAGAGTGAAAAAGGAAAACAGTCATTATTTCCTCCAGACCACACTTAGAAACGTGGGGCTTCAGAGACATCCACTCTCTCAATCCCATCACCTGCATCCCCACTGTCCTCCCGTTTGGTGCCTCCGAGGATTTTACCGGGAGAGGAGTTTGCAAAGGGGAAACCTCCACCGCCATCACAAGCGGACTCTCAGGCGGGACAGCTCTAGGCACTGGAGAGTTGGAGATGGACTCAGTCATTCCTACGCATCCCATGCATCCCCCCACTCACGAAGTCTCGCGGTTTAAGTAATTAAAGAAATTAACTTCTTCGAAATTGGTCAGATATAGCATTTAAGAGTGAAAGTGTAACACAGATATATAATATTAATAAAGCAAGACCAAGTTTTCCAGGAAATGTTACCCAGCTGAGAGGAAGGAAAAACTCCTCAGGACAGAAAAGGGTCCAGCATCGTGGCCCTGTGCTCAGAAGAGATCTACTCAAGGTTCTATGAACAATGTACCGTGACTACATAGAGCTGTCTTAGCAACCCCTCAGTGTCTGTCTCCAGCCACGGAAACCACCCTCAGCCTTGTGCACTTGACAGGGGGGCAATCATGAAGCAAAAATGAGTGACCTGGTGTCTACCCCTGTGAACTCACACAATAAAAATATCAGAGCCCTGGTGTAAAGAACACAATGGCAGTAGGAATGCCACAAGCGAGCGATGACGCTCTTCCTTTTAGGAGCTCGCAATTTAGGGATAAACAATGAGACAACAAGCAATGCAAAGCCTTTGACATTAAATGCTCAGCAGATACTCTGGGCAGTAGGTCCTGCAGGAGATGGGATGAAGGAGCAAAGAACTCATCCACGCTGGGAAAATACCTGCCTTCGCTGCATTTTCTAAGCAAGTGCCACTTTTCCACGGGCCCATCTTTGATGTGAGAGACCAAAACTGACAGTTTTTAATATTATATGTAAAAAAGAAGAACACAAGGACATTTAGAATCACTCATAAACTAGTACGAGCAATTTCATCAAAACCAAGAAACAGGGTTCAAGTCCCGATGAGTCTGGAAAATTGGACACAACAGGTCCTGTGTGAACATAGTTTTTTTCCCCCTCAGTGGAGCGTTTCTTTTGTTTCAAACTCTGACTGTAGAAACAAGTATTTTTTCCTTCTTATTGAGAGAAACTCTTCTGCTTTTAATCATATCCAACACTTTAAGACAGGTTAAAGAAAGGAGAAAAAAATACCCCTTATAATTATGGAGCTTTATAATTACCGTGTGGTTTACAGCAGTCCCACTTACAAGGCATCTTCCTTTTTCAACTAAAGCTGGAATCTCTCTAGATATTAAGTTATTTACTGGCTTCCCATGCATCTGGCACCCAGTGCAGGACGTAGTATATAAAACTATAATCTGGCCTCAGATAATAACAGAACAAAAGCCAGGGAAAGCATAATTAGCATCACTGCATTACTCAGAGAACGTAAATAAACTGAATTAGATAATGTATACATCTTCTCCTTAAATTAATTGAACTTTGCTGAGCAAGACAGAAAAGTATCTATTAGAAAGAATATTAAAAAGTAAATGAAACCAACAGATACATAGTGCTAAGATTTATGAGGATGCACTCTTTCCAAAATTCCCATCATGTCTGTAAGGCAGTATAATAAAAACAAAATCACTTCAGTGATTCCTAGAGCAACCAGCAAACTGTCAATCCCACAGGCTGGAGTGTGCGTGAGCTCCTCCCTAGTTTACGACTTGCCTGCAGGCAAATTGCCTAACACTTCTGTCCCCCAGCCTTTCCATTTGGAAAAAGGACTTCATAGCATGTCTTGGCCTGACCTTACTGGTGAGAGAGTCAATTAGTCCCTTTCTAGAAGTGCAAATAGGGCATTCCCGAGAAGACGCTTATTTATAAAATGTACTTTCTTGACTTTAACAGATTACAGTAATATTAAAGAATAATAAGAGTTTTTATATTCAAAGCACTTTGATTAAACATATTTGTCATTAAAATCTACAGTAGCCACTATTTGTGGGTTGGTTTGGGTACCAAAACCAAAACCAAAACAAAACCCAGAAGATTCAGTAATAAACATTCTCAAAACCTGAATATTTAACTTTTATGACTGTTAGATTTATATTTTTCTTAACTCTCTTACTAGCTCTAATTTTCAGTATAACACATAAAAGAATTGAAGAATTGATCATAATTCTCAAAACCGTAACCCTTGGTTTATTTACTACCACAGAATAAATCTACCATACATTTTCAGTAGCATTAGTAGTTATTACTTCAGGTCCTTAGAGTTTTCCCATAACTCCTCTCAGAGATTTTAATCATTAGTGGGTATAATTATAACAAGCTGGAGTCAGTATCTCTGAAAAATAATATAATATGCCTGCATAAAATAGGTCATCTAGTGGCATTTAAAGAAATGGTGTGTGTGTGTGTGTGTGTGCATGCGTGTGTGTATAAAGTAAGTGTATGGTTGGGTGAGTGGGGAAAGGAAAACTTGTTGCTGGGTCAATACTGAGCCACAAATAGGCTAAATGAGAACTTCAGAGCAAATCATGTATTACGTGTATAATTAAAGGACCGGGAGCTTCAATCTTCAGTCTTCCTGTTTCTGTAATAGCTGAACACTTTCCAGCCTACCCCTCTCCAAATAGACTCCTATCAATCAATCCAGGCCAGTTTAAATATACAAAAATATTAGTCTCCAAGTTTAGATATCAGAACATTCTAATAGGTAGTTTCCAAATAACTGGAAAAGCCCTGAAGACACTGGGTTCCTGCCAATGGATGAGAACCATATATACAGAACCACAGCTGACGCCCCAAGGTCTCAGAAACTCTGCAGAAGGGTGTAGAGGAATGGGCATTAACCATCACAATGTGAGAGAAAAAGATGTCACCAGGTCTCCCACAGGAGCACTCAGAGTTAAGGTACAATTCGTTTAGTGACGACTAGTGACAGTTGTGGATATATTATATATAACAGGAGGAAATTTTTTCAACATTAGCCTTGAAAGGGAAAAACAAATCAACTGAAGGTATAACAACTTAAAATTTTACGTGTTAGTCAGGTATGTATCGGTGATATTTTAATCTTTTTTTTTGGAGAAAATAGGAATAATAGTTACTGTGTCTCAAAGGCTCATGTGTAATAATAGGCTCCAAGCTAAATGGTTGAGATGAGTCACCCCATATAACCCTTCAACATTTCTGCAAAGAAGGTATATTCCCATTTTCCAGATTAGCAGACAGCACCTAACACCATACAGTAAAGACCAGAATACAATTCAAATTCAGCTTTGAGTGATTTAAGACTCAGTTACACTGAAGAGTGTTTTAAGGGAAAAACAAGGAAAAGGCAGTTATGCCATCCTGTAAGAAGTACTTTTCATGACCACTCTTGGTTTTTCAGTCATTGGGAGATTAATACTGAGATTAATGCCCTCTCAGTATTAATGGTAGAAAGAACTACCGTTCTCCTAAATTAATGGCCACAACAGTGGGGAGAAGTTTCCGGAAGTTTGCCAAACTTAATATGTTTGTATAATAAATTGTTTTAGACTGACATGAAATCAACATATGTATAGATTCCCTAGAAAAATCATAATCGAAAGATGAAAATAGAATTACTCATACACGTAATTTACAAGTTACGACATATCTGCTTTATCCGAATGCTAACATCTATCCGATGATATCTAAACTGAATATTTACTGACATGGCAAAGGTTCACCGGGATTTCAGAGTGCCAAGAACCATTCTAGATGAGGCCATGGGTAAAATGTAACCGCTGCCCTTGCGTACATTCATTCCTTCAGTCCTGCATTCCCCGAGAAACGCTAAGTAACAGGTATTTTCTGCGCCCTACTCAGGGCTATTTAGTATCTAAAAGCAATGAAAAACTTTATAGTAATATAGACATTTAATGCTAATCAGCCAACCTCTCTTGAATTCTGCACAAACATATACCTATATTCACTATCTGCTTTCCCAAATCTGTAAGAAAGAGGAAGAATGTCAAGAGGTTTTGGATGATGGGATGAGCCTATCCATTGAAATAATCAGCCTACAGTTCAAATGACAATACTGACAGAGAATGATTTTCAAATATACTTACCTCCTTTTTAGGAGGGGTCATGTTTCCTACAAAGAAAGTAGCAAGTTGTCAGACTGTGCTATTAAGTACCTCATGTCCAACTTTCACACATGACGAGGATAAGTGGGGCTCACACGTAAAACAGAGGACCTGTATTACTCCAATTCCTACCTCTAACTTCAGACTGTATTTATATGAAGTGGGCCAAAATTTGATGTGTTTTCTTTTTGATAAATATTTTGAATTTTTTTAAAAAGAAAAAATAGAAAAGAGCAAAAATACATGGAAAAAATCATAGGGCCAAAGATAATTCTCAGTGATTATTCCCAAAATCCAAATCCCAAATTTGCAAATTTTTGTATATATATGCTAAGTGATTAAATCCTGAAATCATTTTATGCTTGCTAACTAAATTCAAAACTGAAAAGGGATGGGAAATTATCTAACTTTCTAATCAATCTAGCAGACATTGAGCATAATCAACCCTTCTTTAACACACCTGGAGGAACAGGATGGTCCTTGCCTCCCAAACATGCAAGTCAACTAAGTGAATCATTCCAGTTAATTGGAAAACTATTCCATTTGTTTTCCAGAACCTAATTCTGTCTCTTCTACAGGATGGAGTTTTAACTATATGAAAGCAATAACTGTATCTGCGTGTATTCTCCAGAATAAAAACATGCTCTGCTCCACACCTGCTGTGTATAAAATTATTTATAAACCACGAGATCCCAAATTGTGTATGATACTCCACACGTGATCAGACCAGGACAGAGTATCAGAAAGTATTAGTTTATGCAACCTGGATGCTAGAATTAATGCAGTCTAAAACGACATGAGCAATGTTTTAGTACGTTCCTGACAATGTTAACTTATATGAAATGGGAGCTCAAATTTCCAGGATGAAGTAAAATTTCTTTCATCCTACATGTGCTTACTTTGGTGAACTTACATTTTAGACTTGTTTGCAGTGTCATTTTTGGGGAAGAAAGTTATATATAACTTTAGGATTCTTCTTCATACTGCTGTGAAGATCAAGTTTAATATCTTATCAAGGTTTATAAAAAAGAAAGTACATATAAAGCACTGTGATAATCCAGCAATCCACTTTAGAAACCACGAAGTATCCAAAGGGTTACTTTCAAACAGATTTAAATAAGAACCAAATTTATTTCAGCATTTTCAATTTAGAGATTTATAATGCCTCTGGCACTGCAAGCAAGGATGGTTTTTTTTATTGTTGTTTTTTTTTTTAACTCATCTTCTGAGGAAGTTGTTATGACACAGAACAGGTGTGGAGCTCTGACTCAGTATATAAGCCTAAACCATCTCCTATATCAATCACTCAGAGGACTATTTGCATTATTTTCTATTATCATGTTGGATTTTAAGTAAAAGAGGGAAATTAGAATTTTAAGATCAAAATCCATCAAACCATGCACATCTAACACCCCCAACCACTGAAACTGAAAGCAGGTTCTATTTTAAAAATAATAATAATGTAAGCGTGGTTGACAAAAGACGGATTTCCTCACTTAGTCATCCTCTTGTATTAACAGCTTAACTTCCTACCCGTCATTTACTAAACTAAATGCTGGGTGTTCTGTAAACAAGTTTGTTTGCTTTGTAGAAGAAGGACTGAAGGCAAGAAAGGAAATCGAGTACAGTATTTCTTTTCCTGAGACAGTTGTCCAAAATGTTAGCCACTATGCTATGCCAAAGGAAAGGGTAAAGTCCTTGATCCAGCAATGGCCTGTCAGTTATTGTCGCCTATTCCTGGGGGCTCTTTGAGCACCTGAACAATCCACCTGCTATTCACCACAGAATTCTGCAGAGCACGGAACACAGGCCTGACCGGGCGGCTATTACTGTGACACACAAATCTGACATGTCCTGATGGCAACAAACAGGGCGAATTATCTTGTTTTACTCTTTGTGTGTCTGGAAAAGAAGAGAATATGAGTTCTGCAACTTCAGCCCTATCCCCACTGGATATCTATTTACCTCTTTGTGGGCACAGTTTTTTAAACTACTTGTTTTACTCTAGAAACCTATTCCTCTGATATGACAAAGCAATAGATCTCAATTTGAAAACAGGAACGGTTTATATCATAAGCTTAAAAAATGTAACAGAATGTATAAGCTAAATGATTCAGAAAATTAGTAACCATTCACAATATAAATTGTTCTCAAATTGCTATTTATAATAAATAGTTGTGTAACAATGTGTCAATTTTTGCAGAACAGAAAAACAATATAAGTTTTGACTTAAGTGAAAGAAAAAAGTTCATCTCAGAACTGGTCATTCCTTCCTTCATAAGGGCTTTAAATAAAGCACATGAATTCAGGTGCTACTCCGACAACATGGCACCTTGAAACAATGAGCAACTTAATTCTCTTAATATGAAGACTAAGTTACCACTAAAGTATATTCTTTGTTACTGTATTTGTAAAACTGGAATTTATAAATTTACCAGCTTTTCTGAATCACAATTCTGTCAAATGGATCAGGTTTTAACCTTCAAATGTTAGTGCTGATTTTCTCAGATTTTTAAAACTCATGTGAATCCAGAAAGAAAAACAAAAAACCAAAACAAAACAAAACAAAAAAAGATTTTTGTGCCCAAGGTTTAAAAAAGAAGAAAAAAAAGAGGCTGGTTAAAAGAAGTCTCTTCACAACAAATTCACTATTGGTTTCAAAGACTCTTTTTGAAGGAACTTAAATATTAATTCTTTAGAAATAAGACAATAATTACTAGAGAAGAGAGAAAGGGAATGCAAAGAGAAGGTTGTCAAACTCAAAGGATTTTTAGATGTTTTAGCTCTATATCCCTGGAAACAATCTGTTCCACTGACGTCAAGTTTTTGTTTGTCTTAATAGTTGCAAAATCTGTTTCTTTTCCCATTTGAGGACTGTAAGATAATCAAATTTGAAAGAGAAAGATAGCTATAAAAAATTCTAAAATTATACCCATTAACGCCTCATAGTTAACAGGAACATTGTAGGTGGATAATACAGAGTATTTCCATTTCAATGGTAAGGTTTGAGTTTGATAAAAAAATAGAATTCTTTGTCCTCTCTACATATTTTTTTCCACCAATTTTGAATCTATTCAACTCTAGTATTCTAGGAAAAATGAACCCTTATTTTTGTTATTATTCACTAATAGTCTAAAAATGTGGTTCCCAGTCTATGGGTTGCAGACTTCCGTGCCAACAGACCCATATGAATACACAGAATTATCTAAAAAATGAATAAATAATATGACTTGCACATATATGCTATTATTTTTCAAATATTTGTATATGGTGTTGTGATTACAAAGACTGAAAAACATTTAAAAGTGTTACACAATTCTTAGTATTTTTTCCATAAAATATTTTTTCCATTACATTGAGAAAATTTAATTGCAATTATGTGGGAATCCATAAATTGTTTTGATGCCGAAAACTAGTTCCACAAACTCAATGAAGTTGAAAACTGCTGGAATGCAATGTTTTTTTTTGTTTTTTGTTTTTTTTTTAAGGAGGGCATAGCTCACAGTGGCCCATGCAGGGATCGAACTGGCAACCTCAGTGTTATTAGCACCACGCTCTAACCAACTGAGCTAACCGGCCAAATGAGCTATTTTAAGAAGTACTGAAGATGTTTTAAGAAGATGGGAAAAAAGTACATTTTTACAACTAAATTAGAATACCCAAAGATACGAGAATAAGTAGACTTGGAAACCATTTACTTAAAAGAGTAACAGATTTCTCATAAGCACTATTGTCTAAAGTAAAATATAGGCAGTAGCACTGTAGTCAAATGTGCCAATCTTGCAACCAAAAATCCCAGCTATGCCACTTATCAGCTTGGGCAATTAAAACTCCTTGTATCTCAGTTCTCTCATCTATACCAATTATCTCATATTCAATTTCAAAAATAATTCCAAGAAGGGAAGCAGGAATATATTTTCCACATATACTGTACACCACAGGCTGTAAGTACTACAGAACAAAACAAATGATTGAAAGGTGGGTAACACGTAGTACCGAGAAGACTAAGTGAAGAGGAGGGTAAAAAACTAAGGCTGCCTTCTGTGACACACACCTAGCTGCCGTTGAATACCCACACTCTCTATTTTCTTGATCGAGATAGTTATAAGGTTTCTACACTTCACTTTAAGTGACAAAATATTAACTGTAGACTTAGAAAATTTTGATGTGAATTCTGTAATTATTAGAGCAATTAATTTAATTGCAAATTAAATTTAATTGCGATTAATTTAATGCAAAGAAATTCAGTAATAAAGACTATAGATGAATTGAAATGGAGTACTGAAAATATTCCAATAATTCAAAAGAAGGCAGGAAAAAAGGAAACAGAAGAATGAAACATAGAGAAAAATAATTAAATCGCAGAACTAAAAGCAAATATATTGATAATTATACTAAATGTAAATGCTATAAGCACATTAATTAAAAACCTGGAGATTCTCAGGTTGTAAGACAAATAAGACACAACTAAATGTTATCTATATGAGACTCATATGAAATAAAATAATAGACATGTTAAAAGTAAAAGAATGGAAAAACATATCATGCAAACACCAGCAAAAAAAGTCGAGTAATTATGTTATAATAGCTGACAATGTTACATTTCAGAATATGGAAAATTACCAGGAATATAGGAGGCAATACATAACGATAAATATGTATGCACCTAGGAAGAGAGTGTCAAAATACATGAAGAAAAAACTAACAAAACTGAAAGGAGACATAGATAAGTCCACAATTTTACTTGAGGACTTCAACATTTCTCTCTCAGGAATTAGTAGAAAGAGCAATCCAGTAAGGATACAGAAGTCACAATCAACACAATCCACCAAAGTGACCTAAATGGCATCTATAGAATACTGTACCCAATAACAGCAGACTATATTCTTTGTAAAAGTATAGTGTTGCTCTATAAAAGAAATCTATACAATTTGAAGAAAGGTTTCAAATGAATAATCTAAGTTTCCACCATATGAAAAGGGAATAAGAAGAGCAAAGAATACCCAAAGGAAGCAAAAAGAATGACATATAAGAACAGAGATCCATTAAATTAGGGGGGAAAAAAGCAACGAAGAAAAATCAATGAAACCACAACCTGGGTCTTTGAAAAGATCAATGAAATTGATAACCCTCTACAATGACTGACAAGTGAAAAAAGAGAGAAAACACAAATTGCCAATATCAGGAAGGAAAGAGGAGATTTCAGTCAGACCCTCATAGACACTAAAGGATAGTGGGAAACAATGAACAACTCTGTGGTATAAATTTGACAACTTAGGTGGAATGAACCAAATTCCTTGAAAGATACAAGCTTACAAAATTTGTTCAGGAAGAAATAGATAACTAGAATGAAGCTGGAGCCTTACCTTATGCCATTTACAAACCTTAACTTAAAATGGATCAAAGACCTAACCAGAGGGCCCAAATTTACAGAATTCTTAGAAGAAAACAAAAGGGAAAAAGGCTTTATGACATTAGGTTTAGCAAGGATTTCTTGGAATGACACCAAACACACAGTCAACAAAGTAAAAAAAGTCAAGTTGGACTACATCATAATTAAAAACTTCTATGAATCAAAGGACAAAATTGACAGAGCGAAAAGGCAACCTATAGAATGAGAGAAAGTATTTGTAAATCATATACCCGAAAAGAGGCTAATATCTAGAATAAAGAACTCCTACAACTCAACAACAAAAAATCAAATTTTAAAAATTGACAAAGGACTTGAATAGAATTTCTCCAAAGATGACATACAAAAGGCCAAGCATTTGAAAAAAATGTTCCACATCACTTATCATTAGAGAAATGCAAATTAAAACCACAATAAGATAACACACCAATTTGAATGGTTGAAGTGTTTTAAAAACTTGACAAATCCCAGTGACAACAAGAACGCAGAGCACCTGGAAGTCATGCATTGCTGGTGGGGATATGAGGACGTGCTGCCTGGAAAGGAACACGAGCAGTTTCTTACACAGTTAAGGACAGTTAACTCACCTGATGGCTCAGTAGTCCCACACTTCATCACTATCCTAGAGATCCGGAAACTTATGTTCACACAGAAACCTATTCACAAATGCTTACAGTGGCTTCATTCATAGCAAAAACTGGAAACAATCTAAAATGTCCTTCGATAGGTGTATGGATGAATTAGTGCATCCAAACACTGGAATGCCAACTGGTAATAGAAAATGGACAAACTATTGCTACACAGAAGAACACAGATAAATCTCAAAAAAGAGTTAAGTATAAAAAGTCATACTCAAAAGGTTACAGGCTGCATGATTCCATTTATATGACATTTGGGAAATGGCAACCATAGGGACAGATCAGTAGTTGCCAGCAGTCAGTGGTAGGAGGGTTGATCTACAAAGGCGCGGCATGAAGGAATTTTTTTGGAGCGAATAAATTGTTTTATATTGATTGTGGTGGTAGTCACACAATTTTGCGTGCTTGTCCAAACTCACAGAACTATACGAGGTCTGACAATTATAATCGCGAACTCATCCTAGATAAAGTGCTACACACCTCATTGCTGAATATCACTACGGTCACCTTCGAAGTACTCCCCTTGGGAAGATATGCACCAATGCCAGCGTCTTCAAAAACAATTTGGAACTCTTTTTCTGGAATGGCCATCAGAACTGTCCTATTACCCTTGATGTCCTGAATGCCATCAAAATGTCTTCCTTTCAATATTTCCTTTATCTTTGGGTAAAGAAAGAAGTCATTGGGGGCCAGATCAGGTGAGTAGGGAGGGTGTTCCAATACAGTTATTTGTTTACTGGCTAAAAACTCCCTCACAGACAGTGACGAGTGAGCTGGTGCATTGTCGTGATGCAAGAGCCATGAATTGTTAGCGAAAAGTTCAGGTCATTTTCGTCTAACTTTTTCACGCAGCCTTTTCAGCACTTCCAAATAGTAAACTTGGTTAATTGTTTGTGCAGTTGGTACAAATTCATAATGAATAATCCCTCTGATATCAAAAAGGTTTAGCAGCATCGTTGCAACAAGTTCACGAATTTAATTGTTAGACCTCGTATGCCAGTTACTAGCTCTGTGACCTTGGTCACGTTTCTTACCCTGTCGATAACCCGCGGTTTGTTAACTTTGGTTTCTCATCTATAGGACTGCGTACAGTAACTATATTTACCTCATAAAGTTAGTTAAGATTTAGTGAAGAAAATACTTAGAGCAAAACATAGATTAAGAATATGGTGAACTTGAAGTGCCTTCGAAATCCCTCAGTAGGCAGTTCACTGAAGAGATCAGAGCAAAAGTGTGAGCTGAATCCAGTGTAGTCACGTGATGCCTGAAACCTGTGGGTGTGGATGAGATTTCCCATGGACAGAGCGGAAAAAAGCGGGGTCCTAGCACCCAGGCTTGACCAACTGAAATATGTTATGGCTAGGCACAGGAGAATCCATCCACACGTAAAGAAGCCAAGAGGGGACAGAAATACAACAAAAACCAGATTATGGTGTCATGTAAAACACAGTAAGAGAGCAATTCAAAGAGGATGATGACAGTGAATAAAGCTAGCAGGTCTTTTCTCCTACTCCTATAGTAACAAAACCCCGCAATTCAAGCTGCATACCCAGCCACTCAAATAGGGAACATATTTATTCTGCACCCTCCTTCGTAGCTGAATACGGTCATGTAGCTGTGATTGGCCAACAGGATATAAGTGATACGTGCGATTTATGGGTTGTGTCCTTGAAGTGAGGGCGTGAGCTCTGTTTCCTTATCTCATTGCTATTCACCTGAATGGGAACCCAACTGATGTGACAAGGAGATGTTTTCACCATGTGGCCTAAGGGATGGTATAGCAGCAAGACAGAAGGAATCCGAGTTCCTTACGCCATGGACCAGTTGGTGGCTCTGTTGTCTTAAACTGTTCTTTTAAAAGACTCTTACTTGAAGGTGCAGTAGCCTCAGTATTTCAGAATTCATCACAGCAGAGAAAGGGAAACATATGAAGAATAATGTCAACATGTTTTTAAGCAAATAACATTTAAACAAAAGGCACAATGTATGACATATACATTAAGAATTACAAGAACTATCTGATCATAAAAACCATATACTTTTCTAGTTTGAAAGTGATTAATAAGCATTTTAAACCTTGTGTTTGGAAATTCTTACAGGTGATTCTCCATTTTGCTGGGTTTTACAGTGAGTGAGGGCTGAAGTAGACAATCAATGTAAGTAATTAGGTTATTTCCCGTGTTAATGAGAAAGAAGAAGAAAAAGAACCACTGACCTACATAATAGACACAGGTCTAGTCTGTGATGTGCATTTTGGTAATTCCGTAAAGGTTTAACCATAACTATTTTTTTTTCATTCAGTCACTGAAAAGAAACATCAGCACAATTTTAACTGAATTCTTAGCTATTAGTTAAGTATAGACATATGTGCTCCGATGTTCACTGCAGCTTTATTTACAGTGGCCAATACATGGCAACAACCAAAGTGTCCTTCAAGAGACGACTGATAAGGAAGATGTGGTATATACACACAATGGAATACTATTCTGCCATAAGAAAAATGAAATAGTGCTATTTGCTACAACATGGATGCATCTTGAGGTTATAATGCTAAGTGAAATCAGTCAGGAAAAGTAGAGAACCATATGATTTCACTGATGTGTGGTATATAAAACTGAAAGCAAAAGAACAAGAAAAACAAATGAAGAAACAAAAACTCATAGACACAGACAATAGTTTGGTGGTTACCAGAGTGTAAGGGGGACAAGGGGTGGTAGATGAGGGTAAGGGGGATCAAATATATGGTGATGGGAAGAGAACTGACTCTGGGTGGTCAACACATAATGTGATATATAGATGACGGATTACAGAATTGTACACCTGAAATCTATGTGACTTTGCTAACAACTGTCACCCCAATGAATTCTAATTAAAAAAAACACCATTCATGGTAATAGTCAAGGTTCAAGTTACACAATTGATTTTTATATATCTTACTGACTCACCTTAAATAATAAAATAACAGAAAAACTCCAAATCTAACTTTTAAAAAACATAACCTGTGTTCTAAAAACAATCTCCAAATTATTTCTTTACGGGAAATTTTGGAAACAGCATCTTTTGAGCCTAGAGAGAATTCTCAAAAGCCTGATTCAACTATCAAAAAAAAAAAAAAAAAAAAAATTAAAGCTGAGAACAAAAAGTGATCATTATTTTCTAAATCTGTTTTTATGTTTTGCCTCTGATGTTTCTACCAACTGTTTCCAGCAAACTACTAGGGAAGATGCTTCTTTCTCAGACACAATGGATGTTTTTTTCTGACTAACTGCGTTTCTGAACTAAATGCATGCAAAGCTAATAAACGGAAGGAAAAGCAAACACAGAGTTGGTCATTTTAAAATTATATTCTTAAAAGGTTTAGGGGTGTCATTTGTGGAACACAAAGAGATTTCCTTCTCTAACAGCATTCCAGGACATCACTCTTTCCTGCCTACCAGCAGACAAGATTATACTTGTCTGGAATGTCAGTGAAGTATTTATACAAAGGCAGTTTTTCAGAGTCTTCTTACTGTGAACACAAAACAGGAAATACAGTAATACCATCAGTATATGATAAACACTGTTTAGTAGAAACTGTTTCTCCCTTAATAAGTACTAGGTTAACTCCAAGAGGAGGAGGTGAAAATGAGCACGTCGATAAACACATACCACTAGTTGTTTGTTAGCAGCCAGAGGAAAGATTCAGGAAGAAAAACTCAATAAAACTTCAGGAATTTGCCAAACTAAGTTTTAGTGTTATACTACCGCCTCTAATAAAAACTCATTTTTCTCAAGTTCACAGGGGAAAATAAAAGTATCCCGTAAAAGTTAATATTTTATTGAATGAAAAACAGCCTAATAATAAGTTAATTTAAAGTAACAAGTTAATTTGAAATACTGATTCTGAGGCAGGAAAAACAAATTTCTCTGTAAAGTGGCCATCCATCAAAAAACATCAAATAAAGCATTTCATGTTCTGAAACACATTTTTCAATTTTTTTCAAAAACAAAAAACAACAAAACAAACAAAAAACAAACCTTATTTACCTTCCATGGATTAAAAGATTAATATAATTCTATAAAATTACCTACTCAAGAGTTTTGAAATTTATTTACAAACAGGTAATAAAATATAGCTAGTATCCCAAGAATAACAGACAAATTTTAATTTTCCATAAGATAGCAGAATGCACTTTGGTTTGACTGCCCCCTGCTGATGTGAAATTTCTAAAACTATAAAAGTTGAAGATAAAATTGTGGTGTTATTTTTTTAAAAAATTTCTACTCAGAAATTGGTTTCAGTTTCTTAGTGAAAACTAAGAAGATTAAATATTTAACCTCTGTGTCTTATTTTCACTCAAAGGGCAAATATTTGTGGAATATCTATGATCTAACACTTTTCAAAAATATAATTTCATCTCTGACCTCAAAATACTTCAAGTTATTAGATAAACAGGAAAAATCTTGAAAAGAATAAACTGTTAGAGAAAATCAAGACCTCAACTAAATGGTACTGAAGAGAATCAAGCTAGAGTAAAAGAGATTGGTAGAGCCAAATTATTATCATTATTTTTAAAAAAAAACATAATGGAAAAGGCTCCTAAGACTGAGATAGCTGAGGAGGAGAAATGAGGATGGTGTTACACAAACAGAAATGAGACAGAATAAGTAAGCACAAGCCTGGAGGAAATAATGAACAGCATGTACAGTACATGTGACACCAGAAGACTTAATTGTCACGAGAAAAGGATAAATGTTCGGTGAAAACAGAAAATAATGGTGAGAGCTTGGGGCCCAACTTTTTTAAACTAAAAAAGTCAGAATGAAGAGCTCGACTTGGGGTAGACAACAGGGAACCGTAGGTTCCTTGGCAGCATGTAACCGGTAAAGCAGCATTATCACCTGGTTAAAGACATCCTTTAGAAAGAGTAGTGTGACACAGAACGAAAGGGAAATGGAGGAACGAAAGACTGGAGGCTGAGAAACCGGTTAAGGGACAAGTGCAGCAATCCCCTGTAAGAACTGAACCAGAATGGAAGCAATGGAAATGGGGGAGAAAAATGCAACTGAGACACACTTGAGTTAAAAACAAAACTGGGTGCCTGACCGGATTCAGATTTTTGTGCAATTCTTATGCCATACTTATTGTCATGTTCATCTGACATAACAAAGGAGAAGTAGACAGAGAGTTAACAGAAGGAGAAAGTAGTGTCATTGGAGCTGAAGGGGTACAGTTCCAAGAAGATGGGCGTAGTCAGCAGAATCAAGTTTGCGAATTCAAGACAAATAAGAACCCTTAAGAAGCCACTAAACTTTGTTTGATAGTCATTGGTGACCTTCATAAGTTCACTTTTAATAAAGTTGTATAGTCAGGAGGAACTAGATAGCTGGAAAGTTTCAAACTTGAGATGAGAAACTAGGTGGAGCAATTCACTTTAGGGGGAACACATCTGCCTGAGAGGAGAGGAAAGGAGGAGCGTGTAAATAATAGGGCGGCGCTACGTTTAAAGATAAGGATACACGAGGGCGATCATGGCAAATGGTCTTAATTATCTCTACAAATCAGTTTCCAAGCTCATCCTGCCCCCAAAGAAAGATAGATCAATATTCGCAAAAACCTTGGAAAATAGTTGATACCACTTTTCTACCCAGCAGTCCAGTTTCTACTGGAGATGTCCAGTCCCCAGCGATGGCTTCACCTGGCCAAGACTTCTCATTTTTCTACATCTGTCTAGAAAAATCTGTGTGCTCTTTCATAAAAACGTTCAAAGCTGACCTACTGTTGAAACTGCTTCCTACACATATACAGAGAGGCTTTTCAAACATGGTTTATGTGAAAAGATGTCTGGAATTGAGCATGGAACTCAAGAGTAGACTATATTCACATGTCATAACTACAAGTGGTCATGGTAAGACCTCAGGGAAAAGCCACACAATCTCCTGAAACAGCAGTCTTGTTTTAGAATGACTACACAAAACCATGGACAGTCACAATTTCTCAATTTCATGCTATATTTTCTTTGCAAAGGAATTATTGTTAAAAGAAGTATAATACTTGAAGTTAGATTTCAATTAATTCCTTTGCTTACAGAGCAAACCATTTGTAATGCTTCTGGACCAAGTTCACTATCTTATATCATTGTAATATCAGTTCTGAAAAATGAACATGGAAATAATGAAGTTTCCTTTCAAAACTGACATTCACAAAATAATGAAATAAACATCAGTATGTGCAGAGGTCCAATAAGAACATTTTATGTTTACTAGAGAGTACACTGGTCGTTTTGAGGCAAGGCCTTATTCTTCTTCATGACTGAATATTCCAAATATTACAATAAAATTGATAGGAGATGTTAACACTCAATTTGATATTACCCAGGAAAGATTAAAAACTCATCAGGAATTCGTAAGCATCTGCAGAATGAATAAAAGTGCTACACTGACTGAGTATACAATAGGCCAAACTACGTCCTCTCTAAAGTTTATCGGAGATCTGCTAACATTGTTTTCCTTTTAGATTGAAAAAGATTTCCTAAGTTATTAATTATAAGTCTAGAAAAAGATGACAGAATTAACCATTGTTTTCTTCTTTGACTATTATCCTCTAGTCTTTACATGAACACATTTTATACAATAGTATATTTTAGATAGTTTAAACATCTTTGGGTACAATGAATTTTTTGAAGCAATTGCATTTTGAAAAACGAAAGTTCCTCTGACAAAAGATTTCCCTGAAATAAAAAAAGAAAAAAGTGGTCGATTTTTAAAAGTACAACATACATAAAACAATAGGAATGACAATTTTAAACAGAGGGAAGAAGGCAGATTCTAATCTATACTGCATGTAGGCCACATCTGGATGGAGAGTAGAAGGGGATTTCAAAACATAACCCACAGCAGAATACATTATCTAACAAGTGCGTAGTTAAAGAGAGATGACACGGCCAAAATAATAACTTTATACTCTATTCATTAAAGGAGATTAATATAAATGAAAAGACTAGCCCTATGTAAAGAAAGCAATTTATCAATACAGCGACAAAAATCTTCCTTTCTGGTTATATTTTTCATTAGTTATTACTGCGTTAGACATTAAAAATAGCAGTATCACGTCCAGAGAAGCATAGTTAAAACAAGTATGTGTATCTCAGAGCAAATCTAGCTCAAACTTCATCAGCCTATCCCGAAGAAATGGTACCTAATTATCTAAGTACCCTCCTGGACACTACCAACAGGTAACTATTAAATTTACGGATTGGAAGTAATGGGTGATATGTAAATGAGTGAGGCAACAAAACAACAAACAAACAAATGAAAAACAAGTGGGCAGTTGAGAGACTACAATGGGCCTTGAACCAGGCATGAAAGACACAGGGTGATGGCATCCCGGAGAGTGACAAAGCTACTTTAAAATAAAAATCAAATTTGCCCCCTACAAAGTTTTGAATATAAACAATCAGCCTTGGATATACTCATCTTTTAAGAACAAAAGTTCATATTGAAAAAGTTCATTATACTCCAAGGGGACCCAAAAAGGCCTGTAGAATTTGACTCAATTAACAGTCTACCTGGACAAGGTTACAGAAAAAAGTATCTTGAATTTGATAACAAAATAAATTGTAGTAAGTAGTACATGGATATGGCAAATTCATGATGATGCAAGGGGGAGAATGAAATTTAGAAAACACTCAACTAGTTACTGCATCTTTTTTTCAAAGACATGGTAAGCTGCTGGATGGACAAGTATATAGGACACAGATGTCTGGAACTTATGCTAAGTACCGTGTTTCCCTGAAAATACGACCTAGCCGGACCATCAGCTCTAATGCGTTTTTTGGAAACATGGGAGATTAGTTAGAACTTAAAATGGAGGTTTCCTTTACACCACAGCTTTTTCAATTTAATCATGGAGAAAGTATCATGGAAGTCTTAATTTCCATACATGATTGTGCCAGCCACGGCAGTAATATCCATGGCTGGTAAGACCAGCCTCTGTGATGCCCCCCACTTCTTCCTCGTTGCCTAACCTTTGCTCTCGTGTTCTGGGTGCAAAGCAGAGTCGGCGGAGTCTGGCCCATGCTGCTGCCTTTCCTTCCTTTCCTCCCTGTAGGACATGCTTACTGAGCGCTCAGCATCGCCAGACATCCTAATGCGCACAGCGACACATCAGTGAACAAAACAATTGAAAAATCCTGAATGAAAAATTCTAGCTTAACAATTGTTTAATATTAAAGTAATACGATGGAAATAAATGTTATATGAACCGATAAAATATGACTGTTAAAAGAACATTACTATTTCTGAGAAAATGAAGGCAAATGCTCAGGGAAATTCAATGAAGGTGAATAACTAAAGTAACTGTTAATTTGGTATCAGGAGAACATGTGTAAAAAATTGGGACACTCAGGGTGCCCTAAGTTCTCACCCTGCAAAAGCCAACCATTTAAATCAATATGATGAGGTTTAGATAAGAGATATCATGGAATTCCAATCAGTGGACTGTTCACAAAAAAAAGCCTTTGCCCTAAAACCAGTAGATAGCAAATTAATGCATATTTAAATGTTTTATGTTAAAGTAAAATCATTCAACTTTATAGAAAATATTTTAATCATTCTTTAATGGACCATTTCAATTGACTACTAACTGCAAGACCAACCTAGAAATTTGGATACATTCAAAATTACTGGGGAAAAGGCAAAATGGTAGACTCACTGGAAAGGAAATAAGGCAGTATCCACCAAAATCACAAAGGCATTTATTGACCCTTTCACACAGCAATCCCACTTTACAACAAAGCCGCACAATAACACCCGGACAAGGTTACTCACTGAGGTACTGTTAGGAATGGCAGAAGCCCAGCAACAGCCTAAGTGTCTGTCCATCCATAAGGGACGATTTGCATTCAGTCCTGCATCTCTGCGGCCCCCATTGGAGGAGGAAAAAACCACACACAGAGCAAGAATGATCTCTAAGATACAGTGCTAAATGAGAACAGCAAAGCGCTGGACAGTGTGCAGAGTTTCCTACATTGTGTATATTTGGGGGGAAATGGGCACTGGAAACAGTAAGTAAATATACATACTTGACGGTACTAAAAACAACATCGGAGGAAAAAAGAGATCGAATGAGGCGAGAAAGATCAGATGGGGGTGCAGGGGTGGGAGCAAGGCTATCGCCATGTACATCTATCTTCCCATACGGTTTTGATCTTTGAATCATGTAATATATACACACTACCTATCAAAATGTCACCTAAACAAAATATTCTTTAAAAATGAAAAAAATGACTAAAGAATATATAGAATATAGGATAACATGGAATGTACTACTTTGCTTCCTGTTATCAGTGAGATGATTTATTTTATACATTACAACCTCTAAGAGATTATCAAACTTTGCATTTCCCAACTCGAGCTGAGATACAATTTCTTATCTGAGTTTTTCTCCATACTAACCTCATAGCTCTTCTGGTCCCTTAATTATAAACAAAACCAAACCAAATCTCTCAGAAGACTTTTGGTGGTGATAGAATACAGATCTCCTGTCTGTCTCCACCAAAGAGACAACTCGCTCTTAAACACGCAAACAAAGGTAAAGTGACTTGCTATGATTTGTGATTTCAAGCTGCATTTTTTCACCCTCACTTGCTTTACAGAAAGCATGACTTTTTCACAGCGCACATTCAGTTAATTAATGGGGTGTGGGTAGTATGACAGATGGCATTGTTTAAAAAATAAGATCAACTACAATTTTTTGAATACAGTGGGATTAAGAAGATGACTTACACTTCATCCCCAGTGTGTTTTTGTCTGAGCACAGCGGATGGAACAGTAATAAATCTGAGGCTAACTCGGCCCCATGCACTGTACTTCCATGACCCTAATGGTGGTTATGGGTATGTCCTGAATCCAGGCCAGGGTCCAAAAACCTAAATCTCTGGAAGGCAATGTAAACATTCTTTGTTAGTCTCAAACTTCCCTACCTTGAGTCACTCGGTGTGTTTGTGTTTATACACGTGTGGTTACACAGACTTCCTTCTACTGCAAATTATTGTGACTGAGTAGACAATGATGAAATGATGGAGGTACAATAGCTCCATTTGTGAAATGAACAAGGAAATGCCCACGCTTTACACTGAGGTACAGCAATCAGTTAGTTAAAGGTTGAATAATTCTTTTAATTTATTTCAGAAAAGTTTAGTGTCAGTGCAAAGTACCAAATACAAGTTACCAAACATCCATCTGACAAGTTTAAAATAACCACCTGACTTTCCAAATGTATTAAAACATTAAATAAATTAAAATTTGATTGTGAAGGTAAAAAGTGATACAAAAGTTCTCATGTCCTTCTATGATGAAATAGGGTTGTTTTCCATTTTTCTCTGTATAGGATCACCATCTTGTCTCCATGAACAATTTTCAAAGAATGTTTGTTTACTGCATCCATAAAGCCCCAAATCAATGTCTAAAGCCACTCTTATTATTAGTAATTCAAACACACAAAACAAAATCTCCTTAGAAAACACTGTAAACATCAGTGTGGCTATTCATTTGGAAAAACTCCCATCAGGATAAAAACCTCATCCTCAACACAACTGACCTTGGGGATGGTAATACTTAGCTGTGGGAACTCTCCTGGCTTCTACCGACCGGATGCCAACATCATCACAACCAAAACCTCTGCAGACATCGCTGAACAGCCCCAGAGCGGGGGTGTTGTCACAACGACCAGGTTGAGCATTGGAGCTCCAGAAGGCTACAACACCCCCCATCAGGAGAAATCGTTAAGAAAAGAACAGAAAATCAACGTCCTGCTAGAAAATCAAATTCACTGCTAGATGTACAAGCTGGTCCTAATGGTTTTTGTTGGTTTACAGAATTTTTTGAGGTGTTCCTTGTTGGTTGTTTCTATAATTCTATGCTTTCAAACTTTCATTCAGAATCAAAATTCTTATAACTTTTTTTAAAAATAGAAATGTCCTCAAATAACTCTTGAACTGCCAGGGCACTCATCACTGTATATGCCCATGTTTTTCTTCTCAACTTTGACAAAGATGACAAAATACAAATTTTCCAAATCAGACCCAAAGTTGGGGGTTGTGAGGAGCTACAAATGGAAACCAAAAACGAAATCCAGGCCATGGGAGCTCAATTACTGACACTCCTGTTTGATTCATCAGCAAATCACTGCCCCCGCCCCCAAAAGGTTGAACTAGTGAGGATTTTGCAAGCTATGAAAACTGTTTATAGCTAGATGTTTTTTAACTGGATATGAGGCTGCAGCACACTAAAAGCTATCACTAATGCAGGGGAAGTTTTAATCCCTGGGGAGATTGTCTGGGTAAGTGAGCAGACTCTAGCTGACAGCAGAGATAATGCAATTGTTCCAGGCCAAAGCACTGTATTTGTTTTTGTTGTTTTTCCCCTGTCCTATCAGCAGCCTGTCTCCATGGATTTGTCTGGGAAAATGATAAATAGTAAAGCAAGCAGCCCTTTCCATCCGTCTAAATCATCCCCGCAGACTCCAAGCATAGCTTTGGGATGGACCATCTTTTGAAAAGTACATTTCTGTATGTAGTAAATTACTTAAAACCAATGAAACTAAGTGCAAGAAAGTGCACATGCAGAGAGATAGGTCTTTATACAGAATCTTAATTCCTTGAAGTTCGTAACACGTTAGAGAAAAAGGTTAACGACAACCATCAAATATTTGTAAGTATGTGAACAGGAAATATATATGTGAATGAGGCGCCACCAGCCCCTAGTAACTAAATTACAGATTAGTTACAAACCAGATATGACTACTAAAGGCCATCTATGTAATAGCCTTTAAAAAGTCTAACATTCAAATTATCCTCGAACTCCAAAAAATAAGATTCTAAAGGTGCTATAAGAATATCAATTCATCAAAAGTAAATGGCAAATTCATACTACAAAATGAAAATATCAGGAAGCACATAGGAAAAACCCAAACAGTCTGGACACTTTTGAAAGGATCTTTAAAACACCGGAAACAGGAAAAGAGCCAGAACTGCTCATGCTTGGGAATCACTGTGAATCAGATAAAGAAGAATTTTTAAAAATTCACTATTCTACATTGAAGTTTATATCGTCCACATTTTGTGCTTTTAGCCAACCATTCAGACAAAATGACTCATATCACTGTTATCCCTGATGGAAGAGAAACTGCAATTTGCATGATGGAAGTAATTAAGTTTCACAAGATTTACATGACACATAAACAAATAGGGCCTATAAAAAAAAATCATATTCTTAAATCAATGATCTTGGGCAGAATTATTGTCCGATATGGAGAGCATCAATGTGACAGATTCTAACATAAAACTCAAAAGAAGATTGTGTCCCTATCTGGATTTTAATCTCAACGATCTGAGGAACACATAAAACCAATAAAAATCAATAATTTAGCTCAACATTTTTTTTTCTTTATCTCCTTATTTATCTTTAGGAGGACTCTATAGTTTCTTTTTGGCAACTACAGAAAATAGCTAAATACCAGTATTAAGCTATCTTTTAATTGAATGTTTCTAAAACCAAGAAGAAGGACCTTCCCTTCAAAAGGACACGAGAATGCGAGTCCAGAGCTCTAAATTCATCCATCAGTCATTCACTCGACAGATACTAATTTGAGGCAACCTTTGGTATGAATGTGCAGTATTCATAAGGCCCTCCTGTACTAATGATAATTCTAGTAAGAACTAGCATTTATATAATGTTTACATATGTACAAAACAACTTCAGTACATTATTATAATTGACCTTTCACTTTTTCCTGGCTTTCTAATCTACTGTGAAAGTGGAAAAGTTAAATTTTTGATGGTAAGAGGCAGGAATGGGAGGCAGCCATCAGGAGTCATTTAAAAGTTACAGAACTAACTATAATAGTAAAACTTAAATTTCCCTATTTTTCAAGATTAGTGTGTTGTTGTTTTTTATACACTACCATAAGGCTTTAATATATCTTTATCAGAAATGCTAATTGCTTCACTGCCCTGTAAAGTTTCTCAGTCTTTCATCAAATCAAAAGCTTAATGAGTTCTTTTCATTGTCCTAATAAATGTAAAATTTGAGGGCTCTCCAAATATTCAGTTGTCTGTGCTAATCAGATAGTATCAAATTCTACACTAAACCAGAATCCCAGGATTCATAGGTCATATGCCCTCAAATCACAGTAAAGACAATACATTAGTTATTATTTTAAAAAGGAAAACTCATTAGATAAGGCAAAGTATTTATTCTTGGACAACTAAACATATAAATTTAGAAAAACGAGAAGTGAGTCTTATCTGAAGGGCTGCAGAATAAGGTTATCTCAATTTCCTAGCTAACATGGTATCCTAATCCTGGTTAATGATACGGAAAAAAATAAATTATAGTGATAAGAAGTACCATATAGCAAGTCAGTCTCTTTAGCAGTCAATTTACATAATAAAAATGTCCTTTGGTAGTATTTAACCCCTCCAAGCACCACTCTCTGGAATTAGGAAACCATTTCCTCTTGTACAACACTGTCCTCAGGGTATTTAGAAGCAGACTACATTAAGAAAATTTAAATTTGAGAAGTATATAGTGTAAATGTTACAAAGTACAAAATTTTAAATCAAAGTATAGAGAGTAGTCATTTGGTAGCACATCGTGACAATACATGAGAAACTGACGTGCTGTAGAATAAAGAATAAGGTGTTAAAAAAAAAGAATTAAAAAACTCATAGACACCACAGTTTAGTGGTTACCAGAGGGTTAGGTGGGGGGATGGTAGAAGAGAGTAAAAGGGGACAAATATATGGTGATGAAAGGAGAACTCTGGATGGTGAACACATAATGCAATATATAGATAATGTGTTACAGAATTGTACACTTGAAACCTATGTAGTTTTGTTGACCATTGTCACCCCAACAACAACAACAACAAAAAGAATAAGGTGTTTAGAGACAGTAAGCCCTACTTTACAATACTGCCTTTATTACTTATTAGTTCTTGAAGGATGGCAAGCTATCTAATCTCTCTGAACATCAATTTTTTCATCTCCAAACTGTAAATAGAACTACTACTTTACAGGGTCCTTAGACGTACAGATGACATATGCCTGCCCAATTAGACGTGATAATAATTCTCATTAGTTTAGAATAATATTTCCGGATTTTTCTGATTTCCTTCATGTATTCAACTTTGCATATTATTTTATTTGTCCTTTCAAATATAATACCTAAGTAAAAATCCTGCAATGAAATGCATAAAGTCACGTAATATTCATTTATTTATACTTATATAGGTAGATCTACCTAAAATCTTCCATGCACACATTACACTTTTGTTTAGGCTACATTTTTACTTCTTTGTTTTCCATGAAGAAAATCCTTGCTGCTTATGAGAACACTTGGCTTTTCTCATTGTCTGAAGGAATACAGGTTCAGGTCACAAACATGAATGTGAAATATCAGCTCATGGAAACTTGGCTGCAGATTACTGTTCTACTTACTAATTTTGCAAACTATGTAGGCAGGGCAGTCAGCTATCACCAAAACATACTCGTGAATGTAACTAAAAGGAAGAAAAGTTTTATGAGGAATTATTTTTAATTGTCTTACGGTGATTAAACACACAACCACATTACTTCCTTAAGGCCCTCCAAAGAGTTAACATAAGCTTTAATCTTAGTGTGCATGTTTCTGTTCAATAAATATAGTACGCACCTATCCAAACCATGTTTTACTAAATATTTGTCACTCCCAAGAAAAACGACGTGACCAGTATAAAACTGGTAATAAAGTGAGGAGGTAACATATAGAAAATACTAGTATTCTCAGTGAAGGACATATAAAAACAAATTAAAAATATACACAATTTAGCTCAGCAAATCATTGTCATTTTGAATCAGCAAATTACAGCGAACGTGAAAAAGCTGGTGCTTTCCGGACATATTACTACAGCTAATGAGAAGAATACTTACATGTAAAGCAAGTGTCTTCCCTCCAACTGCTTACCATGTGTCCTAGCAAACAAAACAAAAATGCTTGCCCTTCCGGAGCTTACACTGGAGCAAGAGGAAATGAACAGTAGTAAACAACTGTAAAAAAGTTAACTGTATGGTAATAAATACTGGAGAAAAAAGAACTGAATAGCATAAAGGTGACCAGGACAACCAGGGAGAAAGAATTGGAGCATCTACGGTGTCAGATACTTGACATGGTCGTCGCCCAAGAGATGTGGTATTATTGCTTCAGACAAATGACATCTGTCTTATGAGTATTTCCATATTAGCTTCTTAAAAAAATAACTCCTATTAGTTTTTTTGCAACCTGTGTTATAATTGGTTATAAGAAAAGGAAGTCAAACATTTAAGTAGGACATGTTTGTTTTTGCCTCTTCACACTTATCACATTGCCTGGCACATAACAGGTGCTCAGTCAGTATTTGGTGAATGACTCACTTCAAGACATTAAGCAAACAGTTTATCTGAACAGTTTTGGTCCAAAAATTTAGTTTAAGGGTCGGCAGACTTTTTCTTAAAAAGAGAGTAAATACTTTCATTTTATCTGCCAGTCTATGCAGCAATGGGTGTGGCTGTGTCCCAACAAAACTACTTCAATAGGCAGAGAACATCATTTTCCAATCTCTGCTTAGTTTATTCTGTATCTATCTAATTGCCTTAAGTCTTCTGTTCAATTTTCCTGGGAGTATAAAGGTATATTTATTATCTACTTGCTAATGCTTACTTTTTCAATTCTAATCGATTCAAATGAACAAAAACAAAACAGTTAAGCGATCACACACACAAATCCTTCCCTCCCATTCTTTTCCTTTCTCTTTTTAAAGTGAATATTGATAACCTAAACTGTGAAAAAAGCTACTACACTAGCTGACGGAGAGAATGCACAGAGCACTACTAATTTTGCACAATTTACTGCGCTAAGGAATACATTGGTATTGCGTAAAATTCAGGTGAAGGGCTTACATTTGACCAGAATCAGTCAGACATCGTGTGTAAATCGGCCAGCGTGTGCTTGGTGCATAGTATCTACGTCACCAAACGATGCCAGATCTCTCTCCACTGTTCAGCCTGCCCTTTTCCCACTGTTCCCACCTCCTCCCTACTCAAACTTACATAATCTCCACTTGAATTGAAATCATTACTTGTTAGGTAAATTATACAATAAGACACACACATTTCGACTATTATTTTTAAAAGCAAAGCCAGTTCCTCTCTTTTTCGTTACACAGCCCATCCTTTGGTTGGAGAAGGGGTAAGCCTGTGAAAGCAGCAGCTCCTGCGCTCAGGAAACATTTCAGGTGAGCATCTCCATCTAGTGTCAAAGATGAGAAACTGCAGGACCAAATTTATCTACAGAGAACCCAAGAAGCCAGAGAGCAGAAGATCTAAGATTCATTGTTCCAAGTCTACCCTGATGTATACGCCAGAACAGTACTGTAGATAAGGTTTAGCCTGTTGATGTTTTATGATTAGAATAGTTTGAACACACCCCTTACACACACACATACACACATACACACACACACACACACACACACACACACTGAATAAAATGAATAAAACGATGCCAGGCACAAAAATGGCCCGTCTATGCATTTTAACAATAATCAGCAAATTCACCCTTCTACTAACAACTTGAAAACATTCAGGCAGCCATTGCAGTACACTGAGCTCCACAGAAAGCGCCGGGGCAAGTGCGAGCCGGATGGGCACCCAGAGACTCTGCTCACTGAGGACAAACAATTAAACGTGGGCAAAGGAGACCCTAAGAGCCGAGAGACAAACTGTCACCACACGCGTTTTTTGTGCAAACCTGCGGGCGGAGCATAAGAAGAAGCAACCAGATGTTTCAGTCAACTTCTCAGAGTTTTCCAAGAAGTGATCAGAGAGGGGGAGACCATGTCTACTAAAGAGAAGGAAAATCTAAAGACATGGCAAAGGCGGACAAAGCCTGTTATGAAAGAGGAATGAAAACTTATAGCCTCCAAAAGGAGAAACCAGAAAGTTCAGGGATCCCAAGGCACCCAAGAGGCCTCCTTTGGCCTTTTTCTTGTTTTGTTCTGAGTACCGCCCAAACGTCAGAGGACAGCAGCATCCTGGCCTGTCCGCTGGTGACGCTGCAAAGGAGCCAGGAGAGATGTGGAATGTCACTGCTGCAGACGACACGCAGTCTTATGAGAAGGAGGCTGCTGAGCTGAAGGAAGACTACGGAAAGGATACTGCTGCATACTGAGCTAAAGGAAAGGCTGATGTGGCAAAAAGGGAGTCGTCAGGGCTGAAAGGAGCAAGAAAAAGATGAAGAGGATGAAGAAGAGGAGGAGGAGGAAGATGACGATGATGAGTAAGTTTGTTCTAGCGTAGTTTTTTCCTTGTCGACAAAGCATTTAAGCCCCTGTACACAACTCACTCCTTTTAAAGAAAAACATTGTAATAAATAAATAAATAAATAAAACACTCAATACGTGGCTTCAGATTTAGTTCTTGGCTACACTACACATTAGTTCTCAAATATGGGCATCTAGGAGCAGTAACAATATAAGAAGTTTTTTCAAATTTAATAGTGAATTAACTTTAAATAATCATATAGTTAGACATTTCTGTTCTAACTCAAAATTATTTTTACATTCATAGATAGTTTTTAAAATAGCACATTATATAGACCAAAATATTACAGGCTGATCAGGCATCTGTGAAAGGAGAAAATATGCAGCTCAACAAGTTTTCCCTTTTTCAAAGAGTAATAAATTTTCAGTGAAAAATTTAAGCGTTCTTCAACTGTCAACCCAGGTTTTTATTACACAACAGCAGCCTTAAGGCTGATTTATGACTCCCACTGCCTTTCTGACAATTAAGTGGTTAAAAAGTCATTTTTGCACACCTGGATAATATTTGCTGCTTTATAACCTGTTTGAAAAAAGGAACTTTTCAATAACAAGAAAGTTTGGGAAGGTGGTACCTGAAAAAGCTTAAAACAACAACAACAGAAACAAAAAACAAACAAAACCTAAGAAATACGTTTGGGAAATAGCATCCTTTATGTAATATTTGGAGTCGCTACTATGATCTGTCTCTGTGTCATAAAAGAAGAGGACTGCAGAATGTGAATGACGTATCAGGGATCATCTAGAATATTTTTGACAGGTACAGAAACAGAGGCCCAGAGAGGCTACACAACTTCAAAGAATACACAGTGTCAGCAACAGACCCAGAATTAGAACAAGATCCCGCATCTCCGTCTGTCTCATTTCTTCCATTGCTTGTTTCTTGCTGTCAGTTTCAGGCCCTTCTGTCACATTTTGCACATACCATTCTAGTCCCTATCATCTTTGCCATCTGTTCCATGTGCCAATCTCATTGTCCTCTAGACTCATTTCCCCAATTACGCTGCAAAAGCGCTACACTATGCAAAAGCCTGTCTCCAATGTTACGCATGCTGCAGAAACTCACCTAGAAATACTAAGGTCTGGGAACGGTTGTGCCCAAAACAGTATAAACAAAACGTTCAAAGATGAAAATCACACAACATTACAACACATATCTCGAATCACAAATTCATGAAAATGCAGCTATAAATAAAAGTAGAGATAAGTGATGAAGAAATTAACTACATATTTTCAGCACTGTTTTAAAGCTAAAAGAAAATAAGTTTTAAATACCTGTAAGGTTTAAACCAGATTAATATCGAATTCTACACTTTACCAGTATATAAAGCCATAGTTAAGAAATTTATCAAAATTTCATTGAATGTAATGTCGTGTCTATTTCCATCAGAGAAAACAGAAAGCGTTTCTTTACCCAGACACGTATTCTTAGGGTAAATTAGGTGAATTTTACTTTCAACTGTTCTTCTTCCATAAGTAATCTTAATCATCCATTTCTCTTCAGGGGTTCTCTTTGGTAACTCTTCAAAAACATCTCCTGAGTCTCTCTGTACCAAATAGCTAAATGTTCCATGGAGTTCACCTAAATTGTCCTGGACTCTATCTGTTGAACTATTTTTCAAAAAGTCAGAAAGGTACACAAATTCTTCTTGGTATTTAAGAAATATAATATCTCTGCTATTGATGCATATGAGACACATAGAAAATGACAGAGACGGGATCCCGTTTTGACAAATCAGAAAGCTCTATCCAATCTCATAAGATGCAATTCCTCTACTCCTAAGGCCTGATGTCCTTGCAGCTGCTGCCATGGACGCTCTGGGGAGTCACCTGGGAAGAATGTGAGAAGCAGGAAGAGCTGAACTTGGAGGAAGACCTCTAGAGTTGATCGCACCGTGGCTCAGCTTCTAAGACTTGAATTATTAGCACAAGCCCAAGGCAGGGAAGCTATTACTTGGCAGAAGACTCCGCGGAAAGACCTGGACTCTTTAGGGTTGTTTTTGTTGACTTTAATTGAGGACTTTAAATTCAAGAGCAGTCTACAGTGTGATTCAGCGGGCACATAAACGAACCCAGTCCTGGAATGCGTCAGCAGACGCACAGCGTTCAGATTACTGGCACCATGTCGCACTGGGCTCTCTACTGATCAGACCACAACCTCTCACAGTATATTCCTTTGTGGATACCACAGTGTCTGAGAGAAAGGAATAAATGGACAACAGGTCAGGAAAACAAAGGATAAAAATGCTGCAGATGGAATACGAGTATCATGTGAAATGAAACAAGATGTCAAGCCTGGAAAAGGAAATACTCGTTGGAGAGACAGAACATAACAGCTTTTAAAGATAAAGAAGAACCATACAGAAGAGGAATTAAAAGCTGCTCTTTATAGCATCTTGGAATAAAAGCAGGCTGTTGTGTAGAAGCTTTCGGGAGACAAACAGCTGCTGGTTCAGCAGAAGAAAGAACTTCCTAAAAGTCTGCGACACAGATTTCATGAGTTCGTAGGTTCCCAATCAGTGCCAACGATTGAGAAATGATGGGTAGTAACTGTACAGCAGGGTCAATGTATCACAAGGGTAACTAGGCCATCAAGCCTTCCAAGTTCTCTCCAACCCTGGAAAAATTAATCAATTTCAGAACTACGTTATCAAGGGCAATACGTATTCTATTGTATTATTCTTTCTGTAATAGAAGACTAAGTGTATTATTTGCATGTTGACATCATCAAATATTACTTACCAAATGTATTTAAACATAGAATTTTAAGTTCTCAAAATTTAAACATCTATGCCTGAAAATCTCTATGATGACAAATACTAAAAAGGGCATTCAACTTACAATTACAAAAAGCCAAAAACCAGTGCAACTTTTAAGATTCAAGAGCTATGAATCAATATTTATATTATTCTTATAATAAAAAAACCCTGCATTTCTAAATTTATGGATTTTGGTGAGTCAGTTGGAAAGAGCAATTATTTAGTCCAAGAAAATGTATTTTAAAAAGATGAAATACTAAAAGAACTTTCAAGAAGAGATGGAACATATCTGAAAGAACAAGAAGTTAACATTCCCTTCTTACTATTATTGGTTTATTTTAAGCTCAGCAGTATATTATTGATACACATGCAATTTATCTTCAGAACATTTATGCACTAAATATATTTAAACAATCTTTAGAAAAACTTCATAGCTCATGTATGAACAACACACATTAGAGACTTTACTAAACTTCTAAAAGCTTACGGGGATAGATCAATGGTCAGTAAACTTTTTCTATAAAGGTCCCAATGGTAAATAATTTAGGCTTCACAGGCCATAAGCCTCTATTGTAACTACTCTAGAGTTACAGACACAGACAACACATTAACAAATCAGTGTGACTGCATTTAAATAAAGCTTTATTTAGGAAGATGGAAATTGGAATTTCTTATCATTTTCACATATCACAAAATATTATTCCTCTTTTGAATTTTTTCAACCATTTAAATATGCGAAGGCCTTTTGCAGATCATGGGATACACAAAAACAGGTTGGTGGGCCAGACTTCGCCCACAGGCCAGTTTGCTGATCCTTTATAGACACTCTTCATCTTATCAACATTTACATGAGCTCTGACCCATACATGCATACAACCGCTGGCCCTCGGCTCTCTCCTCTCACAACCCCCCTTCCCCAACGCTGAAACCCTTACAGCTGCTGCCATAGAAGATACACTGAAAACACTTGGAGCTTTAAAACACACAGCAATAATAATTAAAACTACTTTTGAGAGTCCTGTAAAATGATGGTAAAGTTGAAATTGGAAGGTGACCTGGTCTGAGCACACCGCAGCTCACCTTCTAACCTCCAAAGACTGTCCACATCATTTTCATAAACAATATTAAAGATGAATAAGAGTACTGTCCTTAAATACTTACAGGGGCATAGAAAATTATGATTCATTTAGACTTATTTTATGTCTGTTAGGTCAAGCAGCTTATGTTTTAGTTCTGACTTAGTTGAGAACAGCAGTTATTAGAAGAACAGGACTTACAATTATGAAGCGTAAGAGAAAAGCAATCCACAAACACATTTGTAACCTTTCTTCTGAAGGAATTTTTGGAACACAATTCATTTGAAAATCGGAAGCTATACATATTTAGCTTCTCATTTGCTGACATTTCTAAATATAATTAAATTTTTCCATGTTACAAAGATCTCCATAAAACCAACTTTTAATTTGCAATATTTAAGAAATAAAAGTATTATGTCATATTTAACCCATCAAGCACATTTCCTCCTCCAGGAAAACCAAAAGGAAAATTAATGCCACTTTATTACTCCCATGAGTTAAACATACTAAGTTAGAAAATAATTCTGAACCCTGAATTCCTCAAGACCTCCATATAACTTCCAAAATTTCCCTCAATTGAGCAATCTTTTCCATAGATGGCTTACAGCAAAACTTTTAAAATTCTACACATTTACTAAGGTAAGAAAACTAGGTTTATAGGCCAGGGATAGATAATAATTATCACTGAGAACCTGATGCAGATTACATACTAGGTACCAGTATTAAAAGTGACCAAACGGACTAAATTCAAAATAGTCATAAAATTAAACTGTTCTGAGGCTATTTAACACCTAGGAAAAAAAAGACCATTTCTTTGTTAATATTCAACACAAATGGATAAAATGTCCTATGTTGGACACTATTCTTCTAACGGGGCCACACCAGCAACAGCCTAGTGAAAAACAATATAAACGTTCAGAGTTTGGGCATTTTACTATTATTTGGGCATCAATAATAATTTAGTTGTTTGCTGTTCTCACGTCTCCTGATGCTGAGGAAATCCAGACCATCATCAATCTAAACACAGTGTGTCTACCTGACATCACACAATCTCATCATAATCTCATTAATCTTCATCTGTCTCTCACTTCCTGTCATTCTTACGCAAAATGGACACTTGAGGCTACACGTTCTCTTCCTTCACCTATACGCTGGGGGAGGGGAGTGGGAGGTAAAAGGTCCACGGAGACTTCAACACCAGCGGAGACCACAGAAATCGCTTTACTCAGCCTGGGGTGCTACAGTACAGCTCATGGGTTGGACATAAATATGACATAGCAGGAAGAATAATGGGATTCTTGAACTATGCATCTCACTTCTTTGCTGAATCACCAGAATCCCCATGAAACTCCAGCTTTAGTTTGCCCAGGCTACAGGAAACTGAAACGTCCAAAAAGACACTAAGAACACACAACCTATGGGCCACGTAAGGCTAGTTTCACTCCTCTGACAGTCCAGGCATTCGTCATGTCCTAACGTACTAAGTTAAGGTCATCATGACATAGAGGTTGTGGGTTAACACAACAGGATTATAAAGTATGATAGCCAAACACCTTAATTAAACGTAGCCAAAGTTAGACTAAATGTATTATTTCTTGGACACTAGAACAGTCCTTTCCTTTTCTTGCCACTTTTAGGCTGAAAACAAAACACCTTTGATCATTAGCACATGAAATTGACTTTAATTCTTTTGTTCACGAATTCTCTTCCGACTAGTTTCCTCCAGACAAGACAGGTGGGAAAAACTAAGTCTATTCATTTCATAACAGGAAATTGTTTTGTTTTGTTTTTTATTGTCTCTTAAGGCTGTTTTGTTTCTACCAGCATATTCAGGGCATATTTGGAACACCATGTTCTAATCACACATGTGCCGAAACATTTTTTTACTGTACTATTACACCATACACAAATAATACTCCATAACAGTTCTTCAGAGGAAAAATATCTGGAAGATAGACTTGTGATATTCCATATATCATCTGAGCAGTAACAAAAGTACAGTTAAGAAAAAAATTCATATTCCACAGGAATATGAAATTCGACCTGAAGCAGAAAAGGATTAAAAACTTTTTTACAAAAGCCACTAATTATTTAAAGCAGTTTTTTTTTGCACAACTACAGAATAAGACACAGAACATTTAGACCATGGTTCAATGTACTACATTCAAAGTTGTACTTGAAAGCATAGCATATCATCTGATGACCTTGAAACCATTCTTAAAGATACTTTTTCTCATTTACCAACTTTATGTTTTGCTGTCTGTAATTTTATTTTCATCTATTACAAATTAAACATTTTAAATTTTCAAAAATTCAAAACTTTGGACTCCTCCTGATCTAGTAAAAATAAGTTTTTGTACTTAATGAGCAAACATTTGCAACATCTCAGTTTAAATGTGCTGACTGAAAATTAATCGGTTAAAAAACACAGACTTCTAATTTTTAAATATGAATCAAAGTATGTATGTACTGTGTCTCGCTGAAAATAAGACCTAGCCGGACCATCAGCTCTAATGCACCTTTTGGAGCAAGAATTAATATAAGACCTGGTCTTATTTTAATATAATATAAGACCAGGTATGATATGATATGATACGATATGATATAATATAATATTAATTTTTGCTCCAAAAGATGTATTAGAGCTAATGGTCCGGCTAGGTCTTATTTTTGGTGAAACACGGTGTGTGCATATATACATATATATCTATATATATGAATGTACATGCACGCATTCATATAAATACACATATATACATACATACATTCATTCATACATATAAATACACATATATACGTATATACACATACGTGTTTGTATATGTTTGCACTTTTCTCTGAAGCCTCTTGAAGCAAAGGTTAATTAGTTAAGAGGTGTTAACAGTGTGTAATAATAATATTGGCTCTTAAAACACTTATTTTGAACAATCAGGTGTTCTTAAAACTGAGGCATTAAAGGTAACATTTTATAACGGATGAAAAATATGTCTAGAATTTTGGCAAGATGTTTCCCATACTTTCATTTCTTGAAGTCTGTGATGTTGGACAGTCACTTACGTTTGCTGTCAATGGAATGTAGCACCCGCCTTCTAAGGCAAGTGTTATTAGCAGGCAAGAAACACGTAAGAACAATGCAGAAGATCTGAAACGTAAAAAAGAACCACTTCCATCCTTTCAATCTCCCTCTTTGGAGACAAGTTCTGCCCCAAATCTGGTTAATCATTTTCTCCAAGAGATCCAAGATATCCACAGACTAAATTATCCTGAAGAGAACGAAAGTCATTTACCTTCGGGTTGTGACTTATTCTATGATGAGCTTGAAAAAAGGCCCAAGACCTTAGAGAGGCCCACAAATAACTTCTAATCTCTAGGTTTATTAAAAAAATTTCTCAAGCTCTTTTGTAGCAGATGTAGGTAAAAACCAGGACAAATTACATCTTACTGTAAAAAACAACAGCTAGGGTTCAATTTAGGTCTTACCGAAAGAAAAGTAAGCAAAACAGATTATAAATCAGCAATTCCACTGTACTAAATAACAGACTTACAAAGTGTTACACACATAAAGAACATGAAAAAAATGTATCCTTTAAAATTAAACAAGGATTTAAATTTATTTGTCCTTTTCTATTTTAAGAGAGATTACATGTATAATTGGCAGACATATCCAGACAAGTCAAGGCAGAGAAATGCCACATCTGCGAAAAGACAGCAGATTCCAGAGAACAAGGACATTTCGAAGAAGCTGGTTTGTAGCCAGTCAGACGATAAGCAAGGAGAAGCTGGTCTCTGAGAGTTAGAAGCTGTTCTTAGCGCCCAAAAGAGAATTAACCCAGGCATGGTAGGAAGAATTCTAGTACAGCCATAAGATTCAGGTCTGCTGGTGGACACACACCTTTTCTCAGTTATTCAATCAAATGCTAATTTAGGTGCTACTGTGAGGAGCTTTTGCAAATGTAATTAAGGTCCTAAATCAGTTGACGTGAAGGTGGAGAGATTTTCCTTGGTGGGCCTACCCCGATCAGGTGACACGGGGCTTTCCCTGGCAATGGCAATTTAAAGCATGAGATGGAAAACATATAACAGAAATTGTCCACTGCTGTCTTTGAAGATGGAAGGGGCCTTGTGAGTGGTCTCTAGGAGCTGAGGGTGGCTCGCAGCTGAAGCCAGTAAGGAAAGTCAGCCCCTAGGCCTACAATCACAAGAAGTGAATTCTGCCACAGCCATGTGAGCTGACAGAGGAATACCAGCTGCCGACAAGAACGCAGTTGGCCAACACCTTGTTTGAAGCCTGGAGTGAGTCTGTGCACGGACAACTCTGTCACGCTGTGCCCAGATTTGACCTCCCTACAGAAGCACTAATAAATAGGTGTCGTGTGAAGCTGCTAAATTTGAGGTAATTTGTTACGCAGCAAGAGAAAACTAACATAAGCAAAAACCGGGCTAAGGCATACAGATTGATTTAGAAGAACCTAAAGAAGTTTATTGCAAGCCCAAAGCCCTAAAAGGTATCAACGCCGAGGACATAGAATATTAAGAAACCAAAGAAAAGCACTATTATAATAGATCAGGCATTGTAGAAAAGGAAACTGAGAGATTTTAGAACTCATTAGACATGAGGTCACCAGGAGACAAATGACATAGAAATACAATGTAAGAGTTTACCAGGTGAAAGATGATTTTTTCCGGATTCAGTGACTTTACTTGTAAAACCAAAAGGTGGGACTGGGTCATCTTTACGGGCTTTCAGCACTTTCTATAATCCTTGGTCTGATACAATTTTACCTTTTATAGACATCAGAGATGCCAAGGCACCAACCCACATCCTACAGATGCTCAGAACTCACCGAGCTACTTGTAAGACACTGCATCAGAAAGCGAACTGATTATTCAGGTCCAACGCTTTCTTACCTGCATTCGACCAAAGGATCTTTATCACTTAGCAAAATACCTAAGTGAATGAAAGCCAGGCTTTCTTTCTACATAAAGTCTCCGTTCATATCTTCAAACGGACCACTTTTGAAATCCCATTTTTAAAACCGAAAGTCTATGTACATGTGCACAGGTAGAGGAGCTCATAAGGTCCTATACTGTTAACAAAAAGAGAAACTGGTTCATGCTCAATTTAAATCCTTGTGAAAAATTACTCATTAAGTTACGCATAAATTAGACACTTAAAAGTCAGTTGACTCCAGTATTAAACTATGACGTGGGGGAAAAGTGGTAGCAATGGCTTTAGTTTAAAATCTTTCAGTATCCTCTAAATGAAAAACTGATTAGAAAGTAATTTGACATTAGAAAAGCAACACAAATATGATCCAAGGACCAGTTCTTGATTTTACAACACCCACACTGCCTTCTTTCTTACCTTGTCTATCCTATCTGGGCGGTTAGTAGCTGCCAAAATTGTCACGTCCTTCAACTGTTCAATGCCATCCATTTCTGTTAGGAGCTGAGCCAAGACACGATCGGCTACATTCCCAGCATCTGAAGAACTGATTTTTAAAAATACAGTTTTAAAAATTTGTTTATCTATCCCCAAATACTCTGTTATTTTAAAATTATCATACATTCTATAACAACAAAAATTATGTTTCAAATATAAAATGCATGCTTCAGAATTTATTACTTGTTAAATTATCATATCCAAAAAATAACTATATTCAAATTACTTCTTTTCCTCCATCATCAACCATGTTCATTTTCTCTCCAATAATGAAATGCTGGGCAAGTGTCACATATAAAAGATCCAGGAAGAAAGAAGATTACTTAAAAAGAAGTTGATATATAGGAGACATATATGGAGATACAACCAATAGGGCTGATACACCAATGTCTCCATGAGTCACTGGCAGAAGAGGGTTTCAACCACAAACACACCGGCTTTGAAGTGCCTGTGGGACAACTTGGGATTTAGACATAAAAGAAAAAGGTCTGAGGTAGAGCTTTATCTCTTGAAGTCTTTGCCATAAAGATGGTACCTGGAGAGGTAGACATAGGAAAAATCACCCAGGAAGTGAACAGCGAGTGAAGAAAAATAAATCAGTTAACAAACAGAATATTAACACCAATATTTCAGAAGGGGTGTGTACAGTTAGTTCGTTAACTGTGTCAAATACTGCTGAGTCAAGTAAAGGAATGAAAACCACTGACTGGATAGTAAATTCGTCTAATTTTTGTGCCTTAGGTCCTATTTTGCCTTTTCTTTCTCTACTTGGCAAGCCCAACGCGAACTTCTTTTAAAATGAATTATCATGATTAGGAAATCTATACACAGTATGTCCCCACTTAATGTCACTGATAGGTTCTGCAACTTTAAGGGGAAGGATGCATAATGAAGCCAATCTTACCACAGGCTAATTAATATAAACAAATGTTAAGTTCCTATGGCGTCTCAACATTATAACGAAATGACACTGAACTAAACCACAAGGAACTGCTGCATCTGGGGAGAAGCTGGTTTTCCTCGGGGAGGAAGAAGTAGTGCGTATAATCACCTAAAAGTGAATGAGCTTGGGACAGGAGGAAGCAGATAAGACATGATTTCTCTTTTAATTTCCCCCCCCTTTTATAGCAAAGTTCAGGAATAGTATGAATTGTATTTTCGTCAAATAAATACCTGGAAGATGGTAACATTATGGGAGTAGTAATATAATTACCGTTCTGGCTCTTGGATAGACATTTCTTTAAAATAAAATTTTAAAGGAGAGACAATTTTGTATTTCAAAAAATTCCAAGCATGAGAATACTTAAACAAGTTTTAATTCATGAGAAATAAAATCACATGAGATATGAGTTTTGTCAATATTGTTTTAAAAGGTAAAAATTCTATTATAAAGAAATAGCTTGTGAATTATAAAAACACTAAAATTATTCACATCTCTTTTTAAAGGGAAAGAGGAAGAAAGGAAAAGGACATTGGCTGGGGAATGGTAACCAGCTTTTTTTTTTTTTAACCTTAACACAAATAGTGTAGGGACTCATATATTTAATATGGTTTAAAACAATCTAAACATAAACCTTTTATACGACTATCACTCCAAAAATCTGTTGATATTACAGGTATAAATTTATCTACAGAACATATCTTCCTTAGAAAGAAGTTGGTTCTTCCATAAATAAATGCATTCTTTTAAATAAATCACTGCCAATACCACCAAACTCTTAAATGAAGAACACAATTCATGTTAGAGTTCTGTTTTTAAAGAAAACAGTTCTAGAGAAAGGTAGAATTATACCATATTCCACATACTGCATTTTCCTGCCAACATTCTACATGCTTAAAATCCCAGCTACGTTTATCTAGCTGACAATAGCCTCTTGATAATTAAATATCGAAGTATGTCAAAATTAGAGATTTGTTAGATTTCCTTGCTCACCTGGTTGGGCTGATTGAAAAATAATCTCTTCAACAAGGTCTTTTCTGATTCCCATAAACAGAATTAAACTCCTCCGTTTCTGATAAACCATGTGATTGTAGCATTATTTAAAGCTCAGTATATATTCTGTTTACACAGGCAGGTCATCTGTGCCTCTCTTAGAGTCTCAAGAAAATGGGGCATTCTGCTCTCTCACAGAATGCTGTGAGGGGAAAACCTGTGTAAGTAGTTATAAAAGTACCTACTGTTCATTGACTGTCTACCTCCCAGACACTGCACTGTATTAGTAGATGGCATGTTTGACTTCTCTGTGCTATGCATTAGTGTATTAACTCATTCACTGCAGTAACAGCGCTGTGAGGTAGATACCACTTGTATTCTCATTTTATAGATAAGGAAACTGAGGCGCTTGCCCAAGATGTCCAAGTTAGCAAATGGCAGACGCAGGATCTGAATCCACATCTACTTGACCTCAGAGTCTATGTTCTTTCCATAATACATAAATAAATCTAAAGAATTTTATAAACCAAATACACTAATGTTCCAGAGTAAAGTTGAAATATCTAAGCATATGACGATCACCTTTCAGCACTCAGAGGGCTGTGGCCAGGGGTGGGTGAGGGGTATTATAGTTGAAAGGAAACAACTGATTTTCAGGCTTACCACTACGTGATAAACTATGCTGTCAATATATCTGATCCATATTCAGGCTGAACCTAACAGTAAATACGCTATTTTAGATGAACAAGATGCCCCATTAAAAGTAGACAGACAGACACAGTGAGTTATCTCCCCAGCTACACAGTTCTAGGGTTGTGTAAGCAGCATGTGCCCTGCACAACTGCAGCTTTGTATAACCTGGTAACACAGGGAATGACATAAATGTATTTTCCCATTTTGCCGTGATTTCCCAGTAAAAATTCCAAGCTAACATAGGCAATATTCATTATATTTGTATAGTTCTGACTCAAACACAGCGTTAGAGAAACAAGTGATTCTTAAACTCACAGCTCAGCTGACACTCTGCCAAAAGCAATTTTTTTCGCAATCCTGGACTTCCCCACCCTGTTGTCACAAACATAATCCAGCAGAAGAAATAATAATAAAAAAATGAACACATGTCAGTTCAAACTTATTTATACAACATCTGTCTAAAAATTGAAGCAGAGAAAATGCTTCTAAATATGTATCTTTTTCCTAGTGCCAGAGACCTAGAAATGGTGACACAGAAATCTAAAATCCTGCAGTAATTATAATGAATTATTATACAATATGCAGGTTTTAAAATCATGCCAGTAAAACTTTCATTGATTAGTACTTCTTGGGAAGGTTGCTTTGAATCTGGGAAAGAACTTTGATATATTCGATAAGCTTGGGTTCAAATGCCAGCTTTACCACTTAAGTTTTTGTGTGATCTTGTGGAAGTTACTTAACCTCCTTGGGCTGCAGTTTTCTCAATCAAAACAAGGGAAGGCATATCTTTTTCAAAATTAAATAAAACGTATAAAGGATCTAGCACAATACTTAGCACAAATGAAATGTCAATAGATAGCAGTTATATGTATTATTATTACTATTATAGTTTCACCATTATAACTGGCTCAGTGAAGCTATCTTTAACCTTTTAAAGTTACCTTAACAAATTAAACTAACAAAGTGCTATCTGGCACGTAAATATTTACTGAAATAAAGCACGAACATAACGTATGGTAGAAGATTTCCCGAAGCTATGATAGCACAAGTCAGCAGATACACCCAGATTTCATATGGCCAGTTCCTACTTCTTAGCCTTACTTACAACATGGTAGAAATTTTGCCATGGAAACCACCAACCTAATACTAAGATAAGCACTGCTCCTGGAAGCCCTTCCTAACCAGTGAGCCTGATTAGTTTATTGATTAATAAACTACTAACAGACTGTTTCTACAAGATGTATTAGGAGGACATTGCTATACATTGGTAACGAAAGTTCTTTACATTTTTGTCATAACTGCATATTAGCTGTTCTAACGTAATTACAGCTTGGCTCCTCAGAACCCTCAAGGAATTATTTACTTAAAATAGCTAAAACTTTTCAGATAAGGGTTATTTTCACACCTCTCAAATATTTATATTTTTAAAAAATGATTTAAACAAATGGAAAACCTTCTAAAAGAGATAAAACAGAATACGTTTCATTAAGATACTGTAAGATTGTGTGTTCAGATGCAGAAATGCTGGGCTCAAGAAACAGACTAATGAAAAGAAAATCTCCAGTTCTGTGGTTTCTTAGCTCTATGCTTAAAGAAGTTCTCTTCATGTTTTTTCTACCCTCTTTTTTGTGTCTCCTAAATGAACGTGGCTTTTCTTGGTGGGGGGAGGGGAGGGACAGAGACTCAGGGTCTCCATTTGTGTGCTCCAAGTGTGGCTATAGAGACACAGGATTTGGAACTCAGGGACTTGGGGCTTGCTTACTTGAGGGCGATTTCCCTACAATAAGACTAGTGCCTATATGGCCTTCTGGGCAGAGGGTTAACATGGCGACCTTTCTACAAAATTCCTTAGTATACCAGGGGCAGCAATAGTCTTTTTCACAAAGTTTCCCCCACCGACCTAAAAAGTATGGCCCTCGTTACTGTGGCTATCCTTTGTTGCCTGACTATTGTGGCTGTCAGCTACATTAAAAAGAATATCTATCATTTCTGCATCCTGAGCACAACTGACGGAGTCTTGTGAGTCCAGACCCACTTTTAGAGTTAGTGCGTGCCAAAACTAATTGAGATGCTTACCATTTGGAACTCTTTACGACATTTAAAAATGTATGCTAGAAAAAAAATTAAAAATTTAAATTGGATACATGTGATGGCCTATAATCTAGAATTCATTTTTGAAAAAGCATTGCTTAGTACTTCATTAATTCTTTTCAGAGCTCTTTGACAGGTGAATGTATTCCAAAGCTCACAAATGCTTCTTTATAATGATGATGATTATTCTATGAACATAAATGCAGGTCACAAGATTCCAAAAGACCATCTTAGTGTTTAAATAAAAAAAAAAATTGGTTCACAAATGACACTAGGACATGGTAATGGCAGAGTCTGATGAGTGAACCTAATCTCTAGTTTCTCTGAGCCTTCATTCCCTTATTTGAAAATAAACGTCTGGGTGCTTCTTGGCTGGACAGCTGAGATAGGAGGGTGGAGACATGATTGATCCCTGAGGGTTTCATAGTTATTGGCATGTATGAATGAGGAGGTGAATTAAATAAAGCACAATACCGGGGGTGTCAAAAAAATAACTACATATGACTTGTATTCATCTTCTGTTATCGGTATATATTGAGTATTACAATTTTAATACAGTTTTTTCCTTTCTTAAAATGTGTACACATTTTTGTGGCACCCTATGGGTCGTTCTAGATTTCAAATTCTGTGATTCTGTGATGGCATTATGTATCACCTAAGTAAAGCTATTTACTCATTATTTTTAATACAAATATTTGTATTCAGAAACTTATTGACACCTCCAATCGGGCACTTCTAAACAGAAAGAGGCGAACTCATACTTGTCCAATTTGCTATTTGCTGTGGGAGGAAATGGTGGCTGTAAATAACGTGGAAGGTGAGGGGAAGGGAATGCTTTGGATTCTCATTACCCATGCTGCCTTGCCCTTTATTTCCAGAGATCATTGAGAACTAGCTGGAGAACAGCACAGAGAAAATGTTTTATGGGCTGAGAAATATTCTTGGCTGAATTTCAAAGCTGCAGTAGGAAACAAAAATCATAAAACTGACATTCTAGGAAATCCAAACCAACTCCCAGAAAAAGTTTAAAAACAAACGTGTAATCACTAACATAATGAAACGGTTTTATAAAACTTTATTATCTGCTAGAGATAGGCAACATGACAATGGGAAAAAAATGTTCAACTGTAGAAAATACTGAAGCTGGACTTTCCCAAAACATTAATTCACTTTTCCCTTAGGAGTTCAAGCCCCCTTTCCAAATTATTCATATTCAAAAGTTATATGGTACCCTGGACAGAAGGGACTTTAAGACATCTTAAAATGGGTTAGTAAACTACAGCCACAGACCAAATCTGGCCAGCCAACTGTTTTTTTACTTGATTACACACTCGCTATGGCTGCTTTCACACCAAAGCAGCAGAGATGAACAGCTTCAATAGACTGTATGGCCCCAAAATGTACTAACTGGCTTGTTAGAGAAAAAGTGTGCCAACCCCTATCTTAAAGAAATCTCACTGCCTTGATAATGAGCACACTGATTTTATTTTTCAGTACTAAATATTTCACAAAAATGGTATATTTCCTTTTCATTCCCTCCAATAAAATAAAATGTGCCATCAACCCTTTCATATGATTTCTAAATTACAGACTAATATCTCAAGTATCCAATTTAAATTTTTTTTCTAGTATACATTTTAAGATGTCATAAAGAGTTCCAAATGATAGGCATCTGAATTTGTTTCAGGCTTGGAAGAGACCTAAAAAGGACCAAAAGAAGGCTGGCCGAGCAAATACTAGTCTGAACACAAGCCTTATCTGTGATCATTTTCTTGGGGCACGCAAAATGCAAACAAATTTTTGTTTTAAAGGCAACACAGTTACCATAAGAGAAACTACCTGTCTTACAGCAAAAAGAATCCCCAGCTCCTAGTAAAATGCTGCAACAGGCCGTCTCTAAGGGAAGTCGGAACTTTAATCTATATGCTAGAGTACTTAACACAGACAAAACACAACACACCAAATATTCACAGAACTCTGCTATACGTTATGAAACTATTCAAATGAAAAATCTGTTACACACTTTCCATTTTTCTTTTGCTCTGTTTTCCTAAGCATTTCTGTTTAACACTAAAAGTTTACCAATGTGAAAACTATATCCAAGGTGATTAAGTATAAATTAGAAAAAACTGCATGAAAGGGAATAGGCATTGAATTGAGCACCTTGAAACAGATATACAGCAGTGGTTAAAAGTACTTAGTAAGTGGCTATTGTCAGTTTCTTAAACATAAAATATTCTTTAAATAATTAAGAGAATTTTTACCCTGTCATAAACACACTTTTTCTATCCCAAATCTGGATAGCGTAAGAGGGAGTTCAAAGAGCACTAAATCAGAAGACACGAGTTCTAGTCTTGTTGAGACCACAAGGAGTTAGGTGTCCCTTCTCCTAAATTCTAGGGGCTTCTGTTCCCTCTGAAGAATAAAAACTTGTACTAGATGACTTCTAAGAATTTTTCCAGCTATAAAATTTTATGGTTTTATGAAATTTTTAAAACCACCATAAAAAAAATCACATTAAAACCATTTAGAAAACCCCCTGAAAGTGTCATTGAGAGAAACGATGCCTACAAAAATTTCTTCTACAATGCTTAGTTTCATGAATTCACGGAATTTACCTGAAAGCTGAATACGCTGCATACGAGGCTACCCCCATTCCTGATCACTATTTTACAACTCCTTGCAGAGCTCTCTGCAGAATGCTGCTAAGCCTGGAATCCTCATTTTCAACGACAGCTGGCTCAGACTGTCTTACTGTTTTCCCCAACCACTCCAAGCAGAAATCAATTTTGGACTATTAAGTGCAGAAACAGCCATACAAGACAGCAATTATTAATATCACAGTTTCTCCAATGCCACACAAAAGATATCATTCAATCAGTCAGCTTTTAACTGAGCCCTTAATTTTTTTCATTTTTCCATATATTTAATCATCGTCTTTACATTTTAGTCATAAAGCAATATCCCAAACATGTTTTATGTAAGAGCATTAGCTTTACAAAACAGAAGAGACCATCATCTCTTTCTCCCCAACGACAAGTCTTTCTTCCATTTCTTAAATACAAACTTTTTTGATATTTAAAATTTTTGAAATAAGGGTAGCTCTTCGAGTTGGTGATTTCTCAGCACCATTTCATAGATTAAAGCTTCATTTTTCTTCAGTAATAGTGCATAAAATAATGACATGTCTCACAACTGATAGTATCTTAGACTGATGAAATATCATAGCGCTGGTCACCTGTAGAATAGTTTTTCTAATTTCCCAAATGCTTCAGTTTCCTCCACTAGAATATAAACTGTTGGGGCAGGATTCATTTCTACCTCGAGTACTATATTTCTATCTATATGAAAATGATTATTATAAGAATATTTATGCAGAGATTATAAGGAACACTGAAGTTTTTTAAGCGGTTACGAATGCCAGGTACTATGTGAAACACTTTACACGTATTTAATTCCAACAACGTAGAATTTGTTACTATTATCTCCATTTTGCAAATGAGGAAACTGAGGCTTAAAGGGGAAAGGAAATTCCCTACGTCCTGTTCACTGTTTCATTCATTCACGAATAAATGAACGCTTGCAAAGGAGTCTTACAACAGCTCAGTTGGACAGATGGGGCCATTACTACTGTAGGTCACAGAGGAAATGCACAATAAATACAAGCTTGAAAGGTCAGCTGGTTCACTATTTAGTCTTGGAATCCTGAAATCTGGTGTGGAAGTTGTGTCCAAAGTGGCTAAGAATCTATCTGCTGCGGAGTCTAAATACCTGAATTCGAACCCCAACTCGGCTACTATGACACCTGACCCGAGTGAGGTATTTGCACATCTGTCTGCTGACGCTCTCACCCGTGAAATGGAAATGAGAAGAGGACCTAGCCCTCCTGGGGCTGCTGTGAGGATTAGATTACAGAAGGCCACAACACGGTGAGTGACGTCCAAACCAAGGGAATCCCGTTATTTGGAAGACATTTGGTTGCTGCAAAAGTAATTGCGGTTCAAAAGGTTAAAAATAATTGCAAAAACAGCAATTACTTTTGCACCCACCTAATAATTAAGTCAACAAAATGGGCCTCCCCAGCTAGAGACTCTAAGTTCCAGAGACAGGCTCCCAGTTCTGAATCTCTTCTAAGTCTGCTTGAAGTTTGGCACTAGCAGGCAGTCAGTGTCAGCTGACAAGGATGCTTCCGGATCCATGACCACCTGGAATGTCCTAGACAGAGGGAGCTGCTCTAGGAATCTCCAGGTTGCTAAGTGGCCATTTCCTCAGTCACAGGAGGCAGGGCCAAGAGAAGACACTAGATAGCGACACCCCCTCGCCTCTCCACTTCTGGGGACATGGCTACTGCCTACTACAAGGTGGACTGATGAATTACAGCTCTGCTTCCTCTCCCCTCCCCATTATAAACCGTGAAAAAGGGGAGATTTCAGCGAGCTGGGAGGTGGCGCAGAGTACAGGAGCCCACTGTCCAGGGTATAATATCCTACTTTGCATTAATGCGGGCCTTTGAGTGAGTTTTTTCTTTACCTGTAAAGCACTACAAGTTTCTAGTACATAATAAGCACTAAATGACTGTTATCTAATATGATTAGCCCAGTATAATTCAAATCCCTTCCTAACCTCAGTGCCTTACTTTCTCCCATATTACCTATTTTCCAAAGAGTTGTGTTACTTTAACAGCATTTGCAATTTTCCCAAATGTTATAGAGATCATTGGAGCACTTTGCAAAGGGAATCTTACGTTTTCTCCAACTCACAATACAAAATAAGACACAAAAAAATCTTATTCAGAATACCCATAATTTAAATGGGCATACAGATAAAGAGAAGTAAATTCAAGTCCCAAAGAAATTGAAATGGGGCAGGAAGGAGGAGAAAATAGTGGTTGTAATTAGACACTTTTATAAGCATGAGAAAATCTCCTTTTCTGAAAGCACGAATATTTTCAAAGCTAAGCAAATATTAATAGTTGTCTCTGCTCTATTTACAACGTGCCACCTGCAACCCTCCACTGTATGGCTCATTTGAGTAACTTCAAATAGTCAAAGTAATTGATTTAACATGCACAGGATGGTAAGGACTAGCTCATACTATAATTCTCTGCTCAATTTGTTTGACATCTTAAGTTTGGAATGTAAACCTTGATAAGACGAAACAGTCTTCTTACGCACTGTCATTTTTGGACTCAAGTGGGTTTGATCCAAATATTAGCGTAGAAAACAGCTAATAACTATGAACAAATGAAAGCAGTGATTCTTCTATAGCCCAGTACTATGTAGAAAATGCCTCCTAGTTTATGGAATTTTTTGATTTTTCTATGTTTTCTATTTCTTTAAGAATGCATAAAATTGGTTTACTATCTTGGGAATTTTAAACTTTTGGTATGTATCAATAACTGTTTTTTCAATTTCTAGAAATGATGTTTAATTTAAATAGCTGAAGAACAAAAATATACATCTGGAGGTTTTATTTGTTCTAGTTTTCAGGTAACAGCCATCTACTTAGCTGACAGTCACCTCCTAGGCAATGCTGGCCCATCACACAATTAGAAAACAACCTGCACATAGAGTATCACTCTATGGGATGCCTATGGCTATAAAAAACACACTACATAAGACTTAGTGCAACTGAAGTACAACCCAAACTCTCTCCTTTGGACCAGGAGCATCACATTTGCTCACCAGTCTCATCTTTGTTTTCTGAAATGTCAATTAGCTTGACTGAAATTTTTCTATGCAAAGGCAGCTGCATAGAATTTATCTGTACTTTATCTGAAGGAGTCACTGAAGGATGGAGGTATACTACACAGAATCAGATGAAGAAGAGCTCTAGAGGAAATGACGCCTCAAGGCTGCAAATCGTTAGCATCTCTGATACATTTGCAAATTCCCATTGAGCCAAATTTGCCTGCAAAAACAGGATATTTCCACCAAGTGCCTTGTCTGGTTTCTCACACCATTTTATTTCAAAAGCATTTTATGAGAACTCTGCTATACATTCTACCTCCCATCTGGTTCATATTTAACAAAGTATACCCACCCTTTTCCTTTTTAGGTTCCAAAAACAGATGTCCCTGATGTCACATAAAAGTGCAGGTCACACTATTTCAGCTAACGTCTCTGGCTTCCTATTCTTCTCTTGGAGTTCCGGTGAACTCGAGCTATTTGTAACCTTTTGCGCCATCTCACTACAGAAGTAATAAAAGGGCCCAACTACCTCAACTCATAACATAAATAAAATAAAAAGACTGGTAGGTATTTAAGGATATCGAACAGGTTCTACTCTTGTCCAACGAGACAGCTCTACCCAGGAAGGAAGAGAGCAGCAATGCCTCTTGTGGAATATAATACCGAGCCTTCCAGGGTGCCCTCTGCCATCATTGTAATTACCATCGGAAAGCTTTGATAAGCACTGTGTACATCAGGAAGCTATGCACAAAGGACACAAATCAACATTCTCCAACACGAAGGGCTTGCAGTACATATTCCTCAACAGGCCTCTAAACATTTATACAGAAAAAAATCATACTTGGAAACAGCTCTAAGATATATACATTTCAAATGATACTATAAATAATTCTCTTTATTGCCTGAGATTCAGAAACAAAGGTATTTATATCAATTTGTATCTACTGTACCTAATTATATTTTAGGAAACATGATTTAATCCAGAGAATACTAAAATCTGTATAACTTTTTTTTTTCATAAATGGGTTCTACTATATCATATAATTATGCATAACTGAGTTCTGTTTATAGTTTTAATCATGTATTTATAAAAACAAATTTTGACAAGCAGTGCTAGGGGTCTCTGTAGAGAGACATAAAAATAAACTAAAATGCCCTTACTGAATATTGGTGCTTTTTTTGTAAAAAAAAATTTGTACATGAAAGTATTAAAAAGTAATCATGTGAAATAATTTAATGGATATAAGACAAAAAAAACATGAATTGAAAAATGTTTTCTTTTATGTTTTATTATTATTATGTTTTAATATTAATAAATAAAATTTGCATAAGCAATTCTATTTACACTGTAGCACTGAATTACAATGCTATTCACAGCAGTCTTACTATATGTATTGCTTACCTGCCCCTCTGAACCGCTAAGGCATCCAGTTCATCAAAGAAAATAACGGAAGGAGCCACGGCCCTTGCTTTTCGGAAGACCTGGCAGAAAGAGCACCACATTAGCTAAAGATCAGCAAACTCCAAAACACTCCAGCTGGTTTCCATTTGAAAACTGTATTTAGAGCTAAATCTATTATGTACAAGCCAACCAGCCCAATCATTTTGCACATAACCTACAAGAGGTGTGTACACACTCTGTAAGGATGTCAAAGCATCTTCTTCCACTGGGTTTACGTGCAGAGACAAGACAACAACACAATCACAGAGGCGTGTAGGAGGCAACCCGGCTAAGCAACGAATCTCAGCTCCTACGCCAGCTCCACCACTCAAGAGGCTGCGTGACCTGCAGCCAACAGGTAACTTTCCTTGTCTAAACTTTAATTTCCTCATCTATCAAAAGAGATCATGATAAGGGCCAGCCTCAGAAGATTATCTTAAGAACTGAATAAAAAAGAATGCAAAGCATTTAGCTCAATGCCTAAAGCATAGTAAGAGCTCAGTAAATGATAGGTATTACCATAAACACATGTTTAAAAGAAAAACCATCAATGTATAAAATCAGCCATAGCTTGGCGGATCAAATACCCAGAAATTCAAAAGCCACAGGCCTTGCTCATTTCTCTGAGGACTGTATGGGAATAATAGTTGGTGCAATGCCAGGACAAGAAAAATGGCCAAAATTTGGAAGACCATATAGACTGGTCAGACCAGAAGTCAATCAGACTATCAACATCAGAGACTGGCGAGATAGCAGCTATAGGGGTGGCATGTGGAAATGGGCTAGAAAAAGTCAGCACAGGCACAAAGAAATCCAAACGTGTGTTACCTGTAGCCATTTTCTTGTCACAAGTATCATGACCATAAAAATAGAATAATGTTACCAAAACGTTAATATTAAAAAACATCACCTTTTTCATATTTTGATCAATGATGGTGTTGTCATTATCAGTTAATGTTTTATACAATTGCTATCATCTACATTTTAAAGAGGAAAAAAGACTAAAGGTAACGATGTTTTCTCTACTAAACAAGAAAGTATTCCAATCTCTAATACTACTCTGATATTTTACAGATGGAGACCATCCAATCCACTGCTATCTGTGTGCTCCTGCCCTCCTTAGCTCTGTGAGGACATGGGGGGGGGGGGGGGAGATGGGCGGTGGCTGTGTGACGCAGGCCAGCTCTGTGGGGGGGGCAGGGGCGGGGGCTGTGTGACGCAGGCCAGCTCTGTCTAGGAAAGCCAAGGCTTGTGCTCCAATTGCGGTGGTCACCCGACTCCAATGCTTGTTCTACATGAATTTATTTACCATGTGTAGTTTCTGCAATATGGAGTGGCCTGTCAATCAGGCACAGGTTTTAAAACTTAGGAGAGGAGGGGATGCATTGTCTCAATCACCAGGCAAAGGTAAAATAAATAAGACAAGGAGAGTACAGTGCAGTTTTTATACACTAAGCTTATTCGATTTAGAGGACTACCCAGTTTAAAGGATTTAAACCTCACTCAGAGATAATGCAATCTTTGCAAGTGCAGACATATCCTTTTGTCTTTTTTTTAATGAAATGCTGATACTTGTTTTTAAATATCTTTATTTGGTAAAACTTAGGGCTGGTAATATTAAAATGTTTGAAAACAGAAACAAAGTATTGTAGTTGATCAAAACTGCATTTTAAAGCAACAAAATATACCACTAGAATTTAGATTTGGAAATTTCAAAATCTGTAACCCCCAAAAAATGAAAACCATCCAAAGGACAGATGTGTGATTCTCCAGCAGGGTTCCATTTTAAGGATAGTGTTCTTACCTCTCTAACTGCTCTTTCAGATTCACCCACATATTTATTCATTAATTCAGGCCCCTGTATGAAAAGAAAACTGTTCAGTTCTTTATAAATGCAACTACATGTCTTTCAATGTAAAACATATACATAAAAGAAGAAAAAAATAAACAAATGTCAGCTTCTAGTTAAATTAGTTCCTTAGCATTTTCCTTTAGCTTATTTTCACTGGTGTTATTTGTGTTTCAAAAATTAAAGCCATTCTAAGTTCCCCAAACTACACATCAATACAAAAGAAAGGCTGTGATCATGTCTTGTCCATCATCTGTCTACCCACCCGCCCACATTTTACATATCAGTCACGGTGCTCGGCACTAAGAGATGGACCGGTCTCATCTGGAAGACCAGCAAGGGCAACACCCATGGATCCCCAGGCCGAACCAGTGGCTGGTCTCAGAGGATCCACTTGTCGGGCTGTGTTTAAGTCCACTAGATCAATAGCTCCCTCTGACAAGAAGCAAGACCTCAGGCTACTCTTCTTACGACTCCATGATAACCCCTGAAAATGGAATGGGGATCATGGAATCCATGATGATCTTACAATAGTTCCCCGAATGTTGCTGATATAAATGCTGCCCTAAAGCTCTCTGCTCTCACTTAACATGGCCAGGTAGACACTGACAGTATACATCTGCAGGGCCGTCCGCCCTCACCTGACGTGGCCAGGTAGACACCACTGTATGCATCTGCAGGGCCGTCTGCCCTCACCTGACGTGGCCAGGTAGACACCACTGTATGCATCTACAGGGCCATCTGCACCTGACGTGGCCTGTAGACACCACTGTATGCATCTGCAGGGCCATTTGCCCTCACCTGACGTGGCCAGGTAGACACCAGCTGTATGCATCTGCAGGGGCGTCTGCCCTCACCTGACGTGGCCAGGTAGACACCACTGTATGCATCTGCAGGGGCGTCTGCCCTCACTTGACGTGTCCAGGTAGACACCACTGTATGCATCTGCAGGGGCGTCTGCCCTCACCTGACGTGGCCTGTAGACACCAGCTGTATACATCTGCAGGGTCAAACATGCTCTTCTTAGCCACTCTCCTGCCAGAGGAGATCACTCTCATAGAACAAAGTTCAGGGCCACAACTGTGACAATGACAACAGCCCGTCACCCTCCAAAGTGTCTATGCACTCAGCCTGTCTGAATCTCCCTTAGGTATCTGCCACTCAGCACTTCATCCAGTTGATGGGGAGTCTCTTGTCCCTTCTTGCATCCACATATTTTAGAAGAGGCACCAAAGATGAAAGGTGTGAACTTCTTGTAAAAGATTGTTTTCAATTTTCACTAACCAGCAATCAACAGGAGAATCCCTACTGAATCCCAGTGGTATACTGCAAATCACTGATCCAAAGACGTACATTTTTTTTGACATTTAACATTTCTGAATTTTAACACTGTTTCTTTTTTAAATACCTAAAATATCATATATTGTGTAAAAAACTGAAGGCTTTCTTTTTTACTGCACACCTATCTATCTTCTCATGTTACACATTCATCACATCACAGGAAGTCATAGGATATTCTTAAAAACTCTGCTCCTGAGACCTACAACTATTCCCTTGAGATACTGGTACAAAATTTGTCCTGCAATGCCACATGTCCTTCTCAGCCATGGGAACTTTCTCTCCGTACCCCTTTCCTCCCAGAACCCAGCTTCTAGTGACACCCTTCCCAACACAACTCCAAACCCAACAGATGTGTGCTCATGCGCACACACGTTTTTTTCCTCTCCCTCTCTCTCTCTACACACACACACACACACACGCACACACACACACACGCACACACACACACGCACACACACACACCTACCTTATTTTGAACAAGAGTCATGCTCTATCCCATGCAAATCACCGGTCCAGACATTAGAGGATGTACTAGACACTGGCTTGAGTACTTCCTAAACAGTTTACATTAATTAAGACACCTGGCTGATTGAAGCACACGGGCAAACCCTAGCAGAACGTCAACTAATGCCACAAATTGGTATGGGCGATATTTAGCTTCAGTTAAGATACCATTTTACAAAGATAATCACCCTGGAGTATGACTAGTACTAGGAGAGAGACACGCACAGGTGCCACTGAAACACAGAACACATGTCAGAGTCAAGGACGCTCCTGGAGAAAGTAACATTTCAGGTGAGTCCTCAGCCTCAGCTGATTTACTCTGTACCCTCAAAAACATGGAATATATCAAGAGCCAGGAAGAAATCAAAAAGGTCTCTGATGAGCCAAAATAGGTGGTACTATCAGCACTGGAACCGTGGAAGAGCTCTTAAGGTCTAATTCAGAGTTGACTGACTGCGATTATGCACAAAACTAAGGCACTCGAGAAGAACTGGTAAGAGGATTTAGACCAGGTGGAGCGTAAGATGTGGGGGGATGTGAGCATCGGTTAGGCCACTTCGGGTGGGAGGCACCGGGCCCGTCAAATGCAAGTTTACATTTTATCTTGTAAGCAATAGGATGGGTCTTAGGGGAGTTAACTGACAATAGGAGCTTTATGGAAAGATGGTTGTAGCCACAATATACAGGATTATTTAAAGGAACATGAGACCAGAAATGGAGACCAGTTATCAAATTCGTAAAATAGGAAAGGTGAGAAATGAGGAGGATTCAGGAAAAACAACGGGAGGGAAATGAGAATATGGCAACAGAAACTATTTAAAAAGACAAAATCAACTTAATTTGTTGTGAGTAGCAAGATGTGAAAGTGAGAGAGAATAAAAGGTGTCGATACTTCATATTCGACTGAAGTTCATGAAGGAAAAAATGACGCTAAATATATTCAGTGTAGCGAATCTCAGCAACATACAGCTCATTAAAATATTTCATCACAAAATGCTCAAAATGAAAAATGGTGTAATCACAAACATGAGGGCTCCCATTTACCGAACATTTACTACACACCACATGAACTGTTCCAAGGACTTTATATGTATTAATTCAGCTGTGACAAATGTAAAGCTGCAGGATTACTACGACAACTTTCTATCTGTGAGTAAATTAAAGATCCACACAAAATCAAAGGCTGGAAAGGCCACAAACGTCTAGCACCTTAATCTTTTTACTGACATGTTGAGGCACTGAATCATTCAGTTTTTTCACTCAACGAATATTTATGAAGTGCCTACAACGAGTTTGTGGCTTCATAGGAGACATTAAACATATTCTTAAAAAACTAAAAATATAGTGTGGAAAAAATCACCACTATAATGCAAATACCACGAAGAGAAGCAAAAATAAAACAAAGATTCCTTCAGATAAAAGAACGAAGGAATATTCCTGAACAGCAATGAGCTCACGACCGGGTTACATCACTTGGAATGACTGAATCAGTGTGGTTGTTATTTCCTCAGGCGTCACTCAACAGCCGCTGCAGTCGCCCACGTGCACACAGAGTGGGAGGGAGGGCGAAGGCAGCTGTGATCCCAGGAGTGTGGACCGCTCTGGGAAGGAGAAAGGCAGGACAAGTCCCGAGTCCTAGAGGAAGGAGGGGGTCTGTGCACCCAGCTACACGGGAAGGAGCTAATGAACTGGAGCAGAGAAGCAGACGCTACCAGAAAGAAAATGGTTGGGGATAACAATGCAGAAAGGAAATTTCTGGAATAATACGGAGTTTATTGTCAGAAGAGGAATTCTCCTCCTCCTCCTTCTTCTTTACATCCCATTCAAAACGCAAAATTTATTCTTAATTAAAGGGCTAACTTACAGCAAGCTGCAGGCTAGATTTGGCCCAAAGACTTGTACAGCAGGTCCTCGAATAACGAATGATGTCATTTCATTCAATGTCATTTTGTCACAACATTGATGAGCTGCCATAGGAATTTACCTTTTGTCTTATATCAGTAGCCTATGGTAAGACTGGTTTCGTTATACCTCATTTTACTGAAAGTCTCAGAATCTATCGATGATGTTAAATGAGGACTTAATAGTCTGTCGACCCCAATCCCATTAGTTTCATACAATATGAAATAGTTCATTTCTGCCAACAAGATAATCAGTCATCAAAAATATCAGTAACATGATTGCTGCCTGAAACACGTGGACTTCAAAATATTAAGAAAATTGATCAAAACATTAAGGAAAAAAATAAATAACACTTAAAAAAGCAATTTCATTGCCATGGGGATACGAAAGACAGTTTGGGGAGTATAATCAATAATGTAAAGATTTTGTAGGGTATCCAATGGACACTTGTCTTATTAGGGAGACCACTTCATGGACAGTGTAGATACCTGACCACTGCAGTGTTCACCTGAAGCTAAATAATAATGTCAACTACAATTTAATATATATATGTAGTCACTGGATGTGGAGTACAGCACAGGGAATGGAGTCAGTGAAACTGTAACAACTATATACGACGTCAGAGGGGTAGTAGATTGGGGGAGGGGGTTATCACTTTGTGAGGGGTGTACATGACTATTACATTGCATTGTGCACCTGAAACTAATAATAATAAAAAAAAGAAGTAAAGAAAAACAAAAGCAATTTCAAAACACCTAGTGATGTTTAAGATGTTCGTGCCGCATGAACAGAACCTGTACGTCTCGGTATATAGACCCCAGAGAAACTCACATGCAAGGGTATTCATGAAGCACTGTTTACAACAACAAAAATTAAACCTGTCAAAAAATCAAAAAATTCATTAACATAAAAATGAGTGAATAAACTGTAGTGTCCTCATAAAATGGAGAGCTATACTAGCAAAGTGTGAATGGAAGGTTGGACTGAGACAGTTTGGAAGCAGGGAGAAAAGCCAGAAAGCTGTTATACAGCCAAACACACTGCCTTACGCATTTATAACCAAGAATCAGAAGAGAGTTCTTAATGTTTTGCCCAATTTTTAAAGGTCTTCCCCATTGATTATTAAGATCATTTTGCATGGTTTTACCCTGAATGTTAATTTTCACCGTCCTACGCATACAAAACAAGGTCTGGCCATTCATAATATATAACATAAAGTCAAATAACAGAGCAGGTGCTATTCATTTACATATGATAAATGACACTTTCACGCAAAGGGAACTGGTGAAGAATTCAGAAAGTTCACAATAAAACAAAAATCAGTGCCCACTCAATAAAGTAACCTTTTGATAATTAGGACAACGGGTTTTTGTTGGGGAGGGGGTTAGAGGGGGGAGCGTGAGGAAGGGGTAAAAATGTTTCTGCAGAATTTGATTCAGTTTAGGGTAATTAGAAAAATGTGGCATGACAATAATCCGAAAGGAAACTGCTGGTGTCCCTGCTTTTTTTATTGTAATTATTATCATACCAACTCTGTATTATTGTTATTGTTCTTACAGCAACTCTCCGTAGAAGTCAAGGGCGTGACATAACATAGTAATCCACTGAAGACATTTCTTTAAGCAGGCATATATATATTCAGGGCTTTCTAATTATCTGGCACAACGGAAGGAAAACAGAGAATCTGGAGCAACGATTACTGCTCTCCATAGACTGTGTGTGGCTCTAAAAAAGATGGCTGAACATCAACTTGGAAAGTACAAGACTATGATCATTTCAGGATCTCTGAGAATACAGGATCAATATTCTGCTACTGATAACAGAAAGATTAATGTCTTCAATAACTGACGTGTAGGCAGACAAACTTGGTATTTTTTTTGAAAATGTGAAAACATGGCATATAGCCTCAACCAGCGAAGGGTCATTCTATTACTGTATAGAGATTGGCTGGAGGAAACCTGTGGATAAGAAACAATGCTTTTTTTCCAAAAAAAACCAAAACAAAAGAAATAGAAAAAACATCAAACAGATTTGAAAATCTAACCTAAGAATTTAGCGCTGTGAAGAAAATCTGGATTGGAATAGATGAAGTATTGCTAACAAGTAGAGAGTAAGGAATTGACGTCTGTAGGGTCCCTCGGACATGTCATCCTGTATGGAATGACATGCTGATAAACAGTGCCTAGATGCTGGCCTGCAAAACGCAAAGCCAGTAGCTAAAGTGACATGCTACATGGGTCTAAAAGGCTGTAAGCAACATCATCACCAAGGAAGGTTATTCTGAGTTTGAAGTTCAAATTGCCAGATGTCACTGCATTTTGGTACAAAGAGCTGCAAAAGCTTAAATTCAGTTTCAAAGATATAGTCTACTACATTTCATTCTAACACGAACACAACACTTAAGGGACCCTAGGCTGTGCTGCTATAATTTTTTCTTTCATTTTAAATCAAACAGACATCCAATTCTTAAAAATAGAAGAAAGCAGCAACGAGTGTCAACTAATTTATAAAAGTCTTGCTAAAGGCTTGATATCTATTATCCCTATTTATTGCTTACAACAGTCCTCTGAAGTAGATACTCTTACTATCATAACTTTACAGAAAAAAATTGAAGTGAAAAGGTTCATTTGCACAAAGTCACATAGCTTAGTAAATGGCAGAACTGGGCTTTAAGTCTCCTAATAGTTCATTACACCTGACAATGATAGGATATGCCCCAAATGGTTAGCCACTAACAGGGACAAAGGACAAGCAGCAGATCAGAAAATAAGCATCACGGGAGCCACGCACAGGTTATTATTTGTGGAAGGGCTACAGGAGTCATTCAGTCTAACCCACCTCGCTGAGAGGAGAACCAGAGGAGAACACAGAGCTAAGAAGCTGAGTGAAGGGCCAACGGTCCTGGAAAGTTGAATGGCAGAAATGATGGCAAGCATGCAGGACTTTGATTCCCAGACTACTACTTTTTCTAACAACCAGGATGTCCCCTGTTTTCCCAAGTCCTTAAAAATAAATAAATACATAAATAAGGGAACCATTCCCTTAAGATTTTATACAGTACCAGCAATTCAAATGCAAAGGTATTTGTGGGAGCAGATCAAGTGGCAACGGCAGAGGCTAAAGCTCAGTAAACAGCTGTTAACATGGGCTAATTTGAAAAGAAGACTGTTACTGATGCCCACTGTAAACGAGGCCATTCACATCTAACTAAGGGTTGGCCACACATCGTACGGTCTGTAAGTCCCACATTTGCTCATAAGTTAGCTCACTCTTTAAAAGAGTAATACACAGATCCCTAGAATAGATCAGGTCGATGAGACCGACGTGAGGTAATTTCTTTTCCAATTTTACTTACCAAATAACTACGGTATGTTAGTCTTGCCACATTTCACCTGCCTGGATAACACGTGCTTCCCTGATAAGGGCGATCAAGAAAAACTACCAAAAGGAAGCAAAGTACCATAAATTGGCTTACTTGGGGGTAGTGTGATTTGTAATGTTTCGATGGCAGAGATCAAGTGTTCAAGTTACAAAACAACAAAAATAACAAATACATGTAAAAATAGTTGTGCAGCTGTTCAATTTGTGAGAACTAAACCTGACTTATCTTTTACTTTGTTTCATTATTTTACACCATATCAATCACAAAGTCAAGGATAATATTTACACCTCATGCTCTTGCAATTTTGTCCCTTTAATCACTACTGCGTCCCCCCACCAGCCCGGTCTTCCCATGGGCTTTTTAAATGTGTCTGACACCTGCCTGTTGCTTTTGGCTATTACAATTCAAATCAAGTTTTTATAAGTTCTGAAATGTCCAGGGAAGGCAAGTTAACCTAAGTGTTAACTATGGGTAAATGCTATGGAATATGCTCATAAAAACCCAGTCACATGAGATAGAATTACATATATGTAATGTGAGTAAAGGATCTTGAAAATTAATAAAAAGAACAGCATCAGCACATACAGAGGCAATTTTGGGAAAGCGCTTCGAAGAGTTTGAAAACAGGCATTAAGTACAGGCAAGAAATTCCTGGGGCAAGTGAAAACCCTAAAAAGCGAGAGGGGCTGCCAGGGAAGGGAAGAGGATTCAAGCTGTTCCTCTCAAAAAGTTATGATACAAACCTTCCCCACAGTTCAGTCACTCAGGGAAAAAAACCAGATGTTTCTTCAGCACTTAACGCAGCGAACACCACGTTGACTACAATTAAGCTGTGAAGTGTACATGTGCCCACAGAGTCCTTAGTGTCACATTGCTGACCACTCTGCTCACTCTCGCGGTCTCTACTGACACTATGCAGAATCTTAAACACTGGCTCTCAACTTCCACACTTTCATCTCTAAAAAGGACCTTACAATGGCCTTTTGGACCTATCTGCCATGTTCTTCTAAAGGCATTTCAGACTCCACGTGTCTAAAACCCAACTCAGGATCTGCTCCAACCTGCTGGTTCTCCTCACATGCGAACTCTTCCCCGGGTTAGCGTATTTCCACCTGCCAGGCACTGGAAGTGAAAATTTTAATCACCTCTGATTTCTCCCTTTCTTTCTCATTTTTCACATACAATTAATCATCAAGATTTCATTGTATCACTTGTTTCAACTAGTGTTTCACTCACTAAATTGAGTTGACAGACAGCAAGCAGTCCATCTAATGATCTCTGCTTACTGTGTACAGTGCCTGACACACAGAAGGCGTTTAAAACACAATTTTGAGTTATATATTCAAACATTTGCAATTGTAAAATGTTTGCAAATATTTTTAAAGTGTTATAGACATAACATTATAATATTTATTTCGACTCAATTAAGTTCCATTAAAAAGAGATTTAAGAGAAGGAAAAAACCTCTCTCAGCTGGAATCCATGAATAAAAAAATTTAAACCAACATAACAATAAAATTTTCTTCTTCTCTGTTAAGTAAACTTAGAAGTCTAAAAGCATTCTTCTCTTTCTAAATCTCTGTAGGTCTTCTCAGGTTCCAAATGTTAAAGGTTTTGTTATTACAGTTCATATTATTGTCATTTTCACTTTTAGCCAAATGTTATAGAATATTTTCATGGCAACACATCTCTTTTAATAGCAGTTTTATCAACTGCTACAAGCCCAACCCAAAAAAATGTATTAACACACACAGTTTTAACATGTTTCAACTTTAACATGTCAGCTGATACAGTATACAAATAATGCCAAATTTAAGTAAGTCTAATCTAACTTCTACATAACTTTGTGATATTGACAATGGTACACTAACTATTCTATTTTGCTAAGAATGATAGATTACTATTAGTTACTATATAACAACCACTTAAACAGTGATATAACTAAGTATATGTCTCTTTTCAGTATTGATGCTAATGACTGCCAATTTAAGTGTATGGCACACATAAGACAACATTATTTGGAGAAGTCGAGGGAATTTTTAGTTAAAAAATAAAAAGCCTACAGGAAATTAAATAGAAACTTAGAAGGTCTCAGACTCTGGATGAGCCCAAATGGCAATAAACCTGCAGAAGGAGGATGAAGAGTTAAGGTCCACAAAAGGCATGAAACTGGACACAGTTCCTGGTGAGAGCCTAAATTAGAAGCTGTACCCAAGGTGAAAGAAAAAATAAGCAAAACCCTAAAAGAGAGTATTGTTTATAAGGTTGGGGTCTGGGTCTGGGGCCAGAACCAACACACACCTTTATAGGCTTCAACTGAGAACGGCAGAGAAACAGGCAGCTCAGGGCAGCCCCCAGCCAACCTCCTCACAGGGCTTCTCTCAGGAACTTTCCACTCTCACCACGACGAGTAGGATGAAGTACAGGCAGGAAGGTGTCATCCAAAGTCCTCTCCCAAGGATCAGCCATCTTGCCATGATTCTTCTCCCCGCCTGCACTGTACCCCCCTGGGACGGTGCGTGTGCAGACAGCTCCCAGCCGCCCTGTTTACCGGCAGTCAGTCACTGAGTGTCTGTCACGTGCCGCATCTGGACACTGACTTTAAAACTCTTTTATCTAATCAACAGACTTCCTTTTCTGGTAAAGTTTGAGATTTACAGGAGAACTGAGCAGACAGCTCATCGAGTTCCTATACACCCATCCCCACTTCCCACTGCACAGTAAGTTGCTCCTATTCTTAATAGCATATATTGGTTTGGTACATTTGTTACAATTAATAAACCAATATTAATGCATTCTTATTAACTAAACTCCACAGTTTATTCAGATTGCCTTCTTTTTTACCTAAAGTCCTTGTTTCTGTCCCAGGATCTCATTCAGGAAACCCTAGCTTTGTATTTAGCTGTCAGGTCTCCTTGGGCTCCTCTTGGCTGTGAGTTTCTCAGACTTTCCTTGTTTGTGACCTTGACAGCTTCAGGAGTACTGGTCAGGTATTTCAGAGATTGTCCTTCTACCTGGGTTTGCCTGATGTTTTTCTCACAGTTAGACACAAGTTATGAGCACTTGGGAGGAAGACCACAGAGGGAAAGGGCCGTTCTCATCGCATCATACAAGGCGCACACTATGAACGTGACCCATCACTGAAGGTAGTAACCTTGATCACCGGGCTGAGGTGTGCTTGTCGGGTGTATCCACTGTAGAGCAGCTCTTCCTGCCCCCGTTTACATACTGAACTATACACACAGCCCACACTTAAGCAGGCTAGTTATGCCCTTTAGAACTTTTTCACTTACCTTTTTAATAATAAATCCTCTCCAAAAGGCTACACAGATGAGAAATCTGAGAGAGAACTTGTTTAAGGTTACAGAGCTAAAAAGTGCTAGGGATAGGAATCAAACCGAAGCCATGTGAATCCTAGCGTAGTGCTCTTCTCACTGTTAACACACTCAATCTCAAGGGCATAAATTATATACTAATAGGTAAACTTCAAGCTCCCCATTATTCAACCACTAATCTTTTTCCATGCACTTCTATTTTATTTAGTATTTATCTATTTTATTTATTATTTCTTTAGCAGTGATTACACTTTCTTATAAACTCAACCAACTTCCACTCCAAAGCCATGTTATTTTTCTCAATTTTCTTTGTCCAAGAGAAACAAAATTATTTTTAAACTGGGTCCCAGAAACATTTCTCTTTCCCTGTCTTTGAACCTGCCTGAACTACCTTCTCCAGTAACTTGGTGTAATTAATGAAGAAGCACTGGGCACTAGTTTTATTTTAGGGGGGAAAAAAAAAAGGAAAGCAAAACAGAAGATCATATAATACTGTGGTTCTGAGATCAGGCTCTCGAGTCAGAAAGTCCTGAGATCAAATTTCAGTTCTATCACCGCCACACTGACTTGTTGAAAGTCACTTTGCCCTCCTAAGCATCATTATCCTTATTTGTAACCCTAGGAACCAATCTTAAAGCATTAAGTTTATAAAAGAGGTTATCTATGCAGTTTCCCATGCATATCAGCAAAAGGGAAGCTCTACGATTTATAGACGAGCCTACATGATTTAAAACGAAAAGTGTAAAGATGACCTTGGAACTTAAACTAAGTTCAGATTATCTTGTACGGCTGAAAACAGAATGATAGAGGATCTAGTTAAATGAAGAAGAAGAATTACTTTAAATTGTGCACTGCTTTGAATAAAATGCAGGTTTTCCTGAAAATGGGATGTATTTTGTACAATTCCTCTCTGAGACAGGTATCAGAAGAAAATCTCCCCCAAAAGTCAAGGATACACTAAGCTCACTACATTCTTGTACTCACCGACACAGCTAATAAAGGACTTGTTGAAAATGCCTGTCAGAGGCCTGACCACCCTTCTTTTAGAATCAGTAACAGTTGTTCCCAGAATAAAGCAGCCCAGCTATAGCAGGGTACTTAACTTATGGTTGCGCTCGAGACAAAAGCAAGAGACTAGCAGAGAGGAAGTTTCAACTGGAAAATATTTTGACGTAATTGACCCAGATGACAAACTAAACTTAAGCATATGTCAAGTGCTACAGTCTGCACCAGAACACATACAGATGCCAAAGGATATTAAGAGCCCACGCAAGCAAGCCAAGGTGAAGTCTTAACTCTGAGCAGAGTGTATTTCTTTTAATCACTGCTTAGAAAAGAGGCAGTGAGGAAGCAAAAGGGCTCTTTCATAAACTCAGAGAAAGAAATGTTTAAAGTCTTTAAATTCTTTATCCTGGGAACAAAAGGTAATTAGCACTGCGAAGTGTTAGGGAGCTTCTTTCAGTCTATCTAACATACTTATGCTTCCCAGCTCCTTAGAAGACCCCTGTGTCTCTACCTTTTCTGGTCACTGATCAAAATGTGTAAGACTTGTTATTTCAAAAGGCTCAAATTTAATTATAACACTGAAAGCCCTTAGAAAATAAAACATACATGTTACAATCAAAAGGCAACTTTTTCTTCACAGAAAGATAAAACTGGAAAGAATACAATATGAATTTCCAGCTGCTTTGACTTCCTCTCTTCACACGTTAAGTTAAATGACAAAGCTACTTTAACTCTTTGCACAAGCACTAACCAGACCAAGATGAAACTGACAAGAAAAACAAATCACTTTTTCATGTTCCCAGCTTTTGAAAAATATTAAACATATATGAAAGTTGAAAGAAGAGTAAAATGCATACCCATTGTTCATTAAATAGATCCTGTACCCAATTCAAAAGTACTACCATGAAACTACACTAAATCCCACACTGAATAAAAATCCACATTAAATAAAAATTAGTGAGAAGATATGTAATAATCTCTAAGCAAGCATGAACTCAATTTATAAGAAAATTTCTTAATATCACTCATCGTTTGTGTGTGTGACTTAAAAGAATTAAAAATGTAATAAAAAAGTTCAAATAAGTTAACACCTCATGGGTTATTTTACATGACAGTGTCCAAGATAAACCTTTCAAAGAATCTTTATCATTTTCTCACAGCCAAAAAAGATAAAAGTGAAACTGTCTAAAGTTATTAAAGGTTTCATATTCAAAAATGGTAATAAATACACTGCTAAGTGATCCTAGGACAGGCCAGAAAGCGGTCCTGGCAACGCCTGGAACTGCTATCTCAGGTCACAAAAGAGTGAGGTGCCAATTTTCACAAAAATATATGTGTTCTTCCTTGAGGTCCCCGTGTAAATAACTGAGTTAAGTTCTTATGAAACAAAGTACAGATTTCTAGGAGACAGGAAAAATCCCAAGATTATCAAATACAATTGTGGACTCACACAAGGTAGGCACAGAAAAATGGAGATGACACTAAAAAGAGTAGGAAATGCCAGTAAAAGGGTCATGCCCATTATGACAAAATAAGAGGACAGGAAGGAACGGAAGAGAAATCGAGACGTCTCTGGAAATTTCAAAACCATTCATGACTCCACATCAGTACTCCAACATTCATTACCGCCAAATCATCCATTACTCCAGCAGCCCTTAAAACTGGCTGTGATTCAGCATAACTCATCATGGTGAACATGGTCCCTTCCCCAAATCTTTACTATCCAACATCTGCCAACACTAGTGATGTGAAGATGCTGATGCCTAAAAAGTAAACAGCCTAAACACATCTAAATATCACTCCACGAAAATTTTAAGAGTAAAAAACTGACTCTACTCTGAAATACGTTGTATGCTTTCAAACTGCCAAGGATTTCAATGTTCTGAGACAGAAAATGCATTCTGTTATGAAAAAAGTCTCTGGTAATATCAAAACAGATTATGACGTGCCTTTTCTGAAATGAATTTGATGTTTACCATATTTAAATACATATTTTTGTGGTTTTAGTGTCCGCAGATATGGATTTGAGTTTTTAATGCATGTATATTTAGTAACTGGCTATATAATCGGTAACATGATTACATATAATTAAAAATATATATTAATTAAAAATTAACAACAAAATTAACACCTGGTTCTAAAGTAAATATAAAACTACATATCAAGTAAGATTATCTATCCCATAGGGCAGGGCAGTGAACAAATGAGTGTGTGTTTCAGCATATAAACAATGTACATATATTCTCTGACTGAAAAAGTATTTTTAAGGAATTTACTTTTACCATATAAAATATCTGATTACTGTGAAAATTCCATGTATGTATGTTAAATGCACAATGACAGTTACAATTAAGTCTTGGTGAAGCAAAAGTGATTAGTATAATTTTAAAATGTAGAAATTAAAGAAGACTGGGTTCTATTACACATGAGTATAAGAAATACTGAGAATCAAGAAGCTAAACAAAGCAGTCTTCTACTGTCCACCCTGATTTGCTGATGACACACACTAATTTATTTCTCTCTCATCTCCCTGTATTATATTGCCATCAACCTCAAATCAAAACCAACTACTCCTTAAGATGCCTTCCCATGTTCTCCTAAGGGGAGGAATCAGAGGCTGGGTACTATGGGGTCTGAAAGAGAGAGTAGCAATTTAAAACTTTCACACCGTACCTTTATGGCTAGGAAATTCAGTCCACTCTCATTGGCCAAAGCTTTGGCGATCATTGTTTTAGAGCATCCAGGCGGCCCATACAGAAGAACTCCTTTAGGTGGCTGGATACCCATTCGGATGAAAGACTCTGGATGTTTCAAGGGCCATTCCACAGCCTGTTTCAATTTCAGTTTGATATTTTCCATTCCTCCTATATCTGACCAGGAGACCTGCAAAACAGGACATTTTCTAAATGTAACGTTGCCAGGACACACAGAGGACTTAAAAAAAAAAAAAAATCAACAAAAGAAGTACAAGAGAGAGAGAACAGAACCACTGAAGAATCAAGACCCTAAAAAGAAATTTCAACGATACAACACGGAACATAATAAAAGCTTTTAAGAGCAAAAGATATCTCATTTGAAATTTTTCATTCAAGCGTGGATGTCGTATCAGATTTGACTGCAGAATTTTAAAATTTATTAGAATTTTACAACCATTTTGTTCGTGGAGTACTAAGTTCAGAGGATGAAGATATCTTGTCAAAAAGAAAATATCTTCGGTTAATGGTGCTTAGCAGTGATGACGAAAACATTATTTAACAAATATTAATGTTATACTTTTGGTGAAAATAGCTTTAATAAAGATATTTCTCTTATATAAAAATGTAATAGTATGGGTGTTTTTTAATTTTTAGAACACAACCCTATTTTCTGTACTAGTTCTTTCTTTTGTATAATACAGATTTGCATAACACGGCATGTTTTAGGAACTAACAACTGTGTTATACACGGTTTACCTGTACATAAAATGTGAGCTGCATATTAATTATAGAAATACGACAGAAAACAAAATGTTTCTGCTTGCAAGTCTTGTATAAATAACTGTTTAAATGATTGAATATACTGTTGAGTCTATCTTCTATGACTTTAAAAATTAGGTTTTATCTGTGAAAATGGTTTGAATCAGTGATCCATGTTCTCATCTATGTATCTAATTTCTTATATTTCCTTTTTAGCAAAATTATTCCAAATATACTTCTGTAGGTCCTTATGGAACATATATAATCTTGTCTGTCTTTGGTATATTAATGAAGTAGCCTCAAAATTTTGTTCCTTTTCGTCAACTAAGAAATACCCCCACAAGATAGTTCTGATTATTTACTTACTAAATATGCATTAAAAACTATGTACCAGATAATGTACACAGGCAATGGAAGAATGAGACATAAATGGACACTTTAAACCACTCAACAGCTACTAGGAACATGCACACAAATAGCCACAGTACAACGCAAAGGATACACAACAAAGGACGGACAGAAACAAAATGACAGAAAAGGCCTTTGTGAGTTCCCAGGAAGGAAAGATTGCTTCCAGCTGGAAGGCAGTTAACTCTTGAGCTCTGGAAAGGTGAAAACAGGGAAATGGTCAGGTAGAGGCCAAAAAATTATGAAAGGCTCAGAAGGAAGTACGAAGAGGATGAGAAAAAAAAAGAAAAAAAGATTTGAGGGAGGGAAATGAAAAAAGAGGTTAGCTGAAGCCATATGGCGGAGGGACCTGAGGGCAGATGGAGGAGCTCAAGGATCTTTGTTCACAGTTAGAAGTCTTAGAAGGTTTTAATCTAGAAAATGATACGACCTGATGTGTGTCAGGAAGACTTCTCTAACAAGAGTCATCAGAGAGAAGAAAGTGCAGGGAGACCAATTAAGGACCTATCACAAATATCCTTAAAAACAAAAACCACGCTTGAACTAGGGTATCCACATGCAGATGGAGAAGACACCACAGAAAGACATTGCAGCCCGTAGCTGAGGGTTTTGATGGTAGCGTAAGAAAGAGAGAATTGAAAGCTGAAGACTTCCGGATGGACTGATTAGAATATGGACCACAGAAAAATGATCTTTAGCAGGGAAAATAAACAAGATAGATTTTTTTTTTGATAAATAGTTAAAACATAGGACAGGATATTCAAAAGATGAAAAGTGAGCAGTTGGAATGTAAGCATCACAAATGGAGCTCTACAAAGAGGATAAAACTGGAATTTCAGACTTCAGAGATATCTACATATCTACACCAAAATAGAAACCATGAGCTCAATTAACATTGCCAACCATGAGAAGAGCCATGTGGGTGTTGGGTACCGCCTACATTTAACAGGCAAGAAGAAAGGAGGAAGGTCAGAAAATAATCTACAAATTCAACAAAGAGAGGGGTTTTGTTTGTTAATATCAGGAAAAGATTACTTTTTCCAAATGGATTTGCACTGTTTTGGGGGAAGGATTTAGTTGTTTTGTCCACAGAACCAGAAGAAGGCTATATTATCAACCATAATCCTGAGAGCACTTTTTTTAATTGCTTTCCTGGGATATATTTTAAGAAGGTTACTGGACTAAAAGGCATGGACATTTCTAGGACTCTTGACACACAGCCAGTTTGCTCTCCCAGTTCATCTATTTCAACAGCAGGAGCGAGACGTTGTGTATCTCCCTGCAGCACTGCCAGCCTTGGGTTTTATTTGGCCTTTCTTTTCTCTTGTTTTTTAACTGTTTTCTGATTTCACCAATTATTAAACTTAAAATTAAACTTGAGATCAGTGCACATGAGCTTATGGCCCTAAAAACGCCCAGAAATCAGCAGCAAGACCAGTGACAGTTAGTACGGAAGGTGACCATTACTGGTAAGACCGGCCTGCTGTGGGCAGACGTGCAGGGAGCTGTCCACCCGATGGGTAATTCCTGCTTGTGTTCTCTGCTCTCTCTGAACTTTTATGCTTCCTTTTATCCTATAATTTCATTTTGAAAAATTTCAAACATACACAAAAGTTGAAAAATCAGCGCAACAGGAGAGTATATATACTCTTTGCCAAAATTCACCAATTTTTAATATTTGCCACATTCGCTCTTGCTTTTTCTCTCTCTCTCTCTACACACACACACACACACACACACACACACACTTTATCGATTTTTAAATTTTCTATTGAATCTTTTTACAGTAGGTTGCAGATATGACACTTCTAAAAACTTCAGCATACCTCTCATATAAACAAACACACTGGGAAGAGAATTTTAAGGAGGGTAGTCAACAACTATTAAAACCTAAGTACAGAGGTCAGAAGGTATAATTAAGAAGAAATGGTCAGTGGATTTGGCAACAAGGCTACCGAATAACGTGGTTTAATTAGATCAGTCGTTATGATTGTATGCCTTTTAGTGGTGGAGTATACACAGAACACACACACACACACACAGAGACGGTATGTACCGTGTGTCCATGAAAATAAGACCTAGCTGGACAATCAGCTCTAATTTGTCTTTGGGAGCAAAAATTAATACACGACCCGGTCTTATTTTACTATAAGACCAGGTCTTATATAACATAACATAACAATATAAATATAAGACCCTAGTCTTATATTAAGTTTTGCTCCAAAAGAGCATTAGAGCTGATTGCCCGACTAGGCCTTATGTTCGGGGAAACACGGTATATAGTATATATAACGGATAAAAGCCGTATTTATCGCTATCCTAAGTATCAAGTCAGAGAAGCAACTTTTCCAACGTGGAAGACCGGAAATGACGCCGTTGCGGTTACAAGCCCCACACCCAGTTGGCAGTTACCCTGCGGTTACCCTGCCAATCCGAGCGGCGGCGCCCTGGGAACCGTCCCTGCAGACGCGGCGCCCAGAGCGCGCTGGAGCCACCGCCTGCGCGCGACACAGCAGCTGAGCTAAGCACACAGACACATAGCACTTCCGCAAAGGTTAGTGCAGCACTGTGCGCTTCTTAATCAATGACATTTAAAAATTCAATTAAATGTCTCTAAACGGCTGGGGAGGGTGCTTTTCTCAGGTTTGTATGAAAGTAAATAAACCTGGAAACACAACCTGCTCATCTTTAATATGATACCATCTTGTATTTAATACATTTGAGTGTGTATTGTTTTAAATGAGTCCCTTAAAAAGTCTTTGAAAAGAGTTTTTTAAAGGAACTCCATATCAGATATGAACCCCCTGAGATACCTCCATGAAAGACACATGGAAATCACCAAAATAAACGCTACGGAAATCCTGATCAGAAAAGACAATCTCTTAGTTAGGGCCCAGGGGGTGGGCGAGGGCTTGTTCCTCAAGAGAAAGGACGATGCTCTCACCAGGACACTGACGGTTCACCGCACCCCGCAAAGGCGCGGGGCCTCCTCGAGGAGCGGCCGCTGCCTGGAGGCGGCACCGCCCGCAGAAAAGCGAAGCATCCTCCCCTCCTACCTGCTGACCTCTGGGCTCTTGCTTCAGCAGTGAGTGGAGTGGTCCTCCTATTCCTGCCTCCATTGTATTCTTCGCTGTATTCCTTCCCCCGCCCACAAACATTCCGTTTCTCCCTACCCTGCGAACAACCTCGCTTTGATACTGTTTCTACCTAATGTGCTATCCCTTCTTCCTCATTTCCCCCTGCTGGATAGTTACTACCCCTGTACTGCTACTGCATTTCTATTTTCCACTTTATATTTCCGTTAGTTAACTGTTTTCCCCAAACTATGGGAGGAAAGAAGAGTCAAGGAATAGAGATAAAAAGTGTAAGGTGGGTGGGAACACAGGCAGTTGAGGGAGTAGTGTCAGAAGGTCTCTATCCCCTCAGGAGAATGTGAGGCAGTCACCTACAGAAAGGTCCATCAAAGTAACAGACACCGACTAAATGCCTAGGTCACACAGTGCTGGTTCCTGGGGACAGTTCCTATCCACACTGAGCTTCTGACCCCATGGACCATTTTCTTAGACACGCGTATTTCCATAACTAGGTAATGACTACACAGCACGGTTTATGCTGAAAGGGTAGTGTCCGAAGTGACACAGGAGGTGGGATCTGAGGAACACAGAGGAATGAGCCTGCTGAAAGGTACAGTAGAAGCCATGGAGAGGGGAGAGAAGCACTGTACACCGGGAGACAAGTCGCTCACTCCGGCCAGCCCTGAGAGCCGGAGAGAGGGGAGACCAGGAGCTCGGCCCTCCAGGGAGCACTCGGCCCGGGAGACGCAGGGCATCGAGTCTGCACTTGGTCTTAAGAGCAGTGGAGAGCAACTCAACCAGGGAAACGGGATGGTCAGATTTCGGGACGGCCACTGTGGGTACCAGGTGCTGTGGGGTTAGAATCCGGGGGTGGGGGACTTCTACAGTGACTTAGGTACGAGGCAGTGATCTGCACTAAAGTAGCAGCAGTGGGGCTACAGAGAAGAAGAAAGGTAAAAGCTCTATTAAGACTCTTCTTAAACTCTATTAAAGAAGGCAAATAAAAGTCTTGATAATTCATTAGATGTGGAGAGGTGCTGAAAAAGAAAATGGGATCGGGTAACGGCCAGGATTCAGACTTTGGGCAACGGTGTGATTGAGTCACCTTAAAAGAAAAAAAGGAATGCGTTTGGAAATTAAGGAATTCGTTTCCAATTATTGCACTGGGGTTGGAATTTATGAGTGAAATAAATTCAATAAACTTTTAAGAAATGTCTTCTGGGAGCTGGACTTGCCTTAGGGACTGTAAGGCACAAAGTGCGTGAGATAACGTCCTCAAAATTCTGTCGTCTAAAGAGGAATAAGAAAAGTACCCTAAAAGACAGTCTTTGTCTAAAGACGTATTTCTTTGCACAAATGAATACAAATACTGAAAAAAATATGAAATAGTTTTACAGTTCGTGGATATGTGAGATGGTGAGGACAGAGATTTGAAAATTATTGCATATATGTAAGACTTATGCCAAGGAGTTATTAGCTTGGTGCAAAAGTAATTGTGGTTTAAAAGGTTAAAAATTGCAAAAACCACAATTACTTTTGCATCAACACAATAGAATGCAAAAATAGCAATTCTCACCTCATGATTATGAAGGTAACTGATATATAGTATACAGCCTGGAAGAAATTCTGAAGAACAATATAGGAATTACCTGTCTTCCCACACCTGTTAAGTAACCACTGTTAATATTTTGGTGTAGTCCCTTCTAGCCTTTCAAATACATGTGCGTGTGTGTTTGTGTGAGTTTTCATTGAGATCATAATGTATTCACGATTTTATATTCTGCTTTTTTAAACGTCATGCATTTTTGGACATATACCTTCCAGTTACTGTACGACTTTGGGCAGTTTACTTCGTGTCTCGCAGCTTCTTTCCCATTTGCAGTGTGGGGATAATGAAACCGCAGCTCTCCCGACTATTGTGAGAATAAAATAGTGTCTTCACTTGGCCTGGTACATGGTAATTATTTAATAAATACTGTATATTATTTTATTTAAAGGACTGAAAGATTATAATAGGTAGACTTTTGAAGGACTAGTAACATAAGATAAAGATCAAGCCATTGTGTGAGTAATATTTAATTACCATAATTTTTGTATTTTTTCTTTTTGCCTGATCATTGCATTTCTTAAACTAAGGACAAACAAGTTTGTATTTTAATTTAGGACCTGAATGCTAAATAAATGATTAGTCTTTCTAGTGCTAAGATATTAATTCAAAAATGAATCTAAATGGGCATAAAGAGCTTCAATTGCTCAGAAAAGTCTAAAAGCACAGAGACTCATGGGAAAAGTTAGTGTGTAAGAGAAGAATAAACGCCAGCATGAAATCAGAAAATCCTAGAACGGGAATTCAAAAACTAGTCGGTTCACTATCCCACCTTCAGTCAGTATTTCATCTTTCAACTCCTCTCATCTTTCAACAAATACTACTTTATGCTCTTAAAATTTTTTTTAAATTCTACAACTCTTTTTAATAAGTTACAGTACATCGTAACTGCCAGAAAATTATTCCTACAATCTACCCTAAATCACTCCTGATAATAGCTGGGTCCTAATGAAAACAGTGAACAGCTGCTCACAGATGGCTTTATAACTCTTTGAATTAGCAATAAAGTTAGAAGTGAAGGAACAGCTGTCAGACAAGAAGAGCAGTGAGATCGCGTTCCCAAGGGAAATCCTCTGCCACCACCCCCCCCCCCCAACATCTCACAGTACTTTCTGGACAAATATCCAACAATACACAAAACTAATCAAACAAACAAAAAACCTCAACTCAAACTACGCACCCATAAAGCCGAAAAACCTGATGACGAGGTGAAGAAAAACACCCTTTTCTGGACAACTTCCAAGAGGGCAAAGCACCATGAACTGGACTGCAGGCCGTGGGGAGTTACGGAGGGCGCTGAGCAGCAACAGGGGGACAAGGTGTCTTCCTCCATCTGGGGCTCATGCTCCTCTTGTTCGCTAGGTACCATGTGCTACACTGCCAGGGACGAAAATTCTTTGGAAAGAGTGATTTTTATAGAAAACGTTGTGACAAAGAGTACTTTTCACTTTGTTCTTTCATGCAGACACGTCCCAACCTACAGACAAAAAGCCAGGCAGCAGCAGGTGGGTTGGTGCCTGTCCCAGACCTGTGCTGGGCCGTACACTACAGACACTAGCTTTTTACAATTCCCATGTTTAAAATACATTTATTTTGTTCTGAAATCATGAACATATACAAAGATACTACATAATGCAGGAAGAAATAAGCTGGGTTTTCTCAAACCCAACCTCCAAGATCCAAAGAAAAATCAATCGATTTCCAGATGCTTCTTTCATGGAGATCAAGCAAAATTAGGAAGGAAGCAGTAAGTGTTCAAAATGTGTTCTCAGATGTAAGTAAAAATAAATGAAAGCCTTTAGCTTTCCATAGTGAAAAGACAACAATTATTTTCCCCATGCTTTAAAAGCATATTCAATGGAGGTTTTACGGTTTAAAAGAAAAAGAATTCAAGGTTCCACTTCTATTATGGAGCCATAAACCACCTACGGCCAGCATCTCTCTCTCCCCATCCCCAATAATTAAAAATAAAAACTTCAGACAAAATACAAACACCAAATATGTGAGGACTCTGAAAAGGAGGAGGGTCGTGAAGTGAGTGAAAATGCGGAGCAGTGCCCGGCACTGGGGGTGGCAGGGGCTGTGTACTTAAGTATCTTTTCTCCCTAGACTCAGCTTTTCCTCTCTCCCTGTTTCCTGTCCATTTGGCTTCAGCAATCTTAGGCTGAAAACATCTAACAATTTTACAGGTAAGAGCACAGGGAGCTGAAAACGTAGATGAGGAAGACTATAAGACACCGTTGTGGGGACAGAGCCCCAGAAAGTAGTTTCCAGGCTCTCGGCCTCACATGGAAAGGTGCTGGCTCAGGTAGTAAATGGCCATCAACTGTGACTGGATGGCCATTAGCTGTGGCTAGTTGGCCGTCAGCTGTAACCAGTGAGCCACTAGCCACTAATATAACTGCTGTAGCTACGCTAGCAGAAAAAATGGGGGCTAGCAAGAAGATGGTGGCTGAGCCTGCAAGCGGAGCAATGAGGGTTGAGAATTGTCTGGTTCCTGCTTCCTGTGTCTCCAACCCAGCCACCAGCGAGACTACAGTGATATGACTCCCCTACCTATGGCTCCGTGGGTGTTCCTTTTTGGCCTCACCATATCCTGCGTTCTTATGTGGGGAGCGGGAGCAGAGACCCCGCCTGACACCCTGCGTGACACCATACACCAAAACTCCCATGACTTGCAAATTGCCACTGACCTGGGTGATGTGATTCTTTAGTAAATCACATTAAGAACCTCGACGAAACGTATTATAAAGACTATGGTAGACAGATGCTTCTGTAACTCCTAAGTCATAAGGGAAAACATTAAGATAAAGAAGAAAGTACTCAAAAAAAGAAAAAAAAAATGCAGATGTCCCAAAAAACATGGAAGACACGATCAACTTAAAGACAAATATTTTAACCCAATTTCAAACTGTATGGATTTCATCAGTTTAATGATTACATTGAGACCTGAGTTTAATTTCTAAAATATCACTGCATTACCATCACACTGTAATAAGTTTACTATGAGCTGCCCTCGGAGAACTGGCTATGTAGGAAGTCAAACCTTATAAATAAATTATCTAAGTGAGCCTCGCTTAGATCACAAAACTTTATCCGTTATACTTCAAGTTAACCATCTCCAAAATGAGCTTTTAAAAAACGACCTACTTTTGCCAAATGAACAAGTCCAGGGGAAAAGAATCTCATATAAAAAATGGAAACTTTAAATGGGAAAAAAATGAGCAGCAATAATTATAAAAAAAGAAACGAAAATTCCCATCATGAAAATGACGTAGTTTCACCCAGAAAATTCTTCATATAGCTCATTAAAAATTTTTATTTATTATTCCTACTTTACCAAATTCCTTGAATAATTTAAGTGTGATCAGCAGAAAATGATTATTTAAGGAAACTGCCATTTCTACTATGGCATAGCAGAACTGGGAAAAGGTAAACGAAGATGGATGAGGAGACGAAAACAAGAACTGAGGAAAGAGACAGGGACTGCTACCGAATGGCCCCCAAGCCCAGTCGCTAAAGAAACAGCAAGCACTCAAGTGAATTTTAAATCAACCAGACGTAATACATGACCAAATACCCCCAAACTGAAATAAATCATATAAAAGGCCTTAATCAGGGAACAGTTTAAAATGACTTGTGTTCTGATTGCTCTTCTTTGGGAATTTGTGATACGAGGGACTGCTAATCAAATGGAAGGCTGGGTTATGTATCAACCAGGACCTTCCAACACGGTGCCTTGTATATTACAGGTGTTCAATGTTTGGTAAACGGATAAATTAATGGGCAGAGGTGTATTTCTCTGTATTATCTTAAAAATGAAGCAGCAGAAGGGTAGGAATGGCAGCAGAACAGGCTGGTGGGAGGTGGGGTGGGAAAACTAGGAGACAGTCAGGCAGCTGGAAACAAAGCGGCATGTGTGGTCAGAACTAGCGAAGCGTGCTGCCAGCATGTAAAAGCACCAGGGCAGACACATGCCTCGCACGACATTTTCTGGCCCAGCTCTGTCCAAATAGTTGGGTCGTAAATTCAAACCCTTCCCTCTGATCTCCTCTGATGGTTTGGTTAACAATAAGTATGCTTGCACATACAGAAAGAAAAACCCTCCCTGCCTAGACTGGCTAAAAGGATGCTTCACGTTTTGGTTCAATAGGAGGCAAGGAGAAGAGGTTCCTCTCTGTCAGAAAGCTGAGCCAACTCATGTTAGCAAACTTCCCAGGCAGGCAGCTCCGACTGTCTGGACACACAGACCAGAAAGGATGTTTCCACATGGGGAGGGTGCCAGAGAGCCAAGAGGGTGTGGAAGAGGATTGCTATTAACGTTCTGGCTTGAGGGCAGGAGGCTCAGGACAAAGCCCAAACAGAGAGTAAAAGAGAGGTCAGAAAATGACCTCACCACACAGTCTTAATGGGCAATATTTAGAAAAAGAACCAAAGATTTTTTCCTTAAAATAAAGATTGCCCGTGGATGCTAAACGTGCCACACACAATAGCCAGAGGTGTGAATACTAGTGAAATGGGCAACTTGAGAAAGACGTCAACGGAGAACTGTGGAGAAGTTGCCTGGAGAGATTAGACATTTATCACAGGCACAGACTGAGTTCAACGAGATGGATCAAGTCTCAAGAACTGAGCAAACCAAGGTGGTAGGTTGTTGAGCAAAAATGAACTGTCCTAGGGTCCCAGTTGTCTGACTTGGATCTTTTATGACTTCTGATGAGTATGGGGCATCCTGTGTTACCGATGTCAACAGGACAGACTCCTACAGGTGTGGCTGAGAGGTTTTAATGTCAAATATCCATCCATTCACTCACTTATTCACTTAGCTATACGCATATTCATCTCACTGCAAAAGGCGGTTACATTTAACTGCTTGGCCAGGCACAAAATACAGGGGGAGCACACGGGATGAGGTATGAAGAATGAACGAGACTGACATGGTTGCTACACCATGGAGCTGACAGTCTGGAAGGAGAGGCACACATTAAACAAATACATGTCATTGTTTAAAGATGAAAAGAAAAATACAGGCCACTACAAGAGCCTATAACAGACCTGGAGGGCCCTGGCCGGTCAAGTACAGTCTTCTAGAAGATCTGACACTTAAGCAAGGATTTGAAAGAAAGCTACGTAGGAAATTAGGCAAGTAAAGAGCATGAATGAGGTTGAACCACTTGGAGGTCCTGATACTGGCTTTCAGTTCATCCTGGGGAAGGAAGAGATGCATAGGAGAATAAGGGCAGTCAACCTAGGGAACCTAAGGTTTACTCCAGATTCTATCTCACCTGGTCAAACAGACCCGTTTTAGCTGCTCTGATCTGTGACTTGACCACTCACTGTTCTACCTCCTGGCCTCCTTTCCCGACCATCTCCAGAAAAATCTGAAGTTGTGCACATTAGAGGGTCTGACAGTACTAAAAAGAGGAAGGTTGTACAATTAAACACGGATAAGAAGAGCCACTGAGAACAAACTGTGCATGTAGGCAGCACATCAGCCTCAGTTCTGGCTAAGTACTCGTGAGGGGATGGGAGCTTTTCAAATTCAATAATTAAAGGTTTAAAATTAGTATCATAGCCTTGGGAAGCTGTAATGAGAACGGACTTTACCTCTGTGGTCGTCTTCCCCGAAACCCATCATCCTAGCCTAACTGTCATAAAACACCCGCCAAGCTCCAACAGGGGCGTTGCACAGAGACCTGACCAGCAGACCTCAAAACTGTCCAGGCCATTAAAAACCAGGAAAGAAGAAACATTGTCACGGCCGAGAGAAGCCTAAGGAGACACAGTAACTAAATGTAATGGGAAAGCCTAGATAGGGTGCTGAAACAAAGGAGGTTAGAGGAAAACGAACGAAATCCAAGTATGGAGTTATTAGTAAGTAGTGTTCAAGAAAGGTGTGCTTTAGAAGGCCCGGGTTGCTCAACTCCTGCCCAGTCGTAATTCACAAGTGGCCTTGGCAGGCTTCCGGAGGATAATCCCTGCGCCTTTGAAATGCGGTGCCTGATAAGAGTGTTTCTGTATCCCTAAGGCTTTGGGCTATGCCGTACCAGTGTGACCAGATAAGTTTCCCCGGACAGTGTGATTTATGAACGTTTGTTCTTGCTCCAGGAAGGGCTGATATCCAAGTAGCCGAGGTTACGACATGCAGGTGCTGTGTATACCTACCTACGCGTCTGGCTGGCGATAAAACCCTGGACACCAAGCCTCAAGTGAGCCTCCTTGGCCAGCAACACTTTGCACAATTGTCACACATCATTTCAGGGAGAACCAAGTGTGTTCCCACGTGACTCCACTGGGAGAGAACACCTCGAAGCTTGTTCCCAATTTCTCCTGGACTTCATTCCCCCCATGCACCCCTTCCTTTTGCTGGTTTTGGTCTGCACCCTTTCACTGGCATAAATCACAACCATGAGGATCATAGCTTCTGAGTCCAGTGAGCCCTCCTAGTGAATCTTCAGATCTGAGGGTGGCCTTGGGGACCCCCAATGAAGACCGACAGATAATAAAATCACAAACAATTTACAATTCTCTAGAACTCACCTCCCCACCGACTCCCTACCATTCATCTACAGCCCTGGACATTAGGGAGAAATTCATCTCAGGTTTTTAAACTTATCTTTAAATTTCTCCTGGTTTTACAGTGTTCTCAGACATCTGCTAATTTTCAGATTAAGTTGAATCAATGCACCCCACTTTTCCCACTTCCCCATTATATCCCATTCCACCTTAGAGCATTAGTCTTTCTATTGGGTCAAAACCAAAAAATTCATTCTTAATACACTTTAAAAAACCTTACAGAAAAAAACTGCAACGCATTTCTCTGAAGGGTACATGAAATTCTGACATAGCAATTTTAATGTGGGGCATTGAAACATATCCCACCCTGTGGCTTGGACGTTAATCATTATATACGAAACTTTTAAAAACTGCCAAATAGGGACCTTTGTTTTTGGCTAAGGAGTAAAAGAGGTAAGATTCACCTTTCTGTCTAAAAACAAAACAAAAAAACACAACAAAAAAAATAACCAAAAAAAAAAACCAACCTGACAAAATATATGAAGTATGCAGGACACCGGCAATCAGAGAAGGGAAACCAACTAGGTGAACGCTATGATTGTTATGATTGCGCCCAACTAACCACCTTGAGAAGGGTCACAGGTTGTAGCAATGGAGGGGAAAGCTGAAATCTGTAGAGGGTCTCCATCAAATATTCAGTTATCAGGGCACACGTGAGAAAAACCAAATGAGGCCAGGCGGAGAAAAAAAAAGCCTAAAAGGAACAGAAGAAATAGTGCCTGCTCCCCACGGCCAGGGTGAAACCTCATAATTCACAGGGCATCAGGTAGAGTATTAAAAAGGATCTCACCTCAGTAGTGGGAAAAATTAATCCAGACAAAACACTGCCTAGTCCCACCAAAGAAAATTTAAAGACAAGATCCAAAGGGATCAAACGGTTTCCAAGCAACTTAACCACATCCCAGAAAAAACATCCAAAATATTTTTATGAATATAAAAACTATCTGGCTCCCAAAAAAGTACATTTCAAAATTTCTGGAATGCAATATCAGGCATGCAAAGAAACAGGAAAATACAATCCGTAAGAAGAAAGATCAATAAATTGAAGCTAATCCAGAAATTACACAAATGCTACAATTCGTACACAATCTATTCTGTATGTTCAAATAAAGGAAATACCACAAACATTAAATAGAGAAAATATGAAAAAGAACTCACATCAAACTCCTAGACTAACAGCAGAGTAGACATTTCAGGGAGGAGAAAAAGGTTAGTGAACTGGCAGGCACAGCAACAGAGAATACCTAAAATAAACCAAAGGGAGAAAGGTAACAGAAGACGACAAAATGGACGAGCATCACTGAGCTCGGGGACAATCTAAAGTGGACGCACATGTGTCTACTGAGACCCCAGCGAGGGAGAGAGGCAAGAAACAAACTAAATGTTTAAAGAAATACTGGCCAAAACTGTTTCCAAATTTGATGAAAACACTAGACCAACATATATAGGATCATCAATGAACCAGCACAAGAAACATGAAGAAAACTACAAGGACACATGATAATCAAATTGCTTAAAACCAGTGACAAAGAGAAAATCTTACAAGCAACCAGAGGAAAAACAGATACATCACATATGGAAAAAGAAAATGGAGACAGATTTCTTGTCAAAAATAATTCAAGAAAGACGAGAGTGGAGCAAGATCATTAAAGAATTTGTTTGGGGGCTGGGGGACGGGGGCACTGTCACCCAGAATTCTTTATCCAGTGAAAATGTAACTCTAAAACAAAAAGTACTTTTTTCAGACATACAAAAACTGAAAGAAAGCACACCTGCATTACAGGAAATGTTAAAGTAAGCCCTTCAGGAAGAAAGAAAACGATACCAGATGGAAACTTGAATCTACACAAAAGACTAAAGAGAACTGCAATTGGTACATACCTTAAGCAAATAATTATTTTGTTTTTTGTTTTTGTATTACTTAAATCTCTTCAAAAGGAAAAATTGTTTAGAGCAAAAATGATGACAATGTACTGTGGGGTTTACAGCATCTGGAAGAGGAAAATGTATGATAATAGCACAAGGTAAGGGTAGGAGAAATGAAAATACACTGTTCGAAGGTTCTTTTACTATCCATGTGATATATTATCACTTGAAGGTAGACTATGATAAGTTAAAGATTGTCGCGTCCAGCGCAACATGGCTGTGAGGAGGCGAGAAGAGGCGGCTTTGGGTTAAGTTTTTTAAGAAAGAAAGAAACAGAGACTTAATGCAGTTAAATCTCAGAGGGCCAAGGATCTCGCAGCCTTGAAAGACTGGAGCCCCGAATCGGACCGACTGACAGCTTTTATTGATAAGCATACAAGTGGGATTGTTTTAGACACGGTCTGTGAGACTCATCCATTACATCAAAAAAACTACCTTTGGGACAAACCGAAATTATTTGTCCCAAAACAGCCGAAGCAGAGTCCCATGATGACTAAGGTGCGGTATGCACCTCCCTGGGGGGCAAAATCTCTCATGTTGAAACAATTCTATAGAGCTGAGCAGAGACAGCTTGATCTTATCGCCCCAAAGACCTCTCTCACAATTAGGCGAGCAGGAGTAGCCAGAGTTAACAGTGGCTTTTCTCAAGCATGGGGGAAGGGGAGGCAAGGCTCCTTCCCAGATCTTCCAAGGCAGCTCATGGGGGGGGTGGTGTCTCTGCGGGGTTCCGCCTGGCTTGAGTTGTTCCCCCCCCACCCCCGTGGGGAATCTTACTCGTCATTGGCTGCAAACCCTCTTTTGGAGACCAGACAGAGAGACACAAGATGTAACAAACTCAGTCCCAGAGAAGCACAGTCTCAGACTCTTCTTTCCTTAGGGAAAGGTGCGGGTGGACAAACGGCTAGGCTGTTGTGTGACTACAAAAGATGTCTCAAGAAAAATTAAATAGTTTGAACTAAATGGAAATGAAAATACAGCATATGAAGTATGTGAGGTGCAGTGAAAGCAATGCTTAATTATTGAAGTATTGAATGCTTACGGAAGACAGATGTAAAACCACTAACCGCAGCTTCCACCTTGAGAAACTAAAGGAAGAACAAATTAAGCCTCGCTCAAACAGAAGGAAATAATAAAGATTAAAGCAGAAATCAATAAAAAAAAATCAAAACCAAAAAAATTTTCTTAAAACACTGATAATTTGAAAAGATCAATAAAACTGACAGACCTCCAGCCAGTCTGACTGTAAGAAAAAAGAGAGAAGACACCATTACTAGTATCAGAAACAAAAGGTGGGACGTCACCACTGATTCAGCTGACAGTAGTGAAAAGGAAACAAGGGACTATTTATTATGAGCAAGTCTATGCTCGTAATTCCAACAATTAAGGTAAAATGGACCAAGTCCTACAAACTAGCAAAACTCATTCAAGAAAAAAAGATAAGCTGAACAGTCATACATTTACTAAAAAATTAAATTTTACTTACCCCTTCCAAATAATGAAACTTCCAGGCCCAAAGGGTTTCAACAGAGAAAATTTTAGGGAGAAATAGTACCAATTCTGCACAATTTCTTCCAACAAATAAATGAAGAGAGAACACTTTTCAACCTATTCTATAATGCCAGCATTACCCCAATATCCAAAACAAAACAAAAGCATTAGACAAACATGTCAGAAGAAAACTATAGAGCAGTATCTCTCATGAACATATATATACTTTTTTCAACAAAATATAAGCAAATATAACCCAGGAATACACGAAAGGATACTATATCACAGAGAAATGGAATTCATCCAGGAACATAGGCTGATTCAACACTGAAAATCAACATAATTCACCATATTGAGAGACCAAGAAAAACCATGCGATCGTGTCAATAGATGCAGAAAAAGAATTCAATATCCATTCACAATTTTACGAACACTTCTCAGCAAACTAACATCATACTTAATGGTGAGGAAGGGAACAAAGAGTTATTGATTAATGGGCACAGAGTTTCAGTTTGGGAAGAGAAAAATGTTCCGGAGATGGGTGGTGGTGATGGTTGCACAGCAAAGTTCTGAATATATCAATGCCACCAAGTTATTCACTTAAACGTGGCTGAAATGGTAACTTTTATGTTACATATATTTTACCACAGTCAAAAAAACTTTTTTACCCCATATATGGTTCTCAGGATTTCAAGCTACGGCTGGAGTTACTAGAGTGCTATAACCGTTACAGACAGAAGAGCAGGGGTAACTCTACTGAGGTAAAAAAGAATTAATCAAAGACCTAAATGTAAAAACTAAAACTATAAACTCTTGAAAGAAAATACAGGGTAAATCTTTGTGACTTTGGATTTGGCAATGGTTTCTCAAATGTGACACCAAAAGTACACACAAGAGAAAAAACAGACACATTGGACTTCATCAAAATTAAAACTTGGGTGCTTCAAAGGACACTATCAAGAAAATGCAAGAGGCAGCCTACTGAATGGGAGGAAATACTTGCAAATCATGTATCTGATATCAGATATCACAGATCTAATAAAGGACTGGTATCTAGAATATATAAGAACTCCTACAACACAATAACAAAAAGACAACCCAATGGCCAATAAGCAAATGAAAAACCACTACGGAAATGCAAATCAAAACCAGGAGATACCATTTCACACAGACTAGGATAGTATAATCAAAAGGACATAGTGACAAGTGTTAGTGAAGACATAAAGAAACAGAAACTCTCCATACATGGCTGGTGGGAACGTAAAATGGTGCAGCCACTTTGGAAGACTGTCTGGCAGTTTCTCAACAGGTTCAACATAGTTACCAATTTCCTATTAGATACTATCCCAAAACACTGAAAACAGGTGTTCAAACAAAAACTTGTACACAAATGTTCAAATGTTTGTAGCAACTTTATTCGTGATAACCAAAAATTAGAAGCATTCCAAATGTCTATCAACTAATGAATGCATAAATCAAATGTGCTATATCCAAACAATGGAATATTATTTTATTTGGCAATAAAAAGGAATGAAGTACTGATACATGCATGATACAACATGGATGAATCTTGGAAATTTTATGCTAAGTGAAAAACCAGTCACCAAGAACCACATATTTTGATTCCATTTATATAAAATGTCTAGAATAGGCAAATCTATAGACGTAGTTGCCTAGAACTGGAGGGACTGGCAGGTTGGGAGATAATGGGTAAAGGGTACTGGTATTTTGGGGGATGATGAAAATGTTCTAAAATTGACAGCAGTGATGGCTGTACAACTCTTTGAATATACTAGACCACCGAATTGACCCTTTAAATGAGTGAATTGATATGCGAATTATATCTCAATAAAGCCGTTACCAAAAAAAATTTATATGGAAAAGTAAAAGAACTATTTCTGAAAAATTAAAACCACTATGAACCAAATGCTTCAAGAACCAAATATTCTTGCAGCCATTTAACAAATTTTTATTTAGCTGTTACTACTTGCCAAGCAGTGGGGATACAAGGGTGAATTAGACAAAAGGTCCACAAGGCATTTGTGTATTTTGTGTACGTGTGCATTGAGGACCATGGTACAAGATCTTTGCTACCTGACCGGGCAGAATATCATTTTTCAGGCAGCGGAGAGGACAATATGTGCAAAAATATGGAATGGCTTAACAAAACTAGAGCATCATGTAAGATGAAAGGCAGGAGGAGGCAGGAGGCAGGTTCGGGATGCCAAATCAAAGAGCTCAGATCATCTTACAGATGATCAGCATGTAGTTATGCTGATGGCTCATAAGCCACATTACTCATTCCTTTTGGAAAAATTGTGAAGTATTGGGACAGAGGACGAAAGGGCAATAGGTGAGTACGCAATTACTCCATACCTGTATGAGGGGAAGTGAAGATGCATAGTGCCACAAAGGAAGCACATTACCCCACCAATGATTTCCCTTACTCCAAATGAAACTCTGTTTTTAGCAAACACTCAAGTTTTATTGAGTACCGATCAGCTATACATACAAGTGCAGTATTATTCATAAATTCTTCAATGTTATTTGCAAATTCAAAAGAAGACACCCATCGGGAAACTGCAAATTAAGGGTATGCTCTTTGTAATCTGAAAGGAAGAGTGTTTGATTTCACCAAAGTTAACCAGGATCAGAGCTGAGACTAGAAACTGGTGATTCTTCCACTAACTTTGTTATCTCCTCATTTCTCCTCCTATAGCAGCCTGAGAAAAGTAAGGTATAAAAAGAAAAGTAGAATGAAAGAGTTAAACTTCTAAAATATTTAATAAGGTTACAACTACAATCTTGATTTTGGCACAGAGTACTTCCTGATTAAAAGTAATCTACTTTCCCAAATGTGCTTTCCTGTTCAATTGTTATTACTTAAAAACTATAAAAATGTACAAGAGAAGTTGGCAGGGAACACTGGGATCTTGGGAGTGAGAGAAGACACTCTTCTGTCTAGACAACAAGAAGCAAAATCAAAAGAAACCAAAATTAACAGCCCTGCCAAGAACCAATATGGAATTAATAGAATTTCCACAGGTTGTACTATGCATTCCAAAAAAAGCAATCTGTTATTTAGGAAAGCATCATAGAAACCCTCAATCCTCTGAGTTTGTAAAAAGTAAAGAAAATATAGAATACAATACTATTTTAAAAGTAGAGAACCTCAAATTCCTAATTATCCTTAGGGTATATGAAGAATGAACTGTAATTATGGTCAATTAAACCATTTAAGTCAAATCTCTCCACTAGAAAAGTAATGCTAATGAGATCATCCTATGAAATTCTACTGACTTGTCACATTCTCTGTTCTAGTCTCATCTGAAAAGGTGCCAAATGAAAATACGTTCAGTAATTTTGAATATGTAATTAGTGAAACAGCCAGTTTTTTTATTATTCACACAATTAAGAAGTTTGTTACCTTCTAAAATGAGAGTAAATGAGGAATGTTTGTTTAACTAATGACATTTGGTATACACTCAAAGCAATGCCAACAGCCTACTGGCAAGTTTACTGGACCCAAGTTTACAAAGGGGTTTGGAGCCATACAGTTAGTCCTGAGGTGCTGGTTATAGTTCACTTTACAAAAGTGGGTTCATGTGAAAGTAGAGCCCTATCTTTTTAGCTTTTAGCTTATTCTGAACCAAATGTCCAAATTCTGAATCCAAAGGCAGTATCAAAAAGTATAAAGACGAATTTTTCCAAATAATAAGGGACAACCTAAACCTATACAAAATATAACAGGGAAAGCGGGGTTAGGAGGGTGGTGAGCATAAATGAATTAAACTTGATGACAATCAATGTGTGTATTTGGTTACGATGCCCCTTATCAGTGGCAACCCGAGTGTGTATATAAAATGACCAATGGCAAAGATAACATAAATACAAATACTAAGGGCACCATATTTTTTCTTTATCTTAATGAGAATTTTAAATAGTGTAGATTAAGGAAACATGTTTCTGTAGAAAATATAAAGGACTATTTTACATCCTTCCAGAGTAGACAGCTTAGTACCATATAGGCACCTTAATTCCAAAAAGGTTAAATTCACTGAGCAAATAATAAGAGTTAAAATTCACTAAAGACATCAATTGCTTCATAAAATACGAAAAATCTGAAGAATGTTACATGTGGGTAATAATAGACTATGTTGTACTTTGGTGCAGAAGGACGATGACATACTATTTTTCAGACATAATTGAAATGGACCATCTAATATGGGTTTTCCCATGAAAATTATAGGCATTCATTCATGCAACAAATACTGATTGGGTATCGTTTGTGTGCTAGTCACATGCTAAGTACTAAGGATAAAAATAAAAAGAACCTCTGTTCTCATGAAACTTAAACACCCATTAAAAAATCATCCTTTATCTAAAAATTTAACATTTTTATAGGAAAGACAATATATAACTGACAGTTATTTTTCATTTTTATTTTTTAAATCTCTTCATCTGAATATTATACAGTATAATTCCTCATGATAACGAGGATCTTTTCAGTCAAGAAAATAAACTAGTGGAAAGCAAAAAAAGAACTAAAATTAAAATAAAATAAGGTTTTTGCTTAAGCTCTTAAGCAAAAGTTTTTAAAAATTTTTTAAAGTAATTTTTAAGTATTTTAAAATTTTTATCACATCATTTTAAATTAGAACAATCTTTCAGGAAAAAAAAGAACTGGTATTTGTCACAAGCTTTAAAAATCACAAATTTTAGTTTGGTAATTTGACTTCTAGGAATGATAAATGCAAAGCTTTGGACACAAATATGTTTATAACCATTTTAGAGGAAAATAGAGAAAAACCTAAATATTTGATGAGGAAAGAAGGATGAAACACTTACAGTTTGTCCATGTAAGTCTATTATGCAGTCATTAAAAAGATGTTAGACTATACATTTTAACGTAAAATGTCTACTATATAATTTCTACTGAAAAAAGCTGAGTATAAAACTAATACTTAACCTAAGATTAAGTATATGAAAATATCCCTATGCACAGAAAAATATCTATAAAATCTTTAAAATCTATCGGAACTATAACAAAATATTAACAGTTGTTTTCTCTGGTAAATATGAAATTGCATTTGAAATTTCATAATGCATATTAGCATATTCAGATTATAAGGATTCCGGTGGCAAAGAAATACAACATTCGACTTTGATCACCAATTGTAAAATACATTTAACTTTTAATACACCAACTGGTATAATCACCGTTTCAGAAAGTCCAAAATAGGGAAACATTAATTTAAGTAAGTAGCTAACACTTTAGGTCTCCTGAAATTAATAATGCATTATATTATAATTGGCAACATTCCCATCTTAAGACATTTCTTTCAAACTTAAATATAACTACGCAAGTGTGAGTCCAAGGTTTTAATTTCACACACTAAAATCTTCTCAAAAGATGATGAATACTCAATTTACTATTTAAAAAATGTTCATAATTAACTAGCTACTTGAAACAGGTTTTCCACAGCAAAATAAGTATTAAACTTTCTGCAGAAATAATTTGGAGATGTTTTTATAGATGTAGTAGCCAGAAATCAGAAGAGTGAAGTTTAGGAATCCAATTATAGAAAGGTTGACTTCTTGGGAAATTTTTTACAATCTGAAGTGAGCAAAAAAAGCAATATAAGAAAAGTACTCGGACCAGCGCTAATCATTCTGGAGCATATGAGTAACATCACAGTACACCATGGCCCGAGGCCAAATAATAAAGTGCCAAATGGAAAATGGCACAAGTCCATGGATTGTAAATACTGTATCAAAAGAAAATAAAGGGGAAAAAAAGCTTTCATTAGAGCAATTAAAAATGCAGTTGTAGTACCAGTTCCTGTGACAAATAAATCAGTTCAGCAATTTCAAGAGTTGACAGCCACTGCTTAAACACATTCTCCACTGGCAGTAACTTTAAAACCTTACTGTATGTTCCCGTAGCTCCTAACCTTTTAAACACTAAAGTGTTTTTAGATGGCGTAGTTTGTTTATAACCTATCACCTGAAATTTTCACATGTGGCATTTGATGGTTAAGTATCTCCCTGACCTATTACCCAATGCAACATAGCCAATAAAATACAGATAAATACTACGAACAATAGTATAGTCTTACCAATGTGCCCAAATTTTAGACCATAAATTCCAAAGAAATGAAAAGTTTCTACTAACCCAACATCAATCATTCATTATTCCGTAACTCCATTTGTCAAATTATCCTTACTAAATTAGCATGTTCTGCTACAGAGCTTCTGAAAAACCCCAAAGGTAGACTGTAAGTGCAGTAGTGAACTCGAAAATGTTTCAAAAAGAATTCAAAACCACGTGAAGTAGCCTAAACTGGCAACTAGTCCTTGGGAATGTTTCTGTCTCTAGGGCAGTGTTTCCCCATCTAAATTTACAAATCAATGTGTTCTGTGAGAAGTTAAGTGTCTGTATCACAGCTCTTAAGAGCTACTCCAAAATTCAGTGGTTCAAAACAATAGACATTATTTCTGACAATTCTGAGCTTTTACTGGGTCGTTCTTCAGATCAGCTTTACTGGGTTCTGTTGGGATGGGGTAGTCTACCAAGGTGTCACATGTCTGCCAATTGGCAGAATGGCTGGACTGAGGAGGTCTCATCTAGGAGGGATCTTTTCTGCTCCACAAGATCTCTCATCTCCAGGAAGGTAGTACAGATTTCTTAATACGGCTAATGCAGGGTTTCAAAGAGCAACCAGAAGGCAAGCCCCAGGTGCTGTCAAGCCTGCTTGCCTCATGATGACAGGTATCCTATCGGCCAAAGCAAGTTACGAGGTCTACTGCGGATTCAAAGAGCGGAAAACTTGACTTCATCTCTTTTATGACAGGACTTACAAAGTTGCAGTGCAAAAGGGGAAACACACTGTGATGGGAAGAATTATGGTCATTTTTTGCAATCTACCACATTGCAAAATGCAGAAAGTCTGCTCCACATGGTCCATGACCAAATAAATTTCCGTAACAGCTCTCTTTGACACTTCATAATACGTATCTGCATATTAAAAGACTCTGAGAAATCCTGCAAAGAGATATAGTTTATTTTGTTTAAATCAGCATTTCCGAAACTTATTTGACCATAAAATATTTTTAAAGGAACAAGTCACTTTTAAAAATGAAAACAAATCCACTGATTTCTTCTCACTGTAGCATTCCACAATCTACTCCAGACTTACTCTCTTGAGCCTTTTAGTTTTTCTTTTTTTTACTTATAATAATTAAAAAGCCTCAGTTAATGACCAAAAGAACTGTGAATACTGACATGTCTATACACAATGAGGCAAAGGGTTCAAACTTATGCCTGACTCTCTAACAAGGCTCTAAGCTTTCAAATAATTTTAATGCTAGAGATTTTACAAGAGTGACTCAGAAGCAACACATGAGAAAGTGAAATGGAGCGATATTATAGAGGCAAAAGAAGAGAAATCACAAAATTCCGTTCTTCTGTCAGAGCTCTCTGAAAGCTGACAGAGAGCACATTGTAAATGTCCTTCAGGCCACACTGACACACAGACGTTCTCCTTATGTTCAGGTCAAGCTCAATGGCCCAGCCACACCTCAATGAGGTGCAGGACACAGTGCTGATGCTTTGTTTCAATGTTCATTTTCTAGAAATATCAATATACTCAAAGAAAATTATAAGGCCTTTTTTTTTTCTTTTTCCTGAATATTAGGCCCACTTGTGACATGGGGGACACAACAGGTCATCCACGCTTAAAAGGCAGCTACCGTTGCCTTGTGGTGACTTGACTGAGAATTTGCAAAGGCTGTCGATGAGAAAGCATAGGTAAAAAACCAAAGAAACATCAGACACCTTAATAGAAGGCAGCATAACTACAAGATTTTTGTTCTGAAATTGGCCTAGTTGACATTTTCTTACAAAACTAAACATGCAAGTAATACACAACCAGCAATTGTATTCTGGGGCATTTAATCTAGAGAAATGAAAACTTACATTCACACAAAACCTGCACAAGAATGTCTATAGCAGCTTTATTCATAATCGCCCCAAACTGGAAAGAGCCCACATAACCTTCAACAGGTGAATGGTTACACTGTGGTACGTACCACGGAACAGAAAGCAACAGGAAGGACAAACTATTGACACACATAACAATTTGGATTAATCTCCAGGGAATTATGCTAAGTGAAAAAAACTAATCTTGAACAGTCATATGTGCAATTTCCTTTATATAACATTCCTGAAATGACAGAATTTTAGAAACGCGTGCTGGAACAAAGTGGGTGTGGTTATAAAAGGGCAAAGCAAGGGACCATTGTGGTGATGGAATCATTCAGCATCTTGATTCTGGCGATGGATACATAAACTTTATGTATAATAAAATTGCACCAAACTACGAGGTGTGATCAAACAATACAGTATTTAAATTTTAAAAAATTACAGTAAAGACACATTGCCATTAATCCCTCTCAAAATACTCCCTCTCGCTTCGAACACACTTATCCCATCGTTCTTGCCACTTTCTGAAGCAGTTCTAGAAGTCCTCTTTCGGGAATGTCTTCAGTTGCACTGTGGTGGCTGCCTTGATGTCCTGAATCATTTTGACTTTGGGGAAAAACCCGAAGTCGCAGGTGCCAGATCCGGTGAATAAGGTGGATGAGGACACACTGTAATGTTTTGATTTGACAGAAATTGCCGTACTAGAAGTGTTGTGTGACACGGAACGTTATCATGAAGGAGAATGACTTACAGCACACTTTAAAATACACCTTCTCTCAACTACAACTCACACCCGTCTGACTGCACTGAACAAGCTGAAACTTGTCACACACTGTTCTTAAGGTTTGATGCACCACTTCCCGTATTGAAGATCCCTGCCTTTCCACTGGATGACACTTGGCAGCAGCATTCACCATATTTGTGGATCACAACGGAAGGCTCTGTGTCACACACTACTTCTGGTACCGTGTTTCCCCGAAATTAAGACCTAGCCGGACAGTCAGCTCTAATGCGTCTTTTGGAGCAAAAATTAACATATTAATTAATCAATATATATTATAATTAATAAATTAATATGTAATTATATTAATTTTTGCTCCAAAAGACGCATTAGAGCTGACTGTCCGGCTAGGTCTTAATTTCGGGGAAACACGGTATGGGAATTTCTGTCAAATAAAAACATTATGGTGTGTCCTCATCCACCTTATTCAACGGATCTGGTACTGTGCATCTGCTGGCTCTTTCCCAAAGTCAAAATGACCATGAAAAGTAAATGTTTTGAATCAATTCAGAACATAGAGCCAAGACAGCACAACTAAAGACACTCACGGAAGAGGACTTCCAGAACTGCTTCGGAAAGTGGCAAGAATGATGGGCTAAGTGTGTTGGAAGTGAGGGGGTATTTTGAGGGGGATTAATGGCAATGTGTCGTTTACTGCAGTAATGTTTTTATTTAAACATTCCCTGTATTGTCTGATCAAACCTCGTGCACATGCACATCAACAAGTACAAGTAACATCGGGAAATCTGAGTAAGATCGGTGATCACAGCAATAGATATATCCTGCCTGTGACTCTGTGCTACAGTTTTGCAAGATAGTACCACTGGGGGAAACTGGGTAAAGGATGCACAGGATTTCCCTAGTGTTCCTTACAACTGCACTCAATCTTCAACTATCTCCATGAAAATTTCAATTAAAAAAACCTTATTTTAAAGTTTAGACTAGGAAGGTAATTTTCCTGGAGTCTCAGTTTCTTTCAGAGTTTAATTCCAACAGTATGGCGAGCAAGGGGATAAAAAAGACTTACATTTGGGACATCGATTGCCACTTCCCTCATGGCACTGGGCCTGATGGCACTCATCCCCTGCAAGAAATCACTCAGAGTAATCTTCACCAGCCCCGACACCTTGCTGTCAGGGAGGGTAGGCTGCTTCTTCAGGACTCTCTGCAAGGCATAGAGACCTGCAAACAGAAAAGTAACACAAGATTTATCGTCTACGCCGTAAATGCAGACGGAAACGTTACCAATAAAAATCATCGAAACCTCAAACCACCTGCATATGACAGCATTTAAAATGTGTTGTGCTTGTGTGTACGTATGGGGTTGGGGGGGAGGAGGATGGAAGAATGTGACGGATGAAGGCAAAACTCTAAATGCTTAGTTGGAGCAGTGAAAATATGACAAACTGATATGAAATATGAAGACAGATATTCTACAAATGTGAAATAAAACTTACAAAACAACATCACAAAAAAGACTATAAAGGTTCATCAAAGTAATCTGGGCAATTTCTCTCAAAAAGGTAAAATATCAAAATACTAGCATACCTTTGCCTCTGGTCTTCTTGCTAATCTATTCCAATCAGAGTTACAAGTCTGTATGGCACTGGCAGAACATCTTACAGGAAATATTCAGCTGGCAGTTTCAAAGTGTAGTTTTGGAACGTAAGCGAGAATCGGATTTCCATGCTATGTGCATACACATGAGAGCTGACATTACAGGAGAGAAGAGCCCTATACCGGGAGGCTACCCAGGGTGAGGGATGGAAGGACGAGGGCAGGAGCCTCAGGCTTAGGAAAGCCCATCATGAAGAGCATAGGAAGAAATGGTGGTTTAAAAAGGGAATGACTAGGAGGAAACAGAGGAGTAGAATCAGAATAGCAAACACTGCAGGAGCCAAAACGATGGTCCACCAAGTCAAACTGAGAGATCTGAAATAACTGAAAGAGAACATGCTGACATGGAAAGTAAAAGATGCCAGAAAGTTCTTTGCTTTTGCTGTGACTGTCCTAACCGCCTCTCCGCACAACTAAGTCATCAGATTTCCAGCCCTCTGATCTGCGGCAAAGACCTCCAGTCCCCACCCGCCCCTGCCCCCGTGCTCTTGGCCATATGGTCTTTTTAATGAGGTCCATTTTGGGGGTCAGCATGCAATCAACTTCCGCGTTGAAGAATTTTAGTCTCAGAGACCTCTTAGAAATCCAGTCTGTATATCTGAACTTGCCTTGGGACACCAGCTACCTCCATCAGTTTTGAATGTCTTTTGGCTAAAATGCTATGTATGCATTAGTGAATTTTTACTAAATTGCTGCCATAATTGTCATTTTACTTGGTTTTGTTTATTTGAACTTTTATAGAGAAACAGAAGCACTGACGCCAAGCAGACAGACACACACTCCCCAAAACAGAGGGTTGGGTCTCTTTGACTACGAACCAGCAAACAGCACAAAGACACTCAGAACATAGACCTATAATAATTTTTCCCAGGAAACTTATCAGTGTGAGTCTCAAATACATGGAGGTCTCTGAAATGATAGGCTACCGGGAAAAAAGCTACACAAGACAAAATTGAGGATATATGTAAAAATACCATCTAAAATCTGTAAGTCACTTATTTAGGTCTACCTTACAAAAACCCATTTGGGGTTTCTGCCCTCTCTCACATTTCTGCTCACCTTTCAGGCGGAAGCACTAACTGCCTATGTTCCAGACGATCTTTTCAAGGATGTCTATATACAGAAGAGAGACAGCGCCTCCCTCCAAAGCAAAGGGCACACCTGCTTCCTACCCATTTCAAAAGATTCATGTTCCCTAGGTTCAGGATTCTCCTACTGCAGTGCCTCCTCGTATGGCCAGGCCTCTGTGTGTCATTCTGAAAACGGAGGCTCAGGGAAGTGGTGCAAATGCTGCTGCTCTGGCTACTTCTGCTGCCCTACGTACGTATGTAATAGCCTGTCCTCTGAGTCAGGAGTAGTGAGACTTCTGCAAGCACTTGGGAAACTCCTTACCTTGTAAGTAGGGTAAAATCTCAGACCCTTCACAGCTCGACTCAAAAATAAAAGTTTACGTTAAATTAGGTTGTTTCACTGCCCAACATACTTTTTAGTTAAATGGTGCAATAGCATAGAAAACTAACTAAATAAAACTTCGGCAATAAGGTACTGCATTGTATTAAACACTACGTTGGTGGCCGGAAAGAATTTAAGCACTTTCTAAAAAAACTTACATAAATGAAAATAGCCAAAAGACCAGAAGAATCTTAATCTTCTTCTTCATGTCCCGAATGGCTATCTGGCAATACTTGTCAATTTTCTAATTTAGACCAGATACTTCACTCCTACCAGCACTGAGATACTAAAAACTGAAACAAAGGAAGTGGTCTAATAATTTTCCAGCCACATTTATGTTACGTAAGCAAAAAGACTCACAATAAAGGAGATCAATTATTTTCATTTGAGGAAGAGGTTTGGAAAGGGCTGACAATATGTGGTTTTAAAAAGCATATACATTATTTTAACGTGTGCATTTATAACAAAACTTCTACATCTGCAAATAAAACTAGAGAACGTAGAGCTGGGAAAAAACTCCACATCTATGAGGATAGTAAAAAAATAGCAGTAGTTCCCAGAGGAGACTGAAAAAGCAAAAGAATAAAGAAGACTTGAGTTTTCAAAAATTAAATAGTAAAGTACAAAGCTTGATTCTGAAATGAACACAGCACAGTTTAACATATCTAAATGATAGGTAAACATATGTATTTACATGAAATATATTACAAAAATTTGTGGGATGCTGCTAAAGCTGTTTTTAAAGGGACAGCGACAGGAACAATGCACATATTAAGAAAGAAAAAAGGCTGAAAGTCAATGAGGTGCTCATCTTATAAAATGAAGGATAAACCCACAACAGAAACAGTAGAAGGGAAATATAATGAAAACAAGGACAGAAACGAATGAAACAGAAAACAAATGTACAATTTGAAAAAAATCAATAAAGCCAAAGGTTTATACTCTAAAAAGGCTGATAAAACAGATAAATCTCTAGCAAGGCGAAATCAGGGAAATGTGAGAAAAGACATATATTACCAGTGCCAGGAATGAAAAAGATATGACAGAACCTACAGACATTGAAAAGATAATTAAGAGGATGTTAGGAATAACCTAATACCAAGTAATTTGAAATTTTAGATGAAATGAACAAATTTCTAGGGTAAAAAAAGCTTATCAAAACTAACATGCAAACAAAAGAAGTGCATAATTGAATATTCCAATAGCCGTTAAATAAATTCTGTAACTAAAACCTTTCCCACAGAGAAAATTCCAAGCAGAGATAGCTCACTAATAAATGTTACAAAGGATGAATGTAATATTGAGCTTACAAAAGCTCTTCCAGGGAAAAAAGAAGCCAGAACAATTCCCAACTTGATTCATTAGGACAGCATAACACTGTTCCTCAAATCTTAGAAGATCATTACAAGAAAAGAAAATTACAAGCTAATCTCTCATGAACATAGATGCCAATATCCTAAACATCAGCAAAAACATCAATATATGAAGGATTACACATCATGACAAGATGACTATATTCCAGGAATATAAGGTTGGTTTAACATTTTAAAATCATCAACATAATTCTCCACATTAATAAAGGGAAACAATATGATTATCTCAATAGACACAGAGAAGGAATGTAATGAAAATCAATATTGTAAATTATAAAAACAAACTAGGAATAATGGAAATTTCCTTAACAGATTAGCTACAAAAACACACAGCACACATAATTCTTAATAGTAAAACATTAGAGACTTTCTCCCTAGGATCAAGAATAAGATACGGATAAGCACTGTTATAACTTCTATTAAATACTATGTTAGAGATCCTAACCAATGCAATAAGGCATACAAAAATAAAGTGTAGAGATTGAAAAGAATGAAATAAAATTGTCATTATTTGCACAGTGTGCACACAGAAAACTATAACATGACCATTTACATAGAAAACTCAAGAGAATCTATACAAACACTATTAAAATTAATGAGTGAATTTAGTTTTAATACGGTAGATAGACACAAAGTCAATATGCAAAAATTTACTTTTTCTAGATACCAGCAAAAAACAATTATAAAGTGAAATTTTAAAAGATGCCATTTATAATAATTCAAAAAACCATAAATAGCTAAGAATGAAGCTAATGAATGTTATGTTAAGACTTCTTCACATACAACTATACATCTTTGAGAGAAAAGAAAGACCTACAATAAATGAAGGGATCCACCACTGTTCATGGATTGCAAGATGTTAACTTTCTAATTCTCCCCCAATTGAGCAAGAGATTTAACAATTCCAATCAAAATCCACTTTGGGGGGTGGGGTAGGGGGATTGGAACTGAACGAACTGATTTTTAAAGTTCTAAGCAAATGCAAAGGGCCAAAATAGTCAAAACAACCATGAGGAAAAAGGAAGCATTGACCCTTTTAAGCCTCTTAATAAAGCTAAGTGATTAAATAAAGATATTTCACTATTTTGTACACACATAAAGAGGTCAAGGAAACAGAACAGAGAACTCACAACAAACCCAATTTTGATTTATGACAAGGTAACACTGCACAGCAAGGAAGAAAGGATGGTAATTTCATTAACTGGAGCTGGTATAACTGAGTACATACATAGAAAAAGTGAATTAATTGCAGATGATAAAGTGAAAGACAATAAAGCATCTTTGAAATTAAAGAAGATAATGTAAGAGAAGATATTCATGACAGTGGAATTGACAAAGATTTCTTAAACTGGTTACAAAACTCACTAGCCACAAAGGAAAAGATAAATTGGATTCACTATATTTATACATCTTATAATAAATATATATAATTACAAATTTCTGTTCCTCAAAAGACACTAAGAGAGTAAAAATGCACATCACAAAGTAGAAGATATATAAAAAACATACTCGTACATACACATCCAACAAAGGTCTTATAACCAAACTATATTAAGAACTCCCACAAAACTATTTTTGTAAGAAAGTAACATAATAGAAAAATTGAGTACATATTTGATGTGCATGTCACAAAGGAGTATATCGAAATGGTCAATACATAAATAAAAAGGTACTTAACTCAGTTATCAGAGAAATAAAACCACAATGAAATAGTGTTAAAAAACAAAAACTGCAAATGTTGGAAAGGAGGAGAAGAAACTGCAATTTTGACACACTAACGGTGGAAGAGGAAACTGATACACTTGCTACAGAGAACATCTAGTATATTTCCTAACAAGAACACACGCATGTGCTATAACCACCAATCCCACTCCTAGACACAGAACAAACAGCAACGCGCACACTGGGCACCAAAAGGTACATGCAAGGTCGTGCACGGCACCAAAAGGTACGTGCGAGGTCGTGCACAGCGTCACTATTCATGTCTACGCAACACAACACAGCAAGAAAAACGCACCACTGCTGCACAGAATAAAATGATGATGCTCTCAAACCACAACACAAGTAAAAGACGACAGTACAAAACAGGCAAAACTGATCTGTGGCGTGAGGAGCCAGAACCTAGGCTGGGGTGGGGAGGGTGGCTGGGAGAGGGTCTGCCGGCGGTTCCGGGCACCAGGGATGCCCTGTGTGCTGAGCTGACCGGCAGTTACACGAGGGTGCCACTGGGAAGAACGCATGGATCTTATAGTTTATATACTTTTCTGTGTATATGTAATATTCCAGAAAGCAGTTTATTAAAAAGTAGAATATGTAAAACATGAAGTAAAAGGAGAAAATACTATAAACAAAGCCACAACATAGAAGCTGATAGTTTCAGAAATTATAAAGCTTAAAAGTTTCTTACCTCAAATCTAAGCATTCAAATACATACAATGAAGTTTACCCCTTAATATTTTATTGCTAAAACCTGAATTATTAATTTTTACTTAGAGCACTTCACTATCAGAATGATTAAAACCATGATGACACAGGAAAAGAAACCTGTAAGGAAGGTTCTGTGAACTGTCTATACAGACTAAGCTGACTTGTGTGCAAAATATCGATTGTGTGTATGGTTTACAGTCCTCAAAAGGAGTTTTCATTTGCCAGAACACGTTCACACAAATGGCATGGGAGGCGCGAGCCAAGGAGAAGAGGACTTGCGGAGAGAGAAGAGGGTGCTGTACATTAATGTGCAAATATTTTGAAGAACAGTTCCAAGAGAGCCATTATTCTGTACCTGTTATTTGCCTATAGTTACAATTCATATTACAGCAAAACAATTATTAAAAGAAAACACATCATGAAGCCACTGAGAAGACATATTCAGCGACCAGAAGTTACTCTTCTTCAATATTAATTCATCTATTCATTCATTCAAAATACTGGGAACCTCCTAGACATAATTAATCTATTCAACAAACGCACTGAGCTCTTACAAAGCAGGGTACACAAGAGCAAGAAGGCAGAGAAACCTCTCATTGGGCTAACAGTCTACCAGAAAAGACAAAATCAGGAGTAATTATTATTGTAAACTGTGCCAAGTATTATGACATGGAAAGAACCAAGTGGCACAAAAACACACGTCAGGGACATCTAATCCAGTTTAGTGGGATCAGTGACACTTTAGAGTTAGACAACTCTTGCTGAAATCATTTAGTATATTCCTTTATTTCACAAAGGAGACTAAAATGTGTCCAAGCTCAAGTACTCAGACCTGAAAAATGAGCTGATCTTAAACTGATAACATGAGAATTAAGGCCAAAGAGGCAGCAGAGTATTCCAGACAGAGGGCGCAGCACATCCAAAGGCCTAGGGACAAGAACGAGCCTGACACTTTAGAGACCACGAGGCCCTGTAGAACAAGACAAAACCCCGATCCTGTCTAAGTTCACTCTTAGAAATATAAAAGAACAGGCTTTAAAGAAACCTACATCCTCCTCTGTTAATCTGTCTGTGGATAAGTGAGAAGATGAAGTACGGCAGACAGTCAGAAAGGACACAGAACATGGAAGTTACAGATTTCAAAAGCTGTGTGCCACAGGCCTTCAGATGCTTTCCCAGCCTGGGGTTCTACGGCTCTAGACTCTATACAGAGGTCCTCTCTTTCATATAAATGCTGTTCTTGAAAACAGCATATAAATTGAAACACAGAATTTATGAATTAAACGTAAAAGAAACATCAGAGCTTGCAAAAATTAAAGATCCTTCGAGCCATCATACTGACGCAACCAGTCCTCCATGGTCCTAAATCAGCCACTGGCTCAGGTGGCACCTGACATAAAACTGCCTCTTTGGCCATCAGTTATCTCACTTACTGAATGGAGAGATAAAAATCAATTTTCTCCAAATCGTTTTTTTTGGCTTTAAAATCCTATGATGCTAAGCTTAATTATTGGACATCGACCATTCCTCACAAGGACATACTAGAATCTATGCCAAGAAATTAAATTTTTAAAAATACGTGTATTTTTATAAACCAGAAGTAAATTAACTAGACGAGCAAATGGACACATGTACATCATCAAGGGATATAGCTTAGGGCAAGCAACCTATGACATTTCCTTTCCTTACCCAGTTTAAAGTTAATTTTTAAAATGTAAACAAAAACAGAAGCAATACTTCCATGATCTTAAGAAACACAACTTTGAAACAAAAAACAGGTGGAGCTAATTAAAAACTAAACGTGTCATTTTGTTTTCATTACCCTATTTTCCAACGCACTCGGAAGCTGAGAAAACAAGACCGATGAAGAAAAGGCAAAGTGCCTCAGGCAGCCTCGCGCCTGCGTACTTTGTACTTTCCAGTGTCTGAAGGTGCCCCTCGATTCTATCCAGATAGAATCACTTCCGGACGTGAGCAATTCCTCTAAATTCATGCTCTTCAAAACCATCTGCGCCAGATTCAACCAACAAACATCACGTGGCCCCATGCATGTGGAACCCTACAATTTCACACTCACTGCTAGCTAACTTCTGTGATTTTTGAGATGGTAATTAGGTTCCTTTATTAGAAACGTACAATGAACTTCTACTGATCCCAGGAACAATGCTTTTAGAATTACTACCTACCCTACAGACACTTAATTATATGAAAAAGTAACAGGAAACATGGGCATCTGGATCTCAGACCTCAACTGCTAAGAGTCGAGCATAAAATTTCCTAATAATACACTCAGGCACATGAAGACTGAAAGCCAGTGTAACAAAATCTTAAGTCTCCCTTTGGAAAGTGTACTTTCCCCAAACTATCAGAACTGCAGACATTTCTGTTTTTATCTGGAGTGTTTACCGACCTTCGACTCAGGACTCAGGACAGACACGCTGAAGAGTATCACGTGATGTGTCACCGGGAGAGTTCCATTTCTCACTGCTCACAAACAGAAAAGACATCAAACGGAACACCCGTAAAGAGGGCCCTGGGGCTCTTGCTTTTCAACAGTGCAAGTGCCGGGCATAAGACAGGGCTCACAGGAGCCGTCTATTGTGAGCCCCATCCCTCTACTGTGGTGGCAGCTGGAAGGCACCCTGGCGTCACTGCCAGCTTGTGCTGGCATCGATGGGCTGTGACTAAGGACAGGGCCAGCAGAACTTCCAAGGCCCTTCAGTTCTCTTAACATCAGGCTGAATGCACTCCGCCAACCTGTGGCTTCAACAAGCTTTCCTAAAAATACAGCTTTCGGTTTCAAATGTTTAATATCAAATTATTTACTCATCTCTTTTGCCAACATTATTAAAATGCTGAGTTATAAAAAAAAGGATTGTTGATTAGAGCACAATTCTTATTCCAAAAGAGGTTGAAGAGCTGTAGCTTGGTGAACTAGCGCAAGGCCCGGGGAAGAGAGGCAGCAGGAAACCATAAATTAATGAAGGAATACAGTCTGATCTGGTTTTGACCTGGGGGTGGGGGGCAGAGGGCACAGATGCGGCAAAGGTGGAAGGCAGGCCGACTCTTTATCCCCTTTCATAGAAGGTACAAAAACTCTGGTACCTTCACTGTACACCATTAAAATGGAAAAAGGAACTGAAAATCAGTGTTTCCACGACTTCCAATCGTCCCTCAGTTTCCTGCAGTCTAGCAAGCGAGCACGGGACTCCACGAGGACCACTCTCAGCCCTGTGATCTCCAGGCACCAAACTAAACACCTGATGGCACTGTGCTCTCTCATGCTGTCCATCTTGGCTCCACCACGGACGACCTTGGGAAAGATCCTTAGTCGCTCTCACCTAAATTTGCTCACCTATAAAAATAGGACCCCCTGTGAGGGAGGCCGTGAGTGCGAAATGCATCAGCGCCTGCAGGCGCTCCAGACACGGGCTGGGCCACTGCAAGTCCTCGACCAACAGTAACTCTGGCCACCCCACTTCTCATGACCTCCTCCCTGACATCTCCAGGTCCATCTGCCTGAGTCACCGCTGCACGTGGGTGCTCTTCCCATCCTTTTCTAACAACTGGCCGTGTGAATGGCGGTGTTCCCCGGCCCCGCCGGCTTCTCTCCTCGATAGCACTCTAAAGCCCCTGATCGTCCCCTAACAGCCAGCACCCGTCTCAGTTACCTGGTACCCAGCAGCTGTGCCCTGTACCCAGCGCTGCTGGGCTCTCAGAGGAGGGCCCAGGCTGTGTCATTCACTCAGGGCAGCCCCCGCACCCACTGCAGTGTCCAGCTCAATCCATGAACGAATGACTGAACTCTACTCACGCTGGGTGATTTCACTCAGTCCACCGGCTCCAGTCACCATCTAACTGCTGACAACGCCCAAATCCTTCTCTCTAACCAGGACTCGCCTCATCTCCAAACCCACAATTCAAAGGCCTGCAGCTTAGACGGTGTAAAGAATAATGAGGGCTGGGAGGGAGGACAGAGTGACAGGGAGAGGACAGCATAACAGTCCAGACAAGAGCAAGTGGAAGAGTTTAAAATTTTTTTTTTAAAGTTCAAATTCTGAATAAATTTGAAAATAGAGCAGGCAGGATTTGATAAAAGTAAAGAAAAAAGAAATCAAGAATAACTCCTATAAATAACTTTTATTTAGACAGACTGATTTTATTTTTTTGATTGTTTTAATTAGAGGAAAAGCTTTCCTCAAGTTTTATACTTTTATAGTCTTGGCAAGACAACTTAGAAAATTTTCCACTAGCGAAGTAAATGGTATAAATCACTTAGAGCTTAAACAGAAAAAAAATACCACCTGTTTTTCTGAAACAAACCATTCAGCTGTAGTCGTTTCAAATGAACGGCAAACTTAATATTAAGATACCCAATTCACTAACAAAACAAAAAAAATTCCATCTCTTATGTAATAGCCACAATATTTATGCAGTAAGAAAAATCCCAACATCACAAATATAACTATCATTATATTTCAAAATTACAAAACAGGGGAAAAGTCACTATTTTATGAGATAATTATATCGCATAATTACTGCTTACTTATCCAGCTACAATACTGAACAAAGATAAGATCCCTTATAAAATGCGTTAATTAGAGAGGCAATCATGCTACATACATCAATTTAATTTTGTTGCTCTATTGCAGGCCCGCAGCGGACTCACGTGCAGGACGAGGGAGGCAGGGAGACCATGACTCTGCCTGTGGATGACATCACAGCTCCCACGTTCAGCAAGAAGCTCTGTCAGGGAGGCACCCCCTCACCCCAACAAGCCTGTCTATCTCCAGCCTGCATATTCTTACTGATGGACAAGACCTTGATGGATCCAAAGTCCGTAAACCTCACTACTCTACAAGTCAAAGGATTCTGCCCGATTTCCCTAATGTCTCTTATATTAGGATAACCACGAATATTCCATAAAATACCAGGAATATTACCCAAGTTCAAAGCTTCTACTGGAAAAATGCATTAAGTACACAGAAAATAGGAAACTTTTTTTTTTTTTAGAGAAAGGCCCTGCTTACCAAGGGCCTGAATGAACCGTGACCACGGCTGCCAGGCTTTATTTGAACCTCATAAGAACTCTGAGGATACGTTCTCCCTGTTTCGCAGGGGAGGAAACAGAGTTCCAGAGGCTGAGTGGCTGCCCCATGACTCTTAGCTGATCACAGCAGTGGTGCTAGCATCTGATTCTAGCGCTCCCCATAAGCTCTCCATTAAACCCCACTGTTTTCCCAGACTTCATTAAGAAATACTGAATTTTCGCAGAATCAGTATTTTATTTCTAACTTAGAAAACATTGGCAGAATTCAAAAAATGGTGGAAAATGTTAGAAAGAGAACGTTTCATAAGAGCTGGACTGTTAGGTACTTTGCACATAGAAGACTCACCATAAATTCCTGTTAAAATAAGCTAGTGACGGGCAGGAGGGAGGAGTAACAGCTATAAAGATCTCAGAACTCTGGTGCAAGACAGATAAATTTTTCCATCTCAAAAAAAGTTGCATTACAGTAATTAGGTTCAGTATTATTACTAGACCTACTTAAGTGTAATAATGACAAAGTCATTGTTTAAATAAGAGTTTCCATTCTTCCTGTTCTGTGATGCTTTCTTATCAAGGCCCAAGGATTTGGTATGAACACGTTGAAATGATGTGTAATCAACAAGGATGCTAAAGATAAATTCCTAGAGATGTGAGGCACATACTTCCTCTCACTGTAAACAAAATGACTGAGTCCACTTCTTGAAGAAATCAAGCTCTATTTATATTCACTCTCCTGAAATGGCACAGGCAGCCTTAGAAGGAGAAGTTTATAATAAATCTCTATATTTGGAAAACACTGTTGCTAAGCATCTTCTAACATTCAGCAGAGTTTATATAATTCATGTCTCTGCTACATAATTAACATTTCATGTTTTCTAAAAATGTGTGGTGTGCTTATCTATGTTGTTAATTTAAAACATTATAAATTTTGAGGGAATTAATAAAAGGCTATGCAACTAATTAATTAGAAAGGCAGCCTAATCCCAAGAGGAATACAAACACAGACATTAAATGTCAGGATGTGTCAGAGTTGAGCTTGTAAACAGCTTGTCCGCTTGAGATAAAACATTTCAAAATGCAGCTGCTCTTTGCTTAAAAAGGTGAGCTACAAAACATCAGGCTTTTGGACAAGTCACGACATATCAAACCATGCTCTAGTTCAAAAGTTAATTATAAAGGAAACCTAACATTTAAAAATAAGCTTTACACCTAACCCTCAACATTATGTATCTGCTCAGATAACAAGAGATCGAAGTGTTGAAAGCAACGCTATTGTAGTATTTCCGATTGTCATATTCACTATGGAGACAAATCAAAAGGTATGGAAAATATTGAGAAACACTGGAAGGAAAGATTAGAAAAGAGTAGGCACACTGCAGAATATGCAGTAACACTCTTACAAACTGTAGAAGAGACTATAAACCTTCCATCCTCTGAAAAAGCTTGCACAAATATATATACTGCAGGGATTTTGAACTTTCGTAGTAGTATCCTGCAAGCAATAACCTTTAGATTACAAAAATACACAGGAAATAGTTCATGTAGCTTTTATGAAATTCTGACTCACTTCACTGGATGCTATTACTAGACATCTGTGCACCACGTTTTGGTAAAAAGGCAGAGCTTCCCCAACCGCAAGGCCGTCCAGGCAGAAGGAAAACCATCAGCCAGCCAACACACAAAAGCTCAAAGAACACACAGGTCCACAAATCATAAGTAAGCAAATGTTCTAGGAAAAACATATGTCGATATTCTCTTTTGTATTTTGAATTGTTAATTCTTAACTGTTTCCTTGGTTGTGGCTTTTCCAGCTTTCAGCATTATTTGTCATTTTTAAGTTTGATTCAAAACCATTATACTCATTTTCTCCAGGCGCAGGAGAGTTAACTGATATAGTGTGGAACAGTACATGTCCGCCACATAAAAACTCTGGGAAGAAATCAACACTCTCAGGTAGTCAGAGAATTATACTCCCTAAATTTAATACAGCGATTTAAATCAGTTACCGAGTCTTTAAACATCGGAGAGCTGTTTGCCTGGATCAGCGGTTCTCAGAACGGGGGCCTTGCCCCAGCAGCGTTAGTATCACCTGTAACCTGATGAAAGTGAAAATTCCTGGGCCCCACTTCGACCTTCGTAGGATGGGGCCCAGAAATGTATATAATGAGCTATTCCAGTGAATCTCACACAGGTTTAACTGGAGGACCACTGGCCTCAGTCAGGGATTCAAATGCCTACTCACAGGCAAGCGTAGGAGCAGCTGCTTCAGAATCACCTGGGCAACATTATAAATTGATTCCAGTTCCCACCTCCCTGACTCCATGAAGCGTGAGGAAGAGTGTGTGTGGCTTCGCAGGTGAACATGATGCAGAGCGAAGTTTAAGAACCAATGTCCTGAAGTTGGCCAGTGGCTCAGGTGGTTGGAGCTCCGTGCTCCTAATGCCAAGGGCTGCCGGTTCAACTCCCACACGGGCCAGTAGGCTGTCAACCACAAGGTTGCCAGTTCGACTCCTGCAAGGGATGGTGGGCTGCGCCCCCTGCAACTAACAATGGTAACCGGACCTGGAGCTGAGCTGCACCCTCCACAATTACAATTGAAAGGGCAACAACTTGACTTGGAAAAAATCCTGGAAGTACATAATGTTCCCCAATAAAGTCCTGTTCCCCTTCCCCAATTAAAAAAAAAAAAAAAAGAACCAGTGTCCTATGTCCTTGGCTCTCAAGTGTGGTCCCCAGATGAGCGGCAGCAGCAGCAGGGAACGTGTTAGAAACCTGCAGGCACCAGCCCAGACCTCCCCAGCTGATCTGATACACGACAAAGTTGGAGAACCTCTGCTCCAAGTGATTTGCCCTGAATTGAAACATGTGAAATGAATCTGGATTCTTCTGGAGAAGAATAAATAATAGAAAGAGACAGAATTAACTCATGTACCAGGAATACATTTCCTGGTACATGAAATGTTCCCTGAAAAGCATCAGTTTTAAGCAAAATGTAGTTAGAAGTCCACGGTCAGAGAGAAGCTGAGAAATCTTATCAGTACCGCCATGAATGGACTGGAATGTTCAAGAAAGCAGCAGCCAGTTACTGCAGCCATCACAGGGAGACCACACTTTGTTTATGCTCTCAGGACAGAGACCAGTAACCACTCGGAGTTGTTTCCTCTGCATGAGGAGGGGTTTCTGAAGGCAACGAGGGGAGGAGGAGAGAATCTCACCGCGGGTTAAAACCAAAACCCAACTCTGAGTTTGATAAACATTTTTCTTAGTCTATAAAGGATGCGGGGTGCTCATTATGTCCCATTGTGTCTCCCAGCTTTCACATACACTTACTGACTGGGCATCTGTTATGTAGCCGAACCATTAACACTGCTTCCAAATATTAAGAAGTTACCATGACTCTTTTAAAAAACAATGATTCTACCTTTGTGTGTAATTCTAAGGTCAATGTAAAGGCTGTGACTGCCTCCATTTGCCCAAGGAAACTTACCACGTTAAAAACAAACGGCACCAGTTCAAACTTCCCACCCAAGGCAGTCGTTTTAAAATACTGAGAGCCATTCAAATTATCCCCTAATAACTCCTTTAAATTTAGGTAGGATGCCACATGAAACATTCAATTCTTTTTACTTACAACTAGGACAGTAGTTCAAGTTTACTTTATGGCTGACTTCTTTCTTCCAATGCTCAAAGCACAATTCGTAACAGTAGGAGGGATGCACTCAGACCATCCCATAGCCCTTGAGCAGAGTTCTACTATTTGTAATGCATACAGAACTTTAGAGTTGTTGTATCTTTCCTTCTGAGTTACATTACTAACTAATTCTATAATTTACTCAAGTCAAGTCCTTAGTCAGAGATTATAAAAGTGTTTCATTGAGAAAATGCAACTAAGTTCACAATAAACATTTGTCCGTTCTGCCGGCAGTGTTTCTAAGACCCTGTGGGAGGAAGCCCTGCGGAAGCACGATGTGCAAGACACTCAAAGCACTGAGGAGACAATGAGGGAGAAAGACCAGCTGTACGCCGGAGAGCAGCCAGCGGCCAGGCCGAGTTCAGTGAGTAACTTGGGTGTTTTTGTTGTTTTCCCCTTTCCATTTTCTGATTCTTCCCATCCTTTTTTTTTTCCTTTTTACGCATTTCTTGCTTTTTCTCCTGTCTATCGAGGGATGGTCATATTTACAAGGGCACTCAGATAATGTCAACCACAACCCCTTAGTTTACAAATGGAGAAAACTAAGGCTCAGAAAACGCTAAGAATTTGCCTAAGGTCACAAGACTGATTTCAAAGGTAGGTCTGTCCAACAATCAAAATCCATTTTCTACTATACCCCGTCTCTAAAAAAATCCCATGCAAAAAATTCTAGCATACCGTTCTTCAATTTTCTTCTGCTATATAGTTAGAGAACGACACCATATAACACAACAAACAACAGTATATAAGACAGTCCACACAAAACCATGTATTTTCCATACTGGACACTTTAATTATAAAACTCACCTTTTAAAAAATTACCCTTTCATAATCTGATTCTTTGATAAATTAGGAGAAAACAGAAGATCAGTTCAATACCTGATAATCTGACATTATTATTAAGGCACATTAACAGCAGTTAGTATTCATGTAATGCTTGTATACGCCAAGTACAACATCATATATATTTATATGTATAATTCAAATTGGAGGCCTCTCTGATCCTTTCACTTTTCCAATTAAATGTACAAAGTAAGAAGTAGAATTTCTCAAATTTTCTTGCCATTTCCCTAAAGTTCTTGGGAGTACTACAGTGCCCATAAAAGTAGATGGTTCTATTTACAGCTGGTGTGTGACTGACATTTTCACTGTTCTCCTTAAAGTCTGAGGACACAACTTAATTTCTGGGCTATACTCGCTTGTGAAAAAAAATGCTTATTTTCTACTTTATAAATGCATCCTACCCTTAGTTTCACAGAGAAAATAAAAAAGCCTTATACTACTCTAACGAAAGTCTGTTTTATGATTTAATTAAGAGTATGAATCTGGAGTAAGACGACCTTGAGTTCAAACCCCAGCTCTGCCACGTACTAGTTGTGAGACCTCTGCAGTCCATCTGATACTCACAACACAGAACACAGGGCTGGTGCGAGGATTAGATGAAAGGATGTTTTCCTTCCCCGTCTTCTTATGTCCCCTCATTCTGCCTGCACAACTCTCACTTTTCCTTTAAGTTTCTTCTCAAATGTCACTTTTTCTATATAACCACAGCATTTTCTTTCCATAGGAAAGTCACTACATTTTCCAGTTTTTTGAGTACGTATCTCACTGTGTCAATAACTATTAGTTTGGTGCAAAAGTAACTGCGGTTTTTGCAATTATTTTTAACCTTTAAAACCACAATTACTTTTGCACCAACCTAATATTTACAAATCTCTCGTTCATCAGACTTTCTGCACAACTAGAACCCCACAGCCTTGGAGTGCATGGAGTAAAAAGGCAGACCGTGTCTGATAAAGAACACCAAAGAATGAATCCTTGCCTACCCGGGCAAGTCCACAGCCACGCCTCCACAGTACAGGCACACTTCCGAGATACTGCGGGTTCGGTCCCCGGATCTCAGTAAAGCGAGACGTAATTTTTTCCCTGGTGGAGGGGCTTGCCTTCCATTTGGAAAAAACACAGCTGTGAAGCGCAATAAAGCAAAGTGCAACGAACAAGCTAAGCCTGTAATCCAGACTCTTCGTTTTCATGAACGGAATGAAGGGAGCAAAGCTATGTGGATACAGCAGCTTCTTGATCCCTGGGGAATTCAGTTCCATGACCAAACCCACCGTTTCTTGTGAATCGCAAGAAACCAGACATAAAGGGATCTTGCCCTAGATCAGAATGTACAGAAGAATGTTTATATTTGCCTTGTAGTCTACATAACCTGCAGTCACCCCCAGCTGTGAGTCCTTAGACATGGAAATTATGATAATGATCAAACAAAACAAAACGGATTTTCTCCATCAAGAGTAAGATATTCAAAGGCTCCTGAATATCTCTTCCATGTTTCGTTTCCCACCTGTTTTTCCCTCCCTAAGCTCTTTGCCTGCATATATCAAGCCTGATTTAAAGGATCAAAGGACTGATGGAAAGGTCTTCAAGTCCTACTAAGTTAGCTGAACTACAACTAAATAATTTATTCTGTACTAAAGCTCTAAAAGAACAGAATTTCCAACTCAAGAATTCAGTTTTTTCCATTACTAACAAAGGTTACTTTCTTTAAAGTAGCTTATGGAAATATTGGATAGGGCACACACTGGAGCAACAGAATGCCACCTCGAAAAACAATTCCTCCAAAGTGTAGAAGGACTTAAAAACATGCCCACACAAGAAAAAGGAATAAATGAAAGGAACCTAAGATGACTAGAAAACCAGCCTTTTGAGGCTACCAAAAGATGAACATCCATCCTCTCAGGACAAAAACAAAACTCAACAGATATTTCTCAATAAATTTTTACTTGTCTGATCAAACATTTCAATAGCTTATAGAAACTGCCCTTATTTGACACCTTTCCCGTGGATGAAATTACTCTGAACAACTGTGCAAACATTGAAAGGTAACTACAGTGACGTCTTGGTGAGTCTTCAAGTCAATGCCACCTGGTTAACGGCAGCCCTTAAACACGTTCCGACTCACACATCACTGCCACGTACTCTGAGGCACAGAACTCTTGGATTTCACTAAGTACTTTTATAGCACTTCCACAAACACAAAGCTTATCCTGAAGGAAAGATGTGACCCTTCTGCAGGTAACCTAATTTCCACTGCACAATACCAACAAATGCTGGCATTAACGCTGCCATTAATGCATCTGGTTACATGTGCATGTGCATCTGATTATGAAAAGTCTGAAAGGATACACGCTCTAATAGTGGTTATCTTTAGGAGGTAGGATTAAGAGTGATTTTTCTTTCTTTTTTATCATTTTCTGAATTACCTAGATTTTTCCCAATAAATATGTATTTTATGATTAGAAAACATGACGCGGTTCCATTAGGAAACGAGAAGTAAATCATCAGTAGGTACATAAAGCAGAGCTAAGCCCATCAGTACAGACTAACTACAGCAAGCCCCTCACCTGCTTCATTACACAAGGCTTTCAGGTCGGCTCCCACATATCCGTGAGCACTGTTTGCCAGCTGGAGCAGCTCAGCTTCAGTGAGCAAATGCGGCACCCTCAGAAGCAGCTTCTGGAGGATATCGAGCCGGTCCTGAGCATTTGGAACTCCAATCTCAATCTCCTTATCAAATCGTCCAGGTCTGCGGAGCGCAGCATCCAAAGCCTGAGGGCGGTTTGTGGCCCCGAGGACCAACACCCGTCCTTCACTTCCTTCCTAACAAAACAAAATGAAAACAGGTTAGTCTTCTAGAAGTTTTGTATATACGAGGTGTGATAAAAAAATACAGTGAATGTTTAAATTAAAAAAAAAATTATTACAGCAAAAGACACATTGCCATTAATCCCCCTCAAAATACTCCCCCTCACTTCGAACACTCTTATCCCATCATTCTTGCCACTTTCTGAAGCAGTTCTGGAAGTCCTCTTTCATGAGAGTCTTCAGTTGCGCTGTCGTGGCTGCCTCCATGTCCTGAATCATTTTGACTTTGGGGAAGAGCCAGAAGTCGCACAGTACCAGATCCGGTGAATAAGGTGGATGAGTAAACACCATCATGTTTTTATTTGACAGAAGCTGCCATACAAGAAGCAACGTGTGACACAGAGCCTTTCCGTTGTGATCACAAAATACAGTGAATGCCGCTGCTAAGCGCCATCCAATGCAAAGGCAGGGACCTTCAATATGGGAGGCGGCGCATCAAACCTTAGTAACAGTGTGTGACAAGTTTCAGCATGTTCGGTGCAGTCAGTCTGGTGTGAGCTACGGTTGAGAGAGGGTATGTTTTAAAGTGGCGTAAATCATCCTCCATCATGACAATGCTCCGTGGTCACACATCACTTCTGGTATATGGCACTTCTGTCAAATAAAAACATTACAGTGTGTCCTCATCTACCTTATTTACTGGATCTGGCAGGGTGTAACTTCTGGCTCTTACCCAAAGTCAAAATGATTCAGGACACAGAGGCAGCGATGACAGCGCAACTAAAGACACTGATGAAAGAGGACTTCCAGAACTGCTTCAGAAAGTGGCAAGAACAATGGAATAAGTGTGTTTGAAGTGAGGGGGAGTATTTTGAGGGGGATTAATGGCAATGTGTCTTTTACTGTATTTTTTTTTTTATTTGAACGTTCACCGTATTATTTGATCACACCTCGTACATACAGACACTGGCTATACAGACAAGGATGCCTCTAACTGTCCAGGCTGCTGAGTCCTATTCCTTACACTGTTATTACTTATCCCACATTTCCCAAACCTTAGCCTAAATACTCCCTCAACTAGAACGCTTTCCAAAACTTACATCTCCAATCTACCCTAAGTGATGTCTCACCCACTTCTAGCATGTTACCTATACTATTCTAATGAATAACAACATATAATAATCTACCATACAGTTAAGTGAATGACAGTTTTAAGTTGTCCTTTTCCCCTACTTGAAAGCAAAGATTATGACCTACATATTATTCAAATAGAACAAGGTTCTATTACATAGTTGTCAAAGAAATCTTCACATATGAACTGTTTTTGATTTGGTAAGTTTTTAAATTCCTGAAAATATAGGTAGCAATATAACCAACACCTGAGGATCAGCCACCCTTGAATACATATGGACTCTTACTCTCTGATAATGAAATCTAGAACAAATTATAAAGAACTATGATCATGATCATAGTTAATATCCAACATTCTAATCAAATGACCCCAAGCTTAACTGCAATGGGATTCAAAGTAAGAAAACTCAAACCTAATCAATTATACTAGAGGTGAATTAGGCATTGAGAAGACAAATACATGCCCTTAAATATCTCCAGACTGAAACATCAGTGTCACATACATCCAGCCCGCCCAAGGGTAAGAATAGCAGTACACACAGGCCTATCCCAGAGGCAGAGAAAGAGGTACAGTAACATGGCGATTAAGATCCTCAGCACAGATCCTCTGACTTCCTACTCACCAGGAATTCTAGTTATAGTACAGCTCTCCATATATATTTGCCTTTCAGGTGAAAATAGAGTCATTAATAAACAAAGATATTTGCTCGGCTTAATAATTATACTTCTTATTATAAGTGAATAATTGGCAACCCGGTTTATATATCAGCCTCTTGTGAGTGTTGTTATTGTGGGTCAGTCCTTAGAGCACCACCACCTCCAACATACTAACAACACTGGATTCTCCAGCTTTATAAACAGAACCAAACCTGGGACATGACAATCACACCCAAGTCCTGCCCCAAGACTGAGAACCAAGTGGTTCTTCAGCCTCCACCAGGTAGCAACCCTTCTCTTGTGTTACTCTTAAAACTGTACCATGTGTTAATTAGCAAATAACAGACATTTAATACCAAACCTTCACGTTATTTCCACATGTTCAGTTACTCCCAAAAGGTAGTAAAAACCAAAAAGTTCTAACAGTCCATTTTTTTAATGTGTAAAAGGAAGACTTGGGATTACATGATTTCTAAAGTTTCTTTTGGTTCTAATATATTATGACTCTAAAAAATGAGTTATTTACAATCCTACAAACAAAGTGTATTCTTCTGGTAAATGGCTGTCAGGAGCCTGGAGAGCTTTTCTTCATTCCTGTTTTCTACTAGTCATATGCATCTCCCTTTCATAATTAGCACATAGATTTTATTATTATAAGAGCGTATGCCCTGTCAGAGAATCTGGTAAAAAGGTAAATTCCTTTTGAGTGCTCTACAAACACGTTTTCCATTACTCTCACTTTCCTTCCTTTCACTTGCTAACCTTAAAGCCCCAAAAGAATCAATTTATACATGGGTATACAAGACTTACTCACGAAATTTCTTTGTAAAATCCCCTAAAATTTAATCGCTAAATCTGTCTTACTGATTTTTGCTCCAGGTTTTTAAGTTAACACCATTTATTACAAAAGAAATCTATCACTGTATATTATCTTATATACTAGAAAAACATGCCAGGTTATACTGTCCTAACAGTTACTAACAAATGTGCTGAAGAAAATGATTTTAATGGGCCTTTCCTCTAGTTTTTACGGCTAATATTTTCCCTTATCCTAGAATACCCCGAAACTCAGACATATTTGATAGTTTTTGCTACTACTTATGTACACTTTAAGAATTGACCCTTTCCTACACAGAATCAATATGGTACTATACTTACTGAACCAATACCATCCATCAGTGTTAAAAGTGAAGCTACAATTCTTTTTTCCATTTCATTGTGAGACCCTTCTCTTTTAGGGCAAAGTGCATCCAGCTCATCAATAAAAATAATTGACGGGTGCCTAAAAACAAACAAGTAAAGGAAACTCTCTAATATACATTTAATTTTTAAATTTAATACACTGCATTTTGATTAAAAACCAAAGAAGTTTTAATTTTTTAACTGAAACACAACATAACATATTTAGGCTTTAGTTAATAATATTAAAGACAAAGGCAATAGGATGTGAAGTTGAAAAAACCCTGGATGAATTCTAGCCCAAATTATTAACTCACCAAGATCGCATTCTAGTGGGTCTGCCCTCAGCACAAAGAAGAGCATTGCGAACAGTCTATAGCTCATGAGATAAGTCTACGCATAGACAGAACCTGCCCACTAACGCCGCTAAATTGTTACACCGGGATTGATTCAGGAGCTCTGGCCAAAGATGCTGTCCCTCTGAGCAGGTTTAACGTCCAAGGGACAGAAAGTAGAAACACTCCCTCGTTTTTTACCTATTAAAAAAACCTTTCAACATGATCAGTTCTTCCAAGGAGATGTGAATTCTCTCACAAGAGGAACTCTCAGCTACTAGAAACGTAACACTGACAACAAAAGCACACTAAGCATAAGGTATACCCCTGGTTCTCAAGCCTTCAGTCCTGGGACTTCAAACTACTCGGTTCATCTACTATCATTGGGAGCAAATACTTTAAAAATGGAAGTTCTTTTGATAAGAGAGCAGTCATTGTAAGTTAAATACCAAACCAATGATAGAGACATAGCCATGTTAGAGTATTACATTAGATCAAGTTACAGACCATACTCTAACGCTCCTTGCAATGTAACATGTAGTCTAATCTGAAGAAGCATCAATAAGAATCGTTGTCAAAGGGCAACAGATCTGTCCCTTTGAAGAAAAGTATAATAAAACAAAGTTTAAAGCATAAAGGGCTACTATAATGCAGTCTACTAAGGGAACTAGATATGCTGGATATGCCTAACTACCCAAAAGAAAGAAAACCGCAAATTTATATGCTCAAGCACAGTCACGTGACTTAGCAAACAATACTGTCTTAGTTACCTCATACAATTTTTAAATTGGGATATAATCGACATATAACTTTATATTAGTTTCAGGTGTACAACATAATGATTAATATTTGTACATACTGCAAAATGTCTAGTCGACATCTGTCACCATCAGTTACAACACTTTTCTTCTTGTGATGAGATCTTTTAGGATCTCCTCTCCTTACAACTTTCAAATGTGCAATAGCTTTACTAAACATAGTCGCCATGCTGTACACTTCATCCCCATGATTTACTTATTTTATAACTGGAAGTTTGTACCTTTTGCTACCTTATGTAATTTAATAACTCATTTACCGAACTTCCAAAACAGTACTGGATAGAAATAGGTTAGTTAGAACATTATTAGATTTACAATCGATTTCTAGTGCTGTCACTGTTAATTTTGTACTATTCTTGCATGCTTTGTATAAAGTGCTAGTATCTCTACTTTGATTAATACAGCCTTGACTACTACTAACTTCAAACATTTAAAAATAAAGAATACCGCAGAGTGGCTTCAGCAAATATCTGACGTAACTTTGCTTCGGTCTCCCCATAGAATCTGAAATAAATAAAATACATTTAAGGACCAACTTTTACTGTTTTTAAAGCTTTGTCTATAAAGCTCATGTGAATTTCCAAATATTTCTAGAATACTTAAATTATTTTTCAAACTTAATTTTTATACACATTCAAAAGCAAATATAAACTATTTTAACATATGAAACATACAGACAGAATAGTATGCAACCATTTTTAAAAATCACATTTAAGAAGTATATTTACTATTATTCATTCTATCAAATTATGCACCTACTTGCTGATAATCTCAGGACCATTTATTACAGAAACATAGGCTCCGACTTCATTAGCAACAGCCTTGGCGATCATTGTCTTTCCAGTACCCGGAGGGCCATAGAGCAACACTCCTCTAGGGGCAGGAATTCCTAGAAGGAAAAGAAGCCAACACTGGATTCAGCACTACAAGGTTTCTTGTGTCGTCATACGATTTCAAACATGAGTTAAAAACATACATTTGCCTCGTATCACAAAATGGAAGGAATCAGACCTTATCCCCTGCTCCCTGCCCAGAAATATGTACTAACAAGTCCAAACACTGATCTCTAGCAATGCCCGTTTCTTTGTCTGTGGACCCAACCAGCCAGGCACATTGGTACAAAACTGGCTGGACGCCCATTGCTGCCATGCCCAGTCCTAGATTCTCAGAAAACAAAGTCTAGACACAATAATGGCATAAAGCCAGCCACCAATCCCCATTTTCATCCAACTAGACATCTTGGAGAATATAAGCATTACTAGCAAAATATCAATCCAAGGGCTCATTTTAATTATTGATATATATGTATACACACACACACGCACAATTTCATGAAAGTATATATACATTTTTTAATGAAAAAGGAAAAAGTAAATCACCAAATATATGCAGAGAATCTGGGCAGTAACCACACAGAGGAAGCCCTGAGTTTCCTAGGAACCAAGTCACACAGCTATACTTTCTAACCAAGAAGTTTTATCCAGCGTTATCTGAATGTGTGGTTTATTTCTTTAGTTATTACAGCTGTTCTAGTATGACAAAATACTTGTTCTAGATTCTAGATTATGTGGAAGTATATAATTAAAAGACAAGGCTGCAACTAAGGCAGACCAGGCATAAAAATAGGCTCATCTAACTGGCCTCTCCCAAAGCAACTCACACCTCCTACCATACCTACCACTCAGGAAAGAAAACTAGGAATAGAGGGTGAATGATTATTAGATAAGTAGAATGAGCCAACGGCTTCTGAGTCTGAACTGAACACTTTTGGGGGCAATACACTGAAGAAAACATACCATAACTCTTGAAAACTTCAGGCTGTTTGAGAGGCAATTCAATTATTTCTCTAATTGCTGTCAGCTGACTGTTTAGGCCTCCTATCATGTCATAAGTCACTTTGAATTGGTTGTCTTGCTCTTTTGAATTTGTACGCGTCTTTGTAAAATTGACTCTGGTTGTTGAAGAAATAAAATAAAAAGTGTCGGTGTTGCATTTTGCTCCCATGCTGGCTGACTCAAGCAATCTCTCTTCACTGATAAGATGTTCATTTCCTTCCCTGGCAGACGCTAAACTACACTTAAGACTTGTGACTTCCTCCAGCCCAAGTCCACTGCTGCCACCAGGACTGTGTGTGACATCCGGCAAAATGTCACCAGCTCTATCTGTCATTCTGCCATCGACTGGTTTGCAAGGAGTACTGCTGGATGCCGGGTCGTGGTGTTCTTCCAGGTCCAACTGGCTTAGTTGTAAGGACATATCCATGGTACTGGCTTCTGTGCTGGACTGTTCTGAGGCCACTCCCCGGGCACCACTGTCAGGGTCATGCTGAAGCCTCCTTAGTATCATGCCATCTGCTCCTTTCACTCGCAACACTTGCAGCTTGCACGGTCGTCCATAGAATGTAATATACAGAAAGTTGCCTGGTAAAACAATCTTGCCATCTAGAAAACAATTTATGAATATATAGGTCAGCACAAGTTTTTACCCATTTAAGGTTTAATAGCACTTTATTTCATCTATTAACAAATCTGACTGAAAAGACAATCAAAGATGGGAGTATTAAAACAATTGTCACAAAAAATAAAGGACCTGACATCCCCCAATGACAGATCACTATCTGGAGATCAAAGGACAAGATTCTCTGAAATTCTCTACACGCCATACATCTAAAATTCTATCAACTACAACAACAAACAGCCATGCACCCCACCTTCGATAATAAACTAATCTAAAATGGTACACCTCAACCAACATGCCAAGATGATGCTTCTCCCTGGAAAGAGCCAGAGCTCAAGGGCTCAAGCCTCAGTTCTTGCACCGACTTTGTGCAGACAAGTCATATATTCTCTCTGCTATTCAACTGCCAATTAATACACTGGGGAAAAAACCCCAAATCCCTATCTTAAAAGGACAGTAATTCATTGAGAAGAATATTCTCTACATTGTTCTGAAGAAAACTATTACGTATACAAGACCTTGAAGACCCATTATTTGCTGCTGCCTTGCTTCTTATAATTTAAAAAACTGTTCAAAATGTCTCACCTAGTTTTCTCAGAAGACAATCAGCTAATTGTTCTTCATTAATCTCCACATTTTTGTCACTGTAAAGGGTGGATGTGGGGTAAACAGAAAAAAAAATTAAGTACAAGAGAAACTAAAAGTAATGCAAATGACAAGTACATAGTTGTAATGTAGACTTAATCAAAAGTGTAATTAGTTTACAACCTGGAACAATTTACACAATTTTGGAATGATTTACAATTTCCAGGTATTTCTTATAGCCATGAAAATGTCATTTGCAGTTTGGTGTCTTACAGGCCTCAATCCGTGTTCTTTAAAACACAGGGTATGATCCATTAATGGATCATGAAACCATTTCAGTCAGTCCCATCCAGCACCTTTTTAAACAGAATACAAAATGTCAGAGTGAAGAAGGAATATGTCTCTGTGAGTCCAGACTTTGGAGTGAGTGAGTACCGGGATTGTGTCTCGTGAGACCCAAGAATGGAAATACAGACCCAGGAGAGGCAAAGAGTTTTAAAAACAGACGAGTTTATTGAAAGCAAAGGGTTAGAGCTCCCGAGCAGGAGGGGGTCCTGAATGGGGGTGCCCCATGACTGAAGCAAAAGCCCTTAATTTTATACCTTCCCTTGCCTGTTTGGGGAAGGGGAACTGTTTGAAGAAGGGAACTGTTTGAAGAAGGGAACTGGCCTGTTCTAATGAAATTCGTCTACCAGGTTTGTTCTGCTTGCCCATCCTGAAGGAATTAGCGAAATAACCCACTCTTATTTATCAGATATGCTCCATTTGTCAGGCCAAAAGGAATTTTATGATTAACCTCAATGCTTTGTTACATTTTGTCCTGGAGCAAAGGAGTGATTTCAAAACCTGGAGTTTTAGGATATGGCTGTCTTTATTTATTCCACCAGGGACCACCCTGTCTACCTAGGGACATGCTAGCTAACCTGTCTGAAGAGTACATCATACATAGAAAGGGTAAATACTGCCCTGTAAAACATTATTTTATTAGACGCACATATATCTATATACTAATGTGCATACAGGTATACACGTGTGCAAATGTGCACTGTTTAAGTATATCTACTGTAGATGGCTATGTACAATGAATCACAATGAAAAGTGTATTTTTTATTGTCAGTCAAAAACATTTGAAAAACACTGGCCTAAATTAATCATTCCCTCACTGACCTTGCCTAACTTGAACAAAGGCTTTTATTATTAGAATAAATAGTTCACTTCATTCCCTTTGCATAATGTATAAATTATCTTTCAGGAAAAATAAATCCTATATAGCACATTAGCTGAAGAGGCAGAAATACGAAAAAGGAGAGTAATGGTGCAATGGAAGTTTATTCTCGAGGAAGGCACGCCTAAGGAAAACGAGAACTCTTCTTCTGATGGGTAACTCATCTTCTGACAGGAAGGTTGCTCGTCTGAGTACGGGAAGTAGGCACACCTAAAAATCACTGCACTTGTAAAGAAACGTTCCTGGCGAGTTCTCAGATCATGTGCAGCAGAGGCCACACAGCGGTGGAGGGGTGCAGGAGAGCTCAGGAGAGATGTATCAGCAGGCCCATCTGGGCCGGGTTCTCCAACCACTTTCTCAGTAACAAACCAATGCAGTCCATCTTCATTATCTGCAAATTCCCCACGTGCAAATTCACTGACTTGCTAAAATCTACTTGTCAGCCCCCAATCAATACTAGCAGAGCTTTCCCAGTCACTTGTGGACGTGAGCAGAGCAGGCGAAAAAGTTAAGTAAAGTTAAGTCACCCAACACTTTCAAGGCTGAGGGTGAAAAAGACCTCTTGTTTCATCTCTTATCAGAGATGACCAGAGAGGCAGTGTAGCAGAGAGCAGAAAGTTCTAGCTCAGGGGCCAGTGGGAGGGAGGTTGAATCCTTGGGCCAATGGGGGGGGGGGTGAATCCCTAATATGGGCATCTGTGAGTGGGGTGGCCTCAGGCAAGCTACTTAACACTTCTGATCTACCTCTTCTCTTTTGTAAAATAAAGAAAGTAGAATACACCAGAATGAGCTGTTTTAAGGATTTAGGATTATAATCTACATAAAATGCAGACATATATATATATATATATATATATATATATAATTTAAATGGTTCAGTGTTTGCTAATCCAGTGTTCGTGGCAATTTTATAGAACAAAACTACCACAAACAATAAGAATGGTCTGTGTAGTCACATAAAAGAGAAAGAGCACAAGGAAGAAATTTCATGAATCAAATATATGTATAAACTAAAGAGGAAATCATGTGTCTCCCTAAATGCTTAAATTTACTTGTTTATAGAACTCTGAACCAAGTTGTACTTAAATTGTTTCTATTTATTAAACTCTGAATAGAGATATTTAAAAAAGCAGAAAAAACACGTTTGCTTTTGAAAGAGAATGGGTGCAGATAAAATCATTTCCACTAGAAGGAGCTCTAAACTTTCTAATGAAAAATTTCTAATACTGTATAAGTTAAGCAGCAGATAAAAATTACTGATTTTTCTTGGAAATTAAGTTTCTTGTCTAAGCTCCCCTGCCACATTTAAAACATACACATTTTTTTTTTAAATAAAAATTTTTAAAACCAAGCTTCCATTTAAAACACAGTAGGTGATCATTATTACATAAGGCTGCTGTGCCCTCAAGGGTTCACACAAGTTAGTAGGTCATAAAAAACCCAGCTACTGAGGACGGACTGCAGCCCTGCCTGCAAACAGTGAAGAGGAACCCTGCGCAGTCTGCACAGCAGGGCTCAGTAACGCCTACAAGGGCGGGCAAGTTACTGCTCACGGAGCCGTTTCCTCATCTGAGAAAAAGGGTGAGTATGGATACCTTGCAGGATATTTCAAGGATTAAATAAGAAAAAGGGAAAAAATGTGTGCGCGTGCGAGATAGTACACAACTGGTCCTCAACATATGTGGTGTTCCTTTTCCTTTCTGCCTTTTATTTACTGTTTGTTATATGGTTATTAAATGCTCTGAAAACATCTTCCTGTTTTTAAAGGAAAAAATGTGCCAAAGCTCCAGTTTGGCGTCTATGAAACTAGCAAAAGAGAAAACATTTTTAAATAAAGATAAATTGGAAAATGTTTTGTGATTACTGCATGTAATACAGACACATCCCCAAAACTATTACTAAGGTGATATGAAAGTATCAAAAGATGCTTTTTTAAAACAAACTTTGATACGGTGTTCATAAAATGAGTCACAATCCTGTCAGACACAGAGTTTCCAGGATGGGCTATACTCTTTGATAGGTTGATTCAAACAATTAGTCTTTGGTGAGGGACTACTTAAAAACCTGATAGAAATAACTTTCACTAGATTGAATAATCATGGAGTTAAAATAGACAGTCAGGTACTTTGCTCGCGCAGTCTTAATTAAAACTTGTTTCTTGCCTACTCACCGTAATCTACTCCCTTCTTTACAACTGTAAAAAAGACAAGAAGCCCTGATTATACTGCAAACCAAAATGAAAAACAGCGTTAAACATTCATCAGTAATAATTCCTCTCACGACACTGTCAGAGCATACTCGAGTGACAGGACATTAGTCCCTAGTCCCTAGGTTACACAGCACTCACCTAGCTTGTGTGTCTAATAAATACGGTAGGCCACTCGCCACTCAGCACATGTGGCCATCGAGTGCTTAAAATGTGGCTAGTCCAAACTGAGATGTGCTCCTACTGTAATATACAGACTGAATTTTGAAGACTTAATTTGAAAAACTGAATGCAAAATATCTTATTGATCGTTTTTATAGTTATTACAAGTTAGAATAAGATTTTATATACATTGGTTAAACAAAATACACAATTACAATTAATTCCATCTGTTTCTCTTTACTTTTTAAATGTGGTTACTAGAAAATGCAGAATTACGTATGTGGTTCACATTTGTGATTCTTGTTCAACTATTCCTACCCGGCGGTGCTGATGCAGCCACCAAAGAAAAGAGCCAAACCTGAGTGCCACGTCCATCTCCTCAGCCTGCAGCACAGCACCCAGAAGAGGCTGGACCCGGATGGTATCACCAACCCTGACACCCACATTCTTCTGTGCGATATCACTCAGGCCAACCTTGCCTCCAGGAAATCCGGACACAGGCCAGGCCGTATAGACCTGCCCAGAACACAGAAAATGAGATGGTGAGAAAATAAATACTCATAGAACATCATTACTTTATAAGGCAGGTAACTAAGCACAGCCAAGGACGTGGAGCTGCAGACACAGTCCTCACCCAAAGGCGCTACAATCTGACACAAGTCACCCAGAAAGGTTTTATAAATATTACATCTTTTTGTGAAGGTTAGGAAAGATCCCACAGTGAAAACGGTGGAAGACGTGAAAGGTGGATTTCGGAAAGGAGACAAAGGCATTAGCAGGTGAGAAGAGGAGAAAAACACTGAAGGCAAGCTACCCATCAGGTAGGCCGGCCTGGAGCACATGCTGCGCGCAGGCAACGTGAGGGGCCAGCCTAAGGGCTTCGTGGGAACCTGGACCTCACCACTGAGATGTGAGGGAGAGAAGCGACCATTTCTAGCTCCAGAAGGTGGGCTGAGCTCACGCATTTGCAGTGTTCTCTTCCACAAGACACAGTAAAGGATTTTTAAAAGTATAAGCCCAGAACAACGAAAAGAATGGGAGGTGTGCCATCAGCCGATAAAAGCTTTCGAAACCTTTCCAGAGGGCCCCAGTGGATGAGAGAACCTGTGTAATGAGCAGCAGAAGATACGGAGGGGCAGGGGCTGGCAGCAGAGAAGAAAGCCAAGCTGCCAAACATGACCCAGAAAAAGGTCTGGGCTTAGACTCTCAGGTCCGATGAGTGGCAGCAAGGAGAAACTCAGCTGAAAACAGGGAGGGTGATCAAATATTTGTATGACCTTCAGACCCTAAAATAATTTCTGTAGAGAAATATAACTAACAGACTGGGAGAAAGAGGGACGATCGTATGTGTCTCACTACCTCCCAAGGAAAGACCTCTCTCCATTACAACATTCAGGGGCTGTAGTCCCATGGCAGTCGTAGACTTCAAACAACGGGAAAGTTTATAATAAAGATGCAAGGGTCTTTTAAAATATAGATTTTCATTTATTCCTGTATGTGTTGAAAATTAGAATCACAAACATGGCAAATCTCTCTAAACTACGGGAATGAAAAGAACTCTCACCTCTTGCTTTCCGTGCAAACTGGTAAGCAACACCGGTCGGCCTATACATGTGTTTGCAGACTTCATGGTGCTCAGCCCAAGTTGAACAAGGGAATTCTGGAATTTTTTAGGAACTTTGTCATCTACCAAGAAGGAAAAGAAAATGATCTCGTACCGTTTTATAACTGAAGTTAAAGCATGCTTTCTTGTGGAGTAAATAAAAATCCTCTCTCCATCCACATAATCACACAAAGGCACTTACATTACCCTGGAGAAAGCACAGCTGTGATCCTTATTTTAACAAACGGACTTGACACCAAACCTTTTTAAGGCTCCACTAACAGTAACGTGCTAACTAAAACTGGATGTTTTATGAAGTGAGTTTTAGTTTTCATTATTTAAAAGAAAAATCTTTAGTTTCATCAAGAAGCGAGCACACTTGCAACAAGGCGTCTCCAAGCTTCACGCACTAGATTCGAAGTCGAGTTGGTCCCTGGTGGAGAAAGGCTTGAACAGGGACCTGGTACATTACCTGACTAGAGGATTCGTCATGTTTCCACTTCTGACCCACATAATGGCCATCAGCTCTTCTTCTTCTCTATTCCCAAGAACACACGGATGATAAGACAGTAACACCTTGGGCAAACACACATGCACTGACTGAAACGACCAACTTTTGGCCAGAGGGGCCCTGAATTTAGCCCAATTACCAACACCTCTGAAAACGATGTGCTAAAATCTCCACTCCTTTCAGCTCCACACTTACTTATAGCTGTCCCTACCCTGTCCTCCCAACACCCCATGCTGCCAGATACTGACACTGAACGTCATAATATTCATTTGTTTGACAGTCTGACTTTCTCCTAAACTATGCTGCTTTGGGGCTAGAACTGAGTTCTATTTACTTTGCATCTCCAATGCCTGGACGTGCATTAAATATAGTAGCTGCGTAATAAATATCTGTGAAATGAATGAATGCAGTAAATGAGTACACAGAATTTTTCTTTACAGCACAAAATCCATGAATCAATAAAATTTTAAGCTGCCACAAACTGTTATACAATGCATTATAGACACATACGTGATCACAGAATGCTAATATTACTGTTCCTTAATAATCAAAAGTAATTAAAAAGTAATTAAGTCAATAAAAGCAAAAGCAAAAAGTGTCTCTAATTTACATTACTCTCTACCACTATCAAATAACTTCCCAACACGTTTATTCTGCTCCTGTCATCAGATAAACATCTGCTGACATCAGATAAACAAAGCATTTCACCGAGCTAAGACCAATAGTACTGAGTATAAAATAAAATTAGCACATTGCATACTAAGCGAGCTGCGAAGCAATTCAGCTGTGAACACCGGGTTTCCTGCGCAGCAGATGGATCCGCAGCAGAGCATCCTGGGTGATGATGGCCTCATGACGTTGTTTCTGCCACTTTTTTCTTCCTGAACTTCAGCGAATTACCTACCCTTCCCTTGGGACAGTTACCTCACAGGTGTATCAGTCCTCAGCAGGATTCCAGGTTTCCTTCTCATCCCTCCATCCTACCCTAGCTTCGCCATGCACCGGGACTTGACCAATCATGGACTTCTCGACACACCGCCACGTCCTCCTATCACCCATGGCGGTCACGGTCAAATCCCATCCCCGGCCTGACTCCCAATGCATCTCCATTGTATGTGCTGCTTACAGCACGCAAATCTACTCAAGCTGTCCTCCGTACACTTCCCTTAACACTTTAAAAATATATCTCGTTCTCCATTAACTAACTTCACGTTCACCTCTGTGCCAGGTAAACTAATGAGATAGTAAAGGTAATTTCAAACGACCATCCACCTTCATTCAGTCATTCAGCAAATATTGACTATGTGCCTACTACATGGCAGATACTCCGCTAGACACTGGGGACACAAAACCAGGCACAGTCAGCGGAGCTTGCAATCTAATAGGATAAGACAGTTATTAAACAATCACTGAACAACTGCATAATTACAAACTAAGATTAACGCAATAAACAATGACTCAGAGCGCTAGGAAAGGCTTTAATGTGGGATCTGATCTAATTTGGAAGAATAAGAAAATGCTTCTCCAGGTAATGTTTCAATTCAGATCTGAAGGAAAAGTAGGAATTAACTAAATGAAGAGAAAACAAAGATACTTCTTGAAAGAGAACAGCATGTACAGAGGTCCTGGGCAGAAGGGAGCGGGGCACATGGGAGGGAAAGAACACAGGCAGAGCAGTTGGAAACAAGAAGGTGTTAAGTCAAGTTCAAGGGCAGAAGGCTGTATCAAGCTGCTGGCCTTTATTCTGACAGCAACTGGAGGCCAGTGAGGGCTGAAAGGCAGGGTGGTGACAGGACCTTCGTTTAAAAGATCATTCTGGCTGCAAAGTAGAAAGAACTGGAAGGCTAGTGTAGTGAGTAGTCCAGGTGAGAAGATGGTGTCTGGGATCAACGTGGAAGCAGTGGGATCGGAGTGAAGAAGAGGAATGTGGAAAACAGGTGATACACAGAACTTAGTGGTGGCCTGAATATGTTAGACGGAAGAGAGAGAGGTGTCTCAGATGACTCCTAGGTTTCTGAATACTGAAACGGGAAAAACTAAAAAGGGCTAGTTTGTTCTGTTGGAGGAAATATAAGTTCTTGAGGTTGGTCTTGAAGTACCTTTGAAAAATCCAAGAGAAAAGGTATAGTGCAGTGCTATTCAAAGTGTGGCCCGCAAACTATTTATTACTGGTTCATGAGGAAGTACAGAAAAAGAGAATATATGTTTACAAGCTTTTATTGCAATTCGACAGAGTAATTTTCCATCTGTTGAATCTAATACAAATTTCTACTTTTTAACCTTTTCCAGTAAATTATGTTTATTGTATTTTACAAAAGTGCTGATCTGTGACATATTGTAACTTTTAAGACCTTCCCTATAGAGTTTGAAAAAGAACTGGTCTGGAAAACAACTGACTCAAGACTCAGAAATAGTACAAATCAGAAATATAAATCTGAAAATGATGAAGGTATAGACAGGAAACTCTGGGCATTGAATGAACCCGCCAAAAAAAGATTTATAGCGAGAAAACGTCCAATCCTAGGACTGAGAATTGAAGAACACCAACATTTGACGAGCAGGTGGGAGAGGATGAGCCTGCAATGGAAACTGAGGACGTACCAACAAAAGAATGAAGAAAAACTTGAAAAGATGAATGACAAGTCAGTCAAGAGGCAAAGTGTTCCAAGGAGGAAATGGCAGACAAAGTCCAAGGCCGCAGAGAGCGCAAGTGGGGTTAAGCAATGAAAACTGTCCACGGGATCTCGGCACGTGGCGATGATGGGGGACCACGGCAGGGACGGTTTCCAGGGAATAGTGGGGTGGAGGTCAAACAGGAGTGGGCTAAGGAGAACCTCCGAGATGCGGAGGCACAGACAGCTCACGCCATTCAAGAAGTCTGGCGATGCCGGGCGGAGAGATAAGGCAGTGGGAGCGAGAGAATGTGGAGCTTTTTTGTTTCTTTTTAAGACGGAGGAGAAATCGGCAGGTTTCAATGTCCACGGGGAGGACCCGGCAGAAAACGGGAGTGAACACTCAGGACAGAACAAGTTGTTCTCTGATCCCCCAAGGGAGACTAAAAACACACATTGTCCTCAGGGTCTGCATAAAACAAACACAATGTTACAAGTTTATCCGCAACCAGTTCTTCACAGCTTCAACACGTAGGGGCTTCACGGAATACACGACCTTTCGGATAAATCACTCTTCCAATTCAAGGGGGCTGTGATGTGGGATGACGGCTTTCGGGCCAAACACAGCTGAACTCAGACACCGCCTCCATTTTGTACCCGTGTAACCCGGGCCGGATCACCGCGCGCTTTTCTGCGTCTGCAAAGTGGGCACAATCACACAGCACCCGTGTCCCAGGGCGTCTGTGAGATTAAATGAGGTTGTGAGTGGCACACCCAAGCTGTACCGCTAACACCAGTGTGCGATTACCACCAGGACCTCTCACTGCTAAGGCGCAGTCCTGTCCCTTAGAAGGGACGTATCCCCATCTGCACCGACCGGGTATTCGTTTTCCAGTAACGTGCTCGCCGGGTATGAGCAACTTTTCCGTTAAACCTGCCGTTAATCCTGTATGAGGCAAAGCTGTTTCAAGTGCAACCGGGACATGCAAAACAATTTAGAAAAAAACAAAACAAGAACAAAACAAAACAAAACAAAAAACCGTTGCCGCGGCCACGGACGAACTCCTCCTGCCCGACTCTGCGGGGCGCGCGCGGCTTCGGGCGCCTGACGTTCTCCTGGGCCCGGCTCACACCTGCGCGTCGCCCGACTTTCAAAAGCCAACGCCCCTCCCGGCGGATCGCGAGGTCTCTGTCCCCTCAGGCTGAGCCCCCTCGGCCTCGGGCCGCCCTCCGAGAACTCTTACCCTTTTCTAAGAAGTTGATCACCGTCAGAGTTCCGGCGGCCGCCGCGACGCCGGGCCCGGCAGAAGGAGCCAAGGCCCCCACAGGAGAGGGAGACGCGGAGGGTGAGGGCGAACCATTGTCGGCGCTCCGGTTGAGCCGTTTTCTGTTCTTCTTGGAAGACATGTTCCGAAGGCAGCCTGGGAGTTGAAGCACTGAAGCCGGCTCAACGTGCGCGCCTCACGGAGGGAAAAACTTCCGGGGCAGAGGTCAGCGAGGCTCCACCCCTGCGCCGTAATCCCCCTTGTGGAGCGCAGTCAGAAAAGAGAGAACCGAGTTTGTTCCAGAGGTTGAAGAAGTTCTTCTACAAAAGAAAACGAATGGGGTGGACGGAACCGTCATTTAGATTGTACATTCCTGAAAGACAGGACATTTTCGTGTCTCCGCTGGCTTTCCCCATCCTCGAACACGTGTGTTGAATTAAACTACGGGGGTGGGGGGCGGTTGAGGGGAGAGAGACGGGAAAGTTTCTCCCTGCTCTCCTGAAGCCGGGCAAATTCCTGAAGGGAGCTGGTGGACAGGACTTCGCAATCTCCGGGGAATAGCGCTACCAAGTGGTAAGCCCAGCTCAACCCTCGGAAGGGTGGGGGGGCACTCTTCTGAAGTTTACGGTAGCTCCCTCCCACCCGAGCGCGGAGGCGGGGTGAACGAAAGCGGCGGGCAGGACGGGCGCGAGGATGCGTCCTTTGCTGAGCGGGGGCTACCTGCGAGTGGTGCTGGCCTGCGCCCGCCGCGCGAGGCTTTCGGCCGGGTGCCGCGGTTCCCACGGCGGGCCGGGTTGTGCGCGGGGTACCCCTGCCGGATCCGGCTTGCTGCGGGGCGAGCTGGACAGATTCGGGGGCATCTCGGTGCGCCTGGCGCAGCCGGACAGCCTGGACGCCGACGCCTTCCAGAGGGGTCTGCAGGGCAAGTGTGCCTGGGCCGAGGGACTCCTGGGCCTCTGATGCAGCAACCCGCACGCTCTGCGCGTGTCGAGTCCCGAGCCCAGAGGAGGGGAGGGGCCGCCGGACCGCACCCGCTTTCCCCCTCGGTCCCGGTGCTCTCAGCTGGGAGATCTCTGAAGTGGTTCGGACAAATGGCGACGATCCCAGACTTCGGGGTCGGCGGCTCCAATGTCGGCTCCACTTCCTAGTGCGTGCCCTTCACCCTGGGCGAGTCCTGTGAGGCACGATGCCCCACATGAAACCGGGTGATAGGAGCGCGAGGTCGCCGCGGGTTAAGGTGCATAACGCGCAGGAAGCGTTTAGCGTAGTTAACGCTCAGTAGACGTTTGTCAGTATCGTTACGTTGTTACTCACTGTCACCGAGCTGTGGTTCCGCCGGGCACCTTGCCCGGGCAAGACGTCCTCACATTCTAATACAGGTGGTGACAACGAGTGGACACAGAGACGTGCCCAGTGGTGGTTTGTACACAAATCGGTCAGGGGCCGTCGCATCAAGAACTAGTTTGCTTGTACTTACACAGCAGCAAATCTTTTATAATTAACCAGGGAGGTGGGGGTGGATTCAGCTTTTGGTAAGAAAACTCTCCACTCATTGAACCTTGAGTCCAATGATATGAAAGCTTGGATGGAGGAGCCTTCACTTTCAGGGAGCCCTTGATTTGGTGGAACCGCCTGTTTTTCATACTGTCCCTGTGGGTCCTTTGAATTGAAGGCATGGCGTGGAAATCCAGCCAGGGAAAGATCCTGCCACACTAACAGGACACTTCAAATAACCTCTGTCCTATTGAGCAATATGGCAAGAGAGTACATGTGTGAATAGAATCAAGGGAATTATTTCATTCTTTAATCATCCTCATTCCCCAACTACTTACCTCTTCCCCTCGTTTTCTCTTCCAATTGTGAATGATTGCCGATTCCCGCAATGTCACCAGTAGGAGAGTGAAATCAGTGTTCGTCCTCTGATAGGTGTTCGTATGTGAGGTTACATACACTTGTCACTTGTCAGTGACCAAACAGGTGATCAAAGCTCAGGTGACCTCAGTCAGCAAGGCAAAGCAGAAGGGTTTGGAGTCACATCCAGGTTCCAGGTTCTGCCACAGGCTTCACCGGCATGAGGCAAATCACGGAAAATATTTGCCCATCAGGTTGCTTATGTGAATAATGCCAGCCCCAATTACTGGGTAGATTGAGATCAAAGATATCGTATATGAAACTAATTTGTAAACTCGGAAATACCATATACTTTTTATGTCTTAATAAAACAGATTCGACTGCACTTAGTGCTAGACACTGTTTTAAGAATATGAATTCATTTAATCCTCATAACAATCCTGAGGTAGGTCAGATTATCCTCATTTTAAAGATGATGGTGCTGAGGCATGGAGATTTGTAACTTCCCCGGCCTCGAGAATCTGGTCTTACTGAACTGTGCTGCCTGGAAGAGCTGGTGCTGGTTCAGTTGTTGTGTCAAACAACATTGAATGGCATTGCCTATAAATAGGAACTAAAATCATCTGAGGATCACGTGCCCCCAGCAACTGTCCTTCACACAGATCCCCACACGTACTTTCACATGCCCCCCCATGCACTGTCTGTCACTGTGTTGGGTACCCTGACTTCATTTTCTAGAACTAGCATACGTTATTTAAAAACAGTTATATTTGAACCACCTTGAAATTTATAAACCCCCAAAATTATGACAGAACTCTTAAAGAGTAAATAGAAGCCCATAATAATCATTCATAAAGATTACAACTAAGACATTAAAAGGAACAAATTAAGATGGCATTTTGTTTAAATCAGCTTATTTGTTCATTCTGCAACTATTGATGAACAATTATGTGCCAAGCATTGTGTCAGGTGAAATGAATATAAAGATCACAACTGGCCTGATGCTATGGTATTTTCAAGGAATTGGGTCTGGTGGAAAAATCATAGAAACAAGGTGGTGACCATTAAAAAAAAAAAGTAGTTCCCGTGCTACTGGTGTGAAGAGGACATTTTGGGACCCTCTAACCCTCCCTCCCAATAGTAGGGGAAGTGGATGCTTAAAGATGGCTTCCTGGAGGAGGTGACACCGAGATGAGTTTGAATTGATTCCGCTCCTCTCGTTGGAAAATATTGACAGTATTTTTCTTCTGCATTTTAGCTGCAGTACAGCAGTGGAGATCGGAAGGTAGAATAGCAGTATGGCTGCACATTCCCATCTTGCAAAGCCGATTTATTGCCCCGGCCGCTGCCCTGGGCTTCCGCTTTCACCACGCGGAATCGGATTCATCTACGCTGACGCTGTGGCTGGGAGAGGGGCCCAGCCGGCTCCCAGGATATGCCACACATCAAGTGGGAGTTGCAGGTCAGTTTCTAACTCAGGATAATCAGAATGAGTTTCTTAAAGGTTCACCCAATTTCTTACTTCTTACAGCGTAGCGAAAGCTTGTTCTCGTGGAACGAGTGATTTATGAAATAATTATCCATCCTCCTTGGGTCTAGTGCTACTGCTTTGAACAGATGAAGTTGGCCTTGTGCGTCAGAAGAGGGCAGCAGAGAGAAGAGGCAAGGTCAGCGGTTTTCCAAAGGATATGTTTGAACATGTTTTACACAGATAGTTGAACTTCACTACTCAAATAGTAATACTGAATTGAGATCGGGGAATATACTCATTATGGTAAAACATATTAGTAGTAATTATCTGAATTTGTAGAATAAAAGATAACTTTCAGGTTGAACTTAAGGTAAAGCAACCAGTTTTTCAATGATTTGAACCTTAAAGACATTTACATTGTTATTGTGCCAAACAGTTGTTTAAAATAGCATAATTTAAATATACTGTTGAATTTCGAAGTCACTGATTAGCTTCAGAGACATAGTCTTGAGAGAAGACTTGCTTTAGGTTAAGGAGTTCTCAAATTGTAGAGTGCATGGAAATCACCTAGAAGACTTGTTACAGTGGAAGCTGGGCTCCACCCCAAGTTTCTGGTTCAGGTGGCCTGGGGTGGGGCCTGAGAATTTGCGTTGCTAATAGTTCCCTGTCACTGCGGTTGCTGCTGACCCCAGGACCACTCAGAGAACGGAGATTAAGAAAATTCCTAGATTTCCAGGAAAACTGAAATAGTAAAGAATCTTTGTGACCTAAAATAAAAGCAGTAATGCATATTAATTAGTAATTTAATCAATAATAATTGTATTTGCCTTCATATAACTTACAAGAGTTTTTAAAGGGAGCCTGCACCTGTGAGGACTTTTAAAGGAGTTATTCGGGGATGGCTAATGTTTTCTGTGTCCATGGTATCTCCCCTGTAGCAAGTCGAGGCACTCGGAAACTTTCCATTCAGCTCTACTTCAGAAGACGGCCTGAAAAACTGTGACGACAGCCTCACACTTCATTAGAAAGTCCTACAGATAATGATGCAGTCATTGGTACAGACTGAGTTTCCAGTTATTAGCACAGAATTGGTACTATGGTCATAACGTGTCCCTCTGAAGGACTCGTTTATAACTAAGCACTATATTTTGGATTGTAGTTAAGATATGCCAGAGGCCTCCAGGGAATGAGAGGAACTTGGCCAGAGTCTTGAAGAATAAGTAGGGTTTGAAGTGGCTGTTTGGGGTGGGGACGAGATAATGTAAGAAATTGTTCTGCAAAGGGACAGAGTTCTTCAGGTGGTGAGAAAATAGTTGACATTTGAACAGAAGGTAAATGTGGCTGGTGAAGGGGCCCAGGACCCAAAATGAGCCACTTTGGCACATTGGTTATTTTGAGGTGAAGATGATGGAGAAACAGCAGACACAGGAAGGGTTCTGACCCCCCCTTTCTACCTCAGTGCAGGGCCCAAGTCTCTCGGACCAAGAATGGTCAGAGATTTTCTCTCTTGTTCACCACTGTATCCTCAGGCTATCACCAGAGATGTACAAACCGACATTACTGAATCCTCCTATTCCGTTAGTTTTCCCCATGTTTCCTTGTCACTTTCCCACAACTCACTTCCCCCAGCCCAAACCCTTTAGTCTTATCACATCTCCACAATTGATCACTCTTTGTTAAAAGTGTCTAACTGCTTTTCTGGGCTTTTCACGTGTTTCCATCCCCACCCCAGGCCATGTGAAAATATTAACGTCAAATCAACTCAGTATACTTGTACTTCATTTACCTGTCTTCTGTCAGTTCCATCCACAGGCCCCAGACATAGACCCGAAGTGGGTAGAGGAGGAATCTCCCCTCCCCGCTTGTCGCCTCACTGGCTGCTCACCCTGCCCGCACTTGCCCAGACCTTCGTTTATCTAGGTCTTTAGAGCTGAGCTTTCTGCTCAGGAAGCTCCTGACTGACCCCTCTAAAGCAGAGTCCTCCCACGTGCCAGTCCCATCATTCTTGTCCCTTTACTCAGCTGTGTTCCTTTCTAGCACTTACCATAATCGGAGATACTATTTCATGTACTTCCTTTCCCCACAGTAATAGAAACTCAGTGAAAGCAGGTATTTTCTCTCTTGTTCACCGCTGTATCCTCAGGCTAAAGCCAGTGTCTAGCACAAAGTCAGTGCTTGACAAACACTTACTGAATGAATGGTCGCATAGGTCTCTAAGTGGAAACGGCCACCCTCTGAGAATACAACTGTGGTGTGGTGAGGGCCGCATGGCAGTGAGAAGGCCTGCTGGAATCCAGGCCTGCTGGCTGTCAGTCTCAGAGCCCCGTGAACTTGGGCAGGCAGAGGGATGCATGCATTAGGGATTATTTTGGGGAACACCTGAGGGAATGCACATAAAGCACTTCGCACAGTACCTGGCTAATGTTAATATAATAATAACCCGTTTAATCCCTGATCTCTTTGGATTTAATTTACGTTGTGACCAGCAGGGGTCGCTCGCACTGTGCTTTAGGGATGCTGCTTGTCTTTGGGGTAGTTGGCTCATGTTTATAGTAGTGATTTCATTAGGGACAAGCTCCATTTGAGTATTAAAATTTAAGAGTAGGTTTCCTTGGCATTTCATTGGCATTCTATCCCCTGTAACGTCCCATGAAATTATAGTTTACATTTCCTAATAGAAGACAACTTGAATGTTAATTACGTCGAACTTAGTTGTTTTCCTTCTTGCTTCAAAATACTAAAATGTGTTTTAATTTCAGAGAAAATGGCTCTTGTGTTACACATACCTATCCCCTTCTACATTCTATCTCTGCACAGCATTTGTCACCTTCCCACGTTCTATAGAATTTATTTTCTGTTTGTTGGGCACCCCCTCACACACACACCAGCTTGTGAGCCCTGTGAGGACAGGGAGTTTTGTTTTGTTCACCACTATGTCCCTAGCACCTGGAAGAGTGCCGGACACATAACAGGAGCTCAATTAATATACTATATGTAGAACCTATATGTGTTACATATAGGAACTCAATCAATATTAAAAGAATGGATGAATATGTAGAAAATACCTTTTTAGCAATATCTTCCCACATTATGTGAATACAGATATTTTTAAATTATAGCATTTAATGGAACCTAATACAAATCATCAAAGTATCATAACAGACCCAGGATTGCCCAAGGAGAAAGAGAAAAAAAAATTATTATTGAGTTCCTAACATCTAGCCAAATACCTAGTGTGCTGGGCAATGCATATAATGAATGAAGAAATAAAAGCAATGAACTAGAACTTAAAATATACATAAAATAAAGAAGTATGCCAAAGCACGATAGTAGCATGTTACAAAGTCGTGTACGTACGCAGTAAACAGATTTCAGTGCTTTAGGGGGGTCGTGAACCGAACATTGAGATGTTTGTGATTTGGGCCATCACATGTTCTGTACATAGTGATTCAAGGAACAAAAATGAAAACGAAAAAGTCAACTCACTTTTTCAATAATATTTTGAAGCACTTAAAATTATCTGGGCCCTAAAGTAAACACTTATAAAAGGGTAGAAAGAATAATTATTTAACTGTGTGTCATCAGGAAGAGCCAGTCTAGCGCTTTGCAGATGATTATATACAAGTCAGTGTGTTAGAACCGTCAGTGGTTAAAAGAACCCGGATGACAGAGCAAGCAGCTTCTTGCTGGAGGGAACTTACATCTTCAAGGAGGAGACGGTATTGAACCAGGCCTTCCAGAATGGGGAGGATTTTAATGACCACAGATAAGAGTGTGGAAGGAATCTAAGACGAATTAAATGAATATTTCCTGATTACCTTTTGTTTCTCCCAACAGGAGCTGTATTTGATGAAAATACTAGAAAAGTATTAGTTGTACAAGATCGAAATAAAGTAAGTTGCTTCTGCTTTCTAAATGTTCAATTCTCTCTAAAGAAACTAAAATGTAGAAATTTTGATATGCTCAAAGAATTACAGAAAGATATTTTAAGTCATTTCTAAGCAGTTACGGGTCATTTGGATATTCATTTAATCCAAAACGTGTTTATGCAGGCCTTGAAAATGCCAGGGTCACCTCACTGTTGCTATTATTTTGTGGCTACAGGAAAATTAGATTGGGAAGACAACTCTGTTTCTAACAGACTATCCAGATTTCTTCCATTCCTTCAGCATTCATGCAGCTCCTACTCTGAGCCAGGTGCTGAGACTACAGAGGTTAATAAGACAATACCCCGAAGTCCTGCATCCCACTATTTAGGAAAAACAGTCATGCAACAGACGGTGACAATTTCCTTTGCCTTTGAAAAGCCCCTAAAGATTTCTCAGAAGAGGTGACAGTTAATTGGTTCTTGAAGAATGAGTAGCTTACTAGGACAAAAAAGGAGGGGGGGGGTGCATACGTCAAGGGCAGAGTTCAGAAAGGAACTGACATGGTGTCTTAGTCCCTTTAGGTTGCTATAACAAAAATGAGGCAGGCTATGTGATTTGGACAACAAATATTATTTCTCAGTTATGGGTATTGGGAGGCCAAGATCGGGCACCAGCAGCAGTGTCTGCTGAGCAACGCTTCCTGGTTCATAGATGTCAGCCTTCTCTGTTTCCTCACATGGTAGAAGGGACAGGGAACTCTTGGGATCTCTTTTACAGGAGCACTACTCCCATTCATGAGGACATAACGCCCTCCAAGCCCCACCTCATACCTTCACACAGAATTCAACATATAAATTGGGCAGGGATGGGGTGTGCACATTCAGTCCATTGCACAGTGTGGAAATCATGGTAAAAAATTCATTGTGGCCAGGAGTGCAGGGATTGGTAAAATACTTGACCTGAGAGCTAAATTGAGCACAGAACGTAGAGAGCCCCGTACACCAAAATCAAGAGTAGAGGAATCTAGAACCAACAAAGATTTCTAAGAGAAGTACCCTGCTTAGCGGTCAGATGTTTTCATGCTCACTCAGGAGTATAAGTAAAACTAGAAAAGAAAGAGAATAATTATTTTGATACTTTCAGAGACTTCGATAAATATTGATAGAGAAAGTCAAACTTTTTTTCCATCGTATGTTTTTAAATTTTAAATGCCTGTTTGTAGTGATAGCCGAAAGCAGTATATCACACATTTCCAGAAATGCGATCTGAAAGCATTCTCATAGTTATCGCTTGCATAACTTGCGAAGTCTTGGTTAAGGCAGAATCTCTGACTCGGACTAAGCTTTATGCACAGAAACGTATTGAGTACCTACAACAGTAGTGTTGAGTCTGGCTGCAGTGAGTCCCTTCTTCCTTCCCCTGCCTTGCAGTCTGTTGGTGGAACCTAGAAGGGAATCTTTTGGCAAAGCAGAAATTGGTTAGCGGGACCCCAACTCCAGCATCACGAGGCAGAGCACAGCTCCAAACCCACCCTCTCTGCATCACGAGGCAGAGGCACAGAGAGGGTGGGTTTGGAGCTGAGACAATAATATCATCAACTTATCTGAAATGCACATTCTCAGGCCCCACCCCAGACCTGCTGAATCCAAACGTCCTGGCTGCTGCTCAGCAGTTTGTGTTCATAAGCCCACCAGGGGAGTCAGGTGCACGGTCAGGTTTGAGAACCACTGAACTAGCACACTGGGCTCTGGGCTCTTCCACCTGCTGATTTCCGAACTCGCCAGTGATTGGTTCTTAAAGCTTGAGGAAGTGCTGCTTCCAGAACCTAGCTGTGTTCCTCCTGTGCTTCTGGGCATCTGTGATTGGCAGAAGCTTGAGACAAAGTCAAATTACATAAGACTGGTTTCTTTATGGATTAAGTAGAAATGATACTCCTCCTATGTAGGGTGTTGATTTCATTTTTTATGTTATAAGCAGAGATCCATCTAAGAGCAACAAAATATGAAGAGTGAATATTCATGTATAGTTCAGTATTGTAATAAGAATATAAAATGAGAGACTAGATCATATTTCATTTCTATAATTGTTTTGGTGGAATTTAAGCATTAATGATGGCTATTAACCATAAACTAATTACCGTATTCCCAGCCATTGAGCCCGTTTCTCTCCTTTAAGGGCCTCCCTGTCCCCAGGAATTAGCGGCACGGTTTGTTGCAGAGGAAAGTTTAACCCTCATCATAAGCATATGCATTCAAACTCAAACACAAATCTAAACTGACACTTGAAACAGGTCCTTTCTCCTTTCCTACCCATATATTGCAATCCTTCGTGCCCCTGCCCCAGGATTCTGAGAAATAGAAGACCCAACAGTGGCTTGATCTTGTAAAGTGGGTGCTAAAGAGCCAAATTCAGGGTCGGTACCTGTTCGTTCATTCACTAGGTGTTATCGACTTCCTATGCACACTGTGTTGTCGGCTGTTCTAAGCCCTGGGCAGATATTAGTGAACAAAGCAAAGTTTCTTTGTCTGGAGCTTATATTCACATGGGTACGATACAAATAGTCAACAAACAAATATATATAAGGTGGTGGTGTTATTAAGAAAAATACGGTGCTACAATGACTGGGCTTGCTGTATTGTGCATTAATTTCTATATGCCTCGCACCTCATACTCAATAAATTTTTGTTGAATGACTGAACAAACTAAGAGATCCCTATGGTAGCTTCTGTCCCTTTGGTAACAGTGATAGTATTGAAGCTAATGTATTACCTACATACAGTGGCTCTGAATTCTGAAAAGAGTAGTAGCATTAAAACTAATGAAAATAAAAGATAAATTTGTCACCAAATTGGAGAAAAGGGAGAACAAGAAGGTCAAACAATAGGAGGGAACGAAAAGGAAGTGGCTGGCAGGTCAGTACCCTTGTTCTAGGTTCTGGAGACATGGCTGAAAAAAATTAGTAGTCTTTTGGGGGTTCTGTTTACACAAACTCCTGGTTAGGATTTCAGCAGCCACTCCCGGGAAGGTCCTGAAGCTAATCATCTATTTAGGAAAATGGACGATGTCTGTGGGGTTGAGAAAAGAATAAGAAAAAGGATCAGAAAATGAATCATTCCTAGTCACCCATTCTAGAAATCCTAAAACAAACGAGTTTTTCTTCAGGACAACCTTTAAAAGAAACAGTGCTATTAAACTTGAAATTGTTTTAACAGAGAAAAGTATCTCACACTCTGTATCTCTGAAAAAATGCATTAAAAATAATACTTACCCTTTGTTGATATGCAAACTGCCAGGAGGAGCTTCACAGGATAAATGATAATCTTGTGTCATCCACACTTCTATTTTCCATTCATTCTTACAACCGCGCGCACAATTTACTCGCAAATTTGTAGGAAAAATTTGCTATCACATTCACCATTCCAAAACAAGATGGAACCACTCAAAATATGGTTTAAAATCCTACATTTTCATAAGCTAAAAGGATTCTTTACCTTTTGTAGTGTGTAAGGATCAGATACGCTGAAGGAACTAGATGACCTCACCAAGTCAAATCAGAGGGGGGCATGTATGTGAGTGCTGAGTAGCCCCCAGCAAGCCCGAGAACTTTGAGAAGAGTATCTCTTTTAAAAAACATAGTAAAAATCTTTTCTAAGATTAGAGGGAAAAGGATCATAGAATTTTACACCTGAAGCATAGAGATGTTTTGTGTTCTTTTATAGGAAGGGAGAACAAAGATGAAAACAGATATAGGCAACATTCGAAACCCCCCTGACCACTTCCTCAGTAATTTTTCCCTCATGAAATAATGTACTGGAAAGATGGAATAATAGTACACCACAAGCAAAATAATAAATCTCATGTCAATCAGAAGATTCTAGATAGGGAACTCACAGGCAACAGGTAGATACAAAGACGTTTGGTATCAAACTAGATTTTAGTTGCAATTCACAAGATCTAGAGGAGTGGAAATCTAAGAGATTCTGGTTGGGTTTACATAGAATGTTCCATTGAGGTCTGAAGGAAGCACAAGATATATGAAAAAGTGGTGAACAGTAGTTCAGGATCAGTGAGAACAAGCAAACCGACTTTTAAAATTTCTTAAAAGCTGGAGACTCAACTGCCTGAATTTTGACCCTGAGTTGACTACACACTTGCTTTTGTTACCCCAGGAAAGTTTTGAAATTTTTTTGTGCCCTCAGTTGCATCACTTCTAAAATGGGAACAATAATAGTCCCTCATGGGTTACTGTAAAGTTTAAATATGTGTAATTCTTACCAAAAACTTTTAGTAGCTTTTGGAATACAGTGGGCATTCAGTATACATCACCTAATAGTTATTACTGTTCATTATATTGCTAAATCCAGTTAATGGGAGTATTCTTTAATATTAAAAAAAGGTGAGACGACACAGTCATCTCCACTGATCAGATCTACATTCACCAGGTTGTCAAACCACGTGACTTAGGTCTCTCCACCTGCCACTTAGACTGCAGGCGCAAGCTTTTTCCGGGGGAGGAGGAAGCTTTTTTAAAAACAAGCTCCTTAAACCTAAGTGATGCCAGGAAATATCACAAACTACTCACCAGCATAAAAATAAACTTAACTTTTCCATAGCTAAGGTTTATGAAATACATTTCTGTGAGCTGTTTTCAATCCTTACATCTAGCATGTGTCCCTTGTAATAAGTTCGTATCTCCAAATTTAATCAACAATCAATCTCCAATTATTTGTAGTCAAGTCTAGGTCAAGATTTTAAAAATTGACCTTCATTGTTTTGGGGGAAGTATTTATAGCTTTCATTAGAAATAGAATTTATGGTAGTGAAGTCTAATATCCTATTGGAAAAAAGACCCCATTCATTTCTGTAGCAACAGTGCTTCTGGACCCATTTCAAAATGGAATCCCAAACACAGTGCCTTAATGTAGAGATATACTTAGAGATATATTTCTACACTCATAAAATAAAACATGCGTTATAAATTAATCTCAAGTCTGAGCCAGACGCGGAAGGGTGGAAAGCCTGAATTCTGTACCCACATGATCAACAGTCTGTGGAAACTCTGGGAACCATGCCACTGGTCTCCAACCTAGCATAGTTGGGGAGTGACACACTCTTTAAGAAGCACAGGAAATGAGACGGTCACAAAGCAAACCAGTAAAAGGTCCATAAACTTAGTTTTATGAATGAAGAGTATAAGGTGTCTCCATGCTGCAGCACTTTTTATGAGTATGTCCTGATGCCTCATTCTTCAGTTTTTGTCATGGTGATGGATAGACAGAACAGAACTCGAACCATGTCAGCCATAAAAATATTGTCCCATGCCATTTCATAATTATTTGTAATCAAATTTTTCCATGTTTATCCCCATTCCAAGATTAGATCTTCCCACTTCCCCCTCCCCACCAAAAAAAAGGTATACAAAAGACCCCACAAACTTCATCAATTTTATTCACACTACCCATGAAAAGAAATTACAGTTTTACGTAGTTATTAACACACAAAACAAGAGAAACCTTAAGATTAATATATCTGATTAGACACACAATACCGAAAATAAATGTGAAATTAAAAATAGTATACTTTAGTGATAAAATATATACTGTATTTCTACTTATTTATAGCAGCATCTGTAAGAGTCCTCTATTTACTTGTTAATAGTTAACTAGCAGCAAAAATTTCTTAAATTACACAAATTCAGTAGATGTTTCCCTCTACTGTTTCATTCATACAGAATCCATCACTTGAACCACACATAACCACTTCTACTTCCCGAAGAAAACGGTGGGAAAAGCCTTCATAAGTTACCAGTTTTCCCCCAAAAGAAAGAGGAGTGAGGAAGGAAACTAAAAAAAACTTTGCATACAATTACCAAAACATAAAGTCTCAACCACTTTAACCACTTATGTGGACCTTCACACATGTATGTTAGTGAATAAAAGCCATGTTAACTTTATTTTTTTACTTTATACTGCAGTTGAAAAATATGTGGAAGTTTCCAGGAGGCCTGTCGGAGCCTGGAGAAGATATTGGTGTGTATCTTACAGATTTTTATTTGGCTTGAAAATGTTGAAGAAATTCATGTGTTTACTTTCATGCTCTATAGTTGAGAATAAAATTTAAAATTTTCTAATTGGTTCAGACTAAGTCAGAAAATTTCAGAGGTTACTTCAGGACTGATATAAAATTAGCTGATTATACTCAATTCATTAGTATAAATAATACCATTAGGAGCATTCCACCTATTCTTCTGTTTAGGACTGCTTCTTCAGCAATTGGTTTGAAAATCAGAAACGTTGGATTTATATCAGTAAAATTTGGCATTAAGGGTTATTTTGGATATAACTGAAATTGTTGGGAGTAAACTATGAGAAAACACACATTCTTGACTATTTCAGCACACAACTGTCAACAGTAACTTTTAAATGAACTTTGAAATAAATATGAGTTATAAAGTCAGTTATTAGAGGGGTGGTGATGTACTTCTTCTCTTTATGCAAATTTTATCTATTCTTTGAGTAGTCAGGAAGCCAAGACATAGTGAAGTATCTCATATGAGAAAGTCTCAAATGGGAGATAACTCCTTAAAACAACTTACTGAGATCAATATTGAAGACAGGGAAATAGGAAATAAGCTAAGAATTCTACAGGAAATAGATGAAAGAATAGAAACTGAGTTTGCCAACCTATTCCTTACACCATTGGGTCAAATGGAGTCCCTATTACAATAAATCAATAGGTAACTCATTTGATAAGTTACCAGCATAATTTATTACCAGCATAAATTATTACCAGCATAATTTATCCATGACTTTCCCCTCAATATGCATGTACCTGTTCTCTTTAGCCAACATTTATATGAAGACAATTTCCTAAATTATCTTTAAATATTTTATTCAAAAAGGTACATATACCTGAAACTTGACTTTTTAAAATGTTATACAGATTAAAATGCCCTATACACAGTATATTGCCAACACCTAACAACCTATAAGTAAATTGACTACATTCAGATACATCCATAGCAAATTCTGGTGTTTAGAGTCTTATTGACTTTTTGCTTAGACTCTGCTAGGTCTTCTGTTGAAATAGAAGAGGATTTGGTAGTGGTGAGTTGTGGAAGAGAAAGCCATTTATTCTAGAACACCTAATCACCTTACACTACCCTTAGGTGCTTATGAGAACATGTAAACCAGGCAGGCTTCTGTTTACATCCTTACCCCATCCGTACCGGGCAAAGAGCAGTCCACAGGAGGTTTGTGTGGCTGCCTCTTCTCACTCTTGCCTTCTCAAATGAATTGACATTTTTCATTTGAGTTTTTCTGAATCTTCTGAGTTTTAGATATATTTAAATGTAAGTGAAGAAACACATTTCCAAGCCAAATATGTATCATTTTAGGTGTAAGTGTCTTGTGAGCCTTTCAAGTCCAGGTGGTTAAGAATTCACTATTTTTTAAAGTATTTGTGGTTCTCACAGTAACCCACCTATCCAGAAATCATACATATGCCTCAACCATGTGGAATTAAGGAAAAAACAGCAATCGGCCTTACTTCCATGGAATAGTATAAATTAAAGGTTTGCCTTAGAACTGATATAACCCCAAAAGCAGCTGGAAATGGTAACTGACAGTAGAGGTCTGACTCCATATGAGGGTGTGTCTGTTCTGTAATACAGTTCAGTAACAGATTCTTCTTAATGATGAAGCCAAATCAGCCAAGCATTACTTTCTTCAAACCCTGTATTTAGGAAGGTAATATACTTGAGGAAAACTGCCATCCCAAATGTGCAAGCATCCATATTGGCTCATAAGCAGTAAAGACTGACTGGGAAGCACATTTGTTTGGAATCCTTCATTCTTCGATAGTACTAAGTAGGTAAATGAAGCACGACTCTCCAAGTGTTTAACAAAAATTAAGAGGAGCATATGCAAAATGGAATGCAATCCTCAGGCTTTAATGTAATATAATACCCTAAGAGTAACAGGTATCTACAAAGTTAAAAATGGAGAAGTTGCCTTCCTAAAAAAATCTCATGACTACTGACAGAGGAGAAGCCCTGCATAGCAGAAGGACTGGAAAGTAGTGGGGAAGGGGGGGGGGGGGGCTGCTCAAAGTCAGAGGGCAACTCCGGGAAAACCCACATTCTGCATAATTTTTCCTATTAGTTTATTTTGTTTCCACCTAATCCTATTATTAAAATTACAAAATAGAAATAACAAATATAAACTCCCTTTCATTATTGTCCTGTAACTAAACAAAACACTATCGCTGACATATTTAAATCTGTCTCTAAATCAGTAAAAATAAAAACAGAATCCTCTTGGTTTTTCCTATGTTCTTCAAACGTATAAAACAGTCAATGTTATTTCCGTTTAGCTTACAGTACATTAAAATAATAAAGGTACAACAGAGTAAAGCACTCTATCCAGATAAAAATTTTAAATTCCTGGTGACTCACTGGGACACAGATTCCCATCTGAGGGGGAAGGGCTCCCTCATATTTTGGGGACAAAAGCACTTATTTGCTCATTCAGTTTTCAGTCCTATTCACTGCTATGCTGACCCAGGTGAAAGGGATCAGACTCCCCAGGCAGCCCTGCTACATATGGTGACTGCAGAGCAGAGCCAGGCCCTCGGGCTGTCTGGCCCCGTCCTCTGCCCCCATGACACAGGAACAGGCTAGACTCTAAATGCCCAACTCTTGATTAGTGGTACTAAACGCTAAACAGTCCCCGCCCCCCGCCCCCCCAGCACAGACACACAGTTATTTTTCAAAGCATTTAAAGAATAAAAATATTTAAACAATCATTATGTGAGATCAAGTGACATGTAAAATTTAAGAATAGTGCCACAATCTTTAACATACTTAATAACAAACGTGTATTATATGCCAGACTGAAAATTATTTCTCTTATTAAGGAAAGTTTTCCTTCTCTTAACATAAATTCTTCTTTTATATTTTCAGTTTAAAAATGTAATTTCTAACCATGGGTAATCTATGGCAAATCTCATAAGGGAAGTGGGCGTGCAGTTAAAAATGGCAGACAAAAGCCTTACATTTCAGGACACCGTCCTCTTCCTGTGCATATTATATTTCCAGAGCCGTTTCTTAGGAAGAAAACCAGAGCGTGTCCAGGGAATTGGGAAGACAGTCTAAGGCAGAGCACACGGGAACGGTGACAGTTTCCTTGCCTTCCTCTCCCTTGTCTAGTCTTCACCAGTAAGACTACAGAGAAGGCACATATAATTTACACTGTGACAGACAAGAAAACGGAGGCCCAAAGCTGTGCAACTGTGGTGTTGCCCCGCAAGCTGGGCGAGGCAAGCAGCTGTTTGAAGGGCTTCTCAGGGGCACTTCGGTGACAATGATAGAGTCTCACAGATGTAGGGAAAGCCCACTTACGGCTTTCACCTGGATAGTTAGTAAAAGCAGCCATTCAAATATGTTAATGGTAGTAAAATCTTGCCCCATAAATTTGTATATTATTGGAAAATAAACCTTATGAAATGTGAAAGCCCTGTTGTATTATGAAATTCTGCATATGACAAGTGTTGTGAAAACCTCTGATGAAGTGACTGCAGCATCTGGGTGTTGGAGGAGTAAGTCCGAGTTCCCTGGAATCTCAAGAAACATAGGAAATGCCCCAAATTCCCCTAGTGGGACTCCATTAACAGGATAAGTGCTGGAGCTTAAGCAAAAGGTTAGAAAGGAATCTGTTCCGGGATCTCAGAGGCTTGATGCCCCCCTCACCCCAGAGAGATTCGAATCATTTCAGAGTTCCGTACATTCTACACTTTTGTAAGGAAAAATGGATCACTCCTCTCAGTGCTGATATGTACAAACGTAGGAAGTGCTGACAGATGATGAGGAACAGGATAATAATGAAGAAATACGGAGGAATAACTGCAGCTTTGCAACCCACGTTTTCAACCTCTGGGAACTAGGTCAGGAAGAGGTTTAAAATATGTAACCTCCAAACCATACAGGTGGGTAAGCCCCCAAGTAGCAGCCAAAGGAATATTCACTATTTCAAAAGCTTCTTAGATGTACAGTGGTAGGAAAATGCTTTGGCATTTCAGGAGGTCCAGAAGGCAGAGTTTATCTAGAGAACTTCCCTTGCTTAGGGTGAGGTTTTGCTTTTGAACCTTTAGATGACGCTCGTTGAACTGAAAACCCTTGTTGACCAGACGCCCACAAATATGATCCCACTGATCTGCACATCTGTGTGTCGTGTAGGAGACACAGCAGTCCGAGAAGTTTTTGAGGAGACTGGTATCCAGTCCGAGTTCAGGGCGGTCCTGAGCATCCGGCAGCAGCACGCCCAGCCGGGGGCTTTCGGGAAGTCGGACATGTACATCATCTGCCGCCTCCAGCCGCGCTCGCTCACCATCCGTTTCTGCCAGCACGAGTGCCTGCGGTGCGAGTGGATGGAGCTCTCTGAGCTGGCCAGCATCGAAAACGCCACCCCCGTCACCAGCAGAGCTGCTCGGCTGCTGCTCTACGGGTCCAGAGAAGGGTTTGACAAGATCGATCTGACGGCGGAGGAATTTCCGGCGGTTTACACAGGCTTGTTCTATAAACTCTATCACAGGGAACTGCCAGACAGTTACAAAACGATGGCAGGGCTGGACTAGATTCATATTTACATGTTTAAATTTGTAAGTAAATGGTACACGTGGTTAATGAGTGCCATACGATGAGAGAAGTGGACATTCTGGGTTAACTAAATATCTGACCTTAATTTTCTAATGTGTAGGAGTGCCAGGAAGAAAATCTGTAAGTGTGCACATAAGCCTCTTTTCAAATGAAGCAAATGTATGAAAAGACTGTAGCTGTTAGTAAGCTTCACTGGATAAAGGCAAATGCTATCTATAAGGTGGAAGGAATTTTTGTTTTTCTTTACTAAGGCAATGGTTACATATTTTACTATTAGATAAAAGGTTATCTGACCAGTTATCCAAACAGAGCAGAGAGCTGTACACATTTTCTCCTTTTCTCTCACTAACACATTTCTAAACTATACCTCTTCTTTCCTGTGGAATGAGATCAGGTGTCGCCATTAGATCAGCTCTTAGCAGACATTGGAAGAAAAAGTATAGCTTTCTGCCCAGGTCCTGTTTTGGGTCCAAGTTTATACTGCCCAGTTCGTTTCAGTGCCACATACCAACTGGAGTATTTCCTTGAGCGGTAAGTATTGTAGTTGTTAGATTCCAGTCGTTCAAAAAAGAAACACTCGTCCGTAACACATTTCTGAAAAATAAAGGAAGAATTAGTAATTATTATTATCCTTTCCACATTAAATACCCATGACAGGTCCCTGCCCATTCTGCTCTACCTGGGCTCAGCAGGACAGTCCAGCCAGCAAGACTGATGCACTCTAGCTCGGCAGAAGGGTGCCAGTAGCTCAGGTACGGGGCAGCGAGGGCACCGATGGGATAGGAGCCACACTGGCTCAGATCTGCAATATCCATGAACATGGCTTTCTGGGTCCCCACAAAGGGACACCAAGTAGCACACTACACTTGGGGATACCAAAGTATGGCTTCCAATTAGGTATTTATGGTCGATCCTTCCTCCTCCCAGGGCCAGAGGCAGGTAACCAGTCAGGGGTCATTGTTACTCTTCCAGTGAAACGGTGCTGGAAGGGCAATCTTCCCCCAGAGAAGGAGTAGGAATACTGTTTTTCTAGTCGCTGATGTTTCTAAGGAATAAAAGAGTACTGTACAGAAAACAGCCAATGTATATAATGCCCCAAATTGTATTGGAACATTACACATGACTGGCATTCTCAAAACTCTAACAGATTCTGGCAGTTTCATGGGAGAGAAAACTATGCTGCCTTTTTATTTCAGTCCAACTATTTATGGGGGAGGCAATAGCTAGCTTTACAAATAGCTAGATCTGGAAATACTATTCCAAGTAATGAAGTCTAATAGGCCACCATATTATTTCAGATACATGTTCAAAAATCAACTTCACAGGGTGGCACTGATGATACTTACTGACCTCTGGGGGCAGGGGGTGGGGAATCAATAAATGATTTATTCACTTTAAGGGAAGAAAGGAAAAATCATTTATTTTTCATATTACAATTATAGATGGGTGCTAGAACGATAAACTCATATAGAAAACCATATAATTTTACACATGTTTATATCTCCACATATATTTAAATACAACATGTACACATAGAAACATGTCATAAACCCATGGTTTTGTATGTATGAATATACCAGATTTCCCCTATGTCTATATATTCAAATCTAGGAAACTTCAGCATTGGGAAAACCCACATTCGGAAAACATGAATCATTTCTCAGATTCTTTGGTTCCAAGAGAAACTAAACAATGACACAAATTGCCAGAAAAAACATAAGACAAGAAAACAATGAAAAGAGCTGGCGTAACTGATAACCGAAATGAACAGTTAAGGGCCGAGAGAGACCTCACAGTGGACAGGTGTCTCAGGTGTGACGGCAGGACAGCAGGTCTGGGGTCGGCTTTGAGAGTTGAGAATGTTACTGCGTATCTACTCGGCTTCACGTTTTGACCATTGTTAACTGAACTGTTTAAAACTGAAATACAAAAACTTATGGAATTTGCTCTTTTTTTTTTTTCAACAAATTACTCATGAAGCAACTTGTCTTTCTGATGCAAATGAATCCCTAGCCTTGTAGAGAAGCACTGCACAAGGTCCCAGCTCTGTGACCCCTGGACTGTCATGTGTGGCTCAGAAAGATTCAAAGGTGGTCACCGTAGAACACGTCCCCAGCCCGCAACCCACACCACGTCTGGGGAAATGGATGACACATTTTGTGTTGACTCAAGTCAACCTCAGTTACTTTGTCAGTTTTCAGTGCCAGTGATAAAAATCTTCCACTTTCCCTCTTGTAGGTTTAAGGTCAGGAGTAGAAAAGTGACAGAAAGCAAAGAGAGGCAAAGTCGGAGCCACCACAAAGATGACACGAAAGGTCTAACTCCCCAGAGCAGACCTACCCACGTCACTCAGTCATCAGGACCCTAAGATGCTCATTTTCTGGTGCTCTGTCAACTTCCAGGGCGCCCCACCTTGCTAGCTGGCACCCCTACAGTGCCTGGCCTACGGGATTACGTGCCATGCCAATAATATCTGCCTTCTCTGCCAGTTCCTACTATTTCACAGAAAAGAAACAGGACCGGGACTACGTGGACACTGCATCATGGAGCCCACAATCGTTTCTTACAGAGGTTACTTGTGCCTTTACAAAACGGGAGGGAAGGAAGACTTGCATCTGTGCCAGGCGCCCAGACAAGTCAACTTACTAAACAACTGTTATACACTTGAAAACAAACTGCATTAATTTTTCAATGGGTCGGAGGCCAAAATTCAACTCTCAAGACGCGTTTAACAGGCCCATGCAGGTACAATGTTCAATTCTATCAGTTTGCAAATTGTCTTTAGTGACTGTGATCTTAACGTACTTGTTAAAAATGGATGTGATACAAGTTTCAGGAACGTTGATAAACATATTTACAGAGCTTTTTTCCTGTCCCCAATGTTTAACTGCTCACCATTGCAAACTTAAGAGAAAAGAGAGTCTTTGATGAAATGACATCGCTGAGGAAGTGGATCAGTAGCTTCTAAGGGCTTATGTCAACGATACCTGGCCTTCAAGCCTTCATTTACAGAGGCCAGGAGCCGGGAAACCTCTTACCTCAGTTACTGACGGCTTTCCCGCACATCATTTTATTTAAATATCACAACAGTCCTGTGACATCGTTATCAGGTACTCAGGAGTGAGGACTCTAAAAGGCGGTGCTCTCAGTGACTTATTTTTAAACTGTAGACACCGTTTGCCCACGTAGCTATCTAACACCTTTCATCAAATTAAATTTTCCTTTACTTTTTTTTGCTAAGAATAATTTGGGGATATAAAAGCTCACAGTTCAGTAATCCATTTACTCATTTAACGTGCATTTTTGTCTTCTAGGCCCTGGGATTGATCAGTGACCACACTGAACAAGTGTACGTGCCTTTATGCTGCTCGGATCAAGCTGGGGGGGACAGGCAGTAAGCAGGCAGAAGAACTGACTGAGTAACTGGTGTGCTCAAATGATAAATCCTACAGAAAGAAAACTGAGTAGGATAAAAAGGATTGGGAGTGGGAGTGGTGGGGCAGAGATTAGATTGCAATACTAAACAGCAATCACGGGGGGTGCCACTGAGAAAGTGACATTTGAGCAGACACTGGGAGGTGAAGGAGTTAAAAGAAGGGCATTTTTAGCAGAGAGAGGGGACAGCCAGTGCCCACGCCCTACAGCAGGGTCAGGCCTGGAGTGTGTGGGGGCAGCAGGAGGCCAGGGTGCACGCAAAGAGAGCTTGAAGGGGAGGGGAGTAGGACACGAGGGCCCAGAGGAAATGAGACAGGAGACTGAAAAGTTATTGTACGTACTTTGGCTCCTACTGAGAAAACGAAAGGCCATTGTAGGCTTTTGAACAGAAAAGTGGCCTGATCTGACATATTTTTCCAGGGCTGCTCCAGCTGCCAAGACGACACTGGGCCAAAGGCAGACACCTCCATTAGAGCCACCAGTTGGAGGCTTGCTCAGGATAAATGGAGACCGGACCACAGTGGTGGCAGCAGGGATGAGAAGCAGCCTGACAGATCAGGCGTGCAGTGTGAGAGACAGAGGCATCCAGGATGGCACTGTGTTCTTGAATGAGGACTTACTAAGACGGGGAGGCTCTGCGAGGGAACTCACAGGGGACAGTTAGGAATTCCGTTTTGAACACGTTGGGTTTGGGATGACTATTAAACATCCTCACAGAGATAATGAATCAGTGAGCACACACTACGCGACAGACGTATCACGGAACCCTCTTTCCCTCTTGCTAATGCTAATAACCAGAGAACTGGAAGTTTTAAAGTAATTACCATGGAATGCTAGAAAGTGTGTTGAGTTACGAGAGTTGAGAATAATAAGCCATCATTCTCAGTTCCAAGAAGTATGGAACCTACAGGGGGAGTGTGTACATGCATGTATGAGAGGGACACAACTCTGTGTTAGCAGTGGGCACGTGGGAGGCCATCCCCGAGACCAGCTTAGCTCAGGGTCCTTTGCAAGGGGCGCAGGACCCTCTGTTGGCGGTGATGACAGTGACGCTAATGAGTTTACAGATGATGCTGGTAGTTCGACCCCTTGTAGGGGTATCGGAATAGGGAAGAATCAAAGAGAGTTTGAAACAGTAGAGTCAACATTTTAAATAGTTTGGCTTGTTTTTGTCTAGACATTTAATTTCCTTTGAAATTTCAAAAAGAAAGGAAAGTGATGTGAGATATGAATACATATGGAAAAAGTGATCCAAGGAGATGGTGGGAAATAGGTTTCTCACTATTGGGGGTTACAGACAAGCAAGAGCGGGGCGGCTAAAATGACCCATGCGATACTGGTGGCTTAGGGTTGGCCACACAGTATGGCCTCCTGTTTAGCTTACTGTATTTACAGATATGTGTGTATCCCCAGGTGCGCAGATGCCCGCATTTCTTGCTCTGTTGGGTGAGAGGCCTAGGAGGAAACACATCTCAGTAGTAAGTAGCAACAAGCTACCCAGCATCCAGTTTCCCTAACGCCATTTTCCAGTCAAAGGAACCAAGGTTCCTTAGGGACACGGCTCATTCTAGGCTGCAGGAGGGGCTGTACGAGCTGAGCCTAGAGGGTCTTGTAGGCCATAAAATGAGGCAGTGCTCAAAAAGAAATCCCACACTGATTGGGGTATGTGAAAGGGACATGGGAGCCAACTGAAAAAGCTCCCAAAGGCCAAAGCTAGAACAATCTGAACAACAAAATAAAAAACTCATTATTGGATTATGACCCAAAGTATAAAATAAATGTCCACGAGTATATGCTGATATAAATGACTGAATAAATAAATAAATGGAGAACAGACAAATTTCTCACACAAAAGAATTCCAAATAATTTATGTAGCTACTCCCCCCTCAACGACATGGAGCCCCACATCCCTTAAAATGTGGACTCTGTACAGCGACTTGCAAAGAATACAGTATGGGGGGGTAACTTTACGCGTCCCCCTGTTCCCCTCCTCGCCTGTCCTATGCCACTGGCTTCACAGTTCTTGTCCACTGCTAAATATTAGATTTGAACCTTATGGCCATTTCCCCATGCTCTGTTTATTGGATTATTTATTCTTTTACAGTACTTTGATTTTGCAGTTTGGCTTAGGAGGGAGTTTGCTCAACATGAATCCAGAAATGCTTTTGCTTACACCACTTCTGAGAATTGAAAACAGACATGATGTAAGTATTAGTGTTGACTAGTTCAGAACAAAATAAAACTTACAAATTGTGAAAAGTTAAAAAGTAAATTGGATCTCAGTTTTGTAATATATATGTAGGTTATGTAAAATGTTATAAGATTGGTTTCTAAAAGAAACAATAATTCTTAGTAGGCAGTAACCTTTGCATTTAATTATATTTGATCATTTAAAAATGATATACATTCCTCTTTAATTGTTGTATTTTTCTGACAAATTTGATCAGTATATATTGTCAATCTGGATAATTGAGCCCTCAAAAATCTGTTTTCTCTACTTTACTTTGTGTGTAGGTTTCATATCTTTGTAAAGGCCCATCAACTAAGAAAGTTCTTCAATAGGTAAAAATGTATTTTACTCTTACAGTAATTAAATGCATATCCTCAGAGAATATAAATACATTTTCATATTTCACTATTATGGATTAACACAAGTTACACCCTCTCAAATACTTACTGAGATATTTTGCTCAGGTTATTACCATCTATAGTCTTTTACAGAAAACAATGGGCAACTTTCTAAGCAGATGAAGACCAGGCAGATTGTTTTCCTACCCATGCCAATTGAGATTGTTTGATGATTTAAACGTAAAACTATAATTAATCTCACTTTATGTAATTAAAAAAAAATCTACTACAATTTTGTGAACACTTAAGAAATCCTAATATTTATTCTGGACATCTGTTGCTCATAGCAACAGAATTTATCCCGCTATGGAATGGAATAAAGAGTCTGTTGTGTATTAAAGAACGACTCCACGTCTGCCTCCAAATATAGGCTTTGGTAGTTAAATATAGTTACTCTTTGAACTTTTGTATTTTCTAGCTTTGACGGGGGGGAAAGTCCCTTAAGAAATGTTTTCAAATGGTGAGAAATCCTTCGCCTGAATGCGTTAGTACCATTACTACGTGACGGTACTGGAGGAAAAAATGACGCACAACTTAGTCTTTTTTCATCCTCTCAATGGGTAGTAATCTACCCAATGTGACTTAGAAACCGAAATGTTTTATGTGTCCAGACTAGTCTTCTTTTTGAGGAGAAACTGGAATGTTCTACAAATCACTGTGGGAATCCCACCAGGGTAAAATGCAGGAGAGCCCCGGGGCGCCATTAACGCGGCGGTCTGGAATAGGGCCAGGGAGAAGAATGGAAAGAAGTATGCCTTTGGCAAGTGTAACGGCGTAAGCCCCGTTTCCCTAGGTTATAAGGAGTATCTGCATCCCCAAATGATGCTACTTGTCACAACACTGGATTACAGCAGAAGTTGTTGCTGTTGACAGTTCAATGCCTCTGGGTCTGACTCAGAGAGAAATATGCCACTTCCTGACCCACCAACACCACCTCCTTGGTTTTGGGGTGTGGATAGTTACTTTCTCCTCTGAAGATTGATAGAGCCCACCCGGACTAATTTGAAAGAGATACGACTGCTGCTGAAAACGCATGGCAGCGAGCCATACAAATTGAGTGGTAAGATTAGGGATTAATTTGTGAACTTGGCAGGAATCGATCCTATGATGGGAGCTGGAACAACCAGGTCTTGGCTGATGCCATTCCTCAAAGGAAACTGATAATTCCTGACTTTTCCATTTATGTGGAATAGCTGTAGCTTTGTCCCTACAGAAGAGTTTCTGATAGATTCCTAAGCATTGCTAAATTAACTCTTACTGTATCAGGAAGAATGAACACATCCAAGGAAACAGAAACACATTTAAGACTAAATAAAATGCTGTGACCTTAATCTTGTGAAAGGTCCTGGTTAGCTAAGGAAGAAATGAGATAACAGTTTATTTCACAGCACTTTACACTTCTGATGGTACAGAATCAACAGTTTGGGAAGCTTAATGCCTGTTTACCAAGAGAAGACGTCAGAATTCTCCAATTTGCAGAGAATTCTGTAAGAATGAGAAGGCAGTTCATTTTCAGGTCTATTGTCTTAAATTCATCCCGTTTTATGGACCCCAGTAGTTTCAGAGATGCACTTTATATAAAGTAGCTGCTGTTTTCATCACTTTGACAACTATAGAGCTTTTTATCATTAGAGATGTACCTACATTCCGGACTATATTCTCGAGATGAAAGCCACTCCAATGACTATCTTACAGGGCCACCAGGATTCCACTCACTGGGTCTTCTAATCTCAGTGAGTGGAAAACCACTGGGTAACAATCTCAAATCACTCATTGAGCCAGATTAAGACAGAGAAGAGGCTAGAGCTTTAAAACCATTTGACTAGTGTTGTCCATAGTCAGTTATAACAGAAGCCAATCTGTGCATCTCCTTTTTTCCTCCACCACTTTCACTGTCTGACAGTAGCCAAACCAACACGACTGCAGAAGCCACAGTGATTCACACTATATGTGATTTGTCACATCTTGAGGTGAGAAGAGTAGGGGTAAACCCCTCTTCCTCCTTCTATAAAATCAAGGTCATCCAAAATTACCCACTGATTCACTGTCCTGGAAATATTTAAAATACTACTGTGGTAGACTCCCCACATATTACATCATCCCTTGAATTAACAACAGACTGGTAGGAAAAAAGACAAGAACAGTCGAAGAAGTTAAAGTCCTAGGTAGTCAATCTTTTAGGGCTATTTTTCACCTAGTAAACCTCACCCATTTCCCTGATTTAATTACCACCTCTATGCTGATGACACCCAAATCTGGGTATCGACACAGACCTCTCTAAGCTCCCGACCTGTAATTCCAACTATGTAGTGAACATCTGCAGCAGAATGTCTCTTAGGCAACTTGAACTAGATACCGCGTTTCCCTGAAAATAAGACCTAGCCGGACAATCAGCTCTAATGCGTCTTTTGGAGCAAAAATTAACATAAGACCCGGTATTATATTATGTTAGATAAGACTGGGTCGTATATCATAGTAAAATAAGACCGGGTCTTATATTAATTTTTGCTCCAAAAGACGCATTAGAGCTGACTGTCCGGCTAGGTCTTATTTTCAGGGAAACATGGTAGGTCTACATTTGAACCTGTATTACCTTTTCCCAGAACTTGTGCTTTTCCTCGTCCCCTTTTTCATCTACCTTCTCATCCAAACCAGAAACCTAGGAGCCATCTTTGACTTTCCCCTCTGCTACACTCCTCAATATAAACCATCTCAAGTGCTAGCAGTCGACTCGGCCTCTCTGCCCCGTTACTGCGAGGTTCTCATCACCACTTGCCTGAACTGGCCTATCTCCACCAGTCTTGGCCCCCTCAAAACCATCCGCTACACTGCTGCCGGCATGATCGTTCTCAAATTCAAATCTGACTGTGTCTTCCACCACTTGTAGCTGCACAGTGTAGGTAGCAGGCAGTCTCCCTACCTCTCCAGCCATATCTCTTCCTTTCCACCTTGTAATTCCTGCACACATTACGCTCCCACAGTAGTGAATTACTTGTAACTCTGGAGATTCACCCAGTAAACGTCCTGCACACATGCCTTTGCAGGTGCTATGTCCTAGAATTATCTACAGTCTCGTCTCCATTCCTGCTGCTCCCAGACTGCCCCATGAACTCCTGCCTCTACAGCAGCTGCAGAAGCCATAGTGATTCACACTGTACGTGTGATTCACACTACCTAGTGGTCATCGTCCTCAACCCAGAGAAGTTGAATCACTTCCTTTCCTGTATTCCTGTATCACAATACTTCTTACTGCCTTTCCTATATTACTAGGCATGTATGCAAGATATAGAACAGTCAAAACCCTTACACATTATCACACTTACTTAGACTTCTGCCCCCCCAGCACTGTGACTCATGAAGGGTGCAGACCAGGCTGGATTCAGTTGTATAACCCTGATGCCAGCACAGCACGTGGCACACTGTATGTGCAGTAAGTATCGGCTATTGTTGAAGAGGATTCTAAAATTTATTCAATAACAGAAATAAAGAGAGCCACTCCACTACACTCAAACTTGTTATTTATCCTGCAAAAACAATATTGGTCGATAATATCAACATAAATATATCTTTGTCAGATGATCAATGTCATGGTTGAAATATTCTTTTTCTCTGTAAATCCATTTCAGTACCTTCAGAAATCCAAAGGTCCTCACTGGAGAAAAAAATTTCAGAAACGATTTGTATAGCGCAATGCACCACAGCTGCTCCGAACTATCAGATCCCCTCTGCGGGATAAGTTACAGAGGGGTCATCACTGGCTGCTGGTATTGGTATTATGGCTGTGGATTGTGTGTACATGTACACACACACTTTTAGGCACATGTCCTATCGGCTCCCCCAATAAGATGGAAGTGGGGTCTGTGTCCTTTATGCTGCTTTATTTCCCTGCACCAGTCCCCACACACTGTGTTTGCTCAACAGACATGTAGTCTGGTTCTAATATTAAAGGTAAAGTTGTCAGGGAGCCTGGGTTAGTGGGAAGAACAGGATCCAGGAGCTAGGACCCTTGACTAGCTGCGATAAAAAGTAAAAGAGGAGAGAGAGAGAGAGAGAGAGAGAGAGAGAGAGAGATCCCTGCCCTAAATGACCTTGTGTACAAACGGGAAATACCACAAGGAGGAAGTAGCCACTTTAGGACCTATTATGTATTAGACCTGATTCTGGCACTTGATATACATGTCCTAATTTAGACCTCCCCCAGGCTCTAGGAGGGCTCGCTGGAGTCTCTGTTTTACAGGGGAGGGAACTGACTCGGAATCATTCTCCTAGGAACACGCGGCTCCTGAGTGGCACAGCCAGTATTTGCACCTTCGTTGACAACTCACTTTTTCAACTCATGTGCTACACTGCAGGTGTTCAGTATGTCAAGTCTGAAAGAAGAAACTGCAAAATGAACACTCAAAAGTTTGTATGTTCATCCCACCGATCTTCAAACAATGCACAATACAAGGCCTTTCTTTATAAACGGGTGGTTTAATAGCTTTGTAGCGAAGGCAGGAAAAGGCAGTGAATTAATGAGTGCTTGTGGCTGGAGTCAAGGCTGCCATGGCTCCCCCAGGTCTGCCTCCCGCCAGCTGTTTCCTGGGTTACTTTACTAGTCCCTCAAAACTTGAGTTTCTGCACATGTGAAATAAAGAGCATAATACTCTATTTTACGGGGTGAATATGTAGACTAAATGATACAATACTTTTAAAACCCTTAGTAAAGATTTAACACATACCCAAACTAGTATAGTAACAGCAACAGCAGATCACAAAGGAAAAACCTACAGAAACAGAGTGTTACTTACGGAAGCCAGTAATCTCCCATCTTCCTTCATAGCGAGATAGCGGTTCGCACACACTCCTTTGATAGACACAACTCCTCTCTCTTCCGCTTGAAGTTGGAGTTTGACTAGAAATAAGAGGGGAAAAATGACCTTTGTAGCATCATAGAAAAAGGAGCCATGTACACATTTATGCAACAGAAGGAAACAGACACCTGAACAAACAGATAATCCACTCTGGAAGATGGGTGAGGTGGGGCACAGACTCGGGACAGACGTCAAATGCTATTTGGACGAGCTGCAGATTTACCACAGCGTGGGTGCCCCTCCCCCCCCCAGGATCCTCCCCCCAACTCTCTCACCCCAGTGTCAGGGAGCAGAGAGGAGTGACAGAACAGAGAAGTTTGTTCCTTTCATGTATAATTAGCCTCTGCTTGGCCCTGTTAACTGCTTAAATTAAAAATATAAAAAAGTGTACATATTTTAAGAGTACAGAAAAATGTAAACTACTTCTGAGAATTTCCATGCCACTGCCTAAGTGTAAACTCTTTAAAAGTTATTTTTAACCAATTCTTCATAAATAAAAAATAATCAAATTGCTCACTATTATCTTTTGGTTTGTATTTCCCTGAGTTTCAACACATCTTATTTCTAGCTTCCCCTCCAACACCATGGCAATGCATTTATCTTCCTTAATGGAGGGATTTGTTTTTTTGCAAATATCTATCTAATAGAAAACCAAAATGCTTCAGCTTAATTTGCTTAGACAATGTGATAAAAGATTTTCAGGACGTAAGACCCTGAAGAGGATGGCCTAGCTATTACATATGTTATCAGTATTAAGCAGACGGGAGGAAAACAAAAACTAGGTATTACATGGTTGTAATAATAATGCCACTTGGACAAATAATCAATTAATTCAAATAAAAATGAAGTTAAGTTTTCTATTTTATTCTTGCAAATCTCTAATTTGCATTCTCCTGCCTAGAACAGCATTCCCCAAAAAGTACTTTGGCTAACACAGGTTACCAAAAAACAGGTTCTCGGGCCAAGTTTACAAAACAACTATGTTGTTTACAGGAAAAGTGCTTCAAATATAAACACACAGGCAAGTTGAAAGTAAAAGTGTAGAAAGAAATTATAATATGCACACCCTAAGTATAAAATGCTGGTGTGGCTACATTAATATCAAATCATGTGGCCTTCAAGGCAAGCGTATAACTAGAGATGAACAGGGTTATATCAAGAAGACATAGAATCTTAAGTGTGTAGCACCTAGTAATAGAACTCTAAAATAACTGAAGCAAAAATTGACAAAAGAAATAAACCAACAAGAGCATGAAATATATGAATAACATTATCAACCAACTTGACCTGACTTTTTTTTTTCTTTTAGGTCATGTAGGTTTCATTCACCTGAGACTTTATTCTCCTCTTAACATCATAGTTATTTGAAAACTATGCTAGAAAACTGAACTCTGCCACCACGGTAAGCCATCCACTGCTTATTTGCCTAGTGGACTTGAGTTGTTCAAATCAATTAACTCCAGCTGAGAAGTTCTTTCTGCAAAGTCACCATGATGTTAAGGAATATCAAGGGCTCTTGTCCTGAGCTATGGGTATTCCTGGTTCCTTTTTATTTTTTTAACAGTCTGAGCTATAATTCACAAATAATACAATTCATTTAAAGTGTACCTACAATTCAGTGGGTTTTGGTAAATTCACAGATTTGTGCAACCATTGCTGCAATTAATTTCAGAACATTTTCATCATTCCATACCATTTAGCGCTCAGCTCCCATGTCCCCAGTGCCACCACCCCAACCCCAGGCTACCACTAATCTACTGCCTGCATCTACAGATTTGCCTATTCTGGATATTTCCTACAAAGGCTCATACAACATGTGGGCTCTGTGACTGGCTTCTTTCACTTAGCACCACGTGTTCAAGGTTCATTCATATTCGTGTAGCTCAGTACTTCATTCCTTTTTACGGCCCAATAGTATTTCATTGACTAGACAGACCACATTTGATTCGCTCATCCATCAGTTAATGGACCTTTGCTTTGTTTCCAATTTTTGGCTATTATGAATAATGCTGCTGTGCACATTCATGTACAAGATTTTGTATGGCTATGTCTTCATTTCTCTTGGATATATACCAAGAAGTCAAATTACTGGGTCATGTGGTAGCTCTACGTTTCATCATTTGAGGGACTGTCAGACTGTTTTCCAAAGTAACCATTTTATATTTCCACTAGAAATTGAGGGTTCCAATTTCTCCACATCCAGAACACACTTATTATAGTCTGTGTTTTGTTTTTTAAATTATAGTCATGCTACTTGGGTGTGAAGTGACATCTTGTAGTTCTGATTTGCATATTTCTGATGGGTAATGATGTGGAGCATCTTTTCATGCGCTTATTGGCTATTTATGTAGCTTCTTTAGAAAAATCTCTATTCAAATCATTGGCTCATTTTTATTAGGTTGTCTTTTTATCATTGTTGTAAGAGTTCTTTATATATCATAGTTGTAAGAGTTCTTTATATATCATAGATACACATTCCTAATCAGATATCTGACTTGCAAATATTTTCTCCCATCCCCTGGGTTGTCTTTTCCCTTCCTTAATGTTGTCCTTTGACATAAACATTTTCAGTTTCATGAAATCCAATTTATCAATTTCATTGTTTCATTGTGCTTTTGGTGTCATTATCTAAAGAAACCATTGCTTAAACCAAGGTCATGAAGGCTTACATTTGTGCTTTTCTCTTAAGAGTTTTAGTTTTACCTTACCCATGTAGGTTGTGATTCATTTGGAGTTGATTTTTATATGTGGTATGAGGGTCAAACTCCATTCTTTTGCATGTGAATATGCCCGAATTGACAAGATCACTACACCCAACATTTGCAGAATGTACATTCTTTTCCAGGAATACTTCCAAGAATAAATTATTACAGGCCATAAGATATGTTGCAAGACATTTAAAAGGGTTGAAATCATATAAAGTATTATATTAGATAATAGTAACAATAAGGTATCTAGAAAATCCCCCAAATATTTGAAGATTAAGCAAGACATTTTTAAATAAAACAGATAAAAGAAATCATAAGGGGAATTAGAAAATATTTCGAATTATATGATAATGAAAACAACATGCCTAAAGGGAAAGTTATAGCTTTAAGTGTTTATATTAGAAAAGAAAAAATTATGGAAAGCTAAGCTTCTACCTTAAGAACTAGAAAAACATGAGCAAATTAAGCCCAAAGGAAGAGCAGAGAGAATACTTACTACGTAAAAATTGTACAGTTGCATATATACAGATTAGTAGAAAATAATCCCAAAGAGTAAAAAATCATTTTGAGGCAATAAAACAAAAATAATATTTACTTTCATATACTTTTTGATATATTAAAAATTGTCTTGGTTGAGCATATGTTACTTTTATAATAAGAACATAATGTTAGCACACCCATCAAAAGCAATGTGTGAACCACGTTTGGATTCTGATGAAAGCAAATCAACTGTAAAAAAAAACCAAAAAAACAATGAAACACCATAGGGGAAATTTTAATACTATCTGGATTATTTTATGCTTCTAAGGGAATTTTTAAATTTTTAGGCATGAGAATGGAACCGTGATTATCTTTTTAAGTCCTTATGTTTTAGAGATACATATTAATCATCTAGGTATATAACAGGTACTAATACATACACGTCACTTATATCATGATTTGTTTAATCATTTTTGAATGATTTGGTGAAATGATATGATGTCTAGGATATACTTCAAAACAATGCACTAGTAGGGAGGGGGAGAAAGAGCCAGTGGAAGTACAGATGGAACAAATCCATCAGGGGACGACAACTGCTGAAGCTGGAGGATGGGTACATGGGGTCCGTTGTGCTGGTCCTTCTATTTCTGTGTCTATATTTGAAACTCTCTGTAATAAAAAGTTGTTTGGGTTATAAAAGAACAGAAAGTAACCAAAGCCCATTCATTGAGCAATTAGTGTTAAATGTAGGTAACAATATATTGAAGGGTATTCTCTTAGACCATTCCAGCTTCTGTAACAAAAGTACTGTAGACTCAATGACTTAAGCAACAGACATTTATTTCTCACAATTCTGAACGCTGAGCAATGCAAGATCAAGGTGCTGTGAGGGCACTCTTCCTGGTTCACAAACAGCTGTCTCCTCCCTGTGCCCTCACGGAGAAGGGGCTGGGGAGTCTGTGGGTCTCTTTTATAAGGACACTGATCGCACTCAGGAGGCTTCCATCCTCATGACCTCACCTCCCAAAGGCTCCACCTCCTAACACCATCACAATGGATGTCAGAATTTCAACGTATACATGTGTGGGGGACACAACCATTCAGTCCATCACAGGTATAAGAGCCGAGTTCATGTTCCAGATAGAATTCTTGAAATAGTGTGCGGGTCTATACAGTGTGAAATCTCAGCCAGTACAAGGATACTGGACAGTCCGATCCAGTGCAATTAAATCCAGTTACATTCAAGTTAGCTTCTCAGTTGTCACTGTGCCCTGTAGGACTGGCTTCCTGGGGAGCAAAGATACCATAAAAGCATCATACTTGAGAGTTAGAAGACTCTTACGAAGCAAAGCCATGGGCTCTTAGAACAGCAAAGGCCGTAGCCAAAGACACATGTCTTTTGCTGGGGGACAGCGTCTTCTTAAAGGAGTAGTTTTAAATACTGAGTACTTCAAGATGGAGAATGAAAGAAATTATATTACATCGCCACATAAAAAGTACACTAAAAATGTCTACTTTTCCAGGAAATTAAACAACGTAATGAACAGACAAGCTAGCAAAATTCTGTTCTGAATTCTGAAAAATGGAGGATGATGTAATCGTCAACTCTTCCGAACCATAAAAAGGATCCATTCCTTTCTCTGCCTAACCAGGGAATCTATTACCCTCAGCCTAGTTTCTGGAAATAGAAAATCATTAATTTATATTTTTATACTTAGATAAATGTTACAGACTGGTTTTCTCCTTCTGTATACATGAACCCTTCCGCTGATACTTTAATCCAGCTTTTTAGTTATACATTTGAAAAATATCTGCCACAGCTATCAAAAACGGAAAAAAGGTTATCATCCATGATAATAATATGAAGCTTGTCACCTAAAAGTGCTTAATGAATGACTATAAAATGGAACATGCCTTTTTCTGTGTAGTAAGTGCCCACACACATGTCCTCTGGAAAACCCTGTGTGGTCGGTCCCTGCTGCACTTGCTTCACAGTTTAGGATGGGAACCCTCTCGTCTAGACTCTCCTGTCCACCCGTTTCCTCCACTCAGAACATTTTATACCATTCTTGTCCGTCCCTCCCTGCCTGTGAGCTTCTTGGGGGCAGGGAGCTGTGCCTTGTCCCTCTCCGTATTCTATGCACTAGAAGTATCTCGCAAAGGTTTGGTGGATGAAAGCCTCTCAGCAAGAGAAAAACAGGTAAAGAAGCAACCGCAACAATGTCCTCAGTGTCATGCTAGAGGTGACAGGTGCTCTGAGACCACAGGAAGGGACAGCTCGATTATCAGATGGAAAGTCAGGGACTCTTTCTTGGAGGGGTGAGGTCTGAGTTAAGTTCTGAAGGACAGGTAAGAGCCAATCTCATGAACAAGGTTCAGGGTAGGGAGACAAGGGGGAATGAAGGGGTATTCCAGGTAGGGTATCATTCCTTCCAGGACTGAGGCATGAAAGAGCCACACTTGTTCTAAACAGCCAAGTCCTAGCCAGCCGGAGCCATCAGCAAAATCCAGCCTGCGACATGCCACAGGTCCAATAATCCAATTTCCTGAACAGTCAATTACAAGGGAGAGAAACAAGGATGGGAGGCGGATCTGACACCAAACAAGGCTTAAAACAGACATATTTTAGAAGATGAAATGAAAGTAGAATATTTAAGGATGCCTATTGATGTGACGAAACCATTAAGAAATGCAAAGAAGTGATGAAAATGAGAACCTGTAAACTTCCATTGGGAGGCAGGGGCTGTGTTTGGGACGGGACATGGAGAGACTTTGGGGTGTCTGGCTGACTTCTGTCTTCTGACCTGAGTGACAGTTCTGAGAATGTCCACTGAGTGGGAATTCATTAAAGCACAGATTTGTTTTATGTGGTTTTCTGTATCTATGCTATATTTTACATTTTAAAAGTTAAAAAAAAAAATAGACTATGCTAAAAAAGCCTTCCGAAATTGGAACGCAGACGCCGATTTGATCCAGGTCATTTCAGCAAGCCCCACTATATTTCCTTTGTGGATGCACAAAAGTCAACAATTTTGATAAACACAGACTTCTGGTGGCTTTCTAATGTTGATATTAAATCCAGTAAGAGATGAAAGTGAAAAAAAATAGTGTTATCTGATTAAAATTCAACTTTTCTGTTGTAGCATAAAAACAAAAGCTGTAAACAACCAAATTGAATAATCTCATCATTAGGCAAGATCTCAGAGGTCAATCAGTCCCATCACTGCAGTTCCATTTGCAATCCCATCCCATCTACAATATGCACAAGACGCAGTGGGCTAACTTTTACTTGAAAATGTTCAGCAAAGGAGAATTTACCGCCTCTCTAAAACGATTCAGACATGTAAGCAAAGGAACAGAAACTCTGATCGTCATCAGGAAACCCGTCAAATGTGCAAGTGCTCAGGTCATGAGCACGTGACACATTTAGTTCTGCAGTAGAACCAAAATGCCAAATTATTATTTCGACGTAACTACCATTGTTCAAAATATTTTGGAACTCCCCTTTTGGAATTTCCTTCAGAATTTGCATCATTTTCTTTTGAATATGCTCAAGGATGCTAAATCTTAAATCATAATAACAGTTCGTAGGAGCTGTGAAGGGCTTGAGAGATTGTCCAGTGCACCCACCTCGCTGACAAATAAAGAAGCTGACATCTAAAGACGTTTGACCCTGGTTAAAAAATACACATACACACACACACACACACACACACACACATACAAACACACACATATACATATACGTATACGTATACGTATATGTATATGTGAGTTTTCGAAACAGTCAAGTCAGGGTTTCCAAGAACAGTGAGTACATTTATTCACTCAATAAACATGACGAGTAACAGCTATGTGCCAGGTGTGCTTAGCTATAGGAAGCACAAAGAAAAATACAGCATCGGTCTTTGACCCTGAAGAACGTACAGTAGTGTCGAGGAGAAGACAGCTGCTATACAGATAAATAACTAAACAGGCTCAGTGCTGTAAGTGCCGGGCGAGAAAGACACAAGCTACCTCGAGAGCACTCGGAGGTACACCGAACCCAGCAGGGGAGACCAAAGCTTTCCTAGAAGCAGTGACCACTGAATGGGGACGGAAAATCGGCAGGAGTTTATCAGGAAAAGAGAGAGTAGGAACAACAACAAAAAGCATCCTTATACGAGTATGTATGACTTCCAAAGGAGAAAGGGTGAGGAAGCATGGCTCCTCCCAGGACCCCAGGGACTCAGGTGTGTGGGCACAGAGTGGGGGTGGAGCGGTGGGGGGGCACCATGGGGCTCTGAATGCCACGTGAAGGAGTCTGATGTGTGAAAGCGACGGAAGAATGAGAGCAGTTAGTGAAAGAGCTGGGATGGAGAGAAGGTGGTAAATTAGTGAGAAAGAAAACAACGAACAGACTGAGGAAGGGGACTGGAGACAGGGAGGCGTCCAGGACGAGTCCAGGTTGCTCTCTGTCTAGGATAACTGGGCAATTGTTGAGGCAGGAAATACAGGAGGAGTGACAAGTTGGCAGGAGAAAACAGTGAGATATGTTCCCTTAAGACATACGTACTGAAAGTCGGTGGAAAATCCAGACAGACATTTCCAGAAGACAGCCAACTCAAAAGAAATCTATGCTAGAAAGAAAGATCTGGTGATTGTAGTGAACTGGCCGCCTTGGGCAGACAGGCTACACCTAAGCCACACAGGGAAATACACAATAGTTGAGAGACAACCCCCTACACCCCCCTGGGCCCAGAAGAATGTGCAGCAACCGAGGATTAAAGGGCAAAGGACAGAATCCTGGGAGCTCCAACATTTATGGGAGGAGGAAGAGCCTGGAAAAGAGTGGTCAGTCCACGCCTGTGCGGGAAGGTATGCATATATACCAGGGGTGCCAAAAAAATGTATACAAGTGGACACTTCGGTCAACATTGCTCAAGCAGCAGTTCGCTGTAATCAGAAGTGTCTGGATGCTGATAGTAACCACTTTGAGCACCTCTTATAATTGCAGAAGTCAAATGTGACTTGGATTCATCTTCTGTTATCGGTATATATTGAGTATTACAATTTTAATACAGTTTTCCTTTCTTAAAATGTGTAGACATATTTTTTAGCACCCTCTGTATATACACATCTAATAGCTACCATACACCACACACACAGATTTGGTAACTAAGGGACAAAACTATTATTCTTTGCAGATGGTACAATTTTCTACATTAAAAATCAAGAGACTAAATGCCATGTGATATTCTGGATTGGATCCTGGCATAGAAAAGAGACATTAGTGGAAAAAGGGGTGCAATCCAAATAAAGTCTGTAGTTAACAGTAATGTACCAGTATCATTTTTTTCAGTTTTGGCAAAAGTGCCACAGTTATGTAAGAAGTTAACCTTAGGGAGAACTGGGTGAAGGGTACAGAGAGACTCCCTGTAAAATCTTTGTAAACCTTCGGTAAATCTAAAATTATTTCCAAATAAAAAGTTTTTTTAAAAGTCAAAATAAAATACAAATGAACTACTAGAAATAATTCAGCAATGTTGCCTGTTATAAGAATATACAAAAATCAACTGAGTTTCTGTAACCCACAGCAAACTGTTGGAATGTGTAATTCATTTAAACAGGTAGTTTTGTGGAGAAAGTTATAAAACTTATTGGAAGTCATTTTTAAAAGACTTAAAAGGGGAGCTATGCATGCTAACAAACGGGAAGACTCACATAGGTAGTTGCCACTTCTCTCCCCCGCAAATAGTCCATAAATTTAATGAAACCCCAAGAGAGTCGGCAGAGGTAGAAAACCAGGACAGGAGGAAAATGAAGTGATGACAGAATCTCAAGTGGGACCTTCCAAAAGACCTTCAGTGCCAACAGGTACCAAAGAAGTCAGGTATAGCGGACTGAAAAGCACTCCTTAACCAAAGCAAGAACTTGGAAACCGTGAATGCAAACAACTTCTTCAAGTTGGATGGAAATAAACCACAGAAATTAGACTGTCGTAGTCAGAAAGAAAAACATGGTGCCAAGTGCATGGATTTTGGAGTCAGGCACAACTGGACTCAATATCAGGCTTCACCACGTACTGGCTAAGCTTACCGCCTCACCTGTGCAGTGGAGAGTAATAGCTACTAGTACACAAGGCTATCATGAAGGTCAGAGGCTCTGACACCCTTCTCCACAGATCAGCGTTTAGTACCCAGTAATCATCCAATACGTCCGTCTCCAACTTGACCTGCTTCTTTTCTATTGCATTGTTTTAAGAGTCAAGGAATTATATTCTTTGTTAGGGAACGTCGTACTTACTTGATCCAGGATGTGAGAGTATCTGGAAGAGGCAAGTATGACCTACATAATGTAGCTGAGGCATCTTTTTAAAATATGTCATTTATGCTGCGTAAAACGTCTTACCTGAGGGAAGCTGGTTCTTGACCTACAGCAAACAAATGTACAGTTTCACTGTTCTCAAGGGGGAATAAACTAGACAGTACTTACTGAAGAGAAGATGCAGACCTTATACAATTCCTCAGTCTATTATTCTGTGTTTGTTATTTATTCATTCAGCAAAATGGTACCGTTGCCTCTTATGTGTCAGGAACTATTCTAGGAGCTAGAAATACAGGCATAACCAACATCTACGCCATCTCTGCCCACAGGGGGTTTACATTCTAGTGGCAATGAGGTGATGTTTCTTAGTTGGGCAGCATTAATGTTATTTCTCATTTAAGTACTTTGAAGCCGAAGTAAACAGAAACCTTCAACTTAGTACGTGAAGATAATCAAAAAGCGCTTGTCCAACACTGTATTGTAAGCTTCACTCTAACTACGAGAAATACCCCTATTCCCCAACATCCTAATCTCAGAACGCTGCACACGTTTAATTTCTTACTCATTCAGAACAACATTTTACATTTAAAACTGATAGGATATATAAACTTCCCAATGGAATTATGTTTTTGAGTCAAAAACAAAACTGACTCAGTTTTAGTAATCTCTGTGGAACTGAAATTCCTAAGTAACTGATAACTAAATTCCAAGGCATATGGGTTTCTTTTCTTGTATCAGGAATTATCCAATTTAATGCTGAAGACCAGGCACTGAAAACTCTTTAATGCACAGGTAACTGACAAAGGAGCCTTGGTAACAAAAGAAACTCATTTGCTGAGAAGGAAAAACTTTGTCTCCATATACGAGGTTGGACAATTAAGTTCGTGAACTCATCCTAGAGAAAGTGCTACATACTCATTGCTGAATATCACTATGGTCACCTTCGAAGTACTCCCCTTGGGAAACTATGCACCCATGTCAGCGCCTAGTCCACCCTTCAAAGCAATGTTGGAACTCTTTCTGGAATAGCCATCAGAGCTGTCATCGTATTACCCTTGATGTCCTGAATGTCGTCAAAATGTCTTCCTTTCAATATTTCTTTTATCTTCGGGTAAAGAAAGAAATCATTGGGGGCCAGATCAGGTGAGCAGGGAGGGTGTTCCAATACAGTTATTTGTTTCCTGGCTAAAAACTCACAGGCAGTGCCATGTGAGCTGGTGCGTTGTTGTGATGCAAGAACCATGAATTGTTGGCAAAAAGTTCATGTCGTCTAACTTTTTCATGCAGCCTTTTCAGCACTTGCAAATAATAAACTTGGTTAACTGTTTGTCCAGTTGGTACAAATTCATAATGAATAAACCTGATATCAAAAAAAGTTAGCAACATCGGTGCAACAAGTTCGTGAACTTGTCAGTCCTCATATATGCAGTACTGCAGGTATTAATCAGATAAATGCCACAAATCAGCAACTTCAATTTATTCTTTCTCTTTTTTTTTTTTGTGAACAAAACACAAATGTGACTAACAAGCTTCACACAGCTGCTCTCATTAAAATTTTCACTTTTTATTCTTTCCTTTGCATAGCATTCCAGATCCCAAAACCACAGATTCCATTCTCTCCACAACTCAACTGGCTAGTTTAAGTTTATAGATAAGAACTTTAGACACATAGATAGTTCATTAAAATCTTAGCAACTTTTCAGTTTGCAAAGAAGGTTAAAATTGGACATAACGTGAAAGAAAGCAGAATAGGAAGGAAGGGAGGGAAGGACCTTAGAAACCCATGAATTCCTTTGTTACAAGTCAGTCAGCACATGGCTTTGTGAGTCCATTAACTCCTTCTATCAATTCTTATGTCCCTAAAGTAGAAATTGATTTTATTATGGGACTTAAGACTTCAATGATGACAAAATATTTAACAGTTTAAATATAAATAAGTATAATATAATAGGCCTGAAATGTCAAATTTCTTGCCATAATTATATACTTCTAAGCTATACCATTTGATTTCTGTAATTAAAAGAGTTGAAAATGTACTGCTGATTTATGCCAAGGACAGAGCTGTTATAAGCAATTCCAATCCATAAAAACTTACAAAAATCAATTTCCTCTGATATGTCCTCCGCCGGATTTCACCCTTCACGTGCTAAGATACAAGTGTTTGAGCTGCAGAGCTCCAGATCAGAGCAAGTGTAAGCGAGGCCCAAACACTGTGGACGTCAGATGATTCGTGACGCTTCTAGTAACAGCTGCTTGTTTAGGAATGGCAATGGCTTTTACTTCTATGGTAGCGTCAGATAATTACATCAGTCTGAGCGCAAGAAAGGGGGAAAGACTATGTGGCACCTTGTGGCATTCCAGAAGCTCCAAGTGCATGCAACACAAGGTCAAAGCAGAGCTGCCCACGGCACAGAGAACTTCAAAGATGGAGAGAAAAGGAAACAGCTCACAGTCCCAACAGCAGTAGAGTCACAGCAGGTTGACAAGTTAGAAAACACCTTCCCTCACCCTTCCTCAGCTGCCAGGAGCTCCAGATGGTATTGGACTACCCCAGTGTCAGGGAGAGGCCAGAAACGCTCTGCCACTGAGGGCACTTCTTGGCCTGCTTTGGGGAGGTAGTGAATTCAGGTGGGAAAATTCCATCAACCTTTGGCAGCGGCATTTTCTGACGTCTCAGTACTCTGGAGTTGGGGACCCTACACTGTCACCTGGCACAGCCACACAAACCAACGCTTGAGAGCATGCATCTATAAATACCAGCTTCCACCTACAAAAGTCATCGGCCCTGCCTAAGTGTTAAATGGTCTTCACTTCCCAGAGGCCAACTATTGGAGAAATGTACTGAAAAATAAGTCAGCCACGAAATTATAGAAATGAACAGACCACCTCTGGTGGTTGCCAGAGGTGGGGTTGGGGGGATGAGTGTGGCAACCAAAGGACAACCTGAGGAATCCCTGTGATGACAGAAGGGTTCTCTGCCTTGCCTGACTGATGTCAACACCCTGGGTGTGACATTGTCCTAGAGTATTTCAAGATGCTACAGTCGGGGAGAACTGAATAAAAAGTAAATGAAACCTCTATTATTTCTTATGATTGCATGTGAATCTATGATTACCTCAAACTTTAAAAACTTAATTAAAAAATGTCAGCCAACTAGTTTAAATCCTCACCTAGTTTAATAATTAACATTTTTTTAAAAATTAAAGTTTATTGGGGTGACAATTGTTAGTAAAGTTATATAGATTTCAGGTTTCAGGTGTACAATTCTGTAATATATTATCTATATCTCACATTGTGTGTCCACCACCCAGAGTCAGTGCCCTTTAAAACAGGTGCTTTAAGAGACACAGAATTATCTGAGAGAAAAAGTAAAAGCCAAGTAATGTAAAGAAGATAGATTCCTCTAGATACTATTTTTACTGTACGTTTAGTGTCTATGACAGAATAGAAATGGTAGAAATTGAGGGCCTACAGGTGGAACAGCCCCGAGACCAAATAACAGCCTCTACTGTAGGGAGGTGTTTTCATTCTACAACCCATGGTGACCCACTGTAAGTTCCATCCTATCAGGCACATGGAATAAAAACACAAGACAATACACAATATGAAAACCTGATGCAACGTTTCAGTTAATACTAAATTTTAAAGGTTTTCCTTTAATAATCACGGAGGAAGTACAATGATTCTAAGAAGAATCATTATTTCAAAACTCTTTTTTTGGTGGCTTATTCTACTTATCACATCGTCAGTTATGCAGCAGCTCATTGTATGGCCTGGGGGCTATATTCTGCCACCAGAGCTTCTCAGCTTCTTCCCTGCTCTAGTCCCCACGTCCTCTGAAAACTTCCACAGGGAGGCGAGGGCACAGGAAAGGATACAGCTCAAATTATCACAACTGAAGGCTCAGGTGTGCAAAGGGGTTATGTAAAGACAAGACAGACTTTTTGTGGCTCAGAAAGCTGAATGTCTGCAGATGTTATATTTTTCGTTAGCAGAGAACGCCAAGAACTGATCTGGGCCCCCGAACATGTGATCACTTCTTTGTACTGATTTTAGTGTTTCCTGACGTTGGCCCCTGGGGCGGGCGGGCACATGTGCTATGTCAGAGGTGTCTTCAGCAGGACCCTGGGCGCAGGAAGCACCAGATGTTGGCCCAACCACTTGCTCTGTTGTCTGAGGAGACTGGCAACGGACAGGCCTTTGAGGAAGTCAGTTCCCGATACCGAAAGAACTGCTGAAAGTCAGACTTTCAGTCAGGGTTGGCCACTGGTAGAAGCTGGAAAACGTTTTCACTGAGAAACTACTGCAGATGGTTCTAAATTTTAGTTCTGTAATACAAATCAATTCCTGAAACGTCCTTAACTATCCTTTGGGTTTGTCTCAGAGTAAATGGACTCCAGCATTCAAGGAACACTGTGAAAATCCTGGTACACACTCCAAGGCCTGCAGGGACCATGCAAGGAACACGCAGAGGGGCGCAGCTTGTGGACAAAACTAAGAGGGGCAGGGACGAGTGGGGCCAACCGGGGAGCACCTACCCCACCTAACAGAGCCACCACCGCTTAGCACCAGCTGGGGGTACTTTTAAACTTGTAACACACACACACACACACACACACACACACACACACACACACATGCAGTCTGTGACTGGAATTTGGCTTGTGGGTCACCAATTTGAAATCCCCTTTTCAAAGGCTATTAACCTGGCCAGAGTAGCCCCAAAATCAGAAGCAGCTTGGATAAAGATTAACAACAAAAATCCAACATGCCCCAGAGTTGGAGCACCTCCCAATTACAGATTATAGCCTTTTCCTGGTCATTCTTTCTCCCTTTTTGGAATACTTCTTGGATGCTTGCGAGAGCCCAGCGCCTGAGTTTTCTGTCAAACGAAGTGCCCCGGGGACATCATGCAACCAGCTGGGCTGGCGAATGCCAGTTTGCGGGGCTGTTTGTGTTCCTGGCACTTCCTCCTGGATTGAAGAGTTCATATTCACCTACAAAAATCACACAATTCAGGCAGCTCCAGAACAGAAAACAGAGCAGCAAGTGTGTGCCGGGAAAGGAGGAGCTTTGGGGGAGGCAGGCAGGGGCCGGGAGGGGAAGGCAGCGGCCCAGAGCATTCCGGCGACTTAACTGCACTCTCCCTCACAGTCATTCTGTTTCACTGGGAAAATCATTAGGAAAACACCTTTCAAAGCCGGCTTAAGACAAGAGAGGTTTTTATGTGACTCTCATGAAAATAGTCGGGCAGCACGTCTCTCAATCAATGACGAACATTCCTGCAGCCTCCGCTCTGGAAAAGCCCCATTCCAGCCAAGAACTCAAGGCCCATCTCCAAGACTTCTGAGGAGGCCCTCCTAAGGAAAATTCTCCCCTGCATCCCTGCATGACATAGCGGGGCACGCCGTAGGAAGCCTCTGCCTGCAAGTCTCCAGTAAGAAACAGGGCTCCATCTTCAGCTGTGCTGAGAAGTTAAGGGGGACAAACCAGGATCTCAGTACGAGGAGACCACCGCGCCACTCCAAGAATGCGGCTGCCTTAAAGTTCAAGTTCATAAAGCCAAGTGGACCACCCAGGAGTCGAATTCTTTAAAATAGGATGCCTGAAACTGTGGTTGAAAGCTGGTGGGGTGGGGGATTCTTCAAAAGTGTCTACCACTTATTTCCTCAGCCTCTGGGTCACTGAGGTGAAACATCATCACTGGTTTCACAAAAGCACTACGCCTCTGGAATGGACATGCACAGTATCAGAATAACGCCCCTGAACAACTGAATCTGCCTGCTAGGCGTCCTCAGTTAACGCCTTTCTACATTTATCACTTTATAACATGCTGTTTCTGCATATGAACAGGAAGCTAATCTCTTTCAATGTCCTGTTTTAAAATTTTATCTGCTCCAAAAGGCTTATCTATCGATCTAGAACAGCAAAAAACCTAAGGGCTCTCCCTTCCCTTGTCCCTAGGCGTTTCGTGTGCTCCGTCTACAGAAGACAGGTCCTCTAGCTGTGTGTGCTGTGGCGCCCAGCCTTCACACGTCCCAGCCACATGCACTGTGTGCTCAACAAATGTCCACTTGAAACGGCGAAGATCATTCATGAGGCTGCGTCCTGCGTCTCTCTCCGTGTCACGTATAAGGACATCCAACCTTTCATTTGACTTTGTTGATATTGTCCGTCTTCATTTATTAAAACTATGAACTGAACTTACGTTTTGCTTCTATTCTTCACCCCAAACCACTGTGAGGCACTCACTGTGCGCCAAGCACGGCACTAGAACACACACGCGGGCACCACTATGACCATAAAACCAGACTGTGTGGATGTTTTACCCAACTGAGCCACGGGCAGTGCAGTGCGAGGAACAAAAGACAGTTCAGGATTTCTAAAAAGTAAGAGATTCCACTAAAGGGCATCTAATTTCGACCCCCCTGAAACATCGGACTCTCCCTTTTCCTCTTACCTAATTCTCAAAAACACAAATAGGAAGAGCGAATCTCTTCCACTTTACATCTTGGCTTCGGGATTTCTGTCCTGCCTCCACTTTGCCTCCTCCATTCCCCTCTGTGTTCTAAGATATTTATAATGTACAGGGACTTTAGGTACTGTCCCTCCTCATTCTCTGATTCTAGAGGGTGAGTGACGTACCATGTTGGGGGGAAAAAAGGAGTCATATCAGCGGAGCAGGGTCAGATAAATAAGGACCTCAGAAAAACAAGCAGGAAGGTTAGGTTTCATGGAACAAGAACTATAAATATACTGCAGGTTCTTGGGGATAAAAATGTATCCGACAGAAAGTGATGTGTAAAGAAAACTTAACCAAAAGGTATTGCAGCTGTTCACCAAAGGACAAGGCAGTGGGGGGTGGAGAACTAAGGGATACATGCCAGAGTTTCATGAAGTCAGGATTTTGGTAAGAAAATGGGGGGGGGGGGGGATAAGGTGTGTTTAGGTTTTCAACTCAGAAATGTGAAAACTGATATGGAATAATCTAGGGAGAAAGTTGATAAAATTAGGACATCTGATGTATAACCTAACACCAGTACCATGCTAATCAAAGAACTGCTTATCTGACTGGAAGAAGTTAGTCCAAGCTACTAGAGTGACGTCCCCATAAAGATGCATTCCAGATAGCAGGGACTTGGAACCCGGATGTGGCAGACTTATTTTGCTGGCTCCACTGCACCATGCCTGTCCGTAGTCATTCCTCGAGTAGCTCCTCCCATACTGACTCTAGTCTTGGGCCATGTTGACTAAATGTAGTCAAAGCAACATTAGCAAACATGATATAAACTGTGCTCCCACACTGGAGCAGGCCCTCTTGAGACCTTTGCTCTTGAGATCCTGCCACTTTGTGGAGACCACATGGAGAACCTTTCTCCGCCCCTGCAAAGAAAGATTCTCCAGCTTCCATTTACCCCTGCCAAGACGGCAGACATGTAAGTAAAGCCATTTTAGATAGTCCTGTCCCAGCCACCATTTGACTGTAGCTGCCTGAGAAATCCCAAACTACTAGCAGAAGAACCATCCAGCTGAACCACAGCAACCCATGGGATCATGGGAAATAAATCTAGGCCACTAAATCTTGAGATGTTTGTTACACTGGAGGACAGATGATACTACAAAGGGCCATTTAGGAACAACACGCGACAATCACAGCTTACCCTTTGACAGTACTATACCCAATATTCTGCCTATGTTATTCCGTGTTAACACAATAATACTAACATGGTACATGTTAATTGCTAGTATCTCTACTTGGCAGATTGGGAAACTGGTTTTTAAGGAAATTAAGTAACTTACCCAAGATCATACAACTAGAAAGGCACAGATGGAATATAAACTCAAGTCTACCTGTCACCTGCAGGAATGTGAAAGATGAAGCCATGAGAAAACTGGAACAGAAGAGTGAAAATAAAGAAAAACGGGCTGAGGGTAGGGCTAGGGCCAGAAAGAAGAACCACCTGACTACAGTTTTGCATTTTTTCCTCTAATTTCAAGAATAGCTATTCAACACATTCTAGTTAAGGATTCAATCCCAGCCCTTACGCAGGGAGTTGGTTCCTGCTTGTGGTCCTTTCTCTGCACCCCAACTCTGATACCAGCAGTGCCTCCTAGAGCCACACTTTGAGTCCCCCTCTGGCTAAGGGAGTCTGCCCCCCATGTCTATCACTTTAGGATCACTGGCCAGCTCCAGGGCCAGGCCCGGCATGAAGAGCCCTCTTTTCTGGGTGCTTCCTCTTCTCCTTGGGCCATGCCTGTTGCCGATGACTTTATCAGCCCTTCCCAAAACACAGTCTTTGACCCCCCAGCAGAATATGAGTCAAATATCCTTAGATGGTGGCTCTTAGAAACCATCTAGTCCCAACTTTTCAGTTAAAGGTAAGGAGACAGAGCCCCAGGTTGGTAAATTGCTTTGCCCACAATCACCTGGGGACCTAGGGTCAAAAATCAGCAGACCTCAGCCTCTACATGTGGGCACTGAACCGCACTGCCCCCATGAAGCGTGTCACTCTGTTGTTTCCTCATTTGCCATTCTCCAAGGAATAGTTGGTTGAAATAATGCTAAAATTGTGCCTTGTTCCAAGCAACGAGTTGTGTAGGATGGAGGGGGTGGGGAGGGATGAAAATGCCAAGAAATAAGAGGTCTTATCTTCCCAAAGAAAATCTTCATACTATGGCTTCTTATTCCTTATAATAAACAGACAACAAAGAATTCATTGTTATAATTTATAAAGTTAAAGAAATGTCATAAAAATTCACTAGTAAAGCAAATAGCTTTTGGCTCTAGTGTTCACTCTTCCATCCCAAAAAGAAGCCTAAAATCACAGTTATTGAATGTATTTCCTTCCCCTGTGCCATGAAATCACGTCATTTTGTGTTCTTTTGCTGCTTTCGAACCTTGTCAGATTTGGAACCACTCTCTGAAGAGAACGCCAAGAGCCCCACACAATTAATTACTCAGGACTTTTGAATATGAAAGTCTGTTTCGGGCAAAATCTTCTCTTGAAATCTTCTCTTGCGTCTTGACTGTGTTTGGTTGTTTCTCTTTCTTCCTTTCCCTCTTCTACTTCCTGCCTCCCTTACCTGTCTGCTCCCCCAGTTTAATTTATTCTTTCTGCTTCCTCCAAAAGATACGTGAGACTATATAAGAGAGAAACACATCTCGCCATTATTTAGGCACAGAAAGTGATTGTGTTTGACAGGCTCTGAACTGAAATCTCTTATCTCAGGCATGGAATAGAGTCTGGCCCTCCCAAGTAAATTGTTCCAAGACTAGAAACAAGTATATCTTATTTTGCTCAATTCACACCTTTTTTACTACAATTACCTATTTTCCCCAAGAACGTAAGGTATTCTACCTCTGTCTCTAAGGGAATGAAGATTTTCATGTGAAGAAAAGATTATTCGGAATCTGAGTATATTCTTCCACTTAGGTAATACAAGAGTTTAACTCCTGATTTGCATTTTTTTCAGATTCATGGAAAGAACTTTTGAACCAGGAAGATGCTTTATAGTTTATCTGTTCCAACACTGATGTTTTTAAAAATGAATAACAGGCTCCTTGCGACACCCAAATGCTAAGGACGGCTGGTCACCACAGGCCATTACAACACCACGGGAACTAGGCACACTGGGGTCCGGCCAATTCTTCAGAACAGCCATTGTGAGCTGGGATCAGTCTTCTCCCAGCTTGACGCAGGAAGCCTTTTTCTGGCATCCTTAATGGCATCTATGACTATTACCTTCCTGCCACCAGACTAAAGCCTTTTCTCCTTCACGGTTCTTACCCTCTTTTCCTCCTTGCTGGTGCCAACCACTGATTGGTCACTGCCACTCACTGAAAACTTTGCCATTGTGGCCCTTGGCCTCATCTCGAAAGACATCCCTGCTCATAAGAAGACCCAACCACAGCCTCGCCTCAAAGACCCGTGGCTTATCGAATTCAGCAACGTGTACTGACTACTCATGTCCCTGTCACCATTCCCCAGCTGCTTCATCTTCAGCTGTAACACGGGACACCATCATGGCCGTCTGCTGGGTTTTCAGCCTCGTGACTTTACTGATCTTGACTCCGCCATTTATCTACCCGCCCTAAGCCTCTTGGGCTCCACTTCCTCACTCAAGTCCCTGCTTTTTCATTCCCACATTTCTAAAGCTGAGGCCCCATTTTGGGTCAATAGAGCCATCTGGTTTCTCCACTCCTACACTCGAGCTGCCGAGCAGACACAACAGGGGTGCGCCTGGAAGTGGCACAGCCATCCCAACAGGTGTTACTAGGGATGTGGGGTGTCCAGCCTCAGGTGCACCCTCAGCAAGTGGCCGGCAACTGGGGGCACTTCCCAGGTCCCCGTCCCCTCCCCTTCTCTACAGGGGCCACATGAACTGATGCCGTGTTCCGCAGGCCGCCCAGCCCACAACCACACCTGTCAGAGATATGCTGCCTCCTACCTCAAAGAAGAAACCGAGTACACAGACAGAACGCCCCTCAATGTCCCCAAACCTCACACGGATCCAGCCACGCGAAGCTCACCACGCAGTGGAGCGCTCTCGTCTATTTTGTTTACAGCAACTAAGCTCCCAAAGAGAATTTGCCATTTGGTGCCATTCTGCTGCAAATTGGCACATTGAGATCTGTGCATTGAGTGGCATGGTCCTCAGCTCCCCAATGGGAGACACCTTGCCCCTGAGGACACAGAGGTCAACGACGAGACCCAATGCAGGAGTCCCACCTGGCCCAGGGGCAGGTAAGGGAGAGCGATAGTGCAGGCGAGAGCCTCCGCTTCGGGCCCAGACCAACGGCACCCCTCAGACCCCCTGCTCTCCCTGCAGTGCCCCTCACCGATTCTGCAAAGGAGGCTGGCATCTGCAAGCCCCCTTCCCTTCTGTCTTTCACCCTGGGCGTCTCAGGAGGCTCAGACCACCTGGAGCTGAGGTGCCTCTAGTGGTGCTGATCTTGCTGCTTCTACTCAGTGGAATTTTCCTCCACAGGAAACGAGGATGATGCTATGACAGAAGCAACAGACATTGGCACTCACAGAGCAGAACACGTGAAAACAAAGACAGCCAGCAGCTGCTCGGCCTAATCTCAGTGCAGCCTCAATCCCCTCCTCTGCTGCCGTCCTCAGGCGCAGGCATCTGCGGCCCAGGGCAGCTCTGTGATGGGGGTGGCAGGGGGCCTTCGGAGCAGATGGCAGTATCCTTTCCAGAACCACGGGCAACCACAGTGGACACGTTTCCGTGTGTAAGCACCACTGATCTGTGTGGCAGTCCTTTCTGTCTGTTTAATCTAATCATGTCCCTTCTTCTGGAATAGGGTCATTGTCCTTGTTTTCGGACATCCTAAAGAAGCGAATCTAACCCACACATGTCAGAGGAAGGAGAACCAGAGGACGCCAGTGAAAAACAGCATGGCTGTTCCGCAAAAAAACTAAAACTACCATATGATCTGGCAATCCTACTTCTGGGTATTTATCCAAAACAAACGAAATCACTATCTCAAACAGTCATCTGCACTCACATGATGATTGCAGCATTATTCACAAGGGCCAAGACATGGGAACAACCTCTGTATCTACTGATGGATGAATGGAGAAAGAAAATGTGGCGTATATGTACAGTGAAACAGTTTTCTGTTATAAAAAGAAAATGCTGCCATTGAGGGAATTATGCGAAGTAAAGTAAGTCAAAGAGACAAAGACAGATATGTGGAATCTATTTAAAAAAAACCTTCACAGAGACCAGACTGGTGGTTGCCAGAGGTAGGATGGGGAAATGGGTAAAGGTGTCAAAAGGCACAAACTTGCAATTATAAAATAAGTCCTGAGATGCAATGGAGGGCAGGAATAAAGCTAACAATACTGTACTGTGTATATGGAAGTTGCTTAGAAAATAGATATTAAAAGTTCTCATCACAAGGAAAGAAAATCTGTAACTATGTGAGGTGATGGATGTTAACTAGACTTACTGTGGTGATCATTCCACAGTATGTACACAACCCAATCATTATGTTGTGTACCTGAAACTAACACCGCAATTATAAAAGAAGAAGAAGGAGGAGGAGGAGGAGAAGCAAGAGGAGGCAGAGAGGAAGGAAGCTAGACCCCAGGTCCCCTGGCAAGCACCAGTCCTGAGGGCCTCAGTGGTGAGCTGGGGACCAAAGCAAAGCGAACCCTCTCAGTGTTATTATAAGAGGCCGCCAGTCTAGTGCCTCTGTCAGGAAACGACCCACGGCCTTGGGACATGGCAGTGGATAATCTGGGCCTGTCCAAGCCTGGGCTGGACATGTAGCCAGTCTAGGATTTGTGCCAGCAGTGGCCCTGTGAGGGTTAATTGTATGTGTCAACTTAGCTGGGGCATGGTGCCCAGATATGTGGTCCAACATTATTCTGGGTTTTTTGGTGCAAGTGTTTTTGGATGAGATTTACATTAAATCAGTAGGCTTTGAGCAAAGCAGATCATCCAGTCACTTGCAGGCTGAATAGAACAACAGACTGACCTCCCCTGAAGAAGAAGAAATCCTGCCAGCAGGCGGCCTCTTGAACTTGAACCACAAGATCAGGTCTCCTCTGGGCCTGACCGGTTACCAGCTTCCATAATTGAATGAGTCAATTCCTTAACATAAATCCCTCCCTCCCCCTCGTCCTCTCCTCCCTATCCCACATGGATCTCCTAGTGGCCATTTCGGAGGAGAGCCCTGACTAAAAATCCAAGGGCAGGTCACCAGGTGACGAGCATCTCCACACAGCAGGCTTGTCCATAGACCCCGCCCCTCCCCTGTGAAAATCCCCAACCTGGGGGAAGATGCACCATATATCCTTGAGTCAAACTGCCATAAATATGCCCCACAGCAGGACTTTTAAAAAGTTCTGCTCTCCGGCCTACCTAGAGAGCAGAACCACACACTTTACCTATGAGCCGTGGTGGGCGTTAGGCTCCTTCTAGAAAAACAGAGGGGCCTGACAGGAACAGCCACCCGCTTCTGAGCTGACACCCATTAGTCAAGGCCAAGATCCCTCAGAATCCTACAACATAAAGCTCTACAGTTCTGCATCATTAAGCAAGGCCAAAAATAATTTAGGTCAGGAAAATATTCAGGTTAGGTGTAACCAAACAGATAGCCCAACTGGTTTTTTTTCCCTAATCTCATTAAAACACTCAAAGAATAGCTAACTTTGAGTAATATAACTTCCTACAGTGCCTTCCAAGAAAAATGAGTTGCGTTGCAGGACGTGTATGTGAATAACTAACTAAATGAATTCTGCCGTTTATGGGGGTACTGGCTACATTGCTGTTAAAAGCTAGGTGGAGGGTCTACAAAAATTAGAACTGATTTAGAATAAGAATCAAAGGCATTGCTTTTTTTTGTGACAGTTAAATAACAGGGTCAGCTGTCTGTTAAGAATTCTTTTAGATCATGATAATAAACCCACATGATAACAAACCCAATTTTCTTCATCTTTAATTTTTCACCCTTTAGAGAGACAGAGCATACTTCTAGTTCTGGCTTAAGAAGCCAGAACATGAAAAACTCTAGACTCTCTTCTGAGAAAACGTACTTGTTTTGTAGAGGTTGTCAGAAGAAATTCAGTCAAATATTCCATTGAAATGAACATATTAAGCCTATGTCGATTGCTACTCATCCATTATAGTTATTACCCTATTTACTACTTTTTGTATTTTTTTCTTTCCTTACTGTTCTCGAGCCTGTCGGAATTTTTTTTCAAGGAATGCATCCTGTGTACTACCCATCTACAGTCTCCTGAAAACATCTTTATCCCACTTTTTGGTGTCTACGACAACCATCCATCTGCTGGTAACTTTCCTTTTCTCCGTGATTCTTCCAGACTTTCCCCAGTGCCACATCTGTAAGCAGTGGGTATGCAGGAGACTCCACTCTTTCAAGGCCATAGTGCTTTTCTGAGGAGACGAATAACATGACCCGGCTGCTCTTTGGAGAGATTTCACTGTCAAAGAACAGTATCTACTTGATTAGATGGTTTTAAGGGCTGAACTGCATGCCCCCCAATTCACATATGAAGCCCTATCCCCAGTGCCTCAGAAAATGCCTGTACTTGAGACGGGGCCTCCAAAGAGGTGATTAGTTACCTTGGGGTGAGGGTGGGTCCTAACCCAATCTGCCTGCTGTCCTTACAAGAGGAACTTTGTGTCCACAGAGGGACGACCACGTGAAGAGGCAGCAAGAAGGGGACCACCTGCAAGGCACAGAGACAGGCCTTGAACCTGCGGGCACCTTACTCTTCGACTTCTAGCCTCCAAACTATGAGGACGCTGGATCTATGGTGTCTTGCTTGGCAGCCCCCGGAGATTAATGCAGATGGGACCGGTTAGAAGGCAGCTGTACAAGTCGGGGACACAACTGGAGCAGCTGCGACAAGAGCTGCGACCAGCCTGGGTGGGAAAGACGCTACAGAGCCCAGGTGCACAGACCGGAGGAAGGGGAGTAAGCACTGAGGAAATGAAGTGTAGAAATTCACTCCAAGATGGACCTTGTTGGCAAGAAAGATGGTGATACCTTTTTAAAAATATGGGAAAGTCAAAAAAGGGGAAGTCAAGAAAAGAGGAGTTTAATTTTAGACATGTTTCTGGATGTGTCTAAGTGCTTTCTTGATCTATTTTTGTGTGTTTTGGTTGTTATTTCCTCACATGGTAGAAACTCAAAAAAGTATTGGTTGACTGACAATCTCACTTGGTGAAGACGATAAAATGATCCAAGTATATCTGCTCTGGGGGGCATTTAATCTTATATCACGTGTCCTTAAAATGTGAGCCTATCTCAATTTCCTTGAAAAGGCCTAATTATACCTTTAAAACCTTTTGGTTATTCTCTTTACATTTTCTGCATGCCCTAGCTTACACTGCATTTTAATCTTCCAGACCCCGTCTTTGAGGTTTGTTCCATTCTTATACAGTTTTTATCCTTAATTATGTCTTTCTATTTTTGTATATGCCATTTAAATATCTTTGAGTTTTTCAGAAAGCAACCCCAAAATATTAAAGAATTATTTTATACTAAATCATGACAGAAATACTTTCTAAATAAAAAAAGAACGTAGTAAGAGGTGGGAGAAAAGATGGCAGAGACTAACTTCGCTGGACATGGCAAAGCCTCTGGGGAGAGCTTAAATTATTTTCTTAAATCACTATTTCTACTCAAATTTCTGCTACATTGTCCTCTGGAATGCTGGCCATAAACAATACTTAATGTGTTCTAAACACTTAGATGTCTAGAATGTACAATTCATTACATGTTGTCACAGACAGAGATCATGTTTTGAAAAGCCAATTCTAAAAACCGCGTTCTTTTCTGTAAGATGAGAGTAATGATACTTGTTCAATAATTTTGTATTCAAGATGAAACATAGGATTTGTAAAGCTGACACAGAGCATGTTTTCAAGAATTTCATTCATTCATTCCTTCAATATTCAGTAAATACCAAGGCCCTAGGAATACAGTAGTCCTTCCCCTACTTGCAAGGGACAGGGTCTGTGCCCGTCACTATGGCAGTCTCCCCAGGGGTCCAGCCACGGCTGGACAGATCCCGTGACTCCTTCATGGCTTTAATAATCTCCCTCCAAAATTATCTGCCTCTCTTTTCTGACCCTGTAACAGCTAAAGTGTTGCTGCAATTCATTATTTTTTAACCCAACACGTGCTGTCTACGTCTTCTGTATAAATTAGGATCCTCTGTGAAACTAGTTAGCAAGATTGTCCTCCCAATTTCACTTGCGTTATATTCCCATTACTAAATTATTGAGTTTTTTGAGTAATGCATAACTATCAGTATGCAATAAGAACTTCTAAAACTTAGGAATACACTCAAAATAGAATATTTCTCTTTTCACATAATTTTTTGACACATGCATTACCCCAAAGAAAATAAGGAATTAAGGTTAATCAATCTTATTAATCTAAATTGGACTCAGAGAAAGGCCCTCCAAACTTCTGTTTCTAATAAGATGAAAAGTAACAAAAGAAAACCAACCACACAAAATGCAAGACGATACCATCCCAGAATCAGAATTTTCAAAATGAGAGGGATCTTCCTCTTTTGAGTCCCCATCCAGTTCAAGCAGTCATCTAGCCAGTGAGTAAATGACACTCCCACAACATACACAAACACACACACACACACCATCTTCAAATGAGCCAAGGCTAGAAATAGCTATGAGGAGAAAGGTCAAATGACACAGGAGAATCAAAAAACAATCTAGGCAAGAAAAAGTAACTATATATATATATATATATAGTTTTTATATATATATTTGTGTATATATATACATATATGTATATATGTATAAACACATACATACACATATATATGTGTATATATATTTATATATATACACACACACATACATACACATATATATGATTTACAGCAGGTGTTAGATTAAAAGATATACACTATTAGGTAGTAGAGAGATTAATTTTGTTTCTAATTCAAAACAAAGACTGTACATCAAGTAATATATTTCAAAAAATAATTCTCTAAACGGGGGTATTATTTGATTCTGTTCCTCTCTTCCTTTCCTATTTATGTAATGACCACCTAAAAACATACGAATTGTTTTCTGTTTGCAAAATGATTCAGTTTAGAAAGGAGTAGAGCGAATCTGGTCATTCGGCAATTTCTCCCACCCACCCTTGCAGACATCACATCACAAAGACTATGACTCACTTTGTCACATAATTTCTGTCCTTTTAAAGAGTTTTCAGATTGTTGTGATGAATACTGGCTGGCTCATAAATCTGAATGAATTTTAGGGTGAAACGATTGGTGCCACTTCCTTACAGCCAAAAAGGATACTCACTGCGCTCCCAGACAGCTCTGAATCCTAATTTATCAAATGATTCACTGGCTTTAGACTTGAGAGAGAGATTTAAAGTGTCTGATTCAAGTATGAATTCTTCGATCTGCTTTCCTTAATGAGAGCACAATAGCAAGTTCTGCAATTGGCTAGAAATATTGATATGTTATTCAATAGCTGAAAAGGAAACCTTCCACAATAAAAAGTAATCCTCACAAATGATTATGTTTTAGCTTTATTGCTTCCAGGGGTCTCCAGAAAGAACTACAGTGATGCTATATGCAGTATATCCATTTTCCATGCCTCATACTGAAGTATTTATGCTTACTTATTTAAAGTTCTAACTCACTCGACAACTATAGATTGAACCTCTTCACAGGCCTCAGCCTGTTGTTCATTCAGCAATGAATGAGGCTGTGACAGTGTATCTATCCCTCACACCATGAGAGACAGTGCTGACACACATAGGACACCGGAGAGAGACTAGAAACGATGTGCTGAAGGAACAGAGGTCACAGAAAGGAGGGGAGAGGGCCCAAACCAGGGCCCTGGGGAATCTGAAAGCAAAAGACCAAAGGAGGGAGAGCCCAGAAGAAAAGACAGCTGGGTAGGTGAGAGGAGAATGAGGTTGATGTGGTGTAGCAGAAGCCATGAAATTCTCAAGAAGACAGATGCAGGCAATAGTGTCAAATGTGAGAAGCAAGGTAACAAGCTGGACAAGGCCACGTGATGGAACTGGAAGGCTGCTGGGGCCCAAATGACTGAAATAGAACACTGAGGGCAGAATCCAGAGTTAAAAAGAGAAAAGGAGATGAAGTAGAAAAGAGGACAGATTCTGGGATATCGGCCACGAAGGGATGGACGAACAAACGATGCACAGCGTACCTGAGGAGCTGAACGTCACACAGTACGTGATACGACTCTTAAATGCTTTGGAAAGAAAACAGAATTCTTAATGAGAGTTTCAAACTATCCTGAAAAAACGATTCATCTTTCTGTAACACTATGAAACGCCAATACCCTAAGAAATGCCAATAGCCAGCCTCTAAGATCTCCAAATATACCCTGGTTACACATAACCATCTTCATTAAGACTGACCAGTGTCTCAATGTCCGTGCTGCTACAAGAGAACAATAAACCTCGACCAAGCTTCAGATAGTACATGGCCCAGGCGTAGTCATTCCACAGGAAGGCCCACGCAGAATGTTTCATCATCGGCTGACATTTAGTGAGTACTCCCTGAGTAACAGGTACAAGCCTTTTATGATGTTGTTTATACGGAGAAGTCATGGTTCCCACCTTCATGTGCCAGCACCTTCTCTCAGAATAATCCACTCACAGAATCTTAGCCAGATCACAACCACTCTATACAAATTCCCTTTGAGAAAATACTTCTTTCTTGACTAATTTGAGTGGTTGGCTAATTATAAATTTTAACTGTAAATTAATGGATAGCTCAACTATAAATTAAACCAGAAAAATTTCTTTCAATAGTTCAATTATACCCGGGACATAACACTTAATATTCACATACCTCCTCTTCATTTTTTTTTTTTTTTTAATCTCCAGAATATCTTGAAAATCAGTGAAACTTTTGTTTCAGAAGTCTATGGGATAATTCAATTTAGAGGGGAAGTAAGTAGCCGTTTGCAAATACAAATACAGACATTCTCACCACACACACACACACACACACACACACACACAGGATTTCTGTAAATGAATGAGTAAGCATTAAGGATACATTGATCAACTCAAAAGTCACCGTGTGCAGGAAGAGCGACAGAGGACAATTGGGATGAGACATAAATTAAACACTGAATATTGGCTGTCTGTTGCCTCCAGGTCCTCCAAATTTCCTCAAACTAAAAATATCCCACAGGCATTTAGAAGGAACTGGTCTGGCTTCTAAGAACCACAGTCTACACTCAGTGGGTGAGGTTCCCTGGGAGTGACCATTTTCCTTTCAGCCCTCACCTCAGTTCCTGTGGTTTAGAGGGAGAGTTTGAGAGCAAAAGAGAATGCTCTAGTTAATGGAACAATAGACACAACAGGGGACACTGAAAGTCCTGGTGCCACCACTACACTTCCTAACAGTACAACGAAAATTCTACACTGAAAACTGTTACCCCAAATTATTTTCCAGACTACCGAGCATTAAATATTAGGAGAACCGACAACATGTAAATGAAATACAAGACCAGATCCCTGATTTCAGAGTGCAGAAAATGGTAAGCTCAATCTCAAAACAGAATGAAATATACTTTTTGGACAGACTATGGTAGTGAATGCGGTTTGCGCCCGAATGTGTTGGTTTGCCTGCTCTAGAATAGACTCTTCTAGGCCAGCCTCCTCGCAGATGTGTGCTACAGGACAAAGGGGCCCAAGCAGGGTGTGTGGAAAATCAGCACACACTGGAATTGGAAACACAAGCAAAGGCCATGGCACATGTGTAGTTACCATCCTGTCGTGCCGGCACCTTGTGGTTAGAAAATAATGGTTCTAATAATGTGAGACCTTAAATCGCCTTTTTCCGTATCGTTGATGGTGATTTCTGAGAATCAACGTGGAGATGAATAGAATCAATTTTATAATTATATTGTATAAAGGATGGTTCTTGTTTTGATTATTACATCTGTAACACTTTATTTTCAAATTAAAATCATGGCCATCCATTTAAAGTGGCATCATAAATCAAAATGAGAATACTTAGAACCTGGTTGTTACGCCACAGTTAAAGTCTAATTACACCATGGCCACTCCATAAATACAGCGAGAGACCTCAGGGCATGTCACAAGGGGATATTGCTTTTTCTAGGCTGAAGTCACTTGGCATCAAACTCATCTTTAAAGGCTCCTTAGGTGTGGTAATATCTATGACTCATGAATTGTCCTTTCATTGCTGTACTGATTCCATGATTTCCACAACTAAATGAGCTACGAGATTCTTACTTCATTTGTTTACTGAACACACAGTGTACTACAGTAAACATGTTCATTAGGGCAAGTTAGTGTGATCCACTCCCCAGATATTACCCCAGAAAAGGTAGGGGGAGAGCACCTGGTGTCATTAAATCAATAGTTCCGTTTACATAAAGGAAGAGGTGGCTTTATCCAATCCCCCAGGAATACAGCCAGAGGCGACCTATATCCTTACTAGAGGTGAACTAGTGAGAATTCCTCAGAGGGGCTGGCTATGTCAGTAGACAGCTGGCTAGGTCCTCTGAAACGGAGGACCTAAATTGGGGACCCAGAGGGTGTGGCCTCATTCAGACGATCAAAGAGGAAATCAATTGGCAGGTGAACCTCAAATCAGTTCCTTTCCTGAACCTCAATATCCTTTTCCACAAAAATGAGATCAGTGAACTAGAAGCGTCCCTTTGAATTTCATAAGCCCGAGTTTTTGTGATTGGGTGGCATCGGATATGTGCCGTGGCACAGGGCAGGGCAGCAGACCGACCAGGACCCATCCCTGCTCCTGGGCACTGGGCAGGTCCCTCGGCCTCTCCAAGTCTCAGCGTCCATGGGGGCATGGAAACAGAGGAGGGCAATAGGCGGTCACCTCCTGGCAGAAGCCCAAGGGTATATCTGGCACTTCCAACCACCTTGATTTTCCCCTAAGTAAGAGCATCTGGAGCCAATTTCATGCTCCAGTGTACACAAGCGGCACGCATCTCACTTACCGTACTCCACCAATGCGTCCGCACTGCTCGGGACAGCATGTTCTCTCTTCTGCATGTCTTTACACGGTTCGCCACTGTACAGCGTACCCTTAATTTTACACATTCCGCGGACGTCTGGAAGAGGCCTACCAAAATATCCAGGATGCCCAGATAGGTGTGCAACACGCACACTGGACAGGCACAGACCGTCACCACACCTGCTTTCATCACGACACACGTGTCAAATGAAGGTTCACCCAGGACTCAGAGAAAGTGCAGGGGAACGGGCCCTGGGAGTGAACAACTCAAGTGAACACCCAGGACTGAAGCTAAGGTGACCTGCAGTCACACTGAGCAGTTGGACGCCTGCTGTTCAGTCGTGTCGGCCTTCGTCTCCTCTCACGTCCACCTCTGTTCTCCCTGCTCTGGCTCCCATTTAGTACCGGAGCCACACACCCCCACACACCTCGCCAGCACCCCACATTTATGCCAGCCTTCAAAGCATCCCTCCCTAAACTCTGGTCCTTTGGGTCAGCTTTTGGAGAAGAAACCACAATTTAATTCACACTAAATGTTAAAATCTGGTAGTGGCTGAACTCTTCCTTTCAGAGGTATTTGCATTTTAGAAGACATCTGGACAGAAAGTGTCAATGCCAAAGGATTCGATCTCCAGGGACAGGTATTCAGGTCAAGTGGACAAAACAGTTTGAGGACTGGGGCCATGCGTTCTTCAACTTTTCAAATAGGTCTAGACATCGGAGCCATAATTCAGTGGGAAGCTGAGGCAACCATTAATTCTGCTCTTCTCCGTGTTTGCTGGGAATCGAGATGTGGTGGAGAGGATGTTATGTCCTGTCCACACTCATTGTTTTCTTATATCTTTCCCATCAGTCTCCTCCTAGTTTGGTCAACTATGGGCACACCTTCGCCATCTCAGAAAAATATACAGTACTTAAACGTAAGTCCAGGTTGGGCTATACAGAAGTGGTCTAGATTCATCATGTTTAGGCCTGATAAAAAGTGACTTTGAAAAATCAGTACTCTCCACAAGTCTGGATGAGTACTCTCCTCTTCACTTTATCATCTTGTCTATAGCTAGTTATCAGTTTGATGCGGTTTCTCAACCTTAGCACTGTTCACATTTGGGGTGATCTTGCTGGGGGACTAGGGAGGTGCCCTGTGCATTGCAGGGTGTCCATCAGCCTCCCTGGCCGCTATCTACTAGATGCCAGTAGCACCCTTCGGGGTATGACAACCAAAAATGTCTCCAGACATTGCCAAATGTTTTGGGGGTGGGGAACCACCCCCGTTTGAGAACCACTGAGGTAAAATAAGATTACAAAAATGACAGCCCAATCCACTGTTGGGAAGAAAAAGCTAACAGTAGTTTTTACGAGAGTGGTAATGTGGTATGCAATGCAGAAGTACCCTCACTCGCTAGCCCCTACAGGTTTACTCTGCAGGAAATAGAGTATCAAAGGCTTTGAAAAAAAAAAACTGATTCAGCAACTAATAAAGTGTCTGAGAAAATTAAAGGGTACTACGGGGTAGCCCCAATGGGCACCCGATCTGGAGGAGAGTTCTTCTGTCTTCTAGTCATAGAATATGCTTTTCTATTATGAACAGTTTGTGCTGCTGGAAAAAAACAAAACTAACTGGGACATACACGCACCTTCCCTCATCAGTTGAGCTGGCCTAGCAGACAATGGCGGCGGAACAGCCTTCAAACACACAGAGATAATCTGGTGACAGCTATTCAAGATACCAAAATAGAGAAATAGCACTAACCCATATATTGGCTTACATGCATCTTTTCAGTTTTAATATACTATGTAAGTGACTGATAACATTTTTAAACTACGGCAGTCCTGAAAAAAATTAAAGACCTGCATCTTTTGCTTGTTGCTATTTTGGAATCAATAAAGACCCAACTACTACAAAAGCACATTTCCCAGTTCTTTTTCAACTCAGGTTTGGTGGCAGAGCTTTCTCTGCTTCCTCCTCCTCATCCCCAAGTGAAGACACTCATTAGTTTCATAAGATAAAGACATACCCGCAGGGGAATGAGTCGCAGGCCCCCGGGCACCTTTGCTCAGGCAAATGGGGGATCAGAGTCTTCATCTGAAACCCCAGAAGGAGGGAACGCCAGAACACACAGCTTTTAAAACCGTGTGTTTACCTACACTTACAGGATGACAGTTAAAATATCTCCTGATCCTTTTTGATTTCAAATCCCAACAGTGTATGTCAACCAGCCCATTTCATGCCTCTTTGCTCTGGAGGAGTGGGTGATGCACGGTCAGGTCAGCATCACCTGGGAACTCGTTGGAAACGCCAATGACAGGCCCCACTCCAGACTTAAGGGAGAAAGGGCTCTGCAACGAGTTGTAACAAATGCTCCAGGCGATTCCCATGCAGCCTAACGTTTGACAACCAATGATTTCAGCCGTGTTAGTTCTCTAACCTCAAAGGGACAGTTTTACACAAAAGTGTAGACTGGTAAACGAAATCCTCTGCGCACTTTATGTAAATTTTCACCTGATCTTCAAATCTGATTCAAGCTACATGTTTTCCCCATTTCAGGGAGGAGGACACCGGCTCAAGGTTCCAAAGCTAATTACTGCAGGTGTTTTTACTACTGAAACAAGGATTTGGCGCATTTTATTCACAAAGTCCGTATTTTTTGCTTTTCCAGCTTTCGGCAATTCCGGAAAAAATAAGTATCCTTATTTCTGTAAGTATCCCAACAAATGGGATGGGTGAGAGCAGTGTGTCAGCTGCTCAGGTCCTATCAAACAGGTATTTAAAGGCGCGATTCTGGGAAGGTGTTCTTCCAATAAAGAACGTAATTTGGCGGTGTCCCCTAGGTCTCGGTCCGCGAGACTGCGCTCGTGCGACAGACAAGGGGTCGAAAATTCGAGGGGGTGTGCACCTCCTCGCCGCAGGTATCCCCGATGCTACAGGCTGTCGGCGCGAAGGGAGCTCGCCGCGCGGCCTGCGGCTCCGCACCCACCGGAGGGGTTTACCGGGGAAAGTGGCACCCACAAAGCCCGTGGGAGCACCAACCCGACACCGCAGCGCGGGGAGGAGGAGACCAGCGGTGAACCTGAAACCGCCAAGGGCCGCGCAGAAAGAAACCGCAGTCCCATTGGGTCGGAGTGAAGAGAAGGAAGGAGCAAGGAGGCTGGAATGGAGCGGAGGGGAGCACCCCCAGGAGATGGAAACGGGGTGGGGACGGAGGCTGGAATGGATGAGGGGGGAACTCCAGGTGATGGAAGTGGGGTGGAGAGGAGGCAGGAATGGAGGGAGGGGAATCCCAGGAGATGGAAACGGGGTGGGGAGGGAGGCAGGAATGGAGGGAGGGGGGACCCCAGGAGATGGCAGTGGGGTGGGGCGGAAGCAGGAATGGAGGGAGGGGGGACCCCAGGAGATGGCAGTGGGGTGGGGCGGAAGCAGGAATGGAGGGAGGGGGACCCCAGGAGATGGCAGTGGGTGGGCCAGAACTCACTGTGAGGGTCGCTCTTCTCCCGGACCCCGTCCACTCGGCCGTCGGGGTGAATGCGCAGGAAGAAGCCGCCGTTTTTGCAGTACAGCCGCTTGGGGTCCTTGAAGTGGCCGGGAGGGAAGGCGCCGCTGCCACCGTCGTCTGGCAAGGCGGGCAGCGTGGTGATGCTCCCGGCGGCCATGGCCCCACCGGGACCCTGCCGGGGTCCCCGCGCTCCTGCAGCCGCGCGGGGAGCCGCTGCTCCCCGGCCTCGGCCCCGGCCTCCGACCTGCTCCGGGACGCGGCCCCGGCCCCGGCCCCCCAGCCTCCCACCCGGCGGCGCGCGGCCGCGTCCGCTGGCCCCCAGCCTTGCGCCGCTCGGCCCTGCACTCTCCGCGGGCCCTGGAGCGCAGGGAGCCGGGCGGCCCGGGAGCGGGGGTTTGGGGCTCGGAGTCTCCGCGGTCGCCACTCTCGAGAGGGCTGCCTCCCGACGCTGCAGCGCCCGGGATCCGATCGCAGCCGCGGGCAGCGCGTCCGCAGGTCTGGCACTGCCGGACCACGGCGTCACATCTTCTACATCCCCACCCCGACACCCACCCGCCCGCCCCCCACGCGCCGCTCTCCGCCCTCCCGGCGCGCCGCCCCCAGCCCGCTCCGCGCTGTCGGGGCCCGGCGCTCTGACCGCAGCACGCAAGCGCGCGAGTCGGGTCCCCGGGGGCCCAGGAGCGGCGCGGGGCGGGGAATGCGGGGGGCGCGCCGCGGAGCGACTGCCGAGGCCTCCGCGGCTCTTGGGGCTCGACCCGGCTGGCTCCCCTGAAGTCGGCCCGGCCCGGCCTCGCGCCACCCCGACCATGTTTAGTCTTTCTCGGCACTGCGGAGCCTTGCTGTGCAGCCAGCCGTGACTCAACTTTTAAAAGTTTGAATGCAACTTGCTCCCCCATTTTTTTTCCGTGCCAGCGTTTCAAATCGGAGAAACTATGTCCACCCCCCAAAAAGTAGAGGAATCAGAAGCGAGGGGGATTCTGTGTCGAAATAGGTTTTGGACATCGCTAATCACCAAAAGAGCGGGGGACGCGCTGGGCAAACTGATAAAATTGATAGCAAGGCTGACGTCACTTACCTCCAAAAGGAGAGAAAGAGGCCAGAGGAGGGGAGCCGGCTGGATGGCGAAGAGGAAAGGGGTTTTGTTTTGTTTTGTTTTGTTTTAACCAACCTAACTGGAATTAGACAACGTGGGAAAATGAAGATGCCTCAAGTCCTTATCGTGACAGATACATGTTCCTGTCTTATTCCTAACGGGTGGCACTAGCTCTAGCGAAATTGTCAGGCATTTCTTGGCGAGGGCAGTGTGAAAATCCTGAACTACAAAATTGAATTGCACTTTGGTAGTTTTCAATAGTAACAGGCACTACAGATTAGCAAAATATTCATCCAGAAACCTTCATCTACTGAGCACCTACTGTGTGCAAAGCATTTCGGTATGTGCAGTGGGAGATGCCTAGTGAGCTGGGGTTTTCTGGCACAGGGAAGGAGACTTGACCTGAGCATGAACAACACAAATACCAGTAGCGTGTCAAGGCCACAGAGAAGTGAGATGAACAGACATGTCAGACAAGGAAGGGTAAGTCAAGTTGGGGGCAGGCAGGAGTTAGGGAAAGCTTCTAGGAAGAGGTAAAAATATAGAAATTCCTCTACTTAGAAACATGTTTCGTTTCAAAAGGTCATCCATAAGTGCATTTGTTCATAAGTCTGCAGAGGGATAGCTCTAGATGCATTTCTAGGATGTTAGGAGTAAGAGTTTCTAGGATTAGATGGGAGTAAGACGCATTTTTAGGATTCTTTGCAGCTTTAAACCCAGGCATACTCCTCTCTGGGCTGGTGTCTGTTCTCTGACACCTCTCTCTAAAATGGACAGGATTTATCTGCATTGAAAATCTATTAAGACAGATGCCTTCCAGGTGATTTCTGTAAGTATCCCAACAAATGCTATGACTACTGTAGCACTTGACAAATAGAGTAAAGAAATAAAGTGGAGTCACTATAGCAAGTTGCTAAATTACTAAAATCAAGTAGGTTGAAGCATGAAGAATTGATTCTATTCTTGTTTTAAGTAGCTTGTGAACTTAACCTTTTGAGCTTTCCAGTCCTGTGTCATTAAACCTCCAAACAACCCTCTGATTACCCCTGAAGGACTAAGGAAAGAATGTTCATGCATCCAGGCCACCTGACACTCATTATCCAGACCACTAGCCATCTAGAGGAACCATCTCAATAGTCAGAGGCTAAGAATGAAGGGCTGATTCTTCTCAAGACTGTACTTTTTATTATAAGAACGCTTACCTTGTCTTCTTTGGAACACTCTGGGTATTGGCTAGTTGTGTTTCTGGTTTGTAAACCCTAAGACCCTTGGATAAGTCTTTATCATTTATTTCTAGCCACAGCCTCCAGACTTTTTTTGAGTTTGTTCGACACAATCATCAGGTTGCCACTACCTTGAAATAAAGCAGATTTGAATAAGCCTTTAACTCTGCATCACAGAAATGGGAGTATTCCAAGAGCAAAGGGATAACAGCTAAGTCAAAATGCTTTTTAACAATTGTATCCAGAAATTTTGGTAACAGCTACAAGCAGTTAAGTAATGTGTATGCTAATGGCTCCCAGATCTTGTGGAACTGCATTCATGTACAATAACCCCTTGTTTCCTAGTTCCTTCCAAAAACAGGAGTGAGAACATCACAGGAAATAGTTAATTCAGGTCTAGGAATCTAGGTATCCAAAGCAAAGAGTGTTAATTCCAAGAAGACATCATTAAGATAGTTGTCTCAAGTTCCTACCCAGCCCCCTCCCAACACAGACACACTATTCTTAGATGCAATCAACTTGCTCTCAGATGAACCAGGAGCACTCAAATTACTTACATTCTCAATTTACCCAATTATGAGGATAAATATAAAAATAAAGATAATTTTGAAAGATAGAACCAATAGGAGAATTTTGAAAGATGATGGATACAAAACTTGTTATTTTAAAAAACACAGGTTCCAGTGAAAACTATTTAGAAACTATAAAGGGAAGAAGTATTTGCCCCCTCAGTACCAGATAAATTACTTTGCAATTAATAAGAATTGTTCATAATCTAAATAATGAAAAGGACAACGATTTAATGAGAACCTTAAAAAACCCTCAAATGTTCCTAGATGGATGCATATAGTAAAATAACAATGTAAAATTCTTCTAACCATATTTTAAAAAATTTAAACAATACTAGTTTAAATTCTAGCACAATTTTAAAAACTATACAATGATATCATAGAATTCATTTGGATAAATAAACATGAGAATAGCAAATTCATCTTTTTGTTTTTTAATTGTAGGGAAAACTGTGAAAAACTTAAACGGACAAAAATATCTTCAATGGAAAATTAGGCACTGTCTAGCTTATCTGATTCTTTGGGGTCTCTGTCCCTTTCATTGTCTTTGAGCAACTTTACAATTCTTTTAAGTTGTAGATAACTGTCATGGACTGAATTGTGTTCCCCCAAATTCCTAGGTTGCAGCTCTGATCTTCAGTGTGACTGCATCTGGTAAGGGGCCTTTTGAGGGAATGAAGGTCAATGAGCTCATCAGGTGGGGTCCTAATCCAATGGGATCGGTGTGCTTACAAAAAGAGGAAAGACACCAGGTGTGTGCACACAGAGAAAAGGCCAGGTGAGGACACAGCAAGAAGACTGCCATTTTCAAGTCAAGGAAAGAGGTCTCACCAGAAACCAACCATGCCAGGACCTTGATCTTGGACTTCCAGCCTCCAGAACTGTGAGAAAATAAATTTCTGTTGTTTAAACCACTCAGTCTATGATGTTTTGTCATGGCAGCCCGAGCCGACTAATATAATAACCAATAACATGCAGATGAATTACGTCCAGTGGAAGGAGACTGATTCCCTGCTGTGATGGTTACTTCTCTGTGTCAATTTGACTGGGCTAATGGATGTCCACATAGCTGATAAAACATGATTTCTGAGTGTGTGTATGAGGGCGTTTCCAGAAGAGGTGGCATTTGAATCAGTCAACCGAGTAAAGATTCGTTCTCACCAATGCTGGTGGGCATCATCCAATCCACTGAGGGCCTGAACAACACGAAACAGTGCAGAAAGGATGAATTCTCTCTATCTTCTTGAGCTGGAATATCCATTTTCTCTTGCCCTCAGACATCAAAATTCCTAGTTTTCAGGTCTTTGGACTCCAGGATTTAGACCAGCAGCCTCTTGATTCTCAGGTTTTCAAACTCAGAATAAGTTAAACCACCAGCTTTTCTGGTCCCCCAGCTTGCGGATGACATACTGTGGGACTTCTCAGCCTCCATGACCACGTGAGCCATTCCTATAATAAATCTCATCTATATATCTATATCCTTATCCATATCCGTATCTATGTCTATCTTACTGGTTCTTTTCTCTGGAGGACTCTGATTAATGTACCTCTTCTCCTTATGGAATAAGCCAGTTTTGCAGCTATTTATAAATTCATTTCAGCATTCCATCTGCCTTGATACATGTGACTCATTGAATTCTTTCAAACCAGTTGTCACATCTTACTGGTTTCCTGATTAATTAAAGAGATAATATAAACTCTATATATTTATGAGATATAAATTTTTCATATTCACCTTCTGTCTGCATGAGAGACATGATTTTACCTTTTAAATAATAAAGAGTAATGAGGAGAAACTTGCCCTTTCAGATGTTAAAAGGTATTATAAACTTGTTATGTATAAAACATTGTGGAACTGATGCAATGATTGAGGGATCAATGCAAGGGTTACATTTTCAGACGTATCTGACCTGACTAATAAGCTACCACCAAAACAATGTTTTAAAAATTTTAATATCACTAGTAATCAAAAATGCATGTAAAGTCATAAAAACTCCCCCAAAATAAGAACCCAGCACCAAATGGCTTCACTGGAGAATCCTAGCAAATGTTTAGTGAATTAATACCACTCCTTCAGAAATTCCTCCAAAAAAATTGGAAAAGGAGGTAACACTTCCTGAGTCATTGCTGAGGCTAGTATTACACTGACATCAAAACCAAAGACATCACGAGAATATAAACCTATAGACCGGTATCTCTTATGAATATAGATGCAAAAATTCTCAGCAAATTACTATCAAACACAATATAGCAACATGTAAAAGAGATTATACATTATGTCCAAGTGGGATTTATTCCAGGAATGCAAGGTCAGTTAAGCACAGGAAAATCAGTCAATGTAAAACACCATATTAATAGCAGAAAGGGTAAAAAGACACATGATCATCCCAATGGACATTTCAAAAGTGTTTGACAAAATCAACACCCTTTCATGATAAAAAAAAACACCCAACAATCTAGCAATAGAAGAAAAGTTCCTCAACTTGATGAATGTCATTTATAAATAAAAAAAAAATCCACAGCTAACATAATACTTAAAATGGTGAAAAAAACTGAAAACTTTCCTCCTACGATCAAGTACAAAACAGGGATGTTTGTTCTCCCCACTTCTACTTAACATTATAGTGGAGGTTCTAGAAAGGACAGCCGGGCAAGAAATGAAATAAGGCATCCAGGATACCTCAGCTGCAAAGGAAGAAGCAGAACTAGCTCTATTTGCTGATAACACAATTTATATATAGAAAACTCTAAAGAACAGATACACAACTATCAGGGCTAATAAATGACTTTAGCAAGGTGGCAAGATACAAGATCAACATATTAAAATTAGTTATATTTCTTTACACTAGCAAAGAACAATTCAAAAATGAAATTAAGAAAATTCCATTTACGATAGCATCGAAAATAAAATATTTAGGAATAAACTTAACAAAAAACTTCAAGATTTGTATACTGAAAATTACAAAACATTGAAAGATTAAAGAAGAGGTAAATAAAGGGGAAGGCATCCACATTCATGGATTGGAAGACTTAATATTGTTAAGATGGTACTCTTCAAATTGGTCTATAGATTCAATGCATTCTCTGTCAAAATTCCAACTTCCTTTTTTGAAGAAATTGACAAGCTGACCCTAAAATTGATAAGGGCATACAAAGGACCCAGAATAGTCAAAACAATCTTGAACAAGAGGAACAGAGCTGATAAACTTGATTTCAAAACTTTCTACAGAGCTACAGTGTACAAGACAGTGTGACATTGGAATAGGATAGACATACTCGTAGATCAATGGAACAGAACTGAGAGTCAAGAAATAAACTATGACATTTATGATTAACTGATTTTAAACAAGGGTGCCAAGACTATTTAATGGGAAAAGAATAGTCTTTCCAACAAATGGTGCTGGAACAACTGGATAGTGACATGAAAAAGAATGAATTTGGATCTCTTCCTCACACCATATAAAAAAACAAACAAATCAACTCCACATAGGTCACAGACTTAAATGTAAGAGCAAAACTATAAAACTCTTAGAAGAAAACACAGGTATAAATCTCTGTGACCTTGAATTGGGCAATGATTTTTTAAATATATGACAGTAAAGACACAAGCAACAAAAGAAAACAGATACACTGTACTTCATCCAAATTAAAAAGTTTTGTGCGTCAAATTACACTATGGACAAAAGAACCCAGAGAATGAGAGAAAATATTTGCAAATCATATATATGATGAGTCTAATCTCCAAAATATATAAAGAACTCTTACAACTCTATAATAAAAAAAACAAAAACACAAAGTACCGAATTTAAAAGTGGGCAAAATATTTGAAGTTTTTTCTCCAAAGAAGCTATAAAAATAGCCAATAAGTACATGAAAAGGGGTATAACACAATTACTCAATTAGGGAAATGTAATTCAAAACCACAATGAGATACCAGTTCACACCCACAAGGATAGCTATCATTTTAAAAACAGAAATAACAAGTGTTGTCAGGATGTAGGATAATTGGAACCGCTATGTATTGCAGGTGGAAATATAAAATGGTGGAGCTGATGTACAATATACTCTGGCAGTTTGGCAGTTCCTCAAAAATTTAAACAGAGAGTCAGCATATGACCTAGCAATCCCATTCCTACATATATAATGCAAAAGAAATGAAAACATATGTTCACATGAAGACATGTTAATGAATGTTCATAAGCATTATTCATAATAGCCAAAAAGTGGAAACAACCCAAATATCATCAACTGATGACTGGATAAACAAAACGTAGTAGAGTATGTTCATTCAATTATTATTTAGCAATACAAAGAAATGAAGTACTGATATATGCTAAAACATGGAAGAACCTTGAAACGTAATGCTAAATCAAAGAAGCCATATAGAAATACCTGCATATTGTATGATTCCATTTACAGAAAATGTCCAGAATAGGTAAAACCATAGAGATACAAAGCAGATCAGCGACTTCCAGGGGCTGGGCGAAGAGGGGAAGGGGGAGAAACTGCTAATGGGTATGTGTTGTATTTTTTTTGCATCGTATTATACACTGTAAAACGGTAAGTTTTATGGTATGTGAATTATAACATAAAAGGTGAAATACGTGCTGAAATAAAAATAAAATTTTTCTCCCGTAAAGTTGAGAGAAAAAAATATTAGGTTGGTGCAAAAGTCATGGTGGTTTTTGTAAGCATTTTTAATCTTTTAAACCGCAATTACTTTTGCACCACCCTAATAAATGATATTACCACCACAAAGTGACCTGGAGACTTCATGAACTTCCAGAGGGGAAAAAAAATTATTGTAGCACTTTGGAAGGGCAGTTTAAAAGTGTGTGTATTGAATCCTTACATTTTGGAAATTAAATACCATTTGAGCCAACAGTTTTGGTGCAAGAAATTTACTCTAAAGGAAAAAAATCACAGATGTATATGTTTAGTAACCTTGGTGTTCATTACAACATTGATTCTAATGATAAAAAATGAGACAGAATATAGATAACTAAAGGTGAAGAAATTAATTTGAAAAAATCACGTTATATTCATACAAACTAATGTGTTCTATGCAGCCACATAGAAAATTTTGTGGGAGAATACAGTAACATGGAGAAATACTTGCAATATATCATTAATTGAAAGCAGCAGCTTACAAAACTATGTAACAGTCTCATTTGGTACATACGCTCCCAAACACATATTAGAGTGACATATGTTACAATGTTAGGGCTGATTACCTTGGATACTCAAATTACTTTTACTTTATAAAAGTAACCTCTGGCTACTCACTATCACATAAAGCTTATTTTCTAATGTTTTATATTGTTTATTTACCTGTTTCCTTATTTATTATCAGTCCCATTACTCCAATAGGATACCAATCCCTCATAAGAGGGATCTTTTGGCCTAAATGTGCCTGTATCCTTGGGCCTAGTGGCACTAAGCAGGGCCTGAACTTTTTTTTTTTAAATGAATGCATGAATTAGTTTCATTTTAAAAAGTTGTTTTTGAAAACTAGACTCTTCATTCACATTATAGTCAATGATTGTAGAACTCTGTTCACTTTTTTTTAATGAAACCGCACAAAACCCATCTCCTTATGAAATCCCACTAAAATGCCCAAATCACTTTCTTCTAAAACCTAGTACATGAAAAATAATTTTATCAGTCCTGAGTCATCATTATGACCCTCAGTGATGGTATGCTCGAGCGAGCCATTCTATTTTATCTCCACAAGAAGTAGTAAAAGGCTCACTGTGTTTACCTTCTATGCCCAGGTTGCAGATTCTGACCTCAGCAGAATAATGGGCTGGGCTTTACGTTCACTTTGTGTACTGGGTTTTTAAAAACAAATAAACAAACAACGAAAACACAAAAGTTCCTGAAATAGCCAAGGCTTGATTATGTTCCATTTGGCAATTTTATTTTTAAAAGTTGTCTTGTCACTCTAAACAGACAGCTAAGCCCAGTCGGTCACTGTTTTCAGATGTCCGTCGGGCTATTAATCAAGTGCCCAGTCTCCTCTCACAGACTCAGTGATTTTGCCTTCCCAAGCTAACCACCAAGTTCAGAAACACTAAAACGCCATGATTCTTTTTCTCCTAAGTTATCCTTGGGGTTTATTTCCCTGAGCACCACTTGACAACCCCAAAGATTTGTCTTTTACCTTTTAAAGACCGGGATGTCAGAAGGAACCAGGTTTATTCATATGTCCCACATTTTGTAATGAACTCAGCACTGTAGTGAGAGTTGAGTGGGAAGGGCTATCGAATCAAAGGAGGAGCTCAGCCTTCCTTCTATCAATTTCATTCAAATAAATTGTTATTAATATGAAATATATTACAAAGATGGCCCTTTACAGAAGGACTTGTTAGTCATTCTATTCTGTGTGATCTGCTCAGATTATAGAGATTCTAATCTTGTTGTCCAGCTGTTCTTATTTCGACATTAGTTTAAAAGGGCATCCTGACCCTCAATTCAAGAAACTTTTTTTTTTTCATGTGCTAAAACTAGGAGAAAAAAACACAAAACCAAACCTGTCATCTTAAAGCAACGTTGCAAGAAGTAGGGACCTGAACTTACCTTTGGGACTGTTTTTTGGTTTTGGGAAGGTGCTGTGAATGAACCCTTCAGTTATAGAAATTTAATGCAAGTCCCCACCCCCAGTGCTACCCTGCGCTCAACAGTCAAAAGATAACTAAATACATAGAGAGAACTTAAATAGCAGTGAGAAAAGACCCACAGGCGAAGGCGTAAGAACAAGTAGTACACAGGAAAGGAAATATGCATGAAATACATAAATATATAATATTCACATAGAGCAATCTTTTAAAATATGTAAATAAAATATAAAACATGTGAGCAAAAGAAATGCAAATTAAACCTAGAATGAGATCTCCTCGTATTGTTCTACTTCCCAGATGGGCACAGTGAAAAAGTTTAATATCTAGCATTAGAGAGGATGAGGAAACAGGGCCTCCCTTTCACTGCTGGCAGAAGGTGAAACTGGCAACACTGTTCGATATTTGAAATGAGCGTACCTTTCAATCCAGCAATTTCTTTTCTAGGACTGTATCCTACAGACATATTCACAAAGATGTATGAACATACATACTTCGGCTTTGTGTGTGGTTGCAAAAGTCTGCAAAGAAGCAGTAAAAATGGTTATCAGGCAAGGCTTATAAAAGAAGTTACAGCAGAGCTTTAATGAGTATTTTTTGAAAGCCTATCATTAACAGACGCAATTCTATAGTGAACTATTGCAGTTTTTTCGTTTTTGTTTTTTAAATGAAGTCAGTCTATATGTACAGCTATGGTAATGCTCTCCAAAAAATATTGAAAAGTGGAAAACAAGTGAAAAATGCAAGGTGCACTACAATGTGTATAGTATGCTTCCATTTTCATGAAGGGAAAACATGCATACACCACAATATATATATATATATATATTTGTAGACAGACTATTTCAGGAATGTACTGTTTTTGTACTATTTGATTTTTTTAACTATATGCATGGACTATTTTTTCCTACTTAAACAACTTATTTTAAAAGATTTGTAGTGAGAAAATATAATAATATGAACTTCCTCATTAAAAACACAAAGTTAAGTGTGGAGGGTCCAGAAAGTAAAGACGTTGTGTGTCGTCGCTGGCTATAGGGCTCCAGGGTCAGCTCTCAGATGGCTTCCGTACTTCCCACCAGAAGAGTGGCTGCAGCTGTATTTTGAGAGGCGATCTCTATAAGTACGCCTTCACCAGGGTCTGCCTCATTCCTCAAAGTTGGACTTTCAGGTATTTTAGTTTTCAGTTCCTTTACGAAAGGTGAAACAAATCCAGACTGAATACGATAGGCCGAGGCCCAGGAGTAGGACCCCCTTGGCCAGCATGGATAGATGTGCATGTTCCCCAAATGTCCACAGGGCACAGTGGGGCTCCCCATTGGGAAGATGTGCCACGACTGTCTCATGCAGCTAAGTCTTATTGTTGCTTTCTTATTTTTAAATCTATCATTTCTTTAAAATGAAGGAATATTTTTTAAGACAAGCTTACGGCTATTTTCCTTGTAAACATTTTTATTGACAAGTTGAATTAGGTTTCTTTTCATTCTTTTTTTATTAGTTTTTAATTAGTGAAGAAGCCCATTAATATAGTATCCTTTTGAAAAATAAATGAAAGCATTACAGATAATGGCGAGGGTATCTTTGGACTCCACCCACCATCCCAGGCACTTCCCTTTTCTCCGCAGATGAAACCATTTTTCTTTGTTTGGGGTGTATCATTTTGAACCTTTCTGTGTGTATTTACATCCATACACATACTCATTGGGAAAAACAGAGTATTGTTTTGTAGGAGTGTGTGTATCTTTACATAATGCCATACACATAAGGTTGTCCTTATGTTGCAGCAACTTGCATTTTCACTCAGTATGTCTAAGAAATGTTTCCACATTAGTTGAGTAAAGAGCTACCCTGTTCTCCTGTTAACCGCTACTGAGTATTCCAGAGAAATACACCCGTACCACTTAACCACTCCCTGACTTACGTCATGTAGGTTGTACACAAGTCTTTGCTGTTACTCACAATGCTGCAGCAACCATCTCCGTACTTGCCTCCATGTGCATATATTAAAGCTCTTCTCCAAAGTTGTTACCTAGTAATGGACTTGCTGGGTCCCTGCTTTTCCCATTTTAAGAGACATTGCCAAGTTCACCTCCAAAGTGACTGCACTGAGTGTATTCCCACCAACAGTACTGACGCCTTCAAAGAGGTGACATCCTTGCCAAAATTTGACCATCATAAAGCTGAGAATGCTAATTACTAACATAGATAAAGCCTTTCGACAAACTGGAAAGGATTAACATGAAACAAGTAAAGTTCTACATCTAAGTTTTTTAAAAAAATAAATCGGGCAAGTATAGCATGGTGGAATTTGGCTTGGAAAAATGTCACGTAGGAAAGATCACATGGAAGTAAACACAATGGCCGAATCCCAAGCCTACAATCCCCATGTGAATCTGGATCTCTCACAGACTACGATCTGAAAATAACGGAGGTCATCTATGCTGGCGTAGGGAACAACAACAACGCGTGGCTGGTAGAAACCAATGGGGTAAATCACTGCCAAACAAGCCAACACAACTGGGCTTCATTAATAGTGCCCAGATGGCAGGACGTTTCAATTCCTCTGAACTCTGATCACATCGGGAACACTCATGTCTTCAGGGAATATTTCAAGACAGGGCAACACTGCGTCCATCATCATGTATTGTGGTCATCAGACAAATTCCCACGTAGCATCAGGTTCTTTTATTCAAAGACTGAGGAGGAGTGCGTCACAGCAGGAAGTCACAGGAACACATTTCCTTCAGGTCTCCAAAGTAATCCAGTAATTATAAACTCTTCCTTTGTTAGCCTTCCTAGAGACAGGACAATGAACCACCGTAGGGTTCTCCCATCTCTACAGTGCTAAGATTTTTTATCTTTCCTTGCAAATACTTCTGTTTTCCCAGAAATGTTCCCAAACATCAGTAACTTTAACCTGACCATATGTGGTCACATAGCAATGCAGACCAGATTTATAACTATTATAAACTCCAACCCACCAAAACTGGCTGATTATTTGTGTTTAGAGGGAAGGAATGAATATTTTTTTCTTTCATCACTGAGACAGCATCAGCTTTGTCCGTAGCCCAAGTTTACTAGATCCTCAGCCAAAACTATGATTTTGTAACTCTTCAGCCAATGACCTCAAGCCTGGCCTACAGCAAACATCCCCTGGGATAAAAAAGGTCATTTAAACACCTCAGCCCCTAGTCACTAGGAGAATACAAAATTTCATCTCAAATTAGTATTCTTTAAGGTCTTCTCACAAAAGTAATACAGAAAGAATGAGTAATGATTTTTTTTTTAAGTTGGAACAGGAGTTGACTGGATTTGAAAATTTCAAATGTTTTCTCAATACTCCTTCTATGATAGGAACATGCATTTCATTAATTTAAACTCTTCAAAACACTATGCTGTCTGAAAAGCTGATGTTATTGTTGTTTTTTACAACTGTATGAATGTTCATCAAGATAAGCACAGAGATGAAAATACTGCTGTAATATCGCCAGCTAGAAATTATCATTGGTAACATTTTGCTAGTACATTAATCCCCCTTATCTTTCAAGACCCTAATGGATGCCTGAAACCATGGATAATACCAACTCCATATATTACATTTTTTCCTATATGTATATACTTATCATAACATTTAATTTATAAATAAGGCACAGTAAGAGATTAACAATAACTAACAATAAAATAGAACAATTATAACAATATACTGCAATAAAAGTTATATGAATGTGGTTTTCTCTCTCGCTCTTTCTGTGATAACCAATCTGATAACCTAGATGGCTACCAAGTGACTAATGGAAGGGTGGCTTATACAGGGTGGATAAGTTGCACAAAGGGGTGATTCACATCTTGGATGGGATGATATAAGATTTCATTACGTTTTCATAATGGTGCAATTTTAAACTTGTACATTGTTTATTTCTGGAATTTTCCATTTAATATTTTAGATGTTGGCTGACCGCGGGTAACTGAAACTGTGGATAAGGAGGGACTCCCATATATTCTTCATAGATAAATGGATAGGATAGAGATATGTGGAGTTTCAATTTGTTTTGTTCTGTTTTTACAAAGTTGGGTCATACTGAACACACTTTCATAACATTATTTTCCACTTACCAGCATATTATAAACATTTCTATGTGTTATTAAATATTTTTCTACAATTTTATTCTTAATGCCATCATATTATTCCATTGCACAGACATACCATCATTTATTTAATCCACTGTCTATAGAAATTTAGGTGTTTCTCACTGTTTAAATAATCTTACTGCTTGATTCTAATTACTTTCTTAGGATTAATTCCTCGATTTTATTTCTTTTTGATTACCCTTTCACAGGACTCACTGCACTTGTAATTATTTATGTAATATCTATAAAGTGATGGAATGTAATTTCCAGTCCTTGATATAGAAGACCCTCAATAAATTCTTTTGATTCAATAGATGAATGGTTTAACATTTTGAGGTACATTTTATCAAGCTGGTTTGAAAAAGCTGTGTCAGTTTACACTTTTTACAAAAGCATGGTGAGAGTCCCTTCTCTCTTTACCTTTAGGTATTGTCTTAAATACAATCTTTGGATAACTTGACATGCCAAAAAAATGGCAGTTCACTTGGTTTAATTTGACTTTTCAAAATTATTATAGACATCGAACACTTTCATGAGTTTCTTGGGCATTTATATTTCTCGTTTTGTGATTTGTTAGACGTAAGTGTGGAAAGTGCCAAGGAACAGTCATTTCAATATTACCTGGAAGGTGCCTAAAACACCAATGTTCAAACGACTTCACAGGCAATAACTTCAGGCTGTAAATATCCAGGATATTGACTTTTAGTCTGGAAGGGAAAGATTCTCACCTCTGCACAGAGGTGGACAAAAAGGCTCCCTATGCTGGGTATTCTGGGGAATAGGAAGGAAATCCCAGTCACGTATACTTACTTTTCAATTGTTCTTTTCTGCTCTCCATGCTCCTCATGCAACATGCATTTTTAAAGGAACCAAATGTAGAATATACAGTGCCCATTTTTCTTGGTCAGTTCTTTTCAGTGCTTGATTTTCATTTTCCTCCTGTTGTATTTGTTTTCCTTCAGGATTTTCTATTCATTTGTCTACCCCATTTCCTGATCCACTTAGAATAAATCCCAGTGTGCCGTCACCTCCACCTCACTGGTATTAAGGACTCTTATTGACATCAATGTGTAGGCTGGAGAAAGTCTCTAATATTTGAGAGGAGCTAGTCATGCAAGTTGTGTGGCCCTGTCTTCACTTCAAGCCAGCAAATTAAAAAATCCCAAACTGCATCACTCATGCAGAGTAAACTGATGCGTATTTCTTTTAGTTTTTGCAGTTGTTGAAGGGTATTGAGTCTCTTGAGAACCTACAATCTACCTCACACCCATAAGTCACAGGTCACGGCTGCTGGTGGGCGGTGACATCAGTGCCCAGGGTCAGCTCACTCTGACGTGTCCAAAAGATGTTCTCGTGTAACCATCAAGCGTTCAGAGAGGAAGCGTACGCTGACACTCCAAGTGTACTTTCAACATCACTGTTAACACATAAAATGAAAAGCGGTGAGAACAGCAATTCGTGACACTGAAACCGAACTCGTTTCTTTCAGGCACAGAAAAAAAGAAAAACTACGAGTCTGTGTTCAAGGCATGGACATTGCACTGTTGAGACAGGCTGTCTGGCACAGGGTATGTCAATAATAAGGCCTATTACCGCCCCCACCCCCTCAGTTGTCTCAGGAAATTCTACCATATTGTCTTGATCCATTAATTCTTTCAACCTCTAAGACCATTTCGCACTTCTTTTTCCTCAAAGTTCCAACCAAGCCCCACTCTTAGTTGACTCCTTGCTTTACTTCTTATTTCACTGAACATAATGGAATCAATCAGAATAGAATTCCCTCAATTTCCAGCCATGAGCTAGCCAGCCTCCCTGACCCCTGCCCTGCCCTCTGCCCAGCTTCACCTCAGCGTCAGGCCACATTTCCTCTCCTTTTTTGTAGAAGGGCTTTCCTCCAGCTTCAGTTTTCCTCCTTTCTAACAGAACCTTCTCATCAGCATAAAAATATGTAGCTCCTTCCCATCCTCAAGAGCCCCTCCCTTCCCTCCACGCCACACCCCTCTCCAGATACCAGCCATTTCCTGCTTCCCTCCAAAATTCCTCAAGCCTTGTCTAATAGTCTGCCTCTTCCACTTCCACCCATTTGTTCCTGTGTTTTAAGCCTTTGATTTCATCTAGTGCTTAAGTAACTGTGTGACAACAGAAGTAACGAAGACGAAAAGGGCTTCACCCACATTCCACGAGCCTAAGACATCGGTTCTTCTTATGTTGCTTGTGCTCCCTTCTGTTTGCTCGTTGGCTAATGTCCTTTTCTGCACTGCTGCAATCATAGGCTAGGAATATTTTGTGTTCTACTCTCCTTGGCTAATGTTATAATTTCCTATCTTTCTCCATGACTTACAGAATTCCTATTTTAAGAATTAAATTTCACCAAGTGGATATGTAGATGATTCATTTCACTCTCCACTGTTTGGGGCCTTTCGATGGCATTTTACCATCGTTACAAATGCTGCTGTGGTCAAGCGTCTCATGCACAGCACTCACCAATGGCCTTTGTGTGAAGTGACTGTTCACAAATACTGTACAGGAATCATTTACAAAGTGGCATAACTGTCCTATGAAATAGTGGCTGGTATTTGCTACAGTAGCCCCCCCACCCCAGTCTGTGGTTTCACTTTAGGTGGTTTCAGTCACCCACCGTCAACCGCAGTTCAAATATTACATGGAAAAATCCAGAAATAATTCATAAGTTTTAAATTGTGCGCCATTCTGAGTAGCGTGATGAAATCTCGGATGATCCAGAGGGCTAGTTCCGTGCTTCTCCCCTTCTTTCCTTGAAATGAAACCTTCAAAACATTTAACTACTCACATCCTCCCTATTGTCCAAATCTTGATTTTGGATGAGCTAATTAGATGACTTCAATCCCACACTATTACCATGTTTTCTCTCACAGAATATCCCTCCTGTTTCAAAATTCTTAACAGAGTATAGTCCCCAGTTAACTATCGTCATTCACTGAAATTTAATTGTAAATATTATAAGATTCATTGCTCATCAATGTTTCCTGAATGTTTCATCTTCCCTATCATGAGACTTGATTCTCTTTCAGTTAGAGAATTTTGTCAGAATGGTCTATGGATATTTCCAGAGCCCTTGCAATGTGTGAAAACTACTTGGCTCTCACATGTGACTGGTAACTTTCCTTCATGTAGGGACATTGCCAATGGTCTGGAAATGGAAATGCAAATTGTCTGTTTCAATCATAACTGCAGATAAGAAATCCGTTACTAGTGGTCTGGTTATCTTCCCTTTGTAAGTTACTGTGAAAGTTCTATTCTTTGTCTGGAAGTGTAAGATTTTCTGCTATGATGCCAAGTGATTTCCTAATTCCATCATTCCTTCCACATTAGGTAGCACATTACTGTAAGGAAAAGCTTTCTCTTCTCCTCATTCATTTGTTTCTGTACATTAGTGTGGACTTAAGGAAGCTTATCTTATTCAATAGGCAATAACCTGGTTCTATGATGATAGTTTTCCCTCTACCTTTCTGAGCTCTTGGCTGAGGCCCCCTGTGATAAAAGACAGATTTAAACAAGGGAAAAACAAGCAGAAGTTTATTAACATGTACACCTCATGTATACATGGGAGATTCCCAGGAAGACTCAATAACTCTCCGGACGGCCCAAGCTTCCACCTTAAATACCATTTTCAGCTAAAGACAGAAGAAAGATGTTAAAGGAGGAAGGGAGAAACCAGTTATGGGAGGGGACCAGGAAATGCACGGTAAAGGGTAAGGTTTGCTATCCAACCCGGGACTTCACTAACAGTGTTCTCTTGTGACTTAGTCATTCACCCCATCCTGGTACTGAGAAGGAGTTACTCACAAATGGAGATTTCCTTTATAAATATAAGTCCCTTACAATAGGGCAACTTCTACTCTGTTTCAGAGCTTCCCCTGTGTCTGCAGTTTCTCAAAATAATCAGCTGAAAATAATCCTTATGCTAAAGATGCATATTTTGGGGTGGCATATTTGACCCCCTTTATAAGAGCTCCTGCATTTTCAATTTGCTTCTATATTCCTTTCTAGGAATGTGTATATGCTCATATTATATATATATATTTAAAATGAAATTATATCGTGTATATATTACCTGCCTTTTTTCAACTGGAAAGTTTGTTTTATATCTCAATGTAGTATATTTTCATCATCATTTTAATGGCTGCATAATATTCCATTATATAGATGTACTATTAAATTATTTAACAAATTACTCATTACTCGACATACAGATTATTTCTAGCTTTTCAACATTATATGAGCCAGGAATTTGGGTTTATAGGTAGACTTGAGTTAAAATTCTTCTTCCATCACTTATTAGCTGTATTACCTTAAAACAAATTCACCTGTTTGAGTCTCAATTTGCTCATCTACAAAATGGGGAAAATAGTAGAATCTCAGGTGTTTTTTTTTCTTTTTTTTTTTTTCTTTTTATACAAAGCACTTAGTATCTGGTACATAGTATTTGCTTATTTAATTTTTCCGCAGTTTCCTCAGGTATAAAATAGGGAGATGATAGTATCCAACTCATAGGGTTTTGTAAGAAATAAATGAGTTATTATGTGAAGTGCATAGAATCAGAACTCAGTAACTGTTAACAGTATGACTATCAATTATAAACCAACTCAGAGCTGACTGACTGATAATGAATTATCAAATAAAAGTCCAAAAAGTGACAGATAAATTATGAATATTTATTTATAAATAGACAAAAATGCTTTTTTTCCCAAATATTTCTTTGACCCAAATATCTGACGCCAAAGGCTTATGTGGTCATGCCTCAGTTTACTCTGGTGAGCTTCTGGAACACACTGGATAGCTGTAGCTTTTATTTAAATTACTGTTCTCAACCATGCTATAATATTAATTCTGTTTTTTAAACCAGAAATAATATTCCCTCTTCAACTGTGTTTCCTAGAATGACGAAAAACCGTATTTCCTTTCCCTGGTTCCATATTGTTTTATTTAGCTGCCAGATATATTTTGAACTAAGCTCTTAAGTCTTTTTAATTATTCTCTCATAGTAGGCATTTGGGACCTAGGGCAAATGTCCACTGCTGCCTATTTGAAACACCTTGAACAAATTTAAAGTGGCTTCTCGTCCCATTCTTTTCCATCCCATTCTCTTCTCTAGGGAACAGATCCTGCAAGTCCGGACATGCCCTGTGAAGGCAGCCCCCGGGGAGGGTAACTGACCTAGGGATTCCCTACTGGGCCCGAACCGGAAACCTCTGGAAGCTTTTGTGTTTCCACATTCATTTTCCATTTGCCTTCTGGCACGAAGCCTCCTCTCCAGCAAACGTCCCAGCCTTTAAGTATCTCAGGATGGGCCTGTGCTGTTCCAAGCCTCTGGTCTTACTGCTGCTCCCTCCGGGCAGTGGCAGGGTTGTCCCTCTCTCTCCTCTGAAACCTCCGGTTACTTAGTCGGAGGCACCCACAGCCTCAGGGAGGATTAGAATTATTAAAGCAGAACTGCAATAACAAAGAAAGAATTGTTGTTCAGCTTTTGTGTTTCAAGAATAGACCTTTTAAACTCATAGCTGAGACAATAGTTACGAAAGAAAAATAAAAAAATCAGGGCTTTTTTAGAGAAAAGATTGTTTTCTTTTTTGTTCCAAAAAGTTAAGTTTTAAGTAATCAACAGAAAAAAACACCCAAATGAAGTTTGACATAAACACTACCTTATAAAGAAAGTGGATGTGGACCCACGGGGCCAGAGCCTGGAAAAGCACCGCCCCAGCTGAAGGCGACTCAGTGAAGCAAGTCAGAGGAAGTGGCTGGCGTGTGGGTCAGAGAAGGGGCTCGTCCTGCTTCCTCTTGGGTTACAACCCTGCAGGGTAGCTGATGAGGATCTACTGGAAAGTTCTCAGAATGCCCAGTCGGGAGCCTCATGCCCTAAGACGCAGTCTGCCGCAGAGACCCACACACCTTGTTCACCCAGCAAAGAATGGGGTGGAGCGCAGGCACTGATGCCCCCCAGGCCTGGGGGTGTGTGTGGGGGAGGGTTATGAGAGACAGACAGACAGAGAGAAGGGCTGTAGGGCCCTCTAGGCTGGGGTGGGGCTATGTCTGGGGGTCACATGAGTTCTCAGTGACGTCTCAGTTGACAGTGGCCACCTAAAGACCAAACAGGTTAGCACTTCTGTGCGGTACCAGTGTCGTGACTGCTAATAAATGGAGACCACCAGATGACAGAGCGGTAGAAGAACAAAGGTCCAGACACTGGCCCAATGCCTGGACACCTTAGAAGCTCCTTCTCGTGGGCACTGTTGGTCCCTCCCACCCCCTTTATTTGAACAGCAACCCATCCTCAGCTGCTCTGAGTGTTTGTTGGCCGATAGTAGTTCCGGGAGCCACCCTTCTCCAGAGAACTTCCCTCATCAGGGAACTGCCCCAAATCCACCCCACCCAACGATGGAACCAAGACTGACCACCATGGGGAAAACAACTTATCCCTGTTGCCTCAGGGCATCAACTCTGCGGTGCCACTTCACGCCAGGGCTGGATTGCAGCAGAAATCCCACTGCGCCAGCTTCTTCTGAGGCGTCCTGCTGCTCTCGTTTCCTCACAGCTTTCTTTTGAGAACATTCCATCAATCAGTCGCTGCACAAGAACCCCTGCCTCAGCCTCGGCTTCTAGAATCTAACTGGACACGCCCCAAACACAGACGCCCCTTTGGGAGAATTGAGGGGTTGGGGAAAACTCTAAGGACTTTTAGTCATGGAAAAGTTTAAGACATTACATTTCTCTGAAGCAGCGAGCCTCCCGTACCTGGAGGCCTTTACTTTCCATCCTCCTGGTCAGAAGTCCTCTCGTCCTTTACACCTCTTCACAGCACCCTCTTTCCTGGCGTTGTGTCTAATGTGTAACCAAAAGGTCAGGACAGCCGGCCAAAAAACAACACAAAACAACACTGAGAGGAGCCATGTCACTCAAAAAATGATGGCACAGGTCTCTGCGAGCATGGAGTTAGGAAAAGAGCTAGACAGAGGTCACGAAGGGGGAGAGTCACCGAATGAGCCAGGTTCGGAGGTCACGTCTCTGGGTGGCTCACAGGCAGACTGGAAACTCATCCTTCCAGCTGGTCATCACACTGGCCCTGTCGTGGGAGGGAGAACCTGTCCCCACAGCCCTCAGCGAGGTCCAGGACGCAGTGCATGGGGCTTGCCGGCATGCTCAGGGCTGTGTGCTGGCCACACTGATTGGGCAGAATGTTCTGCTAACTGTCGTTAGCAGTGTTTGTGCTTGTGTTCTTCACAGGCTGGAGCTCTCCAGGAGGAGCCCCAGCTTCTCACCGACTCACACCCCACAAAGCCTGGCACTGTGCTATTCAGCTGGCGGCACAATAGTCGTTTAGCTTTTCTTTGCGTGACGCACACTCAACACTGGCTGTGAAGGCGCCTCTGTTCCCTCGGAGCCCAGGAAGGCTCGCTGGGCTTCTCCTGCCAGCTTATTAACCCTGAAGAAATCATCAGTGTTACACTGCCTAAAACACCGAGTCGGGCCCAAAGGCTGAGTTTCAATGGGGTATAAAAGCAGGTGGTAGTAACAAGATGTGGGAGGCAGAGCAAGGCGAGGCCCCGAGTCCTGCCAGGGAAGGACAGACTGCACTCACTGCCTCCCACGAGGTGACTGCGACTGTCACGATCCAGACAAGGGTTGACAACACCTGGCAAGAGAGCTACTCTTCCCCCATCCTCACCCAATCAACCACTGCCCTTCAAAATCACTAACATCCCAGAGACGGGCTCAGAATCTTTCACAGAAGAAGCTCTAAGTAGCTCCTACCCATCAGTTAGAACTGGCACAGGAGCTGAAACCTATCTGCCATGGGAGGGTGGCAGCTGTCAGGTCCTGCAAGAAATTAACGGCACATCCAGCCGTCCAGCCGTTTAATCCTCCATTGGCAGAAGTCCGAGTAGGGTTGGAGGAAGCTGCACCCTGCCGTACTGTGGAGTTAGTCACACCGGGAAGTCATTACAGCCTGCAGGTCCGCAGGAGCAAGCTGAGCGAGCAGGTACCACAGCCTAGATCTAACTGCTGCCAGGAGCTGTGGTCTGGGGGTGCTGTAGCTAACTTACCAGGACCCTGCGAGGAAAGAGAGCTGAGAATAGGTCCCTGACCTCATCCTGTTCCTAGATACCAGGGTCCTTCCAGTGTGTCCTATTGGCCAAACCAACTGGAACCCAGAGGCAGATCAATCCTTTTGATGCCGTCCACACAGATGTGCATGCCAGGCCGCAAAGCAGGACGGAGGCCACGGAGAAGGGACATGGAGGCCTCAGAGAACCTGTGGCCCAGCGGGGAGACTGACTTTCTAGGGAATCGAGAACTGGAGGCGGAGCTGTTACCAGGAGCTACCCAGGCTCTGACTGCAGGCCGATACATCCTGTTGTACTGAGTCTGGTTCAAGACCCAGGACAGGCTCTCCATACTTTCTTCCTCAACAAACATCCACGCCCTTTGCTTCAATTACTGCTGCTCTGAGTGTCCTCCTGGATTTATAATCTCAGCCTCCATCTGGATGCACAGCCCTCTCATTCCCACTTACCTGGCAGATACACCTACCTACGTGAGGGGCCAGCACAGACTGAAGCAGTCCACGTCAGACTCACTGTGTCCCCTGGAAAATGGTTACAGCCCGATGGCTTACCTTTCAGCATGCTGGCTCACTACGTTGGAGTTGTCTTTGCTCAGTGGCTTTCTAGATGCTTTTCTGTCTGCCAGCCCTGCTCCTTTAAGAACAGTCCCATCCCGGCTGCATGGCCGCGGTCTTACAGGATGCTCTCTTCCCTGGCCTCAGGTGACCAGTTCAAGGCAGGTCCAGCGAGCCTCTGAGGAGCAATGGTACGCAGTGGTTGGTGGCTAGTACACAGTGGTTAGTACACAGTGGTAGTTAGGGACCCTGGAGCCAAGTGGCAGGATTTCCATTGCTGGGCTACTGTCCTTGAGCTCCATACAAACCTCAGGAGACACCAGTGACCATGTTTGCCATGTGAAAAAAGTGCTGCTATCGGAGGAAAGGTTGGTGTCAGCCTGCAAGGAGGAGAGAGGTGAGAGACCCGTGGGCTGTCATTTCGGTCCCTGACTCCAATCGCTCCCACCTTGGATTTTGGGAACTCTCTGCCTAAGCTAGTTCAATTTTACCTTCAGTTACCTGGCTATAACCAAGGTAACCAACACCTGTAGCTCCAAGTTCTCATGATTACCAAGTCCTAGAGATTCCGCCTCGGAAATCCCGCTGGCCTTGTTTCCTCTTGTGCATCCATCCCCGCTCGCCCCTTTTTCTGGGCAATGCAAATACCTGCTAACCAGTCTCCGTAGCTACAGTCTAACCTACAGTCTGCCTTAAGCCATTTTTCTGAACTGGAGCCTGCCACACTCTTCCTCCAGAACCCCCGGGGGACCTGCACTGTCTCCTGAATAAAGGACAATCTCAGTGAAACCAGCGGTGTCACCCATCTTCTCAGGCTGTCTTCCCTGCCCCACCAGCTGCTCACCACTTTTTACACTGCAGCTGAAAGGAACGGCTTGCTCATCACTCCTCTACACGTGGCTGTGTCTGTGTCACTGCTCGGGCTGCTGGGTTCACATCAGTCCTGCCATCCTCTCTGCCATCATTTCTATGAAAATCTCACCAGCCTGCAAAGCCCACACTACATGACACGTTCCCAGACTTTTCTGGTTTCCCCGAGCAAACTGATGTCTCTGGAGCTCCTCTACCGTCACGTACCTCACTTACGGTGTTTATGCAACTCCAGTTTGGATTATAATCATTTGTGTGCACAATTTATTTCTTCCACTAGCCTGTAAGTTCCTGGAGGACCAGTCTTAATTAACTTGATAACCCCCAAAGTGACTAGCTACTATGTAGAGGGTATTTAAAACATGTTTGTTGAAGATAATTAATTTAGAAATAATGTTCTCTGGTAGATTGGGCACAAAGAAGTTGAACGTGTGTGTGTGTGTCTGTGTGTGTCTGTGTGTGTGAGAGACAGAGACAGAGACAGAGAGAGAGAGAGAGAGAGAGAGAGAGAGAGAGAGAGAGAGAGGGAGAGAAAGATATATTTGAAGAGCTGAATTAATTTCCACACCACAAATGAATTCAAGATGCACACAATTTGGCCAGTAATGCCAATTTTGCCTTGTATTACTATTTTTGTTTGTCACTCTGACATGACAAAACTGGTTTAACACTTTTGTACTTTAATTCATTTTCTATTTAATTTTCTTCCAAGTTTCCGTGTTTTATTTTTATTGTGTTACAATTTTATAGTTCAATTTCCAAGTTTAAAAAAGTAATCCAAAGATACTCTTTTTGGTGTATCACATATGGTTCTTAACAATGTAACTATAATAAAGGCAACTATGCTCTTAGCCCAAGTCAATACAAAGTTCCGCCAAGTGTTCCCCATTAGCTTGACTGACCGTATACTCAGTTGAACACAGCAAGCCATGACTAGAAATGCAGGGCTTTCACATAACATGCGCCACACTTACTTTTTCAAAAGCATGTTTCTGTTTCTCTTCTGCCACAGTTCTAGATAAGCTGATCCTTTAAATGAGAATTAAAACTAATATTCTGGGAACATTTAATCTTATTAAAAACAACTGCCCACAAAAATCTTTTGCTTACAATGCATAGGTAGTATCTTCCCTTTTTATTCAAATATTAACAGTGATTTTTTTTTTAAGAGAAACAACTTTTGCATAACAAAAGCATCAAGTGGGTCATCACAGGTTATTAAGAGAAATTTTTGGACTAAACATGTACAGCACCCATGTGGGAAATGGGTGCCTAGTTCTCTCTCCTGAGCTGTGCCATTTGGAAGTCTATCGCACTTCCTGCACGGGTGCTTTCCTCTAATGTCCACCCCAAGCAGGCAGGCAGGTAAAAGCAAGAAGCCAGAAAGTAAGTAGATTCATTTGGAAGATGAGCCCTATGATTACCCCAATCCTAACCTTAGGAACATTCCAGATGGATTACAGGAACAGCATGCTGTAGAGAAAAAGTAGTTTAAAAGAATCTGAGCCATGATGTAATATCTATACTTGGCCTTGTAGGGGAAGAAAATTTTCCCCTACTCTCTTAGGGTCTCCCGCCGGGCCTGGGAATTAAGGTGACACAAAACAGATTAACAGGAGAAAAGCATACAGATTTTATGTTTACATGTACATGGAGGCTTCACAGGAAAAGGAAGACCCAAAGAAGTGTCTGGGCCTGAGTGTTTATATACTAGGCTGAACAAAGAGAGACAATTGTGGAAAAGTGACTGAACTATGTGGGGAAACTAAAGGACGGTAAGAGTTATTTACCAAGGTCCGTTGTACTGATTTCTCTCAGCCTCGACTCCCGGTCTCTGGTGATAATAACGGTCCTTTCTTCCTGGTAAAGGGAAGGCATCATTCACGTGGGGGTTTTATCTCCTGCTTTCAGGAAGAAAAGGGGGAGGTTAGAGCACCCCTTCTTGTATCTACTATTTTTTAAGTGCATTTAGCACAAAATAATCCATATGTCCACGTGGCATATATATATTTTTTTTTTTTGGGGGGGACCATATTCTGCCACTCTTAAGCTTCAATGTAGACTCTAAGGTAAGTTCACCTTGATGGGTTTTAAAAGATGACGAGAGCAAAAATGACCGAGCTGTAGGGAAACAGGACAGTTAAAGGGATATAGTATAGAATGCAGAACATTCTTTTACTGGTGTTGCCTCTTCCATGCTAGAGTCCTCTCGATGAGCAAAACTTAGGAAGATAAACTAGGACCAATAACTGACAGTGAACTAGGTCTGCTTCATGCACATGTCTCTGTCCAGTTAGTATTCTCGAACTGAGAGCCCCCCCATAATTAGCCATCTGAGGGACGTGAACTGTGGCTAACCCCCAAATCCTTTCTATCTTCTGTAATGCATTATGTTTTTACAAAATGAGTTTACTTCTTTCCTTCTTGTTTGTACTTAGACTAATAATAAAAAATTGGGTTACGATATCCTAGGAAACACTAAAGCAATAGTCAGAGGAAGCAGCACAGGGGCAAACTACATCCCCCCGTCTGATAGTAAACTTTTTTTGATAAACCAAAAAAAATTAATAAGCATGCAGATTATGGGAAGTGGACTGCATTCCAGGTTTTGGCTTGTCCTTTTTGCACGTTTAATACACAAAATGTGTGCTTGCTGCAGTGCTGGTGTAAGTAAAACCCCTAGGAATGGGACATGGGCCAAACACAGACCAGACACCCTGCGTCCACAGCCAGCTCACAATTTGTTCTTGTTTTCTCTGCCTTCTTTTGCACATACTCTGTTTCCCAAAGGACAGCTTTGTTTTGTAAACAGTAAGAAAAGAAATCACATATTACAACCACTGACTTCTTTCTCCTAAATGACTTTAGTAACAACTTGAATAACCTGGACGTATAAGATGAGATTTCTGAGTGTTGTACATACCAGGCTGTGGAATGTTACCTCCATGGCCATTTTGATGACAACAAACGCAGCTGGTTAATCACTGAAAACTGAGAAGAAAAACTACTTTTTAGAAAAGGAGATTGTTAGACTGTGTCTTCTAATCTTTTTTTTAACATACCAGCCTCAATCTAATGTAAAATTTCCAACATGGAGTATTTTGTTAGTTTTACAAAAAAGGGAAAACCAAAAATGTTGAACATTTTCAGCCTAACTGAATAACATAATAATTCCAATAGAGTAATTTTGATTATTTAGAAAATAATGATGGGATAAAACAGAAAAATAAAAACCAAAGGAAAAAATGTACATATCACAACGTGATTTGGGTAACGATGTTGACTTTATTTGGATGATTCTTTGTATATTTAAAAGCACTTTCAGATACAGTGTCTTTCTGATCTTCACAACAATCCTATTGACTATTACAGAACGAGCCTCCGACATAGAACCCAGAAGAAATTACTTGTTTATCCTTGTAATTGAGCAACAACAACAACAACAACAACAATAGCTGCAAAATAGTATATCTAATACAATGTTCAGTTGATGATGGTGTGGTTTTTTTTGATTTGGGAAAAGATATAGTACAAAACTTAAGCTGGAATGGAAAGAACAGGTTGGTAAGGGATTGATCTGCTCTAAAAGCAGGAATTGGCATCAGTATATGCTCTAACAGCCTCATGGAAATGCTGCTTGTTTTCCAACATTTAAAATTGCTTTTAAATCTGTGTTCCCTTAAAATATTTGTATTACAGCTTCTTCAAAGTCAAGAATCTTCTGAGCTTGAACAGCATCCATTTCTTTTTCTTTCTCCTTCTTCTACTATTTCTCCTCTCCTTCTTTCTTCATTTCGCTTTCCTTTTTCCTAAATACTTCAAGGAACTTCTTGCCATATTTGTTACAGTTGTGGGGTTAAAAAAATGTAGATTTCTCTCTCTCTCTCTCTCTCTCTCTCCTGACAATGGGTACTGAATACTAATTTTCTTTGAATTATTGGTGCATAGACAAATAAACCAGTCACAATCAGATTAGGAACTATTATATACTAATTCTCAGAGAGAGTATAAAAGATTAATTGGTACTTTAGAGAAAAAAGGAAACCCCAAAAAGCTTAAATTTCAACTGTTGTGACTACGATTAGGAATCAGAAAAATCCCTTCACTCCACGCATCAGAAATGCTGTGAAAAATGGGGAGCAGTCAGCACCTGTGTGAGGTTAGAAAGGTGAAAATGATGGCAGTTTAATTTCGGTGATTTTCTTGCGTATTTATTTTCAAAAACTGGTGGAAAAACTGAACAGAGAATTGAAGCTACAAGGAGAGAAACTGAATAGTGTTATTGGACAATTTGACAGCATACTATGCTGTCATTTAAAAAAATTCAGCATCCCACTATTATATTTTGGAAAATCTTTTAAATGAAGTGTTAACACTGCCACTTCTTTCCCAATGGACACAAACAATTACATGCATCTATCATCAGTTCAGATTTCTTCTCCATGTAAATGAAAGCAGTAGAACGCTTTCCTGTGAGTCACACTTTGGAGCAAGCTGTCCAATGCATTTGTGTAAAAACTTTTAGTGAGAACACTGTTTAGATATAGTTTGTTGTTCTCCATTAATCATGTAATCAGGGTCCTACAGTAGTTTGCAAATCTATAAACAGGAAATCCTGTGTGTGCCGCCTTCTTCTGGTCTGTGTCTTCTTGTAACATTACACTTCAAACGTAAATCCTGGTAGTCAGGCGGCTAAATAAGCACCAGATTCCAGAAGTAAAAGAATAAATTAGAAGGACGGAATCCAGGACGAACTCATTAGGCTGAAACACTATGGAAGCTAAACCAACCAGCGGCTCATTTTCTGTCCCATAGCCTTTTATATTTTCTAAACTTTTGGCACCACACAGAGACAAACATGCATAGAAAGGGTCTACTGGAGACGTCGAAAACCCTTTTTCTTTTATCCCTGCATTATGCAGAAGACTCACACCATCAGCAGCAGTAGAATCAAACACTGTTCCAATGTGTCTGGGCATGTTTGGGACACTGGATTTGTTTCCAGCTAAGCTCCCCGTGGACTCCTGACATTGTGATGGTGGGAGAGGGCGCAAACTGTCAATAAAACTGTAGACATACTTGAACTTCAAGCTGGGATCCCCACTGCACACAGATACACAGAGGCTGTTAGCACACCTGCACTTATGACAGCCGCATCCTGTCATTTCTACGTTCTCACTGCATGCCCACATCTAGGAGTTACTGTATCTAAATAAAGCTGACGGAGACCAGAACAAGTGGAGTGAGTGGGTCAGTGCTACCATCATCGTCTTAACGGCTACGCCTAATAGAGATCTAGGCTCTTGCGAAGCAAGGATGTTGTTTGCTTGTTCTTTGTAATCTTAAATGCTGCATATGTGCCTTAGTGTCATACTAAACGATAGCCATTCATCATGAAAGAGCAAACACCACCAGCACTAGCAGTCTTCAGATACAAGGAACTCAGCTGTGCAAACAACGCCCAGGGAGGAGCTTCCACTCCAACGATCTGTGTCCCTTAGTTCACACGGTGAACATCTATCGGTGTGTGCAATGCACAGGCTATTTTATACGTACTGCATAGTACAGTGCACTCTGGTAGGAAGAGTAGAAAAGCATTATACGAATTGCACTGTATGTAACACAGGAGCCATAAGCAGGAAGAGTTACTGACAGCACTGCTTTTCAGACAGCTCTGAACTCAGGGTACAGAAGTGTTACAGTGGCTACCACCAGGCTCACCTCCATAGATCTGCTGTGCTGCTTATCAGATTGAACGCTCGGGTCTCCCCAAAACTCATGTGCTGAAATCCTAACCCCCAAGGTGATATTGGAGCTGAGGTGACCAGGTCACAAGGGCGAAGCCCTGACGAAGGCATTCGTGCCCTGATGACAGAGACCGCAGAGACTCCCTTGTGCCCTGTGGAGACGCGGTGACTAGATGGCCCTCTGTGAGCCAGGCAGCTCACACCAGACATGGAAGCTGCCTGGGCCGCGATCTGGGCCTTCCCAGCCTCCAGACCTGTGAGAAATAAATGTCTGCTGTTTACATGCCACCCAGCCTGTGGTGTCCTGTTATAGCAGCGAGAACTAAGACGTGATGGTATTGTTTAACTGAAAGGAGAAAGACGTAGGAGAGGAATCCTCACCCAGGGAACCGCAGTGTCCAGGCCAGACTTCCAATGCTGACATGGCGACCAGAAGAGCAGCACAAGGCTCAATTCCAGACACACCTGTAGGGGCCAGGCCCAGGGGTATTCGGTGTCCGACTGGGTTGGAGGGATGGGGAACGCTGCTGTACTCTGTTCTAAGAGAGCACCGGGGAAGCCAAGTAGACATTTCCCTGCAATCAGAGAGCTTCGCAAACTAGCTAACCACTGAGTCTCAGAGTGAACCCTAAATAATGGGGTTTTGGGCTCTGCAGGTTTCTTATAAAAACACGGTTTCTTACAAAACTTTTGCTAATAAGAATGAGTTAGGAAGAGTTGTATCGGATATTTGCTTAGTATTTTACACCTCTCTTCAATTTATAGCTACATGTTTTAGGAAGTAAATTACAAAAGCAGTACTTTATGATAAAACTATAAATGATACAAACATGTTAACATAGAAAATAAAAATTCCTAACAGTTTCATTCTCCGGATAATAACTGACTGCTGACTATCCCCCCACACGTTTCTTTACATGACAGGGAGGCACGATGACCTCAGAAGTCAAACTGTTTGGGTGCCAATCTCAGCTCTGTTACTTCCCAGCTGCGTGACTGTGGGGCCAGGAGCTGGCCTCTCAATGCCTCACTGTGAACGTACTCTTTAATTTAGAGTGTATTTTTTTATTACCTATGTGTGACTTATTACAAATTTGTAATTTATTACCTGAGATTGTACCCTGGATTGTCTTCTTCCAGTATGAAATTTTCATGTCTTTTGCATGTTCTATTCTTTTCTTTTTAAACAATTTTTATTCAGCTTCTTTTCTTTCACCAAAGCCTGTTCTTTTCAGTAACAGAATTGGCCTCAAATTGATGAGGACATTTTTTCCTGACTCCTTGTTCTATTTAGCAGGGGACTGCTAAATTTAAGTCCTTCCTGGACAAGACTTTGAAGGCTGGGGGTTGACAGTCTGTGTTCTGGGTTTTGCTTTTTGGCCGTGGGCAAAACAGCCATTTTGTTTCTCCGTGTTGTTAGGCTGTGGGCACCATCCAGGTGAGGGTGCACCAAACTCCACAGAGAGAACGCGGGGGCACTGGTCAGTCCTACAGGAGGACGTGGGAACAGTGCCTTTTTGGGAAGATTATCAGTCCTACCCGATATTGGCCCCTCACTTCCACCCTATCCCTTATTTCTCCTAGCCACCGAACAAAGGAGGAAAGGTAAATTTTAGTGGCCCAGCTTTGGCCCAAAACTAGCTGTTGTGAAGTAGAAAGTCCTATTGGCCGGATGCTATTGGACCTCTTACCCTCCCCAGCCCCCACCCCACCAAACCATCGGGAGTTTTAATCTCTTGTTCATCCTTTAATAACATTTACTCCAGTCTTTGATGAAGCTTTAGGTTATTTCATTATAAGTGTTCTTGGCAAGAAATATAAATTTATTTTGGTCCAAACTATACAAGCTTAAAATTAATCAGTAAAATATTAGTGAAGCAGGAGAATAAAATTTCTCCATCCAATGCTTGACCTGCTTATCAATTCGGTAATTTGATTACAAAGTCTTGAAAAACAACAGACAAATTCAGCACTTTTTATTCCAAAATGAAATAGGAGGTCAGATACTGGGATTCCATTCTCTTATTATATTGAATTTTATTTATATCCAACTTATCCTATCAATAATGATAATAATAATAATAATAATGGTAAACATATATAGCATGTGCCAAGCACTTCTAAGAACTTACTATGTATTAACTCAAAGCCTGACACATAATGACTGTACGATGCATAAGGTTCTCTGCTCCAGCAGCGATGGTCTGCAAATCTGCATCAGAGCTCCCTGGTGGCCAGTTAACAATGGAAAGGTGATCCGTTACATCACAGTGACTATAAGCCAGATACAAATAAGCCAGTTTCTCAGGAGGAGCCCCAGAAATTCTTGTTTCTGTGAGCAAAGAGAAAATTCTTCCACGGTTCTTCAAAAACTTAAATGTGTAGAGCATACCAATGTCGATCTCAATTATTAATTAGGTCCATGAATTATTTCCTCATAACTTTCTTCGACGGAGGCAGAGAGCTTAACACGCAAGCTTAGTTAAGTAAAAGCAATTTTACAAGAGGCCAACCCAATCTGTTGTACACAGAGGCTTCTCTGCAACTTCACTTGATTCAGGTATGAAACTCAGACTATTTTGAGGAATGGATGATCCATTAGGAAATCCTCCACAAATATGATTTTCCAAACTAAGATTTTATAACTATGAGGCAGCACAGAATTCAAAGATCTACTCTGTTAGGTAACTAACAGGCAGACGCCCCATGTTATTATTTGAGGATAGAGTCATAAGCCTAACCGCCAGCCAGCCAGCCAGCCAAGGGAATTACGTCCTACTGAGTAAGTGTGAGAAGCCTCACCAGGACACATGCCTCTTTATGGAAGCACGACTAAGGAGCGTCTGCCCACAGGCCAAGGTGCTTCCGACACTCTGTGGTACTGCATTATTGGCTTCCATTCTTCATCCCTCACTGTAGCTTGGAGCTTGGCCTGTGACTTACACGTTCCTCCTGCTAATGGTGAACTTGGCTATTCCATTGGTTTGGGCGGAAGTGACACTATACAGGTTCTGAATCTAGAGCTTAAAAATCCTAGATATTTTGCTGTTATCTTGCGCCTATGCCAGCACTGTAAGATGAACTTACTCTCGGTAGCGGCTGCCCCTTTGGTCTGGGCCTCAGCACAAATGCATGTTGAGCAGAGCTCCCAAACCTATACGCAGACTTGCAGCACGAGGAATACCCCTGTGCTGTGGGCAGATGCACAGCTGCCCACCCGCTTTATAGACCCACTAGCAAACAAAATGCTTTGTTAAATGCCACTGGGATTTCCTTGTGGTTATTTGTTACACAGCAAGAGCTGACTTGTAATTGTGCTAGGTCATTTTCCAACATATGGACAAAGAAAATGGAGCCTCCAAATTTTTACCCCATAAAATATGGCAATGATAGTTTAGCTTGAAAAGTTTTTAAAGCAAGTTTATCAAGCACCCGCTGACCATAAAACTATATTTAAAAAGTACTTAATAGAAAGTTTATCTATCATAAAACAATGTAAATTCTTGGTAAAGCCTTGAATAAAATAATAAAACAATAGTAGCAGCTATATTTTTTAGTGGCAAATCCAGGTATCATACCAGGCACATTACATTAATTATCTCATTTCACTTTCACCAGTTATGCAAGGAAGAAGGCGAAAATCCAGATGCCTGTCAGTGAATATTGGGCAACCAATGGTTACTTAAGAGACTTAATTTGCAAATTCTCTTTAAGTAACAAAATCTTTGGCTGTTTTTTTCCTGCATTCTATTATTAACTAAAGAGGCTTGGAATCAAACTGACATAACTGAGGTTTGGAAACCACACTAGTCAGGTCACTTTGCCTACAGAAATTAGACTTTGAACCTCTCCTTCCTCCTGTAAATATTTTCTGGGCTAGGGCAATTTTTAGTAGTCTCCTTAATTCTCTATTGTTGAGACCCGTCAGTGTTACAGAGCTTTTATTGCAGTGACAAGAATTGAAGATGTTTAGTCAGTTGGCATTCTTACTTGCCTGAGCGAAAAGTAAAGTCTATTTTGTTTGGGTTCAATGACCCTATTCACCTGAGGGCTGAGTCCAGCCTTTTCGCCTTGTTGCAGGCTGGGAATCATGAGCTTGCTCTTTCTGCAGCTCATCCTATCCAGAGGCTCTATCCCCAACCCTTGAATCTAGGCTGTTCTTATCACTTGTTTTGACCAAAAGAATGTGGTAGAAGTGAAGCTGTGTGACTTCTAAGGTAGACCTTGAGCGTCTGCCTTGGTTTTCCGCGAGGGATGCCCAGAGACTGACATGCAAGGCAGCCAGTCCCGCTTACTGAGGATGAGGCCACTGGAGAACCAAGTGCCCCGACGACAGCCAAGGCCAAGCGCCACATACCCGCCCGAGGCCACCTGGAACCGCCCTGAGCACTTCCGGCTGTATGCCCAGGCGAAACCAGCAGGGGAGCAGCCAGCCAAGGCATAGTCATGACAAATAGTAAACGGTTGTTGGTTTAAGCCACTGAACTTTCGGGTGGTTTATTACACAGAAATCTACAACTCATAACTTTTCTTCTGATTCCTGGTAGCACAGTGGAAAACATTAGATAATTTGGAAAAAGGTAGAACTGAAGAGAACAGGCAGTGAGTACGTTCTGTGAAGATGGATCACACAGCTTTACTTCACAAACAGGAAAGGGACAAAATGAAGAGAGTATCACTGCCAATTAGAAGGGATGAGTGACTGCAGCTCAGGGAGGCAGCCGGCAGCTGCTGTGCCATGGTGCCCGGGGGCTCTTGCCAGTACCCCAATGGGCCAGGTTTGGATTGCAGCCCGGGCTGAGTGTGGCGGCGCCCCCTGGTGGTCATCCTGCTACCTGCACATGCCTCACAAGCTTCCCTGTCAGCCAGGGAGATGGACAAGGGCCCGTTTTTTCATCCTGCCCATATTCTCTTGAGGTCTGAGGCTTTCTGCCTCGCCTCCTACAGACAGAATCACAGGCTATCAATATAAAACTGGTTAGTTGCGATCTACAATCTAGACTTCCCTGCTTGGAAGCACTTAAAAGTAGACGTTATTAAAGGACTATAAAAAAGGTTAAGTATAATACTAGATCTGGAACAAGAATAAGAAAGCTTAGGTCTCATCCCCCTCTGCCATGGAGAACATCTCTGTGCCTCAGTTATCTCATCAGTAAAATGGGAACAATTAACATGGAGCTTAATATCTGTCAGCTGTTATTATCTAACATGTATCTAGAAAAGGCAATAGAGTGTGAGAATGTGAAGGGAAAGATCTTTTCCAGGAGTAGTTCCATTTGGAAAATTCAGTAAGGGTGGACGAGAATAAAACAATACATTAAAAACCACCACCAACAAAGAAAAGTGTTTTGCTTTGAGGACGTTCTTAAAATTGTGCTAATATAATGCATTAAGTGGCACTGTACTAGTTAGCTTGAACAGCTGGTACTAAAAATGCGCTCAATGATTTACTAAAAAGTTTTTAAAAAATTAAACACGAGAAAAAAAATCCAGAATGACTCAATGTGCCTCCAGGTTAAAAATGTTGCATAGGAAAAAAGACACAAATTAAGTACAGTGAAACAGTAAAGAACTGTAGAAGAAAAATGGCTTTCTCTGTAATTAACTGTGGCTTTCTCTGGGCCTCAATTTCCTCATCTATAAAATGAAGAGATTGGAGGAGAGAATCTAAAATAATTTCTTCTAGTTATTAAGAACGAAGCAAATTTTAAATGCTGTTTCTTTGTTAAATAAATGAACAAATCTTAGATGTAAGAATATAAAAGCATAGTCTGTACGTGGCTAATAGAATAAGAAGGAGATCTAGAAATGCATGAACAGATTTCAAAGGGCATAGATGGCTTGCAAAATAGCTTATGAAATCATTGGGATTGCTAAACTGACTCAGTTCTAAACACGTAATCCGGGAATCAGAGGGGTCAACGTGGAACCATATTGTTTTAGCATACAAACATGATTACAAAAGGAAGGAGACATTTTCCAGAACCTCACAATGGAGTCATTCCTGGAAACCAAAGGTCTTAAAACTATGAGTAGAGCTACCGAAATATAAAAAGAGTAATAAAGTGACGAAATCTTGGAGCCCATGAAGAAAGAAAGTGGAAACAACTGAATTCACGGAGCCTGGGGAAGTAATAAAAGAAGAAAGGCGGGAGAGTCTAGGATGGTCAGCAGGTTAACAGGAAATAAGAAAAAAATATCAGCAACAACATAAAAGAAAGCAAATTAAATTGAGCTTAGGAAATTCAGTTTGATAACTGGTGAAACATTACAATAAACTTCTCTATAACAACAAAAAATATATGCATTAGCTAATTCTCTTTGGCAAGTATCCTGATATGGGAATTCAACGTTCTCTTAGTTTTTCTTTTATTTTGTCTAACTTTTTATTTCCAAGAATAAAAAGTAAATGGAAACTAGAGCATTTGAGATTTTGCTTGCCAGCAATTGTCTTCAGTTTTGGCTCAAATAAACTCTTATAAAAATTGTAAAAAAAAAAAAAAAAAAAAAAAAATGCAAAGTAAAGGTCGACTCCAACTGGATTAAGTCTCAAAATGTTATCTGGCCAATTAGTACAAGCTACCATCCCAAAACACAACAAATTTACAGCAAGGCTATTTTTCAGAGAGTTCTGAGGACAGAGATTCTATAGCCGTCTTCGGTAAACAATTTCAGTACCAAATGACCTCTACTGTCAAACATTATACCTCGTCAGATTTGCTCTTATTATGGGTTGAGATAGATACCTTCCTGTATTCTCAAGTGCGGGAGCCTGAATATCTTTTCACCTTCTCTTAGCAACTCATTTTACCTGAAGCACAAATCATAAATACAAAAATGAATGATCATGCTGTGATTTCACCCCTGTGACCACCACCCAGGTCATGAAATAAGAACCGTGCAGCACTCCAGACCCTGCCATCACCACCTCTCCCACCTCCCCAAAGATAACTGCTAACCACTACCCCAACTTCTAATGATGGTGTGCATATATCTGTTTCAAACATTGACAAAAAATGGTCAATTGAATGTTGTTTTAGCAGCATTTTTAAATAGAGATAGACTTCACACAACATAAAATTCATCACTTTAAAGTATACCCTTCAGTGGCTTTTACTATATTGTCTATGTTTTTCAACCTTCACCTTTTCTAATTCCAGAACAGGTCCACCACCCCCCACCCCCAAAACCCTGTACCTATCGGCAGTCAGTCCCACTGATGTGTCCTCTGGTTCTGGCTTCTTTCGCTCAGCGTTGTGCTTCTAAGATCCATGTGCTATGTTCAGTAGCCAATATTTTTTTAAACTGAGCCTAAGGAGTAAAGTACAGGTTTTTCTAGTTAATTTTGGTTCCACACACAAGACTAGTGGTTTTGATGCTGGTTACACACTAGCAGAATCCAGGGAGACCTGAAAACCACTGATGTGTAGGCCACGTCTCAGATACACAAACGACAGTCTGGGGGGGTGGAAGGGGTCGGCTGGGGCGTTAGTCGTTTTAAAAGTTCTCCAGATGATTCTATTCTGTAGTCAGAGTTAAGAACCAGTACAAACAACAAATCAGAAGACGACCTGGCCAGGAGAAGGTGCTAATTTAAAGACAGGTTCTCCTGGATCTTCGGCACGCTGAACCAGAATCTTGAGTTGGGGTGTCTGGGAGCCTGCAGTTTGACAAGTAAGTAGTCCATGTGCTTCTTCCAGGGTAGTTTTGGAAATACTGCAGGAAACCCATAATTATTTCTAAAAAAATAAATGACTTTATGCACAGAAGTTTCTATTGCTTTTAAACACGAAAACACAAACGCTAATTTAAAACATTTTTAATACATTAAAAAGAAACTATTTTAATGTATATTTAATTAGTGATGAAGAGGAAAACATATTACATCTGCCTCATTTATTTTCATTTGACGTTAGTCCAGCATGGAAACCTATTGGGAACTTGCCTTTCCACCTACTGCTCTGAGGTTAACACAGGAAACAGGTCGACCTTTTTTTAGACATCAAACCAGTCTCAATGTTGTCAACAGACTGTGAAATTCCCAGTTTGCTTTTCATTCATAGTGGACAGTGCACAAAGAATCTTCTTCACATCACCAGATAAACACATTGGAAATTTTTAAAAACGCAATTGCCAAGAAAAATGGCAAACAAAATGGAAAAGAGGAAAAAAAAAGTTCAGAAAAGGAAACCTCAAAATAGGCTGAACCAGACTTCATTACATATTGTGGTACAATAGGAACAGCTCTGCATATTGATAAGTCCGAACATTTGGTTAGAAGCTACAGCTGGCGCGGTGCCCTGGGGACGGTTCCTCTGGACTGCCCCTGCACGAGGGCCCTGCTTCCTGTGGTACTCTGCACTTCCTCGGCTCATTCTCCTTACTGAAGGGCGTTCGCCCTTCCTCGAGTGCTGTCTCCAGCTACTGCATGATTGTAGATATGACCTGGTAATTTTTTAGTGTATCGGTTGGACACTAACAGTCAACAAGCCTTGGTTATTTAGTACGTTAGTTCAAAACATTAGATGGTGTTACAGTTGTCTGAATATATCGATATAGTATTAAATAATATGTTAATGGTAGGATTGTGTAGATAATAGGATTGTGAAAATAGCTCAGAGAATTCCCATATGCCCACATCTAGTTTCCCTGTTATTAACATCTTATATTCGTATGGTACATTACAATTAATAAACCAGTATTGATACACAACTACTTATAGTCCATACTTTATTCTGATTTCCTTCGTTTTTTACCTAATGTCCTTTTTCTGTTCCAGGATCCCACACACGACACCACGTCACTCTTAGTTGTCACATCTCCGTCTGCTCCTCTTGGCTGTGACTGTTTCTCAAACTATACTTGTTTTTCTTATAACCTTGACAGTTTTGAGCAGTGCTGGTTAGGTATTTTTCAGAATGTCCCCACTAATAAACTTTTAAAGATATCCAATTTATTCCTAGATTCAATTAGAAAAACCTGACTTAAAGCAATTCTAAAAGGAAAAACAATCTTCTGGAGATAGTTCAAACTGTTAGAATCAACTTGAATAGACTTGAACAATTGGTCTTAGTGTATGCAGAGATGTAACAAAAGATAGGGTAACTGTGACTGCTAGTTAGAATTATTGTCATTTCTACAAATTGGAACTCTCCAAAATAATAAGAATTGAAATTATTTACATTCCTCTCTGGCTTCCCATCTTTCTTGTTGTTTTTATTACATAGCCATCAAGTTAACATTATCTTGAGTTCTGTTTTTTAATTTGTCAACTATTTGTAAACTTGTTCATGAAGTAAAATACATACTTGACATTTTCAAAAGCAGCACAGAACTCATTCCATATTAGTATGTCATATTTGTCTAAATATTCCCCATGGTGGAATATGTGGTTTGCTTCCATTTTTTATAAAACTAGTAACATTTCTGTACAAGAACCATCTGCAGTTGAACGGGTTTGCATTTTCTCCAGCAATGCACATAAGGTCATGCTTCCCCACACGCGCGCCAGAAGAGAAAGATCTTTCAGATGTTTTCTGCTCTAACTAGGAGGATCCTGCCTTTGAGTTGCTTTGCTATGTACTGCATTAGAGGAGCAAACTGTGCATTTTTCCATGTCTCCTTGTATAAATTGTTTCTCCTTTTTAAGTGGAATTTACATGCCAACCTGATAGATGAAATTAGATGGAGAAAATTTTATTTCCTAATATGCCTCGTAGGGGGAGCTGTCCTTTTTGGGAAATGGGAGTTTGTAGTCAAGGGTGAATGTAGTAAGAAGAGCCCTTTTCAAGACTAGGGATGATTTTATTGATTTAGAAAGTGAGGGAGGGGAAAGGGAAGCAGGAGAGGAGGGGGCCATGAGGAAATAGTGAAAGGTCAGTACTCCACATTTTCACCTCTTTCCTCTCTGTAACTCACTCAGATCTTTAATCAAGTACTTTTCAAAACCCATGGAGTGCTTGATACGAATGGGCAGATTAGTTGTAGGTACTAAGATTGGAGAAGTAAAGGGAGGTGAAGGAGAAACAGCCAGCCAATAAAACACCCACAGCAGAGAGAAGCAACAAGGTGTGTGTGTGTGTGTGTGTGTGTGTGTGTGTGTGTGTGTGTGTGTGTGTGTTTGGGGGATACAATAAAATTCTCAGAAAGCCTTTTTGCTATCAGACTTACTGGATTTAAGATTTGGGTCAGGATTACCTGAATTGAGGGAGACCCCAACTGCTGCCTGGATTATACATATTTACACATTTAAAATAGTAAGCTTTTAATAGTGTGTCACATTTAGTCCCATCCTTTGAAAATGTTTTTATTCTTGTTATAGTATGAAAAAATGTACCTTGTGTTCAACAGCTTCCTCTCTTTTTTAATATCCATTAATTTATCTCCCTTCCACAAAAGGGATACACACGTTATTCTGGTTTCTTCAGGTTTTATATTTTATATTCTGGTTTCTTGCAGACCTATAGTCAAAATTCTACTTTTGAACCCATTATAACATACTGATATGGCTGCAGTGACAACAGATCTAATTTAATTCTTTTTCATATCATTAAAAAAGTTATTTCAGTCTCTATTGTTGGCAATAAAATAAATGGTTATAATGGCTGGAATCTACCATTGGCCAATTTGGAAACCCCAGTGTTATAAACATCATGTATTACAGTTTTTGCAATCAATTTTAAAGTCTGGCCTTTTAATCTTTTAAGAAGCAATTTTTAAAACACGTTTGTCCTCTTTCAAATCCCTCAAAATCTGTCAGGAATTTAATTGGTAACAAGAATCATAAAATTTTGAGCTGGAAAGTATGACAGGGGCAACTTCACTCAACGTTGTGATTTCAAGGTGGTTTCTCAGAGGCTCAGAGATCTTGGACCAGCTTCCCGGTGAGTTAACAGCAGAGCCAGGACCCTGACCAGGTCTTGCTGCCCCCCTCGAAACCCACAATGACGGAAAGGGAGTGCCTTTTACTTCTCCTGTCCTGTGTTCATGCTAACCCACACGAAAATGATCTCACCTTTCGTTTCGTGGACTTGAAGCCAGCAGGTCCAATTTTTAAGAGCATGAGTAGAAGTTTGCCACCTACAGGCCAACAGAAAGAAATCTTTTAGATTTTTAAGAACAAAGCTCTGGTGACCCTTATGAAGCAAGTGTGTTTAAAACACCTCTTTGGGACGTTAGCGCTCAGTACAGTACAGGGAGACTTTTATAAAAGGACGCTGCCTTCATTCTCCTTACCGTTAGTGTGACAAGTTTCTACCATGTTCTGTTTTCAGTAGAATATGGTGCTACAGTTGCAGAAATGAACGATAGAACACTGAACCGTATGAACCCACAGAAAGACATGAAAAGGTTTCTTACCAACTGAGAACATGTGTATCGATAAGTATTAGCGATTGCTGTGCACAGACTTAATTTCAAGGCCCGATACGCAAGACACACCACTGCAAGCCGGGATGAAGGGGTTAAAGAGTTTTATTACAGAGTGTAAGTAAGTAAGACAAGACAGAGATTAGGGGAATATATCATCATAGCACTAACAAGCAAGGAGGCAATTCATCATACCACCAGGACCCAGTCAATTAGAGTCGCAGAAACAGCAACGGCCTTTCATCAGCACGGGCAAAATCCCAGTCAAGTAAAGTCATCAGCACAGGCGGAATATCTTGCAGCAGCCGAGGCGGCCAGGGAACAACAACAACTACTGCTGTGCCTGCCTCGGCTTTCTGGGGTTTTCAGGACTTCACTACCAACAGCGGCAAGGAGCCAATAAGCATACGTGTTAACAACACAAGGAACTGGACTCCGATCTGGCTAGGAGCCGGGCCAGTCCTTGGTATGAGATTAGACGTATCGGAGCTCGGCCCACCTGCGCCAGGGCGAAAGCCAGGCTCCACATCCTGTAAATATTTTCTTGGTCCTTGGGAGGTTGGCCAATCCTTCCAAGGCCAAGCACGTACCCCAGCCACTGTGAGAGTTTACATCCCCAAATGTTCCCAGGCAGGCCTTCATATTTTCTATTCCTTACAACATGATACCTCTTTTTCAGTCGGTATTTCCTCCTTACTGCTAAGAAATAACTGAGTGGACAATGAAAACTCTAGCATGACGTTGGGACAACTGAATAACCATTTGGAAAAAGTTCTTTTAGAGTCTTATGTAGTCTACTAAAATAAATTCCAGATGGACTAAATATTTAAATGTGAAAGATGCATAAGACCATAAAATTACTATAAGTTGGTATAGGTGATTGCTATATAATCTTGGGGTTGGGAAGACCTTTTAAACATAACACCAAAGAAAGAAAATCGAAAGAAAATACAGACATTTTACAAACATTAAAAAATATAAAGAAACATCACTGTCCTTTCTTCCTAATAATCAAAATTTTATAAAGATGAGATTGCATTTTCACCCAAATTAAACAAAATTCTAATAATATCCAGTGTTGACAATGGCTGTGGAAATGACATTCATTTGCAGGGCCTTTTGGAAGAAGAATTTGGCAAAAAAAGTGTGTAAAATAAGCTATAGTATCTACCTACCTGTTGACCCAATATATGTCTCTAATCATTTATCCAAAGGATATAATCATGAGTAAGAGGAAAGATTCAGCTCTGAATACATTTTTTATGGCTTTGTTTACAATAGAGCCCAAGCTGGAACTGAACTAAATGTCTGATGGGAAATGGCTTAAATCAATCAGAGTAGGTTATTGTGCTGGAGTAACAGGATGCCACTGGAATTATTTTACTGAACTCTATTAATGACATTGGGGAAACTGCTTACTATTACTTGACAGAAGTAGATTGTAAGGCACTGTATGGAGCTCGATCCCACTTACGGATTGTAAAACACATTATCTGCATCCACACACATAGAAGTGGCTTTGGAAAACCATAGCCCAAATGTTAGGAATGATTACCGTGGTGTGGGTGCGAGGGGAAAGAGACCAAGAGTTTCCTCTAAAAATGTTCTTGAAGAGTAATAGAAAGAAATAAAAGATGCATGTGTCAAAAAAATCCCAGGATGGAAGTGTGAATAGGGGAAGAGGAAAAGGCAATCCATCGTTAAAGATAAAAAGATACAAGGAATAGGGCCTGGCTATGAGGAAATAAGTACAAGTATTTAGGAAGAATGAAGGTAGAGACGCCATAAAATTGGCCACCGACAGCAGGTGCAGACTGAGAGCTGGTCCCACACGGTCGAGCAGCCTCACGTGAGGCCTCAGCAGCACGCAGACCGGCACGTCTGCTGCCTGCACAGCGGGACTGTGTTATCCCAGGAGTCAACCTAAAATAGTTCATAAATTCTCCAGTCTAAATAAAGACCCAAGCTGTCTAAAAAGCGCCACGAAAATATATTGCTAAGCGGTCACAGGTGAAAACGCATTTAAAAATAAAGAAACTAGATATTTTAGAATGGCTCCTTGGAAAGTATTTCAAAATGTTTGAGGGTATGTCACTAAAATATATTACTGCTTTTAAAGTCTCAGTGTTACCCGCTGGAACTTTTCAAAGCCATTAATTACGCACTTAAGTTTACAGGCAGCCCTTGGCTCACTGGTTCATGCCCTAAATGGCTCTATTTAGTGAGGGGGAAGCAATGGGGGATCAAAGGGGTCCAGGGTCTCCGAGTGGCAGTGCCTTGTAGTCACCAGATGGCAGGGTTTTCACGATCACAGCTGTGCAAACCCAGACATTGGTCAGGAAAATGGGAGGCAATCTTCATCAGGGGAATTAACCTGTACTAACCACACTCACAGGAGTTTTTATAAACCACGGTGCTAATTTCATATTCATATTTGTGACGGAACTACTAGAGAAAACAATACTCATATGAACTAAGCCAACAATTTTATTCTCCTGTGACTTAGTAATATAAAATCTATGTTACAGTAAGACTTCTAGTTTCAAAGGAAAGTATTACAAGATTATATTAAATATTTAATAGTGCTAATAGTACTAATACATGCAAATACCAATGTCACAAAAACACCTATTATATAAAATGAGCTGAGCATCTGTTTATGTGAGTGACACTCACAGTCTCTGTAATACTTTAACAGAAGGACAGTAAAAGTGTCAGTATCTACCCAACAGAGATAATACACTTTAGTTTTAAAACACAGTTCAATACTCAATGTTATTATTCCAACTTTGAACAAAGACAATCTGTATAACTGGAATGATTATCTGTGCAAGGTTCTCATGTGATCACACTTAAGACAACAATTAAACCAAAAATGATTTTCTTTTACCAAAACATGAGGATAATCCAATTCCATTTTCTAATACAGATAAGTTAGCCCTATAAATAAGCCAGACATTCTCTTTTCTTGTTTTGTTCTTGTTACCGTAACAGGAAATAAAAACTTGTCACAATTAATGGTTAGAAATATGAACTTTGGAGCCAGATAACATCTTAGTTCAATTCCAGCGCTACATCTACTACCGCAGCTGTGAGACCCTTGACCAGTCTCTTACCTTACTAACTCATTCCCTCATCTATAAAGTGGAGAAGAGAGATGTTGCAAAGATTGAAATAACATATGACTTACGGGCTGACCTGTGTCTCCCCCAGAATTTATACATTGAAGCCCTAACCCCCAGGACCTCAGAATGTACTGTATTTGGAGAAAGGGCCTGTAAAGGGGGTAATCAGTTAAAATGAGGTCACTAGGGAGGGTCCCAATCCGATACGACTGGGGTCCTTACTAGAAGAGGAAATCTGGCCACAGACAGCTACAGAGGGAAGGTGTTATAACGACACAGGGAGAAGACGGCCATCTGCAAATCAAGGAGCAAGGCCTCAGAAGAAACCGACCCTGCCTACACCTTGATGTCAGACTTCCGGCCTCCAGAATTATAAAAAAATAGTAAATTTCTGTTGTTTAAGCCGGTACTTTATTATGGCAGCCCTAGCAGATTAATACAATAGATAAAGAATTTAGGAGAGTGCCTGGAACATGGCAGGCATCTTAATTACTACCACTATTATTTTCCCAGAGCAACTCTAATATTCAATTCTAAAAACTACACACATAATTTGGTTCTTATAATGGTCAATTATAAGTAGCAAAAGGCTGTGCTGGGAAGGCGGTCTGCATGGGCTCTGAACATTCCTGCTTCTTCTTGCTGGGTATTGCGCTCTTTTTCCAGGCCTTTTCTCAGGGACGCTTTCCTAGAGACAAAGAACAGGCTTACTTCTGCTTCCTATAAAAGCTGGAAATGCCCCGAGCGGGGTGTTCCTCTCCTGCAGCACAACCTACCGTGTGTGCGAGTACTCACCTGGGCTCCTTGTCATCCCTGTGGGACTCAGCAGCACAAGGAACCAACACAAACCAACACGAAGCTCTGGCTACTGGACAGCCCTGTCTCTGACCCAGGAATCTCGTATCTTCTGCCAGTATCCCATGACATTCTAAGTCTAACTTGTTTGCTTGGAAACAGGGTGAAACCTCAGATTTTGCAGTTTTTTCCTATGGTTTTCTGGAAAAGACGAGGGCCTCGATGGGCTGAGTTAAGAGATACAAGACTCTCTGGGATCTAGTACTGCATGCATTCACTCGAGTCGTGGGAAAGGGGGAAGAGAGACAGCCCCCCGCCCCCCGCCCCCCGCCAAGTCCTACCTACTGAGAAATGTTTGGAGGCTGAGCAGTGAGAGGTGGGGTGAACACAAGGAACCAGCATCGTGGTCATTGCTCACTCACCTCCGGGTGGGAGGAAGAAGGATGTTAACATAATGAGGCAGCACACCCCACAGCCCCAGAAGAGAAGAAATCGGGCTGTGGCGTGTCAGTCAAGGGTCCCCAAAGCTCAAACAACGCTGTCAGCAATGAGGAAACAGCACTGAGTAAACCGAAGACACAAGTGTGTTTGGCACAAGTTGGGCAGCTGATCAAAAGCCAAGAGTAAATGTGAGGCGTTGTTTACCAGCACGAAGATGCTCATGCCTTCTAATCTCCATGGCTCCTTCGTCCTCCCTTCTGACCTCAGCTGCTTTAAGGAAAAAGCACACATCTGTGACTTCAGGCATTCACTGGGGGTCTTGGAACTTATCCTCTGTGGATAAGGGGGATACCAGACAGACAACATCCTGGTGGTTGACAAGTGAGGAGCCTGTCTCAACGGTCCAGCGTACGGCCATTGTCTACTTGACCGGCCTTACCTACCTGTACGAGTAGAAGTAGCTGATAAACTCAGAGAGAAATTCAGAAGCCTGTTTGCCAAGTAACGTTTCTCAAGATCACCTGGACAGATTCACAACCCTCAATCGCTCTGAGTCACACAAACAAATGCTGTCTCCTTGACCTCCCACCACTGGAAAGGGGACTCAGCACCTTATTAAGACCCTTCTTCAGTACTCCAGGCAGCACACGATAACATCAATGGCAGCGCCCAGGTGTGAACATGCGCAAACAGGGCCAGGACAACACTGCTTCAATCTGACTAATCATGTGCTTCTCCTCAAGTCTGAACTGCCTTGGATTTTGCCACGCATGGTGACTGCGGCTTCAACTACTTGGTGACACTACCTCCATGACTTAATCAAATCTGTATAACTGTGATTCAAATCAGGGTTAACAACAAATCCCAAAGTACAGTGACCTGGACTTTGGGGTTACATGCTTATACGTGGGGAAAACAGGTCACAGAAGGGTCTCTCCATTAGGGGTGGGGTTGCTTTTTGGCCCATCTATTGCCTCCTGTAACTTTTGGCAATGACACTAAAGATCAGCAGGTCAGTCAAAACTCCCTCACGTGGGTCATAAGGGGTAATTGCTCTTAGACTGGATTCTGGCTAATGAAAAGATCTACTGGTCCTTGGAACTCACAGTCAAGTAAATTCAAGACCCTGGAGGACATGACAGGTCAGTATTGCAGACTGGCGTCCTCCTGCTGCGTGGTCTGCTGATACAGCCCTAATTCATTGGTGTATGAGACCTACTGAATGGATTTGGTATTGACTAAACAACCTCGTCAGACCAACCAGAACAGCTAACGAATGAGTGGCATACTCACATGAAAATTCCAGTTTGGCCATGAACGTGTCAGGTTGTGGAACGAATCGTTGCAAGAGGCGACCCACTATGTGCCCTGAGCAACAACACTGTGTGCTTTCTGGGAAAGCCAGGAATGCAGGCACCAGATCTATCTTTACCGAGTTCATGTGTTGGGCTTGTGTTTACCATGAGCAACCTTGAGGCATGAAGTAACAACTCCCCTTGGACAAAGAACACGATTGTTTCTGCTTATTATAAAAGGAATGGCGATCCCAAGCTCAGTGTCCCTCTCCTGTGACACAACCCACAGTGTGCGCAGGCTTCCATCACTGGCCCTTTGCGTGGCTCTCGTGGGACAAACAAACATGACCTCTGGTGACTGCTTTTGCTATGAATCATAAAAGTCTTTTGTCTCTGACCCAAGTGTCTCATGTATTCTGTAGTGTCCCCTAAAACAGGAACAGGCTAACTTGTTAGCTTGTAAGTACGGTGAAATCTTAGACCCTGCATGGTCATTGATGGACAGCAGTTATTTTCTTCTTGGTAAAAGCCAGCATTTCAGGCACTACGACCTGGTACTAGAGAACTTATTAGCATGACATATTACAACAGATTACTTCCCAAAGACTTAGCTAATAACACTACAAAAGCGAAAAGTCCTGTGCTTCCTGTGATTGGAGCTGTGTGTGTCCAAGCCCGGTAATGATTTCACCGTCTGTCTGAAGTACTAACAGAACCAAGTCCAGAGCTCGGCGCCATGCCTCCGTCTTTGGTGTAACAACGTCGTAAACTCTTGGAATCTGTTCCACTTTACTTGAAATGCCGGAATTAAAAATTCCACTATTTAGTTTACTATATTCATTCAAGATGTAAGATGAAGGCGAGCCAGAGTCTGTGGCACTTTGTAGATGGTGTTGAATGAATGTGCTGGCTTCAAATTCTGAGGAGGAATGGGCAGTGTTGTACATGAGGGCTGAAAGGTATTTGTGCCAGCCGCTGGCCAAGCATTTCAGCACCGTCGGTCTGTAGAGTGCCAGCGATGAGGCCAGCCAAGAGGAAGTGTTATGAAGCCCTCCCGAACAGACTTGGATTCCTTTATTCACAGGTTGCCCCATGAGACTTTGAAGATGGCTAAGGCACAAAAATTCAACTGCACCACCTCCAAGGAAGACCTTTTGCTCTTTCAGAGCATAATGCAGACGATATGCGCAAGTCCAGAACCTGTCTTCCTTGGTTTGCATCTGCGCCGTGACTGGGCCAGTGAGCACTACTGTAGCCAAATTCATTCCTTCTGTTTTCAACGTGATGGCCATGCTGCTGACCGTATCGACGTCTGAAGGAATGCATCTCCAGAAGGCCACACTCACCCCACTGCCCACACAGGCTTCCGTCACCTGAGTAATGTAGGCCACCTGCTGTGCCCCGGAAGCTGAGGCGAAAGCCTGCATCACACTGCCATTCACCGACCCAATCACCAAGCGCTTACTGTGCATGCATTTTTCAGTTATGTGTTCAGATACACTGCCTTGCACCAGGACAAGATTCACATTGAACTTGACTAAGACCTGTAATACCTGATCTGTCCACAGTTCTTCTGAACTGGCCTGGTGAACCTTCACGCTTTCCAACACCGTTGTCACATTGGCAGATCTATTGAATCCCAGGTGGCGGTAATTCTCTGTGAGGTCACCCTCAATGAGAGCTACCCGCAGAAGCTGATTCTGTAATTCCTCAATCAGAGCAGTCCTGGATGTTGAAACAACAGTGACATAGCCTGGACAGACGCAAGACAAAGTTTCGGGTAAGCCCGGTAAACAGCAGGTGAAGACTCCTGAAATGTCAAACATCCAGGGCACGGCACAGGGGCCTCGCTGCACATCTGTGTTCTGGCACTGCAGCCGCGCTGCTGCGTCCACTAATTCCATGCTGCTGCGATCTCCGTGGCTCAGACCTGCCTCCAACTCCGCCAAGTCCTTACATCTGTAAGTGTGGGGAGTGGCCGCACCCTGATATTCTAGAAACCCATCTGGTTTGCTTGTCCGTTGATTCTCATCCACCCTATTAAAATGCCTACTGTGGATTAGTGCTGGCTTTCTGCAGCGTGTGTCTGCACACAGACGATTTCTCAGAGTCTGAGGAGTTTGTGACGTGTTTTCATCTGCTTCAACCTCAGGCTGAGTTCTATAAAGGTTAGCTGATTTCACAGGTCTCCCAGGAACACTGGAAATGGTCACTGACGGAGAGGCAACGTCTCTGAGATCATTCTCTTTCTGTATCAAACCAGTGTCTGGGGGGATTGGTAGAAAAGAACATAAACTGACACTACGGGATCCAAGTCCAGAAAACATCTGGGTGTCGTCTGTGTGATCAGATGCACAGTGGACAGGTACCTGAAGGGAAGAGACCTCCTCAATGCAGGAGATCAAACCTTCTGACATGACAGACACGATTAAGGAAACGGGGATGCCCAGATGCAGACACTCCTCAGCGGCCCTGCTCCATGCCCCAACAAGAAACAGCAGAGTGCTGCTCCCCGTTCTGTACATCTTATTCTGCGCGTGCACTGCTTCGCTGAGGAGCTGTCCCACCGCACTGGATAAATCCAAGTTTTCAAGAAGCCTCACGGTCGAACTGATTAACACACTTTCGTGACACTCTTCGTCTATAACAAATTTGCATGATTTTAGTGGGCCTAGGAAAGTTCTTCCTGCTTCGGCAAATGATGAAAGTTGTTGAAGTCCCACGTGTCTTCTTTTGTTCATGACCCTGCAAGCCATCACCACAAATCTTCGTCTGCAAATAAAATAAAACTTGGAACTTTATTGACTGTAATTCATGGGTATCAATGCTTATAAAAGAAAAAGTTGATAGAGCCGCTGCCTAGGAGGAGTTTCTGGTGCATAGTTTCCTGTTGCATGTGGTCAGAACAATGACACAGTGTTACGATGCTATTAGTGATGGATGTTGGAGGAGAAACACTTCATCCCACAGAAGCGGGACTTGCAGGCGTCAGGCACTGTTTCCCAAAGAAGGCAGTGCCTGAACTGTCTTGAAGAATAATTTGAAAGAGTCAGCAAGTTGAAGGAGGTGGTGGTAAACACACATACATATATGTGGAAAAACACGGGGTACTGGGGTAAAACAAATACTTTAGTTTATGGGGTTATAAAGAAAGTGGAAAACCGTAGAAGAAGCTCTAGAAGGGGAAAGGAGTACGGTCATGCAGGAAATTATGTGCCAGGCCCAACCTGATCCGACAGTGGGAACCACTGAAGTGTTTTAAGTCAGGGAAATTATGAAACAGCTTGATGGAATGTCCTAGAAGTCTGGGTTTGAACCTGGCTCTACTGCTTAGTAGCTGTATAGCCTTCAGCAAGTTGTTTAGCTACTCTGCCCTGTATCCACATCTGAAAAACGAGGATAGTAGCAGAATCTACTTCATAGTGTTATTGTGAGGAGTAATGAGCATAGTGCTAAGAGCAGTGCCTGGCATGTAGTGAGTGCTTTACGAGGACTTGCTATCACACTACGAATAGTAACACTACTACTGCTGTTTGTGCTTCGGATATATTATCACTCTGACAATGGTGTAGGTAACTGGCTAGATGAGTGCCAGACTGAGGCAGAGAGGCCAGTTAAGAATCTTCTATAGTTACCTAGATGAGCTATGTTGAAGGGGGATGGAGGTGAGAGGATAGATTTGGTTATTGATTAGAATATCAAAAGGAAAAAAAGTACTATTTAAAGGCAAGTTCAAGAGCAATTGGACTTTTTCTACATAGTATTTCAGAATTCACATGTAAAACTAATAGGAAGAAGTTACAAGAGAAAGACTTTATTTAGCCCAATAAAGAGAACTTTTCAACAAAATCCCCTCAATTGAAAAGCTGTCTATAATAAAATGGCCTGCCTTGTGAGGTACGCGCTCTCAGTGAAAGTACCAGAGCGAAAACTGCAGACAATGAAAACTTCTCTTCCTCCTTTAAGACATTGTGATTCTTCAAGTAATATTTTTTAACCACAACCTCTTAAATCCAAAATATCAAAGAGCAAACAACTCTTAGACTTTTGCTTTTCCTCCAATCCTAGCCCGACATTTGTTTCTAAACCACCTGCATTCATCCTTGAAGCTCAAGAGCAATCATTGCAGACACGCCTGAGACCAGCAGGAGGCTCTAACACTATTACTCTCAGAGGCAGCTTCCTGCAGACCTCCAAGGACCATGGAGAAAAGCTAGTGCAGTCTAGGGAAACATGGAACGGACTCTTGGAACTCAGTTTCACATTCTCCTTTGTGAGATTTTCAATTCTGTAAACTAAAAGTAACCCTTCACACACTCAGGCATATCCCTAGACGGCATCACAATACGCCACAGGACTCCAGCTTCAATAACCCTGAGACCCGCGGATCTGACAGCGATCTGACCTGACCACGCTTTGGCTGGCCTTCGCCCCGCACCCCATATTACCAATTCTCTCTTTACCCAATTTAAATTCCCGTTGGTCAGTTGCTACCATCACTCCTTTGCACATACACTCTTTTTGCACGTGTCCCTTTCTTGGTTCATCTTACCTTGCAACACTAATCTTGATGAAATCCAATTCTCTCTACTCCATGCTTACCCTGGGGTAGCTGAAAATAAACAGAAAAACACACATAACCATACTGATTGGTGTCATTTTAAGTTCATCACCCCAAACCTCAAGTGGCCCTTAATAGCTCCTGGCAATCTATTTCCCTAGTCTATGTTTTTTTTCTTCTTTTTATGGTTATTGCTTTCTGCGTTTTATTTTTTAAAGTTTTGCCTAGCCCTGAGTAAAAAGACATTTTTCTATATTGCTTCTAAAAAAAACTTTATGGTTTAGGCTTTTTTAAATGGAGGTGAAATTCACGTAACATAACCTTAACATTTTTAAGTGCACAATTCAGTAGCACTTAGTACATTCACAGTGTTGTACAACCACTACCTTTATCTAATTCAAACATTTCTATCGCCCCAAAGAAAACCCTCAGCCATTAAGCAATGCCTCCCTGCTCTCCTCGCCCCAGCCCCTGGCAACCACCCATCTGCTCTCTGTCTCTGTGGATCTACCTATTCTGAATACTTCACATAAATGGAGTCCTACAATACGGGACCTCTCCTGTCTGGCTCGTTTCACTTAGCGTAATGATTTCGCGGTTCATCCACATGGATTACGTGGCAGCACTTCACTCCTCTCTGTGGCTGAGTAACCACTCACTGCAGGTGTGCGTCATTTTGTTTACCATCCATCCGTAGCCGCTGGTGGACATGTGGGTGTTTTCCACCTTTGACTACCATGCACAGCACCACTGTGAACATTTGTGTAAAAGGACTTGAGTACGTGTTGTCAATTCTTTGGGGTACAGAGGAGTGGTCATATGGTAATTCTATTTACCATTCTGAGGAACTGCAAACTGTTGTCTTTAGCAGCTGAGCCACGTCAGCTTCCCACCAGCAGGTACCAGGGCTTCGATTTCTCCATATCCTTACCGTACTGGTTTCCCAGGGCTGCTGTACAAAATGACTACAAACTGGGTGGCTTAAAAGAATACAGATTTATTCTCTTGCGGTTCTGGAGTCAAGGTAGTTGCAGGGCCATGTTCCTTCTGAAGGTTCCAGGGAAGACTCCTTCTTGCCTCTTCCAGCTTCTAGTTGCTCCAGAGGTCCCTGGTTTTCGGCAGCATAACTCCAATCTCATGGCCTTCTTAAAAGACATCTGTCACCAGGGTTAGGGGCCACGCTAATCCAATATTACCTCATCTTAAATAATTACATCTACAAAGACCTTATTTTCAAATAAAGTCACATTCTGAGATTCTGGATGGACATGAATTTTTTTTTGGGGGGGTCATTATTCAATCCAGTACACTTACCACGCTTATTTTGGTTTTGTTTTTTCAGTAATAGACATCTAGTGGATGTAAAATATTTCTCTGTAGTTTTGATTTGCATTTTTCTAATGACTAATGATACTGAGCATCTTTTCATGTGCTTGTTGGCCATTTGTATATCTTCTGTGGGGAAACATCTGTTCAAATCTTTTGCCCATTTTAAAATTGGGTTGTTTGTCTTTTTGTCATTGAATAGTAAGAAGAGTTCTTTATATATTCTGGGTATAAGAACCTTATCAAAATATGACTTGCAAATCATATTTTTCTCTCATTCTGTAGGCTGTATTTTCCACTTTTTGGATAATGTACTTTCATGCATAAAAGTTTTTAATTTTAATGGTCTAATTTGTCTATTTTTTTCTTTGTCACTCATGTTCTTGGTGTTATATCTAAGAATCCATTGCCAAATCCAAAGTCATGAAGATTTAACCCAGTGTTTTCTTCAAAGAGTTTTATATTTTATATTAAGTTCACTGATATATTTTGAGTTGATTTTTGTGTATGGTTGAGGTAGGGGTCCAACTTTAAATTTTTTTTTTTTTTTTTTTTTTTTTTGCATTTGGATATCAAATTGTCCTGGTACCATTTCTTGAAGAAACTATTCTTTTCCCCATTGAGTGGTCTTGGCACCTTTGTCAAAAATCAACTGGCAATAGATGTATAGGTTTATTTCTGGACTTTCAATTCTATTTTATGGGTTTGTATGCCCATCTGTAAGCCAGGACCACACTATTTTGATTACAGTAGCTTGGTAGTAAGTTTTGAAGTAAGGAAGTGTGACTCCTTCAACTTTGTACTATTCGTTTTAGCTTTTACATTTATGTTTACAATTTATCTTAAACTGATTTTTGTAAATGGTGTGAGGTACGGGTTATTTTTTTCCCCTCATGGCTATCCAGCTGCAACAGAATAACTTGTTGAAAAGACAAGACTGACTGACTGCTTTTGTTTTTATTTTCTAACTTGTTTTGAGAGCTTATTAAGTATGAGACACTCTGCATGCATTATGTTATATAATCCTCATGACATGAGGTAGATACTATAATTAACCTATTTTAATGATGTAGAAAACAAAGGATAGTTAAGTAATAGTAAGTAAAAGGTTATGGACTGAAACCCAGGCTTGTCTAAAACCAAAGTCCCATGCTATTAACTACTACACAGTATTTCCTTCTGGCTGCACCTCTACCCAGCACAACAATAATTCACCCTTCTCTTCTGTCCAGTCTTCCATCGCATTCCCACTTCCATCTTCTTCCAAGCCTGCTCATATCATTATACAGATGTGCTCATTTTATTTTCAAGTGGCAGAGTCTTTGTTTATCGTTTCCTTTCTACTATGTTTAAATCACAAGACATTACTAAATAAGTGAAAGAAAAGTCATAAAGAATTTAGGACAAAAGGAAAAAAATCACAGGCTATTTCAAACTTAGTCTATATTTAATTTATGTGAAAAGAAGTTTCCCAGAGGAGACATGAGATTATTTAAACAAAACTAATCTACAAGCAAAAAGTCACATAAAAATGATATCAAAACAAATATTCAAAAAGAGATCTGTTCCAGCATGTGAAGAATCTATTCCAAGTTTCAGTAGTAAATTCAAAAACAAAAACAAATATAAAACAGTCTTAACATTCTTAAGTTTAGAAGCGCTCCTAAATTATTATTTTGAAGTGATTACAACTTGCTATAATTAACATAGAATAAACACTCAAACAAGAATCCCTTATCTTCTAAGAGGCTGAATATAAGAAGAAGAGGGTGAAGGGGTTGGAGAAATAGATAATTTCAAATATGCAAATAGGAAAAGTACCTCCGGCAACTTTTCTTGGCATTGAACCACCACAGTCCGATTGTTGTGCTCCACAGTAACACCAGTGTTTTCCACAAACAGCTCTCGTGTCATGACTGGGATCCCAGACAACTGTACTTGTCAGCTAGTGTTTCTTAACTTTCCAAGTGTGTGATGGAAGAGCAGCAGAATCAGGCTACTTCACTGGGACTTTGAGATCAGAATCTTTCTCTTCCTGAGATTGTGCCTAGTCTTGTCCAAGGTACTTGGTTTAGAACACTAAGACATGAAAAGCTTTTCAGGAGTTGCATTTTTTTTTTTTTTTTAAAAAGTAGTACTTTCTGACAGGTATAATTAGCTTCTTTTCCTCACCAAAACCAACAGTTTGCCTATCTCCAGTCTATTCCTAATACAACAGTCTAGTCAGATCACTCCACTGCTTAAAAATCTCTTATTTGGAAAATAAAATTTTTACTCCTTTGTCTGACACAGGAGTCCCTTTTAAACATTAACTCAGATTTTTTAACTCCTCTGCTCAAAATCTTGCAAAGCCTTTCCATTTCACTCAGAGTGAAAGCCAAAGTCCTTACAATGTGCTCAGAGTCCGCTCTCCTCCCTCCTCCCCTACTTTGTCTCCATCTGCTCTACCCCTGACCACCCTCCTCGCTCCTCCCTTCCGCTCCCAACCTCAGCGTTTCTGTTCCAGTTGTTCCCTTTTCTGGGATGCTCTTCCCTAAGGAAACTACTGCCTCATCACCTTTAAATACTTAACTGTCCCCTTTTCAATGATGCCTACCTACCCAGAACACCTTATTTAACACTGCAGAACCCTCTTTCTCCTCTAGAGTCTGGCCTGCCTTTATCTGCTCTACTTTCTTTTTTTCCATAACACTTACCAGCTTATAAAATAGTTCATAGTCTACTTATTTATGTATTACTTACTGACTCTCTCCCTCTGTTGGAATGTAATTCACAGGAGGCCAATTTCAGTCACTGAGGTATCGCACACACTGAGAATACTGTCTAACACATTGCAGGCACTCAATAAATATTTGATGAGTGAATGAGGGAATGGTTAACACCATCTTTGTTATCTTAAACTGAAGTACAAAACTGACCCAACATTTAACAGATGCCACTATTGGTATTTGTCCACTGGAAATCTAAGGTTCAATCACCGCTGGAATCGACATGATTCCTATTTGGCACTGCCTTCGCTGAGGCCCTTTAATTGCTTCCAAAATGGCTCCTCCTTTACATGGTTGTCAGAATTATCTTAGAAAAGCACTAACCTAGTGACGTCATAGGAATGGCAGCGGTGGGATGGACTTTTTGAGTTCTCCTCTGGATCTCATCACAAATGGGACATCTATAACCCATCAAAGGACTCTCTGCTCATCACGCAGAACAGCTAAGAGACTCGTGCAAAGATTACTTGAAGGGCCCAGCATAACAGGCACAAGATTCCACACACCCAGAGGCCAACTCCAGACCAAACCAGAGTAATCAGTAATCAACAATCTCCTACCAAACAAAAGCCCTGGACCAGATGGCTTTAGAGGTGAATACAAAACGTTCAAAAAAGAATTATCACCTATTCTCCTCAAGCTCTTCCAAAAAATCCAGAAGGAGGGAAGGCTCCCAAACACTTTTTACAAGGCCACTATCACCCTGATCCCAAAATCAGACAAAGACACCACAAAAAAAGAAAACTACAGGCCGATATCTCTAATGAACATAGATGCAAAAATCCTCAACAAAATATTAGCGAACAGAATTCAGCAATACATTAAAAGATCATACACCATGATCAAGTGGGATTCATCCCTGCTATGCAAGGGTGGGTCAACATCTGCAAATCAATTAATGGGAAAAGATATTTGCCAATGACATATCCGATAAGGGGTTAGTGTCACAAATTTATAAAAAGCTCACTCAACTCAACCTCAAAAAAGCAAACAACCCAATTAAAAAATGGGCAGAGGACATGAAGAGACATTTTTCTAAAAAGGACATACAGATGGCAGACATATGAAAAAATGGTCAACCTTAGTAACCATCAGAGAAATGCAAATAAAAACCACAATGAGATACCACCTCACCCCAGTCAAAATGGCTATTATCAATATCAACAAACAACAAGTGCTGGCGAGGATGTGGAGGAAAGGGAACCCTTGTGCACTGTTGGTGGGATTGCAGATTGGTGCAGCCACTATGGAAAACAGTATGGAGATATCTCAAAAATCTGAAAATGGAACTACCTTATGATCCAGCAATTACACTCCTAGGTATCTATCCGGAGAAATCCAAAACTCTAATTCAAAAACATTTATGCACTCTTATGTTTATTCAACACTATACACAATAGCCAAGACGTGGAAACAACCGAAATGCCCATCGGTAGACGACTAGATAAAGAAACTGTGGTATATTTATACAATGGAGTATTACGCAGCCATAAAGAAAGAAATCTTACCATTTGCAACAACATGGATGGACCTAGAGAACATTATTTTAAGTGAAATAAGTCAGACAGAGAAAGCCAAATACCATATAATCTCACTTATATGTGGAATCTAAAGAAGAGAATAAGTCAATGAACTAATCAGAAATAGTTTCGGAGACATAGAGGAAAAACTGAGGGTTGCTAGATGGGGGGTGGGTGGAGATAAGAGGAGGGTGAGGGGATTAGAAAGCAGTCAGTAACCACAAGATGGCCACAGGGTTAAAAAAGTTAATTTGGGGAATGTAATCAATAATGTTGTAAACATTTTGTAGGGTATCTGATGGACACTTGTCCCATTAGGGAGACCACCTCAGGGAAGATGTAGATGCCTGATCACTGCACTGCACTGTACACCTGAAGCTGAAGCTGAACAATAATGAATGTCAACTACAAATTTATATATGTGTGTATATATATATATATATATATATAGTTACAAGAAGCGTAGTACAGCATTAGGAATAGAGACAGTAGAAATGTAATGGCTCTGTGCGACGTCAGAGGGATAGTGGATGGGGGAGGAGGGTTGACACAGTGTGAGGGATATAAACGATAAACGTCTAAGTATTACTTTGTTTGGTGCACCTGAAACTAATAATAATAATAATAATAAAAGAACTTTTCTGGGTACAGTTTGCATAGTTCTTATCTTAGAACTTGAGAAAGTTTACATAAACTACTAAGACATTACCAAATATAACCATGCGGAGAAGTCAGAAAACTTTATTAGAACCTAAATAAAGGCTCATAAATAAAATCTACCTTTTATTACAAAAAAAAAAAAGCACTAACCTAAAAGATCACTGCCTAAAAATATCTATTTACCTTAGAAAATAAAGTCTTTACTTCCTAGCTCTAGCTTGGTGTCCCATAATCTGACCTCAATCTAATTTGTAAAACTCATTTTCCGCCTTTCCTTATAAACCCATGATCTTGCCACACTAAAACTTACATTTATTTTCACTTTTGTACATGTTATACTCTGATTTAGATACCCCCACCCTTCCATTCTTCCCCTTGGTAAATGCTGTAAGTCTTTCAAGTTCCAAGGCAAATCCCACATTTTTGAAACAGCCCTCTCCAATGCCCCAGGGGGGAGAATTGTCTTCTGTGCTCTCCAAGCACTTTCTACACACATCTTAAAGCGCTTAGCACCCTGAATTACAAACAATGTATTTATGTCTAATTTATGTCTCACTATTTGTGCGTTCCTTGCGTTTATTCATCTTTATACTTAGTTCCTTCCAAACTCACCAAATAGATGGCATAGTACATGGCACGTAGAAAGCATTAAACAAGTTTTAAGTCACAACTATATTTACTGTATTGGCGAGTCAGCAACAAACTTGAAAATGGAAAAAAAATTTTTTTTAAATTTTAAGAGACATCACCTCTTCCCACCAAGAAGTCAGAGGTCCACTTCAGTCCTTGTCCCCTGCCCTTCAGCCTGGTCCCTGACCAGATTCTGGGCTGGGCAGAACCAGCAAGTTTGGGCCACTGGACAAGAACTTGCTTTGGTTTACAGCAGTTATATGGGCGTCTAAATCCTGGCAGTTACAGGGTCAGCTGGATTATCAGGCTACCTGTGTCCAACTCAAGTGTGCGGATTTAGGCTGGATGTGGTTGGGCAGCCAGCGCTGTCTCGGGATTCAGCCAATGGAATGGCTGGGGGAGAGGGTGATAGCGACGATGGGTGGGGCCAAAGTCCTACCCGGCAAATGCAAGCTACAACCCTGGTAAAAACTGTTCTGTCCTATGTAGTGAGGCTTCAAGAGCATCCCAAGACCCCCTGCCCCCATACCCACTTCCTTGCAACCGCACCGCGTGCCCCCAGATGTTGCCAACCACGGGAGGAGACAAGTGGCGAAGCAAGCACTGTGGAAGCTGCCCCAGCGACGCGTCCCCTCGACCACTGGTAATCCCGCTGGACGTTTCACCAAAGCTGGACCAATTCACCCAGGCCCACCAGGCGCTCGATTCTCACCCTTTCCCGGAGCGAATTGGTCAGAAAAGCAAACAAGGGCTCCCCACGTCTCCACCAAAGACTTAACAGTCACCGGAAGCACCTCGCCACTAACCTCGCTCTTTTCTCCAGCCCCACCGGAGGCTCCAGTCCTCGGCTTTCCACCGTCAGACACGTTCTAGGAGACACCAGGACGCAGAAGAGCTCGGGCGAAGACGCCCCCATCCACATTCTGCGCATGTGCGAAGGGCGGGGCAGAGCGGGCCAGGCCGCTGGGCCTGGTCGCTAAGAAACCAGACGGAAACTTCCGCTTAACCGTAGACGTGAAAGGTAAAGTGTCGCGCTATTGGTAGAGAGTATAGAGGGGGGCTGGCCTCAAGGGCCTTTCTTTCTGACCATTGGGTGAAATGACTGTCAATCGTTGGGAGGGCGGGTCTGCACGAGGTCCGTGAGAGCGGCCTTAGCAACGACTACCTACAGGCACAGGCTACTGTTGGGCTGCGCAGCGGGCGGGTGAGGACCTGGGCTCCCGGCTGAGGACGCCGGTGGGCGACATGGTGAGTGTGCAGCTGTGACATCCTGTTGGGGCTGGGCCTAGGGCTGTATTCCCGGAGCAAGGAAGGAATTTTGATTAGTTCATGAAATGTTATTCGCCTCCTTTTCATGATCCTCGAGCGTTATTTGTAGCCCCTCCGCTCATCGCCAAATAGAAGCGCATTGCCCGAGGTTCTCGGGACAGAGGAGCAGTTGTCCTATTCATCTTTTCCCTCATCAACCCCATCAACCGCTGACACCAACAGTCTACAATAGGTGATGGGTGCCCTGCTGGAAACAGAAACCACTCTTTAGCCAGAAAGGAATTGAATACAAGAATAAGATTCTAACCACTGATGGATGGATGGCCTGGGTCTCTAGGAAAGACATCCTGAACTCAAACACTGCCTGGCCAGGCCAGGGGGACCTAAGGCTCTGCCCCTGTTGGGAAGGTGAGGATTCCGAAGGCTGCCACACCAGGGTGCCTGCAGTCCAGGGATCAAGAATCGGCTGCGACCACAACTAACGCTGAGCACATGAAGCTGGCGACTAGAGACACAGGAACACCAAGTTCAGTTGCTGTCTCTGCCACCACTGCTTCTTGCCTCGAAGCTGGGGACGAGATACCCAAATGTGGCTGCAGAAGTAACTGTGACCTCGCTTGCCGGCAGAAAAGCAAATAGCAGGAAGATGACCTCCACCTTCCCTGGGTACTGATGATGGACGCAACATTTATTCTTACTCGGATCCCTGAAGTAGTTTTTCACCTGGAAAATGTTTTTTTGTTTGTTTGTTTGTTTTTGTTTTTTTCATTTCTCAGCCTTTGCACTATAGAAAAGTATGCTAGAAGGTGGGAAAGGATATTATGTGCCAATTAAGCATATTCCACGATATAAACCAATTTTATGATGAGACATTTAGGCACAATGAAAGGTGCCTTTAACATCGCTTTTCAGATATACCCAGTAAGTCCGACTGTATTCTGATATAGCATCTACTGTTCTCGCATGCCTTCCTGTGGCTCTTCTCCCTCTCAAAAGGGACAAATTCGAAGGAAAAACCCAATTAGTAAAAAAGAACCAGGCTTTCCACTAAGATATTAACAACTAAAAGCACAAATGTTAGCAAAGGAAAACAGGGAAATTGCCAAGGTTCATTATATAGTAGGGAAAAGGATATTTGAATATGCTTATTGTATTTAATTAGTTCATCAGTTATTCTGGTTCTGGTAACTTTTCCAGTCAAATAGTTTCTCTTTCACCGGCATGTGTGTTTATTACAGGCATCCAACAACTGCACAAATTCAGACCAATGGAAGAAACGAGCAGCAAAAATTGAATTGAATGAAACCCAAAAACAAGAAATTAAAGAGGCCTTTGACTTATTCGATGTTGATGGGTCTGGAACCATAGATGTGAAAGAATTGAAGGTTCTGAAATTACTTCTAATTCAAGAACATTTTTAAAACCATATCATTTAATTGTGGCAGTCTTTAAATCTTTAACAGTAGCCTTCTGAAAGCTTGAAGGGACTTATAAAGTCCCTTCCATGCAGACACCTGCCTTGCACGGACAAAACAATATCTTGTTAAGCATTTTATTCTTGTTTTGTAAATGAATTGGCCAAAGCCCAGGGTGTGACAGTGAGATATTCTATGATATAATAAGATTGGAAAGCCTGCTGAGCCGACTGTCTAGGTTTATACCAAGTCCATAGTAAAAAAAAAAAAAAAAAAAGAATAAAAAAAATGAATCTAGTTATTAATAGGTAATTTAAAAGCTAGTAATGATATTGTGGCATATTATAATTTACTTGCTTCCTATTTCAGATTGCAATGCAAGCCTTAGGATTTGAACCAAAGAAAGAAGAAATTAAAAGAATGATAGCTGCAATCGACAAAGAAAGAACTGGCACCATCAGTTTTGAAGACTTTTTTGAAATAATGAGTGTAAAAATGGTATAGTAATTATTCTGTTTATCAAAGAAATACAAGCAACAGCCTTCTCCATTTTTTGGCTGGAACAATGACAGGTTTCACAGACAAAGAATTGGAACTAGGTCTTTAAAGATGGGTGGGCTTTAGACAGTAGGAACAGCAGGATTAAAGATGTTTTCCAGGTAGTAATGAAGACTGCCAGCATGGAGAAGAGGTTTTTGTTAGGAAATACTGTAATAGGACATATGGCTGGAGAGAGAGAACGGGCCAGCATTTGGAAGCCTTGAAACCCGCAGACCTTCACTAAGTGCCTATTTTTGCGAGGCCCTGTTCTTGGGAACGTTGAGACAACCTCCCTGCTCTCTTGGAGCTTACACTTTTAGTAATGGATCTCAATTATTGGTGTCAATAAGAAATACATCCTCTTCACCATCTCGTTCCTCTTCCCCTGCAATAAAACCTGAGTTTAAATACCTTAAGAGTAAATGTGAGCGCACTGGCATAATTTTAAAAGAGCAATAAGTGAAGTCAGACGTCAGCAACCTGGTACACTGTTGCTCTATGCAAAGGCCTGTAAGTCCAGCTTGGTAGGATAAATAAAGACTAATGACATTAGTTGTTTCTGTTTTTAAAGAGTGAAAAAGATGAAAAGGAAGAAATACTGAAGGCTTTCAAGTTATTTGATGACAACAACACTGGAAGTATAACATTAAACAATATAAAAAAGGTTGCTAAGGAACTAGGGGAAAATTTAACAGATGATGAGCTTCAGGTAAATTTTACTTATTTTTATAACTAATTTACATATGTGATTATATACAATTATAATTTATATATATTGTAATTTATATTCTTTAGTTGTATTCATAAGTACATTTAAAATAAAATTGTTTTGAGTATATATTTGGATATTCATTTATATCAAATTATTCATTTTTAATAGATTTTTACATATCATATTTGCATTTTGTTTTACAGGAAATGCTTGATGAAGCTGATCGTGATAGGGATGGAGAAATAAATGAGGAAGAATTTTTGAGAATGATGCAAAAGACCAGTCTTTATTAATACTGTTTTTGGTTCCTTCTGAAAGTTAACAAATTTGTATTTGTTATACGGTTCCATAATATCTGAATATTCATTTTCAATTTTCAGTTTATATGCACAAATTGGTCTCTTGATGTCTAATCCATGTGAGAAGTTATATGTTTCTACCAATGTGTTGTTAAATATACAACATCAAGAAACAAAGAAAATGTAATGATATCTTTGAACCATGAATCCTAGAACAGTATTAATTCCAACTGCTATTATTTTTAGAGCCCATGGTCCAAAAACTTAGAATTTTTAAAAGTTTAATGAAATTGGCCCCACGTGCAAATCTATTTGGTTAACAAACCATACTTTCCCTATTATTTTCCTTTTGTGCAACTCTTTAAAAACGGATGAGCATTTGCTTTTTCTTAAGTTATTCAAATATGTAAAGTATTAAATAAAACTGTCTGGCAACTACATTATTTGCAATTGAGCAGTTTTTAAATTTAATTTCTCTGAACTTTCGTTTTCTCACATGTAGTCAGATGGAGCTAATACTACCAGCTGGTAGTAAAACTGCTCAATTGCTCATAGATACGAAATAAAACAAGGGTTTTAGTTCTTATATCCTGACTCTTCATTCGGCTGCTTCCCTGTGGATAAAACACACACCAAGTTCAGAGTTCTAAATAAAAGGCTCCTTCCCTTTCAAGCCTCAGCTCTCTCCATAGACAATTATTTTCACCAGTGTTGCAGAGGATGCATATACATGCGAATATATCTACAGAATTAATTCTGACAAGTGAAATAGGTCAAAAGCCGTCATGTGGGGTGTCATGCGGGGTCTCTGGTCCCGCTCCCCGCATAAGAATGCAGGATATCGCGAGACCAAAAAGGAACACCAACGGAGCCACAGATAGGGGAGTCATACCACTATATTCTCGCTGGGGACACAGAAAGCAGGAGCCACATGATCCGTAATCTGCCATCCACTTCTCTGCCAACCGACCCCACTTGCTAGCTGCAATCCGCGCTTGCCAGCTCAGCCACGGCAGTTACATCAGTGACTAATGGCTAACCGGTAACAGCTGATGGCCAACTAGTCACAGCTGATGACCATCTACTACCCAAACCAGCATCTTCCCAACTGAGGCCGAGAGCCTGGAAACTGCTCTGTGGGATTCTGTCCCCACAAAAGCTATATACATTTTAATTTAAACATTTTTATTCTGATAATTGCCTTATAAATTTTTGCCAAATTACATTCCCAACAGTATATGAAATGCCCATTCTTTGACAAATTATTACCAAACTTTTGACTTCTACCAATCTGACAAGTTGCAGGTAATATTTCATTGTAGTTTTAATGTTCATTGTCTTTTCTTGTTCAGGATCTATTTTTTCCTTTCTGTGTATTGTCTACCCACATCCTTTGCCTAATTTTCTATTGGATTTTAAAAATGGATTGATTTGTAAGAGCTCTTTGTATACAAAGGAAATTAATCTTTGTCATATGTGTGTTACATGCACTTTTCTGTTGTCTTTTTACTTTGATTATGGTTCAGCATTTCAATTTTAAGGAGTTTACTTCATGCAATGATTTCTACAGATGTTCAAACTATGCAACAGTAAGATGGCAGGGATTTGTCTTTTCAACAGTATTCTCACAAGGCTTATAGAAAACGTAACTTTAGTTGCCCCACCTGAGGAAAAAAAACAACAAACAATCCGATTGAAAAATGGGCAGAAGACCTGAATAGACATTTTTCCAAGGAAGACATACACATGGCCAACAGGTACGGGCAAAGATGCTCAACATCACTAGCTATTAGGGAAATGCAAATCAAAAGCACAATGAGCTATCACCTCACACCTGTGTGAATAGCTGTTACCAAAACAAGACATATTAGAATGTAGAGAAAGTGAGGCCTCACTCCCAGGACCTAATATGGCTGTGTCTTGACAGAAAGCCCAGGAAATGTACCGAGCCCCCAGTGCCGGTTAGTCTCGCCCTGAACTCTAATTTCAGTCTTTGCAGCGCTGCACAGCTACCTAACTCAGCTAAGCACCTAACCCTAAGCACCTGTAATGCAGGAGATAGCCAGTGATGGAGGGAGGAGAGGATTTAGACGATTTTTTTTCATTTCACTTCACCTTGAATCCCTGCTCTCTGTAAATTTTCCTCTCAAGTTCTAGGCACTTTGGCAGCCCCCAAATTCCAACGTTTCTCCTCAGCCCAACAGATTCCTGTCTTTCTGTTGAGACCTATTTCCCCTGTTGTGAACTGGAACCTGCCCTCAGAGAAAAGACGAAGTGGGTGTGGGGCGCCCCTCCAGCACTATCTTCTCCCAGCCTCTGCTTTCCAGTCCTGCCCCAACTGGGTGCTTCCAGTTCTTTCACTCAGTAGTCGTTTCATATATTCACTTTTATGGTTGTTTTCATCAGGAACATTAGTTCCTCACATCTTGAACCACAAATGCAAACATTATTTTTAGGAAAATAAACCCGACTCACGACAGTGAATTGGAATTGGGGGGGAGGGGGGGCTGCTGGCTGAAAGGCCAGTTGGGAGGCGACCGCAATCATTAAAGCAAGAGATGGAGAGGGCCTGACCACCGAATAGCTGCATCTGGTTTGGCAAAAAGAGGTTCGATTCAAAGCTTTCATTCCTGCGTTCCTGTTTATATTCAGAGGACTCTGATGAAATAGCAACGTGTTAAGGACAGTCACTGAGTACGTGCTACGTGAGAGGCACTGCTCTACCTGCTCCATACGGCTTTCTGGTTCAAGTCCTGTGCTTACTGGATACCATTATCGTCCCTCTGACTGTACGGATGAGGAAAGATACAGACGGGTTAAGTGACGAGCTCACCATCACAGGGACAGTAAACGGCGCATGTGGACTCTGAGCCAGGCCTGCTGGCCCCACCCTCGGCTCTGAACCCCTCTGCGTGGCTACGCTCATCACCCCTTGTCAGGTGTTACCTTTACACGGCAGAGGTGACCCCTCATATTCTCAAACGGAGAGAGGCAGAAAAGTGAATCCGGTGGTAGTTTTTGTTGCTTGGAAAAGTGAGTGAAGTCACACATAAGTAAGGGATAAATCTGGAGAAGTGAAATCAAAGAAAAGATAAGTTTTTAAAATGAAAGAATATATTTGAGTCTTTGTAAAGTCTATAGTAGAGAGTCATAATGTGGCCAAGAGCTGGCAGTCAAGACAAGCAAATAACTGGGACGATCAGAGCATTCTCTGATTATAGTGATAAAAGTTATTATTTGACAATTCACATATGGGCATTGCCCCCCAAGTCACTTTCCGTTGCTTTCTTGGTGATGATTCATTTTAACCAATTTTAAGTACAAGTTTAAGTATTTGTTAAACGTATGAAAGAGGAAGTACAATTGTAACATTAAGAGCTCCTATCATTTCATCTAACCCACTGAAATCAGCAGGTTGGTCATACATGATGGAGCGTGGAGGTCACGCCACTAGAGGGCGTCGAGGTCTTGTCTCAGTTTGATGTGTGAGGTGCGGTTTGTTTTATGCTTATTTTGATAGATTGATATAAATTAGTCGAAAGATTTAAAGAAAGATCAAAATTAAAGATGTAATTTATCAAGCATAATTTGGGAAAATTTTATAGAAATTGTATTATTCCGTAACTCCCTTGGTAGCTAATACTTATGTTAATGAAAAGTCAAGATTTTCACTTAAAACCAATCTGACACTATTCAAAATATAAACCATGGAATTATGAGGGCAAAATATATTACTTGAATATTTTTTAAAGATATTTTTCCCTCCAATCCAATGTTGCAGGCGTTTGACATTTTCCTCTGACTAGAAGAGGTAAGAATTCAATTGCTTCACATAAAAATGACTCTGAAAAGAGACTCCCTAAACTGGTGACTTCTGGGGGAGGAAGGTGTGAATTGGGAGAGGGTGAAGATGTTTGCTTCTTACTCACCATGCCTAGGTGAATTTTTATGAACATAAATTTTATAATTTAAATAAAAAGTAAAAAATTCAACTGCGTTTAAAAACTAGGTTAGGAAGATAACATGTGTAAAAATGAATTAGAAATGTAAGTCCAAGTTTATATAATCTGCTTAAATATTTATAAATATCGAGTCCAAGTAATATTAATAAGCATTCTACACTACAACATTAAAAAGGAAGGAAGGGTGTTGGTTACACTGTACACTTCAGCACCTCCTGTTGTATAATAGTCACATATGGGCTCCGAGGTCTTCAAAAATGAAACTCCTTTAATTTGTTCTAGCCCCAAATATACCATTTGTGTTGAGAACACAACACTTCTTTTCCTTCACACTTAACAACAGTGTCAATAACACAGTTCTACAAAAAAGTGACATAAACAAAAGAATTAACTGTACATAAACAAAGAAATACCCATAGTCAAAATAAATTATGTTCTGGCTAAAGTCCTTTAAATGAATTTTAAACTAATGAAAAAAATAGGTATACTATATTCTATTCTTTCTTTTTTATTAGAAACATGTAAATACCTTTTACTTCTCTTGGAAATATATTGGGGATAAATCAAATATCAAACCATATAAAATTCTGAAGTAAAAAAAAACCTATAAATGCCATGTAGCGACCCCACACTCTCACTTATTAAACACCCCTGAACTGCCGTGTGCTGAGGAGTGTTCAATGATAAAGAGTCATGGCGTTCAAGCTTTCACTGCTAACCAAATAAAAAAGGCACCCTTCTTGCACTAAGGACTGGACTTAAAACATTCTTTCCATCAACCCAATAGGGGAAAGTCATAGAGGCGTGAGGCCAGAGGACCAGAGGATGCAAATGTTTTGTCAGGCATGTTGAAAGAAGACAACATTCTAGGAATACTGCTTATTCAGATATAACTTAAAATGAATTTTGAACAATCAGATTAGCAGATGGCTAAGTTGTTTTGTTTTGTCTTTTGCAAATAGAATTAAGGGCTCTGATGATGGAAGCAATTTTGGGACAGACTATAGAGAATCAGCAGAATCCAGGTAATGAAAAAAGACAGCAGTTTGATCTGAGCAAGAGGAAAGACCATTTTCTTACCTATGTCTGGCTAAGCATGGTGTGTGGGTGTGTGTGTTCATGCATGCACATGTGTGCCAGTCATTGTGTGAGAATAATACCACCTTCCCTAAACTGTGTATTTTTGATAAATACATAGTATGAAATTGTGCATAAATCATATTTTGTTATTCCTCAAAATAAATTCAGTTCTTCTCCTTGAAGTGCTTTTACTTATTTTTCATGAAACGTAGGTTAAAGAATTCCATCAGGTGTCTGAAATAGTTGACACTACTTAATTAATGCAGCCAAATTCCGTACCCCAACTATGTAAAACTTGATAAAGCGCACGTGTTAAACAGGCTTATTTTTGTCTGAATATGTTAGGTATTACAGCATAAAATTCATCCTTAATGTCCCTGAATATTTCCTACCCATCGTTTCAATATTATGTAATCGAATCCTTCAGGTCATCCATTTTTCAAAAATTCAATTATTTGGATTAACTTGGAAATTCAGTATATTGGCAACTGTACATCTCATGCTGTACATCTATGTTGAACAGTACTAAAGATCTATCTTACAAAGACTATAAATGTGCTAATTAAAATCTTCGAGCCAAAGTTAATTATTATCATTAAAACCTCCATTTTAAAGCCTCTGCCAACTTCTCAATCGTTTTGGAAAACGTCCAGAACAGTGATCTCGTTTCCTTATATCCTTTTTTTTCAAAAGTGGAAAATCTGAACTCTTCTAAGCAGGCCTGGTACCTGTAAGCAAAACAGGTAACACGTTACCACGGGTATGATTTGGGGACAGGGAAGGCCAAAGGGTTCAAATGTGCTCTTCCACAGTTGGACGCGACTTGGATTATTTCGGGGTTAGATGCTGAAGTTGGAGCCATTGTCTCTACAGAACACAATTAACAGAGAGACAGAATACGCCGTGGAAAAAGACAGACAACTAGTTTCTAATCCTCCAGTCCCTGTTTAACCAGACTGGACCCTTTGGCCCAGTCACTCAAACTTTCCTGGGCAGCATCAAAAGGTAGAAAAGAAAAGCATCTGTCTGAGCAGCACTGTGGTACTGCTGAAAACCCAAAGGATAAAACAAAACATCTTCTACGTATGAAATATATGAAACCTACAGTAAATAATGTATCAGGCACCATGCATTTACCACCCTGACTTAAAAGATACAAACAATTTGCTGAGATTGCACAAATCCCATTTGTTATTAAGAAATAAAACATTACAGATACAGCAAAAGTTACTCTCTTGCCTCCGCTATCATTTTCCTCTTTCTTCTCAGAAGTAGTTGGTGTGTATTATTTCCAGGCAATTGTCTGTACTTTTACCCTATGCGTATGTATCCCTAAAGTGATAAACTATTATTTCATGTGTTTCAAATTTTATCATAGCATGTATAAATACCTTATACAGCTTGAGATTTTTGCTTTACATGATATTTTTGAAATTTATTTACACTGACCCATGTTAATATTGTTCATTCAACTGCTCGATAGCATTTTGTTACATGAACAAACAGTTTATTTCTGTACAGGAAGTTGTTCTCATATTTTTACTATTAGGAACAACACTATAATAAACATCCTTACGTTTCCTTCATCATAACAGCTTTTCTAAGACAGCCACTGTCGTGGTCAGCTCGGGCTGCCGCAGACAGGTGGTTTAAACAACAGAAACTTATTTTCTCACACTTCTAGAAGCTAGATGTCTGAGATCAGCCTCGTCAGGTTCTGTGAGAGCTCTGTTGTTGGCTTGTAGAGGTCACCGTCTAGCTATGTCCACATGGCAGAGAGGGGGAGAGGGAGAGAGATCGCTCCACCTCTTCTTATCCTGTCAGTTAGAGCTTCACCTTTCTGACCTCATGTATCCTTAATGACCTACTAAAGACCCCATCTGCAGGCAGTCATATGAGGGCTTCACCATGGGAATTTGGGGGGACGTCATTCAGTCTATTGCTGGTTGCATGGGATCTGCATCTCCGACTTTTCTAGATATTTCCAGATTTATTTCCAAGGTAGTTGTAATAATTTACACACCCCACCACAAGTACATAGCTAGTAGAATATTCTTAACTAGAAGAACTTAAAAATCCCAAATGGCAGGTAGAGGGTACAACCCTTTCAAATTGCAGCTTCCTTTTCCTATCCCACCAATAGCTGGTGTCTTCTTCCCAGTAGCTGTCGAAATGTGGGCTTCTGCCAATCAGTTCTTTCATCTGCAGGTTGGCATTGCACGGACGGGTCTGTTCTCTTCTGTAATCCCAGTCGGAGGAACACGGACCTGCTCAGCCCAAGGCGTCTCACTAGGGCTCGGTGGTGTGGAGCCGAGCCAGGCAAGGGGTTCGGAGTCAGTGCTTGAGTTCTTCCCAGAAGAATCCGGGTCCTGCTTGCTGGGAACAAATGATACAAATAGAGCCTCAAGTCCATCGCAGTAGAGGCCCCCATGCTCCACACAATCTCCGTGCAGTTGTGAAAAGCCAGTGTTCTTTGACCTCCACAGGAATTTCTTTCTGTTTTTCCAATAGGATATTTAATTTTCCTGAAAAATGGTTTAAGCAGCATTGGAGTCCCCCCCCCCCCCCCCCCCCGTGTCTGCCTGCTCCTAATTTAGCATTTCTTCAGCACTCAGGAATCCTATTTTCCTTCTGTCAACGTGATTCCTTCTCCTGAAAACACAGGGAAGTTTCATTTGCCCCCCCTGAGTACTTGTCTGAATAGAGAAAAGTCTGATTAGAGAAAGAGATGGTTTCTTATGTTTCAATCATGTAGACAGTCTATGAATCAAAAGGGATTTTTTCAGAGTGAGTTAAACAATCTATTTTCCTTCCCGTATGTGTCACCATTTTTCTGGAAACTCTTACTTATCAGGTAAAACGTTACTTAGGGAGGTTCTCTGACAACTTAAGCGTGTTCTATGCTGGATCCCACAGTGAAGCCAGAAAGCTGAAAGTGTTTGCCGCTCATTTCCGTGGCGACTGTCTGAAGTGCCAAATATGGGATCATCGTTTCGCTGTAGGACTCAGCAGAAGAAGGAACTGAGTGGTGAGGAAAACCCCTTTTAGTCAGAAATTTTTCTTTAGGAGGTCAAGACCTTTAAAAAATTAATGGAAAAGTACCAAATAATATCTTTACATATATGTCTTTTTAACGCTGCGTTGCTCTTAGTTAGGGAATTTTACATTTGTGTGTCATCATGAATCCATTTCCCCTTCTTTGTCCCATGCTTTCTCTTTCCGTGTCTGTCAGTCTATCCATTCCTTGTTCTTTCCCCTGTAACTTGTTGCCTCTCTAACCCAGCAGGAACTGGAAAAATATTTTAAAAAGTACTATGAGCAATGAACCAAAACATACCTACCCAAGCAGGGCTTTACCTTCCTCACATTATCTGGAGAAAAAGAAAGTTCTCTGAGCAGGGGTCAACGTGGGGCAGCTGAACAGTTTTCCAGCACATTCTGCCTTAGATCTTTATTATTTAATCTCAAAGACTGTGAATTTTTAGAGCCTTTCTCTCATATTCAAATACGATCTTTTTGGATAACCTACCATTATCTTTGGCACACACACACATACACACACACGCACACAAATCAAGAAATCACTAGAATGTCTCCCTTACTGAAGGAAGGGGCATATGTCCACGCCACACTATTAGAGAATATGCATAATACACATGAAAAGACTTTAGTTTGAAGTCGTCGCCACCTTCGGAGGAAAACTTGCACATGTGTGTAGATCAGGCTGTTTGGCTTTTGCTGGGCACAGCTTTCGTTTGTACTCCCTAGGAGCTCACGCCACCTGTCATCCAGAGGTGAGGGCTGACAGTGGCCCTTACAAGTATTTGAACTGTATGTAAGACCTGATATATAGATTTAAACTCATTTTTACATACCAGCTATATTAAAGGAAGAAGGCTGGAAAAATAGGTGTCGATGGCAATAACACTAAGAAAGTCTTAGTTTAATAATGAAATATTTAGTAGTTGATGGTTCCTTTATAATATTATAGCCCACATTCTATAAGCAGTGAAAGAGAGTTTACCGTGACTTGTAAACTCTGAATAGTAGTTTTTCTATGATTTCTAACAGATATCTATGGCTATGGAGAGAAATGGCTTTCAGAATGAACTTAAGACACCCTCCATGCATTTCAGATAACAGGGCAGGTGCTAAGCAAGGGCCAGGACTGCGTCCCCACCTTCTCCAAAGCTTTGGAGGAGGGACATCTCAGAAGAGTGTGTGCTGGAGCCCACCTCCTCCGGGAGCTGCCTGACCTGGGGACCCCACCCTCCTTCTCAGTCTCCTGACAGGTGGTGGCTCTGTCACTGGAGTGCTTGTGGAGTGACCAAAAGGAGTGCCAGGCTCAGACACATGCCCATTTCTGTAATTCAGAAAGAAGAGTATTTTGATCTGTTTTAAAGAGAACTGAGTCACTCGTACCTGCAGGAGGTGCAGGGATATGTCTGGCCCTGGGGTACCAGGACCAAATTCTGCCAGGGCTTTCTCTTTTCCCTGCTTCTTTCAGAGTCCCTGCTTCTTTCAGAGTCCCTGCTCTCCCACAGCAGAGCAGACGAGCCTCTTCCACACAGAAGTAGGCTGTCCACTGCACCAAAGCCTCCCCTCTCTGTGTACAGAGACAGGGGCCAAGACTGGCTAGGGCTGGCGGCTTCCCGTGGCCCAGTTGGAGTGGGCGCTAGTCCTGAGCCACTCAGCAGTGTGTAAGAGGCGGCGTTCCTGAGTGAGCATGGAAAGTGCTTTCAGTAGGTACTCAGAGTTGATTCACAAGGTGGCCTCACTTGGTCTTTAAGCCCTTGGCTCAGGTCACCTGTCATCCAGAGGTGAGAGCTCACAGTGGCCTCACAAGTATTTGAACTATATGTAAGACATGATATATAGATTCAAACTCAGTTTTACATGCCAGCTATATTAAAGGAAGGCTGGGAAATCTTAAAGTTTTATAGGTTTTATTAAATTTTTATAGTTAAAATATATGGTTATCAATAATATGTTTTACTGGCTATAAAATTTGTATGGAAAATAGTTAAATGATAAATTACATGATTTTTTTTTAGCACATAATGTTCTGATGAGACACAGACTGTGGAGAGAAATGGCTTTCAGAATGAATTTAAGAAGAAAATTCTAGTTATAAACAGAAATGTCACGTGTCTGTACTAAATAGTTTGACTTTTTAAAAAAATATGAGATGGAATAAAGTTTTAACTGAATAAAAGAATAATGTTAGTTAGCATAGTGATGCTATTGAAGAATGTCAGACTTCTCTCAAAAAATGATGTTGAGAATTTGTATTAGAATAAGTTTGGCCCGGACTCTGAAGCTAAGATAAGGGAGCAGCTAAATCTCGCCGTTCTGAACAGAGAAGAATAAGTTAATGCATTTTTATGCAATTTTTAAAGAAGTAGAACACACATATACTTTCTACTACTTCTCTTAGTTTCTCCAAAACCAACTTTTAGGTCCCTCTTCTAACAAAACATGACCACTACTCCTCCTTGAAACAACTAAAGATTCTTCCAGAAAGATGAGTCATTGTGAAATGGGGGGGGTCTCCCCTTCAAGATACGAAAGGAGGTCACATTTGAGATGTGCCCCAGCTTCCTCAGGTGAAACCGACAAAGGATTTTCCCACAGGAATAATGACCAGAAGGGGTTGAGTCCTCGTCCTAAGCTATTCCAGGTCCCTCTGGCTTTCTGAATGATGACGTGTCCAGCAAATGAGAGAAATTAAACACTGGTTTATTAATCTGCACAAGCATTTGCTTAAACTCCCTGATTAAAGGATTTGGGTCACTCTGTGATGGGGAACCCATCTTAGGCCTGAGACTGAAGTGGGATTTCCTGCTGCCTTTGCAAATATGAAATATGGGTCAGGTGTGTCTGGGGAGGAGAGAGACAGAGAGAGAGAGAGAGAGAGAGAGAGAGAGAGAGAGAAGACTCCAAGCCCATGAACCCAGTCACGTGGGAGAGCACGACAAGCCTGCGAGACAGTGGCGGGTCCTCACCACCTACGGATCCAGCCATCCTGCCCAGTTAGGAAAAGAGGCCGAACAAAGAGCATGGTCTAACCAATCTGCTGCTCCTCTTCCCTGGAAGGAGCGAACAAGGAGAAAGGGGGCCATAGAGAGAAGGAGACCTGAGCAGTGGGAGGTAAAGCATTCTCCCCATGCTCCTGGCTATAGATGTCATTCAGTTATAGTACGTGGTTAAATGGGCTTTTGTACGTCTGCCGGGAACATTATACCATGGTTTCTATGGGGAAAGGTGCTCTGATTTCTAACCGAGTGACTCATCAATGAACTGGACTGCAACACACCAAGCATATTTAGTTGTTTTTCAAAAGAACTGTGTGTACACCCTGTATTGTGACAACCTGTAGGAGTCACTGCTTTGTCAACAATGGCTGGCCCGTCCTCCCCAAGTTCTACAGAATAAGAGCTTAGATGCATTGTCTTCTTAGACTATGCCAGGAAGTATTATGTATTTCAGCAAATATACAAATTGGAAGATAATCATTTATGAGGCTAGTGAATCAAAGGGGAAATAAATCTAGAAATAATAGCATTTTTTTCTGGTTTAAATTCTACTGCATTTCTTCACTGTACTAGAAAATGATTTTATCAGTTGGCTTTCAGTATATTATAAAGCTGATCCCAAAATTCAGTAGCTTAAAACAAAACCTGTACAACTCACGTGCCTAGGAAAGGGAATCTTCCAAGGCCCCTAAGGCTTAGCCTCACTGTCATTTCCATTTCATCCTATTGCCCAAGGCCAGTCACACAGCTAAACCCAAAGTCAAAGCGAAAGACAGCCTGCTCCTTTGATGGGAAGAATTGCAAGGCCGATGGCAGACGGCAGGGATGGGAAGGGGCAGAGAACCGGAGCCCCTGGTGCACCTACCACCAGGATCCTTGGTCCACAAACTTAGATGAGATGCTACTCCTTGAAGATTCAGGCGTCTCTGTGACTGTGGGGGGTTAGGGTTCAGGGGAAAGGGAGTGGGGTGAGTTTTTCAGTGACATGTCTTGCTGTTTACGGATTGAAGACTGCCTGAGCTGCAGTATTTTAAAGCATTTGATCCACTGGTCTCACAGAGGGAGCTGGCGCCCTCTTTCTCCTCAGAGCTGTGACAACTAGAGGCAGCCAGGGTTACTGTGATGATAAAATTAAAATAAATGCCATTTGGCTCTCATATAAAAGGTGCTGATTACTGAAAATTATCTTTTCTCCTCATCTCATCCTCCCTGTCCACCCTCTGTGCCTTATTTGCAAGCACTTTTGCACACATGTGTATCTACATAGACAGGTGTGTGTGTGTGTGTGTGTGTGTGTGTGTGCGCGCGCGCGCACGCGTGCTTAAAATCTAGGCCTTTCTATTTTTGCCCCTTGAATCCATGTTATGTTATTGGTGCAGCAAAAGGTATTTGGGACGTAAAGCTTCACGAATTCAGTAGCAATCGTCCTGAGTTCTTATCTGACTCATCAAGTCATACTTACTGAGGGTATCAGGTACGGACTTTCTACTTCCTGCAGCACATTTGTGTAGGTGTATTATTACCAGAAACCCTCCCAAACGCTACCTAGCATTCTACAGAAATGACTAGGATAAAAGAAAAGAAAGATTGAAACAAAGAAATGTGATTGTTTTTATGTCTTACCATCAAGAATATCATTTTAGTTAAAATGAGACCATTCAAATGAGAGTAAACAAATTTAAATAAAGAAGAAGTTTTGATGATTTCTAAACTGAATGAGGTTTTTACCTGATAAAATCTACAAAGCGGAATATTTATCCTCAAAAATATCATTACTCATGCTTTCATACCTTCAAATATGGTAGATTTTTAAAAAACTAACTGGGTTGAGAGCTTTTTAGGATACCTGGGCTCTGTGTTTAGAGAAAAGAAAGTTAGTTCAATTATACATTGAATAGCCATTTGTTAAATTACAAAGTTAATGAGGCTCCATCTCTCTTCTCCCTCGCTTTAAATTTAGAGCTTCGTCTAATGGAGGAGAAATGAAGTAAACAAACAAGCAAAATCACACTTCAGCACCTTCCTGTTTTTCTACACTGCCGAATACTGGCCTCCACCAGCTCTGCCCATTTGGGACACCCCACATTACTACGACCACCTCCACTGACACAATGAAATCTTACAAAGATCTGCTGTGTGTATTTCTCCTGCAGGAAAATCTACAAGAATTGCAGAAATCTTGATTCATTGCTTCTCAAAGTGTCACCATCTGCAAAAATCTACACAACATCATCCTGACTTGTCATATTAACCAAGGTTGCAGTGTCTTCTGTAGGTAGCATTTGGTAAAGACAGTGAACAAATGCACCTAGAGCAGCTATGCTCAGCTTCTGCTTCCATTTACACGCGCACGCACATACACACACAGCCTAAAAGCAGCTGGGAGAGAGGCAGAATTTGTGTTTGATTTTATTTTTAGACAGAGACTGTCTGAGGATGCACTCATGCGATGGCTGGTTCTGACTAATACAAATGACTAGTTCCACGAGTTTTATGCACACACGTAGATAATGGCCAAGGAAGCACAGTGACAGGATGCTGGAATTGCAGGGTCTCAAAGGTCACTAGTCCACATCTGTCATTTTACTGATAAAGAAACCTAAGTCTTTGACTGTCAGGAAAAATTTGAAAGACATTTAAACAAGAAAAAAAAAAATCACAGTGTGTCCTGTCTAGCACACCGTTCCAGGTTGTCTATTTCTACAGGGGCCCCAGGCCAGTGTTTCAGCTATTTTACAACTTAATAAGTCTTAGAAAACTTATAGTAATGCACATAATTCTTGTCCATAGAAATGAAAATGAATATTTTCATGTGGATTATAATTGATTATGGCCCTGTGGATAGTAACCAGTTTTCCATCTGTTAGCAAATTCTTTTCAACATTCCTAATGACTTATTTAATGTATATATATGTGTGTGTGTGTGTGTGTGTGTGTGTGTATACTTTTGAACCAGTTGTATTATCTTGCTGGTTCCCTCGTTAATTAATGTATGAAATAAAATCACAGCCACTGTCTTAGTTCCCCATTTAGCATATCAAGGGACAGACTTGGCCAAATAGAGTCCAGAGTTTTACTTTGGCGGGGGGGTGGGGGGGTGGGGTTCCAGATTGGAAGGGGAAGGGGCCGGGGAGCTTGCTTCTTCTGTCCTCCTATGACTGTGGGGGAAAAAAGGAGCTAGAGGCAGCAAAAGGCAATGGTCAGATGCACGTCTCAGTGTTGGTTACAGGAAAATAAATAACTAAAACTCTGGGTCTTGTTATAAAGGTGGTTTCCTGAACCCAGTCTGGTCCTACTGAGTCAGTCTATGACTGACTATGAGCCTCATGCTCACTCAGGTTTGAAAATCAGTATTCTAGACTCACCAAATACTGTGAGTCTATTAAAAAGGGAGGGGAAATGTGAATTAAATGAAGCAAGAAGAGAAAACCCTACCACCCTGATCTAGTCCAAATTTGAATAGGGAATGAAAGAAAACTAGAAAACTACACCCTATGACTTTGGTGCCAGGGCTTCAAACACAGGTATATTTTTGGCAGGATTATCTTGTATTTCATTTACAGAAACTACCAGAAAAGTGTTTTCCTGTGCTTCTCCAAGCACAGTGAGGGCCTCATCTTTGATGCGATTTCTAATGAGAGCTGCAGAATCCCCCAGGCAGCCCCTGCCTCAGCAGGGAAGGAGTACAGCCAGGATCCTTCTCTCATGGGGATCTGTTCATTTTTAGAATTCTCACACAAAACTGTTCTTTGAGATCTTTTCATTCGCTTGGTGATTCAGCACTTACACTTAAAACACTAGATCTAAGAGAGGAGATACCTAAGCTTCACCCACCCTGTAAAAGTCATGCTTTTTCACGACAGAAAATAATGTATGCTTACAGCCAAACGCAGAGGCAAACTGTGCAGGGTGCAGGTCACTCTAGGGTATCCAGGGCTAGACTGACTTGAGCTCTAGAGCACGCTGAACATACCTCTGGTCTTAAATGTTCTAAAAGCATCAGTGTAACCCAATTAACTAGATTACAGAAGCCTTGAATGCTGTAGATGTTAGTTGACATTAGCTGTTTCTAAATTCTTGGGTGTTCTGTGCTTACTGAAGAGTCAGTGAGATTCTTTCTATTAGGTCTTTTTGTCACTGTAAAAACTAGCTACATTGCTCAATACAGGCTGCAGACCACAAAGGTAAGAAGCCCCCCATGCCTTTACTTAAAGTATTAGCTGCCCAGAGCAGCCATAACAAAGTACCACAAATTGGGTGGATTAAACCAAAAGAAATGTATTGCCTGACAGTTCTGGAGGGCAGAAGTCTGAAATCCAGGTGTCAGCAGGCCAGCATTCCCAATGAAACATGTAAGGGAATACATCCCCACCTCTTCCGAGCGTCTGGTGCTCTATGGGCAATCTTTAGCATTGCAGCTCCATAATTTCAACTTCTGTCTGTCGTCACATGGCATTCTCTCTCTGTCTGCATGGCCATATTCTTATAAGGACATCAGTCCACATTGCAGTAGGGCTCCACCCAATTCTAGTATGACTTCATTTTAATTAATTAGGTCTGTAACAACTCTACCTCCAAATAATATCTCCTGAGGGATTTGCCCCTCACCCTGCTGGTGAGGCAAGGGGCACATGTATATACTAAGCCAAGCTGAATGACTTAACACCACCACCTTCCCACCTTCCACAGGCACCCAATTCAGGCAAAATAGTAGGCGCTGAATCAAAATTGATCAGGAAGGAAAAACCTAGAGAAGAAAAGAGAAGGTCCAGATAAAAGTGAGACAGACAAATAGAGCAAGAAAACTCAGGAAAAAAATCACCTTAAACATTTTTTTAAACACTACACAGAAACAACAGGAGTTGTGAAAACAAAACATCCTTCTGATAATCAGGAAAATTAAATTCACATAAAAATAAGTAGCAAAAATGTCAAGGTAAAATATCATACAAGGATACTATGTGTTCTCAAAAAAAGTACTATTGGAGAATTTTTCACATCTTGTAAGAATAAATTAAATCATTTTGCCACCTTAAAATTTCATGACTAGAAAAAATTCAAAATCTTCAAAAATTATTTTCAATTTTGACATAATAAAGACTGTAGAGCGAAAAGAAAATGAAATATATTGTTAAAATATTTATAAAACATTTAATTTCACTAATCAACTTTCAATTTGTGACTACAAAAATTATTATAATAATTATTAATTTGTAATTATTTTTCAGATTTATTTTTTATTTCTAGTTCTTTTTCTCATGGCAATATTTGGTTTGGACTTTGATTTCAGCCAAATATTAACTTTAACTCCTGGCCTTTTAGCATTTTAAAAAAATATATATCAGTGCACCTCAACCCTGTATGATTTATGATCTAGATGACAAAACGAGAACATGGACTCCGAGGGGGCTGCTTCCTCCCAAAAAGAGAATGAGAGAAAGGGGTTGGACTATGCACCCTCAACCTCTCTTTCTAGACTCATCAATCAGATTAAGTCTTTATCAAATACATTGTGCTGTTTAAAAACCACCTGAAAATTTAGTGGCTTAAAACAACAATTGTATCTGTTCATAATACAGTGGATAGTGCGCATACTAAAATTGGAACAATAAAGAGAAGATTAGCATGACCCTTGCACTACATGGGACACAAATTCATGAAGTGTTCCATATTTTTAAGGGGTCAATTCATCAAGAAAATACAACAATTATAAATGCATATGCACCCAACATCAGAGCACCTAAATATATTAAGCAATAGTAGCAGATCTGAAGGGGTAAAATAGACAAGAATACAATAATAGTACCCCACTTTCAGCAGTGGATAGATCATCCAGACAGAAAATCAACAAGGAATGTTGGAGTTGAACCATACATTAAACCAAATGAACCTAACAGACATTTATAGAACATTCTATCCACCAGCAGCAGAACACACATTCTTTTCAAGTGCACACAGAGAACATTCTCCAGGATAGATCATCTGATAGGCTACAAAGCAAGTCTTAGAAAATTTAAGAAGAAATCATACAAACTATCTTTTCCGACCACAATGGTATAACTAGAAACCAACAAGAGGAAAGTTGGAAAATTTACACGCACGTGGAAACTAAACAACACACTCCTGAACAATCAATGGGTTAAAGAAGTAATTAAAAGGGAAATAAAAAAAATGTCTCAAAACAATTAAAAATGGAAACAGAGCACAACAAAACCTAAGGGATGTTGCAAAAGTAGTTCTGAGAGGGAAATTTATAGCAATAAATGTGTATATTAAGAAAATATAAAAAAATCTCAAATAAGCAACCTAGTTTTACATCCCAAGAAACTAGAAAAAGAAAAACAAACTAAGCCCAAAATTACCAGAAGGAAGGAAATAACAAAGATCAGAGTGGAAATAAATGAAATATAGACCAGAAAAACAATAGAAAAGATCAACGAAACTAAGAGCTGGTTTTTCAAAAAAGATAAACAAAATTGACAAACCTTTACTAGAGTAAGAAAAAAAGAGAGAAGACTCAAGTTAACAAAATCAGAAATGAAAGAGAAGACATTACAAATAATATTACAGAAATTCATGGGACAAGAGACTACTACGAGATATTCTAGAAGAACAAATTGGATAAGCTAGAGGAAATGGATAAATTCCTAGAAACATACAAACTACCAAGTCTGAATCAGCAAGAAACAGAAAAGTTTAACAGACGAATAATAAATAAAGAAATTGAATCAATAATCAAAATCCTCTCAACACAAAAAAGACAGAAGCAGATGGCTCTAGTGGTGAATTGTACCAAACATTTAAAGAAGAATGAACACTGATCCAAACTCTTCCAAAAAATTAAAGAAGAGGGAACACTTTCAATCTTCTTCATTTTATGAGGCCACATTACCTGGATACCAAAGCCAGATAAAAATACTACAAGAAAAGAAAACTATAGAACAATATTCCTGATGAATACAAATGCAGAAATTCTCAACAAAATATTATCAAACTGAATTCAACAATATAGTAAAAGGATCACCACCATGACCAAGTGGGATTTATCTTTAGGATGCAAGGATGGTTCAACATACATAAATCAATAAATGTGATATACCACATAAATAGAGTGAAAAATAAAACTTATATGATTATCTCAATAGATGAAGAAAAATCATTTGGTAAAATACAGCATCCTTTCATGATAAAAGCCCTCAACAAATTTGGTATCAAAGAAACATACCTCAAATAATAAAGGCCATATATGACAAACCCACAGCGAACATCATATTCAATGGTGAAAAATGGAAAGCTTTTCATCTAAAATCAGGAAAAAGACCAGGGTGTCCACTGTCACCACTTGCATTCAAAACAGAACTGAAAGTCCTGGCTAGAGTAATTAGGCAAGACATAAAATAAAAGTGATTCAAATGGAAAGGAAAAACTAAAATTGTCATTATTTGCCGATGATCTTATATATAGAAAATCCTAAAGACTCAACCAAGAAACTGCTGGAACTAATCAACAAATTCAGTAAAGCTGCAGGATCTAACATCAACAGAAATCAGTTGTATTTCCATACACTAACAATGAAATATCTGAAAAATAAAGAAAACTATCCCATTCACAATCACATTAAAAACAGTAAAATACTTACAAATAAATTTAACCATAGAAGTGAAAGATCTGCACAATGAAAACTACAAGACTTTGATAAAAGAAACTGAAGAAGACACAAATGGAAAGATATCTTGTGTTCATGGGAAGGAAGAATTAATATGGTTAAAATGTCCATATTACCTAAACCCATCTATAGATTCAATGCAATCCCTATCCAAATCCTATGGCACTTTTTACAGAAATAGGAAAAACAATCCTAAAATGTGTATGGAACCACAATAGACCCTGAATAGCTAACACAATCCTGAGAAAGAACAAAGCCAGAGGCACCATGCTTCCCGATTTCAAATTATACTACAACGCTATAATAATTAAAACAGTATGGTTGGCATAAAAATAGTTACATAGACCAACGGAACAGACTAGAGACCCCAGGAATAAATCCCCACACATTTGGTCAACTAATATTTAACAAGGGAGCCAAGAATACTCAATGGGGAAAGAATAGTTTCTTCAACAAATGGTGGTGGTAAAACTGGATAACCACACATAGAAAAATGAAATTGGACCCTATCTTACACCATTCACAAAAATTAACTTGAAAAGGATTATAGACAAATATAAGACCTGATACTGTAAAACTCTTAGAAAACATATGGGAGAAGTTCCTTGACGCTAGTCTTGGCAATGATTTTGGATATGACATCAAAAGCTCAAGCAACAAAAGCAAAAATTGACAAGTGGGACTACACCAAATCAAAAATCTTCGGCACAACAATAAAAACACTCAACAGAATGAAAAGGCAGCCTATGGAATGGGAGAAAATGTTTACAAACCATGTATCATATAACGGGATAATAGTCAAAAAATATAAAGAACTCATACAACTTGACAATAATAACAACAACAAAAGATTAAAAATGGGCAGAGGAACTGTAGTCATTTTTCTAACGAAGACATACAAGTGGCCAACAGGTACACAAAAAGATGTTCGGCATCAGTAGTCATCAGGGAAATGCAAATTGAAATCACAATAAGATATCACCTCCCACCTGTTAGAATGGTCATCATCAAGAAGACAAGCGATAGCAAGTGCTGGCAAGGATGTGGAGAAAAGGAAACCCTCGGGCACTGTTGATGGGAATGTAAATGGTGCAGTCAGTATGGAAAACCGCATGGAAGTTCCTCAAAAAGTTAAAGATACAACTACCATATGATCCAGCAATCACATTTCTGGACACACACACACACACACACACACACACACACACACGACATACATATACATATATGTCATATATATATATATACATATATATGAAAAAGAGAATATTGAAAAGTTGCCCACACTCCCATGTTTATTGCAGTATTATTAACAATAGCCAAGATATGGAAGCAACCTAAGTGTCTGTCAGTGGATGATTGGATAAGGAAGTTATGGCATACTCATATACAATGGAATATTATTCAGCCACGAGGATAAAGGAAATACTGTCATTTGCAACAACATGGATGAACTTGAGGGCATTACATTTAGCGAAATAAGCCAGTCAGAGAAAGACCAATACTCTATGGTGTCATTCATGTGTGGAACCTATAAAAGCTGAACTCGTAGAATCACAGTAGAAAGGCAGTTACCAGAGCCTGGAGATAGGTGCATTGCAGAGATGTTAAAAGGTTCACACTTGCAACTAGATGTCAGCTTTGGAGAGCTCATGCACAGTGTTGTGATTATAGCCAAAAATTCTGTAGTATACACTCCGCAGTTACTAAAAGATTAGATATTAAATGTTCTCACCACAAAAAAAGAAATAATTACGTGACATGATGGAGATGGTAGCTGAAGCCATGGTGGTCATCGTGTTGCAATATACGCGTATGAATGTGTCAGATCAACATGCTGTACACCTTACTGTCACATAGTATTATATGTCAATCATCTCATCAAAAATCCTGTGGGTCATCAATTTACACTGGACCTGGCTGGGGGTCTTCTGCTGGTTTTGTCACACATGTAGCTGCAGTCACCTGCAGCTCACGTGGGGCTGGATGGCCTACGGTGAGCTCGCCTGCTCATCTGGTGGTTCGTTTGGGCCCTTCTCTCACGTGTCCTCTCTTCGTTATGAGGTCTAGTCTGGGCCTCTGTACGCAGTGGCAGCACACTGGGCTGGGCCCACGGCCACTGGAGGCTGAGAGCTTCAGAAGCCATCACTCACACTGCCTGCTGCTGGTGAGAGTAAGTCACAGGCCTGCCCCACTGAAAGGCTGGAGAAATTAACCCCACCTCTTGGTGGGGGCTTGACTAAGTCACAGGTAAAGGGGCTGGGGAGGAGGAATTTACTGTGACTGTGTTTGCTAACCGCCCTCCCCAGAGTCCACCTGCTTTCCTGGGACAGATGAGAAAAGGGACAGAGTGGCCAGCAGGGCGACAGGAATGGGGCCCTCGGGAAACTGAAGGGAATGGCAGGGGAGAGGGGGAAGTGTCTGTTGTTCTTACTCACTCCACAAACTGGTAACATTTTACAGTAGAGGATTCCTATCAACCTACGAGTAGCAATTTCAGACAGCTGCAGAAAGTAATATTAAGTCTAATAACATTACTCTCTGCTTATAACTATCTTTACATCTTTAAAAACATAATCAGTAAATATATTGGGTAGTGATTCTAGACATATATATATATATATATATATACTTGTTAAGCTTTGGGATTATTCAAAGAAGTTTAATTAAAGAGAGTTTAAACATATTTTTCTCTTTATGTAAAAGGAAAGTCAATGAGTATACTGGGAAGTGAGCTGAGATTTCCATACCACAGAGTTTATTGTTAAACACTTGCATAATTAAGGAAAGTTTCAAACTCAGTTTTCCTCTTTAGGGCTTTACAAATTGGAGAGATATTTCTATTTTTACATGGTTTAGATGGTGGCATCATACCAAGGAGTGGGGAGATGGCTATTGCTAACCATGATTCATTTTGCCTCTGTAACCACAGGGCCAACTTGCTTCTTAATGAGGAAGGCTGCTAACCCATCATAACCCCATGGATTTGGCTGCTGAGTAAAAGGAAATTGACACCTGCGTCACTGGCAGTGGCCGAGACAGAGGAATCAAGACAGGGTTAGTGAGAGCAGGCTGTGGGTACACCACAGAAGCCAGTGCCTCTGGGGCTGCAGGAAGTTTGCTCAGCGACCGCTCCAAACTCACTTTCCTTTGGGAGAGTCCAACATTCATGAGAGAAACTGGACCAGGAGTGGAAAAAAGACTGTCTCGAATGGCCGGGCCTTGGTTTCATGGGCTCGTTGGTGTCGAGGCTCTGCTGTTGTGTGACGTAGTCACACGGGGAAGGGGCTGGTGCACCTCCCTCTGTATGTTTTCACCTTCTTGTTCTGAATCAGGCAAACTGCAAGGTGGGAAAACAGAGCCAGAAGGGGAAATGGAAAGACGGTGCCTCATCCCTTCTGCTCGACCTCTGCAGGGCTTTCTTGGCACAGCGACCCAGCGGGAAGGAGAGTGCACAAAGCAGCTGCTAGTGTCTGGGGGCTGTCTGTGTGCACGAACGTCCCAGAAAGACTGTCCTCACCTACAGTTTCTCTTCCTTCCCACTTCTGCTAACAGTGGGCAGGATGGCTTTCCTCTCTCTCTCTCTCTCCCTTCCTCCCTCCCTTCTCTTTTTCTTCTTTTAAAAAATATTTCTCATGACTCTTCACGGTGACACTTAGCAAAAAAGACCATGATTGAATGTGACTGGAGTCCACACAGCTCAGGACATTCACAAAGTCATTTTAACCACGAAAGCCATCAGAGATGAGACTCAGAATATCTTCTGAGGTGTGTGAGGAATTCTGAATTCTGCATGTCTTCTATTCTGGGTATGCATGTGAATATATACACACATAACCTTAAACTGTTTTTTTCTCCTGAGTCTCGGAGAATCATAGCAAGACTGGGTCCTCAGAAAATCAGTATTTTGAAATACTGCATTTTATGTCTTTACTAAAGACATATCTGATATTCAGTCTGCCTTGTTAAAAGCTGTAGTAGTTTTGCATATCACATTATCAGTGAAATCAGATATATTACAGAATCATACACCTTAAATCTATGTAACTTTGCTAACAACGGTGGCCCCAATAAACTTTAATTAAAAAGAAAAAAAAAAAACTGTAGCACAGCAGAAAACTTGCTTTTGGGTTATAACATGATCTTCAGTCAATGGGAGATGATAACAACTGCTTTCTACTTATAAAACATTTGTTTTATGGGCTGAGGTTTATGTAGTGCATCTGTATCTAAATACTACTAGAGAGAAAATGGACCCCAATATAAAGCTCCGAGGGAAGGCTGACACTTCATTTGTCACGGAGGACACTCCGGGACTTGATCACTCTGTACACGAATAGACACTCAGAGGAGCTGACGACTGGCTCCTGAGACATAGTTAAGCAGCAAGATGACCAAGTCGTGGTTTGAGGGGGTTTGTGTTCCCTTTGTAGAAATGTGTCCTGATCATATTCTGGAAAGGTATGGTAGGAATCCCTAACTCCTTACCTCCTCACATCAGGCAGAGTGTGCTACACGCTTGCGTCTGTGTCATCTCCACGGTCAGTCCTACTCCGTGGTCGGCAGAGGTTCATCCCAACTCCTTTCTAGTAATCGTACTAACATCGGTCACATTGCTCTCTATTCTTAGCCTCCTTACAGGATGAGGAACCTGAGGCAAAGAGAGGCCGACACACGTGTCCGAGGTCACGCCCTCGTAGGTGGCGAAACCTTAGTCTTCCTCCAGACCCACGACATCACATTGCATTTGTGCTGTGACGTCAGCACAAGGGGATTCTACTTAACTCATACTCCCAGGTGACAGAATTTTCATGCAAGTGGATTGAAATATTTCATGTCAAGAGGCAGATTAAAATGTGTACGAAATAGAACAATTCCACGGGAATGGAGTTGAGCATGTCACCTCCTTGCTTCAGAATCTCCCGTGGCTGCTTATTGACTCACACCTAAGTGACGAGGGAAGAAGTCAGTTCCAGTGAGGAATCAGTACGTGCAGTGATGCACCCTGACGTTTGATGTTGGACATGAAATGCGGGCGGCCACATGTGACACGAGCCCAGGTCTCACCTGAGCGGGGTCCTCTGGTGAGCTCCGAGGTGCCTCCTTCACACCACACGCAGGCTCCATCATCTTATGATCAGAGGTTTCAGTGTCTGCCAAGTGGAACGAGACCTGAAGCAACCTGAGCCCTGGACCCTTCTGGACCTTTGTATATTTTCTCCAATTCTAACAGTAACCTTTTCACCCCCAGCTAATTCAACATCAATTTATTTTAGGTACTCGATTTTATCAATTCTTTCCAAAACATTCTCCTTAGCTGTCATAGAAATTATTCCATGATTGCCCCCTCACCTTTATATTTCACCAGGTTACACAGCATTTCATTAAATGCTATACTTCCAGTTACAAATAAAGAAGGCACAAATAGGCGTAGGAGCAAAGGGAACTGAGTCTTGCTCAGCTCTGGCCTCGGATGATGGGAGAAGGAGCAGGCAGCCACCGGGGGGTCAATGAGCACGGGCTGCAGAGCCAATGAGGAGCAGGGGTTATCTGCAGGGCTCGCTTGATTGGACGTCTGTTAGGAGAGCTCCCGCAGTCCGGGCTCCTCAGTATGGTGTCTGCAGCCTCAGCCACGACCCAGACTTGCCTTCCCCGGCCGCTCCTCCTGTTCTCCTGCATATGCCTCACGGACTGTCAGTGAAGACCTTAGTCACGCGTCTCCTGCCAGAAGAATCCACACTCCCCTGCGTTACATGACAGTGTGTCCAAACCCTCCCTGCCTTTGTTGGCAGTTCCCCTGCCTACACCTTCACTGTTTCATAACCAATCCCTGGATACATTGAACAAAGCGTTTCTTGGGACGAGAGGAAGACAGTTCTTAGATATAAATCCCCAATGGCTCGCTCACGTGGCTAGTTCTGCATATCAAACCTGCCATAGGGATGCACACAATGACATCTGTAAGGTCTCGGGGAGCTGAGAGTGTGGCTGTCTGCTTGGGGACTCTGCTCTCTCTTCTCCCATCTGCGTGGTAAGCAACAGCTTCTTAATCGAAACATTTTATTCAGTATTTCTGTAACACCGTCACACTGCACTCCTCCACGTGTTCTGACACTCTGGGGTTGGGCTTCTGCTCCTTTGGCTGTGCTGCTGCCTTTCCACCAGGAGTGTCCTTCTCACCAGCATGTGAACACGCTGAAAACTTGCTCACGCTTCAGAGAGAACAATAACCAACCAACCAGGTGGTATATACAACATAAAACTGCATACAGCCCTGTGTGTCTGTCGTTGACGGAATGCGCATACGCAGCGTAGGTGGGTTGTGGGTTACAACACCAAGGTCCGTGTGAGTTGACACTGTAACGTTTGCACAACAACAAAACTGCCTAACAGCACATTTCTCATTAAGCACCACATGACTGTACATACTGCAAACTTTCCCAAAGGATCCCCAAGGAATTTGAAAAAATTCAAAGTAAATATAAAACAGGACAAATGAAAGAAAAAAATTTGCTGGTGAATATATGTGTTCAAGAATTTGGATTGCTCTCTTACCTCAGCAAAGTTCTCAAATCGGTTCTTGGTTTTTCTTAATTGAAAAGGTAAAAGGGCCCTATAAGTTTTTATCCACTAAGAGAAAGAAAGCTTGTTTACCTCCAATGACTAATTCATTTCTTATACAAAATTCAGACCACGTAACACTAAATGTCACCTTTAACAAATGGGCACGAAGACAAGGCCGTGACCGCTTTGCTGAGATAAATCCATGGCCCCTTGTTAGAAGTCTTTTCGTATTGTTGCCAGGCTCTTAGACATCAGAACTTTCTGACGGATTCTCTCCTGCCAGCACTGCCGGGCGTGTCAGAGACTCCCCGGGGGCATCGCCGAAGTGAGTTCACACCAAGTGGGACCCATGCTGCTCTGTCACTGAACAGCTAGTTGACCGATCAGGGTACTTAACCTCTCTGATTTTTCATTTCCTCATGGGTATAATAATTAGACACACAAAACTGAGAAAATACCAATCACAGTGCCTGACACATATAAGTTGGCAATAAGACACATATAAGTTGGCAATAAAAGGTATTATTATAACTTTTCCGAAAACAAAAACAGCCAAAAAAAAAAAAAAAAAAAAATCCAAACAGACAAAACAACAACAAAAACTCTTTGTTCTCCCTGGCTTCTTTTCCTCTGACTTAAAAATGCACAGGTCTCCTTAGTCCTCGGAAACCGGGGTTTGCTGGTGATGTGTCTTCTACCAGTTCAACGTTCTTTCCTTCCTGTTGGCATCTCATTAACACTTCAATGAGATGCCATCAGTCAGGAAATAACATTAAATGGCTCTCCTGAGACTTCATCTTCACTCTGTTGAAACTTCAAGATGCCCAGTCACTGTCACTCTGCAGCATTGGGCAATTTTAAGGGACCTTGAGATTTCCTCTTCCTTGACAAGCCCTACTTTCTTGTCCTTCTCCTGCTCTTCCGTTTCTTCTCTCTTCTCCAATGTCTCCTATCTCAGCTCTGTCCCAGTGGTGATTATTGCCCAAGGAGCTGTCCTCACACCTCTGCTTTTCATAATCTGCACTCTCACCAAGTAATTTTATCTTTATGTAGATGCCTCCCAGATCTTTCTTTCTAGGCCGGGTTATTCCTCGATTCCGGCTGCAAACTGCTTAACTTGAATGCGTAATAGATATCTCAGACTCAATGTCCCGAAGCACATCATGTTCCCCAAATACAATCTCCCTGTGCAAGTTTCAAAGCTTTAAATCATCTTTGATTCCTCCTTATCTCCCCACATCGAATCTGACATGAAAACCTGTCAATTCTTCCTTTCTCAGGAAACTCAATGTGTCAATTCCCTTCGTTCCCTCCACCACTACTGCTATCGCTTACCATTGCATTCTTGGATTATTATAATTTTCCCAACTCCTGTTTCCTTCAGTCTCAATCTATTCTGCATACTACTACCAAGTTATTATTCTTTTAAAAAAACTGATCTCACCAAACACCTCAAATAACTTCCCATCTCAAAAACATACAGGACTCCCTAAATTTTATAGGCACATAGACAACCTACTTTGGTATTCCAGAGTTAGAGTTACAAGAATTGGATTTGCCCTTTTAGACTTATCTACAACTAATTCTTAACATTAATATGTACTGAAATAAAAATAGCCTACTCATAATTATTAAAAGCCCATGATGTCTTCAGACTCCAGCATCTATTCCCTGTCTTTATCTGCTTCCCTGACTTTTTTTTTCTTTTTTTAAAGGACAAACCAATTCCACCCACCCTTCCCTCACTTATCAGTCCACTTGTTTGCCAAGGTTCTGGGTCCAACTCTTGGAGTACAGTGTGGTCCCCAAGCTCGGTCAACCGATGCGCCAACCCCTCCTTGGTTCCAGAGATTGTGTCAGGGGTGAGTATAGGACCTATGAGTGTTCAATTACAGTAAGTCCTAGGATTTGTGCAGACGCTCCTGACAAAAAGAGTCAGGACGGGATCGACTAGGCTGCACGTGGACGCCCCAGGAAGGATGGGATTATTTAGGACCGGGGGGAGTCAGGACCCACAGCCTCTGCTTTCCCCAGGCCCGACTCACTGCTGTTGGGCTATTTTTACATCTACCTGACAGGATGGTGAACAGACTAAGGGATGAGTCAATGTTAGAAGCATAAAGAAGACAATAAAGAACTAGACTTTCTGGGAAAGTGACTCTAATCATCCCATAGATTTATATCACTCTTCACTGTGACTAGTAGGGGAGGAACTGTCAAATCTTTAGAACTTGGAGGAAAGAATTTTACCAGCTTTGGCTGCAATAAAAATTGCTGTTGACTTGTAATACCACAGTCGGAGTTGAGGCAACAATTTCCCCTCTAAAAAGTCCCTTAAATATAGGAAACCAGGTTCTAGTTTATAAAAAAACATAAAAATTTCTGGCTAAGCCAGGGAGAGAAGAAGAGTTGTGTCTGACATGGTTCATTAAGGGACCACTGTACTTACTCTGATAAGGTAGAAAATGGGACGTGGGGCAATGATCTTTTTCTAGGGAATATCTGTGATTGTGATGGTTGATTTCATGTGTCAATTAGGCTAAGTCATGGTGCTCATAAATTTAGTCAAAGATTATTCTAGATGTTTCTGTGACAGTATTTTTTTAGATGACATTAACATTGAAATCAGCAGATTACTAGTAATCTTGTAATACCACTCCATAACATGAGTGGGGCTCACCCACACAGCTAAAGACTTTAATAAAAAAAGTCTGGCCCCTCTACCCCAAAGAGGAGGGAACTACCAGCATATTGCCTTGAACTTCAGCACCAACTCTTCCCTGTGCCTCTAGCTTGTCAGTCTACCCTGTGGCTTTGGGACTTGCCAGCCTCCGCAATCACATGGGCCCATGCTTTCAAATAAATCTTTCTCTTTCTTTGTACACATATACAGCCTGTAGATGCCAATTCTCTAGAGAATCGTGACCAACACCCTATCCTACACAAGCTTGGAAACGTCCCTGGGGAGTGAATTCATGATGTCTCAACACTGACTCTTCTCCCATTCCACCTTCAGAGACAGAATATTCTAATACCTCTGTCTCCCCTGGAGAGAAATAATGGGCCTGATCTATAGACAACGAGAAAGGACAAATGAAACCAAACACAAAATTCATTTGGACAGAATAAATTTGTAGGACAATATGCGATTTCTTTGTATGAATTAATTTTAATACCTGCACCCCCAAAAAAAATTTAAAAAGGAGTGAAAAGAAAAATTTTAAAAAGGAGGAGATAGAGGAGAAGGAGGGGAAGAGAAGAAAGGGCAGGAGAAGAAAGAGAAATGAAATTATTAAAATGAACACTAGGTTAAAAAAAAAAATCTGAAATGTAAAAAAAGCATCCGTCCAGGATGAATCAATAGGTCGGCCAAGCCCTTTTCTAGTAAAATGATATTTGGTTGTAAGAAAAGCAACCACAAAGGGTTTTTTCTTTCTCGCTCTCTCTTTAAAATGTTTTTTTTTTTTTAAATTTAAGATTTGTACATTGTCTATTTCAGACTCTCATTTAAACTTTCTATAGTGAATCATCCCCAATGCATATTTTCTTGGTAATGGTAGTGAATCACTCTTTTAAAATGTTTTAAGTACTTAATGTTCCTTAGCATTCCACACAGAATAAATTTGCTACACGCGACTCTATGTAAATACTGCTAAATAGCATTATAAGACCATCATTTTCCACAGAACTGAGAACTTAAATGAGATACGACAGGATGCTGTCCTATTGCTGACATTCCTGAAAATATATTAATTGTTGACAAGACCAGGAAGCAGATTAGCGTAGCATCAAAAGTCCTGAACTAGAAGTCAAAAAACCTAGACTTAGTCCCAGCTGTCATGGGCAGGGTCGCCCCTGCAGAGCCACTTGACATCTCTGAACCTCAGTCACGGCCTGATCCATAATATCCGAACAGTATTATGAGCATGAGGTGAGAGATTCTTTTGTATGAGAGTGCTTGGTCCAGAGAGGGATTCAGCTTCGCTGACACCACTTAGGGGAGCGTGGAATCAGTAATGTTATGCACAGTGAAAACACGTGGTGGACGAGGTGCCAGAGCCAAGCGGACATGGAAGGGTCTTGCCCAGGCGCCCTGCGCTGAGAACAGTTGGCATGAAGAACTGAGCGGCTATTCGGGGGGGACAAGAAAGGCTCTGCCTGGGCCCGCGTGGTTTTCCCACTGTCACAGGCTGGGGAGGGGTGTGGGACGTTCCGTGGACCTGAACAGAGTGAGAAGGCACCACTGGAAGAGTCCACGTGGCCTGGGGGCCCGGCTCTCACCGATGCAGGTGGAGGACGTGGTCCCTTCGGGGAGGGGGCCTCGGACCGGCAGAACCAGAACGTTGGAAAGCTTGCTTCTAAGGGACTGTTCCAGATATTTCAGGAACGTTGCATAGGAAGGGATAACCCTGCCATCAAAAACTCAGGTGTGGATAAAATACACATCTCTCTGAAGTGTTGAAAGGATTATACACGTACAGGACTTGGCACTGCGCTTGGTACCTAGCAGGCCTTCACAGAACACCACCTGTCATTACATTTCCTGTTACCATCATAAAATGGGAGAAGGAGGTGGGGAAATTCAAGCCCATGGCAGAGGAGGGCCCTCTCTGGATTATTTCTGAATCAATCCGGAAATGGTTCAAAACACTTGGTTTTCTCTGGACGAGCAGATCATATTTGTAAAACAGATGTGGCTTCGAGGACTCATCCGAATGATGAGAATGGCAGCAGGGGGCGGGGAGGGGCAGGGAAGCATGAGGGGGGACGCATGACCCCCACAGCCGCCATGTGCACCCCCTGTCCCGTGAGAGCCCAAGGGTGGCACGTGTGCACCTGTGAACCAGGAGGACAGGATTACGTGGGAGCGTCTAGTCAGCGCGCACTTACTTGTGCGTTTTGGGCAGAACGGGAAGGGGATCTCAGAAGGCTTCCTGCAGTCCAGGCACTGAGCTCAGCACTTGACCCACTATCCCTTACTTAACACTCACGACGGCCGCAGTCTAAGGCTGCAGCCTCCCTCCCATGTGATGTAAGAGGAGACCTGTGCAGACGCATCAGTGACTCTCCCAGCCGGGACTGAAATCAGTCCTCCCGCCGCCCTGCTGCGTCTCCCCCACATCAGGCTCGGCGACTGCGGGGGGCGGGGGTCCCCTGTCCGTGCTCTCCCCGCCCAATGTGCACGCTACGCGGCGCTCTGCCGTCCGACTGACCGCTCGCCAGCACTGACCTGGGTTATTCGAAGGTTTCCTCGGAGCGCTGCTCACCGTTATGGTCATGGAATCGCTTGCTGTCTCTGAGTGGCCAGTACTGGTGATGGCACATAATTAGGCAGCCTGCGCTTTCTTTGGCCACAAACCACTTGTGACACTACAAAGAAGAAACAAAGGGAAATCGAGTATACAATAATGGTACGCGTGTTAAATGCCCAAAGTCTGAATTTCTTGGTTTATCCTCGCCCCATACTCTTCTCAAACGTGCCCTCCCCTTTGGTAGTTACGTCTGCAGATTTCATACCTCACACACCCACTAACATTAAGCATATTTCCTCTATTTTAAACTGGATGTTTTTTCTTCATTTTAAAATAATGTTATCTAAACTTAATAGGTTAAAATATTGACTGTAGTGCTAACAATCTCTCCAGTTCTGCAAGCTATAAAAATGCAACCAAGCAGAGAAAAATTCTGGTTAAGTTGGCAAGATTGATATCCTTTTCTAAATTAAAGAAGAAAGTTAAATTGGGATCTCCATATTATTGTGTCTCATTAATTCTTGTCTCAACATGACAGAATTCATTGGAAAGAAAGCGTCCTTGAAGCATTCTGTCGCTTCAAATATACTCATCTTTAATTAGAAATATTTCCAGGTAACTAAAATTAGGTCATACAAAACTTTCCAAAATATTACACTTAAGATTTTGGTTGACTTTTGACATCTCCATCGTGTCTCTATCCAAAATGAAGAAGAATCCATATCATAAATTTCAGTAGTTTTTATTCAGAATCAAACTCTCACATTTACTGTAGCTCCCAGAGACATGTGCCTCAAAGAATTACTTTTTGAGAGAAACGTTCAAAGAATGTGTGAGTCGTTTTCCAGGCAATCACCCACTTCATTCTCTGATGGTTAGGAGTTTTAGCAGTTCACAAGTAAAAACATCACTTGTTCTTATTGTCACAAAACCTGGATCTTGAACGTGAAGGCTCAAAGCAGCAGAGCATGGTTGTAAAAGGTGAGATGCTAGAAACCATTCTGCCACCTTTCATTTCGGTGGCTTCCCACCACTTTTGTTCACTGATGTTTTATGTGCTATAGGTGTCCGCCTTCACAACTTTCCATTTGCGTGGAATTCCATCTGTTTAATCAAACTGAAACAAATTGTAGTGTCAAGGTCCTTGTACCTTAAAAGATTTCCTTCCTATTATCTTGTTAACCCATTGCATCATTCAGAAGAATAAATAACCGAGCTCAGCACACAGGAAATGTAACAACAACAACAAAAAAAAAGGAAATAGAGAATATTAAGATATATGCATGTATGTATCACATACTAGGCACACAAACAATATATGGTCTATGTAACAGAAAACAACCCAGTAATTTATTAAACACAAACAGTGATATGTGCCTAGTGCACTTAAAATTATGAACGCTGCTAATTAAAATGTGGACTTTTCTCCTCACTTTTCAACGACAATAATAAGTAAGATGTAATCCTGAATTGGTGTTAGAACTGTGCAACAGGACTGCACACTCACTTGTGGCAGCTCCGTGTGTAGAGAATGGAGCCGATTCTCTATGGCTGATTTCATCCTCCTTGTGAGCCCCGATTCTGCTGGATAGAGGGGACATTCGGACACACCCACAAATAACTGATGATTTAAACAGCATCTTTTCCGTCTAAACTCCAGCCTATTCAAATATATGGTGCCATCAATCAGAGCTGGTTTAATGGTTGCTCTTTGGTGATTCGGTCCTTCAGTAAATGCTCATTCAGAATTCTCTTTATCTCCCTTTTGGGTAGCAGCTTGGCATGTGAGGGGCTTCCCTGTGTTCTCTGGGGCACCCCTGGCGACACACTGGCTGGTATCCTCTGTGGTCTGGCTGCCCTGCCTCTGCCCCTGGGCGTGTTGCCGGAGGCTGTTCTGAAGCCTGAGACTGGTGTGACCCATCTGCGCTCTCGGATTGGTCTGAGACCAAGGATTCCCTCTGGTGACTGCAACCCGGCTTCATAGCCACTTTGCTCTTGCCTGGGGCTTCCTGTCAAGTGGGACCACCGCTTCCTTCTGCAGCCTCCTCCGGCCAGCAGGAACTTCTGAACGCTCTGTGCTGTGTGAGTGCCAAGGGCAGCTTGAGAGGGCCCGCTCCGCCTCTGCCAAAGTGCCGCCTAGCCCCACGTGCACTACAAGCCAGCCCTCTCCCACCGTCACTAACAGGAGTGGCTGCTCCACTTCTCTAGCACAGCTGTCACTGCTGGGACTTCAGCCAAGGGGAGGCGGCCAGAAACTGGGTCTTTCCTTGCCTGCCTCTCTTCCCCCACCCGTACCCGTTCACAGGTGCTTTTCACCTCCTCCTTCAGCTTTCTGCTCCTCCTTTTGTGCACCAAACCTCAAGACCAAGTCACCAGATCGGGTTTTGCCCATGTCAATAGGACAACAAAGACTTCTAAAAAATCGTTTTATTTTTCAACAAAATTAGGCTTTACTGTCTGAAAAAAAAAATCCTACTTTGGTTTTCAGAAGGCAAACAGTGAATCTTTTTCTTCGCACTCCTGCCACAAAAAGTTCCAATACACAAGCCTCCACCCACCCCAACCCCAGCCTTCTCTGCAGGCCCCAAACAGGAAAGCCCACTAACACATTTCCAAAAGGCGTGACCCTCCTTCCATGTGCAAAAGGGGCTGCAATTTCAAGGATCTCTCAGGTTAATAAACCAAAAAAGGAATCCCACCGTGTTCTGGAAGTTAGCCAGCCTTAACACTGGAGAGACCTTATGGTCGCGGACTCATTCTAACATGTGCGTGGCTGCAGGAAAAGAAGGCTTTTGCAAACTGGACACCTGATGGAAGTTGTTTTTCACCTTATTTTACAGGATTGTTTCCTTGAACAAGGAAATGAAAGTTTACTGTTTAGGCATCCTAAAATAGCTTATACCCTCTTCATGTTAATAAAATATGAGTTAGAGTTCTTTTGATCAAGAAGACTTCAAAAAAATTCAACCTTCCACACTGTTATTTGGGAGATGACCTCAGACTTTATCACTGAATTAAGATTTTGAATTCATTCTCCTGAACCCAATATGAGGCTTTCAGTAAGTACCCAAGCTATATAATTTCTTTGTTTGAAAAAAAGCCTGTCAGAACAAAACTGTCATTTGGTTGTCTGTATAACCCTTGAACTCAGGAATTTTTAAAGGAGTTCCATGAACTCCCTGGAATCATACATAATATTCTGTGTCTACATTTTTGTGGGGGAAAAAAAAAAATCATAGCTTTCATCAACTCACCAAACTGGGGATTTTGATTTCCAAACAGGTTTAGAATGTTTTCTGTGCTTTATACATTATTGAGTGGCCAGCTATTTGAGGGAAAACAGAGATAATTAGCTTGAAAAGGTTCTTACTATAAATAATTATTCTGTTAAAGGTAAATAACTGTGTAGCAGTTATATAAGTTTTCCTTCACAAAAGATGTAAAATCAAATGAAAGTTCTGTCATCCTTCCCAGCCCCGTCCTCACAACTGCACAGAGTGTAAGCTCCTTAGCCTGACACAAAATGCCCTTTACAACCTGCCCAGACTTTTCACTTTGTGCTCACTCTGTTTCAGCCAAGCTTTATTACTCACTTTCTTCTGAATCGCTCGTGCATTTGCAAGCCTTTCTGTTCAAAATGCCTCTGTCTGGCAAATTCCTACCTGCCCTTCTATGTCTGTTCCCTCCTCTGCCTAGTCAGTCACCATCAAACAACTCTCCGTACATCCATCTGTTATAACAGTTAACACACTGGTTTGCAATGGTTATTTCCGTGTCTTTTCCCACTATCCACAGTGAGTATCGTGATGGCTGGGACGATACCAGCTTCATCCCACGTCCCCGGGACTGAGCACAGGGCCTGGCATAGAGGAGCGACTCAGTAAATGTTGGTGCAATGAATAATCAGACAAGAGGCCTAAGAGAGTCTGTAAGGAGCTATGGCAGAGAACAGGGCAGGCGGCTCAGCGTGTGGACAAAGAGACGAAGTCACCACATCCTTATGAAATGACCTAACATGATACCTCTTTGTCCCAGCAAAGATCTTCACACAGCAGCTGGGAGCAGGGGGAAGTAATGGCAGCCAGGCCTCCGGCCGGGGAGGAGCCCTCTTCTGCAGGAGGTCTGCGTCCCATCAGGGTTCCTGGAGACCTCCCGCCCTCCCTCCCCCACCTTAACCTGTACTGTCCCCTCTTGGCTCTCTCCTGCCGGCTCCCACTGCGTTCCCTGCCATTACATCGCAGCCCAGCTCTCTCCATCACACACGTACACATCTCTGTTCAAAAACTGGCTGGTGAAGAAGATAAGGACCGAGATGATCGCAGTCAAGTTGGGCAGTTCTGGGTGCTCTTTGAGAAGCTAGTGTTACAAGGACCTGCACGTCGGAGTTTACAGCTTGCAAAGCACTATCACATCGTCGTGGAAGTCATCTCATTTGATCTTAGTTTGGACGTAGTTTTCTCAGGTGAGCACATGTGGAAAAACACATAGCAACTTAAAGCATCGAAGGTAAGACACCTGGGTGAGCCCGGCCTGGAGCAAGTTCTTTAACTCTACTTGGACATAGAGCTCATGTTGGAAAACAGGGTGGAGACAGATGGTGGTGTCCTCAGGAAAACCAAATATTAATACAAATGTGTTTGCTGTTCTAAAAGTAATACATAGAAAGTAAAAGAAATGAAATATATAAAGGCCATGCAACGAAATAGAAATGCATCCTTCCCTACTCCAGGCCCAGCATCCCAGTGCTACTCTCCCAAGTAACCACCATGAAAAATGTCTTGTGTATCCTTTCAGAAACGTCTTCATGTGTATGGGTGAATACGCATACATGCATATGTGTTAGATAAAACATCACATATAAGTATGTACAACTAGAAATACGCTATATACATTTATGTACAAATTATAAGACCACTGAAATAGAAAAATATAAAATCATACATGTGTAGATATATATAAAATCCTACCTCTGAGTTGTTTGTATATATGTGTGTGTGTGTTTGTACGCATACATACAGAGTCAACTATGGACCTAATAGCACTGTTGTTAGGGGCACGGCTGGTGGTGAGGCTGGTGATACTATTTCTGAAGGTATGCAAAGTCTAACGAAGTGAGTCAGCAGCAGTTATTTTGTTGGTAGAGGAGACAGCTCTCTATGCAGTGCCAAATCTCATGCTGGCTCAGGCTGGTTTGGCCAGTTCCTTCCTTAGGAAGCTCGGTCAGTGGGTCTCCTTCTTTGATGACCCTCAGAAACTGCTCTGCTGTGATAGCAACTGCTTGTGACCATTTGAGTTCCAAGGCCGATCTGCTGGTTCCTTTGAAACACGCCCATTGAAGTGTTCTGTGGGTTGTCCGGGTGGTGACCGACTGTGTACTGATCCACCCAACCTCCCTGACAGCGACTAGGGGCGAAGACAAGTCTCAGTCACCTTTGTGGCCCCAGCAGAGACCCCATGGTTCCATGAGGGTCGGCTGAACAGATCTGAAGAGGTAACCTGCATGTAACACAACATCTCACCTGCCAAGCCCCACAGAGCCCGGTGCAGAGGGAGACGCCCATTCTTACCGAATCCCCGTTATCAGGAGCACTCTCTCTTCTAGACACCATTGGAAGTAGATCGTTTGTTTCTGGGCCTTCTTGGTTCCTCTTTTATCCTCTTACTGCTTTCAAGCTGCTGAACCAAAGCAAGCTGTTGGGTGTGATGTCTGTGTTTGGCAGCTGGGGTTACTGGGCGGGGGGTTGTTTATGGTCTGAAGTATCCACGCAGAATACGTGGCTTGTATCAGCTGGAGAGAGGAGTCGGACAGGTACACCGATACACTGACAAAGTTCCAGCTGGAAGATTGTTACACTTACCCTGTGTTTGGCGAGACAGCAGACGTTACAGGGACATGGATTTTGACCCAATTCAAGGAAGAACTTTCTAATATTAAGTTTTCACAAAAATGGAATGAGACACTATGTGAGGTGGTGAGTTCTTTAGTACTGGAGACATTTGAACCATCCTGGATAGAAGAATGTCTCAAGAGGTTTCCAAGTTCCCTGACGTCTCCGAAGAATACGATCCCATAGGTAGTTGATGTCTAATCTAAGGCAGCAGTGTCCAAGCGAACCTTCCGCAGGGAGGGAATGTGCTGTATCTGCCGTGTCCCGATGGCAGTCACGACCACTTGTGCCTACTGAGCACCTGAAATGCAGCTGCTGTGGCAGAGAACTGAACTTTTAATGTCATCTATTTCTAGTTAATTTCAATTTAAAAAGCTAGATATGGCAAATGGCTTCTAGATGCGCCCAGCTCTGAAATCCTACGATGTTTGTCTAGCTCTCATCATTGTCTGTCACTTTGTTAATCACGTAGGCTGTCCTGGATGCTGCATATAAAATTGCTCTATTTAGGAGATGGTCTTACTTTACAGGGATTAGCTCCTGAGAGAGAAGTAGAACCCATTTAAAAACATGCAAGTAGAATGAAGAATAAAAATAGCAAATGAACGATTGCCACACTGGAAAGTGAGCACAGACAGACAATGTATTGTGTGGCCACGGTGAAAACACTGGTGTTTCGGGCCGGCCCGGTGGCTCAGGCGGTTGGAGCTCCATTCTTCTAACGCCAAGGGCTGCCAGTTCGATTCCCACATGGGCCAGTGGGCTCTCAACCACAAGGTTCGACTCCTCGACTCCCGCAAGGGATGGTGGGCAGCGCTCCCTGCAACTAAGATTGAACACGGCACCTTGAGCTGAGCTGCTGCTGAGCTCCCAGATGGCTCAGTGGGTTGGAGTGCGTCCTCTCAACCACAAGGTTGCTGGTTTGACTCCTGCAAGGGTGGTGGGTTGCGCCCCCTGCAACTAAGATTGAAAGGACAACAACTTGACTTGGAAAAAGTCCTGGAAGTCCACACTGTTTCCCAATAAAGTCCTGTTCCCCTTCCCCAATAAAATCTTTAAAAACAAAACAACAACAAAAAAAAACCACTGGTGTTTCTAACAAGCATAAAGGTGTGAGCAGCCTCTGCCATGGGGGTGGGAGGGGAGCAGCTCCTAGCTCAGTGCCCCCCGCCCCCACCCACCGTGTGCTGTGGCCTGAACCAAGTATTCTTCCCACAGCACACGCTCCACGGGCTGCTGGGTTTTCTCTTGTATGTTTTAAGAGTGATAGAGATTTAGAGCAATGTGAGAAAGTAACCTCAGGCTTCATGTTACTGCACCAGAAAGAGGAAGTTGTTTGAATTCGAATTTATCATTTCAGATCAGGAAGAGGCCTCGGTGATTGTATAATCTAGTCTCTGTATTTTACAGAGAAGAAAACCAAAGCCTGCCCTGAAAAGGCTGGTGACTTGCTAACGCCATGTGGTTATTTAATAGATTTCATTTGTGTAAAAGAGTTCACACGTTGTAAATGACAAATAGTTATCCATCGAAAATGTAACCTTTTTCTTAAAAACGAAAGGAAAACCATGCTTCCAAAGAGCTGATGAGAGTTGAGGGAGAGTCACGGGTGTCATCAGCTGCTTGCTCGTAGCCTGTCTCACTTCTCTCCTGCTTCTCCAGAGTAGGACAGAGGGCTGTACTGGGCATCTGTGTGAGGACCAGATGAGGGGGTGCTTTGCGTGTGCTCACTTGGCTCGGACCGCGTCTCCCCAGACCTGCTCCAGAGACACGCGGCCATGTGCTCGGGGCTCTCCGGGGCCACACTCCCTCCGGACCAGGCTCTCTGCAGCAGTTCCCCAGAAGAAACGCTTCCCCCTCAGTTCACTGAACATCCTTATACGTCCCCTAGAGAATGGCAAAATCTAAACAAACAAGTTCTATTTTCAGTGTGTCTTCCTGAAAACCAAACTTCACCCACATGAAACCAGCTAGCATGCTTCAAATGCTGAAGGCTTCTAGGTACTTTCTGAGTTTGCTGTGACTCATGTCTTACCTTCATATTTATCCTCGATTTAAAAATCAAATCAAATAAAATAAAGCAGAGAAATGAAGGCTCTCTTTCAATGTAAAACTATTTGATGCTTCCCACATCCTCACCTTTTCTCCATTACCACATAAAACTCTGTCTTTTTCCTCGAAATGGGTACAGAATTCAGATAACTAACATATTTGGAAGATTATGTGTAGAGCATTCAGTCTTTAGAACTTAGCAATTTAATACAAGGTACTGTCACGGCAAGTGCTGTGATCTAACCAGACTTCTTTCCATAATGTCTAACAGACTTTCATGATGTCACTCGCCTATACAAGAACCATTAATTGGCTTCCTATTGGGATCCCTTGGGATTAAGTGTGGCCTCCTAAGCCTGGGAGCCTGTCATTAACGTTTTCTCTACCCATCAAATTACATTTTTAATTCGGTGCCCACTCCAGCACATGCCCCTTTCCAGCCGGGCTATTCTCCTCACCCGCACCCTGCCCACAATTGTTGTTTATGGCTTCACGCCTTCCTTACAGACCATTCCAGACCTCATTGCCTCTATTCAGGACCATCACCTCCAAGAACAGGCTTAAAGCTACTTCTTTCCTAGAAATCTTCCAATCCAAGCCCACACAACAGCTATGTTCTGGCACTTGTTTATTCTGAGTGTCACTACGTGTTTTGTTTTGCATTATTCCTATGTGAAAAGCTGTAACCCTTTAGACACGGCGAGATGGGGGTGGGGGCATGCCACACACACATACCAGGTGGCTTTCCCCCGTCATTCTCCACATGAGGACCAAGGTTCACATTGACTAAATCATATGTGCAAGGTCACACAAGACGAGGAGCCACGTGTTCAAGACCACTGCTCATCTCACCACACCACGTTGCCTTTCAGATTCATATCTGGGTCGTACCAAACACTGAGAAAAATATAAGCAGCATTACATAATACATAAAGAAAAATCCATAACTTCGTTATTGTAATGCTTATGCTTCCATTACTAAAAATTATGGCTGTGGCAGAGACCGCTGGGCCACAGTCCCGTCTTCCCAGCAGTGACATGCAACCACAAGGCTGAGTTCTGGCCAGTGGGATGGGAATGGAAGTGATGTATGCAGCTGCAGGCCTGGCCCATGGAAACCTCCTCTCAGACCTCCGTGCCCTCTCCTCTTGCTGGGCTGGTGCCTGTTGGGCTCTTGGGTGACCGTGGAGGCCAGGGCGGAAGATGGTGGAGTCAGTAAATGGAAGAAGCTTTCTCCCAAATCACCACTTGGAAGAGTGATTCTGAGCCTGGTGATTCTGAGCACCCACTTTGAACCATGACGTGAGCCAGAAGCTGTGATGTTAGAAAGAGGCTGGGTTGAGCCACTGAGATTTTGGCTAGCATTTATGCAAACTAATACATTTGTTGATTTAATTCTTATAACACCCTATGAAGAGGATATTATCTCCATATTATGGATGGAAAACCAAGAACAAAAGTGGTCATACTTCTCACGTGAGGCACTCCCATGCCCTACAGAGGTTCCTGTGATGTCAGGACTCCCATAGATGTGAACCATTTTATGCACCTCTGTAGAAACGCATCAACTCTGCCCACCACCGACAGATGGCAGTAGTGGCTGCCTATTGACTGTCACTTTGAATCTATGAACAAATGGATTTAGGGATGTCATGAAATGAAATATAACCTGTAAGTGCAGAGAGGAGTTTCTAAAAGCTCAGCTGCCTTTGCTCTGCTGAGGGGTCATTTTAGCTTCTTGAGAATTATCACTGCAAGTTACTCAAACTCCTGGGTCTTCTAATTCTCTTCTCTGAAAATGAGGGAGTTGGCCCAGCATCTGATAATCAAAACATCCCTCTAAGACTCTGATGGTCCACTGTGCACACGTGGAAAAAACCAAACTGCTGACCTTGTAAAGAAATGCTAAGCTTACAGTTCACACTGGGCTGTCCCTCTCTCCCTAGGGGAGACTGGTAGGTTAGTAAATGATATTGTGATTACTCTCAATAATGGGAAAACAGGCTAAAACTAATGTCAAGTTTAAACCAACCTTCCTTCCTTCCTTCCTTCCTTCCTTCCTTCCTTCCTTCCTTCCCTCTTCCTTTCTTCCTTTTTCTTTTCTTCCTTTCCTTTCTCTATATTTACATTTTTTCTCCAATTAACACATGTAGTTGCATAATCAAAATAATACTGAGAAAAAGGAATAAGACACACAGACACTCAAAACTGAGCCAGCCGTGGGCAGGACACGGTATAAAGAATGAGGCAGCAGAGCAGAATGGCTGACTGGGCTTTGGGTCACGGCGTCCTGGGTTTAAAGCCGGGCTCCACCACTCACTTACGGTGTGGCCTTAGGTAAGTTTCCACACCTTCCAGAGCCTCAGATCCCCATTTGTGAAAAGAAGGGCAGGTAAGATATCTACTCATAGGGCTTTGTGAGGATTAGAGCCGGGGTCTGGGGATGGGCTGGTGGCAACGGGCAGGTGATGTATATGACCACTAAAACGGTTTCAGTCGACAACAAAACCAGAAACAGCAATCATATGCTAATTATTTTCTCTCACTTGGCATGTTATCCTGAGTTATTTCCTGGTGTGTATGCAGCTTGACTGCACTAGATCAGCATACCTTCCTCAAAACAGATGTCCCATCTTTTTATTCTTCAGCATGTCTGGCTCACGGGTGCAGGAGAGTGTAACTTAGTCAGTGCTTCTTGAGGAAAGGAATTATAACACGCTCTACCTCAAAGCATTCAACTTCAGATTTTCACAGAGAGGTTTTGCTACCACGGCTGACCACACAGGAGGAGAGCAGGTCTGTCCGGTCGGATGTCTGCTGCGTGGCTGTAAAACCGCAGACCTGCAGGTATTGAGTCTCCTGAACACTACAGCAGCCACTCACCACGCGTGGCTATTGCAGCGTAAATGAATTAAAAGTAAATACAATAAAAAACACACTTCCTCACACGGCCACATTTCAGGGGCTCACTAGCCCACGTGGCCAGGGGTTGGCCATGGGATGGTGCAGACAGAGTATATCCCTGTCTGCGGGGCTCTGTAGGACTGTGCTACTAAAGAGACCCAGAGTCCCTGAAAGCTGGAGAAAGAGAACGTCCAGATGCAGGGCCTTCTGGCCAAATACTTCCTGTCTCATTATTTACTTATTTAAAAATTATTACATGCCAACTATGTGACATAGTAACGGTTACCATTTAGTATGTGCAAGATACAGTGCTAAGCAAGCCCTCTGCACACAGAATTTATCTAGTTCTCACCCTCTGAAAGCAGGCATCAGTAACTATTGTAATAGCTATCACTGATAATTACATCAACTACAATTATTATTAATTAATTATGATTAGCTTGCTTTTTAGAAGTGAGAAAACAGGCTCAGAAAGCTTGACTAACTTGCCTGAGACGTCACGGTTTGGAAGTGGCAGAGCTGGGATTGAGCTTCAGCATTTATCTGGCTCAGCCATCCCTGGGCTTAACCACCAGGGTCTGCTTTCCCCTTATCACTCCTCTCTAAGCACACTTTTGGAGCTATGGAGATATGCAGATGTATGAAACAGTCACTCCCTTCAAAGCCTTTCAATCTAGTGTGGAAAATCAATGGATTAAAATGTATGTAGCTATAATTACAGGACAAGCTCTGTTAAAGAATGACAGAAGTGGTAAAAAGAAATATGGAATGGATTGGAGATAGGAAAGCCAATGAAGAGGCCATTACATCAGTCAGGACAAAATGGGGTATAGGAGCTGAAGAGTGGAGATGGTGGAGATGGAACAATTATAAGGGAAGACCAGTCAGTATTCAGGGACCACTGGATCTGGGGAGAAAGAAAAAGGGAGGTGTGGTCGCCAGGCTCTAAGATGACCCCTCCCCACAGTGAACTTCACCTGGTACCCCTGGTGAGTCCCTCTCCCCTAAGAGCTCACCTGTGTGACCCACCAGACGTGGGGACAGTGATGGCATGTGACCGCCAAGGCTAAGGCATGAAAGGCAGCGCACGTCCGCCTGCACTCTGGGCTTGCTCTCTGTGGGAGGCCAGCGCCATGATGGCAGGGAGGTCGGCAGGGGGGTGAGCCTGTGAGACACAAGACGTGACTGTTGATTTCTAGCTGCTAAATTCTGGGGTGATTTACTATGTAGCGATGGATGACGAAGAGCGGAGGTATCAGATTACTTTGGGATTTTTAAGCTTGGGTGGAGGGTGGAGCTTGTTATGCATTTTCCTTCCTTTAGAACAGAATCCATATAAGCAAACCTCTTTGTGATCCAATCCCATGTGGACTTTCATTCAAAAACACAGCTGTCTGGCAACAAAAAAGTGGATAAACACTATTTAAACCTTTGCGACGGTCTCTGCTGAATGTGCTGTAGGGGGACTACTTTCAAAACACTTAGCTAATGGGAATGTAAAGTACAGCACAGAGAATATAGTCAATAATATTGTAACAACTGTGGATGGTGCCAGGTGGGTACCAGGTTAATGGGGGAATCACTGTATAAATTAATGTCTAATCACTATGCTGTACACCTGAGGCTAATATAAAATAACACTGAATGTCAACTGTAATTGAAAAATAAAAATAACAAAAAAACCCACTTAGCTAAATTTCTTTAACATCTCATTTCCCCATCTTAGCCTCAATATTGCCTTGCCACCAAATTAGCTCCAAAAGTTATCTTAACAATCTTCTCAAAACACTGTCCCATGAACTCAAACCAAGTAGGCCTTTGTTGCTCTCTTCTTTGATCCGAGTTTTATTATGAAGGTCCATATTAACCTCCACTTTCCCACCGCCTCATTACTTGCATTCTGTGTAACAAAGGGGAGCCCAGGAACCATCCCGAACGCAAAAGGTCCCCTTAAAGAGGGGAAGGGTGGGGAAGAGAGCGAGACCGCCCATGGAGCAGCTACAAATAAGCCAACTAAAATACCGTGCAGTTTTCTTTTCATATGTCTGCTCACCAAAGAAACTGCTCAGGAAGCAGCCAGGTTCAGGCCAGTCCACCGAGTGTGTGACCCTGGGAAGGTTGAACAGCATTTCTGTATCTCAATTTCCTCACTTGCAAAATGATGCCATCTACTTGCCGGCTTGTGGGAAGATGAGAGGCGTGAAAGCAACTCATGCAGTGCCCACCACGTTGGAAGCATTCAATAGCTATTAAAGTCCAATATACCTGAATTATCGGCAATTCGATGTCTTTCCATGTTACACAAAGGGTAACTGCTTTCAGACACCGGTACTATAGTGTCGCTTCTAAAACCTGCTCTGTTTGCTTCTTTCGATATTTTGAGCCAACTTCTTCTATTGTTGTTAGGACAACGAGGTGGCTATGAGCTTGGTGTGGCCTTGAATAGCACCCATAGCTTCTGGACACAAAAGCTGTAATTTTTCATTCTGATGTATGTCCTGTCTTACGTGGCAGATAACCTCTTTTCCCTATCTTTTTGCACATTTGTTTCTGATTCTGAATATATAGGGAGTCCATTGTTGGGACTACAAGTGCTGAACGTCACTATCTCGTCCAAGCATTCGAGTGCAGTACTATTTTCTGAGTCCCTACTATATGCCACAGTTCTAGGCACTTCTGTTGCATCGACGTACAGAAAGCCAGAGATACCCGCCCCCACAGAGCTTCATTTTAGTGGGAAAATACAGAAAATAAACAATAAACACAGCATAAATGTAAACGATATAGGGTATTAGAAAGTGATCATTGCAATAGAAAAGAGAAAATCTAGAGTAAGGGGCATGAGAAGTGAGGTGGAAAATAAAATGCTATGTGGGAAGGGGCTCAGGGTAGCCTCAGAGAGGTCAGATTTGCACAAAATCTTGCCGTGAGGATGTTGGTCAAATGTTCCACGCAAAGGGAACAGCTGGTTCAAAGGCCCTGGGGAGGGAATGTGCCAACACACGCAAGGAACAGCAAGGAGGCTGGTGTCTTTGGAGGAGAGTGAGAGAGATCTAATGGGGGCACATCGTGTGGGGCCTTTTTGGCCATTGCCAAGACTTTCGCTCTTATCCTGAGGGAAAACCAAACGGGGGGATTGGGGCAGAGAAAGGACATAATCTGACATATTTTAAAAGAATCCCTCTGGCTGCTGAGGTGGTGAATAACTGTAGGAGGCGAGGGTGGGACCAGGGGAACCATGTCAGAGGTTTCTGCCCTGCTCCAGGCACATGGGAGCAGGGGAGGCGGAGGAGGGGTCAGGTCATACACAGGTCTTACCTTTCTCGTAGCACGGCAACTCAATTCGTGCCTCACTAACGTGCTGCAACAAGTCTTCTGTGGTTGATGGACATGCATATACTCATTTGCTTTCTAGTTTTGTAGCTTTTCCCTAGATTAAAAACAAACCAAAAAAAGCCCTATTGATTGTTAGATAGCAACCCGCTGATGAAACAACTTTCCGATACTCCAGGAACAAAGTTTTAATGTATTATCTTACATATTTAGAAAATGCACATACACTGTAAGGTCATTTTCCATCCATTCGGGAAAAAACTACCTTTGAACAGGCACAATGGTCGTGAGTTATGCCTCCAGCCTTCAGTTCTAGATCTGAGTTAGACCAATGCAGAGCTGCTTGCCCGAGCACACCCCTCGAAGCTCCCTCTGCTCCCCGCCACAGAAGCACGTGACCACGGCAGCGGAGTAACTGATGAGCAGGAGAAAACTAAGGAGGCCACCATATGCCTTCACACTGGATCCTGAAACTAACCGTACATTCCAAATTGGATTAGCTCTTCCTTCTTAGCAATTTTTTCTACCTTCAGGAAAGGAAGAAAAGAATGGTGAGAACATCTTTCCACTGCAGCCACTTCTCCCAAACTACAGAATCAAGTTTAGTCCCCTTGCGGTCACAGAGCCACCCTGCTATGCAAATCTTCTCTATTCGCTAGAATTGTTGGGGCTGTCTGTAACAGGCATATAGAAAGGAAAATAAAAATATCAAGCCGATCTACAGATGCATCGTGAAGGAGTTACATTCATATAGACCTGGATAAATACTTCTGGCCTCTTTCTCTGAGGATGGTGGTGATGGATATATCCACCTCTAGATGACTCTCTTTTCACACAGCCAGGTGCTGTGCCAGGTCACAGTAAAGCAGGTGACTGTGACCTGGAGATGGAAGCCTTGACGAAAGTGAGCCTGGGGTGGGAATGAGAGTTTCCCTAGATTTCTGGGTTCTCTAGATGAATCCAACGCTTTGTCCATTCTTTTGAGAGCCATTATGAGAGTTGCTTCAAGTGCTTTAGATATACGTCTTTCGCTGTCTTTTGGATATTCTTCGTATACATTCATCCAGTTCACCTTCCAAGCCAGAGACCTGGAAACCCTCCATCATTTCCTTGCTTTACTCCCTGCATTGGTCAGGGTTCCCTCGGAGAAGCAGAACCACTATAGACATTATGTACTAAGGGATTCATTGTAGGAATTAGACCTTGCACAATCATGGGAGAAGCTCGGGAAGTACAGGCCTGAAATGACCAGAGAAGAATCACCCCCCAGCTGCTGGAGGGGAACTACGAAGGAGGCTTATGTTGAAGTGTGCAGCAGGCTCTTCATGGAATCCGCCTCTGTGAGTCCCCTGGCCACCTGGTGGTCAGCCTGGGCCACTCAGGAAGGCTGGCTGTCAGAAAGGAAAGCGGGACATCCTCAGGGAACACTGAGGAAAACCTGGGGTCACAAGGATAAACTGGAACCTACAGGAAACACTGGAACTCATGTCTGTCTCACTGCATGTAACCCTGATAACCAGCACGTGAAGCTGGTACCCTACATTTGTGAGCTGTTCACGTGCCCAGCTCAGCCCTTGGAGAGACTGAACGAGGACATGGGCTAAACAGATGCACCTCAGGCTGCTCATTTGCCACCTCCACCCTGGAGGCTTGTGCGGGAGCCTCTGAATTCGTGGGTGCCATTGCAAACTCCCTGGAAAGTCGACCCAAATTCCGGGGAGGAGTGGGGAGAGCCACAGGTCAGCCGTGGTTGGTTTGGCTGCTCCGCACTCCCAGAGGCCTGCACTCCTAGAGGCTTCTGCTGGGAAGAATCAGGCAGAGCTTAAAACCCAGACATCTGGACCGAAATGGACGTGAAGGGAGCTGCAGTGAGTGTGTGGGTGGGTGAGAACATGAGTCAGTGCTGACATGTGGGGGAGCCAAGTGTGAGGACTCTGAGAAGAGAGACAACAGGGGGAAGTGACGGCCAGAGGTGGGAGCAAAGGGAGAGAGGGACGAGCAGGGAGAAGCCACGGGCACGCTCAGACCTGCTCCATGTGCCGAGGGTTCCGGCCCTACTATGTGCAGGGACCTGGCGGTGTTAGCAGTCATCGGGCCGCAGATGGGCAGTTGCCCGGCCAGCGTGGATGCATTCAGGAATTTCTTCCGGATACTGCTGTCACCAGAGCCCACCTTTCCTAACAAGTCAGAAAATGCTCCCTATTATCTCTGTGCTAACCACTTAGAAATGTCACGGCTTGGCTCGGGCATCTCAGAATCCCGACTGAGCAGACACAGGGTGGCCGAGATGATGGCTATCCTTACAATACAAGATTCCAAGACACTGCTGCCTCCCCGTCAGAGGATTCAGGCCTGTGGTGAAGGAACCAGGACCAGTGAGTTGACATTGGCAAGCGTTTTAACAAAGCGTGGAAACTCACAAAAGCAAGGGCATGGGTGATGGGCCCTCCGGCGGCACTGAAGGGACACGAGCGTGGACAGAGCAGAAAAGCACGGGGGCGGCCATCACAGCCTCGGACAGGGCCTCTGCCTCTAGGGCTCCTCAGTGTCATGACCCCATTCTCAACCCATCTTGTTCCTTCAGGAGGCCAGCAGAGGCTGAATGCAGATTCTGAAACTTCTTTTTTCCACTTTATGAGAAAAAAATTATACAACTTGGCATGATGCTCACATGGTGCAGCTTTCACATCACAAAACACAGGTGCTGAGTGCGCCTGGGGGTGCTGCCCTCCTACGCAGAAACCAGCAGTGAGAGAGGCTGCAGCCGGTTAGCGGGTGCACGGTTAGAGGGCGGGACGGGAGGACAGAGCCTGGGATGCAGAGGGTCCCGGCCAGCCCCAGGAGCCCCGCTTCATGGAGGTTTCAAAGCCCTGCGGATGTTCTGGAAAAGCCACCATCATTTATGTGACTTGGTAATGTTCTTCCCAGATTTTAACAAACTCCCTTTTCCCAATTCCCATCTCTAGCTATCGCCAATAAAAGATTTTAAACAATCAATTAAGACGAAGTTTTCTCATCAGAAAAACAGGGGGCTTAGTCTTACTCTTCCTGAATCACGAATCATTTCAAGGATATGATGAAAGCAATGGATGGCTCCATGACAATGCGCAAGCCTCCGAGATGCAAACCTTTTCAAACTCTTCCCAGGGTGGTGGTTCTCAACTTGCCAGGCCGATGGGATCACCTGGAGAGCTTTAAAAATGCAGATGCCTGGGCCCCACCCCAGAGCAATGAAATCTGTGTAGCTCAGGGCAGAGCCTGGGTATGTTATCACGGTAAAGAACACCTGTAGGTGATTTTAATCTACGGTCAGGGCGGGGAATTGGAGCCCTGGGGCCCTAACTGAAGAGAGTAAGAATAAAGGTTAGGAGACCAGGCAATCAAGAGGCGGCTGAAGTACCTACCGGGAAGGATGTATTCTAGAAGGTGCAGGAGATGGAGAGGAAAGAAGACAGAATGACTTGCTCCTCGTTGCCAATTCCAGATCAGTCCTGCTTCCTCTCTCCTAAAAACAAAACACCTGCTTTGCATTGCGTGCCAGAAGGCCCATACCACCAGCTAGTCTCCTGTTCCAGCCTTAACTCCCCGCCCACCAAGGTCCCTTTCTCTCATCCCTTGAAATCTACACTCTTCCTTAACTGCCACTTGACATGGCTCCTGATAGTTCTTGGTGACTTAAATGCTCACATAGATAATCCTGCTGAGACGCTGGCCTGTCAGTTCCTTGACCTGAATCTGTTTCACAGATCTCACTGACGCCATTCCCTGCCACTCACGTCTGTGGTCATATCCTACGACACCATGTCATTATCGACCACTTCAATCCCTTTACAACCTCAGTTCCAAGCGTCCTGCCCTCTGACCACCACCTCCCGTCTTTCCAGCTTATTCTTCTCAGTGCCCCAACTCCAACAATCCTCCACTTCGTCACTTACAACTTACTGATCCTATGAACTGTAGACTGTCCCTTCCTCCATCCCCATGTCATCACTTCTCTTTCTTCATCATTATCATCAGTGCCTCTCTCATGTCACTGTCTTCACCTGGCAAAGGACAATGGTGGTTAAATCCACCTATGTATCTACCCTCTGCTCACATCCACACAGCTGAGCTTGGCTGGAGAAAACCAGGCATCCATGCCAACTGGTCTCACTGACAATGCAGGGCCATCAACCTCAAAGGGGCCCTGGGGCTGCCTGATAATCTCACCAAATTCCCAAGTCCATTCACTCTCCCACCCCCACTGATTGTACCACATCTTATCCTGTCTTCCAATACGTCCTTCCCTATCTGTGTTCTCAGCTAATGACTGACTGCTTCCATTTTCTCCGAGAACATAGAAGCGATCAGAAGAGAACTGTTCATGTTCTCACCACATCTGCCCACCTAGCTGGGTCTGTGTCCATATACTCAGCTTTCCCTGCTGTCTCACTAGAGGAACAATCTGTTAGAAGAATCCCCTACCTGAGGGCAAGCCTTCCACTTGTGCACTAGATCCCACCTTCCCTTAACCACTCAAGGACATTGCAGCAGCAACACTGCCCCCTCCTCTGATATCATCATTTTCTCACTGCTAGTGGATCATTTCTATTAGCATAAAAATAGGCTATGATTTTTCCCATCTTAAAAACAGCTTTGACTGTCCACCCCTCTCTACCTACTACTTTTCTCTGCTTCCCTTTCCAACAAAACTCTGAAATAATAATCCCTTCCTACTGATTGTTTTTCTTTCCTCCCACTTTCTCTTAAACCTACTTTTCACTGAGTTTCTGTCCTAATTCATTGAAAAAGCCCTTGTCAAGTTCACCAGTACTGTCCACGTTGCTCGACCCCGGTCAGCTGCAGCCTACACCTCACTTCATCCAGCAGCACGTCAGTGAGCTGCTCACTCCCTCCTTCTTCACTTGGCTTCCACGCTCCTGGTTTTTCCCTTGTCAGCGTCCATTCCTTCTCAACTTCCTTTGCTAATTGCTGATTGCCCCTCACACCCCAAATTTTAAACTGTGAAGTGTTTCAACTTGAGGCTTCATTCTCATAACTCTCTCCTCTCCATCGACACTAACTCCCGTGGTCATTTCAACCAGCTTCTCAGCTTTAAACAAGATGCATGCCGATCACTCCAGCTTCAGGTCTGCAGCCCCAGACTCACTTGCACATCTAACTGCTCACTTGACATCCCACTGGCTATTTCCTCTGCCCGAGATGTTCTGCCAGCAGTTACCCACTGGCTTCCTTCCTCACCTCCTCATCTTCCACACTACGGAAAACAGCGCTACTCCCAACACCTGTGTTTCCTATCTTCCTCTGCTTTTGCTCTCCTAAGCAACAATCATCATCTGATATACTTTATATTTTGTTATCTGTCTCTACCCACAAGAGATAATCTCCACGAGGGCTGGGATTCTCAGACTATTTGCCTGGCACAAAGTGTGCATTCAGCCAATATTTGTTGACTGACTGAATATCCCAAACTCTACATTCTGAATATCAGTGGGAGAAAACGTGGAAAGTATCCCTACTTGCATGCAAAGGGCCTAACGATGAGAACTTTAAGAGTCTTCTATAGAATCTCTTCATCTGTCTCATATTGGTGGCTGAAGTTAGCCTGTTGGGACCCAGTGACTAAATGGGAAACCTGGGTGGGAGACGCTTGCTCTGTTAGGTGCATTCTTTGGGAGGGATGCTCCACACACACCTGGGCTGGGAATGTACTTTTCCAGAGTTCCCAGAGGGGACCCTGTAGGGCTTGTCCCGCTTATGTCCCCGAGGAAGAGTATGCACGGACATAATAACGCATTAAACTGTAGGAAAAGTCCGATAGTAAAGGAGCCTGGTTTAATGATTTTCCCATCGTATTTAACTGTAGAAGACTTCTGTTCGTAATGCTTTACTATTCATTTAAAATACACCTTTAGAAACTCCAAATTAGAGTAGGAGAAAGTATACTGGAGGAGAGGCTGTAAGCAGGACCCGCAGGGGTAACTCGCCTCTCCCTGCACTGAGCCAACGCACGTCCATTACTTTTGTGAGAAAACACTAAGATTTGAGTAGTTAAGAAAAGAAAGAAGGGAGAAAAACCCACAGAACACCTACCAGGCTGCACTGTCAGAAGAATGACTTATAAAAGCTGAAGTTTGTGTTTTTTTTTTTAACTGTTACAAGAGTTCTAATAGATTTTGGTTACGACCTGGGGTCATTGTGGTTGGTGCAGTGACACAGAGGGCAAATCACATCCCTTGGTGCTGACTTGAGCTTAGAGGTGACCTCTTGTTACAGTGAGTGTTGAAGATGGATTGGGAAGGACACGAGTCCTAATTAGGCACAGTACCCGGAAGAGCCTGAGGAGAAGGAAGGACTCTGCTACTCTGTCATGGTGCGGACGATGAACTTATTATCTGTGTGCACTTATGTATGAAACCCTCAAGTTTCTTTTGTTCCCCTAGTTGTGCTGGAAGCCTCCTCTGGTTCGTCTGTACCCCACCTCCTGAGTCATTTCCTAGCCACCTGTCGTTATTCTGTGTGTGGGGGGAGGTGGGGGGTGGGGAAGGACAAGGTGTAGGGCCTGGGAACCGTCCCCAGTGACCACACCCTGGGCAGCACTCTCACCACATTTAAGAGCAGATGTGGCAAAGAGCTGCAAAGTCTAGAGAGAAACAGGGAAAAAATGATGGTATTGTTGGAAACTAGGTCCTATAAGAAAATATTAGACCAGTTTGGTTAACATGTTTGAGGAGAGCAGACCACACGGTGTCTTCAAATATGTGGAGGCTTATTGATGGGTGGGAGCCATTGTGCTGCCATGGCAGGAACTGGAGACATGAACTAAATTAGAAGAGACCAGTTGCCAATTTTGAGAGCATTTTGTGGATCCTAACGCTAAGGGCTGAATGAGAATTCCAGTAGACAACTCACATCTCAGAGGACTTGTAGGCTTGGCAAACCAGATGGAAGCAGCTCTTTCTGGGTTCCCTCTGCCCTCTCTGAGTTGGCTTCTCTGTAGCCAGGACAGCCAGTTGTCAGGAAAAGGGGGCTCCGCCTTCCACATTGTCTTAGTGGCACCCTCTAACATGACTTAGCTGCAGGCTCCAGTCTTCCCTCAGTAGGGACAAATTCACCCTACCTTTCACTTCGTTATATACTTTATAAGGACTTTGCTAACTGATTTCTAAAAGAACAAATTATACAGAAGGTGCCCAAAAAATGTATACACATTTCATGAAAGGAAAACTATTAAAATTGTAATACTCAATATATACTGATAACAAACTATGAATACAAGTCACGTATGACTTCTGCAATGACAAGAGGTGCTCAAAGTGGTTCCCATCAGCGTCCAGATACTTCTGATTATGATGAACTGCTTTTTGAGCAACGTTAACCAATGTGTCCACTTGTATACATTTTTTTGACACCCCCGGTATGTACGACTGAATGTTAAAACAGACTGACTACTAGATGAGCTCATAAGCTAGAAATCTTTAAAAATAACATATACTGGGTGTGGGAGACTACAATAAAGACCCCGATTTTGCCCACCTCCCTCTAGCCCTCTCCTTTGGTGTCACCTTCCACGCTGACTTTGGGCTTGGCCAAGTGACTTTGGCTAATGAGATAGTAGTAAACTTGACACAAGCAAAGCCTTGAAAAAACTACTTGCTGTTTCCACTTTCTCTCTTGGAGCCCTGCCACCACCATCAGAATAGGGCTAGGCTGCGGGGATGGAACACCTTGGTTGACCAAAGACTCCTGGGTGAGCCCAGCCAAGGTCAGTTCAGCCTACCCCAGGTTACCAGAGCTTTTAAGCCATCCACAAACTCATGAGAAATAATAAATGGTGGTTATTTTGGCCACTGTCCTTTGGGGTTGTTGGTTACATAGCACTGGCTAAATGATACATCATGCTTCTTCTTAGGTGCTTCAGGAGTTCATCTGCATGTGGGATTATTTCTTAAGATTCTCCAGAGGCTGATTTTGGGGGTACGTGAAGGTGTCTGACTCAGGCAAAACCACCTGCCACTTGACTCTTCTCCCCTAGAAAGGCTGCGGATGTCCGCAGGGGTATTGCACTAGTGTGAGGAAGACAGGGCAGCAGCTTTGTGGAGGCTTACAAGATGAATGCCCTTATTTACCATAGGTTAGTGACCCAGAGGGCGTTATAATTGCCTGAGTGGTAAATGTGGGTAAACTAGTGCGCGTTAGTGAGCTGACTGAGGCTAGAACTCTGTTAGGAAGAAGATGGGGATTTGCTGTCTTGGTTTTCTGGAGATGTGGAAACACACTTAGGACATCACCACCATCACCACCGTCACCACCACCATGGCTCGTGAAACCTGAGCACTCACTCCAGGCACTGCACTATGTGTTTTACGTGCCTGAACTCACTTACTTCTCATAATCATTACTCTATGAACTAGCTACTATTAATTCCATTTTATAAATAAAGAAACTGAGGCTCAGAGACATTCTCCAAGGTCAAATTGCTCTGAAATCATACAGCCGAGATTCAAACTCAAGCAATCTGACTCCCAAGTCCACGCCCTTGACCGCTCTGCTATATAACCAAAATACATATTTTTAGTGAGGAAAAAGGAATCCAGTCCAATTCCCTCACTTGGCAGATGAACGGCCGAGACCAGAGTCTTTGGTACAGAGATGCTTTGGCTAGCGTAGACTGAAGGAATGTTCCCCACTCTTGGTCCAAATCACTAAAAGCTGAGCAAAACCCCAGCTGTCTTGTTAGGCTTCATGTCAGAGTAGCTTCCACATGTAGGCATGTCTTCTGTGTTCCGCAAAGTGGTGTCCAGGTAGGGGCTGAACTCTAGAATTCACTTCCCTCAGGAAGCCCGGGGCCCTGGACCTCTTAGAGAAATGCACCCTTTTGAAAATAACTCATATTTGCACAGAGAGGGACCTGTTTTATTTCAATTTCCACAAAAGTACCCTATGTGCTAGGAAGTCCCTGCTAAAACATTTGCAAGTCGTGCCAAATAAAGCACACCTAAAGGCCATCCCGTTTTTTCACAGATGAAAAAAGAAGAGGAGAAAGTGTGACTAATTGATGCTCAATAAATACATGTTGAGTGAATGAACTTTAAATGAACAGAGATTATGCACAGACTCATACGTATGGACCAAAGCACACAGGCATGCAAATTCGTAACCGGAGACTGAATCCATGGCACCAAATCATTCATGAGAAATGACTGCTACAATCTGAGCTTGCACACTCTGAAAATAAAACTAGTATATACACAGCTTTCCTGAGACGTCACCTTATTTCTGCAAGTGAGGCTCACATGAAATTCAAACTTGACGAAAGTTTAGTGCAGGGTTTATTCCCAAGTAACACTTCTCTTCTAGAACAAAAGGAACCACTCATCCTGGAGAAGCTGGCTGGGGGCTTGCATTACAAACTGTAATGCTTCATCAGAAACTGCGGGGAGCCAGTGCCCTCCTGCATTCTCACACCTTTGCTGACAGCAGCGGTCTGAACTCTGCGCTCTGAAGACCACTCCTCTTTCTGCCTCCAGTGGCCCAGTCTGACGACCGTGATGACTAATTTCCTTACCACCGCTGTTGTTAACAAACGCTAATAATGCTGCATGATACAGATCGCAGAGAAAGCACAGCTACTGAAAAAGAAACTACATAAATTATTTTTAAAGCTAGCATCAAAAGAATTGCTTTTCTGCAGGAAAATTTTTTCTTAACTGCTCAAGGCATTTGCCTAGCTTTCTGCTCAAGTGACCCCTTCTTTGTTAATTAACAAATGCTTCTGTTTCAGAAATGGAAACGGTTTTTCTTAGCTAGGGTACACCTGCAGCCCTTTCTGGGTGGATGCAACGGCAAGGAAGTCACTGTCCGTTTTCTAGAACCTGAGTTATCAGTTTTCATGATGCTTGGGGTAATAGATTGTGGGTGGTCTCCTCCCATTTTGGTGCCCACTAAATCTCATTCTACTTGCAAGAATCAGGGTTCAGCTGGTGACTGGTTTCCTGCTATATCCAATTATATTTTTAGTACATGCCAAAATCAGCTAATGAATTCAATCAATCAATCAATCAATCAATCAATCAATCAATCAATCATGTATTCAGGCAACAAATATTTATGAAGTGTCTTTCTGTGCTAGGCATTATGCCAGGTCCTGGAAAGAAAGCAAGGGGCAAGACAGTCACAGAGGCTCTTCAACCACACCGTGGCAGGAGGCAATTATCTGAGGCTCGCCTGCCTCAAAAGGGAAAAAATGACCAAGATGAAGGAATTAACCCAATATCATCAAGATGGATTCCAGTGCAAAGCCTGATAAAGGAATCCCACTGGATGTTGAATGGCTGAACTTATCATTGCTCCATGATCGTTCCTCCAGTTAATTTTCTCAAATAGATTAATTCCAATGTTCCTATGTGGTATGCAGTCTGTACCCTACCGGTATCTCACACTACTGTGTGTTGTACTAGCCTCTCCCCAAATTCACTTAAGTCCCGACTATTCATACTGAAGCATCAGTTATAGCATGATGCTCAGTGCACACTCAAGGTCTTAGTGACTAACAAGATCTCAGAGACAAAGACCATTTTATGAGCAAAGACTACACTTTTAACTCTGGCCAGTCACTGTAAAATCATGACATGGGTCATCAGCAGTAAGTGTGCCACAGAAATTATGGAAAGAGAACTGAATGTGACTGAAAAACAAACCTCAAGCGCACATATGTCTCATCACATTTAGTGTCATTTTCACACATAAAGGCCAGCATGCTTTCATTTTCTCAAGCACGTGTGCAATTAAGGTTTACCTTGGTCTTCAGAGCTGTGACCTACCTGATAGCATCTAGCAAGGTATCAAATGCACACAGGCTCAATAAATGTTTGCTGATGATGTAACACTTCCTATTTATTGTTTTAAATTGCAAGTCATTTTATGTTTCAGATGGGTTCATTTTTATGGTGAATGCTGAATAATACATTCAAGAATCCTCAACTTAGAGATAAAGAAAAAATTCCTTGAAAGCAGTTTTGTCACCTTGCCTCCTAATTTTCAGAATGCTATTTAATCTGCCAGTGACTAAGCTGTAGGAAAAACCTTTTTTTGTTGTTATGTAATGGAAAATGTGGGTGGAGGGAATGTGGTCTGGTGTGTATCCACCTCATCATGTGGAGTGTCAGAGAGGAAAAAGGAAATCTCTGCTCTCCCCAGGTAGGGATATGAGGTTGCTCCGAATTCCACTTTTGGGGAAGTCCACTGTCAAGGTGATGTAAATTCTCAAGTAGCAGATTGACTCAGCATGTTCCTAAGCCACAGACCTCTTAGGTGACGTATGCTAAGTTCACGTCATTTGCCCCTTTGCTCTCACTGGGTGACAGGGAGACCGTGTATTTTCCCCACCCCGTGCACACACGAAACGGAAGTAGATCGAGCTCCCCTGTGGGTCTCGTTCTTATTCATGTTTCTGACACTCGTTTCTGCACCAGGTCCTAGCTGCTCATTTCAGTGCCCTTGGGCTTTACTCCATGGCACTCTCGTGAGCTCATAGTAAACGTTGTAGGTGACCCTCCTCAGCCTAAACATTTTTCCTGTCTTTGGAGGAGTCAGAAAAATGGTTTTACATTCTACCAATCTGTTCAGCAGTCGACCAGGATTGTCAAATCTCTAGCCACAATATTCCTCCATGTGTACACTTCTATTTAGCAAATAAATTGAACCTCAGAGGTGGCAGCCACCACTGGGACACCTTCAAGTATGATCCACAAGAAAGGTTTCTGGCCCCCCAAAAAGTTGGGGAACTCATATTGAATGGGTCCCTGCTATGTGCATGGAATAGTTTGCATGGACTTACGTAAGTTATATCCTTCAGCGGTAAAAACTTTCTTGTCATCTTTTTCTTTAAAAGACTGATAATTTTTTTTGTGAAGAATGAAGTTAGAGAGGGCAGAGGCGACAGAAAATACACAGGAAAGTAAGGCTAAGGCTTCTTTTTCCCAACAAGTTACACATAATTTCATATTATGGCAGTGATTTATTGCCACCATCCACACGGTTCCCAGCACCCACAGGAATCACCCCAGGCCACCTTGTCACCTAGTCAATAGCAATCTCGGTGTTTGAGCAGTAGGCAGGACATCACCATGCGTGTCACCAGGGGCAACTTGCTGCAACTCTGTGCCTCAGTTTCCTCATCTCTAAAATGGATGACAATAGTGGTTACCTGATGAACGAGGACGGGGGGCTTATCGTACCACTTTGGTTCTAAGTTACCACTGATTACACGAGGCAGCCTGATTTCTGAGATGTTAACACAGTGTATGAAAATACTGTTCATGAATTGGTTAAATACAGTACTAATTAAAAGACAGAAGAAGGACAAAACTCAGAAGAATGCCTGGCACGGAGTATGTGCCCAGTAAATGCTAACTTGGGCCAACCCGAGAGTGGGCTCGCCAGCCTGTGGGCCTGTGGTGGCCTCCTTAGCGGCGGCGGAACATGGAGCTCTGGACACGGAGGGTTTCTTCAGTCACTTGAAACTTGTCTTTCCCAGCCGGTAAACCTTCCTTCCAAACTAAATCTGATACCGGATCCGATGTGTAAAACAGATAAAAGAGGGTTTCCTCTGATTAAAGCGGGGGGTGAGGTAGGGAGGTGGCACAAAGCTCTGCCTACCTTCCCGCCGCCACCCACCCACCTGCAGGACAGCCCATCCAAGGAGCCCTTTCAGGGTGACAATGTCACTTTGTTGTGATAGTTAAGATAATGAATCCCCTAAAACTCTTACAGGTGTTTGTCAGTCCATTACTTCAAACCTTATCAAATTTCACCTTATTGAATTGTCACCTTACTTGTGGCATTTCACCAAATGTCACCTCTTGGCATTATTTAGCACCTAATATGCGCGCGGCACAGAACACACTTCCAATGTGCTTTTCTCACCTTCCTCCACCTTGACCCCCGAAGCCCTTTCAATCTGTCACATGTGACCGAGACCATCCTTTCATCTCAGCCAAGCCACGCCGTGACCCTCCTCAGCTGTAGTTTAATGCTCGCAGAGGACAGAACACGAAGGACGTCCAACGTTACTCCACACAAAGCTTTCAGCCATCGAGGACTTCTTATCCTAATGCCTTTTGCTTAAAAACCTCTGACTCTCGCTCAGGACACCTCCACTGAATAATATGAAACATACACCTATCCAGAAACCTTCTCTTCCGGATAATCCACAGAAAACTTAGCAGACAAACAAAATGAATGAAAATAGAAATACTCTATTCAGTATCCCACACAAAATTATTCAGTGAGTTTCCTCCACGGTGGTACTCGCTGTGCGTGTGTGTGGTGTGTGTGTGTGTGTGTGTGTGTGTGTGTGTGTACTTAGGCTTGGTACGTGTTACGTGCAAAGTAGGAACTATGTGGAGGTGTCCACAGAAGTCCATGGCTGTTTTGACCCTGAAAGCAACTACCACACATAAGAGAATTCTAAAACAGCTCCTACGAAATTTGGAAAGTGAACACAGGATATTGTCAGATTATCTCTTCACCAGATGCCAAGCAAACCTTGTCCTTTCTTTTTACAGTTCTCCCTGACTCACTGCTCCATAAATTAGGAAAAAGGCAAAGAATTGTTTATTTTTCTGTAAACGGATCATTTACTTATGAGAGGGAAAACAATATTCCCTAAGTTCAAATACCAAAGGTCATTTAAGAGACACTCTCTGCTCCTTAGAATACATTGTTCAATTCATTTGACTTTAAACTAATATTTAGACACTAGAAAACCTTCTTTAATAAAACAATTGCAATTGAAATATATTTCTGAACAAGAAACAAATAAACTAGAATGGAAGAACACAAAACTAGAGAGAGGGAAGAACTCTGGAGTAAATAAGCAACAAAAGGAAAAGGGGAAATAGAAAGATCTGGAAAGAAGGTGAGGATGAAGCAAGGGGGCGGGAGGGGGACCCTCTGAGCTCTTCTGGTTTGTGGGGTCATTGTTCTCGACGGTTACTGTTGACTTTCAGCTGCTGTAATCCATATACTTCTAAGGTCTCCCTTCTAAATGTTGGCCTGAACACAAGCGCGTTCAAACAATTCTATGAACACAGAGGTGAAGGTCAGGGTGGTTGTGAGGCCTGGGTCAAAATCAACTCCAGGGCCTGAGGACCCGTCTGTCGTGCCATCAGAGTTTCCAGCTGATACACATACAGACGGCAGAAGTAGCAAGACCTGAAATGACCAAACGGTGGCTATCCAAAAGCCCTGAGCCATCCATCTCTTAATGTCATGAAGACTTAATTTTGGTTTGCTCTCTTTATAAGCATGTTTCTTTTGTCTTCCTCTGTACTGACTTCCTCTCCGTGTCTATTTTTAAGTTCTGGAAGCAGAAGATGAGTGTTCTCATGTTCTCATTACCATAAGAAGGCTTAGAAAACATGGCAAGCAAACAATACGATTAAATAAATGTAAATAAGTAATCACATTTTGGCCATTAAATTGTCAAGACAGTTGCTTTCCTGATTGACTTTGTCTATGCTACTCAAGAAATACGGTGTTTTTTCTAAATGGATACCCAGAGGATGAACAAGTGGGTCCTAGAGCAAATTAAGCCGGAAACATCCCTGGAGGCAAAAATGACAAAACTGAAGCTGTCCTACTTCAGGCATCATGAGAAAGCGGGTTCTTTGGGAAAGACAATATTGCTGGGAAAATAGCAGGCAGCAGGAAAAGAGGAAGACCAGATATGAGACGGACAGACTCCATAAAAGAGCCCTAGGATGAGTCTGCAGGAGCTGAGCAGGGCTGTTGGGGACAGGGCACTGTGGACGTCACTCACTCAGAAGGTCGGCTGGAGTCGGAGCCGACTCAATGGCATGTAACTCACATTCAAGACCCAAATGTTTGCAAGACTTTGCTCACTTCTTTCTCTCGTCTTTTATGCATATAAAAGGCCAGAAAATTATTGGCAGCTCTTACACTGGACCAGGTTGTCACTGGGTAAAATAAATGAAAGATAATTAGATATTTCAACCTTGATGGGAAGCTGATTATTTAATTAGCCCAGACAACATGTACATTTACATTCTGGATACCACCAGGAATAATTTGTCCAAAGGACACCCCCGCGTACCCCAAAGTCACGTGTCGGGAACATCATCACTGTGATCTAGTCCCTTGATGGTGTCTCCAGAGCTGCACAGGCTGTTCTGTGACGACCCAGTGGCACTGGCACTGGAGACAGTTTCCTTTTGTGGAGAGAAACGGTCCGGCTCTGCAGGCAGTCGCCAGTGGCTTCAGTGTGTTACTTAACTATTCTGTGCTTGGTTTCCTCGTATGTGAGAGGGGGAATCATAGTACTACTTTTCACGTTGTTGCTTTAAATGCAATAATGTCTGTAAAGCACTTAGCCATGTCAGTGTTCACTCTGCTGTTAACGTTACTAACTTTTTGATTGGTCCAAGGTCTTTTCCCAGAAAGAGGGACCCCATGCCCCTTGATTAGCAGCAGAAGTTTCTCTCAGGTGTATCTGTTTTTCAGCTTCAAGACTGATTTTAGGGCAGCCTTTGAGCATTGAGCAAATCTCACAGAGCCTGTATTTCCCTGTCCTCCACTTTGTTAATCAGTCGCTTTTGTTTATAGAGCTGCCACGCACACTTTACACAGAGACTCCATAGTTAAAGAATTCAAGTGCAATTCAGCACTAAAGCTGTAGGGAACACAACTGACGGCTGATGGCTCACCTGCTGTTTCAGCGTTCTGTAGTGACTTACTCCCCCCCACCCCCCACCCCCCGAGTGTGGAATAAGACTGTATTTATTAGGTTGGTGCAAAAATAATCACAGTTTTTGCAATTATTTTTAAGCTTTTAAACCGCAATTGCTTTTGCACCAACCTAATATATGGATATAATAATCCTACGTCATAACCAACCTTGTTCAACACAAATGGTATTCAAGGGGCCCGTAAATCCATCGACGCGAGACCCATTCTCTGTACACATGTTCAACCATATATGTACGTGTGATTATTTCTCAAGAAGTGTGTAGCTAGTCTTGTGATGAATTAAACGCAAATTCATTTAAAAGCTCTCCTGAAGTTATAGTTACCCCTTGGCATTAGAATTCCTCAAGAAGGAAGAACACTAAATCAATTTCTACCTTTTATTATGGGAGATGAGACATTTCTGATATTAAACAGCAGTTCATGCCAGAAATCATAAAATTCTCAGATACAATAACATAAAAAACTTAAAATCCCTGGGTGGTGAAAGACACCACATTTAACATATCGTTACTTTATGAATAAGTAAGAAAACCCAATAGATGGGCAAAGAATATGAATAAGAACAGCTCTGTTCACAGAAAAAGAAATACACTGATAATACGGATTGGAAAATATGCCAACCTTCATTATTGATCAAAGGAAGACAAACCAATGATAAAATACGCTTTTTTTGCTTTAGCATATTGGCAAATATTTAAAATATTCTGAATATAAGGTATTTATGAGGGTGGAGAAGGAGAGGAAACTCTCTGTTGGTGGAAGCGTACACTGGTAGGACGTGTTGGAGGGCAACTGGAGGTTTCTATCAAATTTTTAAATTTCCCTTAGGAAGTCAAAGGTGGGATATGCATCTAAAGGGAATATATTTCAAATATCCTTAAAAATATGGATGTTCACTGCAGCATTGTTTGTAGGGGGTAAAACAATGGCACAATCTGAGTGTCTATCAGTGGGCTGTGAGTGGATGAGTCCCGGTCCGGCCCTACAGTGGGACGTTACTGCAGCTAATAAGTGCAATACCCCGCGTGTGAATACTGTACGGAGGGATAGCTGGCCCTCACGTATTGTGTGAAAAAGGAAAGCTGTAGAATATGTATGGTAAGGTTAAATTTTTATGTAAATAAAAAGCCCCACATTTTTCTATGTCTATATCTCTATGTCTTTTTCTATACGTCTTTATCTCTGTATATCACTACATTTTCTTCAATAGCTACATATCTATACCTAGCCCTCTATATTGCTCTATGTACCTAGGAAAAGAATTGAGATGATACATAGTAAATTCTCAAGAATGCCCCCAGGGAGTGAAAATTAGGGGAGGAAAGGGAGTAATTCTATATTTGGCTTTTCACTTTATACAACTCTATGTTCTTGGAATTCTTTTTTTATGACACCTACCTACGTATTAGTTTTGTAAATACGAAGATGAAAAGCAGTGATTTTCCAAAAATGCCCCTCATTCCTAAAGCAGAATGAGGATGGCATTCAGCCTGCAGACCCCTGTCTTGGAGACCCGCTCCATCCTGGGGGGCACAGGGAGGAAGGAGGGTCCTACCAACGAGAAAGTGAGGGCAGTGTGGGGAGGGTGGCAGCAAAGGTCATGGCAGCATGTGTTTATTTTCAGGACCATGTGTTGGGGGCTGCGGGGCCACAACTAGGGATGTTTATAGGCGTCACCCAGGGACGGAGATGGGTGCAGCCTTGAGTCCAGAGAGAACAGGATTTCTGTGATCAGAGATACTGGACAGGAGGCTAGAGGAGGCTGGTGGAACTGTCCCTTCTTGTGCTGTGAGGTCAGTGTGGAACCTGGTTGGAGACTGCACATCTTTCCGATCTTTTTCTCCATCCTGCTCAGAATGAGGACTTCTGCTCTCTAGCCTCACCGATGGGTGTGACAGTTGCCTAGAAACAAGCCACTTGTCTGCATACCTTTGGTACATAGGAGTGGCACAGATCATAATACTCACTATCACTCTAAACACTGGAGGCTGCTCGTCCCAGGGTTTGCCATGCAGAATGCCTATTTCTACCCAAAGGGCCAGAGCGAGTGAAAGCAAAAATGGAGCATATGACACAGAGTGGGATTGGGAAGTGGAGGTCTTTGGGGTGCCATCATTCAGCCCACCACATCAGTGGTGATATTCAAAATGCCTAACAACCAATATGTGACTTAAAGCAACGGATCTGACCCTCAGAAAGGCTCAGGCAGAAAGCTGGGACAGAGCCTTGGAGACAGCCAGCGTGCTGGCTGATGGACGGCAGAGAGGGCTGGGGTCTCTCAGGCGTGGGGAGGTGCCAGGGCGGGCAGAAGTGCTTCTCTCTAAGGAGTACGACAGGCTTTGGCCCCTTCCCCAAGCAGCACAGCCACAGCGTGTGTTTCGGCTGAGCAGCCTCCTGGCCGTGCTCTTCCTCCCATGATGAGTTTGGCTTCTCTGGGCGTCTGTAAGTTCTCCTCTTCACCTCGTCCATGCCCAGCACACACACCTGGGAATTTATCGTGTGCGGCTGCCTTTTAGCCCTTTACTTGGAGCGTCTATTTAAGCCTCACCACAACCGGAGGATTAGATTCCATACTTATCTTCCTTTTGCAAGATCGTACCCAGGGTCATATGTGCTGCTACTTGTCAGGGCCTGGACTTGAACTCAAGCTCTTTGATTTAGAAACTGAGCTCTTAACCCCCGTGGTGTCTTCAAGGAGACTCACATCTTTTTAGGCAGATAAGGAAGACGTACGAAGCTAAGGCAGGCAACGCTGAGGTACCAGGTGGCAACCACTAGGACCTACGCATTTCAGAGGTTCACACAGAACCCTCCCCTATAGAACTTAATGGTTAAAGGGAGGATTTCTTGATCATAGAGTAAGAAGTCTTATCTATTCTGTTAGACCAAAGCTGAGTGCTCTTGAACAGATATTCTGTGATAGAAAGATCACAGTCAACCTTCAAAGCAAATTAAACTCTAATTTATCTCGGCTACATAACATTCTTGAACAAAGTATGGCTGTAAACACGTAATGAAATAGAAAAATAAATAAAATCTAGAATCAACAGTTTCATTTGTAAGTCCTAATCGGTTGCGGCACAAAACTACCTCTGGCTAGAACATGACATTCAACTTTCTCAAACAGGTAAAGTGCAGCAGGGACGGGAGGAGCAGCGAGGGCAGGATGAGAAAACCCCTTCTGGACTTGCAGTGTTTTATGAACCTCTACCTGGTCATTTAGAACTGCTGTTTATGCCCAGAAGAAATAATATCTAATAGAAACAACTAACACTATATAAAGAGAAAAAGATATCATTTATGGGTATTTTTAATTTTGCTGTTTGAAAAAAAATTGGTTTAGATTTTTAATTCATTTCATTAAAGCATCATAAGAGAAGCTGGATATTAAAGAGTTGTTTTTTTTTTTTTTTTTTTTTTTTTTTAATAATGAAGGTCGAGTGAAATCTTGATTGGGGGAGGGGGTGAGATTAATTTCTGTTGAGTCCCCGAGAATCATTTATTGTATCTATACATCAGATTGTTAAGTAAAATGTTAGAAACCAAGATTAATGCTATTTAAAGATGCTTTGGGCAAGAGTCGGAAGCAAATTCCACTTAAAACCTTCTAACCTGATTAAGAACCTAAATTTTCTTGCTAATTTGGAAAATACCCCTGATATTTAAAATTTCCTAAAAGGTAGCTCTCCTCCTACCTTCAGGATGGAATACTGGATGATTTCAGTCAAAAGGCATAGCTATTACCATAGAAAAAGTCCTGCAAGAACGCGCTGCGGCCACTTTACTCATTATTGAAGTGCCTTATGACTGTCAGAGGGAGCAGGTAAAGTGGTAGGGGACGCACAGAGAGCGAGATCAAAGTGTTTTTGTTTACTTCTTTGAAGTCTTGTAGTACCTACTGTTTACCATGCACACTTTTTGATTCATGCTGAAAATTGGAATTCACCCATCTCTCTTTTTCCTGTCTAAGTTGCCGATGGAGCACATTTCGTTGACTCCATCGATCCCTGCCCCCACGCATTAGCACATGCACACGTATACCTCGCCAGTGGAAAAGAAAACAGAGTTACTCACATTCATCCACTTTACAAAGATTTCCAGGCTGCGATGGGAGGGCTTTACCTCTCCCTGAAGGATGAATAAATAGGTAGCTTTACTGACAAACCTATTCACAGTGCAACTGAAGTGAGAACTGAGACCCGGGCCTTGCTCTCCTGCACTTAGGAGACCCCATCCTGGCAACATGGAAAGGATAGTCCTCTGCCTCATGGTCGTCTTCTCGGGGACAGTGGCCCATAAGTCAAGCCTGCAAAGGCCAGATCGCTTCTTGATCAGAATGCGTCAACTCATAGACATTGTTGATCAGCTGAACAATTATGTGAATGACTTGGTAAGGCCATACTTGTCAGAGCAAAATTTAAGTAGTATTCTTCAATTAATATGAAAATGAGCTTTTTGACTTATAAAAATAACTCAGAACTAATTTTCTTTTGCTCTAGGACCCTGAATTTCTGCCAGCTCCAGAAGATGTAAAGGTAAGACCAGCTGAATTTATTTGTGAAGATATCTTTGATATGTTTTAAAATCCAATTAAGAAAGGTATTGACATGATTATTTAGGAATACATTTAATTTCAATGAATTTGGAGATTTAATAATTGGTAAAATAGTTCTTTCTATTTTGGTCAAATATTCATTACTTTACCAACATGCCAACCAATAAAACACTACATACCTTATAAAATATCATTTTATCTTCAAATATCTCTAAGAGTACTCCCAAGTAGTGCTGTTGAGACAGAAAAACAAAGCTAGAAAATATATCTATGCTCTGGGCAGTTTCTGAACAATGAGCAACTAATTAGATTGCCAGAGTCCCTGCGCATGAAATTCTTGAGGCTTCTTTATAAATGTGCCTAAGAAATATAGACACATACCATAAGAAGCAGAATTCACCTTTTAATAACAGAAAGAAAAAGAGACAGAGAGAGAGAGAGAGAGAGAGAGAGAGAGAGAAAGGGAGGGAGGGAGGAAGGAAGGAAGGAAGGAAGGAAGGAAGGAAGGAAGGAAGGAAGGAAAGAAAGAAAGAAAAAAAGAAAGGAAGAAAGAACAGATACAGGAACAGCCGGAGGAACGGGTGTGGACCTGTAGAAAGGCTGACCTGTAGAAAATTCCATATACCTTGGCCTCAGGGAGTCTTGTCTTTGGCCTTCGGTGAGGTCTTTTGAAAGGACCATTTTCAACAAGTCATCCCATTCTCTTAAGTCATTTAAATCCATGAGGTTCTGGGAAGAACAGGCTGCTGAGCTTTTCCTTACTAACTTTCATCTAGTCTTCAGGTTTGGTACCTTGGGGATATAAACGCAACTGGGGAAATGTTTTCACAGTCACAACCTTAACTGCATAAATTAGAGTAATTATAAAAGTGCTACCAGTAATTAGGACGCTACAAAGGGTGAGACTTATGAAGATACACTGCAAAGAAAACAATTATTGTAAATGACTGTGTGTAAAAGTGTAGAAAGTGAATGAGTCACAACTATTGCTTTTCTGTAAAACTCACTCTCCAGCTCTAAACGGAACCACTCTCATTTACTGGCCCGTTTCTAACAAGCAGCATCTAAAATGAAAGTCGCATATTCAGTTTATGGGAAAGACTTTTCCAATAAGTAAGAATATTTCTTAATTGATGTCCTAGTTATCAAAACATGCATTTTTCAGCATCTCATGCACGTTGTTTAACTGCTATGGTTAGAGTTCTTTCTGGAGTTTTCGAGCTGCAGTCCCTATCTTACAAAACAATAAGGAAGATGCCTTATTTTCTAGCTTGAGTTGATCTAGTGGGTACTTCCTTTGTAAGCTTTGCTAAAGAGAGCTATTTTTTATCTTACATCATAATGCAAGGGTTTTTGTCTCAGGGACACTGTATTCATCTGGTAACCTGACCAGGCAGTGCTGGCTGTGAGCAGTGGTGTAACTAAGGTCGTCAAAGCTGTGCTGTCAGGCAAATTCAGGAAGGGAGAAAATAGTGTAAGACCACAACAGTGTTCTAGCAAATGCTGCAGAGCCTGCCGCCAAAGGGGGCCTATAAGAGACTTCAAAAGATTAAAAAGTTTAATGGAAATACATTCATTGACGTTCTGCAGATAAACGTTGAACCTTCTCTATAAACCTAAGAAATATAGACACATATCATAAGAAGCAGAATTCACCTTTTAATAACAAGAAAGAAAGAAAGAAAGAAAGAAAGAAAGAAAGAAAGAAAGAAAGAAAGAAAGAAAGAAAGAAAGAAAGATCTAAGATCTCTGATTGGCCTCATCAGGCATCTTTCTTTCTCTTTCTAATCACATAACCAGTGGCCCCGGAGTTGTGATGATTTTGCTCCCCACCACCTGCCTCCTGAGAGTATCTGTCAGTGTCAGGAGAAATTTTTGGTTTCTACAGTTGTGTGTATGGGGATGATTTCTATTGGCATCTAGTAGGTAGAGGCCAGGGACATTATTAGACATTCTAGAATGCACAGGACAGCCCTGGCAACAAAGACATATCCAGCCCCAAATGTCAGCTGCACTGCTGCTGAGAAACCCTGATTTAAGTCTAGTTTGTGTGTGAGACAAAAGATATTTTGTCCAATTAGCAAGACTTCCCAGTGTGAATGGCCAGGGCTTTCTTTGGGGGGAAAAAAGTAAGTAGGTTAAACATAAGCTGTGAGGAGGCAAATATTTTCAAATATTCAATCGCAACAACAAAGTCTTGTGGGCCTCTTTGCCAAAGCAGCATTTGACTGTTCTCTGGCTAAAGAGAGGAGTGGTTTGTTACTCTTGCTTTTAACTCCCTGACTGCTCCCTCTGTTCTGCAAAACTCATGTAGGACAGGTAAGTCCCCATGTTTTCATGTGCTAAAGGCTGAAGGGAACAGAGCCTCACCCTTAGCGCCTGCTGTCACCACAGCACAGCACAGGAAAGCCGTGCCTGTGTTCCCAGATGGCTGCACCTGGACTGGGGGTCATCTGGTAAACCCCCGGGCGCCGGCACCTGCGGCTGCCTGGACCAAGGTCAGTCTCTCCACTGTCCTCAGCACATCCTTCCTGCAGTTAGCGGGCAGCTCCTCTGCCTCTCTGAGGCGTCCTCTGCTGTGCATGCAAAGTCAAACGCAGCGCTTCCGTGTCCTGTACACACACTGCCAGGGACAGCGCTGCTTGCAGACAGCACAGAGCAGAGCACTGTGGTCTATCGGGACAGGCAGGACGAGTGGGCTTGAGCATTGGTGCCCAGCTGCCAGTCAGAGGCTCCTGGAGAGGCTTTCCTGGGCGTAACAGCTGTCATCACCGGTCTTGACCACTCCTGGCAATATTGTCTCAAGGGAGTTTGTTAGGTAGGGCCCCTCTACTTCTTCGGAACCTAATTTTCTTTCAACACACCCATGTAAATGTTAACTCAGCAAAATGGGCCTCTGTGAGAAATGCTGGTTTCTCAGATCAGCACGGATGAAGCAGTTAGCGTTTTCAGTTTCAGCTGGAAAATTTACCTCTTTAAATATGAATATTATTTTTTCCAGTAAGTTAAGCCGGTTGTGGTCAAAAAGAAGAGAAAAGAAAAAACTTCAACAAACATGAACATGTGGTTTTCAAGGAAAAAAAAAGTGCTATAATGAAGATTCATAAATAGTTTCTATTAAATAAGCATTTTGGCAAACATATGGAAAGGATACTACCTTGCCCGAATGACAGGCAAGCTGCTGTGATAGAAGGAAACCAGATAAGCTGGTTCTCGGCTTGTGGCTGTGTATGCAAAGCGAGCCGGAGGGGGTTGTGTCTGACAGATGCTGTTATTCATCAACATTCAAATTGGGCAAGCCGATGGGTTGGAAAATGCAAAGCAGGCCAGATGCTATTTTTAGCTGATTGTCCATGAGAAGACTTAGGTCACACAGCTCTGGATGGGACAGCCCTTGGAGGACCTGAGAGAGACTGAGGTTTCTGGTTACAAGGCAGTGGCTTCCAAGCACATTAGTGAAATGAAGACATGGCAACTCTTTCAGGGGTGAGGGGAGCGAGGATAGCACCATATGCACACACCTGCTGAAAGTAAAGTGACTTGGATACACTTTCTTAGATCAGCATTAAAAGGTTTTCAACAAGTCAGTATAAATTTTGTTCTTCTAAAATGTTCCATTTCATTTTCAGTTCGATTTCTAAGATTTTGACTTATTCACTAGTCACTAGTTATTAGACTAAACCAAGAGACGCATTTTGGATCCTTGTTCTGTCCACTTCTCCTTGCTCTGAGAATTCTCTCCATTCCTTACTGTCTAAGGAAAGGTCTTTCGTCCCATTGGCTGGGAGGAAATTCTGTTCCTTGACTGCTTGATTCAGGCAGAAGCCTACCTTACCTGACCTAAGAGTGTGACTAGCATTTTAGAAAAGTCACGTGTGGTCCACGGCAGGGGTATTGAATCTTGCATGAGGACGATGCCATCAGAGGTAGGCACTCACTTCCTTTCCCCAAGGGGAAGGCTTTAACTCATTTACTTCATTTGTGGGCTCCACACATATGGATGCAGCCAGCATTCAGTAGCAACAAGACACGATGCCAGGTGTACAGGAGAAGCTGCTGCTGTCAGCTACCTCCATGGGCATCGTAGAGGGAAGCAAACAACAAATGAAAAAGATTCTTAATCAGGCTACAGCACATGGCACTCCAAGCTGCCACCAGTCACAGTGCAACTTTTAGAGCCTCCTAATTCAGAAAATGTGTCCTAAAACCGAGCTAGCTCTCCCTTACAACACACGCAGGTCCTGCCCACCTCCCAGACCCCAGAATGGCGTTAGGAATACAGAACTGTGGGAAGCGAGGCTTCTTCCTCCTGTTCTCTCTCCTAGCACAGGGGGAGCCTCCTCTCCCGCCCGATGGTGAAGTAAGTAGAACACGAGGTCATTCCTTACTTGTCTGCTGACATGAATGTTACCAAAGACACTGTCGTAGAAATAGAAAAAGAGGATTGGGAAGGTCATCTTTACTTTCTGAGTAACTCCTGTTAACATGTGTACAAATTATTTCTCTTTCAGAGACACTGTGAACGGTCGGCTTTTTCATGCTTTCAGAAGGTCCAACTAAAGTCAGCAAATGCAGGAGACAATGAGAAGAAAATCAACGTATTAACTAAACAGTTGATGAGGAAACTACCTCCCACAAATGCAGAGAGAAGACAGAAACAGAGACTAGTAAGATTGTCATTTGTTGTCTGCTTTATTTGTACTGATTAACTATATCTAACACACACACACACACACACACACACACACACACACACACACACACACACTCACTCTGAGGCCAGAGCCTCAGTGCCTTTCCTTCAGTTACACCTTATATACAGTGTTGTTTTGAGACACGACGTCATCTTTTCTAAGTCCACACACTTGAAAGTGCTCAGAAACCCAACTGGAATTTGCTAATAGTCCCTGACACCTGGAATAAGTGAATGCAGCTTCCCACGGTGAGGGAGTCAGTGGGTAGGGAATCCACTGTGACTTAGGACTTCAAAACATTCTCCTCTCATTATATAGCTGGTGTTCTTATTCACAGAAGCTAGATCCTAGTTTTCCCACAAGAGATGGCACAGCCTATAAGAGACCAAGACAAACCTCAAACTTCACCTTCCTCCCGTAGAGAGCATGACTGTCCTGGGCATTTGCAGCGCCAGTGCCATATTTAAATAGGTAGACCCCATTATTTGGCTGGGGAATTTCAATAATCTCTAGTTTGGGGGGCCCTGACAGCATCTTTTATATCTCTTCTTTTGCCAACTTGGGAGCAAGGCTGATACGCTCAGTGCTGACACAAGCATTAATCAAAAGCATTGGATAAACACAAGATGAATTACTCTAAAATGTTTTTCTCAGTTTTCTCTCCTCCAAGGAATTTACATGTGATTCAAATAAAATCTTAATGACACTGTCAAAGTTATTTTAATTTCTTGGCCCAGTTGCAATGTGAAAAGTGTTCCTTTCGAACTTCCCTCAGAAAGGAAGGAGCTGAGCACGCCTTCAAAACCCAATGCCAGAGACTCATGAAACGGTAGGGTGAGCACTGGGCTTAAACATCCAGTTAGGCACCTTCATTTGATAGATGGGACAGTAAGACCAAAGAGGGTAAGTGACCTAGCTCAAGCCCCACAAAGAGGAAAAACCAGAATGAGGACTAGGACTTACACCTCCGACCTCTCAGTCTGGCATTAGAGATGCTAAACACCAAGCAATGGCCTGGGTCTGCTCTCTCAACAAGAATAAGGGTAAAGAACCAAGCAATTGTTTTGAAAAAGAAATAGAAGCAGGGAGGCAACACACATATGAAAAATTGTTCACTCTCCCTATAATCTAATAAATGGAAATTAAAACAAGGAAATCCTATCTTTTTCCAATTAAACATTTGAATACCCAATAACGGTAAGAATACTCTGTGACTAGACATAAAGCTTTTTAAAAATGTACATCAAAAGCCTTAATATTTTTTATCCCTTTCATTTAGTGATTTTACAATTAGAAGTTTATCAAATCAAATAAATAAAAATGTATATGAAAAATTATTCAGAGATGTTCTTTGAAGCACTATATAAAACAGTGAGAAGTTAGAAGCAATCTATGCATCCCAAAATAGTAATATATCAATCCTATGTTGGAATACAAAGTAACCATTGTGTATCATATTATTGGAGAATATTTAACATGTAGGAAATGCTTGTGATATGTTAAGTGTAAAAAAAAAAGTCAAAATTACCAACTAGTGTAAATAACATAAATGCAAAGAAAAAAAATTACTGGGAGGATATATGAAAACATTGCAGTGGCTATCTCTGAGAATGGGATTACAAGTGATTTTTCCTATTGCTATGTTCTGAACAATTTTATGCAGTTTTCAAAGTTTTTGAGTGAACATGATTTATGTCTGTAACTGGGAAAACAAATTTTAAGTGAACATTTATTCAATAGGAAAATATTTTAAAGAATGTTACTTTTTCATTGATTTCTAGACATGCCCTTCATGCGATTCTTACGAGAAAAAACCACCCAAAGAATTCCTAGAAAGACTGAAATCACTCATCCAAAAGGTATCTAACTTAAATTACCTTTGATTTTCTACCTCATCTTGATCCCGATCGCATCCTGTGTTAGGTTACTCACGGTATGCTATTTCCGCAGATGATTCATCAGCACCTCTCCTAGAACTCACGGAATCCGAAGGTTCCTGAGGACCTCACGGGGAGCTGGACACTAGCGCACACACTCTAACGCAGCCTGAGGCCCACTCCTGGGTATTCCTTATGGAGGAATATGATACATTAGCGATGGGGGAAAACTCGGATAAGTGTTCAAAGGCAGGATGATTTCCCCACAACTTACCATGCGATGCTTCAGTCTAATCCACGTGCTGTGTTTGGTCAACTTGAAAAAACTTTCTACTAAATCAGAGTCTGATTTCCTATGTTATGGATTTCTATGACTTCTAAAGTTTTTACTTTATTTCACTGACCAACTATGACATTTTTTTTGGTTGAGGGGAAACTTACAATTTTTAGCCAAAAACACAGTTTGGGAATTTATTGATCTTATATTAACCTTGATCTTGATTACCACAGAATGAGGTCTCTGATAATCATAACTTTAAAAAGTTATATGCCTTCATTCAAGCTGGAAAATATAGAAGCATAGGGTCAAAATGGAAAGTTGAAGGTCTTCATTCTTTTAAGGAAAATGAAAATTGAGTGTTTAAAAATGTGTATCTGAAGAGTTTACTTTTTATCTCAGAATGTCCGACATATAAGTATATAATTTATTTATGTATAGCTTTACAAGATGGCTACAAAAAAAATCTTACCTCTTTATTGGGATTTATCAAATATAGTATAGCCCCCTGATAAGCTAATACTTTATGCTTATGGAAATGGCAATTAAAATCTATACAGGGTCATCCAATAGGTAGGTGTCTTCTGGAACTAAACAGAGTTTTTAACAAATCTTGCAGCTCTCTTCTCAAATCATTATAACAATTGTATGGGAGTGAGCTAATAACTCCAAATGCCTGTTTCCTTCTTTCTTCCTTTCTTTTCTTTCTTTCTTTCTTTTAAATGACACACAATTTGTGTTTGCATGCTTGGCATAAGACAAATGCAGTCACGTAAAGAAAATCGAAATCAGGAGACAAATAGAAAGGCCAGGGCTCCTGTCCTAATAGAAAAGAGACTTTTGCATCACCAAGCTGACCTTCCACCTGTGGGTAGGAAAAACAGACCCCCTGCTAGGCCATTTCACATCAATTCCAGCATTTCTTTAAACATGAAGTTAAAAACGCTAGAAAAATAATATTTTCACTAGGACATTATAAGCTATTGGAGAGTCTCTTATTGTTAAATGGCTGCGAGTGTGTAACAGGACGTTGTACGGGAAGTGCTTTAAGCTCTGAGAAGAAAAATTATCCACTTAGAAATATTTTAACAATAAGTACAGACTAATTTATAATTCCAAAAGATGTGTGAGGAATCAACCATGTCATCAAATTTCAATGAAATGTTTTCTCAACAGAAACAGGTATTCTGTTTGACATTTTTAAATGTTGTTACAAAGGAATCATGTAAATATGTGCCTAAGGATGACGCGGTGGGTGCAAAGCCTGAGTGTCCCATGGGCCAGGCTGGGGCCTTAAAGAGAAAAGCAGGCACCACATGGTCTTGGGAAAGGTGGAGCCTTTATTTTTTGTTTCCGGCTTTCTGGTTGTTCACTTCTTTGACACTGTGATTTTTATATTTAAAGTAATATATTTATTTTGGTGTGTTTACTGTTAAAAATCTCTGTTCTAATCCTTTTGACCAGAGACTGTACCTTAAAAGTAAAAATAACTGAGCAGGGTGTTGGCTAGGAGCCTTCACAAAGCCAAGGTTGAAGAGTGGGGTAACGATCCTAGCAGGCTCCAGAACCCCGAGAGAAGCAAGGCGGAAGAGGTGCGACCTGAACAGCTCCACCTGTCCGGCTGTGTCCAACACGTAGCCAGCACCCCCAGAGCAATACAAGGCTAAGCCAGAAGCTCTGCTATTCACCCACGGACAGTGACACAGGAGACCTGAAATCGTGCCAGCCGTGTCACTTGCTTCATTTTGGGGGTTTTCATTTCCTTCTCTGTAGAACGAGGGTGTTGAAAGTCTAGGCTGCCTTTTTTTTTTTAGAGCTTTATGTGTCTATGACTTGCTCAAGTTCTGGAGACTCTGACAGGAACGTCTGCCCATACTTCTGAGTAAAACTCCCTACTGAATCTGACATTTAGTTGTTCAACATTATTTCAAAAGCATTTGTAGCAACACTCACTGTAGGAATGAAGGAAATGTTCAAAAAAAAGAGGGAGAAAGAGAGAAAGGAAGAAAGAAAACACAGCCACAGGTCATGGGAGTTCAGGGAAATGAGTCATGATTTCTACTGTTTTAGCTAGAAGTGTCTTCTTTAGGCACTTGTATAAATTGTAGCATTATTATTCTATATTATTGCTCTGTTGTATTTACATTTGCATCTGAGAATTTAGTTTTAATATGAAATATGTACTTTATAACTTAATGATTATTTATTATATATTTGGTTTTAAATGTTCATGTTCATGGCTTCTTATTTAAGACCTGATCACATTAAATATTACCCAGTCAGTACAACTGTCTTTTGTGATTCCCTGGAAACCTAAATTCAACATTCTTAGCAGAAAATAAAAGATCATCCTTAGTTTTTGGGAGCATATACTTTGTATTTGCACATGGTAAAGACGATCTTCTTTCCTTACATACTTTCACTGAAATGGAACTTCCCACTTCCTGTGCCTGCGTCTAGGATCCCATGACCTTTGCAGCCCTCCCAATTGTTTGGCAGGCCCAGGAGGAATTGAAGATGTCCTTCCTAACGCTGGCTACATGTGCACTGCTGTGCACACCTCTCCCTGCTTTGAAGTTCATCCTGTCTCCTTGTCTGTCCCCTTACTTCTTATTGATGAGCGACATCTCCTGAACACTCCTCCACATGCACTGAGGACTCACGTACATCCTGGCCTTGGATCCATCTTCCGCCTCTGTGACGTCAGTACCCATGAGAAGGATTGCACCCACACGATAGCTTCCCAGAACCCTGACTGCCTCAGTTCCAAACACCTGCATCTTTTACTCCATCCTTGGCCCACTCCCACGGCTAGGAGCCAGACTTTGTCACCTGGAACCATTCTCTGCCTGAAATCCTTACATATAGAAAGCCATCGCCAGCTAGTGTCTTAGTTCTCAAACTACCCTACACCTATTCCATCAGTCCTGAGACCTCATCGCAACAGCCAGCAGAACTTGGGCCTTCCCCATTCTCTCAGTTTACTGGTTCCTGTCCTTCCCCCATGGAGCCTGGGCCCCTGATCAACCCCTTGAACCGCAGACCCAGCAGCACACACAATCGCATTCCTCTCAAAAACCTGCCTACGAACTCCCCTCCTCACTGTTTCATCTTGGTCCCCAGATCCGGCTTCAGACACTGGCTCTGGCCCTTCCCCTTTGAGGACCATTTCAGACTCCCCTGTCTGGCTTACTACAGTCACTCTCTGCTCTAAACACTCATGTGCTTTCGACTTCTGCCTCCATCTACTTCAGTCCACAGGTTAGTCCGGCATGACCGCACCGCACGTGGAGGAGAGATTTGGGCGTCCACCGTGAAGCTCGTTCAAAGAGTCATCTACACCTGCGTCTACACTCCCTCACTTCCTACCCACTTACCAAGCTGCTGTAATCTGGTTTCTACCCAACCCACACCCTACTACAGCATCATTAAAACTGCCCTCTCTCTGCTCAGTAAAAACCTACAAATGACCCAACTCACAACGTGTCCAAGTCCGTATCTTGGTCTTGTCATGGCTTCTGCCACCTTTGATCACTCCCTCTGTCTTCGCTCTGACTGGGAGACTACGCTTCCTCCTGGTTCGTCTCACCTCTCTGGCCACAATGCTCAGTGTCAGCTGTCGGTTTGCTTTCCTGTGTCCTCCCCTTGGAAGTTAATGTTCCTGAGGATTCTCTTTTTGGCCATCTTTTCACTTTAAACCTTTCCACTCAGCAGGCGAATGAGTTTCTGGTGTTTTAAATACCCTTCTACATGTTGGTGAGTCTGAAATCGATAAAGGCTGGACCTCTCTGCTAATTCCCAGGCGCAACACCCAACTTCTCCTTGGAGATTTCCATTGTTATCCCCCCCCCCCCAAGTCCTTCACTGCAACACGTAACATGGACCTCTCCCCCCCACCCTCCCTCCATCACACACACGTACTTCCACGACCATCTCTGTTGTCCAGTGTTCCTAACCTTCATCAATGGCACGACCTCCCCCAGCCTCTCAGACTCTACCTTCTCGCTCATACACTATTACAATTGGTTACCGGGCCTTGCAATTTTTATCTCTTAAACCATCCTTTCTCTTCTCCTCCCTCTGCCATCACCTTAATGTAGGCTCTCAGCAATGCTCACAATAACTTTTGACTGGATTTCTAGCCTTCTGTATTCTCCTCTTTCCAATCTATCTCCGAGTGGCCACCGGAGAGAGATTTTATAAAACCCAACTCTGATCACAACTTGCCCTTATTAAAGCCCTTCACTCTCCCTTGGAATAAAGCCTAGGCCCAACGCAGGGCATGCATCATCTGTCCCGCTCAGCTCTCAGCCTGTCTTCACCTTGCACTTCACATGTGAGCTACTCCCATCCACTTCTACTTTCCTGGACACAGCATGATGTTTCACTCCTCTGCCTCTGTACTTGCAGTGACCTCTTCCTGCAGTATCACTCCTCTACCCACTCCTTAATGTGCAGGAAAACCCTCATGCATCTGTCAATTTAACTTAGTCGTCACTTCTTCTAGAAGGATTTCCATCCCCATCTTTCCCAATGTGACAGTGTTAATCTCCCCACTTTCAGAACTGAAGCTTACTTTGATTGTTAGACTAAATGCTCTGTATACAAATGTATTGATCTATATGTCTGTTTCCCTTTCTAAAATGTCAGCCCCTTGGCAGAAGGAACCGCCTTTTGCTAGCACAGTGCCTCATATACAGCAGATAACTACAGAAGAAAACAAATGTTACACAATTGAAGTAAACACACAATATACAATCACGCATTGAAATTTTCCTTGGCAGCTCTCTTTCTCTTATGCATTGAATCCAGTTATCACCAAAGCCAGTGATAATTGCCAACTGTTTTAAAAATAACAGTAGACTCCAACTACGTGTCAGTATCTCCCGCTTCCACTTTGAGGTCACCGGTCTTTCACTCAGATGATCGTGACACCTTCCTCAGTAGTTTTCCTGTTTTCATCCTCATCTCTCCCCCAAATCTATTTGCAACAAAGCAGGCTGATGATCCTTTAAACACTAATCAGAACATGTCCCTCTCAGCTCAAAACCTCCCAATGGCTCCTTTCTCATTCAGAGTAAAGCATGAGTCCTACAAGGGCTGCCTGGTGGCATCTCCTCTACCCCTCACCTCTGCAGCCTCGTTTTCACTCTTTTTTCTCACTCCAGCCACACTGTCGCTCCTCCCTTTCTCCAGCACTCCGGGACACTCCCACTGCGGCAGCCACGTTTCCCTCCCTTCCATTTGGAATGCTCCCCTGCCAGCTGTGCATGAGGTCCCACCCTCACCCCTCATCCTCAGGCTGAACTGTCGTCTTCTCTAACGGCTCTTCTCTGATGGCCACTGTCTTTTCAATTGCAACCCCCGTCCCAAACACTCCTGCTTTATTTATCGCCAGAGCACTTACCACCCTGGACATACATACTGTGGTAATTTATGTGTTTATGGCCTCGGCCCCCCACTGGGATGTGAGCTCAATGTGGGCAGACTTGGTCTGTTTTGGTTACAGCTATGTCTGGCACCTAGAAGAATGCCTTGAACATAGAAAGAACTCATCAAATATCTGTAGAAAGAATTGGTGGGTTCTTTGATGGCCGGCTTCAGAGTCTTCCACTGTGTTTTCATTCCCGACACACACTTCGCCTTCTCTCTGTTGTGCACGTGGGGCACTATTGGTGTTTCCCCGTATGTACAGCTTCTTCCTGCTCCCTGGGCTCCTGTATTTCTGTTAATTTCCCTCCATCCTCTAATCAAGTGGAACCACACCTCTTACTTCTTAAATCGGCCTTAAGCAATGCAAAATTTGGAAGATTAAAATGGAAACACCATCCCACTTATCATTAAAATGTTAGCAAAAATATTTTTCTAAAGAAAGCCTCTGGGTTTCTATTGTTTAGAGTTCTTTTCCTGGTAGACTAACTTCTTAACGTTTTCCAGTCATGCAGCCCAAACTCTTCCGTGTCACACTTCTCCCCTTACGGAAGCAGAGAAGGCAAAGCATCCACGTCTGCGTCTCTGAAAACGGCTGTCCCTACCTTCATTCCCGACGCAGTACTACTCTTTTCAAGAAGGTTTCCTGGCATGTTACAAATTATTTTGTTTTTCTCACTGTCTTTCGCTTTCCTTGGTTCCCTCCTTCTGAATGAGATGTAAAGTGCCGTGGAGAAACGCGAGGGAGAAACACAGCAGGGAAAGGGGCAGGGAGAGGTGAGCATGTGTGGGGCAGTCAAGGGGCTGATTTTAAATAGGATGGAAACGTACATTCACGGAATCTTTTGCTTGCTTTCAATGAGGTCAAATGAGGAATAATATAAAGGAATAATACGCAGTCTTCTGTGGAGGAGCTCATACAAAATACTTCAATCAGACTGTCCGACGGCCTGGGGACCGGTGTTTTGTGAAACTCTCCATGTGACTGTAGTGATGTGTGATCAGGGCTGAGAACCCCGGAGAGAATCAAGACAATGCTGCCACTTTACGGCGAGGAGAGAGAGATGATCTGTACTACGAAATTCTGAGTATGTTAACATACTTTTTCTAAGTCACTTTCTTTCTGCAGCAATTTAATTCTTCCTGAGGCCCTAACAGCAAAGATAGCACCCAAAAGATGTCCTTACCCTTTATAGCAGAAAGATATTTTTGGAGAGGTTTTAAATAGGATAATTTGTTTTAAAAAGGAATAATACATTGGGGATAATCATATAATAGAATTGAATACAGCAATAACCAAATGAATACTAGCTACACAGCTGAATCTCAGAAACACAGCATTGAACAAAAGATGCTAAACACGAAAAAATACATATTTCATGTATGATTGCATTTATATAAAGTTCCCAAACAGGCAAAACTAATAGATAGTACAGTTGACCCTTGAACAATGGGATGGGGAACAAAGGGGCATTGACTCTGCCATGCAGTTGAAAATTGGTATATAACTTTTGATTCCCCCTAAAACTTAACTACTAATAGCCGACATTGACTGGATGCCTTTCCAATAACATAAAATGTCTATTAATATAATTTTTGTATGTTACATGTATTATACATGTATTCTTACAATAAAGTAAGCTAGAGAAAAAAGTTATTCAGAAAATCGTAAGATAGTGAAAATATGTTTGCAGTACTATACATATTTATTGAAAAAATCCGTGTATAAATTGACCCACATAGTTCAAACCCATGTTGTGCAAGTGCCAACTGTATCAAAAAGCTGATGGTGGAGGGAGAATGAGGATAATAATTGAGAGAGATACGAAGGGGTACTTTTGGGGTACTAGTAATGCTGTACTTCTCCATCCAGAAGGAGGTAGTTATTCAGTTTATGATTTATATCATTTTCTCTATGTATAACTTAACAAGTTGAAAATAAATGAGAGAAAATGGTGTTTTAAAGAAATCCTCTCTATCAGATAATCGTAGCACTCCTTTATAAATGCAGAAGTTGAAAGCCGTGGAGAGGGAAAACGGCTGGCACAGTGATACCAGGCAGGGGAGTGAAGGGAAAACCCAGCAGCTGACATAAAGGAAGATTCTAGGTCGTGGTACCACCGTTAAAAAGAACATCTTTGAAACTATCTGTTCAAGCTAGCTCTGATCATGTTACCATCTTCCTATTAGGCTGGGAGATGGTCGATTTGGAGAAGAAAACTCTCTGCTGCTACGGTATTTGTACCCTACGATCTTAACCAATTTCCTAAATCTAACTTAGAAAAGAAAAAAGAATGAATGAGAGAGAGAGAGAGAGAGAGAGAGAGAACCAGAACCAGCAGGTATTTATCTGTCATTGGCTGGGTTTTCCCCGAAGTAGAGTTTGAAGCAGAGGCGACACGAGGCAGCTTTGGCTGTGAAGTTATTTCTGGTGGATCAAAACCCGTGAACTGACTCGAGTGGTGACCAAGAGCAGCACGTTCACGGTGGGTCCCAGGGAACATTTACCACTTGCCTTTAGTATCATTATTAGCACCTCATCATTTCCCAGCAGAAGCTTCTCACTGACTGTGTCCTTCTCAGAAGATGCCTTTTAAAGGAGAGGACATGCTGCCACCTATTGAAACAGCACAAATACATACAGACGCCCAAATTCTGACATCAGGACCCTCACCCTACACCTGGCTAAAAGCAAATGGTATAAACTCTAAAAGATTTTCTTAGCTCTTTCAGCCTTGGACTTTACAAAGATTTCCACGACTGAGATCGTTGCTAAACGGCTTCGGCACCAGGAATCCCATTTCTACTTGGACCTGCAGAGCCTGGCGTGGACGAGGACCGGGGTGTTTGCAGTCCGCTCCGGGACGTGAGCCCCCGTCCGGCTCCCATGTGAGCAGCTGCAAGACTGTGCAGGATCCTTAACAGGCAGAATGCCAGGCCACTGGCTGCCGGGCAAGTGCCCTCAGTCTAGCTGGGGTCCTTTCTAGGGATCCTCATAGCAGGACACTGTTATCCTTCACTTAGGACGCAGCCAGAGACACACGCAGATCTCCGCACTTGGGAAACAGCTGTGATGGTCCCAGCATCGCTAACCTCACAGGATGCTCCCGGAGACAGAAGGACGCAAGGCGATGGAGAGTGCCTCAGAGAGCGTTCACACGTGTGACAACGCAGGAGCTTGTTTTCAGGTGTATTTGGCCACTAGTGACAATGAAATCGCATTCACCTCATCCCGCTTAGGGAATTTCTCTCATGACTATGAGCTCACGTGGGAACCCCTTTTCCGCAGTCTTGATCTCACGTCACTGTATTTTAATATTCAGTTTCCTAATAAGTAAAAAAAAATGTTCCGAGTGGTTGCCACAGAAGAAAGGTTTGAGGTTGAAGTACTTTCAACACATCAATTAAATCGTCTTTTAAAGCTGCCTCTGATCATGATGCCTCCTTCCAAAAGTTTACCATTATTTTCTGCATAATACAGTCATTTATGAAAGAAAATATGCCAAGTTTACACAAACTGTTTCAGAAGACAGAGGATGATGGAATACTTCCAGAGTCATTTTATGAGGTCAGCATCATCCTGACACCAAAACCCCAGGGAAAGCTTTGCAGCAAAGAAAACATTGACCAATATCCTTCCTAAACATACTCATAGATGTAAAAAGCACTTTTAAATTAGCAAATTTTATCCTGCAGTATAGAAAAGTTTAGTACATTATGACCAACTATAAGTCATGCAAAGTATGGGAGGTTTGTTTAACATTCAAAAATCCATCAACGTAATCCAGTGTGTTAATAGAATAAAGGAGAAGAAACAAATTATTATTTCAACGGATACAGAACAAGCATTTGATAAAATGTAACACCTAGTCATGATTTAACAAGACATCTCTGCAAACTGAAACAGAGGGAAACTTCTTTATTCTGATAAAGTTCTAAAACACCTACCGCTAACATCAAGCTTAATGGTGAACTACTAAACTCTTTTCATTTCAGATCAGGAGCAAGGCAAGGGTGTCTAATCTCACTTATATTCAAAACTGTTTTGAAGGTCAAACAAGTGTAATAAGGAAACAAAGGACATCGAAAGCATAAATTTTGGAAATGAAGAAGTAAAACTATTTACAGATGACATGATTGATTACATAGAAAACGCTATGGAAATCTAAACACTTTACTAGAGCTAAGCAAATTTATCAAGGTAGCTATATATAAAACCAATTCTATATATACCAGCAACAAAAACTGAAAAATGGAAAAGATTAAAATCTCATTCAGAATAGTATCAAAGTTATAAAATGCTTAGTAACATATTTAATTAAAGACATACAGAAACCTCTAAACTACAAATCATAGCTAAGAGAAATTTAAGATCTCAATGAAGAATCTTCATGGAGAAGCATATTATATTCATGGAATGGAAGACTACTGTTGAAGAGTCGATTCTCCCCCAAATTCATCGATAAAATCAATGCAATCATAATCAATTTCACAATCCAAACAGATTTTTTTTGGTAAAAGTTGGCAAGTTGATTCTAAAATATATGGAAATGCAAAATACCCAGATTAGCCAAATATCTTTAAGAACTAAGTTGAAGGTCTCATATAATCTGAATTTAAGACTTATCTATTCAAGACAAAGCTATGATAATTAAGACAGGTATAAAGATAGACAAATAGATTAAAAAGAACAGACTAGAGAGGCCAAAAATAGACCCACACACATGTGGACAAAAGAGTATATGCTATATGATTCCATCTATATGTAATTCAAGAACAGGCAAAACTAATCTGGGGTGATAGAAATTAGAAGGATAGTTGCCTGGGCGGGCGTGTGTGGATATGGAGCGGGAAGAACACAAGGGAATTTTCTATATCTCGACTGGGACAGAGGTTACATGAATGAGTATGCACTTACTAAAACTCCCTCGAATTATACATTTAAGATGTGCATTGATTGCACTGTAGGCAAGTTTTTCTGAATAAATAAAAGCTACGACTGGAGCCTCAGGAGGAAAGAAGGCTTCCCGGAGAAGGTGGGTATTTGAAGAGCCAGTAGGAGTGGCTAAGTGAAGGGTGGAGGGAGGGATGTGGAGTCGAGTGTGCCATGTGGAAAGGCACAGAAATGTGAACTGGCACAGTGCCCCAGGAGGAGGGGCTGGGGGGGGGGCAGAAAGCTAGAGAAGGCAGTAGAGGCCAACATGGAAAGGGCCTCGAGGACTTAGAAGTTTGAGATTCATCCTGAAAGCTAGCAGAAGCCACTGGGGATTTTCTGTCGATCAAGCTGAGAGCGGAGTAGCGCGTGAGTGTGAAGGGACATCATCTAGGGTGAGGGACGTCAGGCTCAAACATGCTAACAGACAGGTGGTGAGGGTCCCAGCCAAGGCGGAGAGAGAGGCCAGCAGAGAAAGAGAAATCTTTATGAGACAATAAGGAGGTAGGATCTATACGTTTGGTGCAGGAGTGGATGCTAGGATGGGTGAGAGGGAGATGACAGGTTGACAAGGAACTCGGACTCCCCAAGGACTCCCCGTTTCCCATTAGCCTGTCCTTAGCTTTTGCGAGTCGGTGGCGCACAGGCTACCAGGTCAGGAGTTGTGAGTAAAAACTGCACCACAACTGGTTTCTCAAGTTATCTATAACGTCAAGTAAGAGGAAAGACTTAGAAAGCAAAACATGTTTTGCCTTGCAAAGATCCAAGATTTTATCAAGGTGAAAGAAAAACTATGGTGATATAAAAAATGTCTATTTTACACCCCCCCAAAAGAGCAATGATCAAATAAAGCTAAAATTTAGTGAATGCTTACTACCATGGTTTCCCCACAAATAAGACCTAGCCAGACCATCAGCTCTAGTGCATCTTTTGGAGCAAAAATTAATATAAGACCTGGTATTATACTATACCATATTATATTATATTATATTATATTATATTATATTATATTATATTATATTATATTAATTATATTATATTATATTACATTATATTATATTATATTATCTGACCCAGTCTTATTTTAATATAAGACTAGGTCTTATATTAATTTTTGCTCCAAAAGATGCATTAGAGCTGATGGTCCGACTAGGTCTTATTTTCAGGGAAACATGGTATGTGCCAAGCAATATGTTAGGTACATTTTATGCCTCATCTTAATGACTCCAGGCACCAAGCCTAAGAGGCTGATACACTCATTGTCCCATTTCCCGGAGCAGGAGCTGAGACCACCCAAGGTCACTCAGTGACGCTGCCTTTGGTTGCCTGTGTAAGGCTGTTAGCTCCAAGGTTACATCAATGGATTTCCATGTCTGATCTCACAGCCTTCAGTGATTTCCGGGTAGGAGCTGGGACAATTTCAAAGAATTGGGAAGGAATCAGAATTGTTGTTCCTCAACAGAGTTGAACCTCAGAATGTTAGATAATAAAAATCCATCTCTTACGAGCTGAACTGTTTCCCCCCCAAATTCATATGTTGAAGACCTAACCCTATTACCTCAGGATATGACTACATTTGGAGATGGGGGCCTTTAAACAGGTGATTAAGTTAAAAGAGGTGATAAGTTAAAAATTAGAGTAGGCCCTAATCCAGCTGATGGGTATCCTTGTAAGAGGAGAAAATTTGGATGCGCACACACAGAGGAAAGGGCGTGTGAGGTGACCACAAGCAGACAGTGACATGCAAGCATGCACATTTATGGAATATAAGTTGTATGTGACATGGAGCCTTCACCAGGAAATGCAGACCTGAGGATTGGCTCAGCCTGGGCATTTCTACACTAGGTTTGACGAAGGGTGGACAGGCAGGGAGAATGTGAGAGCACAAGGTAGGACAGTGCGTAGGGGGCACTGAGCGAGGCACGTTGGCTGGAATTCCTCTTAGCGCCCCTCCATCTTCAGAGACACACACTCCTTTCCTCCAGGTACAGGAAGGGCACATCCCACACGTGGGTCTTAAGACCTGTTTCCGCGGAGACCAGGGAGGGCAGAGAGTCCCACCTGCCCCTGTCATCTCTCAAGTCTCTCAGCTTGAAATATTCAGTACTCCGTGGTGCCTTACGTGGGGTAGTGTGCCCTGAACCCCGTTACCATTTGGCATAAGGGTTATTTTGAGCTGAGGACACGTGCGATCCAAGAGATGCAGAAACAAGCCTCCCCACAGCTTCCCTTATCTGACTAAAAGCAGAAACTGCTGGGAAATGAGGTCTGCCACGTGCCTCCTGTCCCAGGGAAGTGTCCTGGGTGTGGACAAGACGGAAAGTTGGCGCTGAGCTGGCCCTGCACAAACAAACCTTCAGTTTCACCCTTATATTTATCTTCCCAGTTTGCTGCCCATTGGAGGTCCCAAACCTGTTTCCTTTATCTTGTCAGGTCTCCACAATTTATCTTTTTTGTTGTTGTTAAAAATAGTTTATAAGCTCTCAGGGCTATTTACTTCTTTAGGTCCTCACTTCTCTTCTAGGAAGGCTCCCGTGTTCCGTAAAAATTAACAGCAAACAAAATTTGTATACCTTTTCTTCGGTTAACCTGTGTTTTGTCAGTCTAATTTACAGGCCCCAGGTAGTGAACCTAAAAGGGTAGAGGGAATTTGCCTCCCCTACAGTTTGTTTGTTTACATGTTATCTCAATTATTTTTCTTCACTATTCATCTGTGTTCACTATTAACACTTTTCTTTGTTTGCTCTATCTATCCATCCACCGATCTGGTTATTTATTTTGCTGAGTCATTTGAGAGTTACTTGTAGATATCATGATACTTCAACAGTAAATACTTCAGCAAGAATCACAAATAAGGCAATTTTCCTATACAAACATGGTTCTCACATAGCTTGCTCCTAAAAGTGTGGTCGCAGGCCAGCAGCATCTCACCTCACCTCTAGGAGCTTTCGGATGGTGTGTGTGGGGACAGGGCAGTCTGTGTTTTAACAAACTCTCCTAGGGATTCTGATGCATGGCAGCATTTGAAAGCTGCAGTTCTAGGTAAAAGAGACTAAGGAGATTTGACAACTGAATGCAATGTGTGGTGCTTGGCTAGATTCAAATTTGGGTTGAGATGGGTGGGAGAATAGCCGAAACGGATGCTACTGGGACAATGGGGGAAATCTGAAGATGAACTGTACGTCAGACCAGAGCTTCTCAGAATTGAATGTGCACACAAATCTCCAGGGGCCTTGTTAACATGCAGATTCTGACTGAGTCTGGGGTGGGGGCTGAGCCTCTGCATTTCTAATAAGCAGAGGATGCTGACAGTGCTGCCCTGGGCCACATTCGGAGAGGGGATCTAGGACAAATCCCCAACCTTCTGTTCTGTTCTCATTATGATGATGTTTCTGCAGACCCCAAGCCAGCTGTGTTGCAAAATATGTCAGTTTGGATATGCCTGATTGTTTCCTCACTGTTAGATTGAGATTAAACATTTTGGGCAGGAATACAGTGTGTGTGTGGGGGGGCTGTGCCCTTCTCAGTCTCGCAGCAGGACACACGTGGTTTTATTACTTCCTGATGCACCTGCAGCTGCCACCCCCTCCCTTCCTTCCTCCGGCCCTCCGGCCCCCTCCCAAGCAGGGGTGGTGCCAAGGAGACCCTCTCAGGCATTCACGTCCCTCCATCCCTCTGGGGCTGTTGACAGTGGACTGAATGGAAAGTTGAACGCTCCAAAGATAACTTCCCTTCACCTGCCTCCCTGCCTCAAACCCTGGCACAGAGTGTTTGTTCCAGGCCTCCCGCACTGAGGATGAAGCACTGGTTTGCCTCAGAAATAAAAGGAGACTGAATCAGACAAGCTCTGTTGTCAAAACTACCCCACGGCAGAGGCTACACCAGAGAACAGAAAGTGAGCAGAGGCCGACAGGGGAACACTGAGGCTGTCGTGACAGAACCCCACAAATCCTCTTGAAGATAAATATAGGTAACAGGGCTAGGACCTCCCCTGGAAGATGGTCAGTGAGTTTCCGACTTGCCTTTCAAAGGGAATCTCAAAATAGTGTGAGAGACACATATTTCACCGAGAAAAGCTAAGGGATGTACTGATTGAACACAAAAATGAAGAATACATGACTTTTGTGATGAACAAGATGTTACTAGTCAAAGCTGAGTGACCAGAAAACGCTGTAACCCTTGATACTTTGAAGGCAAACAAAGCAGAGGGAGCCTAGCCCTTGAGAACAGTCAGGACGGCCGTAAACTCCTGGTGACTGTGAGCTGCGGCGTTCCAGCTCTGCCCCTGGGACAGTCAGTTCTGAGAAGGACAATGTGAGAACTGGACCATACACCTGCCCGCCTGGGCTGCTCAGCCTGCCACACAGACAGCTATGATCCCCCCACCACCACCCAGGGCTGGACCCAGCATGAGTCCCTGCTCCATGCTGGGCGGTGGCTGGACCAGAAACTCCTGCCAAACCCGGCGGCTAGGCGCGTCAGTCCTCCCCAAAGGTGGGGTCATGCTGGATCCCACTTCCACAGTCTGATACTCTAAATAGGGGGTTGTTTCCAGACACAGGTGGAGCTGGAACAGTCATTCCGCCCCGGAGACTGAAAGCATAACAAAAAGAGTGTTTTTATCCGTGACCTCCAACCTTATTGTGAGGTCTGATGCGCTGTTATAAATTAAGGGCAATAACAGGGAGAAAGGCTTACAAGCAAGTAAAGGGGAGGGGTGTGGTGAGCTCCCCTAAGCTTAGGGGACTTTGGTAAAAGTGCTGAAGAACAAGAGGCAGCTGACCTCCCCTCTCTGGGCCCATCTCTCGCGCTGGCACTCTGCACCCCAGTCATTTGAACCACTGGGGTACCTGGAGCTTGCCACACACTCTCCCTCCAGGCCACTGGTTCACTTCAGATTACACCAGCCCTTTCCTGGGAAGCCTCCTCGACCCCCACCCTCGCCAGGGCTGCCCCCACAGCACTCTGTGCTCATGGTCATGGGTGCGTCTGAGTCTTCCACTAGACTCTAAGCTCCTTGGAGGCAGAAACACTATTTGTCCTCTGTTGAAATTTCAGCATCTACTCCAGGGCCTGGCGTGACGGAGATGTACGTATTACAAGCCAGGCACAACTCAGCTCTTTCCAGTAATTCATTTATTCTCTGTTCACAACAACATTATGGGTAAGTACTGTTATTATCTCCATTTTATAGGAAATGGAGGCACAAATTATTTAAGTAACCTGCCCATGGTCTCACAGCTGCTAAACAATAGAGCCACTATGTGAACCCGGTCAGCTTGGTTCTATGGACCATGCTCTTAAACTCTAAAACCGATGTTGCTCTTAACAGCAATACTAGATGGGAGGACAGATGAATGAAGGTGATATCTGTAAGCATGGATGTAAGGATGGATGGATGGAAGGACGGACGATGGATGGTTGGATGGATGATGGATGGTGGTGGGTAGATGGATGGATGATGGAAAGATGCATGGGTACGCAGGCCTCCAGCCTGGTAAAGATGGCAAGGGCATGAGAAGACTTTGCCCACTGTAGGTCTCTTCTGAGGAAGACCCATTTAAGTACAAGTTTTTAGGCATAAACTACTTCACACTAACGCAGAAATCTATATCTTGGTGAACACACAAACACACAAAAGCAGACAGTGAGGAACCCATGGGAATAGCACAGTTTTTGAAGTCAGAGGACTAGATTTGAATTGTGGCCCTGCCAGTTTGGGGCCAGTGGAGGGTATGTGACAGTCCAGCAGATTGCCTAGAAGTTAGGAACCTTCCGATAAACTGTGGTTCCTTCCTGCTCAAGAGAAATGCCGTCACCTGGATCTGACTTGTCCTAAGCAGGAAAATGCTGAGAAAAGGGCTGGAATGGCTGGCTTACTGGAGGACATGAAAGCAGGACCTGTCTGGCTCCGTGCCCTCCTCCTGGGACCAGGCTTTGCGCTTTGAAAAGAGAGGTGGAGCTCTGCCAGTTCCTTAAATTCTAGAACTGGGGGGCAACTCACACATCAGCTTGGAAAACCATACTCATGCATGGAAATGTAATATGCCTGAGATCAGAGTGCCTGACATTTATGCCTGAATACCTTTTCTAAGATAATAAGGTAATGAAAGCTCACTGCAAAAAGTTAATGAAATACAGAGAAGTGAGAGATCAGTCCATGTTTATCATCTTGGAGAATCTTCCTTAATTTCTTTCAATGTATATAAGTATATAGGCATTTAAAAAAAAGTAGAATTAATCTGTATGCAGCATTTTGTTATTTTTCACTTTGTGGTACATTGTGAGTTGCTATCTTAACACAGTTATACAGTATCAACTGCACAGAAATCCATTGAAAGGAAATACCATGAACTTTTTATCAATACTGTAAATAACATTTATATGAAACTATTACTATAAACAATACTTCAATAAAAATCTTTGTATACACATCTTGGAGCCCCTTTTCTACTATTTACTTTTTAAAATATTCCCCAAATGGAAATTGCCAGGTTAAAGGTAGGCATTTTCTTTTGATACATATCGTCAAACTTCTCTATAAAGGCACTATTTCATTAATATAGGAAGTTACCCACACCCTCACTAACACTAGGTATAGCTATTGTTTTTAACTTTTGTCAAACAGAGCAAAAAAAAAATGACTTCTCATTGAAACATATTTCCTTAATTGCTAGTGAATTACACATTTAAATATTTATTGGCAATTTGAATTTTTTGTGTGAATTTCTAGTTCGTGTCTTTACCACATTTTCCTCCCAGTTTGTAAGAGCACGTATTCATCTTTGCAAACCTGAGGCCTAGTGTAGAACCTAGCACATAATAGTCATTCAATAAATATTTGTTGAATCCCCACTCGTTGGATGCAAAGACAGGTTTATCCCCACAGGACCAGGGCCAGGGGTTCTACCATGAATCCTGACTCTGCCAAGAATTTACTGTCTAACTTCAGGAAAATCTGGAAATGCTGACCATAGTAGACCCCCAGCAGGCCTTGTACTTTAGAGAGAACAGCTCCTATATAAAAATGTGCTGAAGATATGCTTCCTTTGGCAGCACATATACTAAAATTGGAAAAAAAAAATGTGCTAAGGACTAGACCAGGAAGGAGAACAGACCCACCCACCTGGCAACACTGACAGGTACCACACGGCTGGCCTGTTACCAAAGGTCTACCAGATACACCCACCACAGTGGTTGCATTCTAAGAGAAATCAAAAAGACTTGACTCAAGGAAATACATTTCCAGTGGTACAATTGGGGAGCCACGATAGACAGTGGGAGAGACACTTCTGGTCAGACCCTCAAATGTCTATGTGTCTATGTGTACCCTTAGAGTGCTAGCTGAAAACAATCTGGGACCTTGGTATTTTCCTCAGCAAATGGCCAGTCTGTCCTTGGGGGGCTGCTGGGGGGCCTGTTTAACGGCACTGCTGTGGCGGCCGTGGCCAAAAGTCTGTTGGGGAACTTGGCTTGTCTCACGAGGCTTTGCGCCACCCACCTTAGCTCTGGATGTGTGGCACCACTGGCCTGTCCTCCATCGGCCCAGCGAAGCCGGGTGGTCGCCAGCACAGGGCTAGGACCGCAGGCTTGCCTCCGAGAGCTCTGCCTTCCCCGCCTGAGGCTCACATTGCAGCTGGAGCATCAGCCAGCACACAAGCTCTTGTGTGGCATCCAGAACAGTGTGGAGTCGCCATGTAAGAAGGGAGAACTCAACAAAAACGTGATTTTCACTGTTGTAAATTCTGCTCCGATTTACTGCCCAACTTCCTCCCCTGTCACCCCAACGTTTCAAGAGAATAGAGACTTTCTGTCTGATAAAGTTCTTTCTTTGCCCACATGAAAGGGGTGTAAAGCAATTGCAAGCTTGCTGAAGAGCAGCTGTCTGTGGAGACAACCACAGCTTCGGTTTTCAGGCGACCGGCCCCTAGGGCGGCCTCTCTTCCTACCATCCGTTTGGGCAGGAGCAGTAGTTTGTGCCAACTCCAGAACTTCAAGTGTGTCATTTCTGAAACCACAACAAGTCTCTTAAGCTTCCTGAACAAAGTGCTCGGGGTGGAAAGCCCTGAAGTTCTTTTGGGTCCTGCAACCACAAAGCTGATCACCGAACAAAAGCCCAGAGCCTCTGAGCTCACGGGGCCCTGGGCCCCATGTCAGAACATGAAAAACAGTTATTGAGAGTAGTGACAGGGCGGGGCGGGCAGTGGGGGCCACCTTCTCCGCTCAGAGCAGTACCGGCAGCCAGACAGTGCACCGGTGATGGTCCACACCTTTTCAAGCACAAGGACCTACGTGCAACGTCACGTTTTTAATAAACGCATTGTTGGTAGAATCTAATTAAGAGAATTTATAATAACCAAAAGCTAATGTGAAGTCCGTAGTTATGGTACATACACTTACATTTCGCCAGTTCTGGTCATCCCCGTATTTAAAAAAATACTGGTATATTTGCTCAAAATCTAGGTTTTTCACTGCTGAAACCATGCATGTAGAATCTAGTCACAGACACATTGCAGTGACTCCATGGCCCACTAGAGGTCCCAGCAGAGGCTGGGAACCGCTCAGGACTGGAACAGCTAGTACTTCACAGGTACAGGGACAGGTGTGCAAGCTCCCAGGGGATGCATTTGGGTGCCTTGTTCAGTTCAGTGTTTCCTTATGGGTCGAGAAATACTAGCATAAATTCCTCCTGGAATGAATGGGAGGAACCATGTAACTCGCTCTCTCTTTTAAATCATTAAAATTTCCCCCCAGCTTTATTGAGATATAATTGCCATACAACACTGTGTAAGTTCCCGGCGCACAGCAATTGACTTAGTACCTTCATGTTCAGCAAAATGATTACACTACAGTGTTAGCTGACACCTCCATCCTGCCACAGAAGCTACGGATCTCTGAAGGACAGTCTTATTTCCTCCTTCCAGGAAATGCAAACTACGTAACTCCCTGTGTTTCCAGGATTTCCTCAGCTACGAGGAAATTTAGAACTAAATGCAATGCTCAGTCGGGGCGAGCACCATGGGCCACAGCCCTGCCCTTTCTGCTCCTTCCTCAGCACTGTTTCTGGTCTTCCTTCCTTATTTTTGAAGCGTCTCTCTGAATGTGATGATATTCACTGTAGGCGTGCTGTCTCACTGGAATTACATGGACGCCAATTAAAACAAGCTCAAGACCCTCCTTTGGCCATGAGCCTCCGAGGTAGTTAAGAAGGGTTACGTGCCCTGCACAGGGGCTTCCTCTGGGAAACTGAGCTGTTCTGCCATCTCCTCGGCCAAGCGCGTGCTTGGGGACTAGTGTCATCCAATGTCCTAGGTTACGTTTTTTTCCGAGATGATGGGAGGGCAGGGGACAATGGTGGCTGAGCAGGGGACTCAGTATGACAACACCCACCCTACACAGGGCTTCAAAGCCAAGCAAAACAAAACAGAGCAGACCTCGTCTGTCTTAAGGAATCCAAGAGAGCTGACCAACACAGATGGGTAGCAAGAGCAGCGACTGCATTATCCCCAGGGCGCTCTCCAACATTCCCACTGGCAGCCTCCCCTGACCCTTCGGCCAGGAAACCTCTCTCTTCGATTTCCTACCTGACCTGTCGCCTCTGCCTTGTTCCAGCCTCTCATCTGCCTCCTTCACTCCCCACCTGCCTCTTTCTGCCGCCAATGAAGCCATCTGACCACTAGGGGGCACTACAGCTGCAGAAACCGTGGGTCACTGGGCTTGCGGCTCCAGGCTGCAAAGTTTTCGCAGTGAAATCGTTCTGTATGTTGTGCTTCCACACCTCGTGTCTTTCTCCACGGTTACTTTTGCTCTCCACTTTGAAACTCAATTCTGGTGAGATTCACATTTGCAAATCTATATTCCTATCGATGTTTTTATAGAAGTTGTCTTGGATTCTGTCTATAAGATGTCACTGAATAACATATGGTGCTGTGACATGGAAATCAAAACAGGGACCCAAAGGCCGTTACATTTGACTTGGGGCCTCCTTTGGGTACAAACCACAGAGATAGGATGGTGAGGTATTTCTTAGAACTAAACCCCTTCCAACAGTGTGTGAGAGAACTGCAGAGCACGGGGGTCTCTGAATTACTACCTACGCAAATCCAGTCTGTTAGTAATTTCCCTCTTTATCATGATAAGCGCCCTTCGGGGTCTGATCTGTATACCGTGCATCAGACCCCCCAAGCCACCTCGGACAGGCACCCCCTGCGTGGACTTGGAGATTCTCAGACCCAGCCTCAGGGCAACCGCTTGGCTCCATTATTCCAAAGTGTCCACTCTTATAATGTGGAGACAGGATTTGCTTTGTTTTTAAGAGTCTGTCACTATAAGTACTGGCAAAGAAGGATAAGTATTATGACATACGTGGCCATGGCTCAGTCATTAATTCAAACTGTGACTATTTAATTCTCATTGAGCACCGGGGGTCAGCAGGCATTCCCCAGAAAACAGAGACAACGAACAGGCCTGAAGACAGGGCCAGTCACTACTAAGGGGCTGGCTGTGGCTCCTTAGAAAGGAACCTACATTGACCAAGAAGCTTAACATCTCACTAAGGGAACAGTGTTGGGAAATATTTGAAAAAGAAAGTAAGGATAATTGGAAATTCAAGTATGGTGCAATTTTTCCAGATGTCTTATACTGGTGCACAAAGACTCATGAAGACTGAAAAGAACTAGATGTACTGTGGTGATCATTTCGTAGTATATACAAATATCGAATTATTATGGTTGTATACCTGAAACTACTCTAATGTTGTATGTCAGTTGTATCTCAATTTAAAAAGCTGAACTTCCTGAAAAGACTGAAAAGAAAGAAGCAAACTGCTTGTTAAGGCAGAACGAGCAAAGAAATAGGCTAAGATCAGGGAGCCCACACCCCTTCTCCCAGTTTCTGCGGGAGGGTAGGAGCCTAGCTTAGCTGGGTGTCTTATTTCCCCGTCAGATAAAGTCACTTAGCTCACATGGATGGTCACCCTAATGCCAGCTAAAGTTAGGATGAAGTATGTGTCACTGTGCTGTCAGCCCGTCTTACTTGAGGACTGATTGTTTGTCTTGAAAACATGTATTAATGGGTTGCATCTGCTTAGCTGTGGAAGGGGGTGGGATTCCTTTCTGTCCCTGCAATCTTTTAGCAGATTGCCTGTTAGGGTTTAATAAGACTGTGTTCTTTCTCTAAAAGGAAAGAAAACAGATTAGAAAAGAATACAGAATGAAGGGAATTTTATAGAGGAGAGTGTCCTACATATGGGCACTTAACATGGACTCACACAGCCACCCTATGGGGTACGTGTTACTATTATCATCACCATCATCATCACCATCATCATCATCACATCATCATCAGCAGCATCATCATCACCATCATCATCACCATCATCATTATCACATCATCATCAGCATCATCATCATCACTATCATCATCATCACATCATCAGCAGCAGCATCATCATCACCATCATCATCATCACCATCATCATCACCATCATCATCACCATCATCATCATCATCATCACATCATCAGCAGCAGCATCATCATCACCATCATCATCATCACCATCATCATCACCATCATCATCACCATCATCATTATCACATCATCATCAGCATCATCATCATCACTATCATCATCATCACATCATCAGCAGCAGCATCATCATCACCATCATCATCATCACCATCATCACCATCACCATCATCATCACCATCATCATCATCACATCATCATCACATCATCATCAGCATTATCACCATCATCATCACCATCATCACCATCATCACCATCACCATCATCATCACCATCATCATCATCATCATCAGCAGCAGCATCATCATCACCATCATCACCATCATCATCATCACATCATCATCAGCATCATCATCATCACTATCATCATCATCACATCATCAGCAGCAGCATCATCATCACCATCATCATCATCACCATCATCACCATCACCATCATCATCACCATCATCATCATCACATCATCATCACATCATCATCAGCATTATCACCATCATCATCACCATCATCACCATCACCATCATCATCACATCATCACCATCACCATCATCATCACCATCATCATCATCACCATCATCATCACCATCATCATCACATCATCACCATCACCATCATCATCACCATCATCATCATCACATCATCAGCAGCAGCATCACCATCACCATCATCACAACCCGGTACAAAGGAGGAATTGACTGAGGGAAGGCAATTACCCCAGTTTCCCAGGGAACGAGCGGGGACGGTAATCCTGCCCTGTTAACTCCTACCCAGCTTCCTGACCCCAGGACCAGCTTCCTCACCTTCTCGCCATTAGGTCTGTGAATCTATAACAAGTTACGGAAAGTTGGAACGAGACTCAAGGAAGCCAGTCCTGGCTCTAGCTTCCCCGCATCCCTGCCACAATGACAGATGAGTATCATCCATTTTTGTTTCTCTGGTAATAAATCTCTGTTTATTTATTCCAGTACTGTGTGCCTGAGGGTCCTTCGGTCCAGACATGGCGTTACTTCTCAAGTGATCAGACTCAGCACAGAGAAATCACTCAGTAGATATACTGAGTTTTGCCACCGAAACTTGGGAATAAGGAAATCTATAAACAGTTTGATGGCAAGCTCACCTCTGGGAACTAAGATAAACAATACCCACCTTCCTCAGTTCAGTCAGAATTATGTAAATAAAATCACACACATTATGGAAGAAGACAAGCATACTAATCAGTGAGACAGAAATGTTTGCTGAAAATACTCATGTTAGAGGCATTTGCAGTGATTCAGAATTGGTATCAGAAATAACTGCAGATATGCATGCAGGAAACCTTAACAATCTCGACAATGCATAGAGGTTAAGGAAACCACAAGAAACACAGTAGGGTAGCTGTAGCTTATACTAACTAGTGTGATAACGGCCATACAGCATTCCCGAAGAGTGAAATTTCAATTTAACTAGAATAGCGTGAACTTCCTGCTAACATTAAATGACCCAGAATGATTGTCATGAATACTGACCGCTGGGCAGGTGGAACTGTCTGTCCTGATGCTTTGCCATCCCCTCAAATTTCTGTGTCTTAGTAAGTCCTTTTCTTGCTTTTATTGTTGACAGGCTGCAGCAGACAAGGCCTCGTGTGGTAGACCCTGTGTGAAGGCTGCCTAGCTCCCTGTCACCCCTTAAAGCCTCTCTGATACACAGCAGCAGATTCCTAGAAGAAGCCCCGTTTGTTTGTAACGTCCCCCACGTATGCATTGATTGCACGAAGGGTGGGCACCTGGCTCGGCTAATCGGGGACCTTCCCAGGTGATGTGGAATCTGGAGCCAGAGTGAGTGTTAAGTTCTCTGTGTGTCTGTAACTGCAGTTCGTGAACTTGGGAGGTATGCGAAGCAGCCAGCTAAGCCCATCATACAGACCATCCTCTAAGCCCTTCGTAAAGTAGACGTTTAATGAGGAGAAATGAGACAGTGAAGAGCACGCCAAGGCACAATGGGCTTCTCATTACCAATTCCATTCTTTCCTTGGCCTGGAACATTCCTGGCCTTAGGCCCGTAAGGCACCTCCCGTTTCTGACAACAAATTCGGCTTTTCCCCCTCAAGTTGGAGGAGTGGACATTTGTTAACGCTTCCCCAGGATCCATTTTTTACTTCCTTCTTCCTAACGGCTCCCCAAATTTCCAATCACATGTTTTGGGTAGAATGACCCTAAATCTTGGCTCCAGAGTGGGCCCAGACTGCAGCCAGTGAGCGTGCCCCATTTCCTTGGATACGGGAAGTGAGCACATGACCAAGTTTGTGCTGACTGAACAATTAGGAGAATTTTCTGGGAGCTTTGGAGAAAGGGGTTTCCTTTATCATCCTTAGGAGTTAGCAAAAAAGATGTCCAATGGGCCTAAATGAAGAGATATTGAAGTGTCAAGTGCTTCTGCCAGTACCTTATAACTATAAGGGAAGTGAGATCTAACAAAATCAAAACCATGCAGGGGAAACAAAAATAACCTGGGCCCTTGACAAGAACCTGGATCAAGCCTTGCCTGAAAGCCTCTAGATATGTCACTTACATGTACAGTACACTTGCTTTATTTTCCAAGTCACTTTGAGTTAGATTTTTGGTTGCTTGCAACTAATAGCATCCTAATGGAGAAACCGTTTTAAGGTGATTTCTGTCATTTGCAACAAAACACCAACTTTGTAGGATTCAATGACTAAAATCTGCTATAGAAAAAAGCAGTATATGAAAAAGAGTAATTGAACACTGAGGAGAAATCTAATTATGCTTTTGTGAGACATTTTTACCAATTTGGAAAATCTTTTAAATTTCATTTCTGTGTCCATATGAGATTTTATTCCAATTTTGGATTTTAAGTGATTGTAAACTCTCCCTCAATAAAATTCTGTTCTAATCAATATCCTCATTTTAAGAGACAAACATCGCCAATAAGATGGATATAAATTTCCTGCCTCAGAACAAAAACAAGTAAAAATCTAGCACTATTGTATCATCCAGAATCTATTAGAAACCTATTAACTTCCTTAGAAATTTATAAATTCCGTTTTGTACGCACAGAGGTTTTCTTGTGGCCTCTTTGCTACCATCTATTCATAATTTGGTCATTACTATCAAGCTTGAACATGAAATACAAGTTATGACGTTTTATGGCTCAGATTAGTCTTAGTTGAAAGAGAATTAAGAGATGTATTATAACATCTTTTAGAATAATAGAAAACTGTGCTTTGCAACACCAAGAAAAATGATGCATAATCCATTATGACTAGTAAATAGATTTGCTTTCCTCGCCACAAGTTGAATGCGCTTAGAAAGAAATGTAACCATCCTTTCTGGGTATTTAATATGGTTGATTTCCTCCCCACTGGTTCCCTTTCACACCCTGTCCTATGCCTCCTCTTAGCTCTCTGATTGTGCCTTTGTCTTTTTCTTCTGTACCTCTTCCCTTTTTCACCCTGAGTTTATATTAGTTACAATATGTTCAGTTGACAGTAACAAGGACCCAGCTACAGTGGTTTACACACACAACGGCCTATTCTCTCCAATGAAAGAAAATCCAGGTACACAATGTCCAGAGCTGGGATGTAACAGCCTCACAAAGGCAACAGACAGTCAGGTCCTTCTACTGTTTGGTCCACTAGACGTGGCTTCCGCGAGACCCCTTCACAGCCAATGTGACTGCTAGTCAGCCATCACCTGTGCTGCCCAAGCAGCAGGAAGGAGGAGTGGAGAAAGAGGGCTTGCTCGGTCCTGCGAGTCCCACGACACTTCTGACAATGAGAATTGGCCAGAACATAGGCCTCTGGCCAGGAGCTGGACAGTAAGCTGAGAAATGTGGCTGTTTATTTCAGGGGTCCATGTGCTCAGCTATCAAACCTCCTTGATCTCACTCTATAAGCTACACTGATAATCTTAGCTGGTCCTAAAGTTTCATGGATAGACTCTCTAATCTCCTGCTGCCTCAGTTTCTCTTAAGCTTTCTCTTCCCCATTTTCACATTCCTGCTTGACTTTGCATCCAGACCTTTCTCTAGATCAGAATCTCAATTTCAATGTCTAGAACCAAATTTATAACCGTTTTACTAAGTCCCCAAACACTGTTCTCCGAAGCTTAAGGCTGATACCCTCACAAGCAGCTCACGCCACACAAAACGGTTTTCCCATCCGCTCAGCAGTTACTGCCTTAGGGCGAAACGGCTTGTGAGTCCTGTACCGTGCCTCCCATCACAATTCACTTCTGATTTCATGTGATTCCCATTACCATTGTGCAAAACAAACCACTTTTTTTCAGGGTTTTTTTTGGTGATTTTTTTTTTTTTTTTCATTTAGGAAAGCGTCCACAGGATGAGAGACTAGCCTCTTTACATGACCCGTCATTGCAAAGTACAATAAGCATCAGTGGCTGGAAGGATGCAAAACAAGTGACTGCCTTGCTTCTAACCAGATCGCCTGGCGTGTGCCCAGTAGCCTTGTAGATGGAGTGAGGGCCGAATGGGGGTGCTATTTGCAAAGTGCACTCACAAACTGGAAGCTCTCCACCAGCTCAGAGAGCTTCTGTTCAGGTAAGAGCAAAGAATGCTGTTTCCCAGAACTTGCTGTGCAAAGAAGCCAAGAAACAGCACAACTTATGCCTGGTGAACAGAAATGTGGGGAAGGAGGGAACAATACCTCCCATAGGAGGAAGATAGTTTCAATACGTTTGGAGAAGGAGAAGGGAGAAGCAAAGAGGGAAAGTGAAGAAGTCTGCTTCTGGTTGTTGGAAAAAGCTGGTATTAATAAATAGAGGCCCCAGAAGGTAACGTGCACGCCCCACTCTCATGACTGCTGGAGGCCCAGCGTGAGGTGAGTAAAATAATGCTCCAGATGCCCTCCACGCACGCCTCTACTGAAGTTGCCATCGCGGAGGTCACTGACACTAAGGCCTTTGCCCACATCATCCTACCTGCCCTCCCATCGCGCAACATCAGGGCCTGTGAAGGCACCTGCTCCTCAAGCGTCCTGCCTTGGCGTGTAAGAACCGAGAAACGCTCCCTCTGATTCTTGGCCTGTCTCCTGGTCAAACCTTCTCAGTCTCATCATTGGTTCCTGTTTCTTAACCCTTTCTTAGTCCTGCCGTTTCCTGGGGTTCGTCCTCCCCATGCTTGCCTGCCAATCTAATTCATCCCCGTCAACTCTGTGTATCAGGGACTCCCAAATCTGCATGCCAACCCTGATTTCCTTCCTTGTCTCTACAGCCATATTTCTGTCTACTAGGTATCTCCACCTGAATGACTTACAGGTATTTAAAACTCAGCAAGCCATTTTTTTCTTCAAATTTGCTACTGCCCTTTCATTTTCTGTCATGGTCAGTGACGCCCCAGCCACCCAGGTGCCCAGGCTAGGAAGCCTGGGGTGATCCGAGGGGCCTATCTCGTGTTTGTTGCCCACCCCCCTCACCCATTTCATCAGTCACCAAGGTCCGTGGACTTGTCCAGCACACACCGCACAGGTAATTGTTGACCTGACCTTGTCCATGCTGCACCTGAGTGACTGGGGAGCAGGAACTGTGTCTGCTCATTGTGGACCCTCAGCGCACACCATTGGACCAGGAACTGGGCACACTGACGGCTTTGTAAATGTTCCATGTTATCGCTGGTTCTTTTGGACTCATGCGCATTTATGATAATCACTCAATACCCAGGTCCAATAAGGGACTCTGAGAGAAGAACACTCTCTGACATATTTGTTTCTCCCAATGGAAAGACATATGATGTTTTCACTTGTATAATGGATTACAGTTCACTTATCGTTTCTGTAGAGAAATCAAGCTCACCTCCCTTTAAAAGGTAGTAGGTAAAGAGAAAGACCCTGTGGGAATGCCCAAGGTAAGAGCAGTCTGGGAGATCCCCCTAGGTTGGGTTCCCCACAAAGCAGCGCCTGAGACCAGCGACCCGAGTGCAGATCTCATTGTGTATCCGTGTGGTGACCCGACCCGCAGGAGTAAGGGAGAAGGGAGAGTTAGGCGGAGGAAGAAAAACCAGGGGATTACTGTGCTGGTTTCCACTGTCGGCAACTAACGGGGACCCTCTAAAGAAGCATTAGAATGTCCCTCAAATGCAGAAGATTGGGGCACTTGTCGGCTGACTCTCGTCTAGCCCTGGAGGAGGGTTATCTCCAGGAAAACAAACGCTCCAGCACTACTGGCTGCTCCTTCATGCAGGCCAGCGGCAACTTTGGGTTTGCTGAGGCCCCTGGGGCAGTAAGGCAGGAGGTTGATGGTGGGCCTGAGGTGGAAGGTTACTGACATGCACACAACTGTCCACTGTGGCTGCAGCTGAAATCAGAGGTGGGCTGAGAGGAGACGGAGACGTATCTGCTCTAAGACAGAGAAACAGGTTTCCTGGTATCTGAGCAGACTGGGGGTGGGATGGAATGCACGATGAGAACTTGAATGAGTTTGATGACTATTTTCACTCGAAACATCCTTGACTATTCTCTTCTTTTTAAAACAACTGTAATGAGAGGTGGGGTGGGAAGGGAGCAAGTGGTGCGCAGTGTTCCAGAGCTGGTGACAGACATCGTATACTGGTTCCCCTACACCCAAATCCAGCTCTCTGCGGAGTTTGTCTGTTTGAGAGGATGCAAAAGCTGAATTGTTTATTTCCTAGAGAGAATGCCCTTGGAGAGAATCCTTGGAGAATGCCCAGGCATTACCTGATACCATTCTGGCAACAAGACATTGGAAAAATCTGTTGACACTAACCCCTTTCTCCATGACCCTCCCTACTGTCTTGAATGAACATGGGTGTGATGTCCAGAGCTGCAGCGTCCATCCTGGAACCATGACGTGACAAATGAGGAAGAAAGCAGGCCTAACCGATACAGAGGCGATGGAAATCTCCACAGGGCTGGGTGCCTTTAAGCCTTGGCCAGGCCAGGCTGGGTGGGAGCCCGTGCCACTGCTTACCTAACATTTCCTGTATGAGAAGGTGACCAGCTTAAGGAACATGCTCAAGCCGAGCTCCAACCCAGCTGCTATAGCACAGTCCTACTGGCGACAACTTGTTTTTACCATCGCCTTGAATTTGAACCACCCATCGCACTATCTCACCCGCCCATGCTGTCGCCATCATCATCTCACTGTTCCCAGAATCCACCTTGTTTCAGGTCTCTAACCTCCCAGGGCTGACCTCACTCAGTCACCACCAGTCTCCGTCATTCTGCCAACCTGTTGGCCACACTGCTCTCTGTTGCTGCCACCCGCCTTACCTGGTCCTGCTCAGACCGGGCAGAGGTAACACCACGGGAAAGAAAAGGGTGGAGAGCACAAGAGGACCCGATTCCGTTTCTGTCCTCACTTCACTCCGACCAGAATGAAGTCTTTCATTGGCTTCCTCAGGCCAGCGTTACGTTTATGAACAGGTACAACCTCAGAGGAACAGGGAGGACCCTGGCCAAAGGTCCTTCTCAGCTACATACAGCGTTCTGTGGAACAAGCAAAAATCTGCAGAGCCTAGTATAAGAAATTTACTAGGCTCTTTCTTCCGAAAGCACCCCAACCTTCTTAGGTTCCACCCGTACAAATAAAATTAAGAATTAAGTAATTCTAAGCCAAAATTAAAAAAATAATCAACACAGAGTTACTATTTGTTCCTCCGGGAGAAGCCCCGGAAGTCAGCAGTCAAGAGCCAATCACTGCACACCGACTGGCCCCTGAGCCATTTCGGCATCAGGCCTCCCTTCTCTGCTATGACTTGTCTCCTGGACATGGTAGCGGGTTCTTTAGGGCGGGGTTGGGGGCTCTGTCTCTCGTTACCCACAGAGAATGAGCACATTGTAGACTCAAGCAAGCCTTAATGCACAGATGGTAGACGACTGTCTGCTCCAATCCAAACACCTTCCAAAGCAACTGAAGCCATTTGGTAAACAGCAGCCCTCTTAGGTGGGGATGGAAAATTCCTGCTCTTTGGTGGTTCATGGGCCAACATGAAATTAGATGGTAGGTGGTTTCTGTTTAGTTCCTGTAGGTCGGCTACTCTTCTTTCTGAAGACATTGCCTTTTACAGTAATTCATACTCCTGCTGTTTTTGGCTGGGAGACTGAATGAGTCATGGAGCCCTCAGGTCACAACTGAGGCAGGTTTTAAAACCACATGGGAAAAACATTCTACCTAAGGAAATCGAAGTATGCACTGTCTACAGTGACATCACCACCATCTAGTCCTGTGTTCATTCAGCACACCCCTGAGCACCTACTGGGTGCCAAGTCACGTAAGCTAGACGTTGGGTAGCATGATGAATGATGACATAGGCACGCTGGCTTTCTAGCTTACAGTCTAGATGTGGATGCTGACAAGTAAACAGGAAACTGCAGCACAATACAACCACAATGCAATGAACAGACAATTTTGTACAGAACGGTCGAAGCAAATCTTGAGAATCCCAGTATTTAAGAAACGAGGATGAAAACCTACAAGTAGACCATCCCGCAGTAACCAGAAGAGCTTGGGTAAGAAGTTCCTGGTTTTCCGTGATACTCCAACTCAAGACAACAATAATAACGGCAGCCATTCTTCATACTTACAAAGCCCAGGACAAGCTCTAAACTGCTATATTATTTCATTTGATCCATAGGACAACCTTTTTGAAACATATTTTATTCTAAACCTTTACAGAAGAGGAAACTGTGGCTTAGGGGAGCTACGTTACCCTGATAGTACTTTCACATTTCAGTGACAACAGCACGTGGCACTGTCTCTTATGGGCAGACTCTGTACTGAATGTTATTTGCTCACTGTTATCCATTTTCTAAATTAAACCCTTGTAAATAAGATTCTTTCCTATACAAGCAGGGGCGCCGTGTACCAAAGATAAAAGCACCTTATGAGAAATGACTTGGGGACTGTGACTAAAAGGCCCAGAACTACTTAGAAATTTCAAGTCTCACTTTCTTTTATCTTGGAATTCTTTTTAAGTTTCTCAATTTTAAAATGTTCCACTCTCTCCTACATGGGAAAAAAGTAAAGGCTGTTTTTCTATTTTAAGTCTGTAAAAACACGATGAATGATCCTTCTCGTTGCAGCCAATGTTCTCAGTCCCCACAATTCAAACAGGTTCGTCAAGGAGCATTTCACAGCCCCACGGAGATGACATGACCAGCGGTCTGAGACCCTATGGATCTTCGAACACACTTTATAATCACAGCTACAGCAATACAGCCATCCTTCGCACTCACTTTCCCTTCAGAGCATGGAGGAAAGCATGGGAAAATCAGGAAATCCTGCTTGTGGTTCCACAGCACCAAATGCCCGCCATTTACACGTACTGGTTAGAGTTTGAATGCTTTCTTATCACTTGTCAAGACTGAAAACATCTTTAAAATGAATCTAAAGTTGTTTTCAAAACCAATAATTAGAGGAATATGTTGACAACTGTATACACATTTTAATGATTTTAAATGTTTTTAATCACCATTGCAAAACCAATGAACACTTTACAGTAAACCTTTATCTTTAAAAAATACACGGTTATATTACAAAACCCACTGTCACTATGTCTGAGAAGTCACGCTGTTCTGAAATAACAGGAGGACAGCCTAGCTTATTTCCAGGGTTCTCACAGCCTTTCCTGGGGACGTTTATTAGCGTGTGACTTTGCTCTCTGAGACCTGCGTGAGGAGATATCCTGTTTCTGAGGGATCAGAATGCTGTTAGGACATCTGCCCAGTTTCCTGAAGGGACATCATGTTCTGATTTTCCCCTGCAATTGTCGTATTATCGCCACAAAAGTCCCAGCACGTTGGCAGGGGTGTATGACCTTGAGGAAGAAGGAGATTAATCGTCGGGATCCCTCAGGCTAATGAACCCGTCCACGGCACTGCGCACTGCGAGGGAGCCTGGCAGCAAGCTCCTGTTTCCCTCCCTTCCCCATTTCCCTCTGTCACATTTTCCCCTTGGACATGCCTTAGTGGCATTAAAATGGCAGGAACTGTTGTGGGGATCCGGCCAAGGCATGCTTTCTCAATGGGAGTGAAACTGTTCTCAAGAGGGGCAACACTGCTTACTCTTCTGATGTGTACAGCACAGGTCCAGGTATTAGCTTAACATACATACAGTGTATCTTTAGAACTAACATTTTGTCAGGAGCGGGAGCAATTAGGAAAAAAGGTCTAAAGACAATACATGAATAAAAGGTTGAGAAACACAGGCTAAGGGGAAATTAAACTGGAAATACATTTAGTTTGATAGATATACATACTTAAGTGGTTTGCAGTCCCTTTGTTTATGTAGTTAAGCTATTGTAGGAATGGCCTCCAGGAATACTCCCAATGTCTCTGTGTCATGACATGAAGAGACAGGGCTAGGGTCTGCATCACAGTATGAATGTGCCCCACCAGCCCCAGGAGATATGGGTAGCAGAAGAGAAAATGTGTTTAAAACGTACAGTTAGAAGCTGGTCTGTGAAAAACTGTCATCACCAGACATACACAAGTGTAAGTGAAGGATTTAGTTTATACAGATATTAAATCAAGAATAAGAGTTTTCCTTACCATGACAATGCAACGTGAGTGGTTATAACCGTACCACACATTGTTATGGGGACCACACAAATAGAATTCACCAGAATGCCTGCTTTGTGGAACTGGTCGTATAGCAGCACAAAAAGCTAAATACGCCTGTGTGAGTACAGGGACGTCCGTGTTTTACACATTAGACTGTCAGTCCTAGAAAAATAAAGTTCAGTCAACGATGCTATAGAAAGTCTGAATTATCTTTTTATTTTTTAGATGGAACAAAATGTCCAGTGACAACCGCTGTGGCTGTCACTGGAAACTGCTCTTACTTCTATTCCTTTCCTGTTTAACCGAATCTCCCTGAGCTGGTGGAGACCTGATGGGGTTCCCACAGTGGGGAATACATGCAGGCACTGTGTCCTTAACTCTGGTGGCCCGCCCCTGCCCTCCCCACAGACGAGCAGCTGGGGCGGCCGCCCCTTCCCTTCCAAAGCTGATATTGGGACTCACCTATGCTTAGTGGCGTGGACCCTAGAGCCCGCTCCTGGCTCTGCCTCTTAGCAGCCACACAACCTTACTTTCTCGCCTGTAAAGAGGAGATAACAGCCATTTGTACCTATACCAAAGACTGCACTGAGAATGCAGACACTGAGTGTGTGTCTCTGTCCTCACACATCTTCTCTACGGACACCAGTCAGATTGGATGAGCGGCCCACCCGACTCCAGTATGACCTCGTCTGAACTAGCTACATCTGCAAAGAGCCTGTTTCCAAATAAGGTCACAGTCGGCAGCAAAGGGATTTTGGATTTCAATGTATCCTCTTTTGGGGTGGGATGCAATACACCCCTCAACACTTGGCATGCCACATCCCCTGCTGACCTACACCGAGTCCCATCAGCCTGGCCACTTCTTTGTGCCAAGTTATCTTGCCCTGTTTCAATTGCCTTGGAAACCTTCCTAGGATATTAAAATCATATTGAATTCATTTGGATTTAGGTTGTGAACATGGACATACTTAAGATATATTGTTTGCTCTGCATATTGAGGCAACTCCTGCTCTGAGACCGAAAGAGGAGCAAGGGCTGGACTCTTTAAGTGCCTCATTCGGCTTTCCCTCCAAAGCTGGTCCTGGCAGGAAAAGCAGATGAGCTGTTGACCGAGTTACGACTTCTAAGGACCAGGCACCCAGCCTGGGTCCAGAGATAAGTGAGGAAACCCGGGCCCATGCCTGGGGTTGTCGGCTACCTCCTAGCAAAAAGCTACTGTTTCAGTTGTGATCTTCATCCTTTTTATTGACTATTTTTAAATAGATTTTTAAATTGGGTTGTTTGGTTTTTTATTGTTGAATTGTATGAGTTCTTTATATATTTTGGATACTTGCCCTTTATCAGAGGCACTGTTTAAATATCTTCTTCCATTCAGTTGGTGCCTCTTTATTTGTTGATGGTTCCTTTTGCTGCACAGAAGCTTTTTAATTTGATAAAGCCCTATTCATTTATTTTTATTTTTACTTCCCTTGCCTTTGAGATCAAATTCATAAAATCCTCTCTAAGACCAAGGTCCATAAGTTTAGCACCTACGTTTTCTTCTATGCAATTTATTGTTTCAGGTCTTATATTAGGTCTTTGATCCATTTTGAGTTAATTTTGGTGCATGGTGAATGATAGTAGTTCTAGTTTTCTTTCTTTTGCATGTGGATTTCCAATTTTCCCAGCACTACTTACAGAAAAGGCTTTCTTTTCTCCATTGTATGTTCTAGAAAAGGCTTCTCCTTTAAATGTCACCCACACAATCAACCAGCCTGAGCACGGAGGATGTAACAAGAGCCCTGCATGAGGCCTGGCAAAGCAGTTGATGGGAGGACCCCAGGGCCATGGGAGATACTCCAGAAATTCTGTCCCCAGAGTCTCTGATTCCCAAATGTCCCCCAGATGTGGGAAGTGATCCATCCACCAGGAAAGCTCTACCTGGGACTTAAGTTCTGCCTTAACAGCCTGACGAATTCTCTCCTTAAAAGTCGTGTTCTGATAAGTCTAACTTTACAACCAAAACTCCATGTTAGAATTCATCCATCGATGAGGAGCTGCCACTGCCCTAAAGGACGTAACATCAGAGGATGTTGACTGGGAGATGGGGGCAAAAGAACGTCCTTCCCAAGAAGACAAAAGTAACGAAAAAGTCTTGACTGGGGAGAAGACAGGGTTTTTTCTTACTGACTTCACCTGTTCTCTTTCAGAAGCGGCAATGGAGAAAAAAGTTTCTTTCTCATTTTAGAACACAAAGAAAGTACCAATCAAGAGTACTCAAAACAAAACAAAACAAAACAAAACAAAACAAAACAAAACAAAGTTAAATCCTATAGCAAAAAAAAAAAAGGCCAAAGATATATTGACTTCTGGTATAGGTTTTTCAATTCTGGAATGGTTTTCAAGTCTAAGTACAAAGATTCAAGGTGAAGAGAAAAAAAGCAAAACCTACGCAAGCCCAGGGAAAACAGGGTAAGACAAAACAATGATTGATGACAGCTAAGACTTTGTAAAGTGCTGATTGTTCCTAAGTGTTTTTTATTTACTTATATCTTTTCCGTATTTTTTTTTTTAACAATCTGACTCATGTAGCTGTATGTTTTTGTTTTACAGTGTTTGTTCACATTTTTAAAAATTTCAGTAGGAAAGGATATGTATATTTTTTATTTCCATGAATTATACCCACAGGGCACCAGCCACTGCATTATCACTACTCTGCCCTTTGGAGCCCTGTCAGCACATTCACCCACCCCCTGTCTTATCACAGAAGTTTAGGTTTAAAGACATTTGTGAACAGGGCAGAGCAGAGGAGCCCACGAGGGGGAAATCATCACGTGTCAGGAAGAGGCACCGGCATCGGACCTTCTCAGACCCGGTTCTAGCTCCACGCCCTGCCCCACCCACCCCTGGGTCACGTTCCTCCTGGCATCCTAGATCCTTCCTTTCTCTCCTTCCTCTGTGCTTCCTCTGCCAAACCCCATTATGTTAAAGTCCCATCCACTCCTTCTGCGCTGGCTTTCAACCTTAGCATGGGGCTGGAGGGACTGCAACAGAAGCATGCAACGTGACCCCAGCTGGCCCTCGCTGGGAGCTGCCAAGGCTGGATGCTCACTCTTAACCTTTCTCTGAAGCCCCAACGTCAGGGCTGCCATACTCACTCTCAGTAAACAGCTTCCCATCCTACTGAGTGTGGACCAAGGCCACTCAGTGGAAACCTCCTACACTTTCTCTCTCACATACATTTTCTCAGTATTTCTCACACACACACCCAAACTCTTCCTTCCTCCCTTTACATCTCCTTCCCAACCTCGGTGCCAAACTGATCCCCCCACATTTCACTTCAGGAGCACCATTCTCTCAAGAGACCTCTTTCTCTTGGCTCTCTATCGTCCCCTCATCACTGACATATTTTTCTTCCATCAATAATCTGCTCTAACACCTTCCAGTCTTTAAGAAAACCTTTCTCGTGTTAATTGTGCTAAAGTACCTGTGCATATGTCTAATATCCTTTAGGACAATGAAGACTCCTTGAGACCAGGATATAAAATTTAAACATCTTTTTTCCCCCTCCAAAATCTAAGATGAGCCTTACGTACAATACGTGCTCCGTGAATGTGCGTAAGATGAATGAACGAACGTTTTCCACCTCGTTGTCATTCTTGGGCTCATCCTGGTCTCTGAAATAAAACCACGGCAGCGCCTGCGCTTGCTCCAGTAAGACTCATTCTGGGCAAGAATGTCCGCAGACGGCCCTGGCGTCGGTGTGGACAGCTGCTCAGGGCGCTCCCTTCTCAGGTAACACGGGCCGTGACCCCTCTGCCCATGTTACGTAGGATGATACCTTCAGTTAGAAATTCATTCCCTTGACACACACCTCCAGCCCCTCTTTAAAACTGCAGCTGTCTCTGGGAGAGGTATTACATTTAGATGGAAGTAAATTAATTTTTCTGATATTTTCCTTTGGATTGAATGGGATAGGGAAGAGAATAGAAATATCACCCTTAGCCCATGGCAAACAGGGGCAGAAATCGATGCTTTGGGGTTCCGAATATACACTTACTGTGCAGCCAGTGGTGCAGCCCCAAATCACAGCAGGGCCCAGGGAACCCACAGTGATTCTCCAGGGGCCCCTGTGCTGTCTGGTTACGAGGTCTGAAATCCCTGAGGGCAGGGCCTCTCCAAGGCCCAGATAGATGCTAAAAACAAAGACAGTGTCTCCGGAAGGCCACCATTACATGTGGGGAGACGCAGGCTGCAACCGCCCCAGTCCTGCTTCTGCCGCTGATAAACTCAGGGCCAATTCTGGGCTCATCTGCTCTCACACTGAAGGCAGATGTCTGAAGGCATCACCAGGCTGGTTGGGACAACTTCAGAGTCACACGGCCACTGTGACTAGGTCCCGCAGCCATGATCCCCTAAAACGTGTTCAGAGATTTTAAAAGTACAAAACCAGCAAACAGAAATCCCTGAGTCTACCTGACCGCTTCCCATCTGGCTTTTAAGTCAGATGAGCATGATTTTTCCACCATCCCCATCTGCACCCCATCTGAGAGGCTCTTAAAGGATGAGGGGAAGAGGAAAGGGTCGTGGGGCAAGAAGCAGGTGAGGGAAATGCAGTGGGACAAGGGATGCAGTGTAAGTGTGAAAAAGAAAGAGAAAGTGAGGAAACACTGTAAGACAAACTATCTTAATTTCCTCGTAGAGAGGAAACTGCTAGAAGTGCTGATTCAAGCGCTGGGATTACTTTAAAATTCAGCGCCTTGTTCCAAAGATGGAGCTCTGAGGAAGCCACCTTTCCCTTCTTTGCTTGTGGTCACAGGAAAAGCAAACAGCTTTTGTTTGTTTCCCCTACATCATCCTACAGCTAGACTTCAGTTCTTCCATTAAGTGGCCTCTTTACATACAGCCCTGAGTCTAGGAGCTGAAACTGAAAATACCATTCATTTGTAATCAAGAATCCTTTTCAGTTAGTGGTTAGCTCCTGGGGAGAAATTTCCCTTCGTGGTGTCCTCACCTGCTTTGCAGGCAAACAGGGGCACTAGTGCAAAATGGGGCTCTGTACCTGGCTGTGCGCCAAGAAGACATTTGCTGGGCATTAGTTTATGAAAGAAAGCTGCTAAGCTGTAGTAAACACCCACAGATCTCTGAGACCGAGAATGAATCAGAAAGTTATAAATAGTTATAAAACCTGATCGTTTCCTTTTCTGTGTCATCTACACAAGGGGTGAATAGGTTAATACATTTCAGAGAGTGAAAACCAGGACAGGATATGGAGCCCTTGAGAACTCCTTCCTGTAGAGAAGCCAGCATCAGCCTCCAGACCTCAACGTTCTCAGCCCTGATTCGACACAGGTCATCGAGATGTGGACTGGTGAAAGAGACAGGTGCATTTTCTAGCTTTGAGATGGCGCACAGTTGTAATGCCACAGAATACTTGAGAGTGACAGCCAGAACGGGACACTTAAGAGTCAGATGCCTCCCTACCTTGTCACGGATGGACCTTTCTGACTAGAGTCCTAGAGACAGCCCTGCATGGGTACTTGCTCTTTCCAAAGTGTGTTAACACCCCTGCAGCTGGAAAAGGCCGGATTAGGTAAATTAATGAGAATTCTTTTTAAAACCACACAGCTCTTGAAAGCACGGTGTGGTTCTACTGTGTTGCTAGGCCTTGAGGTCTTTGGGTATCTGCTTTCTCCCAGGTTAGCACGCAGTATGACCAGCACGCCACGGGTACAAAGAAGCTGATGCCATTTAGCCGGCACAGCAGGCAGACATCTTGGTTCTGTGTGGCAGTTCTGGACGGAAAGGCAACCCTCTTGGTTCCCAGTGTGAGGAGACTTCACTGAGAACCTGATCTGCTTTCTGGACCCTGAAAGCCATGCGAGGCGCCAGTTTCTTCTGGAAGCCAGACACTGCACTGGAAGTATAAGAGTTTGTTCTTAGTCCCAAGAAGAGTGATTTGTGCAGGAGGTCATGCTCTGCCACTTCTGTGACACACTGCAAAACTGGTATGAGATTGCTTCCTTTGAGTTTATCAAATACGTGTGTGAACTCTAATTTAGCAGCATTTCCCTGGACCAGACAGGCCTCAGACAGCAATCACGCCCCATAACTGTACTTAATGTATCACTCTGGTCCTGCGAAGCCTTATTCTTATTCTTGATTGATTCAGCCTCAAGACGGCAGTTGTTCAGTTAGGAGATAAAACAAGCTGTCTCTGTTACAACCTTGATCTTAATTCTCCATCACTCTTACTGCGGCTTGCTTGAGTATTCCCTGGGTATTTTTCTTTTTTTGTTGGGTGTTTTTATGGCACAGAATATACCCATCATGCTAAAATCGAGTCTGCTCTGTTTACTTTACTCATCAGAATATTAGGGATCTAATATTAGGATTAAAGTTTAAGGGTTTAATCAGGCAATTTTTCATTTTTTCTATGTTACACCACATCCCACTAATTTATGGGATAATGCCCATTATGTGATACTTCCCTCCCCCATAATCTAAAGACAGGAAACCACAAATTACCTCACTCTGCATAATAATTCTGAGCTCTGACTCACTTAGAAGGTATGATTAGAATCACAGAACCTGAATCTCGGAGGGAACACAGAGGTCATCTCACTGACTTATCATGGGAATCACCCAGGTTGGGTTTTTTTTGTTGTTTGCTTTTTTAAATACAAGATTCCTTCCCTCTTCTCCCGACCCTCAGAGATGCTGATTTGCTAGGTCTGACTTGGAGTTCAAGAATCTGTACTTTTAGAAGGTTTCCTAGATGATTCAGAGGATTAGCTGTCCGTGACCCACTGGCACATCCTTTCTCCCCTTCAAATTCGGGAATATCTTCTTTCACATTTTCCATTGTGGACAGCCAGCTTTGGCTGGAGAAGTGGAAGAACTGAGGCCTTCCCTGCGGCCATGCTTTCAGCTCCCGGCCTGTGCAGGCCGTCATCCGTCACTTTTTCTGCCTGCCTATGTTGATGCCCTAGCTCAGGGCTGGGACTGTGAATAGGAACTATTTGGGAAGGGCGCCTACAGAGCAGGCGCTGTACAAAATATTTTATAAGCAATATATTTAATCTCCACAATAGTCCTGCAAGGTAGGTTTGTATAATTGTCACCATTTCAAGAAGAAAATTAGAAATTGACTAGAAGCTGTACAGCTCATGTTTTCCAGTGTTTAATGTGTACCACCCAGTTCTAAAATAATTACATGGATAAGTAGACACACTTTGCTTTTTGTAATTAAGAGAAGCTAATTTTCTTAGTCTCAGGAAGATGCTTCTTTTTTGAATGGCCATTTTAATATGCAAAAAATAATTATAGCCAATAATTATTGACCACTTATTATACCCCTGGCACTTTCTGTATTTGCTTAATTACAGTACTGGCAAACCCTGTGGGGAATATACTGTTTTCTTATGTCTATAAGAGGCTTTATGACTTAAAATTTGTTTTTTAAAGGCCTTTTAAAAAATAGGGTAGATTCTCATCTGTCGGGGATGGTTAAAACTTTGTGCTACCAGAAGACGGAGAGAAGATAAATTGATATCCTGAAGCCCTTGCCAGCCCTTCAGTTCTAGAAGTAGATTATAATTAGCCCAGAGAGATCCTCTGCTGAAGAACTTTCTATTTCCTGTCAAATTTAAAAATGTTTCCAGTGCATTCATGGATTAAACAGGCTCTATCTGATCATAATGGTTCACTTTTCCCATGAGTTCAGTAACTTATATTTTTAGCATTTTTCTGAAGCCAGAAGAAAAGTCACCTAAAAATCCCAACAAACCCTCAAAGTGACATTTTCAAAAGGGAGTTTTCTGGCCACAAGCAGTGGACCACTTTTCAAGTGACTGGAGTAAAACTTAGCTCCAACTTCCATAAAACTTAAGTTAAATTTAAGATATTCTCTGTTTTTTTTCTTCCATTCAGACTAAGAACATTTAAAAATGTCTGGATAAACTAGAATACTTCTTAACTCTGAGAATAATTGCTTTTTTAACTTGAATCTTTGAACATAATTCTAATTTTAAAAAGTCATGTGTAAAAAGAGTAAAATCTAAGTTAATGAAAATTCACTGTATACTCCGAAGTTCTTATTTCTCGGGTATAAAATGATTCATTAGTTCAGTAAACACTTTTTTAAGGGTCTGTGATGTACCAAAACCCTGCTCACCGGGTTATGTTGGGCCAAACCAGACCAGTGCTCTGCTCTTGAGAAGTTAAGTTTCCAATATACTTCTACAGTATTGCATCAAACTGCATCATAGTCGGCCAATCTGCCATTTTTTAACCTACAAAAATGGAAATTGTATATGGTTGAACCTGTAGTGGCTATACCGTGCTGCACTGATTTAACCTCAGGGTAAGAAGGCGTTCCCACGTGGATGAGTGGAGGGGGCGACGCGGAGAAGACGTCCGCGTGCACACGCTACTGAGATCACACTGGTCCTGCCGCCTCGGAGAAACACTGCACATCGCTACAGGGCTCTAGCAAAGGGGTTGGGGGCAGAAAACACTATTTATCTGTGCTATTTGAAAGTACTGTAATGTTGGTGGTAGTTTAGTGGACACATTTAAGGAAAGAGAAGATGGATATCATGAGATTAGTTACAAGGTTGTTCCATTGGTTTAGGTGAGATACAACGAGGAGCTGAATTAAATCTACTCTGCAAGTGTTAGTAGACAATATTGATGAAAATAACATGATGGCTGTGATGGTTAATTGTATGTGTCAACTTGACTGGGCCCTGGGGTGCCCAGATACTTGGTCCAACATTATTCTGGGTGTGTCTGGGTGGGTTTTTCTGGGTGAGATTTGAATTGGTGGCCTGAGTAAAGCAGATGCTAGGCCCTAGCATGGCTGGGCCTCATCCAGTCAATCCAAGGCCTGAATAGAACAAAAAAGCTAAGAGGGAGCTTTCAATGCCTGACTGAGCTGGGTCATTGGTCTTCTCTGGCTTTTAGCCTGGAACTTACACATTAGCTCTCCTGGGTCTCCAGCTTGCCAGCTGCAGATCTTGGTATTTCTCAGCTTCTATATTTGTGTGAGGCAATTCCTTGTTATCTTCTCTCTCTCTCTCTCTCTCTCTCTCTCTCTCTCTCTCTCTCTCTCTCTCTCTCTCCTATTGGTTCTGCTTCTCTGGAGAACCCTGACTAATACAGATTTTGGTACAGAGAGTGGTCCTACAGGAATAAAACATTAAGGATGCATTTTCTGAATTGTTTCTGGGTTTTTCTGGAATTGGTTCTATATTCTGATTAAAGATGCTACTGGCTCTATTTCTAATAAAGCGAGCACTAATATTTTAGGATGTGACCCGACAATATCGACAGGATAAATATCACAACGGGATACTACTACCCAACCAGTTAGAAGAAGCAAGGATCTGGCAAACTGATGAGTATACTGATGAATATACTGAGGTTGGCTGGGTGCTCCTGCTGCTGCTGGACGAGGTGGGGAAAGACAGGAAGGAGCTCAGAATACAAAGTCCCGGCTCAAGCATCACGGAAGTGACCTGAAAGCTTCCGCATGTGCTCTGACGGAGATTCTTGCCTCCTGTGGCCACAGGGCAGAGACTGCTGGGAATCAAGTGCAGAATCTCCTCCTGTGGCTCGCTGAATTACAACCCAAGTTGAATGTCCAGCCTCCCTGGTGTCTACTTTAAAGTGAGGGCCTTGATGGAGAAGGAGGATCTTGAAAGTTGGAAAAGAGATGTGTGGTGAGACCCTGGTGAAGCCAGGGATATTGAGTCCCTAAATTCTGATGAATCTGTGTCAGGGGAAGAGGTAAACCTGCTTCCCATGGAAGCGGCCTCTCTGCCCCCTCTGAGGGGATTAACCCTGTGTTGCCTGAGAAAACTGTAATGGCCTCCCTTGGAGGCAGTTGCATACAAGACGATGCTGATTCTCAGAACCACCCCCACCACCTATTGCTCCTCGATCTATAACTACACCTGTGTCCCAGCAAGCCCCTAAAGGTAAGGCCCCTGAGGAGATATGCTCCACTGTAAAAGAACTACTTGAGTTTTATAATTTATACAAACAGAAATCCAGGGAACGTGTAGGAATGGATATTATGAGTGTGGGATAAGGGTGGAAGGAACAGAACATTGAATCAGGGGACTTACTGATATGGGCTCCCCACGAAGGGATTCTGCATTTAATGTTGCAGTTCTTAGAGGCAGAAGGGGCTCTGACAATTTGGTTGGTTGGTTGGTTGGTTGGCTAAAGCATGGACCAAAAAGTAGCCCATAGTGAGCAAGTTGGAAATACTAGACCTGCCTTGGTTTAACGTAGAGGAAGGGATTCAATGGCTTAGAGAGACTGGAATGTGGGAGTGCATTTGTCATTTACGACCTCCTCACCTACACTGGGACAGTCTAGAAGACAGGCCCTTCACCAACGCTGTGAGAAACAAATTTGTGAGGGGAGCCTCCAGACCCCTGAAGAGCGCTTTGATCACTCTTCTCTGTAGGCCAGACCTTACAGTGGGAAAACTAAACGCAATGGGGTAATTAGATCCCAGGGAGGCAGGGGCCAAGTGTAGCACTGAAGACAAAGGGGGTGTGGTTTCTGGAATAGACAGCAGAGTCAAAGCATCAGTAACAAGAGTCTGACTCATTCAGATCTATGGCACTGGCTGGCTGACCATGTTATTCCTGAAAGTGAAGTGGATAGGGGCCTACAAAATTCTTACCTGATCTGTGTAAACAAAAAGTTCCAGGTCAAGGGCATACATTCTAACCTGAGTTTAAAATATGGAGAATCACAGACCCTCAATCAATTCATCGACTTCAGCCAGTTTACTTGCCCAGAATTTGTTGAATGAAGGGGACGCTGGGTGCCCTCAGGAAGGACCCTGGGGCACTGCCAAGAACTTACCCTGTCCATCTTTTTCCAGCCTTCCCCAAAGCGATGTAAACCTTCTCCCAGAGTACCTGCACACTGGGCAAAAGAACCTAACCGACCTGTTGGGGAGTACTGTGCACTGGCTCTGAGCTGTCACAAGGTTAAGAAGACCCAAGACATCTCTGTTGGCCACCAGGCAGAGCAGAAGCTTACAGAGGTCAGGTGATGAGTGGAGTTTTAGCTCAAGTCAGTCTGACAGTGGGCCCACTGGGTCCCTGAACTCATCCTGTGGTTATTTCTCCAGTTCTAGAATGCATAGTTGGCACAGATACACCCACATCAGTTCCTTGACCTGTAGCGTGAGGGCTAGTATTGTGGGAAAGGCCAAGTGGAAGCCACCAGAGCCGTGCCACCTAGGAAAGTGGCAAACCAGAAGCAGCACTGCGCTGCTGGGGGGCTGCAGAGATTAGTGCCGTCAGGACTGAGAGATGCAGGGGTGGGGACTCCTCCCACGTCCCCATCCGACAAGCCTATCTGGCCTCCAGAAGACACATGGGTCTCAGAGAAGAACCTTGGATGTCATAGCTTAACCAGGAGGTGACTCCCACTGAAGGTTCTGTACCAGATGTGGTTTCACTGCTTGGGCAAATTAACACATCCTCTGGTTTCTGGTATGCAGCTGCTGATCTGAGAAATGCCTTTGCTTCCCGCCCCGTCAATAAGGACCACCAGCAATGTACCTTCACTGCCCAACCTCAGGCGTATACTCTTCAGCCCTATGTCAGTTTAGTTCAGGGGGATCTTGATTATCTTTCCCTTCACAAGACAGCATGCTGCTCCTTTACACAGATGACATTATGCTGATCAAACCTAGACAGAGAGAAGTAGCAACTACTCTAGACTGACTGGTAAGACATTTGCATGTCAGAGGGTAGGAAATAAATCTGACAGAACTTCAGAGACCTTCTACCTGAGTGAAATTACTAGGGGTCCAGGGGCGTGGGCCATGGCGAGATGCACCTTCTAAGGTGAAGGCTAACTTGTTGCATCTGGCTCCTCCTACCATGAAAAAGGGGCACAACACTTAGGGGGCTTCTTTGGATTTTGGAAGTACCATGTCCCTCATCTGGGTGTGTTATTCTGGACCATTCACTGGGTGACACAAAAAGCTGCTAGTTTTGAGTGGGGCCCAGAACAAGGTCCAGGCTGCTGTGTGAGCTGCTCTGCCCTTTGGGCCACGTGTCCTAGCAGCTCCTGTGGGGCCTGAAGTGTCAGGACAGATTCACCCCTTAGGAGATGCTGATTCAGCTCTTAGGACTGTGGAGCAAAGCCCTGTCAGCCTCTGCAGGTAACTGCACCCCTTCTGAGAAGCAGCTCCTTTCCTGCTGTTAGGTGTGAGTAGAGACTGAATGCTTAACCATGGGCCACCAAGTTACCACGTGACCTGAGCTGTCTCGCAAACCAGGCTCTACCTGACCCACCAAAACATACAGTTGGGCGTGTTCGGCAGCACTCCATCATCACACGGAAGTGGGACACGTGACGGGGGCTGAGCAGCCCCGAAGGCACAAGTCAGTCACATGAAGATGTGCCCAAATGCCATGGTTTCTGCTCCTGCCACACTGCTGTCCCTCTCCCAGCTGGCACCTACGGCCTCCTGCTGAGTGGCCTACGGTCACCTTATTGAGCACTTTATGGACGTGAAGTCACAATTACCCAGAGGTGAGCATTCTCGTTCCCATTTTACAGCTGAGGAAGCTGAAGCCCAGAGAGGGTAAGACCTCACCCGAGACCAGTCTGCGAGAGCTAGGCTTGAGGCCAAACAGTCTGACACCAACATCTCCCTCTGACACACATTCCTCTCCACGTTTCTAACATTCCACAGGACAAATGTGGGAGATCTCTCTTTTAGCCCTGCTGCGATTTTCAGTAAATTCCGATTTCTCCTATCGGAAAGGGATGATTGCGAGGAGAAGAGTGGAAAGAGGAAGCAAGCTGCATATCCAAAAGATACTCCAGTAAGTGGATTTAGTCAAGTTAAACTATTCTAAAAATTAGCAATAACAGAGAAAATGGCCTACGATCTTTCCTCTAATACACACAGAACTTTTAGGGGGAATACTGTTTATTTTTCACCCCAAACCCAAACATTTATAAATAATTTTTTTAAAGTTTATTAAGAGAGCTAATTTTCATCAGTAGCTTATTGCCCAAGCATACCTTTCTCCCACACGAATGTTTCTCATTTGCTACAACTTTTAAAACATTTAGTCTAAGGTGACTATAGTTAACAATATTGTATTTATACTTGAAAGTTGCTAAGAGAGTAGATCTTACATGTTCTCACCACACACACACACACACACACACACACACACACAAGGTCACTATATGACGTGATGGACATGCTACCATCTAATTGTGATCATTTCATGTCTATATGTCTATAAATCATCACGCTGTACACTGTAAACTTACACAATGTTATATGTTAATTATATTCCAATAAAGCTGGGAAAAACTAAAAACAGCATTCATACAGCCCTTGAAGTGATCAGAGCACTAGTTTCTTAAATAATCAGAAAGTAATTTCTCAGTTTATTGTACCATCTGTTATCATAAAAGACCAAGTTGTATTAGATACAGACTGTCCTGAATCTACTAGAGTCTCTTTTGAAAACTATTTCCTCACTCGCTAGTAAATACAAGGAAGGGAGTACTAAATATATGAGCAGAAATCAACCACATACAACATGCACAAACTATAGCTAAAAATCAATGAAACCAAGAGTTGATTCTTTAAAAAAATCAGTAAAATTCATAAACCTGTAGCTATAATGATCAAGACAAAAAAGAGAAAATTCAAATCACTAAATTCAGGAATGAAAAAAGAGACACCAACGCAGATTAAAAGGGTGGTTAAGAAATGTTATAAACAACTTTATGTCAAAAAATTTGACAACCAGATTAAATGGGCAAATTCCTTGAAAGACGCAAATTACTAAAATCCTTGCAAGAAGAAATAGAAAACTGAATAGTCCTATAATTACTAAAGAAGTTGAATTCATAATTATAAACCTTCCCGTAAAGAAAATTTCAGGCCCAATTTCTTCAAATAGAGAATTCTATTAAACATTTAATAGACTCTGTTTCAGAAAATTGAGGAGCAGGGAACACTTCCAAACTCATTTTACAAGACCAGCGTTACTCTGATACCAAAATCAGACAGACATCATAAGAAAAGAAAAATTATAAACATCTCTCATGAACAAAAATACAAAAACCCTGAACAAAATATTAACAAGTCAAAATTCCACAATATATAAAAATGATAGCACATCATTACCAGGTGAGGTTCATCCTATGAATGCAAGGTTGGCTGAACATTCAAAAAATTAATTAATGTAAGTCACCATATTAATAAAGGAATAAATCATACGATCATCTCAATAGATACAGAAGAAACATGTGACAAAATTCAACACCCATTCATGATAAAAACTTTCAGATAACTAGGAACAGATGAGGACATCCTCATGTTGATAAAAGACATTTATGAGAAACCTACATCCACTATCACACTTAATGGTAAAAGACTATCTTCTCCCTAAGATCTGAAACAAGGCAAGGATGTCCACTTTTACCACTTCTTTTTGATTTCCTAACAGACTTCTAAAGGCTTGTTTCCCAAACTTCATTTGTTACCCAGCTATCTTAAAAATTTTTGTCATATCTTCATAACTCCTGTACAGCCTCACTTTGGGAATGGCTTATATAGAAGAAAGAAACAAATAACAGAATGTCAGGAAACGAAAGTTTCTTAGGAGAGGGATTATCTGAGGGCACATGTGTGCAGAAGATCAATAGCCATTTAGATAGTCAATTAGTTTGACTTGGCCTAAGTCCCCCAGAAAACAGAGCCTGAGGCCAAGTTTAAGTGTGAAGGCTCTCTCAGGAAGTACAATCATGGAGCAGCAAGAGTGAGGGGACCAGAACACGAGGTAGGAAGGGGGGAAAGCAAATGCCAGTGGCTGCATTAGCAAGCCAGCCAGTTACAAGAAAACGGAGACGACTGCCCAGTCGCACTGGATGTATTTCCAAAGGGCTCTTTGGAACCACAGTGCTTTGAAACAGTCCATCAAGGAGAGGAACTATCAGTCGACCCCTTTCCATCTCCCATGCCTCAACGGTCCACGCTTGCCTGCCATGTGGCCCATGAACAGTCCTGCCCTTCCTGGGGGCACACCCCTGCTTGTCCAGGCAGCTGCTGGAGGAGCCAGACACCAGGCCTCAGGGTGAGGTACTTCCTCTGAGCCCCGGTGATGGGTGGGGCCAGAGCCCCTGCAGGTCTGGTCAGATCCCATCTGGGTTCCCAACAGGCACCACCCTGGAGCCCAGCGTTTACCCTGAGGGGGCGGTGAAGGCAGGCCGAGTCAGGCACTGAGGCGACCGTCATTGTGTCCAGGGAAGTCCGCTGACCACACAGCGAGAACCCAGGGGCCGGTGGGGCGAGGAAACGTGGGAGGTGCATGAGCCGGCTTTGAGGAGTCCTCAGGGCTAACTGCTGTGGGTGACCTGCTCCTACCCCGAAATGCCCATCTAAAGGTGGCCCACATTTTCTGAGACCCTCTGGGATACATTTTCTCACAAACGTGTCACACGCCACTGTTTACTGGCAATACGAACAAAGAGTTGCTCCGTGAGTTGTCTCAAATGTTACAGGGAGTAGAATTTAACTGACCCTCAAATCACTTTGTGTGGCAGAAGCCTGAAGCCAGTTTTTCTACTGAGGCGCACACCCAGGTAATGGACCTGACATCACAGACCCCAGGGCTCACCCGAGAAGATTGCAACTCCTGCTGTTCTTGATGTAGCCCATTCATTCTCTCCTATCTCTCCTACTCAAGGGACCATCTTCTGAGAGAATCGCATATGGGCGACCATTGAAAAATACATAAGTCATCCGTAATGATCATTAGTAGTTAGAGAGTGAAGTACAGTGTTTAAGCCTTTTAGCTCTGGAGTTCTTAAACTACCCAGCTCCCGCCACTTTCTAACTGTGCTATCTCTCCTGCACAGCTCATTTATCTCATCCATAAAACACGGATAATAATGATATCCACTAATTTTGGTTGTATGACAAATGAATTCATCTCTTACACCACGAGTGAGACTGCTGAGCAAACAGTAAACATTCAGTAAATGGTAGCTAGTAGTTATAGCTATGATTACCTGTGATTATTATTTGAAAACCATCATTAATAACAAATGACTTCATTTACCGTATGCCACCGGTATTCAATTCGATTCGATTTAATTTGATTTGATTCAATTCTATGAATAGAAACCAGTGCTCTATAAGAAAGGTAGAGACTGTATTTTGAATTTGCTACAATTATTTCTTTGAGGAAACTGAAAAGCTACATGTACAGTTCAAGTGCCAACCTCAGTAAGGTGTATTCCATTTCTGTAAGTTAGCTCTTCATTCTAATTCTTATCAAGAGCTACAGGATTCTGGGTTCTTTACTGAAAAGGTTATTCTGGAGTTTTCAACTGGTTTTATTCTCAATAGGCAGGCTGAGTTAAAAACTGGAAACTGCCAGAACTTGGGTCTCAGAACCATCGATGGAAACGAGCTCGTGCACACAGTGAGGTGGGAGAGCTGCAGAGCGAGGTCAGACAGTGTGGGTGCAAACAACAAGCTTTCTGCGTGGGTGGCTGTCTTTTTCCACGTGCTGTCTCCTTCCCAGGATGAGTTCTCAGTTACCACACACAGGCGTTCAGTAAGAGCCAGAGCTCCAGGCACCAGACCCCATGTCTACATTTTCTGGTAGCAGCCGCTTCATTCTCGGGCCTCCCAGCACAGAGCTCTCGGGCTGCTCTTTGTTTCGTCCCATAAGCGTCTGCACCTGTGTGCTGATGTGTCTGCCTGGCCCCCAGCACATGAGCAGCTGCTACGAGGCACCAGGGTCCTTGCCTCTCCCCCGGGGCTCAGCGCAGTGCCCAGTGCTTATTAGTTGGCCACATTGATTCTGTTTTCTGCCCTTTGACCTTCCCTGCAGGATGCTCACTTCTCCCCAGGACCTCCTGCCACTAAGAACCCCGAGAGCAAGCAGCGCCTGCTGCAAAATGTAAGGCCATTGTGAACCAGCAGTGTCACCTCAGTGAAGTCTTAAGTTTTACCATATTTGTTTGATATAAAATAATGTCTTCTATTACCTACAAGTAAATTGTCTTTCTCCCTCCAATCTTCAAGTAAAATGAATGCTCAGTGAACATTTCGGTGTGTGAAGGTGTGGACACCCCAGTTTGAAGAGCACAGCTGTCTTGTCCACTGTGCCTGGACGCGGTGACCATCCTGCGTCGTCCCCCCCAATAATCCACCAAGCTTCCACCCCCAGTCTGGCACCTATGCACCTACTGCCTCATTTCTTCCTCCCCCAGGGGACACATGACTCTGACCAGCTCATCTGCTCACTGTCTCTTATGTCAGTCGTGCTCAATTTTATCTCTGGACTTTGTCCTCATTCTCTAAAATGCCGTCTTTTCTTTATTCTGTTCTCCTTCATCCTTAAAGGACCAACTTACACACTTCCTCTAAGAAAACTACCCAGCTCAGGCGTCTTTACCGTCTCTAAAATCCTCCGTCACAACAATTTATTACCGTTTCTCATTGTTTCAAGCATATCCTTTATCTTTTTGGCTACTTTTAAGGCATAGACTTCCCTCTGTATCACCCACATGGTACAGAATGGATATTAGACAAATCAGAGAGCACTGGAATTCTTCGTGGTTTCTGTGGCTACCTGGTCTAACCTCCTACAGTAATACACTCATTTATTTACCAAACATGAATTTTTCTCCAGCTTCAATGAAGTTATAATTGACAAATAAAAATCCCGTATGTAAGTATTTAGGGTGAACGTGATGTTCTCACATGCATAATTGTGAAATGATCACCACATCAAGATAACTTACATATTCATCACTTCACATAGATACAATTATTGACCAACGTGAACTGACTGTTTATTTTGTACAAGTCACTATGTGTAAGAATTTTTGCTCTAATATATTTGAAGGTGTTACCGGTCTTGCCTGAACATTTGTCATGACAAAAAGCTTAGTTCTTTACAAGGAAGTTTATCTTTATGTTTGGACAACTGTGCAAGTTTTTCTTTATGACGATCTGAAATCTGTCTTTCTGATCTTAGTTGTCCTTCTGAAACAATTTAGAATGAATCCAGTACCTCTTCACTGTAACAGCACTTTGAAGTTCATCTCATTCTATTTTTTTATAGTTCTATCCCCAGCTGACATTAAAATTCTTGCCTTCTGTTCCCCCTTCTCTGTGCAGCCTCTTCTGCAACTTCATGCTTTCCAGACCCTTCCTGATCTTGTCTTCTTCTGAACACGCTTGAGTTTGCCACAGTCCTTTGGAAACTGAATGTGGAAGTATCTGTTGATTGATGAGGGCACGTGAACAGTTTAGCCTGGAGACCAGTCTCAAGCACGCACAGGCAAGTCTGAGGAACCTAGAGCCAATCAGTCTTGGCTGTCTTCCTAAAGTCAAGCTGGTCGACAACAATCAGATTCAAACTAGTGTATTATTATCAAAACAAAAAATAAAAAACAAATGACTAGCAAAAATGCATTGCAGTTGCTCTTTGGAACACATGGAAATCAGTATGTAGCAGAACCCACTGTGTTCCTAGCATGGTACCAGGTGCCAGGTGTACATATGGCAGTGAACAGAGATGGCCCTTGCTATCAAAGAGAATTCAGTGTTTCTAGAAATAAAAAACAAATAATAAAAAGGAAACAAACAAATAACAAATTAACAGAATTGCTAGAAAAGAAACAAACAGGACAAAGAAATGAGTAAAAATGGTGGGCCCACTTAGCTCGGGTGGTGAGTGAGGGAAGGCGTCCTGGTTTCCTGTGATACTGACACAAGCTGAGATCTAAAGAGGAGAAAGAGACCGCCACACCAAGTGAGAGGGCGGTCTTCCAGGAAGAGGAAGCCAACTGTGCACCAGCCGTAGGGAGGGAGACTTTGGTTCGGTTTTAAAACCAAACGGAGGCTAGAGGGCGGGAGCCAGAGTAAGACAAGACGAGAGCGGAGAGGTAGGCCCCTGTGGGGTCTGCCAGGTCACGGGAGGCTCTGAGCAGGACAGAACTCAGAAGTGGCTTTGGATTTAAAAGTATTCTGGCTGCGAGAAACCAAGCTAGGAGGCCATTGCAGTGGTCCAGGCAAGAAAGGATAGTGAGTGGCTTGGACCTGGGTGGCTGCACTGGGGCTGAACACAAGCTGACAAATCTAAGATATACTATGGAGGTGCTAACAACAGTTTGCTGATATATCATCTACCCCAAAAATGCATGTATCGATGAATTTTTACAAACTGAAAAGAGGTATTTTCACGCTAACCATAGGCACATCAAATAAATGGACTTTTTTGTTATCTTTAAAAAATACCCAGAAAATGATACGTAGCAGAATTTCTATTGCACTGGCAGGAAGTGACTGTTCATATTCCAGATTTGAAACATTGGGCACTATCTATTCTGAACACATGAATGGAAAGAGAGATAATCTCATCCCTGAGGCTAAACTCCATGGAGCAGCACAGTGGATCCCGCACATTCTGGGGTCACATTATCAAACACTAGTTGGTTTAGCCTTGGATTGGTGGGTCGATAGTCTAGGAAAACAGATTTCTGCTCATTGGATAAAAGAACTTTCCCATAACTGCCTTTTGAGGAGGTAAGCTTCAGGACAAATTATCTGTCAGAACGCCTGTCTTCCCCACTTCTTACCCGGTGGCCATTTAACTGGCCTAGGGTATCCGGAGAATGACCTGCTTTGCTTTTAGGGCCTTTAGAAATAAAAGATGGATGTAGTGGTTCTCAGGAAGGAAATCAGCACAAAATGCAAGAAGCTGAGGCTTAAACTGTGCCCATGAAATAAAGACCCAAACAAGAAGGTGAAGACATTTTAATCCTATTGTGAACAGAGACTGACGGTGGTCTTGGACAAGATTCTTGATTACAAATATTCTGTGACTTGGTTTACCTAAATGTTAGTCATAAAAGTCAATGATTCTCTCTCCCCCTGTGGCTTACTCACAAATTTAAAGCTGAAAATCCCCAAAACTGGAAAGGAAAAGTGAGAGAAAGTACCTAATAGTCAAAAAAGGAAAGAGGGAATTATTCAAGATCCTGGCAGCATTAAACAATCATGACTCAATGGGCCCAGAAAATCCATGAGTCAAAAATGAAGAGTTTCTCACCAGAGAAAGTCTTTTCTCTGCTCTGTGAGCCTTGCTGTTTCACTAATTTCTAACCCTCTGAAAGACTGGATATCAGCACACAGTGAAGGTACCATGTCACCGAGACATTGTGACCCCATCCTCATCTTACCCATTGCCCTGTATCCTAAGGTGCATTGGAAAGAGGGTGAGAGCTTGGCATCTGTCCTTTGAAATGCGGCCTCTGGGTTGATTTCACGAGTGGCTTTTCTGAAAAAGCCCTTTCGTGCCGTTGGGGGCATCTCTTCTGAGCCAGTCTCTTACCCTCTCTGAACCTCCATGTTTTCATCTGTAAGATGAGAATAACAGCACCAGGTGTATTCCAGCTGCAATGTTTCAGTGGTAAGACAGGCTTAGATGATGGGGCAAGAATCCTTGAAACTGTGCTCCATATTAGTGTCATATTATTACAATACCAGTGATAACACATGCTGGCTACTATTACACACGCTTATCCATGGTCACAGTTTCCGCTTCCGTGTAAATGCCGCTACTTCCAGGTCACTGATCGGCCTTATTACCCGACTCTGCAGCCATGCAGTCCTGTACCTCGCCCCCCAAAGGACTCAGCCCACAACTGTCACCCACTGTCGCGCTTCAATGTGCAGACCTGCATGTTCCCACAACCCTGCCCGGGCCACGTCCCTTCCTCTCTATCCCCACTCACACCCACTCTCCACTCCACCAACATCTGCAGTGAAGTACAATGACATACATGTCTGTGTCTCTGTTCACACCCTTTTCCACACCTGGAATGCCCTTTTCTCCACACAAACAAATCCTGTGTGTTTTCCAGACTGTCAGTTCCAGCCCCCTTACAACTTCATTTTCTTGAGCTAAAATATACCTCATTTATATTAATTTGGTACTTAATTATAGCATCCTTATTTGTGTTTCTATTTGTTTGCTGAATGAAAATCTAATTTTCCAAATCAAATTGGAGACTTCCTGCGCATACAGACCGTCTAATGCCTCCCGCATCTCCTACAGAGTCCATCACCACTGAATCACACAAACTGGGGACCCATTGGCACTACTTGATTTTAATGGAATCTCCACTGCAGTCAGTTCTTTCTGAAACAAGCTTAGGACATGCTCTGAAGGCGCCTACAGAAGTAGTACAGACCATATCCGTAATTCACTAAAACCTCTCATAATAACTACTAATCACGTATGCCATGCGCCAGACCCCTTACAAGGCCAAAATATAATTAATGCTGCCTGAAACCTGTTACTGTATCCATTTTACAGACGAGAAAACTGAGAGGTTAAGTGATTTTCCTCAGGAGATAGAGGTGGGAGGTTATTACCCTCAACAGGTATCAGGTTACTGCAAAAGTAATTGTGGTTTTTGCAATTATTTTTAACCTTTTAAACCACAATTACTTTTGCACCAACCTAATAGTCATACACGTTCCCTGTTGAATAGCACTGCCTGGTACTCCTTTCATCCAGCAGCAGTGCAACAGGCTTTTATATATATATATATATTTAAAAGCCGACATTTTAAAGCAGATGATTTTACATGAAAACTTGTATACCTCGCTAAATTTGAATGAATTCAAGTTTTGAAATAGATCAAATAATTGAGTGAGAAAAAAATAAAGTACTAGAAGAAAACATTGGTACTTGAAAGGCCTTTCTAATAAATATATGAAGTTCAAAGGCCATAAAAACTTTTTGTCATAAAAATCAAAAACATCTATATAGCAGAGAGAAGGAGAAGAAACGAAGGAAGGTGAGAAAATGAGAAGTCAAAAGACAAATGAGGAAACAACATTTGTAATATGTAAGGAGACAAATGCCAAACTATCCCTAATATAAAAGAAAGTCATCAAAATCAATAAGAAAATGATTATACCCCCAATTCAAAAAGAAGAGAGAATTAGGAATTCACAGAAGGAAAATACAAGTGGTCAAATATATGAAAAGATGTTGTAACTTAATAACAATGAAAGAAATTCCAATCAAAATAACAAAATACAATTTTCACTCATCACAATGGCAAACATTAAAACGATAACTACACCAATATCCAGTATTGGCAAAAGTGTAGGGGCATCAGCGCTGTCATGCTGACGGTGGAAATTTTTTGTAATGGGGGATTTAAAAAAATTAATTTATTGGGGTGACATTGATTAATACAATTATTTAGGTTTCAAATCTACATTTCTATAATACTTCATCTATGTACTGCATTGTGTGTTCACCACCCAGAGCCAGCTCAATGTTTCTTCACTTCAGTTACCTTGTTCATAAAAGTTATAATAATATCTAACTATTAGAGTGGCTGTAGGGATCAAATGAGAATAAAATGCTGTCATAAGTACCTGCTAAGAGGTAGTTGTCAGTACCGTCACTGATTGTCATCAACTGTGCCCTTGAGGGGCAGGATTCTGCCTCTGGAATCACTGCACGTTTTACTCAGTTCAGTTTTACATATAAATGGGCACCAAATAAATATTTCTCGATAGTTATGGCCACATGATTCCTGTTCATGTGAAGTTGAATGAATAGTGAGTCTTGTTCCATTTTTTCAGTTTAGAGACCCTGCTTTTTACCAGCTGATCCTAAGAAACGTTGACCTTGTTCCTTTAATCCAAGACTATATACGTGAAATGCTAGAATTGCCCAGGACTGACTAGCAGTGCTCTGAGATTGAAGGGGTGGAATACACCAATGCGATGGTAAATCTCTCTGCAGGCACAGCAGGGCAGAAAGGTAGCGAGGAAGAAACTGTGTTTGCAGAAACCCGAACCCAATCTTCCTTTCAGTTTACTCATCGTGATTCCACTACAGATAAAAAGCAGACCTGTCTACTAACCACCCTCCTTAAAAAAAAAAAAAAAAAAAAAAATTTAAACACAATCTTTTCAGGTTTGAAATCTTAGAAAGTTTTTGTAGTTTGACAATTCTTATCAAAACAACCTCAAAGGAAAATACAAGCAGTCCTAACTTAATGAATCTCTTAAGAATTTGATTATAAAACTCTCTTCCTGACTGTGAGCATGAGACATACATTGTGTGACTAAAAAGATCTGTTACAGGGAAAAGAGATTCTTTTTGAGAATGGGCAGGGAATTCCTGATATGCCCCAACCATCAGACCATGTTTTCTCCAGTTTGTGATTTCAGAAGGAATTTCATTTCCTCCACAGTGAGTTTCCTCGCTTTTGTTGATTGCTTTTAATCCTTTTTTTTTATTGCTTTTAATCTTAATGCCATTAAACCTTGAGCTTTTAAAAACTGTAACTTCTGACTGTGGAAAAACAAATTGCTTGCTCATTCTCATTTTCAGTGATGGAAGGTATGAGTGAAGTCTGGGCTGCACACACCTCCCTTCCCTTCAGTTTTTCCCTTGTTAAGATGTGGAAAGTAATAAAGATAGTAATTTGAATAAAGGTGGGAAGACCAAGTCTTGGGCAAATTTCTCCATTGTTTTTGCTTAGATTACCAAGTTGATGTGAATAAAAACTCCAGATTTTTAAGGTAAAATTAATGCCAGGATTTCAGCATGTTTTTTTTCCGTTATATCAACTCTCTAATCAACTTCCATCTTTCCCTCTTTGAAAGGGGAAATACGTACCAATGTTTGATTCAATGATTTGTAATTTGTTGAAGTTTCCCATTGTTTTCAAGGGTTTATCTTTTTAAAAAGTCCTCATCACTATGATCCTGTCAAAAACTGAGAGCTGTGAATGCACTATAAATACTCCAGGGCAGAAATTCACATTTGATTAGAAGGAAATGTTTGTTTTTTCATTTCTTTGTTTTTGTTTTCGTATGTGCATCTCAAAGTTATTACAAACACCACCAGCAGAAATTAATGTTTGTTCCTTAATTCATGAGGCACAGTAGGACCATCTAATCGAGTCCCCACATTTCACAGGTGAAGCAGCAGAGTGTGAAGAGACACATGGCCTCTTGTTGGAATGAATCCTGGCCTCTGTTCCCGGGGTTTCCCTCCCACTAGCAAGGAGGCAGCTCAGGAGGGGGAGCTGAGGGCAGGAGGAAGTGGGCATCTGCCAAAGGCCTGTCTGGACAAAGAGAAAATCCCTGCCCACCTAGAAAATCTAGCCCAGAACAGACCGTCAGCCCCGGAGGGCTGGGCAGACTGGGAGAGCTGAGGTCTGGGGATGGACTCAAATCAAAGAACCAGGAATCACAGGGCAAGAACTGGGGAGTGGCACCAGCCAGAGAGGGGGCATCTGGATTAATTCCAATACCTACGTGCTCGGGTCCAGCTTACTAAATAGATCAGGGGAGGACAAACAGTCATAGTAACTTCTACTTTTACAACCTAGAGTCATGGACTATTTTGGAAACTAAAGTTAAAAGTATAAATCTGCAGCCTCATTTGAGCCCTAAATTACAGTGGACGACCACCTTAAAACTAACAAAAGGTGAGTGAGCTCTTTTTCTTCTGTTCACGTAACCAAATGGCCGGCTTTGGCAGGTTAGAGGCTCCAAAGCAGCCAGAGTGCTCTCATGTTAGCAGTGAACTGGTTTAGCCCCAACAAGTCCAGTGTCTCCATCCCTCTCACTCCCTCAGTCCCCAACCCACATGGATTGTCAGGAAAGCCAGATGCGACTCAGCCCATCTTAGTTCTAAGCACCAGATGAAGACACTCTTGCTTTGGTCGCTGCCGTGGGTCCCATGCAGGCCAAAGGGCATTTTCTCCCAGTGAACAGGTTCTTGCTGCCCAGACCATGCCCAGGCCGGGGCACTGCCCCACTAGGCTTTCGGGAGACACCAGCCAGTCCACACATTCATAGGCTGAGCACCAGGCCAGAGCCGCTTGCTGGGGAGGCGCTCCAGCCTCAGCCCCAGACACCCCCTCCCCCTCCCCCCACAGCAGACCAGCCTCCTCAGGCCTCCCCGCGCCACTGCTCTCCTCTGGGCCCTGTCAGCCTTTCGCACTGCAGGAAAGTCTCGGTCACAACCATCTGCATCCAACAGAAAAGGTTCGAATAAACGGAGCTGAAGCCTTCCACCACGCCCTTTTCTTCTGGGAGGCTGCTTGGCATCTGTGCCAATTAACTCCCTCCTGTCCAGCAACAAGGGCTCTTGAAGAGGTCTTCCAGTCAGGCCATGTCATGATTCTGTTTCACCCTTCATCTCCTGGGGCACTTTGTTATACCTGGAACCCCGAATCTAAAGTCATGGAAAGCAGAGTGGTTTGGTACCTTACGCCACATTCATCTTGGAATTGAGACATGTCTGAACGTGCCCAGAAGGCCAGCAGGGAGGCACACAACGGGCTTCTTTGCCTAAAGGACTTCCAAGCGGGAAGAGCGCGCTCATCCAAACATACACGAGAGTCCACATCCTCAAGTGTGGTCCAAGAACGAGGACCAAGATGGGGTTTGGGGAGGGAGACAGAGCAGGGAGGGAGCAGACCAAAGTGCTCACTGCTCAGACTGGCTGTCAGGCTAAAGCCACAGGCTTAACTCCTGTGTGCAAGGTGGAAGGGGGACAGGAAAGTGTGGGTAAACACTAAAGGAGCTTCTCACTAGCAGCATCTGTACACCTTAAGAAACCCACAGCAGTGCTTTCCGGAGGAGAAGCAGGAGAGTTTTCCAGCTTTGGACAGACTGGAGTTTGTGGAGAAGACTACAGGGCCTGACAGCATTGGCAACCTCAGGATGTCACACAGTGAGGAGCTGGGAAGAGAGCAGGAACGGAAAGTGCTACGTGGGAGTACAGGAGCCCCAGTGAGTGAGCAAACACAAGGGACCTCCCCCTGGGCCTTTCAGAATTAGCTGGGAGGAATTTCTGCAAAGCAGGAAGAAGCACAGCAAGAGAAATACTGTTTTGTAACTGTCTCTCCGACTCCTTTGTCCCCAGTCTGGGCTAGGGACACACGCACTGAATGTAGTGGAAGCTTGAACGCTTCTGCATGCCATCAGTGCTCTGTAGATAAAAAGATTCCAAGAACTACATGACAGGAGTCCTTACAAACGGTTGCAGAGACTTGGGGGCTGCAGGGAGGAGAAATCCATCTGGGCAATGGGCCTATCCCGTTGGGTAAGAATCAGCCGCCAGGAACCGAACGATGAATGAAGATCGCTTTGTCTTGTCCACGGTAACCTGTGTCCAGCCTGAGCCTCGAGGTTCTAACAGGTGCTCTCTGCCCCGGAGTTCCTTACCCCATGGAAACCTCAACAGCTAGAAGGCTGCTTGCAAATTTCTCTTGAAAAGAGTCTATCAAATCCTGATCTTACATGTTTTCATGGCTTATAATTTAAACCTGTTTCTTTGTGAAGATTTGACCAATATTATAGTTTCCTTTTTTAAGAGTTGTTTGCTTTGATTTTTTTTTTTTTTTTTTTGCCATTTTATTGAACAATCTTTTAGGAGATTCTTTCCTTTTTCTTTATCTTATTTCTCTTGTTTTTCTTTTGTAAGTGCAGAAGAGCAAGAAGAAACAGAAGAGTTTCAGATATGAAGACAACCCAAGGCCTGTAAGGGGATGGCTGAACTGTTTTTCTCTCCTAAAGAGAGTAGTCTTGTTATTGTTATTATAAAGGTAATGCTGCTTATGTCAGAAATTTTAAAAAAATATATAGAAAGATATAAAGGAAAAGTAAAAATGATTCCCATATTCCACTATTCAGAAGATAATTACTATTAATGTCCTAGTAAACACTTCCATGTTTCTCCATGTACATACACACACCTGCTTACATACGTACCTACCTACCTACCCACATAAACACCTACCTACCTACCTACCTACCTACATACATACATACATACCTGCATACCTACCTACATACCTGCCTACATACGTACCTGCCTACATATATACTGACATACCTACCTACCTACATACCTACCTACATACCCACCTACCTACCTACATACATACCTACATACATACATGCATGCATGCATAAATACCTACATGCATACCTACCTACCTACATATCTACATACATAAAGAGAGGGAGAGAGAGCCTCTATAGGTCCTTCGAGAAAAGCCGGTACTACCCCTTGAACCAGTACCTAAACGTTGTCACCAAGGGAAGACACACAGATAAGCAAACCCCGTGTTTCAAAATTACCCATAACGCAGCAACTCCGCAGATCAAATTAACCACACAGGACAGCCCTACAGACCGCTCAGGAAAATTGCTAGAACCACACGGTTATCTTGTTTCCAGAACAATTCAGAGCATCAGTGAGGAAACTCAAACTCTAAAGCACTATCTTTGACGTACAGTCATCTGATAGGGGCCACAGCTCCTGAGTGGCTCGAAATACCACAGACGTGGGTGGGGAGCAGTCCTCCCAGGGAGAGTCCTCTGGCTCATTTCCCTGTGTGACATCACACAGCATCCCAGTGCTGTTGGTTTACCCCAGGGTTTGCAGAAAGCCCCAGAAGGACGCTAACAAAACTTCTGGAACTTGCTATAGCTGGTCTGCATTGAGGATAAACTGACTGACTTTCCATCAAGGCAGGAATTGAAAAAAAACCCATGAAGTGAAACAGAACCCAACCCTGTGCTAAGGGGGAGAATCAGTCCCCAAGACAATTCTCCGTGTAGGAGTGCTGTTTCCTCTTGGTGGCCGATGGGGGTACAGACGCTGGGGTCACACACCACTCACTCAGGATGTACAAATAGATCCCATGCAACTTTTGAGACACATTTACACCAAAGAAGTATGTGTTGTTTTCACCTGGGCGCCCTGGTTGTATGTGATAAACCCTGCATCCCTTCGCTCCTTCAGCGTGTGACCACACATGGGTACTTTCTTCTCAGATGCCCAGCCCTGCGTGTGTGAGGTGCGGGCAACAGTAACTAACCCTTAGGTCACTGAGAAGCACCTGGGCTTTGTTCAATAGACACTTACTGATGCCTGCTGTGCAGTCAACGAAATACAGCCTGTCCTCCTGACAACTACATTAAACAGTTAACCACACAACTGGTTACTGCCCCTGTACTGTGGTTAGCACAACAGAGAAGTATAGCTTGTTATGAGATGGGCCTGTACCCTGGAATTGGCCAGAGAAGCTTTCTTTGCAGAAATGACATTTGAACTTGGAGGTATGTATCCAAATGTGTGTCCCCGGAGTATGTGAAACTCAAAATGTCTAAAATTGAACTCAGTACCTCTCATCTCCTCCCCCAAAACCTGTCCTAAGTCTTTTAACTTAGGTTAAAGGGACACCATTCCTAGGTTGCCCAGGCCTGAAACCTGGGACTCATTCTGAACTCACGGCTGATACGCACTCTCTGTATCAATTCAATTATCGAGTGTTAGCTTCCAGACATTACTCAAATCTGTACCCTGGTCTCCACCTGCACCACCACTGCCCTCACTGTCTCTTGCACCGATATTTAATAGCTTCCTAACCAGTGAATATGCTGCTAGTTCTGCTCCCTTTCGACCTATATTTTGCACTTAAACTAAAAACAGCTATTATATTTCCCTGCTTAAAACATTTCAGTGACATCCTTTTACCAAAACTCCAAGCTCTGTAACTTGGCAAATAGGGTTTTCATAAATTGGTTCCCACACAGACTACACCGTCTTGCCACAACACTTATATTCTGCCATCACTGAATGACTTGTAGTTTCCTGCACGTAGCACAATGTTTCATGTGTCTATGCCCTTACTCTGTCTATAACCTCTGCTGGGATTCTCTTCCCTCCTTATTCAACTCCTATTATCCTCTAAGGCTCTATTCCATTGTCATCTCTTCCAGGAAGTCTTCTCCTGGCAGAGCTGCGTGCTGCAAATGGACAGACCATGCCACATGCCTGTCAGTTGCAGTGACCCTTAGGAAAGCCTCAGAGTGTCTGGTACCCATTCTGAGAGAGGCTTCTTGGCCAGAGAGGCCACATTTATTAATGTGGTCATAGGTGATTGCACCAGGGACAGCCAGCAGATCACACAGTCATCAACAGACTGGCCCTTACCCATGAGGCCTGTCACAAGAGCTCTGCTTTACCTAGTACTGGGCTCAGAGCAATGAGGATGGGCGAGTCTAGTCTGAACCCCCCTCTTGGGGAGTTTGAAGTCAGAACACTCAGCATCAGAACCAGCAACAAGAGCATGGATAGAAGCCAAGAGACACCCAGTGAGGAAACAGAAGCCATAGTAGAGAAGCCAAGACTATACAGAAGCTGTAAGGATATTAAGATCTGTTAATTGTGAGCAACAGGAAGCAGACAAGAAACAGCCTACTAGGTGGAGCTTAGTCTCCTACACAGCAGCCGACACCTGCTACTGAGAGAAAAATAAACTTGCCAGATACTGGAGCAAGCACGGTGCTGAGTGAGCTTCCCAGACCTGTTCTCGGGGTTGGACTGAACAACTGCAGTTGTTTTCAGAAAGATGTGCAAGCTGTCATTACACTGCTATGCCCAATACTCCTGATCTGCTGCATGCCCCTCGTAAGAGTCCCTTACCCCCTGAGGTAACCTACACACGTTCCTTGCAACCTGTAAGGACTAGAGTAACGCAGCGCCCTTCGGCTGGCTGTCCAGGCACTCTGAATATGAAGAGCCTACGTGAGCCTGTCCATCTCCCCTCTACAAGAACACTCTCAACAGTTCCGGTCCCAGACAAAGAGCCTTACTTGAGAGAAAGGGTGTCATCACAACAGGATAAGAGAGTCAAGTCATCAGGAAGCTGTACAGGCATACCTGGTTTTCTTGCCCTTCACTCCACTGCACTTCGCAGATACCGCACTTTTGATACATTGAAGGTCTGTGGCAACCCTGCACTGAGCAAGTCTATCGGTGCCGTTTTTTTCAACAGCATTTGCTACTTTGTGTCTCTGTGTCACATTTTGGTAATTCTTGTGATATTTCAAACTTTTTCATTATTATGATGTTTGTTATGGTGATTGAAATTAATAACCTGACAATGGCCTCTAAGTGAAAGCAAGAGTCAGTAGCACATCTTTCACTTCAAATCAAAAGCTAGAAATGATTAAGCTTAGTGAGGAAGGCGTGTCGAAAGCCGAGACAGGCCGAAAGCTAGGCTTCTTGCACCACAGTTAGCTAAGTTGTGAATGCAAAGGAAAAGTTCTTGAAAGAAATTAAAAGTGCTACTCCAGTGACTGCATGAATGATAGAAGGCAAAGCAGCCTTATTCTGATATGAAGAAAGTTTTACTTGTCTGGACAGAACAGCAAACCAGCCGCAACATCCCCTTAAGCCAAAGCCTAATGCAGAGCAAGACCCCAACTCTCTTCAATTCTATGAAGGCTGAGAGAGGTGAGGAAGCTGCAGAAGAAAAGTCTGAAGCTGGCAGAGGTTGGTCCATGAGGTTTAAGGAAAGAAGCCATCTCCATAACGTAGAAGTACAAGGCAAAGCAGCAAGTGCAGATGGAGAAGCTGCAGCAAGTCATCCAGAAGCTCTAGCTAAGATTATTATTGAAGGTGGCTACACTAAACCACAGGTTTTCAATGTAGGTGAAACAGTCTTCTGCTGGAAGAAGATGCCGTCTAGGACTGTCATAGCTAGAGAGGAGTCGGTGCCTGGCGTCAAAACTTCAAAGGACAGGCTGACTCTCTTGTTAGGAGCTGATGCAGATGGTGACTTGAAGTAGAAGCCAATGCGCATTTACCATTCCGAAAATCCTGGGGCTCTTGGGAATTACGCTAAATTACTCCGCCTGTGCTCTGTAAATAGAGCTACAAAGCCTGGCTGACAGCACATCTGCTCACAATGTGGTTTACCAAATATTTCAAGTCCACTGTTGAGATTTATTGCTCAGAAAAAAGATTCCTCTCAAAATATTACTGCTTGTTGACAATGCACCTGGTCACCAAAGAGCTCTGACGGAGCTGGATGAGTTTAATGTTGTTTTCAGGCCTGCCAACACAGCATCTGTTCTGCAGCCCATGGATGAGTAATTTTGACTTTCAAGTCTTATTACTTAAGAAACACAGTTAGTAAGGCTATAGCTGCCATAGGCAGTGATTCCTCTGATGGATCTGAGCAAAGCAAATTGAAAACCTTTTGGAAAGATTCACCATTCTAGATGCCCTGAAGAACATTAATGATTCATGGGAAGAGGTCAAAATACCAGCATTAACAGGACTTTGGAAGAAATTGCTTCCAACCCTCATGGATGACTTTGGAGGAAGTCACTGCAGATGTGGTGGAAATAGCAAGAGAAGTAGAACTAGAAGTGGGGCCGGAAGATGTCACTGAATTCCTGCACTCTCATGATCAAATTTGAACCGATGAGGAGTTGCTTCTTACAGATGTGCAAAGAAAGTGGTTTCTTGAGATGGAATCTATTCCTAATGAATATGCTGTGAAGATTGTTCAAATGACAACGAAGGTGTCGTAAGATGACATAAACTTAATTGACAAAGCAATGGCAGGGTTTGAGGACTGACTCCAATTTTGAAAGTTCTACTGTGGGTAAAATGCTATCAAACTCATCATCTGCTACAGAGAAATCATTTGTGAAAGGAAGAGTCAATCGATGTGGCAAACTTTGTTGTTGTCTCATTTTAAGATATTGATGCAGCCTCCCCAGCCTTCAGCAACCACCACCCTGATCAGTCAGCAACCACCATCATCCAGGCAGGACCCTCCACCAGCAAAAAAGGTTATGACTCGCTGAGGGCTCAGCTGATGGTTAGCATTTTTAACAATAAAGTATTTTTAATTAAGATATGTGTATTGTTTTTTCAGACATAGTACTATTGCACACTTAACAGACTACAGTAGAGTGTAAATGTAACTTTTGTATGCACTGGAAAACCAGAAAATTCCCATGAAGTCATTTTTGTGATATTCACTTTACTGCAGTATTTACTTCATAGTGGTGGTCTGGAAGTAAAACCACAATATCTCCAAGGTATGCCTCTAACTATTTTAAGAATACAAGACACATGAAAGAAATCTCATCCCCTACTGGCATATTTCAAACGCAGGCCTTTTATAACACAATGTGACAGTGTCTGTCAGGAATAGCCAGATACCCTGCAATGGGTTGCATTGCCCCCTAAAACGACATGTTGGAATCCTAACCTCTGGTACCTGTCAATGTGATCTTATTTGGAAGCAGGGTCTTTGAAGATGGAATTAGTTAAGACAAGGTCATACTGGATTAGGGTGGGCCCAAAATGCAATGACTGTTGTCCTATAAAAAGGACATGGAAGATACAAAGAAAGCACCACATGACTACAGAGACACAGACTGCAGTGACGTATCCATAAGCCAAGGAATGCCAAAAATTGCCAACCACTACCAGAAGCGAGGAGAGAGGAAAGGAAAAGATTCTTCCTCAGACCCAATTCCACTGAAATCTTGATTCTAGACTCCAGAACTGTGAGATAATAAATTTTGTTTTAAGTCAGACAGTGGGTGGTATGTTCTTACAGCAGCCCTAGGAAGTTGAACACAGCACCCAACTCTCAAACAAACACAGCTGGGGGTTCTATTCCAAAGGTATAGTTTGAAATAGGGAAATATTCATATCATGAACATGTCCCCCATGGTGTTATTTGTAAGTAGGAAAAAAATAGAAAACAATAAAAAATATAGTAATCTGAAATGGCTACATAAATTATGCTCATGAAGACTATCTATCATGAGAAATGCTTTTGATGGTTAATTTTATGTGTCCACTTGACTGGGTCGTGGGGTGCCCAAATATGTGGTCCCGCATTATTCTGGGTGTGTTTGAGAGGGTGTTTCTGGATGAAATTAATATTTGAATTGTAGAGTGAGTTACACAGTTTGCCCTGCCTAGTGTGAATGGGCCTTATCCAATCAACTGAAGACCTAAATAGAAAAAAAAAGCCTGAGGAAAACGTTCCACTCATCCTGCCTGATCGCCTGAGTGGGACATGGGTGTTTGGATGGAAACATGGGTCCTTCTTGAGTCTCAAGCCTGCAGCTTTCAGACTGGAACGTGTGTTGGTCTCCTAGGTCTCTTGCTTGCTGTGTACAGATCTTGGGACTTCTCAGCCTCACCAGTTGGGTAAAAATATATATGCTGGTGATTCAGTGATTTGTAAAAACAATTCAAGGACAATTTTCTCTGTAAGGTATGATTACCAATATGTAAAATATGGCAATCTAAATGGCTGGAAAGCTATATAAATGTTATCAGTAGTTAGGTCAGGTCTAGGCCTTAGGAAGAATTTTCTTTCTTTTTCAAAATCTTAGTAATATGCTCATATTTCTTAGATAATTAAAAAATTGAAACATTTAAAAATGGTCAACTGTATTATTATCAAAGGAGTAGCTAGGCTAATTGATATGCATGTGGACTTTCATAAAGAATGTGCTAAACATTCCTATTGCTCGACTCTCTAAGCTTTGTCTTCTCTATTTCAAATCCTACATTGATGGACTAAAATTCTTGAACGTTTGCTGAATTCTGTGACTTAACATAGTGTCCATGGTTTCCACAGGAGATGAAAACGTGTAGAAGACCTCTGAATTTTCCACTGATGATACCATCACTCAGAGCTAGGAGAAATTTTGTCTCTCTTGACGAAATCCAGGTTCTATGAGAACACATGTATTTGTTCATCATTGTTTCCCAGCCCCTAACTCAGTGCCTGGCGCATGGAAAATGCTCGATAGATATCCGTGGGCTGAAAGAAGAAATGAGTAAGTAAAGGAATGGACCTGAGATAAGAAAGCTGTGTGCCTCTCAGCCCGCAGGAGTTTTTCTTAGATTAGCTTTTCTGGTTCCATTGGTATCGTTCTCCTTTCTTCCTTTACCCTTTATCATTTGGCGCCTAGGTTTTCTTTCAGTTGTTTCTATTATGGTAAGTTGCCTCATATGGTTTTGTAAAGTAGAAGAAATGGAAAATGAATCCTATTTTAAAATAATTAAATGTAAGTACTAATTAATTTAAATTATAAGCTATATGTTTTAAGTATTAAACTATATGGTTTTGGTTGTTTTTTTAAAAAACCCACCATAACAAACATGAAATCTCTTTGAGATCAGAGAATTAACTGACCTTATAATTTTTTACATGCTTTATAGCATTTAGCACAGGTCACTGAACATTTCATATGTTTAATTAATTCTTAATTGATTTTATTTTAATATGACTGCTATATGAAAAAGCTATAAATACTGTTAAAATTTGCTCAGAAAAGATGATTATGATCAAAAGATGACTAAATAAAATACGATGCCTTCATTTGATGAGATATTATAATTTTTAAACATGCTTTTAAAAAATATTTATTTGCCTGAATAGTCAAGATAAAATCTTAGGTGAAAAAAGAAGAATACAAAATCACGTATATGGTAAATACCCCAATTTTGGAAGAGCATGAACACACATAAATTGAAAAAGACAGAGCAAGAAGAGGGACGGGAAAGAAATGCATCACGTTGTCAGGGGTGATTATACTGGACATATGGGACTATAGATCATTTTTGTCTTCTTTGTACTTTTTATATGTTTCAAAATCTCTACAACGAACTTGCAGTTATTTTTTAATGAAGGAAAAAACTCACATCACCTGAAAAACAAAAGCTCTGGACCCTACTGCTGGATACATGGGATCCAATCAGAGGTCCATTTGTGTGAAAAGATCTGGGTCAGGCGACCATACAATAAACGACTTTCAAGATTACCTTCCCTTTTCCCTTAGTAGCATCTTTAAAATTCACTACTGAGCAGCCAATAAGCTATTCAGGAAATCAGAGATTGTTTTAAAACCAAGGACACTCCATAGCTCCCAACAATACACGGCACGGAGAGTCCACCAGCATGCCAATAGCTGCTGAAGGATCTAGAAAACACAGGACTGCCTTTGAGTAAAACAAACAGCAACATGCCCAGCACTGGGATGAACAGAAAAACGCTTATAAAATTCTGCCCTCCAAACAGTCCGTGCCTCTTTTAAACTGAAGCCTAGTGCCCGAATCGGAAGTGTCTGGAGGAGAAGAACACGGAGAGCTGGATAGAGTAAGAGGCTGTCATCACGTAGTTTCTTTGGATTTGGACACTTCCTGCTACCCAATCCTTACCGCATTGGGAGCTACATCTGTTCGTAAGAGCTATGTGTGGATTTAGGGTGTTGACTTCCTACTTCTCTGTATGAAGGTCGTTTCCAGCAAAAAATGAAAATACATACCATTTTCCCTCCAACTCCAATTGTGCAAAACCATTAGCCAGTTCCTTAAGACTCTGAAATCTAGAGTAACTGTCTCCTTCTCTTGGCCTCAGAACAGAACCACTAGCATGTGCAAGGTGGGGTTGGGGGACGGGCTGCTCCATGGCAGGATTTTAGAAGCAGGCTCAGAGGGAAATGCACGTAGAGGAGATGGAGGCCCTGTTCTGACAGAGAAGAGAATGGGAACTGAGGGCAACAGAAGACAATTACCTCCAATTTGCTGCCGTGGTTCCGAGTAGCTCTGAGAGCCCCAGGAGGTTTGACTATTTTTGAGTCATCGGGACGGCTTCAGTCTTTTCTCTGTTCAGAGCAGGCCTAGCCTGGAAACAGTGGAGGTGTGGGAAGGAAATCCTCCAGTCTTGCCCTCTTCTGCATCCAGCTCCTAGATGCTATGGGAACAAAGCAGGGCTTAGTGAATGCTGAAGTGAAGGCCCCTTTGCTGTAGCCCTTTCTCCTTCTACTGCAGCATCTTCACACCCACTGTCCAGTGAGCTGTTCAGATGGCAAGAGAGAAGATAAGGGAGTTGAAGCAAAGAAGGGGACAGCTCTTGAGTCTCAGGCAAGGAAGTAATGTTCTCTCCATCGTTTGTCAGAGTCTTCCAACCCTAAAACAACGAAAGCCAATTTTAGGGACAGAGGAGGAAAAGGACTCAGGAATCTCTTATTCCTCACACAGACAGGGGTTATTAGTATAAGGTTGTGTAGGCTATGTGTGGAGTAACAAGAAATCAGGCCAACCACAGCTTCCTACAGCCTCAATTGCAATTCAATTGTCCAAACCAAGTGGACACATCTGGACAGGAACTCAGGACATTGTCTGAAAACCACAAGATAGCAGGGAGCCATGGGTAACATACAATCTCCCAAGTCCAGGAGAGCTGTCACAAGTAGGCACCCCAAACCACTCCTACAGGACGGGGCATTTGGATTGGGCATATCTAGATTCTGATGCCTATTGCCACCTATAAATTCATTTCCAGCTTCTGGAAGAAGGTCAATTATTCTGCACTGAACTGCATATGCTTACGTACTGTATCCAGTTTGCAGTGTGCAGTAGACATTGTGTTTGGTTTACCCAGACTCCTCCACAGTCACCTACCAGCTAGGGTGCCCATGGGCCATGGATGATAAATCCATGCTTAAAATAGAAACTTGATGTCTGGAATTGCAGCAGTCATTTTGTCACCATGAGACGACAGACATATGTATAAATAAGGCTGAGAATCACAGACATGAACCTTGACATCGCAAAGCCACTAAACCAACATAAGCAAGTACATATGGCCAGCTTTCTTATGTGACACAGATAAAACCTATATTTGGGTTGTTACTTTCAACCTTAAAGCTTTCCTAAAGGATGAGGGGGTCCAGTTAGCTTTACTGAATTATTACAGAGTAGGCTGACAATGTCTTAAACCAAATGTGAAATAACAAATGCATCGCTTGGTCAAATAGTTTCTTCTGCCAACATCAACTCATGCATGTAATAGAGTCCTCACTCTTAAGATGTATGCGTAGGAGAGCACAGGGAAAAACTGAGCTAGTGTTGAGAGAAGAGGTAGTATTAGAAAGTCGTGACCCTCATTTGCATATGAGAGCACAATGGAATACGATTGGCTACCAAGGAGCTTGGAGCTAATGCTCCAACACCCATTCCAGTTCAGATCAGTGTAACCGATCATGACTAGGCTGTCCCCCTTGGAACTGGTTAACTAGGGGATGTGCAGTGGTTAAGGACCTACTTAAGTTTCTGGGGAAAGAAGCTAGTTTCTCTCTCCCCTGTTGGCTATGAACAAGAAAGTACATTTGCTGTAGTTGCTGCTGGCAACCATATTATGACCTTGACAGTAACCGTCTTAGCAGGAAACCCTGTGGCAGCAGAGAAAATGTTCTTGACGACATCTCAAAGCTGCCGAATCAATTGGCTCTGGAGTCTACCCTACTTCTAGATTTCCTAATATATGAAATAAATGCCCTTGGTGTTCAGGCCAATTCAAAGCAGGGCTTCTGTTACTTATGACTGGGGATAGGGATATACATTTGATACAAAATCTGTATCTTCAAATTTCTTTCCATGACCCAGCAATTTATGGGTATATCTTGCAGAGATTATCTGCATTCCCATGTTCACTGCAGCACTACTCACAATAGCTAAGATATGGAAACAACCTAAATAACCATCAACAGATGAGTGGATAAAGAAAACGTGGTATATACTCATACATAATGGAATATTATTCAGCCTTTAAAAAGAAGGAAATCCTGCCATATGCTTTAACATGGATGAACCTGGAGGACATTATGCTAAGTGAAATAACCAGTCACAGAGGGATAAATACCATATTATTCCATTTATATGAGGTATCAAAAATACTCAAACTCATAGAAACCGAGAGGAGAACGGTGCCAGGGGCTGGGGGGAGGGGGAAATGGGGAGTTGTTCAATAGGTGTAAAATTTCATTTGTGGGAGACAAGTTCTAGAACTCTCCTGTACAACGCAATGTCGATTGTCAGCAATACTGTATCGTGTGCTTAAAACATTTGCTAACAGAGTAGATCTCATGTGAAGTGTTATTATACAAAAAAGGGGGTATAGATATGGTTATTAGCTTGATTGTGGTGATGGTTTCATGGGAATGTGTTTGTCCAAACTCATCAATTTGTATACATTAAAAATGTGCAGTTTTTGTATATCAATTATACCTCAATAAAGCTGTGAAAAAAATAATAAGTAATGCCAGAAAGCAACTGTATTCTTAGAAATTAGGTTCAGATAGAGTTGAACTATCTCTTTACGGTGGTCAATTATAAAATGTAAAATAAAATTTCCTATTTAATAAAGTGTCCATGAAACAACATCACTAGTGGTGGAAAAGTTTTGAGTCGCACACATATTGCAGACAGAATTAAAAGATAACGCCTATTTCGATGACTGCTCATTCATGGAATAGCTAAGCCTCTCTGTATGCTATTAATTTGTGGTTTCATCACTGGTTTTTTGTTTTTTATCTCCCCCACCTTAGATCTCGTACTAACTTAAAAATTGGGGAGAGTTCCTTTTTCTCAGAAAGCGAATCTCTCTGAGGATGAACACCGGAGAAGGAGGAAATGGGTTTACTCCCAAGCTCAGTAATGCCCATTTCCCCCCAAGCCCTCCTGCTGTCTATCTGGAGAAACAAAAGAAATGTCATGTTGGATAATTTGGATTGAATAGTAAACTAAATTTTGAGACAGTGGGAGGTTAACCATTTTTCACTAAATTTACTGTTTTAACCTTCTCTGTTTTCTGGTTACTGACTTCTGTTTTGGATAAAGATTTTACGCCTAATATATATATAGCCAAGCAATACTAAAATCCCATCAACAAGAACAGAGAAGACCATGGAACCATCTTTTTCTGAAGCCATTTCCACATTTCTATAGTATTTTTCAGTACAATTATTTATCTTAAAATATATTTTTCAAACATTCAAAAATGGCAGGATGCCATTTTCATTTACTACTTGGAGAAAAAGCATTACCACTTCTTCAATGTTTGGGACTTAATTAGGTGATGATAATAAGAACAATGATTGAATGTCATGTGGTATCTTACAACTTAACGAAAAGACAATTATAAATTTTAATTCATTTAGCTCATTCTTCCTATTGGTAATAATACAGTTGTTTTATACATGCTGATTATATACACAATTCTTAGAGATAAATATGGTTTCATGTGGGGCCATTACTTATTTCAGTATTGCCACAAACCAAAAGCACACTGCATATGTTTCAACCACAACTGTGAAGCTAGCAAAAAATTTTTCAACAGCTTTGAGATTTATACGTACATGTGTAATTTAGTGGTTTTCCGTGTATTCACCAAGCTGTGCTGCCATCATCACCGTCTCATTTTAGAACGTTTGCATCACCCCAGTAAGAAACCCCAGGCCCATGAGTGGCCCTTCTCCTTTCTCCCTTATCCCAGCCCCTGGAAACCACTAGTCGACATTCTGCCATGATAGAGTTTCTTTTCTTAACATTTCATAAATAGAATCATACAATATTTGGCCTTTTGTAACCAAGTTCTTGAAATTAGTTTGTTTACAAGGTTCACCTGTGTCGTAAAAAGTATCTGCACTTCAGTATTTTTATTGCCAAATAACATGGCATTATATGGATACGTCGTGTTTCATTGATCCAGGCGTCAGTTGATGAGCATTTGGGTTGCTTCCACTTTTTGCCTATTTTGATTAATGCTACTAGGAACATTTGTGCACCAGTTTTTGTGTGGCTGTTTTCATTTCTCTTGGGTATACACCTAGGAGTGGAATTGCTGGGTCATATGGGACTCAAATTTTAAGATTTTGAAAAACTGCCAAACTTTTCCAAAGCATCTGTACTATTATTTTACATTCCCATCAGCAATGCATCGTGGTTCCAATTTCTTCACATCCTGGCCAATACTTGTTATTGCCTTTTTCATTTTAGTTATCCTAATGGTTATGAAGAGGCATCTCATTGTGGGTTTGGTTCCCTTTTCCCTAACGATTAATGATAATGAGCATCTTTTTATGTGCTTTTTGATCATATGCACATCTTTTTTGAAGAAATGTCTATTCAAATCATTTGGCCATTTTTAAGTTGGGTCATTTGTCCTTTTATTGTTGAGTCGCAAGTGTTCTCCATATATTTTGGATACAAACCACTTACAAGATACATGATTTGCAAATATTCTCTCCCATTCTGTGGGTTATCTTTTCACTTTCTTTATGAAGTCTTTCAAAGCATATAAATTTTAAATTTTGATGAAGTCCAATTTTTTCTTTTTGTTATTTCACTTTTAGTGACATACTTAAGAAACCATTGCCTAACTCAAAGTAAAAGGATATTTACTCCTTTGTTTTATTCTAAGTCATGTAATTTTAGCTCAAAAATGTATTCTATGATCCATTTTAACGTTGATATGTTGTATGAAGTAAGGGCTTAACTTCATTCTTTTACATGTACATATCCAATTGTCTCAGCATCAACTGTTGAAAAGACTATTCTTACTCCACAGAGCTGTCTTGGTGCCCTTGTCAAAAACCTACTGACTATACATAAATGTAAGGGTCTATATCTGGACTCTGAATTTTATTCCGTTGATCTATATGTCTATACTTATTCCAACACAAGCTAGCAAACTCTACCCTTAGCAGTTAACTGCCTACCCGGCCCCTTGCGTCACTGTCTTATATTAAAGCATGCCTATACATGCCTGTTTTACAGCTCAAGATAGGTCAGTTTTGATGTGAAGTATAGCAGAATATACCACCTCAAAATATGCCTCTTTGACACAGGATTATATATTCAGTTGATTATTTTGAAAATTTGCCAACACAGGAGAAGTTCTGAAAACAGAATAGAAGTTAACACTTTTATAAGGGAAACCTACATTTATAAAGGACATTTACACTGAAAACGGGGTCTGTACCAGGAAGAGAGCTAGCACCAGAGATAACTTTGTCACCTGAGAGACTTATCTGCAGGGCAAGACAACCTTTGTTTACCAAACTTTGCCTCTTCTCACCTTCCCACAAGTGCCTTTCCTGTTTGGAAGGCCCAGACAGACCCCTATCCTTTTCTTTAGCTCAGGATAATGTATAAGCCTCAACTCTGGCCGCCTTTTAAATCTCACATCTTTGTGGGGCTCCCGTAGGAACGTACATAGGTATTTAAAGTTGTTTCTTTTTTCTCCTGTTGATCTTTTATTACAGCGGGGGCAGAGGGTTAGTCTCAGATAAGCACCTAGAAGGGTAGAGGGAAAGCGACATTTCCTGCCCTGCGATGGACAGGGATCCCATCAGATAGGACTGATACATTATGGAGTGATAGCGCTGTTCTACCTTACATCTGGGAACCACACGGAAGGATTACAATTATTTGATTAATTAGATTTTCTCTGAGTTGAATCTGGACAATGCTGGCATGGTAAAATTTTCCACCTGCCTCCTACTCAACTCTCAGATTAGGACACATTGGTAAACCTGGATGATATCAAGGAATTATGCAAAGCAAATGCCACCACTTAAAAAAAATATATCTTGATAGAAAAGCGGGAGGGTGCTGCATATCAGAAACAGGTTATGGGATCACTCATTCATTCAAAACAGATTAGTGTTGTGTGCTTTAATTTATGCTGTCTTATTTCATAAGAGTCCAGGGAGATCCATATGGTCATTTCAGAAATGAAGAAAACAGACTCAGGGAGGATAAGCAATGTTGTCCAAAGTCACACAGTCAGTGAGTGATAAATAGGACTCGCACCCAGGTCTGAATGACTCCCAATTCCCAACGCGGACCTGGGTGTCTTCGTGTAACTGCCACGCAGCATACATTTCACCTTTCCCTCTTGCCCCTCTCCGATTTATTAGGTTGGTGCAAAAGTAATTGCGGTTTTTGCAATTCTTTAACCTTTTAAACCTCAATTAGTTTTGGACCAATTTAATAATAATATGGAAACTGCATAGGTGGTATAGAAAAACAGGCTCATGCCACCGATAAGGAGTGTAAAGCTGTTATAAAATTTCTGAAAAAGCACCAAAAACCTTAAAATGTTCATATTCTTTGACCCAGTAATTCCATTTCTAGGATTTTACCCTAAGAGGATAATCAGAAACTTGCACCAATATTTATATGCAACAGATTTTAGTGAATCACAGCACTATTCATAATTGTGAATGATGAGAATTCATGTAGATTCCAATAAAAGAGTACAGTCACACAACAGACTTCCATTAAAACTAATGTTTCAGAAGATTACTTAATATATGAGATATTTATAACATATTATTAAGGGCAAAAAAGCATGTAAAGCTGTACCACACAAAAAGTACTAGATAGACATATGGGATAACAATAGTTATCTCTACCTGGGAAGATTACAGTTGATTTTCATTTAAATTTTTTTTTAGCTACTTTGTATTTTCCAAATTTTCTATAATGAATATGTATTATTTTATAATTAGATAATAATGTTATAATTTTTAAACAGAAAATAAGGCTATATTCTTTAAAAATATATATTGGTGTAAAAACAAGACAACAGGCCCAAAATGGAGTCAGTTAGGCTAAGCCCCACATCAATAATCAGCGCCTTCATTACAGCTGCGGCTCTCCCAGAAATGGAATCTTATACCAGTTAATCAGGAAAATGTCAAATTATTATATTGTACACCTGAAGCTAATATAACCGATATAAGACTGTATACCAACTATACTTAAATAAATTTAAATAAAAAAGAATCACTTGATCAGCACGAGGTAAATCACCTGCTATCCCCTAAAGAAAGTTACCGTGCAGTAACCAACCTGCTTTTTTGTCCAGTCTAACTTCCTTGTCCCTGCTCCCTTCTGCCTATAAAAGTCTTTCATTCTGTACAGCTCCTCAGAGCTCCCTTTTATCTGCTAGATTGAGTGCTGCCCTATTACAATCCATTTTTGCCCAAATAAACTCTTAAAATTTTTAACATGGTTCAACTTATCTTTTAACATTCAGAGTGATGGGAGAGTGGAATGTCAATATATCCAAAGCTAGTGTGCAAGAGGAAAGAACAGAGGGTTAACAGAGGACTTAGAAGCAAAGTAAGGTAGGAAAAGCAATTAGGGAATGATAAGCGTAAATGTAAATAACTTTATCTTCACAAGACTTTAATGAGGCATTTGACCTGGCAGAGAAAGCTAGTATTTATCTTGTAAGTTGCATAGCTTAATTCTTAAAGTACGAAGAAAATAAAATTTTGTCATGAAATACCTCCAATAAGAAAATTTGTCTCTTTAACTATTTTGCCATAAAATGAGATAAACTGGTGTGAAAGTGCTTTATGAACTTGAAGTGCTTTGCCAATCTACTGCTATTGCTGTCAAAAGATGATCACATTCTACCTCTAGTAACTGCTGTGCGACTCGTCACAGGGGTTTTATATTGACACAAAAAGTAAACTTACACAGGTTTTGAAGATACCCTCACTCTCTTCACATGCAAGTAGTGAGGTATCCCTTGGTTGCCAAATGCAGACAACTGTCTAGTGCAATGACCCCATGTTGGCCCTCACAACAATGCACTCCTAAAAGTATGATACAGCTTCGATCCACATGGATATAGCCATTCTCTTACTTTAGATCAGGGAGACGTGTTAGGAAACACCAAGTGCCCTACTGCTTTTAGAAGAGTCCAGAGAGATAGGTCCAAACCCTGAGCCAAAGCCCACCTTGGCAGCTACGGTGTGAATTCAGCTGCTCTAAGGTCTTGGAAATCTTAAAGCTGCCCAGACAAAGTGTGGGTGAGGTGAAGGTGGGCGGTGCTGACAGAGTGAAGTGGGATGGGAGAGCAGGCACAATCGACTCCAGCCTTCTCGAAGGGGCATGTTGGGCCCAGATTTTGGGGATCGCTATTTTTCCCGGGAAATCCATGAGGTCACGAGGGGCCAGGAAGTCTCGGGGTTTTGCTCTAACTTCCTCTAATTTAAGAGTGTAATCTGGGGCAAGTCACTCAATCTCTACAAACGTCAAGTTTCTTATCAGTAAAATGTGACTCAATGAGAGAATGAATTTGAAAACACTTGCAAAATTACAAGTATCAAGGAGATAATTCTTCTATCCCAAAAGGTTGTGAACATCCTTCAAATTTACCCCAAAGAAGAAGAGCCCACGAGTGCGACCTCACTGCGATCCACGGAGATTTACTCCCACGGGATCACGTGACGGAGGAAGGGCTGAGGGAGATACCACAGGGCACCTACGCCCGGAGAGATTCAGATTCTCACTGGAAACAGAGCTCCCAGCAGAATTCTCTCTGGCGCTATGGATATTACCCAACAGTACGTACTGTCCTAATGTTGAAGGCAGAGGGCTGTGTTTTGAGAAATCAAGAGGCCTTCAGAGAAACTGGTAAGAGATACATTGATATAGCCATCAAGATCCAGACCAAATTCAAGTTTTACAAAGCTGTGAAAGAGGGTCAGGAGGAAGAAAGTCTTGCAGGAGGCAGAGACCTGCAAAGTCAGCTTTGATGGATGGACGATGTGTGCAACTCACTGACCAGCCCCTTGCTCTGCAGCTCCAGAGACTAGGGCTTCCCTTTTTATAGTACAGGGGCTTCTTGAGTCTAAGTGGTTGAGTCACAAACAATGCTAATAAGCAACAGAAAAATGTTAGTTTCAAAGGGGAAGCAGGGGATGTGACACATGTGGTAGTAAGCAGTCTACTACTGACTTTTATCACCACTGGAGCCAGAAAAGCCAGCTGATGTGTCAGACATGTTAAAAAGTGAAAGTATGCCACTGTGTATGGGAGCTTTCTCCCCAAGCATTTCAAGAAAGAAATGATAGGGCCAGTTTCCATAATGGTGCCCATTATGCAATAGTATTTCTACGGGGTCCCCTAACAGGAGCCATACACTGCCCTATTCTCTAATGGAAATAGCCGGAGAAATAGAAATATCAAGACTACAGCAACATAAAAGGCCTTATGGGAAAAGCCCCCACACGGAGAAATGCGTGGGCGTGAATCCTTCCATTCTGGAAGGGCACAGGCCTGAGCTGATGATGCTGGGATGAGACACTGAAGTCTTCAGAGAAGAGAAACGAGATCACTAAATAGCCTTTCCCTTAGAACTAATGCTCTTTGTGGTTTTGACTTGAAAGAGACAGATAACCGTTTTGCATTTTGCAGTAATAAAAAGATCACAATCGTTTGTCTCTACTCTGTCCCTACCCTTTTCTAAAAGAAAAGATTATCTGTCTCTATTCTGGCTTTTCCTTCATTTTTTTGCCATCTGAAAAACTGTAATGCTAACTTTTACATTTTATTAAGATGATTAGTCTTCTTCAGAATATTGCCTAATGCACAGATAAATAGCACCTAACCATTTTCCTGTTTTCCAAGTACACATATTGAATGTTCCTCAGAACACTTAACCTTGCCTGCCTACCCACCCTCCTCCTGATCCTAACATTGTGTATCTACAGTTCAACCATGTTGTCAAAATCCAGCGTAAAGGCTGTTCCTTCTTCAATATTCCTTATATCCCCCTCCCTCCGGGCGGCCATCACCTTTTGCCTCAGATTACACTTGTCTGAGTACGTGTCATCCCTGCCACACATCCGCTTGTTTGGGAAAGAATACAATGGTGAGAGACCAGACTCTGGAGTCAGAACATTCTAGCTTGAAATTCTCATTCTGCCCTTCCGGGCAGTAAGGGCTGAGAGACCTAGAACAAATCACCTAACTCTCGGAGATTCAGTTTTCTAATCTGCACATTGGAAAGCATGACTTCACAGGTTCCTTGTAAGGCTCAAGCCAGACGGGGTGGCTGCGCACTGTGCTTTTCTCTCCCTTTCCGCATGCTCGTGGACATTACAGGGACTACATAAACGTCTGTTTAAAGACTAGAAAAGAAATGAATTAGGTACTAAAAATGGAGGAGTTACAGCACTCTCTGTGAGAAAGGATTTCCCCAATTGTCCCAGGTTTAAATTAGAAGTATGTGCCTATTCCATCATTCAGGCAGTTAGTACATTACTTGGAGGACAAGTTTGTACACATCTAAATACACTTTCCAGTCTACCGACTAAAACAAGGTAGTGATTGTATTTCATAGCTATTATTGTTACACTCATAGTGGCCGAGGTGCTTTAGAGGATAAATGTAAATCTACTAAAGAGGTGAAGAGATAAAAACTGGAAACATATAGACTGGTTTATATACGACACATACAAAGTCTATTATAAAACTAGCCTCAACACCCTTGAATGCAAACCCTTCTCTGAGTATTTGTCACAAGCTGTTTGTCGCACTCTATTCATTTGTTCATGCAGGCGCTCCAGGAGTGGTAACAGACATAACTCCTAGGAACTTCTGTTATTACGTCTGGCTTCTGTATTGTAAGCGTCATCTTGGAATAAACGAGCCCAGGTCCCTCTGCTCTAGGACTGCTCTCACTCCACACACACACACCCCTCCCGGGGGCCCACCATTTCCTTCTGGGCTACTTCCTACCATGCCTTGCTCACCCCCCACCACACTAACTGGGTCCGTGTGGGGCCATTGCCTGCTGGCCAGAGGACACCTTTCTCCTAAAGAATGTACAAAGGGTATCCAGAAACTCCGGTTAGTAAGCTTCCTACAGACAGACAGACAGACAGACACACAGACACACAGACACAGACAGACAGACAGACAGACAGACTTTGGGATTCCTATTGTTATGCTTGTTTTCTGCCTTATATTTAAAGGAATATAAGCAATCTGTTCAATAGAGAAATGAGATGTACGTGGGGGTGGGGGATCTAATAGCTCAGGTGGTCCCTGAGAAACCAAGAGTAAGAAAAGCATCCTTGGGTCTGGCGACATTTCAGCTCTCATGATGTCCCCTTTGATGCTCACCCAAAACAACAGGAGCAAAAGTAAATTTGTCACACACACACACACACACCCACACACACACTAGCATCAGGACCCTTAGATGCAAAAGCTTTTTTGAGTATTTGTTTGTTAAATAAACACCATACCTTTTTAAAAAAGCACAACAGACACTGATGTAAACAGAGACGAGAAACATGTTAAAATTAAAACAGTGCCTGAAGCTCAACGAACATTTGATGCATTCTGATCTTAGCATTTCTCTGGCTCATTATGTAAGAAGTGATCTATCATGTTGCATGCATTCGCTCAGTCATTGTGTAGCGAAAAAGATAAATGCATCCTGAAACAGGAAACCAATATTCTTCCTGTTTAATCAACAAATCTAAAAATTTATTCTTTTCAACTCTTTACATTGGCTCTGGTCCAGCAGAGGAGGGTGCTCTACACGTTTAGCATAGTTTTATGACAAAGAGAAAATTTTCATGAGCCACTTCTGTATCCCCACCCCCTTAAAGAAAGACAGAGGAAAAACTGTTTCATACAGAAGGCGTTGGGCGTATGAATTGGAACCGCCACCTAAGTGTGGGCTAAAGTAACCCAGAGGGATTTCACCTACATCCATTCAGGCAGCTTCTGGGGGTTTAAAGAAATTCCAAAGAGTCATCAGAAGAGGAAAAATAAAGGTAATGCTTTTTGCCACACAGGTACAATCTTTGAAAATATGTGTAATATGTAAAACATTTTGACACCCCCATAATATTTTTCCAGAATTAAGGGTATAAATTGCTTCTCTTGCTCAAGAGCTTCTATCAGCCTCTCTAATCACTACTCCTAGTAAGCTCAGCGCCTGCCACGATGTACAAGATGCATTTCTTGTCTTGCATTGCACTAACTCTTGCACTCGTCGCAGACAGTGCACCTATTTCAAGCTCTAGGAAGGAAACACAGCAGCAGCTGGCGCATTTACTGAAGGATTTACAGCTGCTTTTGAAGAACGTTAACGTAAGTATGGCCCCCTTCTACTGAAAGCACTCTGTTTAAGTTTTCTAACTCAAGTGCACTTTTTAATAACAATCTGTTATGCTTTCTCAGAATTACGAGAACTCCAAACTCTCCATGATGCTCACATTTAAATTTTACACGCCCAAGAAGGTAAGTACAACTTTCTAAGTTCCATTTTATGTTTTCATAAAATTCAAAGTAATGTGAAAAACTGCACAGATTGTATTAATGGCATCTCACCTGAGAAAAATTAGCAACTTGAATTTTTTTTCTAAAACCCAAGTTTGATGATGGGGCTTTTGTAAAATGGCTTTGCCTACATATATTTTTATATGTGCTTGTCTGTGTTTGGGGGGAGAGGGAGTGGGAAGAATAACATTCTCACTATATTGCTGGGACAGTTTAAAACAAGATTATGTTGAGTTACTGTTGTACTGAAAATGTAAAACTCTAGATATATTTGATTACTTTTACCATGCAAATTGTCACATTTCAGAGGAGCCCACTTGTAAAAACTCCTGTTTTCAGGCAAGATTCCTACGGGTCTGTTTTTGAGGCAGCACAGCACTTGTCCCAGCACAGACCTAGGGCTAGACTGTCTGAACTGAGAGCTGTGCCATGTCCTACCTAGCTTTTGTGAACTTGGGCAAGTTACCCATCTCTCTGTTTCTTACCTACTTCTGTGAATAACTGTATACACTTCAGAAGTTTTGTGAGGATTAATGAGTAAACGTGAAGTACTCATAACAATACCTGGCATGTGACAAACACCGTGTAAACATTAGCTATTAGTAGTAAAGATAAAATTTTGCCTGGGGAGGACCAAGTCAAGTTTGGGACTGCCACATCTTTTATGCCAACAGACCTGTAGGCATGCCATAGGACTTATTTTTCAAGTTTAAAAGCTCAAATTGTTTGTTTTGGGATTCTGATAGTTAGATAAGCTTGGATCATCCAAGCTCCTAGAGCTATGCTAGGGGTACATTTCCTAGTAGTTGTACCAGTCAACTGACAATGGGCAAAATTTTGGTGCTAGAAAGAACTTGTTTCCGGGTGAATCCAAGCCCGGTGGGGAAAAAAGGGATTTAAAGGGTCGTAGGTACAGTTCTGTTGATCTATGTCTTATTTATTCAAGGAAGTTATGCTTCAAACTACCCTTTTGAAAGATGAAAGGAAATAATTAGAGATGCTCTTCTAGTTTAATCAGCGCCACAAGTTCTTACCTCCAGCAACTTAGACAGTAGACTGTTTTCTGAGGGAAATAGCTCAACTTGCTCATGCCAAAAAATTAAGCCTGGAACTGGTAGAACTTGCAGTAGCAAGCTGAGAGGTCAGTAGATGAAAACGTCATGAGGTGTGTGTGGTGCAGCCCTACCTTTCCCTCTAACGATTGTTAGAAAGATAACATAAGATTATACGCATAATTTAGAGGGTGGTAGATTCTTTGAAATCTCAGTTTCTAAATGACAACTCAAAATCTATTTGAAACCAAAAGTAATGTGATAAACTCCACTCATTTGCTCATTTTACCACCATTCCATGTTTCTAAAAGATTGAAGAAAACTATTTAATAGAAAGGATGCTATGTTAGTGCAATGAAGAAAAAGAACTGAAATTTAACCCTGGCTCCACCTCGTTATGTGACCTTAGGGAAAACACTTAAATTCTGAAATTTACTTTCCTTATTTGTAAAATGGAGATCGCAAAAGGTGGCTGTGAGACTTAAATGGGTTTGTTTAGGAGAGAACACTTTGAAATTATAATGTACCATTTAAGTTTGAAATACTAGTGTGTGTGTGTGTGTGTGTGTGTGTGTGCGTGCGCGCGCGCGTGTGTATAAATCAGGAGGCCCATCCAAAAGTCCTTCAAATATTGTAACGTTTTACTTGGTTGGGACAATTTTTTAACGTGCACCTTACTGTACTTACCGAATGGTAAAAAATGAAGATGCAGCTATGTGACTTGGCATACTGAGTCATTACTATATAGTTACAATTGCCAATCTATAAGATGTTGGGACTGTGGCAGCTGGTATCCAAAAGCTCCTTCTGTCCCGATCATGCTGATTGTCAACTCTTAAATCATTAAACATTAGAATCACAGAATGTGATCCCATAATGCCACATTCTGACTACCATGGTTCTAATTATTTCTATGCAGACTGGGAAAGTATTCAGCCTGTTACCTGTGATTTGCAATTGGGTGTACAGATACTGACTTTTTACAAAGCCAAATTAAGCTGAAATTAATGGCTTATTTGTTAACTAACAGTTAATGCTCATGATGAGTAGACGAACTCCAGTTTTTCCAGTCTTATAATGTAGACCGTATAGGCCCATCGTTACAGTAATGCTGAGAACAGGGACAATGGTAGAAACCAGATTCTGTTACTCTTAATAAAAAAGCTTTGAGATTACTGATTCTGATCTTTAGTCAGGGCAAGCTGACCTCGTAATTTTGATTCTTCAAGGCCACAAAACTTCAACATCTGCAGTGCCTAAAAGAAGAACTCAAACCCCTGAAGGAAGTGCTGCCTTTAGCTCAAAGCAAAAACTTTCCCTTGAACGAAATCGAGGAAGTAATGACCAATATCAACATAACAGTTCAGGCGCTAAAGGTAAGGTATGACTTCATTTGCTCCTCTGGCAATATAATCAATGGAGGGGCATTTTAATGTGGTAAAACATTTTTGGTATTTGTGAAGCACTTTAAGTGCACTGTGAACACGAATCATTTTTACATTAGATGATGCATTGTGGAGTTGGGAAGTTTGAGGTCTTAGAGTGGGAGGGTTTTCACCTCCCATGCACTCAGGGACAAGTCCTGACCTCTGCATGTCACTGCTCACATGAACACAAAACTGGGGGTAGGAAAAGACACTAGTTGAATTTCACAGAAAGCAGCCAGGTTTTATTACATTATTTAATTCCTTCACATCATTTTCCAGAATAGCCAATACTGATTACCTTAAAGACCTTTTAAATGGTAGGTTTCCCTATCATTAGTGGAAGGACTAAGAGATTTGTCTAAATCTCTTAACCATTAAAATGGCCAATAGACAGGTTTATGTTTCAAATCTGGAAAGCTCTCTCTTTTATCTCACTATATATCAAAGTATTTTCTTCTTGTCAGCTAGAGGCAGGGTTGAAATAGCCCCTATCAGCAGAGGAGGGTAATTTCCAGTCAGCCAGTCCACAGAACAAAATTTCTAATGTTTAGATTTCCAGAAATTGGTGTCTGATTGACACTGGAGTGGGGTGGATATGAGCATGAATATGTTCTTCACACAAATTTCCCCCAAACAAAAGCTTGTCCTAACTTGCTCTTGGCTAGTTCTAACTTGTTTGGGGGAAAATATGAAGAGCTTCATGCAAGTAGGATAACAGGAGGCTTAAGGTTTAGAAAAGCAAGTATAATGGACATATCACTGCATACACGTAACCTATGTAGCTAGATAACAGATATCGTGTTTCCCCAAAAATAAGACCTAGCCAGACCATCAGCTCTAATGTGTCTTTTGGAGCAAAAAGTAATATAAGACCGGGTCTTATAGTAAAATAGAGCAAAAGAGGGCTAACTTTATTTTGCATGCAGAATTTAATGAAATATTTGTAGAGAACTGTTTTTTTTTGTGTGTTTTTTTTTAATGTTCACTCGTATATAATTCCGGGTAAAAAATCTTGTGTTCATTGAGATTGACAGAATAACAAATGAGGAAGATCTCAGCTTATATGTTACCATCACTTGGTATCAGAACAATTACGGCACATCATTTCGATCATTTCAAGAAAATGTGATTAATATGTGTAGCCTACTGGAAAATAAAGGCCATAAGCCTGTAATACGTACTTCGATTGAGAATAATTACATGTAAGGTATAAGCTACACTGAACTAAAAAAAATTAAACATTTTCTTTTATAGGGACCTGAAACAAGATTCCCATGTGAATATGATGATGAGACAGCAACCATTGTAGAATTTCTGAACCAATGGATTACCTTTTGTCAAAACATCCTCTCGACACTGACTTAAGTGCCTCCCATTTAAAATGTATCAGGCTTTCTATTTATTTAAATATTTAAAAATTATATTTATTTTTTGATGTACGGTTTGCTATCTTTTGTAACTATTATTATTTGTCTTTAGATGATAAATATGGATCTTTTAAGATTCTTTTTGTAAGCCCTAGGGGCTCTAAAAATGTACGTAAATTATTTATCCCAAAGTATTTATTTTTATATTGAATTGTTAAATATAATGTATATGTAGATCAATTAATAAAATTATTTAACAAAGTTGATGAACAAGTCCAGATATTTGTTATTCTGAGAATAGTGCAGAGCCATCACTGAAATATTTCCAAATTACTCATATAAGCTCACAAGATGGTGAAGATGCTTACAAAAGTTGCTCTTTTCCTGGGGAGGTATGTGAAATAGGGAAATGGGCTTCTCATAGCTCTTGCTTTCTCCTTCCACGAGCTGATCAGTTCCTTAGTTCTAGTCTGAGAAAACCTCATCGAATTATACTATTTTCCTTCTCCAGGTCAAGCCTTAAATTTAAACATGATGCCAGACACAAACATTCTTGAAACTCCTCACATTAACTGGTGTGCCTCTCTGTCCATTCGCCAACATCTTACAGCTTGCTGTCTGCCCTCGGGAGGCTCGCCTTGGGGGCCTCCATTAAAGGCCCCCTCTGCTCCGGCTTCCCAGTGTGTCCTGCCACAAGGCAGCCCAGGGAGGCAAGGGGTCAAGGAGCTTCCCGACTGCACAGCCTCTGATGGCTGTGCCTTTCAACCAAGGCGGCTCCCGAGAGACTCTTCCTTCTGGGTTCTGCTACCTTCTCCTTCCACTCCTCCCTTCAAGCCAGGGATGGTAACAGTTCTGTTAACAGCCCCAGGGTACTCTACTATCGCTTGCAGTTTCCCTCCACGCTGACCATAGCCTTGTAATTCATGTCTTTATTAGGTCTTCCGTGAATTATTCTGAGTATGCCATCTGTTTCCTGATTCAGACACAGTCATTGTACCAGAAATAGCACCAAGGAATAGACTTTCAAATCGGATCCTGGGACTGGGTTGTTCATATATTCAAGGAACACAGAGAATAGGATATGAAACATCTATGGGATGTAGTAGCATCCTGATTAAATTATCGTCAGTGGTAGCACAGGATGAAATGCAGATGGAGGGCAGGTTGTTGTGAGATCAAAGGCCAGGACATTTAATAGCTACAGCAACAATTATAAAAATTGTGATTATCACCTAGACTCTTCTGATGGTCCCAGACAGAGGACAAAGGGAAAAAACAAAATTATGAATATACAATTAAAAACGTGCATGGAAGTCCATCCTCACTGGCAGTTTTGAAATAGTCCATCTCTGTCTGTAGTCAGAGGGCACACATGGCAGAGACAAAGCCTAGAGCCTGAGGTAAGGTCTGCAAAGACGCAGTGCCAATGAAACGTTTAAGCCTCCAGGTCTCTTACACTAAGGATTGGGAAGCAGTGGGACCGAGACGTGAAATGTGGACAGAGGCTGAGAACATCCACCGGTCCTGTTGCCAGAGGCAGCCCCTTTTTCTCTAGCAGCATCACTCCTGAGGAAAAACTACTCCTCTACTTAAAAACTTTCCAATGACTCAAGCTGAGGGCAATTTTCCTCAGAACTCACTTATACCACCTTTCATTACCGTTTCCCCAAAAATAAGACCTAGCCAGACAATCAGCTCTAATGTGTCTTTTGGAGCAAAAATTAATATAAGATCCGGTCTTATTTTACTACTTATGTTTATCTAACATAAGACCGGGTCTTATATTAATTTTTGCTCCAAAAGACGCATTAGAGCTGGGTCTAATTTTCAGGAAAACACAGGACCTCCAGGCCTAAAGTGGGAGTTCAGACCTCAACATCACTGGGGCAGTGATATATGAAGTGTTGAGACCAAGGGGGGCGAAAAATAAGTCACGTTTGGGTTGACTTAATCGAGATGATTGCAACTCCCTGGAATTCAGAATTTAATGTGAACTTGCAAATGGCATTAATAGTTGGTTGAGTAAATGCTTGGATTCCACGTGGCCTCTTTTTAAGCATGCTGAAGCACCAGAGATTCCCCACATAAGAACGAGTCCAAAGAACCAGGGGAAGGGAAGTGCTGGGATGTGTGTATCATGCGCGGTCTTCTCACCTGGCGCAGGAAGACACTAAGAAAAGCACAGGTCAGGGGATGCTGGCATCCCCCAGAGTTCTGGGTTTTCTTCATTAGACAGAAATGAGATGGCGCTCCTTTGGTCCTACTAAAACTATAAACTAAACAAAAGCAAATATATTTGACGTCTATTACAACACAAGAAGTGACAGAGTAGTAAGTTATATTTTAAGTCAACTTAATTTATAAGATGCATCAGGATCAAAAGACTTCTAAAGAGGAAATTTAAAAAATTTTTTTTGCTGGTTTTTAATTTATTTATTTATTTTACTTTATTATTTTTTTTTTTTCGATTTTTTTTTTTTTTTTTTATTGGGGAAGGCGAACAGGACTTTATTGGGGAACAGTGTGTACTTCCAGGACTTTTTTTTTTTTCCAGGCAAGTTATTGTCCTTTCAGTTTTAGTTGTGGAGGGTGCAGCTCAGCTCCAGGTCCAGTTGCCATTGCTAGTTGCAGGGAGCACAGCCCACCATCCCTTGCGGGAGTCGAACGGGCAACCTTGTGGTTGAGAGGACACACTCCAACCAACTGAGCCATCCGGGAGGTCAGCGGCAGCTCAGCTCAAGGTGCCGTGTTCAATTTTAGTTGCAGGGGGTGCTGCCCACCATCCCTTGTGGGACTTGAGGAATTGAACTGGCAACCTTGTGGTTGAGAGGATGCGCTCCAACCAACTGAGCCATTCGGGAGGCAGCTCAGCTCAAGGTGCCGTGTTCAATCTTAGTTGCAGGGGGCAGAGCCCACCATCCCTTGTGGGACTCGAGGCATTGAACTGGCAACCCTGTGGTTGAGAGCCCACTGGCCCATGTGGGAATCGAACCGGCAGCCTTCAGAGTTAGGAGCACAGAGCTCCAACCGCCTGAGCCACCAGGCCGGCGCTAAAGAGGAAATTTTCACGCTTCCTGTTTACTTAACAATATTCTTTCTCCCTTCTCACATCAAAGAACAATTCCCTTTATCTAGGAACTATAATTTCAGCTCATTTTCAAAGAAAATAAACTTGCATTTGAAAGTCACAGTGAACCTTCTTTAACTAAAGTTATGAAGCTTGACAACATTCACATCCAGTCACTACCAACATTTTCCAAGAATTTGTACATATTTCATGTACACATTATACTTAATGCTTACTTCCTGTGCAAAATGAAATATAATGATCTAAAATTACCTCTCAATCTTGTGGTTACTGACTGTGCTTTCTAATCCCCTCACCTTCCCCCTTATCTTCACCCCCCTCCCATCTAGCAATCATGTCTCTGAGACTGTTTCTGATTAGTTCATTCATTTATTGTTTTCTTCAGATTCCACATATAAGTGAGATCATATGGTATTTGTCTTTCTCCGTCTGATTTACTTCACTTAACATAATGTTCTCTAGGTCTATCCACATTGTTGCAAATGGTAAGATGTCATTCTTCTTTATGGCTGCGTAATACTCCATTGTACAAATGTACCTCTGAAGCTGAAACTGAACAATAATGAATGTCAACTACAATTTTATATACATATATATGTATATATATGTATGTGTGTGTGTACACACATACATATATATAATTACAATAAGTGGAGTACAGCATTAGGAATAGAGATGGTGGAAATGCAATGGCTGTGTGCGATGTCAGAGGGATAGTGGATGGGGGAGGAGGGTTGTCACTGTGTGAGGGATATAAATGATAAACGTCTAAGTATTACATTGTTTCTGCATCTGAAACTAATAAAAAAAATGTTAAAGTAAAATAAAATAACCTCCGAACTAAAAACTCCTAAGTTTCTGCAACGGATATAATTAAAGGTCTATCATACCCCATATAGGCACTATCTTAATACATGATGCACACTTTTTTTTTTATTGAAAAGTTTAGAATACTGCTTTCTAACCTTTTTTATACTACGGCACACATAAAAAAAATGGCATCACTGAACATGGGGGTAAAAATAGGCCACCCTAGCCCAGAGTTAACTGTCTAGGGCACCAGCTGTCCCTAGTCCACATAGTCCCATCAAAGACTGAGGGGACTGAACACTAAATCCTCATTCATAAGCCATCCTTTATGCCAATATTTTAATATTGCATTATTTCTAATAACTGAGTTAGACTGAGAATGAGGGAAGCATGATAAAATATAGGCTGGGGTTAAATCTCTAAGAATTCAAATTTTGAAAATACCCTGAACACAATCTCTTATTCTCCTATTTGCCCCTTTCTCAACGCAACTGCTTCCACTCGATTATTTTCTTTCCTTGTACCATGTTTCCCTGAAAATAAGACCTAGCCAGACAATCAGCTCTAATGCATCTTTTAGAGCAAAATTATTAATATAAGACCCAGTCTTGTTTTACTATAAGACCTGGTATAATATATATAATATAATATAGTATAGTATAGTATAGTATAGTATAGTATATTACAGTATAACATAACATAACATAATATCAGGTTTTATTTTACTATAAGACCTGATATTATGTTATGTTATATTATACTTATATAATACTTATTACACTTATTATATTATACTTATATAAGACCAGGTCTTATATTAATTTTTGCTCCAAAAGACACATTAGAGCTGATTGCCTTAGGTGTTATTTTCGAGGACACAGGGTAGTTGATTTCCCCCATTTTGGCTTTAGCCATTTCAGTAATGCGTTCACATCACCTAAGACTCCGTAAGCAGAGCTGACCCAGTAGCAGTTGGGCCAATTATCTAAACATCCAGGATCCCCCAAACAAGCCACACACATCACATTAGGTGGCTCCGCTATGAAGCCATGCACGTGGATGGAATCGCCCCACTCTTACAACAAACAAACGTAACCACAGTCACACTGTTCTCACCATCAAGACACTAGAAAGAACACGCTTCATTCTTTGCCCCCATATCCTCATCTCTCATTTACACCTTAGCCATGGCCAATTTCACTTCTGCCATCACCAGCTTTTTATTATTGTGTATGGTGGTGTTTTTCAAAGTGTGGACGAAGTCCTATCTGCCTCAAATCATCTGTAGTAACTTGTTAAACTGCAGATTTGGGGCCTTCCCCAGATCTGCCTAATCAGAATATCTGGGACTGGTGCCTCTCCTGAGCAGCAGGCTGAGAACCAGTTTCTGTCACCGAAGGGCTCCTGGGCGCCGAATCCAGTGGTGTTTCTGGGGCCTCCTTCTGGGCCTCTGAGCAGCACTTGAGAACGCTCAGCCTATGCTTCCTCAGCTTTCTGCTACCCTCACTCTTCAGCTACCTGCCAAACACCTCCACGCTTCCTCTTATTTTTCCGGATTCAAAATGTTACGTGTTCCATGGTGTTCTAGTCCTAATGTTCTTTTTATGTTCTGAGATGAGGCAAACACCTTTTCTCACAATTTGAATAATTAACTCTCTGCAAGTGATTCCTGATTTTTTATCTTTACTCCAAAACTTCCAAGGTCTCTATCACTGTATTTCCAACTGCTGAATGTCTCCACTTGACAATCTTGTTACCACCTTAAATATTTATGTCAAAACTTCAAATCTTTGCAGCCAAATCAGATTCCATGCTTCACTTCTCTACATCCATTTACAGCACCTTCAGTTACCCGACTCTCACCGTGGGGTCATCTCTGCCTGTCCATCCCCTTGGTCTCAAATATTCTACTTGCAGGTCTTATCTCCCCAGTAGTGCATGAATTTATCTTCTTAATAATTGGTCTCAACCCTGATATGGGTCACTATTTCCTCTTACTCAGGCTGTAGCGTAACCTCCTGACTTTCAAGTCTCTTCTCTAAACAGCCTAAAAAATCAAACAAAAAAAACCACCAACTGCTGCTAAAAACCACTTATAGTAGCAACCAAAATGTTTATCTATATGTGCATTTCTGTGTGCATAGTTACATTAAAATAATGAAAGGATAAATAAAAACCTAAATGATAATTTTCTATACATATAGGTACTACATATATATTTGTGTGTGTGTGTGTGTGTGTGTGCGCGCGTGCGTGTGTGTAAAGAAGAGAAAGAGTGCACATACACACACACTCTTGGGATAGAACAGAGATAAAAGATAGGTTTCCCTGCATACACCATGTATTATAGTTTTGTTGTATTTTTACATAATTTAAAATCTCAATTTCTAAATATCAAGAGCCAAATTAAATAATCTTAACTTTGTGTTGAATTGGAGGTCTAACTCACAGAAAAAAGTTATTTTAAGTTACTTTAAAACTCATCAATTTGATTGTATCTATGTGGTAGGATATGTCCTAAGGATGAAAACAATTTGTTTTCAGTAATCATATTACTGATAGTGATGGCAGTGTTATTCTGAGACCACTATGTGTGTTGTGAAAAAAGTAAGTAAGAAATTATGTTGATATCAATAGGAAAGCAGGATTTTGGTGTGAGAGAAAGGAGATACAAATGTAAGATTTAAGAGGTTAACTAAAAACCCTGTGGACCTGAATTTTAAATGAAACTATCAATATAAACTAAATATATTATTTCATCTTAAATTAAAATACGTATTTCCAAGCTCTCTTCTCTGAAAAGACCTATGGAAAAATAACCAATCCAGTGTTAATAGGGATCCTTAGCATCCAGACTATGGTTTCTAAATACAGCTTTCCATGAAAAGGAACTGAAGCTCTTTAGGTAAAGGGCCAATTCCAAGTGCGGGGCAACAAATGCACAAGACGAGGCGGAAACATTCTGTTGTAAGAAATGAAGGTAACGAAGACACAGGCACCGACACAACAAGGTCCCCACATGAGACCAGGACACCACTCACTATGATTCGCATCGTGCTGGGAAGTTGTAGCCAGTGAAAAAAAGTAAAAAGAAATTAGGAGAGTGGGACAGAAGAAGGAAGCCTCCCATTAGTCACATAGGACATGAGTGTATGAAGAAAACCCAAAAAGCTCTACAGATAAACTATTAGAATTAATTTAGCAAGGTCACTAGATAGAACGTCAACATAAAAAAATCAGTTGTATGTCTACATACCAGCAACAAGCAGAAAATAGACAAAGTGACACCATTTAAAATAACATCAGAAACATCAACTAGAAGAAAAATACTAAGAGATGCTTAGCAAAGATTCCTATTGAAGCAAAAAAGAGAACCTGAATATGAATTGTAATGACGAAAATAAGTATGTTTAAATTTTAGTAATATTTTTAAAAATCTCATTGATCGGTGACATCACAGGAATGGCGGCAGCGAGGCGGACATTTTGAGTTCTCCTCCGGATCTTATCACAAACGGGACATCTATAACCCATCAAAGGACTCTGCAAATCACGCAGAACAGCTAAGAGACTCATGCAAGGATTACTTGAAGGTGGGCAAATTGGGCAAGCAGGGGAATAGGGAAGGGAGTGGAGTGGAGACACAGCCGCATTTGTGGCTATGGAGACGTGGCTGGCATCCACAGCTACAGAGACACAGGGGATCCCAGGATGGAACAGAGAACACAAAAGCTAGGAGGTGGACTCTTTCCCTGTGTCCCATAGCTGATCTCTCCCACCGAGAGGGCAGTATATCTAGCATTTGAGACAGTAACCTTAGCTGAGACCTCCAGCTAGGCCCTAGGTTGCACAAAGGACACAAACTCCATACCTGGGCCCCTCCCCCCACCCTTCCAATCCTACCCCCACCCTACCAGAGACTTAAACTGGCCCCTGAACTGAGGAGTAGTGTCAGATTACAGAGGAGCCTTAGTGCTCAGGTTCTGGGAAGACCGGTGTGCAGCTCTGACCCAGGGAAGAGGCTGGGAAGAGTGTGATTTTTGCTGGGCTGGGAGAGAAGACTCCTCCACCCCCAGCCACCACCTTTTCTGGCCTGCCTAGGGCAGGACAATTACAACTGCGGAGGCACACCCAGGGGTCAGCAGTAGGCGGCAGATGCAGCTCTGGGCTTTCAGCAACTCAGAAATCTCCTGCCAGCCACACACACACACACACACACACACACACACACACCGGAAGAACTGCTCTAAGACTCAGGAGAACTGGGCACAGGGCTGGTGGTGCTACTCTCAGTGCGCATATGTGCAGGCAAGAGCAGAAACTGCACTGACTTTGTAGAAACTACCATCCAGAGCCCTCAGCTCCACTCATCTAAATATGCAGTCCCAAGGTCACTCTGGGTACCAGGTGACCGGCTCTGCCTGCACAATACACAGAGGACTCTTTGGTACCGCAGAGGACGACCTGGAGATTACTTGGTGGGCTTAAGTCAAGACTGGCGCTGCTATTTTTTGTTTTGTTTTTATATTTTTGATCTTTGCCTGTGTTGAGTGTGGGTTATCGGTTGTTTTTACATATGAATGTATTTGTTTTTCTTTGTTGTTGTTATTGTGCTTGGTGATTTCCTTTGTTCTGAAATTGTCCTACACCAGAGCCCAGCTTCAGAGGCACAAGATTCAACACACCCACAAGCCAACTCCAGACCAAACCAGAGTACTAGTGGGTTTGACCTACGAGTGACACACCCAGAGGGAACTCTCTACAGAGCCCATAGAGGCCAAGCCTCATTTAAGCGGTCAATCCCATGCAGCAGAACATCCACTGTGGGCAGAGCCAAGTCTCACAACTAGTCAGCCGAGGAGTCAACCCCACCTACAAACAAGCCAAAAGCAATTAAAGCTCAACGTTCACAGGACAATACACACAATGCAAGAGTCACCTTTGCAGCACACACAGAGAAGAAGGAAGTGGTGCAAGTCAAATATAAAGGACACATACTACATAAGATAACCCAGCAAGAACTAAGAACTCTAGGGGATCTACCTAATACATCAAAGCAAACACAGAGAGTCAGCCAGCATGGGGAAACAAAGACACATGTCCCAAATAAAAGAACAGAGGAAACCTCCAGAATTGGAACCAAATGAAACAGAGGTAACCAACCCATCAGAGACAAAGTTCAGAACACTGATGATAAGAATGTTTAAGGAGCTTAGTGATGACATAAAGGATAGAGAAATCATAATGAACAACCAGTTAGAACTAAAGAATACAATTACTGAAATAAAGAACTCACTTGAAGGAATTAACAGCAGGTTAGATGAAGCAGAGGATCGAATCAGTGACTTAGAAGACAAGTTAGCAGAGATCACCCAAACAGAACAACAGAAAGAAAAAAGAATAAAAAACAATGAAGATGGTTTAAGAGACCTATGGGATAACATCAAGTGCAACAACATGCACATCATAGGAATACCAGAAGGTGAAGAGAGGAAGCAAGGGATTGAGAACATATTTGAAGTAATAATGTCCGAAAACTTCCCTAACCTGATGAAGGAAACCAACATACAAGCCCAGGAAGTGCAGAGAGTTCCAACCAGGATAAACCCAAACAGGTCCACACCAAGACACATTATAGTTAAAATGGCAAAGGTTAAAGACAAAGAGAGAATCCTAAAAGCAGCAAGAGAAAGACAGAGGGTTACATACAAGGGAACTCCTGTAAGACTATCAAATGACTTTTCTACAGAAACATTGAAGGCCAGGAGGGAGTGGCAGGAGATACTTAAAGTGATAGAAAACAAAGGTCTACAACCTAGATTGCTTTATCCAGCAAGGATATCATTTAAAATTGAAGGAGAGATAAAGAGCTTTCTGGAAAAGAATAAGCTAAAGGAATTTATTACCACCAAGTCAGGATTGCAGGAAATATTAAAAGGACTTCTGTAAACAGAAGATGAAAACTGTCTAACAATTAAAAAAATGGCAATAACTATGTACCTATTAATAATCACTTTAAATGTAAATGGATTAAATATTCCAATCAAGAGACATAGGGTGGCTGAGTGGATAAGAAAGCAAGACCCTTGTATATGCTGTATACAAGAGACTCACCTCAGATCAAAAGACATACACAGGCTGAAAGTGAAGGGTTGGAGTAACATATTTCATGCAAATGGAAATGAGAAAAAAGCTGGAGTTGCAATACTTATATCTGACAAAATAGACTTTAAAATGAAGAACATATTAAAAGACAAAGATGGGCACTATATAATAATAAAGGGATTGATGTGACAAGAGGACATAACCCTAGTAGACATCTATGCACCCAACATAGGAGCACCTAAATATATAAAAGATACTGACTGACATAAAAACAGAGATCAACAGTAACACTATTATAGTAGGGGACTTCAACACACCTCTGACAACAAAGGACAGGTTTTCAAGAAAGAAAATCAATATGGAAACAACGGCCTTAAATGACATACTGGACCACTTGGATTTAATTGATATTTTCAGAGCATTTCACCCCAAAGCTGCACAATACACGTTCTTCTGAAGCGCACATGGAACATTTTCCAAGACAGACCACATGTTAGGCCATAAAACAAGTCTTGATGAATTTAAGAAAACTGAAATCATACCAATTGTCTTCTCTGACCACAGTGCTATGAAATTAGAAATCAACTACAGGAAAAAAACTGGAAGACACACCAACTCATGGAGGCTGAATAACATGTTACTAAATAATGAATGGGTCAACCATGAGATCAAGGAAGAAATCAAAAGGTATCTCGAGACAAACGAAAATGAAAACACGATGACCCAAAATCTATGGGATGCAGCGAAAGCAGTCCTAAGAAGGAAATTCATAGCATTGCAGGCCTACCTAAAGAAACAAGAAAAATCACTAATCAACAGTTTATCTTCACACTTAAGGGATCTGGAAAAAGAACAGCAAAATAAGCCCAAAGGGAGTACAAGGAAGGAGATAATAAAGATCAGAGTGGAAATAAATGAAATAGAAACCAGAAAAACAATACAAAAGATCAATGAATCCAAGAGTTGGTTTTCAGGGAAGATAAAATTGACAAACCTTTAGCCAGACTCATTTAAAAAAAAAGAGAGAGGACCCAAATCAATAAAATCAGAAAGAGGAGAAGTGACAATAGATACCACAGAAATACAAAAAATTTTAAGAAATTACTATGAGCAACTATATGCCAACAAATTTGACAATCTGGAAGAAATGGACAATTTTCTAGAAGCATACAACCTTCCAAGTCTAACTCAAGAAGAAACAGAAAACCTGAATAGACTGATTACCACCAGGGAAATTGAATCAGTAATCAACAATCTCCCAACAAACAAAAGCCCTGGACGAGATGGCTTTACAGGTGAATTTTACAAAACATTCAAAAAAGAATTATCACCTATTCTCCTCAAACTCTTCCAAAAAAATCCAGAAGGAAAGAAGGCTCCCAAACGCTTTTTACAAGGCCACTATCACCCTGATCCCAAATCAGACAAAGACACCACAAAAAAAGAAAACTATAGGCCGATATCTCTAATGAACATAGATGCAAAAATCTTCAACAAAATATTAGCGAACAGAATTCAGCAATACATTAAAAAGATCACACACCATGATCAAGTGGGATTCATCCCTGGTATGCAAGGATAGTTCAACATCCAGAAATCAATTAATGTGATACACCACATTAACAAAATGAAAAATTAAAATCACATGATCGTATCAATAGATGCAGAAAAAGCATTTGACAAAATCCAGCAGCCATTTATGAATAAAAACCCTTAAGAAAGTGGGACTAGAGGGATCATATCTCAACATAATAAAGGCCTTATGTGATAAACCCACAGCTAGTATCATATTCAATGGGGAAAAGCTAAAACCATTCCCTGTAATATCAGGAACAAGGCAAGGTTGCCCACTTTCTCCATTTCTATTCAACATAGTGCTGGAAGTTCTGGCCACAGAAATCAGACAACAAAAAGAAATAAAGGCATCCAAATTGGTAAGGAGGAAGTAAAATTGTCATTACATGCAGATGACATGATACTATATAGAGAGAACCCTAAAGACTCCACCAAGAAACTATTAGAGCTGATGGATGAATTTAGTAAAGTAGCAGGATACAAAATTAATATTCAGAAATCAGTTGCAATTGTATATACCAATAATAAAACATCAGAAGGAGAAATTAAAAAAACAATCTCATTTACAATTGCTTCAAAGACTACAAAATACCTGGGATTAAATTTAACCAAAGAAGTAAAAGATCTGTACTCAGAAAATTGTAAGACACTGAAGAAAGAAATGAAAGAAGATACAAATACATGGAAATACATACCATGTTCATGGATAGGAAGAATTAATATCGTTAAAATGTCCATACTGCCTAAGGCAATATACATATTCAATGCAATTCCTATCAAACTACCAACGACGTTTTTCATAGAAATAGATCACGTAATCCTAACATTTATATGGAACCATAAAAGACCCCAGATAGCCTCAGTAATCTTGAGAAATAAGAACAAAGTGGGGGGTATAACGATACCTGACATCAAATTATACTACAAGGCTACATTAATCAAAACAGCATGGTACTGGCATAAAAACAGACACATAGATCAATGGAATGGAACAGAGAGCCCAGAAATAAATCCATGCCTATATGGCCATTTAATCTACGACAATGGAAGCAAGAATTTATAGTCGGGTAAAGATAGTCTATTCAATAAATGATACTGGGAAACCTGGACAGACATGTGCAAAAAAATGAAGCTGGACCACCCCCTTACACCATATACAAAAATGAATTCAAAATGGCTTAAAGACTTAAATGTGAGATCTGAAACCATAAAATTCCTAGAAGAAAATATAGGAAGAAACTTTACAGACATTATCCAGAGTAAGATTTTTACTGATATATCCCCTCATGCAAGGGAAGTGAGAGAAAAAATAAACATGGGATTTCATCAAACTAAAAAGCTTTTTCACAGCAAAGGAAACCATCAATAAAACAAAAAGGGATCCTACTGAATGGGAAAAGATATTTGCCAATGATATATCTGATAAGGGGTTAATATCACAAATTTATAAAAACTCAACTCCAAAAAAACAAACAACCCAATTAAAAAATGGGCAGAGGACATGAAGAGACATTTTTCTAAAAAGGACATACAAATGGCAGACATATGAAAAAGTGCTCCACCTCACTAACCACCAGAGAAATGCAAATAACAACCACAATGAATACCACCTCACCCTAGTCAAAATGGCTATCATCAATAAATCAACAAAGAACAAGTGCTGGCAAGAATGTGGAGAAAAGGGAACCCTTGTGCACTGTTGGTGGGATTGCAGATTGGTGCAGCCACTATGGAAAACAGTATGGAGGTATCTCAAAAATCTGAAAATGGAACTATCTTATGATCCAGCAATTCCACTCCTTGGTATCTATCCGGAGCAATCCAAAACTCTAATTCAAAAACATTTATGCACTCCTATGTTTATTGCAGCGCTATGCACAATAGCCAAGACATGGAAACAACCAAAATACCCATCGGTAGACGACTGGATTAAGAAACTGTGGTTCATTTATACAATGGAGTATTATGCAGCCATAAAGAAGAAAGAAATCTTTCCATTTGCAAGAACATAGATGGACCTAGAGAACATTATGTTAACTGAAATAAGTCAGACAGAGAAAGACAAATACCATATGATCTCACTTATATGTGGAATCTAAATAAAAGAATAAGTGAATGAACTAATCAGAAAGTTTCGGAGACATAGAGGAAAAACTGAGGGTTGCTAGATGGGAGGAGGGTAGGGATAAGGGGGAAGATGAGGGGATTAGAAAGCAGTCAGTAACCACAAGATTGCCACAGGGATACGAAAGTTAATTTGGGTAATGTAATCAATAATGTTGTAAAGATTTTGTAGGGTATCCGATGGAGACTTGTCTCATTAGGGAGACCACCTCAGGGAAGATGTAGATGCCTGATCACTGCACTGTACACCTGAAGCTGAAGCTGAACAATAATGAATGTCAACTACAAGTTCATACATATAGTTACAAGAAGCAGAGCACAGCATTAGGAACAGAGACAGTGGAAATGTATTGGCTGTGTTTGATGTCAGAGGGATAGTGGATGGGGGGTGGGGGGTTGACACAGTGTGAGGGATATAAATGATAAACATCTATTACTTTGTTTTGTGCACTTAAAATAAAAGAAAAGAAATACAAATTAAAAAAAAATCTCATTGGTCAACTTGAAAAGATGACAGGGAACCAAGTACTTATTTCAAAAACATAAAGAAAGAGAAACAATCCAGACTTTTCTGTTACCAACTATATCCCAGGTATCAAATAATATGTAAGTGGACATTCTTTTAATGGAAGCATTCCAGATGAGAAAATCTGAGTATGACCTGCAACCCCTAATCAAATCATGGATTAAGCGATGATTATCAATGACTACTAACATTACAAAAAGACAGACAACCTAGCCATTGCATCTTCTAATGAATGTAGACATTGTCTATGATGTATTCTTGCTAAAAAAATAAAAAATAACGAACCTGAATCTGACAGCCTTTAGATTTTTAGATTTAATTGTTTGTTTCAGGAAATACAGAGGACAGAGGAACATGTTACATGACATCATGGAGCTGTAAGCAACAAAAACGAGTTTGTGGGACATGGCAAACAAGGGACCCAGTCTTTTTCAATAAAAGAACAAAACAGATGAAATCTATAGATTAAGAGATAATTAACATATAAATTTCAATATATGATATCATTTTGATCTTGGGTCCAACAATGTATATAACAATTATGAGATAAGGGGAGAACTATTAATTTTCAAGTTGTGCTAACTAAATTGTGGTCATGTGTGTTCGTGTGTGTATATGAGTCCTCATATTTTACAGATACATATCAATGTATTTTCAGATGAAATAACATCTGATATTTGCTCTAACATAACCCAGTTTGGGGAGATACATGTCAACAAGATTGCTATGTTTTCATAATTATTGAAGCTCAGTGATGGGTACATGGTGCTTCATCTACTATTTTTTGTATGTTTGCAAATTTCCCTACTAAGTAAATAAAGAAGTTGTGGAACGGTGTTTCAGTGTCAGTCAGTCACCTCCCTACACAAAATCCTTCCAGAGCTCCCCTGTGCCTCCCAAACTGAGAACATCTGCTAGACTCAACACTCAGCATTTCCATCAAGCGCTCCAGAGCCTCAAACACTGTGATGTGTGCCCTCTAATCTGTTTTTATCACTTCCAGTTGGTATGGAGTCTCTCTCCCATTGTTGCGTTGTAAATTTCACACGGGCTTCAGTGCTTGCCTCATGTAACAGAATCTTAGAGCTGAAAGAGGGCTTAGATGGAATTAGTTTAGTGGTTTTTGAACAATTTTACAAGTTTAGAAGTGTAAATTTGGAAATTTACTTTGCTTCAAGAAAAGTATCTTGTACAACCCAATACATAATACATAAAAGAAAATAAGCATTGCTGCTTTTGACAAAGGGCAGCCTGGAGCCCTTTCTATCAGGCTCCATCCCTGAAAAAGAATGACAACCACTAGTATCAATTTCATCCTTGCAGAGATAAAAAACTGAGTTGAGAGAGATTAAATAACTTGTAACGGTCATCAAGGCCAATACTGGGTTCCACGGCCATCCCTTGCCCCATCTATAAATGCCATACTGCTTTATCCTTCACTTATTCTCTCGATAGCCCTCTCTAGGTATCTTCTCTCTCTAAACCAAAACACTACATATAATTGACATAACATAGAGAAACACTCAGTGACTACATGTTGAATAAACACATGGTACTTACTAGATTCTGTCTGTAAAACAGTTGGTATATTTGTTTTATCTTATCCTTAAAACTGTAAATTTCTTGAGAATATAAATAATTGTTTACTGATTCTCATGGAAGTGTCTAACGCAGGGCCTTTACCAGTTAGGGAAAACTTTCAGAGGCAAATATTAGGCAGTTGGTGCTCTCCCTAGTATTAAACGTTTAGTCCAGAGCAAAGCACCCACAAATGTAAAGAGCCAAGAACAGGTGAAAGATCTTGCATTTTCAAAGGCAAATACACTATCAAAAAAATAATAGAAATATAGGCTGGAAATATCAGCTGTGGAAGGAAACAATACAGGAAAGAGACTACAAAATTTTAACAAAGAAATACCAGTTTGGAGAAATAAGCAATAAATATTTAGTTGATGAAAATAGAACTTAATAATAGAATATGCTGATTCCTATGAAAGTGCTCATATTGGACCCTTTTAGCCTACCAAAAAAAAAAGGTAATTTCACCTGGTTCAACCTGGTATTAGTAAGTGTAGTCTAGTCCACTCAAATATAGGCATGTCTTTCTAGGATGACCTCGATATTCAACTAAACTCTGCCATACTTTGAGAACAGACAAACAAAACCCCTACCTCAACCTCATCAGAGATTATAACGGTTCATGTGGGGTAGCATGAAACTAATAAATTTAACAAAGAGCCAAGCTAAGAGGGACAGAGTCTGAGAAGCAATAATGTCTAATTCACTGCGACTGGAGCTAAGAAACAGGTTGAAGATGCTCAAGTATGGAACAAACTCACAATTTCACTAAAGATGTACATCCCTTTTTAATCATGGTATAAACAAATATACAGCTAAACAGTCCTTTATAATCTAAATTATAAAGGATTAAATCAGATTTGGCTGGATCTTAAATGACACTTGAAAATGGGCAACCTTAAAGCATTTATGATATTCATCAATTAATCAGAACAACTCACTTATCAAATCGTTCCCTAACATGGTTAACACTTTTCTGCATTTGCATGTGCAGTTTGCATTCAGGAACTTCTCTGGCAAGAGAAATTATATGTTTAGTCACTGCTTTTTACTATCACGTAGCATGGTGACTGCAAATATTAGGCACTCAAATGTCTGTTGAATTAATCAACAAATGATTAAGAATTATTATTTGTATTCTTGGATTTTAGTTTTTAACAAAAATAAACGGGTGAGATACTAGGACACAATGTTGAATATCTTTGCTATATGGATAGCTTTAAAACAAAATCTTAAAAAGAATGAATTTTCCTTTAAACTCCAAAAGGGTAGTGGCTTTATAATGTCTGTAAAAATAAATATAAAATGGCTACATAATGAATAAGGTAATTATTTTTCCAAAAAATAAAATTTCAAGACCCTAATGTTTCAATGAAATTTGACATGGATATTTCCAAATTTTCAGCAATCTCTGGACACTGCTGTTGTAAGATTGATTTTGAAAGCTGAAAACCACCAATATTAAAAAAAAAAATTTACTAGTCAAAACACACCAAAAAATAAGATTTTTAATGTGACAATAGATTGCCTAACTCACATACTAAATTGCTCTATACAGGGAGATTTCACAATCCAGGAGCCATAGCCATGTTGCTTTAAGTAGGATTTCAACAAAGTTTTAGCTTCTTGATAGGATCCAGACATACACTATAGAAAGAAAAAAAATTGAATTATAGGATATAGGCAGAATTTGGCTTATGAAAAGTATGTAGCCCTAATCTTGGTTCTTTAGCTTGACATCTTAAAAATTAATGAAAAAATTTTTGAATTCCTATTTTTTCTCAACACTATTTTTGAAACTAAATTTTCTTTCCCAACACTCCTAAAACAATTTCTTCTGTTTTAACATTTTTAATTAAAAGAGTAATCATACTCATTATAGAAAACTTGAAAAATAGAGGAAACATAGAGAAGGAAATAAAAAATCACCTGTAATCCCCAAACTACAGACAACCACTATTCATATTTTGGTTTATTTCATTTTTTTTATAAATGAACACATAGATGAACTAAAAATAAAGCTTTATTGAGGTTTAATTTACATACCATAAATTCCCCACTGTAAGTACACAGTTTCATTTTTTTTTCAGTAAATTATACAGATATGCTACCACAGTCCAGTTTTAAAACAATTCCATCACCTGCAAAGAGTTCCATTTTCAGTCAGTCTGTATTCCTGGCCCCAGCCCCACGCAACTACGAAGCTACTTACTTTCTCTAGAGTTTTGGTTTTTCTAGAAATTTCACAAAAAATGATGAACACAGTACGTAGTCTACTGTGTAAGGCTTCCTTCAGTAAGCACGTTTTCAGATTCCTTCATGTTGTTTCATGTATCAGTAGTTTGATCCTTTTTTTGCTGACTAGTGCTCCACTGCATGGGTACATCACATAGCTCATGCATTCACCAGCTGGTGAACATCTAAACTGTTTCCAGTTTTTGGCTACTATGAGTAACACTGCTGGAAACATTTATGAATGCGTCTTGGAGGGATATAAGTTTATGCTTCTCCTCCCGTGAAAGTGCTGGGTCACATGGTAAGGATATGTTTACCGCTGTAAGTAACTGCCCAACTGTTTTCCAGAGTGATGGCACCATTTGACACTCCTGTCAACAGTGCAAGAGCTTTCCAGTTTCTCCGCCACGACACTTGGATAGTCACTCTTCTGGATTTTAATGCGTGTGTGGCAGTATCTCACTGTGGTTTGATTTTGCATTTCCCTAACAACTAATGAGGCTGAGCACCATTTATATGTGTGTTTGCCATTTGTATACAGTCTTTGTCCCCTTTAAAAACTGGCTTGCTTGCCCTCTTGAGTTTTAAGAATTCATAGTATGTTCTAGATCCAAGACCTTTGCCAGATGTATGATTTGCGAGTATTTTATTTCCAGTCTGTGGCTTGTATTTTCATTTTCTTAATGATGACTTTTGAAATCAAGTTTTAAATTCTGGAGTCTAAACGGCCAATTTTTTTCTTTTATGGATTGTGCTTTTGGTGTCGTATCTAAGAAAATTTCCCCTAACCTAAGAATACAAATATTTTCTCATGTTTTCTTTGGAAGTTTAATAGTTTAGCTCTTTTAGATCTACGATCCATTTTTTTTTTGGCATGACTGATACGTCAAATTAGTTTTTTGTTTTGCCCAGAGATATCCGACTGTCCCAGTGCCATTTGCTGAAAAGACTATTCTTTCTCCCATTAAATTACCTTAGCACCTTTGTATAAAATCAATTAACTATAACCGTGTGGGTTTATTACTCTTCCATTGATCTATATGTCTATCATTACATCAATACACTGACTTGATAACTGTGCGTTTATGACAGATTTGTAACTGGGGAGGGTGAGTCTGCCAATTTTACTCTTTCTAAAACTGTTTTAGTTCTTCTATGTCTTTTGGATTTACATACCAATTTTAGAATCAGCTTGCCAATTTCTATACAAAAATTTCCTGCGATTTTGATGGAGTTTGCATTGAATCCATACATTAATTTGAACAGAACTAACATTCTAACAATTCTAAGCTTTCCAATCCCAGAAATGGTACATCTTTCCATTTATTTAGGTCTTCTTTAATTTCTCTCAGCAACGTTTCATTATTTTCAGTATGTAGGTCTTGCACCTGTTTTTATTCCTAAGTATTTTTCTTAGTCTTTTTAAAAATACATTTTAGTACAGAGGACCAGGAAAATACACAGTATTCAACATTTGGACCCATTCAGAACCAGTGTCTAGTGATTGTTAAGGCTTTACATTCCTGTTTTTTACATATCCCACTATTTTTGTTTGAAACTTATTTCAGTAACATATTGTAGCAACTCTGTGGACTATTTTATTGTTCAAAGGCTGTACAGTTTAAAAATTGTTTAAATTGTTCGATTCTAGCTTGTTTAAATTGTGAGGTCTGTTTTCTACATGGTGTGCAGCTGCTGTTGTCTCTTCCACGTTTTGTTCTTATTTTTATGTCTTAGCCTTGCCTCCTAGTGGTTACCCTGCATAGCTTATTGATAGGCAGATGATTTCAGCAGACATTGTACTCAAACACCTTAAACCTGTAAGGCCTGCACCTTTTTCTGATCCATTTATGAGTGTGAGTGTGTGTGTGTGTGTGTGTGTGGGGGGTATTTAATGTTGTAGCCAGTTCTGTTTCAGTTTCTTTACTGGGTTCCCTTGGGTCTACCAGCACATGAATGTAGTTTCTCATTCTCAGTCAGCCAGGGATATAGAGAGAATAGACGTCAGGCCTTCCATGGCTCTTTCATTACCAAAATCCATCCAAGTTACTAATTGGTCCACCATTTGCCCCAACCAGGACCAGCAAAGTAACCTTGGGCCAGCAAAGTAAGTGATTTTCCCCATTTGTTTCCTACCAGGTTTGGCGCTTTTCACTGACAAAGCCACAGAGTTGGGTCACCCCTGACCCAAAATCAAGTCTACCCCCTCCAGCAGCAAGCCTACTGCTTTTGGTGGTATTCTCACTGGTAAAACTACAGTTCTTACCATTCGAACAAGCAGAGAGGAAGAGAACAGGAATAGCCTTGAGCAAAGGCGAAACAAACTCCTCCTGCTCCTAGCCAAAGCTCTAGCAGATTTTCAAGAACGTACACTTTTCAATATGTTTTCTGCCTTTAGTCAATTTCCAAGGATGTGAAAACATTGTTTTTTTGGCCTAGTTTTATACTTGTTTTTATAGAGATGATATCTTTATGCTGCCAAAACCAGAAATTGACAAAAACTTTTATACTTAAAAACATATGTGTACATACACACAAACCTGTAGTTATTAGTATAAGTGCATTAAAGATTGGGTTTATACAGTTTGAGCACTAAGGTATTGGTGAAATGAAGAGACTTTCACATATACCACCTCATTACTGAAACTGAAATTAGATTATCAGAAACAATTTATATATGCATATATGTATATTTAATAACTTGATAACACAGATAAGTTATATTATGAGCATGTCTCATATCATTTTATGTTGAGTGAAAAAAGCAAATTAAAAAGATCATTATTCACTATGACCTCAATATTTTAAGATCATACACAAAAATATATACCACGACACGAAAGTGAAATAAAATGCTTATAAGTTAAGAGTATCATGTTTGAATAGTTGATGGTATTACAAGTAGTATTTTTTCCTCTGTGCCTTGAAAAAATTGCAGAATTCTCTACTCAAAAATGCATTATGTATGTTAATACTAAAAAAAGAATAAATATTTTTAAAGAGAGAAAATGGCTATCTACATCACCTACTGAAGCCCAAATCACATGAGGAAATTATAAAGTTGTTTCACAACTTTAAAATAGGAAAACTAATTTATTTGGATATATTAATGTATTATTTTAGAATACTTAACTTGTATGGTTAGCACAATTAATATCATATATAGAACAAATGTGATTATCATTTTGTTTCTCTGGATATGACAGGTTTTGAGCAATACTGTCAAAGCACGTACCATACTGAGGTGGCTATTTTAAGTGGCAAAACAGATCCAATTTCTGGCATGTTCATTTAAAAATTAATTTTACCACTGCATGGCAATACCTGATATTCAGTAACTATTCAACCAAGTTTTGCTACTACCATCACCCCAAGGTCACCACACTGCTGTTGTCTTCAATTACATTTCTATGATTAACTGCATTTCTTTAAGGACTTACCTTAGCTGCGTGGTATGTACTAGCTTCAAGTACATCGTCTTTCTTAGCTTCACTGGCAAGCAGGTTAAATCGACTTAACATTGCAGCCTTACAAAGCCGACTTGCCATGGACACACCACTTTTAAATGGGGAGCTAAGATAGAAAGGAACAAAATAGTATTCAATGATTTATGCTGGCAATTGTAGGGATTAAAATCAACATAGAATAAACAAATATTTATCTCAATTATGTGCAATGCATATAGTGAAATTTTTTACATATTCTGAATATTTACTTTATGAAGTTAATTTAATTAAATTACAGTTTAAGTTATATAGTATTGCATTAAAATTAAAGCAGGAGATGGCTATTTGGAACCTTTCTATCGTTTGAAGCAAAATTAATCTACGGTGATCCAAATTAAAACAGTGGGTCTACCGGGGACTGACTGCAAGAGGGCATAGAAATATTTCCCAGGATGATAAAAATGTCCTGCATTTTGAGCAGGGTGATTGTTACACAGAGATACACAACAGATACATCAGAACTCATTAAATTGTACAGTGCCTGTCACTGTATGTAAATTTTAACTCACCAAAAAAAATATACACACGCATTTCACAATCGTCCAGATATACGTGTGCCTGTATGCACATGCAGGTATAGATTTCATCTATGTTTTTAATAAAAGTGATTCCACACATCATGAACTTTTTGGCTAGTGGACCTCTTTCCCTTCACATCTTCTCATTAGCTGCTCTTGTGATAGATTACAAAAACTGCACAAATCCTTCATTCCTACCTCCACACATTTTACACTATGATTTTTCAGAATCTCCCATCAATAAACTGTGTTTGATTTCCTCTCCCCTTGAATTTGGGCTCACTTTGTGACTTGTTTTAGTGAATAGAAGAGACGATGTACCAGTTCCAAGCCTGGGCCTCAGCAGCTTTGTCCTCATTCTCTTGGGACTGCTCTCTGGCCATGTAAGCCACCTGGGACTAGTCTCCCAGAGGGGGAGGGAACACATGGACAGGAGCCCAGCTGTCCCTCTAAGATCAGCCAAGTTGACCTTCAATTAACCTAGAGCTGACCCTAGGTGCATGGGGCAACCCAACCAAATCAGCTCAGTTGACTTAAGGATTTGTGAGCAGTAGTAAATGGTGGTTGTTTTAAGCCACAAAGTTTTGAGGTAGTTTATATGCAGCAGTAGCTAACATATGCTCCTGTGTATGAAATCTATTGACCTCTATATATTAATTTTCCGCCATGATACTTTGTGTTGTGGTAGGATTACAGATGGGCTTTTCAAGTAGAAAGATACCATATGCAAAAAGCAGTAATTTTTCAAGTAGAAAGATACCATATGCAAAAAGCAGCAATTTTTCAAGTAGAAAGATACCATATACAAAAAGCAGCAATTTTACCTTCTCCTTTCCAATATTTTATATCTTACTTCTTTTCATGTCCAAATACATTAAGTAAAATGTAAAATTAACAGCAATAGCAGTAAACAGTCAAGTTTGTTCTGGATGTTAGTGAAAAATGCATCTGAGTTTTCATTATCAATTGTGATACTTTTGGACTAATACATTTTATTCTTAACAAAATTATCTATTCCTTTTTTTATTGAGTATCTTTATCTAGAATAGTTGTATAGCTGTATTATATATACCTTCTTAGAATTTATAGAGATGAATACATGGTATTTTTTCCCTTAGATCAATAATTTTGACAAATTACAATAAGAGTTTCTAATCTGGTATTATTTCTATGATATTACCGTCCTCACATTCTTAGGAAAAAAAACCCAATTGGTACTGTTGTATAAAAAATATTTTAAGGTACTGCTAGATTCTGCTTCCTAAAATTAGTATTTTATTTAGCAGCTCTGCTTGAATATAAAAGTGACCTTGTTCTGTAACTTTTTTTGCTTCACGTAAGCATTTGGATGTTCTCCGTATTTTTGGATAGCATTGGAAATTTCTGCTATTTAAAGGTTTATAAAACTCCTCTGAAACACCCTGGAATCATGCTTTCCTTGGGAAAAAGTTAGGGTAACTTTTTGATAACTTTCTCATGAAAATAATGTTTAGATTTTTCTTTCATTTGTACCAGTTTTAGAACTATTTTTTTTCCTAGAAATTCATGCATTCCAACCCAGGTTTTCAAATATATTTGCACGGTTGAGCAAAGAAGTTTATGATTCTTTCAGTTTTCTGTTTCTGAGTACTTTACTCCCTCACTACTTTGTATGAGATTAGCTAGTGATATTTTTTCAGGAAATCAACTTTTTATGGTTACTTAACTTTTTCTGTTCTCTAGCTCTTTACATTTCTAGTATTATTATTTTCACCATTCTGCTTATTTCCATTATTTGTTGATATAAGCATTCAAAGTACTGGCTTTTCCATCCAGCTTTACTTTAGCTGTACATCCTACAAATTCTGATATGAATTTTTTTAATACCTTTGTTTTCTAACTATTCTGCAGTTTCATTCTACATTTCCTCTTTGAGATAAAAGTTACAGAACTTCTTTCTCAGCGAAAGGAGTCTCTAGTATTATGATTTTGTCATTTATAGTTTTATTACATCACAGTCAGAGAATATTATCTACTGACTGCTTCTACGTTTTAGAATTTGAGATTTTTTTGTGGCCTAACATATGGCCAATTTTTGTCAGTGTTCTGTAGGTTCTTAAATGTAGGTGTATTTTGTATTTTTATGGTGTTTTTAAATAAGTCAATGAAATCGACCTTGTTATTTAAAACTACTATATCTTTGCTTATGTTTCGTCAACTTGATCTACCATAAACTGAAAGAGGTTAATTATTGTCTCAACTAGTAGTGTGTTTCCATTTTTCTTCTCCCATAATTTCTGCTTTATAAATGTTGATATTATGCTATTGGCTGCACAGATATTCATAACTGTCTGTCTTCCCTGTAAATTAACTTTATATTGTTAAAATGTCCTTGGCTTTATGTAATGCTTTGGTGCTGAATTACACTGTCTATTTAGATCACATCTGCTTTCTTTGTGTTTGTAATCACCGGGCAAGCATTTAACCATAATAAATGAGTTAAGTTCATTTTACGTTTATTAATTTCATCTCTATTATACTATTAGAGGCGGGATCAAAAAATGTGGTGAATGCTGCTGCAAAGGGCCATCCAACAAAATGCAGGGATCTTCAATACAGGAAGCAACGTGTTGAATCTTAGTAACAGTGTGTGACAAGTTTCAACTTGTTTGGTGCAGTCAGTCGGGTGTGATCTACGGTTGAGAGAAGGTGTGTTTTAAAGTGTGCCGTAAATCATCCTCCATCATGACAGAGATCTGTGTCACATATTGCATCTGGTACAGCAATTTCTGTCAAATAAAAACATTACGGTGTGTCTTCATCCACTTTATTCACTGGATCTGGCACCGTGCAACTCTGGCTCTTCCCCAAAGTCAAAATGATTCAGGACATCCAGGCAGCCATGACAGCACAAAAGACACTCATGAAAATTCTTCCAGAACTGCTTCAGAAAGTAGCAAGAACGATGGGATAAGTGTGTTCGAAGTAAGGGGGAGTATTTTGAGGGGGAATTAATGGCAATGTGCCTTTTACTGTAATAAGTTTTTTATTTAAACATTCACTGTATTTTTTTATCACACGTCATATGTTTGTAGTTTTTTAACTTTCATAAAAGACCTGTTTTGTTTGCAAGTGTGTAGTTTGTTATTAACAGTCATACACTTCTTTATGATGATTCAAAGCATAAATAGCATAATTCATTCAAGCTAAAATAATCACTAGTGTGCTTGACTGAGTTTGTACCAAGAAACATTTGTATGTGGTTGCAATTTGTCTTTCACAAAGAAAGCAAATTTAGGCATTTAAACTTTTAACATTATTCATTACCTCACACTAAAAGAAGGGTTTAGGTTTTACTTCATAATCAATGGTAGGAGTATCACAAAGAAATGTCTAAAACACAGTGTATCACGTGTAAGAACAAAGGCTTTGGAAATAAAATGTCCAGATCAGATTCCCAGTTGTGTCACTTACTACTTGGGTGACTTTAAGCAAGATATTTAACCTAGCTTGAATCTCAGTTTCTTTACCTGTAAAAGGACAATAATCTACAAGGTTATTACAAGAAGGCAGCATACCACAGTACAACAGTTCTAACACTTAACTGCACACAAGTAATACTTGGGAGAGCATGCCAAAAATACCATTTCCTGAGTCCTAAATCCAGAAATTCAGATTCAGAAGGAGAAATTTTAAAGCAAATACATTGTATGGTTCTAATGCAAACGGTCATGAAACGATGCTTGGAGAAAGACAGGTTCTGGAAACTGATTCTGAATTCTGGCTCTACCACTTACTTAGCAACTTCAGTAAATTATGTAACTTCTCCAGGCCTGTCTTCTCATCAGAAAAAAAAAAAATTTAATTGTACAATGCCTGCAACATAGTCACGTTCAATTAATTAAACTATTATTACTGTTATTGAGAATTTTTTAAAAATGTATCAAAAAAAGTTAGAATAAAAAGTGTATTAAAATGTCGTCTTTCACTTAATATGTGATTTTACAAGAAATTAGTTGTGCTAACCTTTCAGTGATCTTCCCACTTAGGCCATCCACAATCTCCAAAGAATTGTCCCCTTGTGCCCAATTCAAACTCAAGGATCTATATTCCACATTTGTTTGGAGTAGATATGCAGAAGGTACTAAAACTATTTGAGGTCGGTTGACCAAGTAAAATATTGGAAGTTTTGAAGTGAGTGCATCATCAACACGTTGTTTGATAGCAATTTCTAAGCCTCTAGTATCACTGCAATTCGCATCACCTAAAAAGCAAAAACAGAACACCACAACGTCAATACAGGAAATCTTTTCCAAAGATTATACAGGAAAAAATAATGGGAAAGACTTTGAAGTCCATTTTGTTATCCTTCATGTTGTGACCTTCCCTTTCCTACTTTCACTCTTAGCAGCTACTTCTCTACTCTTTACCAGAACCAGGACATGGTGACAGCAGTCAGAATGTCCATTCAAAAAAGACTCTTCTACAGAAAATGATGAATTAACATTCCAGTGAATAAAAGCAAAGGGCCACAACTGACTCAGAAAGAACATGGCACATTTTCCAGGCTCTGCCGGAAAGAATAGGCAATTCTGTCTTGAGTGCTCAGATCACAGCATGAAATCAGCACAAATGCAGCAGATAAATATGGCTGACAAAAAGTGGGTGAAAGTCAGCCATTTTTCCACATCTAAGGGCCACAAATTACAAGTTACAGTATTACAATGTTCTAGTTTCCCAACACAAAGTTTTTAATACACTGACTGACCATTTCTGGTTAAAACTGTGGGCAATACCATGCAAAAGCTTGGAGTTCTCAAGATAAAATAATTGTTGAAGAAGAGACCTCAAAAAGATGCAATGTTATTAGTATAAAATAGTGGGATGCATCAAATTTAGAACTGAAGGTAGGGAACAGCCATTCCTATTTAAGTTAGTGATTCTGAAGCAGACCTCCCTCCTTCTTTTTGTGTCCACATCATTGACATTGTTGAGACAGCTACTGGACTTACATTATTATGACTATTTAGGAACTAGAGATGATGTAAAAAGAGTATGAGTGGCTTTTGATAACACCTTTTTTCTAAGCACTCCTCTCTCTGAATGTTCCCAAGCAAGAGATACTGACAAATGAACGCTAACGATATGCTTGTGCACAGAAAAAAAGTTGGGAAGAAATAAGGTCTGCGGAATAGTTACCACAATCTATAATGAAGACATGAGTTCAAAAGAAAATGTTATGTATTTATTACGCACTGTCCTCCAGACTAAATGTGTCCCCACAAAGTTCATATGCTGCACCCTAACCCCCAAAGTGATGGTATTAGGAGGTGGGGCTTTGGGCGGTGATTAGGTCATGAGGGTGGAGCCCTCATGAATGCGATGGGCACCCTGATAAGAGGCCCTTCCCCTTCTACCATATGAGGCCACAGTGAGAAGACAGCATCTGTGCACCAGGGAGTGGGCCTTCACCACACACTGCACCTGACAGTGCCTTGATCTGGGACTTCCCAGCCTCCACAACTGTGAGAAACACATGTCTGCTGCTTAAGCCACCCAGTCATGGTATTTTTTTGTAGCATCCCAAACAGACTAAGGCATATTGTAATGTGATGATGACAATGGTTGTGTCTAAAAATAGCAAGACATGTTTGGAAAAAGAAAAAATAAAACTCTACAAGTCAAACTCTGTGTTAAAACTACTTAAACATCAAATCGTTTTACCTAGATGTTTTAGTGGGGTGGTGTAAAAGCTAATTTAATAGAACATAATCAAGAATATTAATATTTTATTAGAAATTTTACTTTTCCCTTCTATATGTAACTTTTATTATGAACTGTATCTGAGGTATGAGTTTGGTTATATCTTGAGACTAAATCTTGTTTCTGAAAAAATGTATCTCTAAAATTATATCCCTCAATTGGAAAATTTGTATTTCATTCATCTGAAATGATCTGAAATAATAACATGAAACTCAGGTTAAAATCAAAGGGTAAATCTTTTAAAGACTATGGCAGACCTGACCTGACAGCTTTCATGCAGAGAATGTCTCAGGAGCTTAGTCTACCATAAGTAAAGCCAACAGAAATGGCTGCTGAAACAGCTAATACAAACTGAAGCTGCGTTAATTAGAACACAGGTTTAGAACACAACACAATATCACTAAAGAACGATGCCCTGGTCATACCACATCTGGAACGGCATATTTAGTCTGAGGCATTATGTTGTAACACTGTCACCCATGTGTTACAGAACATCTGGAGAAAACACACCATGTTCCTGTGAAACACAAACGATATTTGGATAGGTGAAGACAGAAAGGCAGGAAGTGCCTTGTCTTTGTGTCTCTAATGCTCATCTGTATTTTATGTGGATGGTGCCCCAAGGGAGTCGGTAAGTGCGCACAGCTCCTAGCATGTAGTAGGGGGCTCAATAAATGGCACATGAGAAAGGAGTATAAGAGGTTAGGTCACAGAGAGCAGGGGTCATCAACCCTGGATGCACATCAGAATTGCTAGGGACGAGGACAGTAATGCACTGCCAGTTGCCTACTGTAAAAGCTTCTAGAAGAGCGTGAAGGGCAGCAAAAAGAGTAAAAAGTGACAGATCAAATTTACTTTTTAAGTGTTCCAGGCAGCAGAGTTAGCATTAAGTATAAAAATAAAAGCTCTTTCAAAAATAAACCAGGCTGACTGAAAGCATGTATTCCTGAAATGTCTGCTGACCTCCTAATATAAGCCAGGCCAAGGTCAGTGTGGCAAAGCACCTGACTTCAGAGCATCAGGCGTAGCAGAACAGCAGTGAGATTCCAAGTACTGGCTATGCTCAGATATGGCTGTCAGAGCTGAACCTAATCCCAAAAGCTCAGGCTCTGCTCACTAGCAAACTGAATGATTCAAGTATTTTAGAAACATTCTGGACCGCATATTATTGATCTGACAAAGAGACAAGAATCCACACCAGAACCTCTAAAGTTATCAAATGGTTCTTAAAAGTCCATGAACTGTGTTTAAAACAGACTCCTTCACTAGGAGGGAATCAGCATTTAGTATTCTCTACATTCCAATTGTACAATTCAAATCAACACATGAAAAGGGTCCCTGGGTGGAAATAACCTCTGGACACACATTCTTGAAGTATTCAGACAGATGATCTTATCTTAATAGGATACCGAAGGCAAAACATACCTTTAAAAGCTGGAAAAATATAAATCCAACTATTTTTAAGTATCTAAGCAAAGTGATTTTTTTCCATATTACTATATTATTTTCTGTTGAATTAATAGTAAATGCCTTTTTAAATGCAAGCCTAAGATTTTTTCTTAAAAAAGAAAAATATTACCATAAAATGACAAAAGGAACATCTGAGAACATCTGCAACATAAAATATATTTCTGCAAACTTTTTGAAAAGTTAAATGAAGTCTTAAAATATAATACTCTCTTCATTTGTAACTGATCTATTAAATTAGGTTTCTAAGAATCAAAATGAAGAACTGCAAAGGATTTTGTACGGCTTCAGAGAAAAGAGGACAAGGCATTATAAAAAACAGACTCAATCTATATTGTCACTTGGTACAGGAGTAAGGGGAAGCAAATTTCCATTCTAAATAAGAAGGAATTGTTTTTAAACAATTGGAGCTATTTCATTAATGGAGTAGATTGATTAAAGCCCACATTCCACATTACTGGATGCTTTTAAACCAGGGTGAGATGATCCTCTATCAGGTACGGCATAAAAAGAGTTTACAGTGAGAAGCTGTACTAGATGACTAACAAAGTTCAATGAACTCTTCAGATTCTTTTAGTTATCCAGATCACACCGTTTTGGTGTACTCATACTTTAAATGCATATTTTTTCAAAGTGAGCCATCACACTATCTGAATCAGAATCATGGCAGTGCTTTTACAATGTATAGTCTTTAGCCTTGAAACTCCTCGCCCTCTCCCACCCCCACATAGAGATAAGAGGTTCAGAAATCTGCATTTTTTACAAACAATTGAAACACACTAAAATCATTTACATTACCCTAGACAGAACACCAACAAATTAGTTTTCAATGTATCCCACAATATGCCAAGAAAGAAGGAAGAAGCAATTTTACAGACTTCGAGTGTTTTTACAGCTACCTGGTGTCTCCATTGCTACGTGCAAGATGACAGTCAAAATGACAAGATCTAATTGTTAATAAGTCCATGTTCCAAATCATTAATACCAAATAATTTTTAAAAGAATTTGTATCCATCCTTTTAAGAAACAAAATATAGCAGAGTTACATCATACAAATAACAAATTCTAAAAGATTTTTCTTCACAAAAGTCAAAGTGTTGCGGAAAACGGCAGAGACCAAGAGACTCAAGCGGCACGCAGAGATCAGGGAGAACACAGCTTTATTACGCCGGCGGGCTCAGCGGGATTGTTCCCAAAGACTGAGCACTTACTGGGGTCGGGCGCTTTGTTTTATAGGGTTAGGCCTCCAGGTTTGGGGGGGGATTCGCACCATTGTTATTGCGGCGCTAGGGATTGGTTAAATCTGGCCGGGGTGCCAGGGAGGTCCGTCCCTAACAGCTGTGACCACTCAATACTGTTTTGATGGGAAAGCCTCTAACTGCTATGCTCGCAGGGAAACTGCTCCGATAAGATATCGCAGGAGGGAGGGGACGGAAAGCTCCCAAGGCTGTGCTCGCAAGGAAACTGCTCCGATAAGGTATCACAGGAGGGAGGGGACGGAAAGCTCCCAAGGCTGTGCTCGCAGGGAAACTGTTCTGATAAGGTGACGGAAAGCTCCCAAGGCTGTGCTCGCAGGGAAACTGCTCCGATAAGATATCGGAGGAGGGAGGGGGATGGAAAGCTCCCAAGGCTGTGCTCGCAGGAAAAAGACCGTCCCCACAAAAGAAAGCCTTAAAAGCTAAATCTGTGATTCTAGAAAAATCACAGACATTTCTTGGATAATTTAGAGACATTTATCAAGAAAAAGAGTCTTTTCTAAAGGTTGATGTAAGTTTGAAGTGCCTGAGAAAGTATGCAGAGGGTGCCAAAACAACGTATACACATTTTAAGAAAGGAAAAAAACTGTATTAAAATTGTAATACTCAATATATACCGATAACAAAAGATGAATACAAGTCATGTGTATACGTTGTTTTGGCACCCCCGTTATGAACTGACTAAAAGAAAACATGGTAAAGACGAACTTTAGTAATCAAATTAAATCTAAGAAAAGAAGCAGTTAGAGAAAACCATTTTTAAGGGTGTGAATAAACAGGCACTCTCATGTAAAATTGCTAGTAGGAAGATCTGGAGGGTAACTTGGTAATATTTTCTAAAATTGCATACATTTTTGACCTGCAATTCTTCTTCCAGGAATTCACCTTACAAATATACTTTAAAATGTGTGAAAAAGCAATGTAAAAAGGTCATTCACTATAGCATTTTGGCAGCTGTAAAAGATCAGAGACAATCTAACATTCCATCAAGCTACATCTGGTTAAATAAATGGTACACTTATAGTACACTTATACAAAGAAATACCATACAGCAAGCCATGAATAATAATGAGGGAAATCTTTATATACTCATAGGGAAAACTTTCCAAGATATACTGTTAAATGAACAAAGATGCAGAAGAGTATAAAATTGTATGATCCCATTCACGTAAAAAAAAAAAAAAAAAAATGGAAATTGTGCACTTACTTCTATAAGCATAGACTATATTTGGAAAGAAAAGCAACAAACTATGTCACAAACATGGAGGCCACAAAGGTAAAATGGGTGCCTGGGTACTGCAATGGGAGGGAGGCTTTTCACCGAATACCTTTTGAATCTATTGAATTATGAACTAAGCAATGTATTCCCTATAAAAAGAAAATAAGCTTAATATTAGAAAACTAAACAAACAATAACCATTTTCCTATTTAAAACTCATTAAAGCCAAACCAAACAACAGTGGCAAGAAAACACAACAGTCTGTACACTCGTACATACTCAACTGAAAAAGTATTACCTACAAGAAAAGTCCCTTAAAACATGGGTATAAATACACACACACACCCACACACCCACACACACACACACGAACAGAAACAGCACCACCTATAAACAAAGACATTAGCCATGTGAGGATCTAAAGCTTGCATGTGTAACTGCTACCAAAATATAAGCAAAAAAGAGCCACATAATGGTAGTATTTGTTTCACCAGAGTAATTAAAACTTTGAAATACCTAGGGCTTCATGAAAACTACAGAAATGAGCCCCAGAATTGTCTGTCAATGAGATAATGTCTGGAAAACCACTCAAATATAAATACAGCATTCTGTAATATCCCCCACCTAAGTAAGAGATATTTACTAATTCACATTATTTATTTTTGTGTTCTAGTTACTTCCTACTCAGACGGATTGAGATAATAAAGAAATGTATGAAAAACGTATAAGGGTAGGAAAGAACCTAAATGGGTATTTAATATGTTTCTTATTTCGGGGATAACTAAATATTAGCTATTATATTTGAGAAGTTCAAGGAAACATCTAAAAGAAAGGGGAAAAACTGAATATTGTGCAAACTAAAGTTCAAGACAGAATACATATAACTGGCTAATGTAAAAATATTAATTCTTGGTCTCCTGATCAGATGACAAAAGTCACATTATACTAAGTGTGATTACAAGTTACCATAAAATGAAAAGCTCAACAAAACAGTGAATCTGGTTTTTTACCTTAAAGCGTCCCATATGCAAAGCCTGATTTTTTACTGATTAAAAAAATACGGTGTGTTTATGTGTAAAAGAGCCAGGAGGTACTGGATCCCCACTCACCAACGAGTATGCTGCTGATGTAAACTGGCTGTATAAAGTGACTCAGCAACGCTCCCTGTACACCAAGCACTTCCCACTTTGTCAGTTTGTCACTTGAGGACATGCTGCTTACTCTATTAACAACATCTTCAGGACAGTAGACCGTCAGATAAATTTTGCCTTCAACAGCCACGTGGAGACTCAGTTCTTCATTGGCTTCAAACGCAGATATGGAATGTGGATTAAGACGCCTAGAGAAAGAAGAGAAAGTGTCTTCCTTTAAAAAACAAAGCTGGCAAAGTAAAATCTATTAATATATCCACCGAAGAATTGTTCTCAGATATGCTTAATTCCAGTAACAGAGACAGATGCAAACCCGAAGCAAGGTTAAGATGAATGCCAAACAGAAAGTAACCAGATTTAGACCTTCCAATAAACATAAATTTCTTATTATTGCCATTCTTTATGTCCCTTAAGAGCAAACAAAAACCTAATTGTTCTTCCCACCATAGTTTGTGAGTTATTTTCTCTGTATGAAAAATTTTAAAAACTGCAAAATGAGAGAATGAAAATTGTGACAATTTGCATTCAAGATTCATCTTCAATAAAATATGTTAAAACAATAAACTCTAAAATTATTTTTCTTGAAGTTTCTCTCCAGGAACCCTCATTGGTCTTGTTTTCAAAGGTGTTACTGGAAGGATTTTTAATAAAATATTACCCACCATTATCTCTAGATGGTCAGACTTGAAGTGAATTTTACTTTATTCTTTGTGCTTGTCTGTATTATTGAAATTTCATGCTGAATCTACCCATTCATCAAGATAACGAAGTTTTGGCCATACACTGACCAGAAAAACAAACTATATTCCTTAACTCCTGTATGAATATGTGAAGAGTGCATAAATCCACTCTTTCCTAAAGTTTACGAAGTCTTAAAGCTAGAAAGGAGATCTGCAATAGCATAGGAAAGTAAGTGCAAAGTACACGGAATATTTAAGTAGTAGTAACAGGTAAGACTGAGGGAGAGAGAGGGAGAAAGAATTGGTGGCCTCCTGCAGTCTACAAATAACATACCAACGTTGGAGGGAGACGATGGATACGTATGAATTTACTTGCCAAAGTGATAGAGAATGCCCGACAAATGGCCACCGTGTTGCTTTTAAAAACAACTTCCATAATACTTACAACTGTGACTTAATCTGGGCTGATCCTTTAGGCAACTGGTTCATATAGAAGTAAATGTGGACGTTCTGTTTGAGAGTGAGTAAACTAGAGGCTGGTTCTGTGCAAAATATTGATTTGTCCATCATAGCAGGATTTTTGCTGTAGAAGAGTAGAAGTTGTCTATAAAAGTACCTAAAATAAATAGGTTATGCTTTTATCAAGTCATAAAATTTAAAAATGTATCTTAACGAGCATCATATTCTTAGGTGTCATGAGCAATGTGCCTGTTCTGTCAGAAGTTCTGATGCTGACAAGAACTCCTAAAATACTCTGAGCCTTCTTTAATGAAGTCCCTCGAGGCGTCCTCAGGCTCATGGAGCCCCATCTGCCCCGTGACCTGCCTGAAATCACCAGTCCTTGACCGCTCCACTGTCATCTCACATTTGAGTCCTCAACTCTCATCTCCTGCAAAAGACGTGCTTCCCTGCTCATTCTTCCCTTTTCTTTCTCAGACAATCCTACTCCCAGCTCCCAGCCTGCCTCCTGGTGAAGTGTCAGTTGGCTGCCTCACTTCTATTTCCCCTTGCCTGCCAAGACAGACAGACAGACAACAGCGGTTTCTGCTCCTTAGCTGTTCTGATGACAAAACCACAAGAGCACAGAAAGGCTACGGTGACGATCGTTGGCTGCATTAAGAATTACAGAAGACCTCCTGAAAGGCACCACTAATCAAATCAGGGACAAATACTATTTTGCTTATTAAAAAAAATTCATGATGCTTTTAATCCTATCATCAGAAATATGCACATCACAAAAAAATTAAGCACCAGTCTACAACAGTGCCAAGCATGGGAAGAAATAAACCTACAAGAGGTTATCTTTAAAGAGGTCGAATAATTGAATAAGCACCAAGGAGGACGTAGGACAGTGAGTTGCATTAGCTTCGTGGACTTGCCCCAAGCCTCCCTTCTAAGGTTACAGGATTCTTTCCTTATTATTACAGATACATACTTAAGTTTTTCAGGTAAAGTAGTATGCCTAAATTTGTTTTAAAATACTCCAGCAAAGAAAACACCAACAAAAAGTGAGGGTGCATAGATTACATAAGAACGGAAGATTGCTCATAACTAGATATGCTGATAATGGATATTGGTATCAGAATGGCATCAGAATGCTAATAACTGAGTGACGAAATTCATTATCCTATTCACTCACAAGTGACAACTTATGACAACTTGTGAGTATATGAAAATCTCCACAAAAAGTTTTATAAAAAGTAAGTTCAATGGGGTAAGAGAACCAAAAGCTGGGATACTGAGGGACGTAGCACCCATTTCCCACATCTCATGTTTTCATGGGAAGGGCCTTGCAGAGTAACATTCCTAACTGTTCTCTCCATCTGCTGTTCAATCCCGCATGGAGCAAAGCGACAGATGAGTTTGGAAACAGACACTAGGCAGGCTCACCTCAGCCCTTTCCTTCTCTTTGAGATCTGCCAGCATACAAGTCACCTTATGTGCTCTGGGCTACGTGGTAAACTTTGCACAGACCTCATGGGTGGAAACCTATCGGTTTCTGGTGCTGCCTTTGGACAAACATGGCTAATTCAGGGGGAAGAATTACCTAGCCTACCTGGTGCAGAGCTGAAGCTATGCTCTCCAATTACTGTCATCAGTAATAAAGATGGTATTTTTATCTAAAAAAGGTTGTAGGACTCTTAAAACCAGATTCGTAAGATATTGATAATAAATCCACTAAAATCCACAGACTACACACTGCAGTTCCTATGATAAGGTTTCCAAAAGTGACGTGGAAGTAACAGATGGCCTGGATACGTAAGAGACTGTCACATCCTTGGCTCCAAGATCAGTGAAACTGCATTTGTAAATAAAGGCACGTATATGTAGTTCCTCTGAGCTGAGAGCATTAATAATCAGTGGCATTAAACAGATCTGTGGCCTTACCTAAGGAGAGATCTTCTTGCTGTGACAGCGGCGTGCGCGTCGTGTAACACCCTGCCATCCGGCTTAATGCCCTGGCTGTAATTGTATTCCCCTGTGCCGATGGCTACAACTTCGTACCGTCCAGCTGAAAAGTTAACAGTAGCAGCTTATTCTGACCTGCCCCTTCCCTATGGTCAACCATTTTAAAGTTAGTAAAATATACTGACCAAAAAATGGAAAAATAATTCCACAATTTTATCAAATAATTCTAAGAAGCAAAAATTGTTAACTACTTCAGGAATATCTCAATTAAAAAGGCAGATGTTTACACTTGTGATACTTCATTTATATTTTTACCACAAGTAGAATCACCAGATAGACTTGGTTTTCAAATATGCATCTGATTTCTTTACACCTTGATTTATTTGGCTGCTAAGAGCCTTCATTTGCCATTTTACTTTTGTATGAAAAAAATTATATATAATGCCTCTAATTTTTCTTAATCCAAACTCTCCACAAACCAAATTATAGTTTCTTCCTTTGTTTTACTGTAACTGCTTTTTTGAAGAAACTAGCACCTTACGTTTTTTCCAATAGTTTTGCTCCATTTACTTATCGCTATGCCCTATTTGAGATTTCCTTGAAACTACACTCGGAAGAGAAACAATTATTTTCTCCTTTCACATCCTAACTATGCGGTCTTTCTATAGCCTAATCACTAGCTCACTGCATTTTTTTCTCTAAATATTCTCTGAATATCTTGCTCATTCTTTTATTTCAGTGTTGACGATTTCTTAGAAGTTTTAGTCTTAGTCTTTCAAAGTTCAGCTTCACATTTGCAACTACCTAAAGGACTTTCATTAACTCAACAAGAATTATTGAGGTCCCACAAGTACCTGGCAGATGCTAGGAGTGAAATGTTAAGCAGGCACGCCCCCATGATGCTTCTAATAGGAGAGGCAGAAAAAAGACTCAACAAACCAGAAACTGTGATAAGGCCTTGAAGGAAAAACTATGGGGTTAATGAAAAGCATAAGGGGGGGGGGGGGACGGGAGGGAGTTACCTCATGCAGACTAGTTGCAAAATCCCTATGAAACTGCAATTTAAGCTTCAGGATGAAGACAAAGCGGCACAAGGAGTGAGGTAAAGGGTATTTCAGTGAAAAGAAATAGCTTGTGTGGACCCTGGTTTGAGATCAGTGTAGGTGATTCAGAAAGTGGCGGGGGGCTGGGGGTGAAGGGACCGGATTACGACGAGGTCAGAGAAAGAGGCATCAGAAACCACACTAAGAAGCTGTGGCTTTTACCCAAGAACTGTGGCAAAGCTACTAAAGGTAAGGAGAAGGCACACTGGGTTACCTTTTAGGATCACGTCTCTACGCGGGGATGCCGTACATGGGTCCAAGGAGCTGGTTAGGGGCCGGTTATAGTGGTCGAGGTAAGAGACGATGAGTGAAGTCCCAGATGATGAAGGTTAAATGGAAAAGAATGATCAGAGAGAGTTTGGGGACGTAATCAAAAGGACTTAGACATACATTGTAGGGTGTTAGGGAAAAGGATAATCATGGATGATTCAAGATTTTCAGTCTGTCTGAGCCACTGGGTGAATGCCATTTACTGAGACGGAAAAAGCTAGAGGAGGAGGAGGAGTAGATGGGAAAAATAAAGTTCCATTATCTCTAGTGTAGCTGCTTCAGCAAGGGTGGGAGTGGGGGTGGCAAGAGGGAATTACACGGTGTCAATGTAAGTTCTGACTTACCAAGGACAATGGTGTAGCTAAGAATTCAGCTTCTTCCTCAACTTTGTAACTTGACTTCCAAAGTCTCATGAAGATATTAAAGTCTGATAATGCAGGGAAAAGGGGAGAACCAAAAGAAGGAATTCACTGAGCTGTGAGAGGGAATGGAAATCAGAATGTAAGTGGAGGGGCTAGTCTTTCGGAGGAGGGAGGCTTCCTCCACTTTTACTGCAGGGAAGACGGACACAAGAGCAGGAAAGCACACAGATTTGGTGGCAGAGGACAGAAGGAAGTGAGGATTTGACAAGCTTCTTACCCAATTAAAATGATGAGGCAAGGCCATTTGTTGACAGCAAGGATGGCCGAGAGTTGTGGGAGGTTTGAGAACCAAGGAAAAGTATGAAATGGCCGTCCCAGGGACTGTGTGACCAACCCTACTGGAGACAGGCTGGCTGGGCAGGACCTATCAGGGGTTTCTCACAATCCATCTGACGTGTGTATCGATAGTGTGAGTTACTCCAGGAATGTGTACTTGATTTTACTCAGGCTTTCCCCACCCCATTCACAAGCATGTTTCTAAAGCCAGATTTATTATTCTCAGCCATGATCTTCTCCACACAACTTCACATCAGCTTCCAGATCCCCTGTGTGTATGGAAACACCATTCTCCTATGTAACCGTGACATGATGTTATTTTCTAAACATATTTTCTCTCTTCCTGTTCATGGCTATCTCAGCTCTAATGTAGGTACTCCATCACAGCCATCTTAGCCGTGAGTTCCTAATTCAGATTCCATGCCTATAATATTTTTTAAATTGTTTGTTGTCCTTATTGCTTAACTGTCAATTATCCTAATCATCACAAATATAAATTAAGCTCCTACTAAACACCAAGTACTGTGCAAAATACTTTACATAATCATATTGAATCCTAACAACTCCATGAAGTAGAGGTTATTATTGCCATTTTTCAGAAACGAGAAGAAAATTGAAGCAGGGAGAGAAGTATTTAATTTGCCCAAAGTGATTTAAGGAACAGAGCTGAGTCTGACGCTGTTTCCGACAAGGATGGTACGTTTTCAATCCCTGTTCAAAAATCTCTCACTGCTTAGTATCAACCTCACTAAATCCAACGTTTGACTGGTTTTTAAGTCACTCCATAATCTGGTAATATTTTATCAACCTAAGTACATTTTGTATTCCTTCCGATTATATACTTGTCTACACTACAAAGTTCTCTCTCTCCCATAAACAATTTTCTCACTGCTGCTCTCTTCCCTTAGGTCTTTCTCTAAGACTGTCTTCTTTTCCTATATTTATCCAAACCTCACTAACCCTTCAAGTTCCATCCAGCTTAAGTCTCATCTGTTAGTTACCAAAGATTTTAACCATAGGTTCTCTCCGATCTATAAACTCTCACGCATTTTTGGATTTCAGAAAACAATTTTTAACTTGTATCTTAGACTTTCAACTGTATCTTCTCTTCCCACCTAGATCTTAAAAACTCCTTAACAATAGGAACCAAATCTCAAATTGTTTTTATATCTTCTTTAATATCTTATTCAGAGATGAATATGAAATTCAAGTACTTTTAAGTAGTGATCAATCTAGATCATTAAAGAGTAAATAGAAAATAAACCGTAGTCGGAATCACATCATAATATCCAGTAGAAAAATCAAAGGTTCGTGATTTTTCCTATTTTAATCTTTTCTTACTTGAAAATGAAAAAAAAAAATGTTACTTTTCATAGAGTACTTCTCAATGTTTGCTATGATGGGGATTCGATTTCAGGTTGGTAGTGGTTCCAACAGAGTTATTATTGAAAATGTTATGTTTTACCATTCTGTAGTTCTCTATTGGTTCCTGGTCGGTATACTTTATCCCTACCTTTGAGAACCTTTGTGTTTAATGACCCGCACCTACTAGAAAAGGCCACTTCAAATTAATAAAACAACATTATCAACAGGGACAAAGATAGTTAATTAAAATCCTACTATACAGTATAGTTAAGATCATTAAGATATTTAATAGTTTTTCTACAAACTAACACATCCCAAATATTTGGACTTACCTCTTTCAATTATAAAAGCAGCCAGTGAATTGCTACATTTCAGATATTCTGAATGATTATAAATTAGTTGATTAAATGTTTCTTTAACAATCTGTGAAATCTTTGCATACTGTGTGTGTCTCCCTTCTAGAAAAAACAAACAATAGGAATTTGAACATTGTGCTTTCTCCCAGGGGCCTCTATTATTTCTATTATAATCTCACAATTGAATGAGTTAATAATTTATCAAGATATGTAAGCAAGTTTGTAACTTATGCCATTATTGGGATTTTAAAGTATTCAATTCTAAACACAAGTTATTGAGCTTTAAAGATAACTTCTTGTTAAAAATATGAAAAATACTACATATTACAATATTACTGACTTAAATTTGATGAAATGTCCCGAATTCATAAAGAACACTAGACAATTCTGCATTGTACAGTAGTGTCCCACACTGCCAGACAACCGACATCTCATTGAATGCCAGCAGTCTTCCCCAATCACTGTGATAATCAATAAAACCCACTTGTCCCTAGACACCAGACATAGTTCCAAGTCCCCACTAAAAGTGTTCCAAATTTTGAAAGGGTTAAAGATAGTTTTAAGTAACTAGGGTTACTATACAACACTTTATAAGGACGGATATACAGCAGAAGTCACCCACTGATTTTTACACAAACATGACAGAGTTTGAAGTGTGGGGCAGGCCGTGGCCACCTGCTGCGCTGCACAAAGATGCTGTGGATCCCTGGAGAAGAGCCACTGTTCCAGAGACGGAGCGGTTGCAGCATCACTTAACAGTGCATTTCTGGACATTCTGCTGTAAACCATAGCTAGTCCCTGAGGTTTCAAGTGGTTCACAAGCTATGCAACTTTTTCAGAGCAGAAAAGCGATGAAACCATTTTGCTCTCACGCAGCAGATATACATGAAATGTGTAATTCATCATCATTTTCACAGAAGTTCTTCATATCTGCTTCATAATTACTACATTAAAAGGCGCACAGTCAATAGAAGTTCGATGTTAGCATCTCAGCTAATATTCTGCTTACTGCATACAACTCAGTTCCCGCAGTCCATTTACGTGTCTTGTTAATATTTGTTAAACTTGCACTTTTCTTTGTTAATATTGTCAATGCTGTCTTCTTGGCAAAGCCAGATAAAGTCACATTATCAAAGAGTGAAAGGAGAGTCCCAAAGCCAACGACAACATGAAGCTCTGGGGGAAAGCACGACGACCGACTGGCTATGTTCTTTTACATAATCATGAAGCATAAAATGTGGGTGTGCAGATTATTATTACAACTGCCTCGAATCGGTCGAAGCATCATAAGTGGTGTATAAATTCGTTTTGGTCCTTCTGTAGTAAGATACGAACGAGGAGCACTCAGCAACTTGGCTCCTCTTAGCCCCCTAAACTCATGATACAAGAGAAGCAGTATTCAACTTAGTGGTATCTTAAAACTTTTTTTTTTTTTTACTGAAACAGCAATACAAGAGATATATATTCAGAAGTCTCCCTCTCCAAATGCAACCACTATTACCAGTTTCTTACACGTATTTTGAAAAACAACCTATAAGCATATGTCAATTTAAGAACTAAAACCTGGGGCACGCTAAAACCCACTTTTGCATTTTCTTGGTATTGGACATCATTCAAGTGTAGACGTTAGCGCTACCTCATTCTTCTTAATGGTTCTGTAAAATGCATGTACTCTACTATAATTTATTTAATCATGTCCTATATAGTTAATTATTTTGTTATGAGATAGAATAGAAAAATATGCTGCAATTAGTACTGACAGAACAAGAGTTATGTGTTTGGCAAGAGAATGTTTTGCTGTATATTAAAAAGCTTCGATATCAAAGAACATTTGTTCTTTAACGACATACCAAAATCTCTCTTGATCTTAACTGAGTGTTGAAGGAACTAATCGATATTGTGAAAATAATCAAATCTTAGTTACTAAATGTATTTTTTATTAGCATGTGTGTGCATGAAAAGGAGCAAGTGAAATATTGTTGTCCCCACAAATGTGTGCTGGCTACTGAGGAAATAAAATGTTCTTACAAATTATTGGAAATGAAGGATGAGATAAACACATGACACACGTAAAGCCAATTAACACAATTCTTTGATTTTGAGTTGCTAATTTCAAGTGATCTTTAGTATCATGAATAACTTGAATCTATCTTCAGAGCCAAAATATCATTTCTAATGAAGATACGGTCCAGTTAGAAAAATGGCAAAGTAGACACGCTGGGAAACAGTGACACCCTCTATAACTGGCCCGGCAGGAGCTGTTCAGATTTTTGTGGGTGAAAATCTCTTTTCTTCAAAAGCAGTAACACCAACGCCTGTGTTTACACATAAGCTTGAAGGACGATGTTTGTCCTCCCTTTTCCGACTGACACTTGACTCTTGACCTAAGCGCAGCAAACTGACCCGACTCCTTAAGCGTACTGTTAACCACATCTTCTTCCTCCCTCACAGAGTCATCTGTTTTCTCAGGGCCACAGTAATCGGTACTATTTGCCAATCACTGATCTGGGATTCTATCCAACTATTCAATGAAAACATCCACAGAGCTTGAAAAGCAAGACTGACGCTCCTTCCCATGTTAAGAGATCACTGCTGCTGGATTGGTCCCTCACTGCCCTTCTGGTAATCAATTCTTCCGAGTGTTAGGTCAAGTACATAATTAATTACTGGGAGATTTCACCTTTTAAATGTGCTAATTTTCTCTGGTCTGGTCCTTTTACTCCTAGCAAGCACACGAATGTGCAAAGCCTTTATCTGCCTTAGAAAAACAGTAGAAAACCAAGCTTGAATAAGCATAAAACGTCTCGAATCCTAATCTCCAGATCAAGAAAAGACTTTTCCTTTTTCATTTCAGTTCTACAAATACTCTCAACATTAAAGTTTGAAGTATTTCTACTATGTAGACAATGTAGAAATGAAGACTAATTTTCTGCCTTTCAGGGGATTTATAACCTAAGGGGAAAAGTATACAATAACCACCATATAATGTTGAATATGATAAAAGTGCTTTAATAAAATTACAGTAGTTACTACCAAGAGTAAACACATATAGTGAGCCAGGCACTGATCTAAGTATTTGATGAGTACACAGATAAAGTCATTTAATCCTCATAATAACCCCATGAGGTAATTATTGTTATGGCCATTTTACAAAAGAAGAAATTAGGTGCATAGAGAAGTAACTGATCCTAGGTCACACAACTAATAAATACAGTTGTAGTTTTCTTGGACTTGAGTGACAAATAACTAACATTAAAAAAAAAAGTGAACAGATTATTTGACATGACTGTCCCAACCACCAAGCACCAGAAAGCCACCGGTTTTCGTTAATGACAAGTCCACCAAGGCAAAGAATACTCAAAAAAAGCAGTTACCTAAAATTGAGAAAAAAAAACATTTCTTTTTCTCCATTCCTTACTCTAATTTTTAGTAGAGTATGGAAGGAAACTCTTCTCTTTGTAGATGTGTGACAGGTTCGAATGATAAAATATTAACCCATGTTTTCATACCTATGCATATTTTAACTATGCATTGTTATAATTTTAATGGGGCTAACTCTCCTAAGAAAGAATACCATAAAGGACTTATCTACCATAATGTACTTTGGAAACATATGCTGGTTCAGACGAAGCAATAGGCTCTGCAGGGATAGGAGGAGGACCTGTAAATAAAACAAAAATATAAGGAAACATAAACTTCATTGTTACAAAGAGCAGGTACCGTACTATTACATAATAAAACAGCAATCCAAGAATGATTGTTTTCTGACTACTTCTGCCAACTCTAGGCCATCAGACATCCATTAGCTAAGCCTTGACAAATATTGAAACCAATAGACAAACACATTCACGGGTTTCCTGATCTTATGCTACTACAGAGCTTGCTTTGTTAATAGATGCAGCATTCTGAAACGCCGTTAAAATGGAACCTTGTTTTAGATGCTCATGAACCATTTTCTATTTACAGTAATACTATACAAATCATTTAAAGTCAATATTCTATCAAAATTTAGTAAGTAAAAATTATCATTTTGAATGCTAATATGTTAAGAGTGTTTTCTGAGGGAAGACTACATTTGAAGTTTTCAAAGCTTTTAGTCCTATTCTTTGAAATGGCTTTGCAAGTTGGTTCCAAAGTTAGGGAATCCAGGAAAAATGAGAAAAGTACAAGACTAAACCAATGGAACAGAAAAGATCAGGAGAGCTTAAATAAAGAGACGACAAGAGCAAAAGTTCAACTAAAGTAGGCAGCATCTCTCAAGAGTCATTCACAAAGACAAAGGAAACAGAGAACTGCTACTGCGCACTTCATTTTGAGTAAGATGAGAAACTGGTTGAATATACAGAAATTAGCAAGGAAAGGCTGGCAATGTCACACTGGGGCTCCCATTAGGTAAGTAAATGACGACTATTGTTAGATATAAGCATTCTGGATTTTAGAGAAGCTGAACTTTAAAAACTCAGAGAAAGATGGATTTTTTCGCATTTACTCACATGAGTAGTGCTCAGTTGGAATAAAAACTAAAGTTATTAAATCCTGTTTATCATGCACAAATAATTTCAATAAAGAAAGAAAAGGTGACTGTATGAGTTGGTCTACATTTTAAAACACCATATACAAATAGGCAAAATAATCTTGAAAAAGGAAAACAAAGCTGGAAGACTCCCAGTTCCTAAGTTCAAAACTGAATACAAAGCAACAGCAATTAAAACAGTATGGTAATGGACTACAGACAGACACAGACCTACGGGGTAGAACAGAGAGCCCAGGAAGTGATCCTCACATGTGTACGCAAAAGATTCCCCACAAGAATGCCAAGATCATTCAACGCGGGAAAGGACAGTCTTTTCAAAAAATGCTAGAAAAACTGGATATTCACATGCAAAAGAATGAAGTTGGGCCCTTACCTAACACTATATACAAAAATCAACTTGATTTGGATCAAAGACCCAAACGCAAGAGCTAAAACTACAAAATTCTTAGAAGAAAACATAGGTGAACTGATTCTGGGTGGTGAACACACAATGCAATATACAGATGACATATTATAGCAACGTGCACTTGAAACCTATGTAGTTTTACTAACCAATGTCACCCCAAGAAACTTAATAAAAAATTTTATAAAAGCATAGGTTAATGCCCTGATACTCTTAGAAGCTCTAGAACAGAAAGGAGCCCTTGATGAAATCCTGTGCACCTGCCAGGGAGGCATGGTAAGCAGTTCAACCTATCACAACCTTAGAGGTGGGCAGGTGGAAGAAAGCGAATTCAGAAAGAAACCAAAGCAATTAATCTGATTTGTCCACTCAACCAAATAATAATAGTGGTACCTCGGTTTTCGAACGTCTCCGTTGACTAACATTTTGGTTTATGAATGTCGTAAACCTGGAAGTAAATGCTTCGGTTTTCAAACACGACTCAGAAGTCAGACATGTCATGCAGCTTCCACTGAGTGCAAGATCCTGAGGCCTAGCGTCGGCTGTTTTCGAATGTTTCAGAACTCGTGGATTACGTTAGAAAACCAAGGTACCACTGTAACCTGAATGGCCATTCATCCAAACTTCCTGGAAGGATTACCTTTACACAATTACTTTGACTACTGTTCACATCTGCCAGGTAAAAAATGAAATGTTTTTCTTTTTCAAAGTTGCCTCGTTTATAGGTAACCCAAAATGTAACCTAACATGAAATGAACACTGACAGAAACCACTTACTATGCTAGCATACATAACATGTTAACATATTCCGCAAACTAATTAATGTCTAATAAGAACTACTATTATTTGATAATGTATTATTCACAAGACACTGCTTAAATGCTTTGCATGCATTACTTATTTAATCCTAACGTAATTAGGAGATAGTTACTATCATTGCCACCCGCCGCCCCCCCCCCCCCTTTAAATGATGAAACTTAGGCTTAAAGGGCTAGTAACTTGCCTGTCCAGGGTCAGTATTTCAAGCCGAGCAATCAAATTCTGGGGTTTACACTCTTAGCATACTTGTAATTGCTATGCTACCTTAGGCCATTATTTTCTCAAGTAACTCTAGCATTCCTGAATTTAACATAGGCAAACCACAAAACTGCATTAAAACCATCTAAGTAATAAATACACAGTGTTAAGTGCATAATTAAGAATCCAGTAAATTGCAGAGAAAACCAAGTTTCAGGACTGGAAGCTACTGACAATCTGAAAAGTTACCAGACAGTTCAGCAACATGTTTATCTCTTTTGGGGGCAGAAATATACAAGAGCAATTTTAAATACTATTAAATACATCAGCAATCAGACAGCAATGGAAGGAAATTATCCAAATTCTGCTACTTCTAACTTGTAGTTGCCATGTAACTCTTCATTAACATAAATTTTTGAGGCAATTCTTTCTTAAAAACGCTACATTTTACAAATACTTTACAATCAAGAGTATTTACCTGATGTTTCTAAATTTCTTGGTTCAGGTTCATCCAATTGTAGAAGCTCATCAAGAGCTAATTTTGCTGCATTGGATCTAGACTCCTTTTTATTTTGTCCCAGTCCCGTCTTGTACTGAACACCATCCACCACAGCACAAAATGCAAAATACGGTCCCATGACATTACCTAGAAAAGGAACTCAGAGTGAATGCTGCAGGACTTCACAGCATAATCCTGCCAGAGCTATCTGCTACACAGGAAACCATCCCAGGACAAAAACTGTGCAAAACTAGCTCTCTCGCCTATCAGGTTTTTGTAGGGCCAACACAGGTTACAAGTGAAGCTGGAGGGGCCCCGAGCTAGTTCTGAGGACCCTTCAAGCAGGCAGGCCAGCTTCAGATTCAGCACGAGCAGCAGGACCAACTTTAGAGTATAGGCCATGCATGGAGTGATAGAGTCGTGTATAATGCGTGACAATGACAAGCATCCAAAAAGCTATCCAACCACTGAGAGAAAAATGTGCAGCCTCTGGCAACATCGCTCTTCTTTCAAACTTCCATCCCAAGGAAGTTGGATTTCTGACCCCTCTGAGTGCCCTGATACTCCTAGAAGCTCCAGAACAGAAGGGAGCCCTTGATGAAATCCTGCGCACCTGCCAGGGACTCATGCTAAGCAGTTCAACCCATCAAGCCTTAGGGTGGGCAGGTGGAAGAAGGTGAATTCACAAGAAAACCAAAGCATAAACAAAATAATTAACCTGAATGGACATTCATCCAAGCTTCCTGGAAGGATTACCTTTACACAATTACTTTTACTAGTGTTCCTATTTGCCTGGTAAAAAATGAAATGAATCATTTCTTAAATTCACAGGCCAAAGAGTTTTCCAGTTGCAGTTTTACTTACGGGTATTTGGACTTTCGGACACCTCTAGGAAGCTGATGTGTCCACTCTGGTTACTGATGGCTCCACATAAGCCTCATTATTATTCACTTATCTTCTCACGTATTACATTAACTGCTGGGTTTTTGTTGTTGTTGTTTTTGTTTTTTAAGATGCACATCAAGGTTTTGAAGCAACTCCTGTTTGCATCTGGGAAAACTGCTTTCCTCCCACCATGTCTGACCTCAGTTTCCCAAGTCTTTCCTTCACGACTGCCTGGGTTCCATTCCCTATTTATTTAACCTGAGAATATTTTGTATGTTTAAGTGGCCCAGACGATTCTTATGTGTGAGATATTACTCATCAAACCTGTTAATAGGAGCTCTGTGTCAGAGTGCCGAGCATTTACGCTTCATCCTGTTTATACCCCAGGTTCTCAAACTTTAGTTTGGATTAAAATCACCTGTAGAGCGTGTTAAAAATACTGATACGCTGATATCACCACCAAATCTACCAAATCAGATTTTTCAACTAGTACTATGAACATAAAATGAACACCATTAACAATTGATGGGTTGTTTTTGAGTAGTTTTTGCTCAGATTGATAAAGATCTGCCCTGATCAATTTTTTTTTTCTTACTGTGACCAGCTGTTTACATTTTCCAATGGCAGTTACACAGAAATTAAGCCCAGAGTATTGATCACATGAAGTAACCCAACCTACAGCAACAGGACCTAGGGAAATTCCCTTCTACAGTAAGACCCTATTTCTATCACCTGTTAGTTATTTTCATCCAAAACAACAGACTGGAAACTTGACTTCACTATGACAATCCACTAAAATCTCAAAAGCTTTAATTCTTTGGCAAAAATTCTAACTTTGAGACCCATATTAACAAAAGTTAGTTATCAGGAAGAAACCATTAAAGAAACCAAACTACTTGAAAATGTGTGTGTGTGTGTGTGTGTGTGTGTGTGTATACAGCACACACGTACACACATGTATGTACACATATAAATATTTTTTTTAAAGATTGTGATTCTTTGACTCTCATTTTCGGCCTGTCAATGCCTCTTGAGAGCATTATTCTCTTATCCCTCCACTTTCCTAAAGTTCTTCCCAGTCACTGGTCACAAAATGACTAGGTTTAGAGAACGGAGAAAACAGTCACAGGTCTGCAGACAAGTATCAATCATGTGCTGTCTTCAGCTCTGATCCTTGAATTTCAGAAGCCAAATTTGACCATAATTTTTATTAGGCATCAAAATCACAGAATCCTCACAATGTTATGAGATAATCACAATCTAAATATTTAACATCCCTAAAAAGCATCATTTTTTCTACAAGTATTTACATCGAAAATAATCCACCAGGCTGATAAGATTTCTGTTGAACTAGCCATATGCAAAAAAATTAAAATCCATTAATTATAAAAATTTTGTATGAGTTCTTTGCAGAGGCTCAAAAGGCTAAATATTAATATAAAAACTTCTGAAGTACACTTGTCAAAAATAGTAATCTAACCCCCACATTACATGAAAATAGGAAATAATTAAATATAGTACCACTTATATGCTCTGCTTTTAACAGGAAAATATTTTCCAATACTGCAATAACCAGATGCAACTTTGCACTTGCCTGTTGTTACTGTTTCCTTGAGGTCAAGCTGAACCCGCTGCATTTGTGCAAACTGGTGCAAGGCTGACACAGGATTTATCTCTCCACGTTTGTATTTCATTATAAATTCCTTAGGTATTTTTTTTGGAGGAAGGACAGGATTTGAAATAAATGAAAGACCTTTGAAAAACAACGGTTCTGGAAAATTACCTAAAAATAAATGTTTACACTTGTCAATTTGGTAAAATAAAGACAATAAGACAAGCAAAACCACTAAACCCTCCCCTAAAATGTAAGATTATCCCTGACACACTTAGTCATACATGTTTTCATTATATACAAGTTTCTACTAAACAGTTTTGGAACAAACGACAAGTGTGCTTTGTTACTGTACATGGCTTTTGGAGTACTGACACTAGTTTGCAAAGAAGGGCTATCACATACCATTAAGTGGTATCAAATAATCACAGAATTTTAGTGATGTCAAGGTCTTCAGAGGCTCTCTAAGCCATTTTTTACACACGATGTCACTAAGGCCTAGAATGGAGTAAGACACAGACCCGGGTCTAGAACCTAGTTTCTCGCTTCCCATTGACTATTTTCTATTTCCTCTCACTGTGAATTCAACTGAATTTTTAAAGTGTGTTTATCCCTGCTTAATACTTAGCATTGATCCAAGTGACATGTGGACTACAAACCATCATCTGTCCAATCTCTTCCCTGAAAAGGTAACACAGCCTTACCTCAAAATAACAAGACACACTTAAAAGGGTTGAACAGTGAATGGCAAAAAATAATTAAGTGACCAGTAAAGGGACGAAATTCTACCGGCTTCCTCTCACGTTGGGAGTCCTGTCGGAGTTCCAGGTGAGACACAGCCCCAGATAAATGAACATATATCCCAGGAATCATTTAAACCAGACACTCAAAAGAACTTACTGGCCATCCCAAAGTCTTAAAGAACTTAGGTTTTACTGCAAGTGGAAAACAAGTCATACCTGTCACTTGTGTCACCTTGGATGCCATATTCGACATGGTGTAACTTTCTGAGGAATGTGCAGTGGGTGCAGTTACCGTCTGGGCTGCTGGCTGCACTGGCAAGTTCTTCTTCAACATCTGGGCAAAGCTAGGGACTCGGGAGCTCTGAGACCAGTCATTGTTGGCAGGCGTCTTCTCACCTGCAAGTCGGAAGAAAATTGGCAGCAAATGAGAAACAAAGTACGAGGTTAACTAAAAATACTCTGAAACAAACACAACCACGTTTTCATAAATGTTCACACACACACACACTCGGGCTAAATCTCTTTTTAACTGATGTCATGACAGCTTTGCGACTCCTTTCAAAAGACTCGGAACCCATTCCTGCGAAATCCCTTCCCTAAGACTGCTTCACAAAGGGAAAGAAGGGCCAAAGAGGCCTGCCTGCGGGAAAAGCCCCTAGCGGTCGGGGAAAACGAAGAGAGAAACAAAATGCAGTAACAGGAGACCTGCAGAGGCCCGTTGGCGGCCTCCCGCGTCCTCCCAACGCCTACCCACCGACATCGTCCTTCCTGCCCTGTCGGCTGGACGCCGCGGGCGGGAAGCTCAGGCCCGGTCGCAGGCCCGGCCTCAGGCCACGGTGCTCGCTGGAAGACGCCATTGCTTGCTCCTCCCGGCCTCAACCTCTCACTTCGGGCCGCTTCGCGTGAGAGCCACGAGGCCGGCGCTGCGCCTTTCAAAAGCAGCGTCACGGCAGCTCTGCAGGACGCAGACGGACGCCGCGCGCGCACCGGCCTCGTCCAATCACCAACCGTCTCCGGCCGACGCCGCCCGCCCCTGCACCTGCGCCTGCGTCACTGAGCGTGAGGCGCCTCCGAACGTTGCGTGTTCGATGGTCTGGTGCGCTGAGCCGGGGCGTCCACGGCCACCCCTCTCCGCTGGCACGGGCTGCCCGCCACGCTCACTCTCTTGCCGGACGCCCGCCCAATGCCTCCCTACCGTCCTCACGGAGTCCTGGATCGGGCCTCCCTATCCAGGGCGCCTGGAGGCAGGCCTCGTGGTGCCCGTGGATGGTGGGTGGATTCAAGGAAACCCTTTGTTTTAGCCCCAGTTGTACACCGACAAGGGACCTGTGGGCAAGGCTTAGCTTCCATGGTGTCACAGGCGGAGCCAAACACTGAATCATGAAAACTGGTGGGGGTGTTGGGAGCTAAGACCTCGAATAAGCTATTGGACAAACCCAAAGTGATGTCTTCAAGTCTTTGCTCTCATAAAGGTTGAAGGAGGCCATGATCGAGGTATTAGCTGACAGATTGTTGAAAAAAATTTTAATAGTAAATTACTAAATACGTTTTGGCATGGAACCCAGAAAGAGTTTAAGGAATTGACATTGTATAGCAAAATTTAAATGCCCTTTTAAGTGCTATTTTTAAAAATATGGATGAGGTTTCTGAAGAGTTAAATTACTTTAACCAAAAAGGAAAGAAAAAGTAACAATAGAATTGATGGTATTCTGCCTCATTAGCAAGAAGTATAATCCACCCACAAATACATGGGATAATTGGGAGGAAAAACCCCCCACAAAAAACAGCTTCATTCCTCTCATTAAGCAATACGTTTTCAGTAATAGCTTATGTTTCTTCAGTGATTATCAAAATGTGATTATGTTGCTTTGATCAAGTGCCCATGAATGACTATAGTGATAACTCAATGCAGCATTTTATTTCTTTACATTTAGCAGCTTTTGCTTACAAACGAATTTTAATTCAACTGTTGTTACCAAGAAGTAGGATGAGGATGATGAATAAAACTTGTAAGTACAAAAATATATCATTATATTAGGATCAAATTTCAGGAGGGACATGGAATGGAAATAGAAGCTCAAGAAAAGAAATGGGAAAAAATATACAAAGGGGAAACATTAGTTTCTTCGATAGTGTTGGGAAAACTAGACAGCCACATGCAAAAAAGAATGAAACTGGATCACTATTTTACACTATACACAAAAAACGAACAAAATGAATTCATCACTTGAACATAAGATCTGAAACCGTAAAATTCCTAGAAGAAAACATAATTTAATTAAACATAAATTAACTGACCACACACATGTGATTTGGGTTTCTCATTTCTTTGGTTTGTCTATTTAAGGGTTTGTCAATTATTTTTATCTTTCTGAAGAACTCAGTTTTTATTGTCTTCCTGTTACCTATTTTTTTTTTTTTTGTAATGATAACTCAATGAAGAATTTTAGAGTTGTAAATGAACTATGCCCTATAGCCATATTGCAGAATCTAACTATGACTACATATTTGCCATTTCCAGTGAGATTTATACTACCTTTGTATGTTTCTGTGATGTTAACTTTTTTTCTTTTTTTTTTTTAGACTTCCAATGAACTCTCCTTAGCATTTCTTATATGGCAGATCTGGTGGTAATGAACTCTTTCACATTTTGTTTGGGGAAGTCTTGATCCTTCATTTCTGAAGGACCACTTCTTCTCTGGGTATAGAATTCTTGGTTGACAGTTTTTTGTTTTTTTCATTATTTTGAACATGTCATCCCATTCTCTCCTGGCCAGAAGAGTTTCTTTTGAGAATTCTGCCTATAGTCTTATGGGGTTCCCTTGTATGTAACTTTTCTCTTTTCTGTTGCTGCTATTAAAATTCTTTGTCTTTGACTTTTGCAGCTTAATTATAATGTGTCTTGGTGTAGCCCTATTCTGGTTCAACCTGTTTGGGGTCCTCTGGGCCTCATGGATTTGGATGTCTATTTCTCTCCCCAGATTTGGGAAGTTCTCAGCCATTAATGCTTTCAATATACTTTGTCCCTTTCTCTTCTCTTTCTGGAATTCCCATAATGTTCCAATTTACATTCCCACCAGCAATGCACAAACATGGTTTTCTCACAGCCTTGTCTAACAGAGCCACAGATATTATGAATAGTTGCAAATTTAGTTTAAATTGCCCTTTTCTTGTTATACCATTATCACAGTAAATGTCAGAAATAAAATTTATACTTATGTTTTGTAATCTCATATGTCAATACTATTTAAAGCCATGAGAAATTTTTAACATTGAGAACTTACTGGCATAACTGTTTCTTTGAAGCAGAGAATTATCTGAAGGATGAAAGTAAGGAACTGGTTTCTTTAATTTTCAGTTACTTTGTTTTATGAAGTAACTTTCTGGCAGTATTATCTTAGACACTAGATCCAAAGTAGGCATCGAATTTGCTTCTGTGGTAATTTTGACTAGTATACATAATAATGTTCCTATAGCCCCCAACTGTAGGGGGGGTTAGGGGGATACATAGATGAGGCAAACAATAGATAAGATGGTCTAGCAGAAAAAATACAAAATATGACTCTAGCACCAGGGTTTTGGTTTTAGTTGTACTAGGTTTGTGTGACAATAGAGAGAAATTCTTAGTTCCCCTATTAACTATATCTATCTATCTTTTTAGGTATATAAATTCCCCTACTAATCATACACACACACACACACACACACTTATGGTATATATGACTTTGGCTGGCTAAGTATCTTGGTTCTTTTGGAGATTTTAAAAATGTTTAAAAATCTATCATAGAGAATACTGTCTTACCTACCTATGTGCAAGAGTTTGCAGCAGAGGCTTTCTTGAGGTGCTTTCTAGCTCTAGGTGCTTCAGTTGTATTGCTTACCCAACCTTTAAGCTGGCTGTACTGACCTGGCTGATTTCAAACCTGAGTTATGATTAGCAGCATTATAGCTACTTTTGAATATTATTTTAGATTTCGCTATTTTTTAAAAAACTTTATTATGCTAATGCATGTATATTAGACATATACCTTCATAAGCACAAGATATATATACACTATACATCTACCTTCATATGTACAAAATACATATAAACATAGACTATAATAGAAACAAACAGCTGTATTTACCACTAGCTTCAGAAATAAAACAATACCTAATATTTCTGAAGCCTCTGTTGTGCCTCTCCCTGATTGTATCCTCCTTCAGCTAATTCTCATTTATTTTTATAAGTATTATCTTCTATGAAAACATTTAGTAACTAGCACAGGGTGGGTATCTGTTAATTATAACAAAAAGCTACAAAAGGAAGAAAAGACTCAAAAACAACTCCAGATTGAAACCAATTTTGTGATTTTATTACAATAGTTACAAACAATATTTTAGTAGTATTTAATCATATCACAATTACTCAAACTATATACAAATAGATATTTATACAAGTCTACATTTTAAAAAAAGAAAAAGCAATTAATTACCAAAAAAAAAAATCACATTATCAACAAGATCTTTTCTAAAAGTTATGGCCAATAACAGGAAATTCACAGTTATTCTGAAAATACTTTAAGATGCAGGCATCATATTGCACATAATACAATTATAAACCCTATTGAGTAGATGTATATATTTTAACCTAGTTTTTCACAAAATTTACATTACCATGCAATACTTCACAGTATACAGAACAGTGGAACTGGAACAAACAGGTTAACTTACAAACGTTTAATATAATGGCCACAAAATTTAGAATAATTTTAAAGTTATATTTAAAACAATTTTAATATACAAAAAAAACCACTCCAGTGTAATAAAACTTAATGGACATAATCATAGTTTGTTCACAGATCAAGTTTCTTTTTAGTGTTCATCTTTGTCTTTTCCTTTCTTTTCCTTTTCATCCTGTAGTGCAGTACCAAGTTTTTTGATAAGAACGGACAGAACCTTGTCCAATGGGTCCATGACTCCTCTTTGAAGCCATTTCGGAATAGTAGTCCTGGCATGATGAAAGCCCAGTTTTTGAAGAATATAATCAACGCCTACTGGATCAATCTTTCTCCCAGTCCAAGAAATCAATCTAAAATAATTATAAATAATAATTAGGAGTACAGTGCCCTAACATGGTCCTGATGATAAGTTCAAGAGGATCACTAAGCCTCTATAATACGCTCAAGACAAAATATTTTCAGTAGGTGCATTTGAATAATCTGACCTATAGTTCCTGGATTCACTGTAATAGCATTCATAAAATGTGTGCTTTTAAGTATCCTTGATAAGCCTACACACAGTAATGGAGTTTAGTCATTTCACCCTGATTCATTTATTTTAGACCGCAAGTTACAAAGTCATCTTAAACATTTAAAGAACTTATGGTTCGGTCTAAAACATGTTAATTAACTTGATGGAGGAATTCCTTCACAACGTGTACATATATGAAATCACGACATTATACACTTAAAACAGCTTTCTACTTTGTTAATTGCACCTCAAAAGCTGAAAAAAATAAGAGTTCAAGTATGTGGCATAAGGTAATGAAAAAAGGCTACATTATACTGAGTGTCTGCTATGTGCTAAACATGCTTGAAGGAAGCAGCATTTTCTTCCTATTCTTGGTATTTCTTTCCAAATAGAGGAACAGCCATTTGTGAAACACCTCTGCCCTTTCTCTGCCCCCTTACTGATGATTTATCTGACTGGCAAATTAATGCAGGAACTGAGTACTGTAGTTGAGTACCCTCCTCCCTACCTTCTCATAGGAGCCATTCATTTTGGTGTTCCTTTATGCCACAGGTTTTTCAAGGACAGGCCCCCAAATAGGTGACCCAAGACCATTCACGGCTGCCTGTGGCCAGGTAGAAACACAGGGCCTCTGACTGCCCGACTCCAGCCCACCAACCTCCACAGCGCTGCATCGAGAGCCAGCAGGTAAGTCCGATCCCGGCTCCGTGGCAGACAGCCATTGTTGCCAGACATCCAAACCCCATTCTCTGGTACCAGCTTTATCAGTATTAAAACTAACTTCGATTTCTAGCTGCCTCTCTCCCACTATTTCAATTAGGGAAAAGGGGGCAGGTATTAAGTACTGATCTGTTAAACTCTTAATAGTCATAAGCATTTTGCATTACTTAACTTATTTAACCATTGTAACAACCCTGCAAGGTAGGTAATACCATTTTCTAAATTTGTCTTATGAGGCAACTGAGGCAGAGAGAGGCTATTAGGTCCTTTGGGCAATGTCACTCAGCTACAAAGCCACTGCTCTTAACCATGCTTCCATCACTATACTGTATTACTTAACTGGTCTCATGGTAGTTTGCTAAAAAAGGAATATATTTATGGCAAATTTAACTATTTTTATGCTCATTTTAAATTAAAAGATATAACAGGTCCTCTTTTTCATTATAACAATGTTTCATTACAACAATGTAGGAACTTCATTCTTGTATCAATTAGCCTATGGTAAAATTGGTTTCATTATATGTTGTTTCTCTTAAAATCATAGAACCAACCTATCAACATCAAGTGATGATTTACCTAGTCAATTTCATTACATTTATTTAGATTTACAAATATAAAGCAGATTTGCCTTTTCTCTGCCTCTCAGTTTTATTTATTTTATTTTTTTGATTTTATTAAATTTATCAGGGTGACATTGATTAATAAGATTATATAGGTTTCAAGTACACAATTCTATAATACATCATCTGTGTATTGCATTGTGTTCACCACCTGTAGTCACACAACAGCCTAGCCGACTGTCCCCCCGTGTCTTTCCTTGAGGAAAGACTGTGCCTGTGAGACTGTGCCTTTTTGGGACTTTGCTTATCTCTGTGTTACACCTTATGTCTCTCTGTCTGGTCCCCAAAAGATGGTTTGCAGCCAATGACGGGTAAGATTCCCCATGGGGGAACAACTCAAGCCAGGCAGAACCGAGTGGGGACCCCAGTGAGCTGCCTTAGAGGATCAAAAAGGAGCCTTGCCTCCCCTTCCCCCCTGCCTGGGAAAAGCCATTGCTGACTCTGGCTTTCCTCTCTCACCTGATTGTGAGAGAAGTCATGAGAGCGATAAAGATCAGCTCTCTCCACTTATCTCAACGGAACTGTTACTACATGAGATACTTGTCCCTGGGAGGGTACATATCGTAGTTAAGACATCACGGGACTTTATGCTTCGACTGTTAACAGACAAAGGGTGATTGAAATAAATATTTTTTCTGCTATGATGTATGAGTCTCACAGACAGTGTAAGAAACAATGTTACTTTCTTATATTTGTATGAGTGTCAATAAAAGCCACCAGTTGGCCAGATTCGAGGCTCCAGTCTCTGGTGACTATGAGACCCCTTGGCCCTCTGAGATTTAACTGCATTCAGTCTCTGTTTCTTTCTTTCTTAAAACTTAACCCAAAGCTGCCCCTTCTCGTTCCCTCACTGCCTGTGTTGTGCTGGACACAACAACCACCCAGTCAAGTCTCCTTCTGTCGTCATATATTTGACCCTCTTTACTCTTTTCTATGTACCCTCCAACACCTCTTCCCTTTTAGTAACTACCATACTGTTGTCTGTGTACGAGGTTTTGCAAAACAGACTTTCTAAATAGTTTCTGCATTAGGACCGCTGCAGTATTTTAATATTGTACCTATTGACACTGTTAATTTTCCTCATGTGTTGATTATGTACTATGAATTAACACGCAAGTGTTTTATCAGTTTTGTTACAACGCATTTCATTGAATACAAGTGACTAACACAAAGTCATTACTTTCTGCTTACACAGAAGTCCACTGTATAATTGTGGACTTATTTTGGTAGTGTGGGATTATTTTGGTATAAATATGCGTGAATAATAACCTCATCTGAATGAAATATGTATCATTCTGCAGAATGTTGTGAAATGTGATGGACTTTTTTTGATTCTGTTATTCCATGATTCAGATAATTATAATTTGATTAACAAAGCAGAAGAGAGGAAAGGGAAACATAATAGGAATGTTGTATTAATCACAAGTGAAGACATACATAAGTACTCCTAGTTATAGCAGCATTATAAATATAATTAAAATTAGAAAACACTTTTGAAGTTCTGATATGAAAACAAGTTGATTAGCTGGGATCATGACTGGACAAACTGGACTCAGTAAAGCATTAAATTCCACATTTCAGAGTCATGAATGGATCCTATGCAGACAAACAGACACTGTGACATTGTAGGTGCTATGACATTGTCATGGCACATGTGAGAAATTATACTGGCTCCTTAATAATGATGTCTGACTTCTACTACATCCTCCCAAACTAAGTTACAAAGCAGTTTATGGTAGCTAACTCAAGAACCTGAAAACAATGTGCTGGTGAGATGGTGAAAAAATAACAGCAACTATGGAAGAAGAGTTATTCTCATATTTTAGTGATTAACTGACAGAATGTCACACAGTGGACAGCTAATCAGCACTGAGATATTCTGTGTTTGTGCTTCTCCTGCTGAGAACACTTACAAAAGCAGAAAGGAGCAGCAAAAATAGCAGTCAGACATTTAGAGGTTATAACTGACTAATTTCTAAAAATATTTTTTGGTGAAAAGTGTTTAATCTGACACACAATTTAAAACCTTTTTCTCATAATAATCCCATAGGATATAGGTAAATATATACATCTTCTTACCTAAGAGTAGGCTCTAGATGCCACGTGTTACACATAAAATCTCTCCAATCCACAGTGGTATAAGTGATGCCATCTTCTCTGTCTTTCTCAGAGGAATTGTCATCATGTATAATAATTGGACTTTTCTGTCCTGGTCGAGTGGATAAAATCCGAGGTGGAAAAATGGCTATAATGAAAACGATAAATTAATATTGCAAGTCTCTATCTTTCACATTTATTTTAAATCAGTACACAAATCGAACAATTGGCTCTATTTATCATTTTATTTATAAACTGGCCAAAACTTCATGTAATTACATTTATTACAAAACAATATTTTAAATAAGCCATAAATAAATGCCAATTATTAATATTGCTTGAAGACAATATCAAAGTTATTTTATTATCTTACAATTAGAAATAACGTCATTGTTTATTTTTGAGTATAGTATATGTTTTATGTATATATTTGTGTGTCTAAAACTAACGGTAAAGAATGCTGAGATTTATCTGATAACAGGCGTAGGGCACATTCTTGTGGGTTTCCTAAATAATGGTTGTAGGTGGATGACATTTTATTTTAACAACTTTACTGATACAATTCTCCCATTTAATGTGTACAACTCAGTTATAGTACTGCAACCACCACCAATAATAAGCAAAAGCAGAGCAACTGAGCAGACACCTGTATTCTTATGTTGGGGACAACAGTTTCATTCCCAGTCTGTGTATGTCCCACTGCTAACTCCCAATGAAGTTATAACCAGAGCGACACATGCACAATTTATCTCAATGTTCTAGAAATATTGTTGATTCTGGTCTAGTTTTATATGCTGTTACAAATATTCCCAGGCCTGTTTATGTTTATTTTGACCAAAAGTAATTGCTTTTAGTTTTTAATAATATGCTTATTAAAACATTTTTATTTATAATTGAAATCCCCATATAGATAATAAAACTTTGTTACTATAAGTATTATATATGTCCAATAATCAAGTCCCTGTTCCCTGTTTTCCCATTGAAATGTTTCACAACACTTTATATAAACAAAACAATTCTTTTTTTTTCAGAAATACACAAGTTCATGGCAGGCCAAGACCAACACAAAAAATGACGATTTCACATAATACCTGAGAGAAAGAAATCTGGCAGACTTTCATAACTAGGTAGACTATAAAAGAACTCTGAACTTCATAGGTTTATCTAGAATGTTTTTCTCCACATTAAGTTTTAATATTAAGGCAGAGAGAAAAAAAGAGGATTGCCAGTGACTGGTATGTATTGGGGCTATACGTGAAAATTGCATCTACTTGTAATATATATAACATTTCCTATTATATAGTTTCATTATTTTACTTGGGGAGTTTTCATAGATTTCTCCCAGCCATCACTACTGATTTTACTCACTCTGAATTTTCGGCATATCTAGATTGAATAGTAGTACCAAAAAAGCAGTTCAATCTATGCTATGCAACCTTTGCACTCTTTCGACATGGTCTTTTGATCACCTGTCTTTCTGTTTTCTTCACTCAGACATTTATTATGAGGCTATTTTGAAATATCTGTAAGACAATTTTTATATTTCTTTCTTCATGAGAAGCAGATTATAGTGTGACCTGAACAAATGACAGGCATACCTCAGTTTATTGCGTTTCACAGATGTGGGTTTTTGGGTTTTTTTGCAAATTGAAGGCAAGACCCTCCATCAACAAAAAGGTTCTGACTGCTTTATTGTGATGCTCTCCTTGTTGTGTGGGGTCTGGACCCAAACCTGCAGCAATTCCGAGGTGCCTGTACATCTATTCCAAGCAGTTTTAAAAAATCACATCTGTTGTTTTACCATTACCATGTTTCCCTGAAAAGAAGAGCTAGCCGGACAATCAGCTCTAATGTGTCTTTTGGAGCAAAAATTTATATAAGACCTGGTACTATTTTTATAAGACCGGGTAGATCTTCTTTTCGGGGAAACACAGTATGTATGCATGTAGTTGTACAGTAAATATTGAATCAGTAAAGACCATGTATTTGGAGAGCATTCCATATCATTGCATTTCAAATTACCTTATTTTAAATAATTCCATGGTATGGACACACCGTAATATATTCAACCAATTCCATACGGATATTAGAGTCACCATGTTTCTTAATGGGCAAACATTTAAGTTTCCAGTGAGTAAATCAATGTTAGCTAGCTCATAAAGACAAACACCACTGAGGTCTAAATATTTATAAAAAGAAAATGTTCTCTGCATTCTAAACAGATTTATTTAATTTAATTTAATTTTCCCAATTATGTGTACAACTCCTGCTGCTTTATTATGTAGTTGTTCCTTAAGTCATTTCACTTTGATTGGCAACATTTCTTCAAAGAGGATTTCTTTTCTTTGCCTACTTTGTGAGAATCTCCTACAAGGCCGGATAATGTACATTGGTATACGGAAACATTCTGGAAAGCACCAAACATCATTCTAACCAGTGTGAAGCGTGGTTAGAAAGAGTACCATGTACCTAGCAGATACTCAGGAAGCCTGCGAAATAGTCATACTAATATATTATTTATAGGTATTTCATTAGAATTCATAGAGGAAGGAGACACATTGTACTCGTTTTGTCATAAGACCATAAAATTCCATATAAATGACAGACAACTGCCTTTCTTGAAGCTCGAAAAACAAAAACAGAAAAAACCAACCTCCCCAAACAAGAATATGCTACCCACCTTTTTCTTTTTCTTTAAGATAAGCCGACACTAAATCGTGGAGAAACATGATGAGCTCAGCATCCATAGTCACACAGATGTGGTCAGTGAACTCTGTCACCACACTACATTCTACCTTTGGCTTCAGGCTGGGATCTGCAAGGCAAAGTTCCTTTATAGCAGAGATTTCATGAATGAGCCCCTTTCTCACCCGTTAATAAGGGCTTCACATGGGTTTGTGTAAATGAATCCACTTAAATGCAACAACAGAGAAATGAGTAGTTTCTGTATTTACAGAATGATGATTTACAGAATGATGATAGTTGACTGAGCACTTTTCAAGAATATGCCATTTATTCCTCATAAAAACCCCACGAATGAGGTCCTATTATTAGCCCCCATTTTACTGAGGAGAAAGGTGCAAATGGATTAAATCATTTGCCAGAGATCATATGGCTGGCATGAAAATCAATCAATTTGACCCAGGAAATCAATTTCATCAGGTTATATTAATATTACAAAAATAACCTATGGGAAAACAGCAGTAGTTTGAAGTTCCTTTAGTATTTTCTTCGGAACTTTAGAAACTGAAGATGGTTTTCCCACATACCCTGTAATGAAGGTTCTTGTGGTTCTTGAACATGAATGGATTTAAAGTCGAGCTGCATCCTTGGTAACGCAAAGATAGTCTCTGTTTCATGATTGTAGCTAGAACCTCCTCGGAAGCCACTCAGCAAACTGGAATTCTTCACCATAGTGCTGTTCTCAGTGTTATTAGCATCAACATTACGAAGTAGGTTTAGCTCTACGTACATAATAATAAAGATAGTAAGAATCGAATTAAACCAGTAGGCATTGTAAGCCTATAGCTTTCATGACACCATATACACAGAACTTTTATCATTTCAGAAGTTAGAACATAAAGACATTTTTCAAAACAGTCATATAGAAGCTGTGGTCTTGAGAATCGTTATATATCTCTATATATGTAGATGAGGTACAGATATATTTATACATAAATATAGTGATGTTAATATGTATGTAGTGATTTATACTTATATATATGTATATACACACATATATCACTATTCTCAAGACTGAAGCTTTATAACATGATTTCGGATAAATCCAATAATCCAATCCATTTTTTGTTTCTTGAACTTTAAAATGAATATTATTCTCAACTGAATTCAAGTCTGAATTTAAGAGTTTCATTAATCTCAAAGTTCACCATACATTGAATACTTTACAGAATTTGTGATTAAATGATCCTGACCTTGAAATCAGGTAGAAGTCCTGATTTTCCCCAACATATGTGCTATGATTTCATTATGGTTGTCTTATAAAAATTAGTATTTTTCTAGGTACAAAGGTAGCAGTTCAACATGTTAATAGTCCCTCCATAGTATCCCACCCAAAAAGGATCCCTTCCTCCCAAATCTCTACTTAGAAAGTAGAATAGTCAATACATGCATAAACTAATTTGCTTCTTTATCCTCTTTTGCTCTCAGAACATTTTTAACAGTCGCTAATCTCTGGGGTTGCCTAATCCATAGTAACTATTTTCCATAGGGCCCAAGTCATCTTTTCCATTTTTAAAAGTCATTTTTAAGTAAAACATTCAAGTCTTAACACGTCTCAATCTAGTCAGCTTTACAATACAAATGAAATGTATTGGTGAAGGCAGTACTGTAAACTTGAACACAAAAACAACCCCAAAATAAAAATTTTCATGACCACAGTATTATAAGACTGATAAATCTAATTAAATGAAAAAGCTCATCAGAACCACTCTCTTTAAACTTCTGACTTCATAGGAATAAAATTATTTGGTTTCATTTTAGTCCATCCATCCTGAACCTTAAGTTTGTGGCATTCTATTACTTAGTTGTGTAATAACTCTCTAAACCTCCAATGTTTAGCATTAGTATGAAAATATTTTTCCAATTATCATAAAGTAAACTTAACTTCTAATTTATTTAAGCCAATTTTATTTTGAATGTTTTCAGTTATATCTAAAATAATTCTACTCTATGAGATGTTGTATCATCAGCGTGGTGCAATCATATATAGTATTATTGTTACTTATGTCAGCAGGAGTAAAATGAAACTTTAATTGAAGAAATGAAAATTCTCCCTCCACTTAAATTCTAAACATAGTCAAAAGAGCTCAAACTAGAAAAAAACAAAACAAATCTCTCCAAAAAAAAACCAAACTTTGAACCTTCATTCCTGGTGGCTGTAACATAATTGAACCATTCTTTCACACTTGCAACTCCGTGGGGTGGGTTTTCATGGCGGCGCCTTGTTATCTTGGTTATCGTGGCCATGGGACTTTCCAAAGCTCCACATGGTTTGGTAACCATGGTATTATGGCCCAGGTGAAAATCCAATGTTTGTACAATATATGTAGAATGATCACTAGCGCCTAGAGGGAAGGAAAAGTTTTTAATGTAATGAACTATATTTAGATGCAACAGTTGTGGCCTTAAAGCAACAGATGTAGTAAGTTATACACAGATAAGGAGGGTTGTGAAATTGAGGAGTAAATCAGTGAAGGGGAAAAAAAAAAAATCACAAATAATTTTTTCTTCTTTTAGTTATAATGGGATTTATCCCCAGTAAGGGGAAGAACAACCATTTTTTCATTCATCATTAAGAAACCTCTGAGTAGGAATTAAAGCTAAAAGGAACTGGGTTTATCATTGTAAACAGAAGTAAAAGCATACCCTCGCCCATAAAAATTATGATCTTGACTGGCAAATAATTTCCTTATGCTACCACTGTGTCTTCTGTTCATGTTTTCATAAGAAATATTTACAATAACTATTATTATTATGACTATGACCAGCCCCAGCAGCAGAAACTTTAATTGCTTAAGTAAAAAGCAGAGTAGACGGCAAGTTCAGAAATGAGTCCTTTAACACGTCCCAGACTTTATGTAGATACAAAGTGAACTTGACCTGTCAGGTACATGACAACACACAGAGATAGACTTCAGAAATATTAGAAGAAAAAAAGACAAAGACATGAGAAAGAACTGCTTTGCCATATGTTATCATATCAGAAGACAGCAAAGAGTAAAAGCTTAAAAGCTGTCAGTTTACCATCTTCCCAGATTTTCTGAGCTTCAGTCCAAAAAGCAATATTTGGTTCTTCTAAGTGAAAAAGGGCCCAGGATTTTGAACGGAAATTTGGACCATGAAAACAAGCTAGTGTCATATGATTTCCATGTAAGCTCATTGATCCTCCAAACTGCATTCCATCTTCTGGTAATGGGATCTGAAACAAGGATATGTGGCATCCTGACACCACCTTCAATACTCCAGGCCAATGCCGATGGTGGGCCGCATCAAGTACTGCAAGAAAAGCAGAAACCACTTAGCCGTGAAGGCCTCAGGCACATCCTGAATGGGGGTGCGGGGGAGGGGGGACGGGAGGTGGCTGCTTTGTACAGCCAAAGTGACTCAGTTAAGGGATGAAAACAACAATCCAACTGTTGCTTAACATTGAGCAGAAGCTCATAAAGATACAGCCCGGAAAAGACGCTGCATAGGGGTGGAATGAATTAAAGAAAGTAGTAACTTGCTAATAACAATTATAACGTACACTGCTGCAATGATCAATGAATTGCTAAGTGCATGAAATTTTATACGATCTCATAGTAACTGTAAACTAGGCATTTCATCTAGACCTTTTCAAGTGAAGCAGAAGAGGGGTTAGACAAACCAGTGACTAGAAGACCTAGAAATCAAATGCAGATCCCCTGAAAGTACTTTTTTTTTACTCTTTTAAACCCTTGCTACTCAAAAGTGAGGTCTGAGGACCATCAGCATCACCCCAAAACTTGTTAGAAATGCAGGCTCTTACGTCCATGCTGTGCCTACTGGAGCAGAATCTCCAGGTGTTTCAGACACACACTGAAGTTTGGGAAGCACTAATGAGTATTTCCCACTTATTCCAGGACTGCTGTTTCGGGCTGCTTTCCACAGCTCTCATTCTAGATCCAACCAGGGATGACGTGTTGCATTTAGTTGGCATGTCGCTTTAGAGTCTTTTAACCTGAAACAATTTCCTGAAGACTGTCTGCTTGCTTTCCAAGACAAGGGCTTTTTAAAAGAATCCAAGCCAGGTGTCTGGGGAAACTTCCCTCTATTTGTATACGCCTGATACCATTTCTAGTTTTAAAAACCAAAACAAAACAAAACAAAAAAACCAGGGGCTAGAGGAACAAGATAAGTGAAACCACGAGGAAGCAAATGGAAAATACCTCGAAAGCACGGTAGCACATTCTGCGGGACAACTGGCCAGGTGCCTTCACCAAGTCAGGTCATTAAAAAGAGAACCATGCTGAATTAAAAGAGAGTGAAGGCACACAACCAGATGTTTTAACCTGTGATCTTGAGTTGGATATACTCGTTTGGACAAACGAGTTGTAAGGATAATTTTAGGTCAATTGTGGAATGTGGTCAGAGGCTAGAGGACATAAATTGGCAGAATGGAAAGTGGGAGATTGAGTGGAAAAGGTTACAAAACAGTATGAACACTATTTTGGTAAAAAGTACACACATGTATCTAGGTGCACAGAAAAGTATCTGAAAGTTTATGCTCTCAAGTATTCAGTGGTGATTTCTGGGTGGAATGGGATATTTTGAGTTTTTGCGTGTATGTATTTTCTAGTTTTTCTCAATGCACATGTACTGGTTCTGTGAGAATAAGTTATTAACCATTGTCCTGATTCTGACAACTTTGCACCACTTTTACCTCTATCACTAGTTAAAACCGCCACCGGTGGCCTGGCCTCCTGCATGGCCTCCTTCCTATGGTGATGTAACTCTGGTAACGGTGGTAACGGTAATTACAGTACACGGTCTCCTTACTTCCATTCTCAACCACCTCATGTAGTCTGTGCTCCACATAGCAGCCACAGTGGTATTTTAAGAAAAGGTAAATCAAATAATATCAAATCTGCTCAGAAGTCTCCAACAGCCACCTACCATATTGAAAATCTTAACTGTGACCCATCTCCCTGAGTTCATGTCCGGCATTTTCCTGCTTGCTCCCTCTGGCCCTGCAGTGGCCACCTTCATGATCCTCTAACCAAGTTTCTTCCTGTCGGAGGAGCTTTGCGCCCTTCAGGTACCTCCCATGCCCATAACTCTCTCAGCAGGTCTTTCACTTCAGAAAAGGCTTCTAAAACAGCTATCCCCGCACACTGCCACGCTCTACTGCCTTCCCCTGCTTTCTTCTTTTTCTTAGCACCTCTCTCCCCCTGCAGTTATCTGGCATTTTCATCACTGAGTCATGGTCTGCCTCCCCCACTGGAACATAACTTTCATAAGGACGGGAACTTTGTCTACCACAGGTGGCCTGACCTGGAACAGCGCTCAACATGGTCGTGCTGAGCACACATTTTCTGATGGAGCTGCTGCGTGAAAAGAATCAGCTGCCTAATGTGACACGTTAACCAAGCCGAACCACAGCTCACGCTCTCCAGCAGAACGTGGTGTGGTCACACTCGGTGTTGCAGGGGCAGGAGTGCGTGTGGTTGCAGATGAGGGTGGCGGGGGAGGTGACACTGAACGATGGCCTCTGCTTCCGCTGCTGGGTTGGGAAATCAGGTTCTCTGCTGAGTGACCAGGAGGAGAGTGGGTGGATCACTTTGTAAGTGTGGAATACAGACATTATTACTTTAAATGAAGACTGTAACATATTTAGTGGAAGACAGGGCACATTGAGAGGCGTAGCTCTAATTCTTACGTTGTTCTTGTGAACTTTTCTCTAGGTTATTCGTCATTGTCTTAGGTGGAAGATAAGGAACTGGTCCCCAGGTCGACAGAGCTCGTTTGCTGGTGTCAAACTGTTGTGTGAAAAATTCCTGGAGCTTCATTCCTATTTTTATCAGATCTGGTGTGGTTGACCGTGATATCATTACTTGGAAAATATCCCACTTCAAATCTCCATGGACAAAAATTTCACTAGAACATAAAACAGAGACCTTACGTCTTACGGAAGGAAAACAGTTTAAAAGTACAAGAATAATTCTCGTCCCCACCCAGCTCTTTCAGTCACATTAACTGCATAATATAAAATCATTTTGCAAGAAAAATGAATTGGTTGTACTTTCTCACTTGATGACAGAATATGCTAAGAGCAGTCATGTACAGTGTCCCACACGTGTTTCTGACTAGGTACCTTTTATCGCTTATGCTCGACTCCAGTGTGTTGTAGAGATTGACTTTCCACTCATCCTGAAGCTTGAGGTCAGCATTGCTAAATATGCCCATGAGGATGCTCGAGCCCATGTAATCCACACGGGCTTCCGTCGAACCCATAGTAATCTGGATTTTGTGGCTGGGCTGCTGATTGGGATGCTCAGAAATGTGAGCTGGAAGAGAAATAAGAATTCCTTGTCATAGAAATGCCCAATGGGAAAACTCATCAAAGCCAATTTTTGAAACGGTTTTTTCAATCTATGTTTCAGCTGTAAAATTTCAACATACCAACCATCTCCAGAGCATTGACATCTATGGTCCCTCCGACGACCCCTCCTTTAGAATCTAACTGTGATCTTCCCAGCCCAACGGACATGCTGATCTCGCGATCTCGGTTACTGCCCACCGACAGCCGGCCCTGGCTCTTCAGCCCACTGGTTGTCCAACTGAAAGAGAGAAAGAGGTTATTAACTAGACATATGGCTTCCAGGGTCATGAATTTAAACAAGAGTTAGATGATTTCACAGTAAAATACATCTCATAAAAACTGTGGTAAATGTTTGAATATTAACATTGATGAGGCTTTTTTCTTAACTAGAAAATTATGCTATTTTCCTTAAAATTTTGTCTCTTTTTAGAACACATATTTCATGCTTTTTATATTATAGTATCTTTAGATTAAGTCATTTTTCAGGATAAAGCAATTTTATATCTTTAATCTACTGTTTTTACTGTCTCAAACATTCCAGCATTATAAACAAGGGTTTTGACTTGCTTTACGACAATATAGGAAAAATTAAAACTAATGATTCATTATATTTTCTTTGTATCGAATAACTTACGTCGTATTTCCCATTACATTACTCATATTCATTTGAACATTTAATTGCTTCAAGTTGATAGCAAACACGACAAGTGTTTCCCATGGGGTTCCTTGTTGACTTGCTGCTTTGTTTGATTTGTTAAAAGGAGTTGATGTCTTTGAAAGTGAATCTAAAAACAGAAAAATCAAATGCACATTTATTCACATAGATGCTTAGCGATTACAAAGCAAAAGCTACTCATCACTATAATCCCAAAACATAAAAATATGATAGTCTTGTATTAAGGCCTAACATTAAATAGCTGTCATATTGCCCGCAAAGCAGTTACCATTTACTGAATGTTTAGAAAGACCTTGAAAGCAATGTGTGACCTCCATTGTATATGCGGGGATTCTGGGGTGTGGGGGGTACAGCAACACAGATCACTCCCCACCTGGGGTTTTCTTAATGAAGGAGGGCATCCTAGTTGCTGCTGCCAAATGGAGGGTGTGAGGTAGGGACTGTTCTGAGAGCAGAGGCCGCTGCGTGCCTGTCTTCTGTGTCTCACGGACTCAGGTACGTCTTGAACCCTGCACTTGTTCATTAGACTCTAATCTTACCTTGTGACCTGAACTAGAGCACTCATGTTTGTGTTCAAACACAAGTTGAGTGCTGAGCACATCAAACAGTTCAAAAAATACTGGGTGAACAAAAGAATGACTGAATGAATTCAAAGACGAACTTTCAATACCAAACATCTTTCACAACATTGTAGGTTTGTTTTACTTCTAAAACTGACTTTACTGCATGGATCACCCTAATAACGCCTCTCTTCCTATCCCTTTTCAAACTACTAGCCATCCAGCTGTCTCTTCTGCTGGCAAATACTTAGAGGGATTTGTTTGGTTTGGAGTATCACCCCAGCCCGTCCACCATCTTCCATAAAAACCTGCAAGAGTGTATCTCCCTGCAGTTGGGACAGAAGTCTGGGAGTCACAAATTACAATTTTTATCTTGGGGGCATGGGAGGGCTGCTGAAACAAAGAGAGCAGTGTTACCTCTTCGGGGAACTGAAGAATCAGACACGCTCCTGGATCTTATGGAAGCTGGGGATTTCAGGCTCTGCGCTGCTGTGCCTGGTGACATGGTGCTGTTTGTCACATGTTCATTGAACACATTGGGTGACTGAGGCATGTGGGTGAAGGAGGCCGACTGACTGGGCTGCTCCCAGGTCCTGCAGTAAGCTTTTCTTGATGATTCGGGGGAAAGATGCTGGCTTACCCCTTCAATGGAATCAGGGGTCCCTGGGCCAGATGCTAATAGAAAAGTGGCAACAAAAACAGAATTAAGGGGGTAAAACCACCATGTTATAAAATAGTAAGTTTCACCACTCTGCCATTTCTGATCACTTTATATATTCCTTCTAATTCTCTATTTGACAACTGTACAGAAGTTTACAGTTTGCAGAGTACATTCCAGCATGTTCTTTAATTCTCACAGAAATCCTAGGACAGGGCTGGAGAGGTACTCTGTTCCCATTTAGAGATGAGGGAACAAACCTAGATCAGATTTCTAATATTTCTATTGTATCATGCTAACTCTACATTTTACTTATACAATATAATCCTACAATGATATCAAAGTCCAAGAGAAAAAATGCAGGCAATATGGTATCATGTCCCCACCATTTTCTGTTTTCTATGTTTAACAGTGATTTACTCGGATGGTATTTTTGCATTTCCAGATTTTACAAAGATTACAGAGTAATCGTTATAGAATAAGTCAGCTGAATGTCATCTCTGAGAGGGCAAGGTTTTTGCCTCACAAGCTTTGACCCACAAAATGTGCTTAGCACATTAGCGGGGTGCAGACATTTGTTGAACAAGGGAATGAACTGCATGGTACAACCTACCAAGTAAGACGAAGTTTGTGTTACCCACTGTGGGTCTTGGTACCATTGTAACCAAAGTGAAAAACAACCAAGTATAAACTACACTTGCGTAACAGGCTTACTTGGCAAATTTATAGTTTGGTCTCCCAGGAACAGGCGTCTGGCAATACTTCTCCTATACCAGGCTCTCGGAAATGCCAGAATTTCACTGAGTCGGCGCATATCGTATTTAAAGGAAGCAGACCCTATATCACAAACAGCTGATACATAAATAAATAAAATTTGTTAGAACAAATTTCCAAAACCTTCATTATTTTTACACAGTAGGTATAATATGAAATGGTACTACAGAACTGAATTATAATGTTACAATTCATGAAATATCAAAATAAGCTGCATGGTATGATTAATGAGTGATAATATGTTCCTTTCACCAATGAGAAAAATAGCACATTCTAACACTATTAGTTCCATTCCTTTTTTGAGATGACAGCAAGTTGGAATTCTACTATCACTTTACCAGGAAATTCTCAGAGAGGTTCTAAAGATCAGTCTCATAGATAGTTTTTAACTTAAACAAGGGGCTATCCTCAAATACACAAATGAATCATTGGACGAGCTGGGCTACAAACTTCCTCAAAAGTCGCTGCAAACTAAAAGAGCTGTGTGGCAAGAACTACTCCTTTCCTCTTAGACAAAGAGTAGTGACTTGGCAGTGTGAATGCCTCCGGGTGGCCGGTCCCAGGTGCTGTCTGAGCACTCTGCTTCTTGCTGTGTGTCCTGTCTATTCCTCCACGTGGCTTCTGTAGGGTTTACATAGCACCGTCTCCCGCATCGAAGGTCTCTTTCAGCCTGAGCCCATCAGCCAATTGTTTACTTGACCCTTCCACCTGAACGCCCTAGAGGCACTTCATCTATTGCTCTACTACTCCTCACACAATTTGTCCTTAAGCTTGTGGATTCTCTTTTATTCCTCTTGAAAACATTCCATCTTCTCTTTTACTGTCACAATTCAGGCCTTCATCCCCTTGGTCTATTTCAACAGCCTCAAGCACATTTCCTCTCCCATTTTTCATACTACTATCAACTCTTCCTAAAACACCATTCTGAACCATCATCCCCTTATACAAAAGTACATAATCAGATGTTAATTGCATAATTCATATACAATTTTGCCTTATTTTTTGTGCTCAGAACACTTAACATGAGATCTATCCTCCTAACAGATGTTTAAGTGTATAATTCAATATTGTTATCTTTGGGGGTGATGTTGTCATCCCATTTCTTTAAAAACCTCTAATGACTTCTCACAGCCCACAGGACCAGAATCCTATCTGTCGCCTGGCATCTGAGACCCCCCGCCCCCAATCTGGCCCTGGTCTGCTTTACCAGCTCTACATCCAGCCGACTCCTCTCCCCCTCCAGCCCCACCTACTTTGTACAACCAATCAAATGCTCTTGCATACCCATGCTTCAGCTTCAGTGAACCAAAGTATAATTCAAAGGCATACTTTTCAATGCTTCTGTGCCATTAAATACCATGTTGCCATAGCCAAGAATATTCCTATATAATTTTGAAGATCTGGCCCAAATATTTCCTTTGTGAAGCCATCTCTCATCTCTCATATTAAACAAAATTTATTGTTTCCTTCCTTTTCATGAACCTGTTTTATAGCATTTATCACACTGGACTGTCATTTATCTGTGTGCTCTTCAGACACTGCCTTACGCATGCCTGCACCTCAATCACCCAGCAGAGTGCCTGCCACAAGCTCACCGTAAAATACAGACTGTTTGTTGAATGAATACTGGGTTGAGTGTATTTACTGTATTTGTTTAACAATTTTCAAAGTTCACTCTCACAGTATTCTAAATGCTTCCAAATGTTCCACATGCATTTAATTTTAAATACTCCAAAAGTTCTTTGCCCATAGTCATATAGCTGGTTACAAAGCTAGCAATACACAGGCATACGAATCAGGAGTTTATGACACTCAGCAAATTATTTTTAACTCATCCTTCTTCAGTGTTTTAAGAAATTTACAATTAGAAAATCAAATAAAGTCAGAAATTGTACCAATTCATGGTAGAGAAGTGACGAAGCAGTTCTCAGTGATTTAATTAGGCATGTTTTAGCCCTCAGGTGACATTTCTATGTATTTATCTAACACTGATTACTTGGACTGAGAGAGAACATGAGGCTGGACTGTCACTGTTCTCTTTTATATTAATTCATTACTAAAAGCTCAATATTACATTTAATATTTAAACTCATAAATGATATTTATAAATAAATTTACTAATAAGTTTATTCATAAATTTAATATTAAATAAATTTATTTAATAAATAAAGCATAAATTTAATATTTAAACACTTAAAAAGGAGGTCTTTTTTAATTCTGGAAAACAATATTTTAATTAAAACACTATAAAATTGAATACCAGATATATTTATCAGCGTGGTGTCCATTTTGCTTGCAGACTTGTTTATAGACTGACTTTCAAAAAATGAGGCACCTCCTGAACGCCTTATCCGAGACAAACTCACTTTTACAAACTCAAGGTTTATACTCAATGAGTCTTTTCGACCAGTGACTGAAGTGGGTTCTTCATCCACATTCCCTTTAAAAAGAACACAAACACACATACATGTATCCATATACATGCACACACACATGAAATACCCAAAACACTGGAACATGCCATTAATTAAAATCACCTAAGTGAGGTAAATAGCAGAATGATCTACTGAGCATTTTTAGCGGTAAAATCTGCACTTTAAATGTCAGTGAAATTTAAGGTCTCTAATAGCGATAATAATAATAAAAGTCTCATTTTAAATTAACAAACATGATGCACACACTTGAAAATCTTACTATTTGTAGGCTATCATTTCTTATACAAATAGACGTCAGATCCAAAGAGATTACTGTGCTGTGTTTATCAATTATAAAACATTCTGAGTTTTAAAATTTTTGTATAATTCATTTACTTGACTTATTTTTTTTCATATTTCTACTTATTTGTAGAGACAGAAAAGAGGAGAAAAATTTTAGTTGCTGATCTTGTTTTTCAATATCCATTATTAAAGGTATCATGATTTCTGAAAAGATAGTAGGTTTGAAGAAGACGCAAACAGCCGAGCATACCTAGTCCTCCCGATGCAGGCGTGAGGCCAGAGACGGCGGTTTTTTGCTTCCCTGCTCCGTAAGGATGAAACACATAAAGGGAGAAGTCGGACATGCACGCAGTGAAGCTCAGACCGGACGAGCTGCTGCTGGGAGTGCTGAGATCGGACTGACTGCTGCTGTGCCGACTCCTGCCTAGGGGACTGCCCAGTCCTGACGAGCCTGCAGGGAACACAGGAGACCCCAAATATTTGTAAGCCACAGAAAACAAAAGAAGCCTATCACTAATGTCGTCTCGAGTACCACACATGACTTGAAAATAAAATAGAAATTCTCAAACATTAAGTCATCAGTAGATTTAAATCCTTGAAAACACAATGAGGGCTTAGATGTACTTTCCAGTTAATTTACTCCGGAAACCAGGGTTGAATACCCTGTTCATCTCTGAAACAATTATATATATGTGTGAGTGGCCAACTCCATGGCTTCCTGTTTCTTCTGTCTGCACTACGGGAAGCCTGCTGTGGATGAGGTACAACATAACTGGGGTTTAAGCAAAGGGGGACACCAAATTAAAGAAACCAAAATTGTACAGTTGGAGTCCACATTTCAGTAGGAAACAGTGGAAACAGAGCAAAGCACACACAGGCTCAAAGTGAAAGCTCTCTTTGCCTTACAGAATCAAGTGTCCTCAGTGGCAACATTACCATGGGCGGACAGGCTAATTCCAAATATGCTTTAAACTTCAAAACATGAGGCCATCTGAAAAGAGCATTATGTGATTTTGGTGATGACTCCAAAATACGCGTGTCCAGCTCGGACCCTCTCTGCACGTATGTGTACGTTGCAGCCAGTTCCCTGACATCCTACGAGAACGGGTCACAGGCATTCAGCGCTTATCACGTCGGAAACTGAACTCTTCTTCATCTTTTCCCACAATCTCCTTTTCTTCAATGTTTCCCATCTCCACTAAGTGATATTTCCATGCAAATAGCTCAACCTGAACCCTGGGGGTTATCTGTCATCCTTCCCACTTTTAACTTCCTTTTGTACAATTTATTACCATATCATTTCTATGTCTAACAATTTCTGTGTCCAACATGTATGTATCAAGCCGTCTATTTCCCTCCGTCTCACTACTGCTATTCTAGCCTAATAGCAGGAATGATCAGTTGTGGACGGCTGACCCGGCCCACTGCTCTCCTGGAGAGCGCTGTCACACTGCAGGGGCACTAGTGATCGAAAAGTGGGACTCAGAATCACGCGCGTGTCCCTGCTCAATCACTAGCGACCCCTCGCACAATTGTTCTCTGCCAGTCTACCCCTTGTTCACCACGGTCCACTTAGACTCGTCCTATTTTATTCTTCCAAGTTACCGAACTCTTTCCTGCTTCATGCATTTTTTATCTCTACTTGGAGTGTTCCTTCTCCTAACTCTGCCGAGCTAACTCATACCCACCTACTTCCCGTTTCCACTCATTATATGCTTGTTTGCTTATTATCTGTTTCTCCAAATTCAGTTTTAAGTTCCACATTAGCAGGGACAGTGCCTGGTAGCTGAGTTCATTACTTTATGTCCAAACCCCAGCACTGACTTAGACAGACCCCAGAACGTTCCACAAAGATCCTTTGAAAGAATGGCTACTGTCATAACCTATACTTTTTATACATTTATTCTTATCATCATTCCTTCTTGCAAGTTTTATGATAAAATGAGCAGTGCTATTTCCTTTTTTTTCTGAAGCATCAAAATGTGGGCATGAAAAATAGTTGCTCATTTCATATTCCTTTCAGTATACATTAATAGCATAGTATGGATACACTGCTATAATAATTTAAGTGTTAATAATTTGTTTTGTCATTAAGAAAAAAAACTGAATGTTTCAACAGAGAAATGGGCATGGATATATTCCCCACCCCCAAATAGCCAATGAAGTAATACAATATAAATTAGAAGAATAAAATCCCACTGTAGTCCATCACATTAACAATGACTATAAATAAACTTAAAGCACAATGTTGGGAAGGCTACAGTGAACATGGCATCCACACACACCGCGGTTAGGATGCAGAAATCTTACAGTCTCACTGGAGAGGAAAATGTATCAAAAGTTTAAAAATGTTCACACGCTCTGACTCAGGGATTCCACTTTTCAGAATTTATACTAAGCCTGTTTCCAAATACTTATATACAAAGATACTCATCTCAGCACTATTTACCAAATAAAAACAAAAAGTCCAGGGAGCCTTAATATATGATCAAGATGATGGCATATATCATGCTGTCTTTAAAGCTATTTTAGAGATGAATATTTAGAAACGTACACTTGAAATCTTTATTATTTTCTAACCAATGTCACCCCAATAAGTTTAATAAAATATAAATAAAACAAAAAATATGTATGTATACTTGATATAATTTTAATTCAGTGTGATAAGAAATCCTTGCCAGATAACACTGCATCTCTTACTTTCCATTTGAAAAACTGTAAAAACAGCATAAAACAAAACATGAAAAAGGACTTGCGCTTATCATTATATGAGTTACTTCAGAAGGCTGGCAGTGCGTACATTCAAGCCAACTACAAAATGCTACCCAACTGCCATCTACTTGTGACAAAATATACTCAAAACTTTGATCTACTGTAGATTTTTTTCTATAAATACTCTAATTCTCAAATATTCTCCCTTCCGAACCAATTTATTTAGAAGTATATACTAATTACTATTAAAAATGCTTTTAAAAATAGCCTTTGGCTCTATGCCAGCGGCCTAGAAAGAAGGCCATCTGTGTACCTGGAGTCCCGGTTTTGCTGGCACAGGCCTTTGTCCCACTCTGAGAAGTGCTGCCTCCAGGGGATAAAGTCTCTGCAGGGCACACGGTCCCTAACGTCTCCAGTTCTCCCCGGTTTGAAGAAAACACCAAGTCCAGGGATGGCAGCTTTAGCATGCATTCCACTCTGGATACTGGTAAACAGCTAAACTTGATCTGTGAGGGCTAAAAAAAAAAAAAGGTTAGGAACGAGGTGGTTAAAAAAATTTCACACCGTATTCCAAACATTACATTGCTGTTTCAGTCCACATATATTGAATTTAGTGACACATAAAAGGACTTTGTGTCTAATGTACTTGCTCTCTTAAACAGACACATGAGACATTAACCAATGTGTTAACGAAGTGGTATCATTTCAAAAAACCTAAATATGTGAGAAGCTATCTTTGATAAATATTTAGACATTTAGATAATTCAGAACATTAAAGATGTTTATGTTCACATAATAGTTGTTCATAATCAAGTCTTTTAAAGGAAGTGATTTTCCTTACACTAAAATTTAAAAAGACTGTTGTATTCATAAAAGTGTTATAGACTCTCAAGCCCTCACTCACAGAAGGAAGCTCTTTGGCCAAACTGCTAAATAGGAAATGGTTTGACACTTAGCGTTTCTTTTATTCTTGAGATTGATTATAAGATTTTAATGGAGGGTAAACTAAATAAGCCCTGATGGTTAGATACAAGCGGTTTTTAAATCCTCCTTAATTAATGGACTCATTCAGATGCTAATATATACTCCCAAAGGCCTATTGATAGGACTGCATTCTAGAATAAAATATATAAAACTCACCTAATTCTTAGGAAAAATCTAACAAAGGTATTATTGTGAGTTTATATCTCAATTACACTTTGTATCTGCTCAAAAAGGACCATGGTGGCAAAAACAGTGCCATAATAAAAAAGACATAAATGCAAAAAAAGTGTTTTAACATATATTTTCATTTTTGCCCCAAAAGTATGAGATCTAAACTTTGAAAACCCAAGGCTCTGTGAAACTCCTCAGCAGAAAAGTAAACACACACATACAAGTGCATGTGAACTTCCCAGACATTCTGGAAACCTCAGCCATGAGAGGAAGTAATGTGGGAGGGTTCAACAAACTTAAGCAGAACAGCTTTCTCTCCGACATAGAGGAGTGAGTGCACACCTGAACTCGCACGTACACCACCACGTCCACAGGGAAGGAGGAGTAGGCAGACGTGGAAGACGACACCAACGATGTCGTCGACTCTTCCATGGGGTCTGGTATTTCAAAATGTCCCATGTCTTCGTCTTGGGAGCTGACAGCTGTTGAAATATTTAGTTTTAAGTTTGATCACGAGGGCATGTGCTGAGAGACCCTCTTCCCCTGTGCAAGTCAGTGCTGAGCCCCGGTGAGAGCACACAGCACATGCTTTGCAGCCGCTCGTGCTGCGCACCTGCCCAGGCGAACTGCTGGCTCCTCCAAACCCTGAGCCCTGCTGCTACAGCCAACACGTCCAAAGAACCGGGAATGACACCTCTGCCCTCAAGGGCTTTCCAGCCCAAGAGACACACCTGAGACCTAAGGATGTCATTTTGTCATTAACTAGCTGTGGCCGTGGGAATATCATCCAACCTCACCAGTACTTAGTTTCTCTATTTTAAACGGGAACTAGGTGATCCCATGTTCTTTTTCAGGTTTATGATTCTTTTATATTATCATTGAATCTATTATGGAATAACATATAATACCTTACGAACTCCTTCTAAGAACTAGGGTCCCAAAATTTTGTGATGGGAAAGCAAATCTACAAGGAAGATACTCACTTGTATAATTCCTTTCAATTGGTGTAATTGGGATAGTTTCCAAAGCCTTTTCCAGAAAGTCTAACAGGCAGGGACTAATAACCATTTCTTCTGGCAATGACTGAAGTGCTACCCAGGCATATAACTTGGCTGTTTTCACTCCTCCACTTCCTTTTCCTTTGGCTAGAACAATGAAAAATGTGAGGAGAATTTAACAAATAGTTCCCATAAAACATAGGATCATTTTGTGAGAAATTAGAATTATATGACAGTTTAATCAGGTGAAGCACCTTATACTTGAAACCATACGAGAGTGTAATAAAAATGGCAGGTTGATAGAAATGGCGTATCAGTTAGAATACAAAGACGACTAACGATGTATATATAACACAACAGTTATTCCTACTTGCTCTAGCTCACAAAGTTTGGCTCAGTTTTTCAAGTTGATACTTTGCTAAGTTTCTCGTTAGCATTATTTTGTGTACTTAAGAAGATACAGAGAACTCTGACAAACAATATTTTGTGACAAGCGAGGAAAAATGTCACTGTTTTCAGGCTTTCCTATGTCCTTGCTGTTCTTAGCTCGTACATATGGCATGAACGCTTCCCTACGTGGGCTGCTATCTCACTCATATTCCACATCAGACTTGGCTAACTTTGGCTTAGGTTTCCAACTCCAACATATATTAATTTTGTAAACCTAGGACGGAAACTCAACGTCCATGAACCTTAACTTTCCTCATTTATAAAATGGGGATAATTCCTGTCCTGCACTTAACAGACGTAGATGTGCCTTGACAATTGAAAACTGATATAAAAAAGTTAGGCATTGTTATCAGGATTACTGGCTATTTTAAAAGATTTATATATCAAGTTCCATCTCCCAAATGAAACCTTTTCAAATAATTCCTGTCCAGTCTGATACTCCCTTTTTTGGGAAATTGTATATGTAAGGTAGTGCTCATGTGGTGCAGTAGCCAGATTCCAAAGTAGCTTCCAATGGCCCTTTCCTCCTGGTAGTCACGCCTCGCGTAGCTCCCTCCCACACGGAGCAGGCCTCAGCTGTATGGTCACTAAGATACTGTGGGCCTGAGTGCTGGTATGTGACTTCCGAGGCTGAGCCAGGAAAGACATCGCGGCTTCAGCCATGTTCTCTTTTGGATCACTTCTTCTAAGGGAAGTCAGCTGCCCTGTCACAAGAACGTTCAAGCAGCCCAGGGTGGGGCCTGAAGCATCCGCTGGCAGCTGTGTGGTGTGGACAGGACTTGCTGGGAGCAGATGTTCCAGACCCAGTTGAGCATTCGGATGACAGCAGCCCTAGTCAACAGTTCGTCTGCAACTTCACAAGCGAGTGTGAGGTTAGATTCACCCAGCTAAACTGCTCCTAAAACTCTGATCCACAGAAACTGTTTGAGGTTATATGCCACCAAGTTTGGGATGATTTGTTATGCAATGATAATTGATAAATGTGGTCAAAACCACTGTACTCTGTCTTGTATAAGTTTGATGTGTAAGTTTTTGTATAAGTTTCCATCTAAATCACAAGCTCCAAAATTGGGACTACATAAAACTTTTTCTAAATATACATAGATCTAAAAATATTAAATAAATATTTAGTATATTAAGTTGATTTTAGCAATGGATATTCAAAGGTAATTATCAACTCGAAAATGAGCCAAAAATAGTTGGCCCAGATTCCCATATATGAACTTTGTACAGTCAGTATTGCATCTATGTCCTTTTTTCTTAAACATGTGAATTTGAAAGAAAGTCTCACTAGAGCAAGTAGGTGATGAGCAAAAATTAAGTTATGAAAAACATGAAAAATAGAGTAGAGTTTCCTTAAATACCTGAGGGGATAGGTGGGGGTTGGGGAGGAAGTAAGGTGTTAGTCTTGCTCTGGACAGTGCAGGGCAAAGGAGGAGAAGGAGGACACGCGGCACTGTCTTTCATACCATACAGCTTGGACTCTTTCGAGAGGGTTCTGGGCAAGGAGGATCCTCTGGAGGCATTCGGTGATTCGGTCTTTAGCGTCTTGGAATTGTAATGCAACTGGATTGAAGGAAATAAACTTTCACAATTAAAAGCATGCAGAGGAGGAAAACCAAGAAGTGTAGAAAAATGTGGCAGAAAAACACTGGTCAGGAGTCAGAAGACCCAGTTCCAGTTTGTACAAGTCAGCTTTGTGATCCTAGCAAGTTTCTTAGCTTTTTTCATTTTTAAAATTCAAAGCGTGTCCCAACTAATATTTAAAATTCTTTCTAGCTTAACATTCTAGGATTTGTTAATTCTAGAATCTAAAAAAATAGTTTAATGAAGTTGCACCAGGCAAGGTGTGGCAAATTTGTTATGAATATGAATGTATGAAAAATAAATAACTTATTTCTGCCAAAATTTCATGGAAAAAGCTGTGTAAAAGAAGTGGCGACCTTCAATTTGCTGTTCTTATGTTCAAAATATGGCGATGTTAGAGAAAAATGTTGGAAAGTCTCATTTTAACATACTGGAGAAGGAAGAACAGTCATGATAGAAAATAAACAATAACACTAATAATCTAATCCCGTACCCTAGACATTTAGGTTTTACCTTTACATCAACTCCAGGAATGTAAAATACCGTTGTCTCTAAGTCACTAGGCTTTGTCTGGAGAGATGATGGCACTTTCTTGCCACTCATTAAATGGGTAGTAGAAGCATAATTAGTTTGAAACTTCTTCTTTTTTGAAGGAGAATCTTGATCTAAACTCCTGGAACTTCTATCGTAACTCCTATAAATAGAAAAATGTTGTACCTTTTTAAAAAAAGGACATTTATTTCTTTCCTTTTGTTTAAATTCAAACTGCTATTTATACAGTAAATAAAATGTGGTTCTTCATTAATTGAAGTTGAAAAGCTAAAGCTTCTCAGTGTCTCCAGCTCAACTGGCTTACGCCTCGCATGGAGGACGTTTCTGTTGTATGTTGTTGCATAATTCACAGTGCAGTTACCTTTATTCTTTGCTGAGGTCACAATTGTTTCACATGCATATATAGTAGGTTGAAGCAAATGAGATTGCTGAATTCATTATGATTTATTAGGGTTCAATAAAAAACAAACAGTCATCTTTTTATCATCACTACCACATTTGTAAGAATTTAACTGTTTAAAGTGCCTTTTTATCTTCTCATTTTATAAAAGCCTCCTCTGACAAATAGGCCATTTAAAAATCTTTTATTACAGAAAACTTCCAACACTTGAATAGAAAGAATGGCATAATGAACCCCCATGGGTCCATCCCCACCTTCAAAGACTGCCAGCATCCCGCACTCCTTGTTTCATCTGTGTTTCCATCCCCTCCCCACCCACCCACCCACCCACCCAGTTAGCTCTGTTTCCTTAGAATTCTTTTTCAGATTAGGAAAGAAAAGCAAAACAAAAATCTGAAGAAAAAAATAACCTAACGTTAAACCTGTGTATAGCACCATTTATTTAATGATGGAGACAATGGCAAGCTGCAGTGACATGCTGGACAGCGTCCCAGAATACTGAGGCCTCTGGTGCAGCTGATTCCCAGTTGTTCTTGTTTCTTTATGGAGCCATCAAAACTCCCAATAACCAAGATATATCTGAGTACGGCACTGTTCTTTCAAGTAGAAGTGTGTACAATACAAGGCAGAGACTAATTGAGAAATTCATACTTGTTTAAAGGAGAATTCTAGACATACAACTATTTTAGTCAACACATTTTCTAGACTCTAAATCAGACATCCATTGCTAGTCACCAGAAAGAAATATATACTTGTTTAAAGAAATAATAAGTTATGCAAATAACCACTCAACCATTACGACTATGATTAAATCTTCTCTTTAAATCTGCATCTTGGGATGTAAGGGGGAGAGTTTATTGTAATTCCGTGACTTATAAATAGTATTTCTAACAAATGAAATTACATGTGCCCTTTTCTGATCAATTTACCTTCTCAAGCTTATATCATCATGTTCTTGTAGGAGGGTAGTTGGGTGGAGCACACATTTTCCACTATCAATTTCAACCCGTATGTCAAGTTCAAAGTCGATATTTCTCTCTGTAGCTGTGCCACTAAGACTTCGGTTAACCGGTGCTGTCGGCCAGCGTTCTGTGAACAGCTGATGAACAGCAGCAAAGCCTGTTGCTTTTTTACGAGAAGTATGTCTACAGAAAGAACAACTGGTCATTACATTGTAATAAAACAAGGGAGCATTTTTAACAAACTATTTTCCAACATGGCACGTGTGAGCAACAGTCTGTAAATAAATTTTACTATTTTATAAATTCACACATATACTCAACTAGCTCACGCTAACTGAAGTTTTTCCTAAGTGTAACGGAGTCACATTTCATTCAGCTGCTCTGTACCGAGAGCTGTGATGTCCCAGGCAGCGTTCTGGGGGCCGAGTACACAGGACCCACTGACTGCTGTGACGGAGGCTGATGGCAGTGTATGCAGCACATTCTACAATTTGGGAGATTTCATTTCTGCACATGGAATTTTGCAAATTTTACAAATCTTCCCAGATTTTATTAAGATACAGAAGAACAGGAAAAGAAAAAAATAATGCCATACAGAGCCAAATTACATTAGTAAGCCATTAGTCTCACTCTGGCTACCCACATTAAGATTTTCTTTCTGTGAAAATCAGCAGTTATATACAAAGCTTTAAGCTCAGTTCTAGACTCTGCAATCCTACGTAAGGATCTTCAAACAAAAAGGCTACTCACGAAGGTTTCCTGTAAATATAAAACCTTTCCCTCTCGTGGTCTTCATCCTTTTCGTCCTTCTCGGAGTCCTCACTGGTAGAAGACAAACTGTCCTCCCGGCGGCCCTCTTCAGGTTGGAAAGCGACGCCGGGTGGAAAGGCTCCTGGAGTTCTGGGAGAACTGAACACGGAGTACGGCCCTTCGCTAGGTGATGAGTAATGCGGCGGACCTTCAACGGTTACCGACAAAAGGTCCAGTTCCGTCTCCTCTGGAAACTGGATGTCAAAAGAGCAAATAGGAATCAGGTTCCAATTATGAATCTCTTCTCAATTAAAAGAAGAGCAAACATATGTTTAAACATTTAAAAATTCTCTCAGAGTTGAATTTCCTCACTCTGAACTGAAAGAAAGGTCAGATTAAGAACATAGGAAATGGCACACCAAGGAAGGAAGCAGGTCAAACCACAGAAAGCCACACCGCCGACATTCTATGCATTAGAGTGAAATTTGACTTTATATAAGCAGGTATCATATTAATTTGCACATACTGTAATTATTTCAAGCACAAATTAAACATGCTCTGGAGACAAAGGATACAATGTGATTCACCATCAAATCCGAAGGCCAGAGAGCAGTTAGTGATGGAAGAGCATGCAGATGTCTGTACAGAATGACACGTGCTTGTAGGGGACTTTTGTGGACATGTCTTTTAAAAGTGAGTCCCTAACGGGTTGAAGAAAGCAAATAGTTTTATAATCCAACATATCACTCAATGGAGCTTCTGATACTGTGTATTAAGGTGAATAGTTTGTATAAACACCATGTCACTAACTGAGGACTGCACCTGGAGGCTACTGTACTTAAGGATGTAAAAGAAACAACAAAATTTCCTATGACCTATTTTCAATTCCCAATTCTGAGAGTTGCTTGAATATCCTTTGACAATGTGATAAGCCTTTGTAAAGCGTAATGTGCAAGGTGACACAACTTATTGATGCTACAATTAGGTAGTGAGTGAAATTCTAATTTCCTAGTTCAAAATTTCAAACATTTGCAGAATTCAGCGTTGCTTCAATTTTTATAATATACATGCTATTTAGTAAATAAGTAAACCAGACTTTATCAGAACATCTTCAATTTTTAAAACTGTGGTAAGAGTTCATGTAGATAGGTATCCCTTTGTTTTATATTTATTCTATATTTAACAATGCCTTAATGATCTATTTTGTAATTTGTGATTTTTATATACTATTTTTATAAAGTGTATGCTGCTATTTAAAAATAGGACCAAGAAGTGTAGAAAAATGTGGCAGAAAAACACTGGTCAATCAATTCAAATATTAATGCATTTAAAAATTACTTAATCATCTCCCAATATAGACACACACACACACATATATATATACACATACATATATATATATTGAATCATTAGTCTGTATACCTGAAATTAAGATAATATTATATGTCAATTATATCAATTTTTTAAATGTTGGACATGAGAAAAAAAAGAATCAACTTAATTAGTACAATCCATTCAATTTACTGTAAATGATTTATTTCCAAGTTTACTTTTAGATAAAAAAGGACATGTTTATCAAACTCACTATATTATAATCTAATAGTTCGAAAACAAAATTCAGTGCAACTAAATTCAGTGGAACTATAGGATATATACTGAGACTCTAGGTTAGGGAGAAGGGAAACAAAATATATGTGGACTAAGTACCAGTTTTTAAACGGAACTTGCCAGAAAATTTCCGGACAAAGGTTTATATAACTGGTATGTAGATACATTTTTAAAATTCAGTTTTACTTGTATGACTTTTATTTAGGGAAAATATTTGGCTCATAAAAACGTTAATTCACTTTATAAATGACTGTTGCACATTTTCCACACTGTTTTGAACACGACAATAATTTTTTAAGTGGATTGTTTTTATACAATTTTTTATACCAGTGACTCGTAAGAAATAACACTCAATGGCTGATTTGTTGTTGTGAGCTAGGTTTGATTTTAGTTCAAACTAGTTAACTAATTTCTTTTTTTAAGAAAAGATTATTCATTTTGTAGTTGAATGTGGGGAAAAGAGATTCATTTAGGGATATGCTAATAACTGTAATAAAGTCCATTTTCTGGTTTACGATTTGGTTGAGTTAATTTGGTAAGCTGACTTAGTCTTTCAATGTTGGACATTAAATACTTAATATTAAACTAGAAAGAAGTGTAGAACTAAAATATGTTTATGCAAGAGCTTATGTAGCTCAAACAATCTTAACTCTTTATGTAAAATATTTTTGAGGTCTGAGTTTAGTATGAAACGAGAGGAAGACATTTTGAAAGTAGATTTTCAAGGTGGTTAATTAGTTTTAAAGCAGAATTTGTGTTGTTCTTAATAAGTACCTGAAAATACCCTTCCCCAGGACAGCTGGATTGTGGTGTGCTTCCCCATACTGTTTTTTTCAACTTAATTAAAATAATAAAAAAAAATTATAAATACTTATAAAAACAAAACAATGGTTTAAAAGTACATAAATATACAAAAAACAAAACAAATATTTTTAGTATTCTATAAAATTAGAATACAACTTTGAAGCTGACCTTCTTGCTTCTGGTTTTTGTTATTATCTCTACACATTCTACATTAAAGTATACAAGCAATAAAATATGTATAAACCTTCCACATTTACATTTGTGTATAAGGCCTAATTTAATGGGGATTCACAATCGAAAGAAAAATTATTCAACAAAACATTTCTACGTAAAGAGCAAGCAGCTGGGTTTTTATTCTACACATGAAACACTAACCCGCGGGCAGTGCCCTGCTGCTACTTGGTAACAAACAGACATCAACCATCACAGTCCAAACTTTCACTGTACGTAGGAGTTAGTTTTTTGAAATGGTATAGCTATTATAATTCTGGAATTACTAAATATTATTTAGCACTGTGTATCTCTAATAAATAATCACTCTCTTACTGTATCTTGGATATTGAAAGTTACTCTGGGCCCAGGGGATGCTGCATCCACACGGATTTCCGGGAGCTCCTCAGTTTCTCCTACTCGAGAACTGTAAGTAACATATGAAGTTATAAAACATTAACATTCTTGTTTGAAAAAACCCCTGGACTTTACAAAAGTCTGATTCATGACATTAATGTTCTATTTCTAAATATTTACCTTACCCAAGGGTTGAACTTTTGGTATCCTATTTCTTAACCGTTGGTATCCCATTAAAAAAATATATTCAATGTTTTGAGTAACAAAAAATTTCCTAAAACTAAGCCATATAAAAAAGAATTTATAATTTTTACTTTATAGTGATCTATTAGTAACACAGTATTATTCTTCAATAGTATGTAAAATTTCCCATTTTTTCATATGCTAAATATGTGTATAATCGTGCGTTTTCTAAAATGACTAACTTAGAGCTACAGCTACTAACATGCACACTTTCATTTCTTTGGAGAGTCTAGAAGTTTACACAAAAACTTGTCTAAATAGCAATGTACTTCATGACTAAAAAGCACACAATGATTGTGGTATAAATGTGATGGAGGAATTCTTCAAATAAACTTCTTAGTGTGACAGCATCCACTGTTACAGGTATTTGACTAATAAGGTCCGTATTTGCTATCATCATTTTATAATTTCCCCAAGTAGAGCACAATAAATAAGTGGTGGGCTTTGGTAAAGGAGTCAGACATTATTACTTGACTCATTGGTTGGGATATATTACCTTGCCCTTTCCATTCGCTTAAGAGGTGGTCTTCCAGAGGCAGAAATGGTTTTCGACCGGTTGTAACTTGGTTTGTAACCCAAACCCCACTTATCCTTTAGGGAAGCAGCCTAACGAAACGGGAGAGAAAAAGGGTGATTTAAGGCAGTTGTTTACTGTTGTAATATCTGATTTCAGATAAAATATTCTACTACAAACATGTTAGCTCATTTCCCCCAGGTCAATAGCAAGTTACTTTAAACGTCACTTAATCCAGGCAGATCAAAGGAGTGCATGAATCAACTACTCTTTAATCCTCATGTCAATGAGGAGAGCTGTACAATGGAAATGCGAGCCACCAGCTAGCCTGAGAGAAGAGAAAAAAGATTGAGGGGGGTGAGGGGGATAGAAACAAGAGGAAAAGAAAGGAAATGATTAGAACCGAAAGCAAAGAGGAAGGAAATGAGAATTACAAGAAAAGAGGAAAAGAAGTAGGGGGGAGTGACCCTCAATCATCTCAAGTACCCCCCAGGGGCACCCCTGCAACAGAACTCTTCACCACAGGAAAGGAAGTGGTGATCTGAACTCTCTCCTGTCTCCAGATCCCGCTTCTGCAAAGGTGACTACCTGCAACAAGGGCTCAAACACAGTGAAGACGTACAATGCAGGACCGAACGGCAATGGAGGGGACGCTCCAAAGGACACCAATGCTAAGAACCCAGGTGTAGCTTCACTGATTTCCCTAATCCGCTCTACCTAGCTTTATTCTCAGCAGTCAGTTACCAAGTATGAACTACCTTATAGACAGTATGCGATCAATATCTTAATTACAATGTATGATCATGAGGTACGTAGCTGCAAAAATTTTAAATACAGAATTATGCATTATAGATCACTATCCATTTATTAGTATCAGAAGCCAGGGATAACTCAAATTGGATTTTAACGGTAATTTAAATAATTTAGAACAGTATTCAAACTAGGTTGTCTGGGACTTTGGGGCGATCAAGGAAAGAAAGTTCAAGCCAATAAACACTGGATCCCTGTACGCTTCCCCCCTTCCTCTGACCCAGCAGCTCTGATTGAATCTGTTTCTATGTATTGGGGTGCCAACCAAAATCCTTATTCTAGTAAAAAATGGAGGACTCTGCTGATTATTAAAAAGAAGGTTAAGAACCCATTTATCTTTTTTTAAGAAAATAGCTTTTCTACTAATAAGACCACCCTGACCCAAAGCAACCTATCTCCATTTGAGTAAGTTTTAGAATTATTTTCTCCTATGTGATTATGGTATATCTGCATATTTATTTCAATTGTTCAACCACTGGACTCAACCCCAGAAAAATGTGGTAGCAGTGGGGGTCAGAGAGAAAGAAGTTCTCCTTTCAGAGACTCAAACTCTAGTAAGGGCGACTAGACCCGCAAATAGTAAAGATAAGAATGAGGTACTGAGAACACACAGTGGCTGAGGGGTAACAATTGAGGGGATGGGATGGGGGAAGAGAGGACATCTCAAAAGACTTCACATTTCAGTTAGAGACTAAAAGGAAAGTCTGACTGCATGAAAGGCAGATAAAACACGGTGGCTAAGGGCATAGACTGCAGGGTCCTACTGTTTGGAATTGACTCTTGGTTCCATTGGGACTACTGGCTGTATAACCTTGGTCACATTACTTGACCTCTGTTTCTCAGTTTCCTCATCTTTAAAATGGGGAAAATAATACAAGCTACCCCACAGGGGTCTTGTAAGGAGCTCATGGGTTATTGAAAGTCAAGCGCTTTAAACAGTGCCTGGTATATAGCAGATACGAGATGCACAAACCAGGTGGTATTATCACCAGCAATGGAGGAAATAAGGGAACAAACATAAGTATCATCATAAAGTTTCATGAAATAAAAAATAAAAATAGTCAACTTTAATAAAATTCTTCGTAAATGTTGACTCACTCGCATACTGGACCTCCGTAATTTTTTCCGAACATCTCTTCGAATGTCATTCACAGCAACAGACTCTAACTGTTGGTAACGTTGTATTTCTTGATTTATGGTTCCTTCACTTGCACCTAATTTTCTGGATGCAAAACAGATATGGCAATTAATGTAAAAAGGTAACAAAGTAAGACTGATTTTTACTTGCTCTTTTTTAACTGTTGCATTTTTCAGAATATCCAAGATTATGTGAGGACAAGCCAAAACCCTCCACTGCAAACTGTTAAAAAGCTCGCTCTTATGTTTTAGGAAATGGTTCTTACCCATTTTTGCATCAAGAGTCCCTTTGACAAGCTCATGAAAGCTACGGACCCATTCTGCAGAAGAATATCTGTATATAAAATTCTACATATAACTTAAGCTTCAACTAAGGTTTTAGAGGAGGAAATACATTTTGTTTCAAGTCATTTTTTCCCCCGAGAACAAAACTCAAACTGTAATGTAAGTAAACAGGAAAATGTGAATCACCATATCATAATTCATTTACAGGTAAGTTTTTAGGTAGTACCTTTCATTGTACAGAATGCATATATTTGTGTAAAGTTCTTGAACACAAAAAACCCCCACAGGTACAGAGGTATATGAAGATTAGAAAAGATGAGGCATGATGATCACCTTTTGAGTGATTTTTTTAAAAACAAAAATTTCAAAGTTTGGCCAGAAGAGCAGTTAATCTTATAGAGAAAATTATCACTTAGTTCTATATCCAGCAGGCAACAGATAAAGAAAAATAAATTTCTACCATCTACTTCCCCTCCTGACTCACCCAATGCCCCCTGCAGTCCTGCAGGACCGCTAATACAGGCAGGCAAAACAAAGCAAGCACTTTGAACTCAGGCACACACAAGTACAAATTCTAATTCTTTAACTCCTCCTAGCCAGTTTTCGCAACTATAAAGTCTGGATAATGCCATCTAACCTCACAGAAATATTATGGAGATTCGACTGAGATAACATGTCAAATGAACAATAGATCCTTAATAAATGCTGAATCTGTTTGCCCTCTTAAAAATGTGAATTCCAGAAATACTGTGAGCAAAAGACTAATACACACATTTGCATACTCACGTGAAGATGTATGTAAGCATACATACACATGTAGGGATACACATATGTGATATATCGTCAGTCATAAACCGCTCAAAAATGGGGACTTGTGATAATGCACTAGACAGGACCTCAGGGAAATTCCCAAACTTCTCTGGACCTCGGTCATGTCACTGATAAACTACTTAAAGCCCTGTGATTCTATTATTAGGGAATACTGTAGAAAGAATCCTGCTGCATACTTGAGATCATCGATGACCTTGGCCTGTTCATTCAGCTCTCTGATATCCACTATACGCTTCACCGTTTTTCTTCCTCTCAGTTCTCCTGGCTGGCTGCAAGACGCTCCTTGTCTCCGATACTCGACAGCTTCCTGAAAAATCCAAGCATGCCTGTCAGTACTGCCCTCGGGTCACACAGCAAATCTACACGATCACAAACACAACACTTGAATCAAAGGGGAGCATGCAAAAATCAAAGCCATCTATTCAAGTACGGTGATTGGAGTCCAGTGATTCGAATCCCTTCGTTTTCATAAGGAATCTAGTTGCTACCTACGTTTCCCCATGAGTGGGCTCTGCATACTTTCAAATGGGACTGGCTAGACTGAGGGGAGACCCCCATCTCTGGATCGCACAGATACTCTGCAGGAACAGAATAGCGCTGATGTGGGGGCGTCAGGCCTAGCAGGTGATTTACAAGTCGCTGCCCAAAGGTGAGCTTGTGGCCATCTCCACTTACTGAACTTCCATCTGAACTCTAAATATAAACAGTGACAGTAAGTTTCAAAAGAACGTCTTTCGAAGATTGAAACTATTTCATGACACAACAGTAAAAACGTATTTTTAAAAATGTGTAATAGCAGAATGAAAGCAGAGAGTAGCTATCAAGTAATCTACAAAATGTCCACTATAAATGGAAATACATATTTTTAAAATGTATACTGCATTCTGTGTGCGTGCACTTTGCTTTTGAGTTTCACTTTGTAACATCTTTAGAGGTAACTTACAAGCGATAAAATTCACCCATTTAAAATGTGCAATCCAGTGTTCTTTACGACATTCACACAGCTGCGCAACCAGCACCGCAATCGGGTCCGAACATTCTTCATCAGCCCCCACACAAAACCTGACAACTCAGCAGTCGGCCCCATCCCCACCCTGACCGCCCGACTCGCGGCCCTAGGCGAGCACTGCTCTACTTTCTGCCCCCACAGATGTGCCTGTACTTTTCATGTTAGCACGTTACCTGTAGGTCAGGGCACAGGTTGGTTGACAGCCATTAAGAAACAAGGGACACCATTAAAAGACAGAATTATGAAATTAAAAACAATATTAGGAAACATAGACACAGGAACCACCACTCCCTACCTTCCTCCCTAGTGAGCAACTACAGCATAATAAATACCACTGGGTTAGTGATACCCGTGTCTCAGGGTAAAAGCCAGTCAGGAAATGTCCAACAGTGAGAGGACTTACAGTGTGGACGGTGGGAGACATAGTGTCCACCTCGTCCTCATCCGACAGGTCACCTATGTTCACGGAATTCAGGTCAGCGATGTCGTCCACATCCTCCTCTCCTGTCAGCGTGGTCAGGGTGTTGCCCAGAGCATTGAGTCTTTTGCCGATGTTTGGGTCCATGTGGACATCGATCCCACACATCTTCCACAACACATTGAGCGTCCAGGTGCCAGCACTACTGCTTTCTGTTGAAATGCAGAAGTGGCATTTCGGGTCAGTCTGGAGTGTAGATATTTAAGTACTTCTACGTTTAAGGAATAAAATGGATGATGGCCCTGCCCTGTGGCATACATAACCCATGTCTCTCACAGCTACGGCTGTCAGGACCTGGGACCATGGAACTGATTTTCCGACTGCTTCCTCTGTGCAGCACCCTTTCTCCTACGTATGAACTAGTGGAGTCGCTCCTCCCCCACCCCAAGCTAATCTCCCTTCCCATGGCGACAGCAGGGATTGCCATGACCCTTGCTCACCAACAAGAATTAATTAGGTAATGAGTCTGGGTGAGGGTCAACATTGGAAAAGTAAGAATCCTTCCCCAGACTTGAGAGGAGACTGGTCCTTCTCTAGCGATGGGGCAGTCGGCTCCTGAGCTGTTGGCAGCCACGTTTGCCACCATGTGTCAGGGGGAGGTGAGCAGAGAGACTCCATGACGCTCCCCGAGGAGAAAGACAAGAGCTGGAGAGAGACTTGCTGACAGCGGGACTTGTTCAGGAGTTCCTGAGGGCCCCTCAACTGACCCAGTTCCTTCTCGTCACTGAGACAGCCATTCCCAAGTTTCACTGTGGTCTGATAATGAATGTCCTTTTAGTAAGTTCCCCCTTTCGGTTAAGTGACTTGGAAGGGCTTGTTATCACTTCTAAAAAAGAGTCCTGACAAAAATTTTGATGTGACCATACTCCCAACCCGTATGTTTACCTCGGTTATCAAGTTCCTGCTACCTTTACAGCAGGGAATTTCCTAACCTTGTGGGTCCCCCGTCAGTGGGGACGTCACCCTTGCGGCTGTGTGGGACAATTTACTCAGGATAAGTACTGAGGCTGGGCTTGGGGAGGATGAGAGGGAACAGCCGGGAGAGAAAGGCAATCTACGAACCTTAACCTGCTTCTACCCTTCTCAACATTTTAAGAGCCCTTAAAGAAATATCTCCCTTTAGCTTCTGCTCATTTTATACCAAGCGAGACAACAAAAATGTATACTGTGCTATTTGATTACTTCTATAGTAGTCACCTAACTGGTTTTCTAGGGTTTTCCCCTCTCTAATCCTTGAAAGTGTCCCTTTGATACTGTCACCATCTACTTTCTTGCTCAAAAAAATTCAATGGCTTTCCTACTGTCTACCAACTCAAATTCAAACTTCTCATTGTGGGGTTTAAGATTTTCTTCCCATCTTATTTCTCACATAACTTTGTTCCAACCAATTTGGACAACTCTAATTAGACATTCTTTTTTGCCGTCATGACTGATACCTCCCAGTTTTTGCTTAAGAAACAATTTTATCCATCTTTCAAGTCTCCTTTTAAATGCTCGTTCTTCCATAAAGCTTTCTCTGATCCTAGTATCCTTCCAAATTTGGAAATTTTCTCTCCTGCCTGTAATTTTCAAAAGCAACTGGAGCTTTATGTTTATTGTATTCACCATGTATTACAGTTTAATTATGCTGCAGAGTCTTGACTACAATTATTACAATTTAAATTTACATAGTAGAAAGTATATCTTATTCATGTTTGTCTTCCCCAAACACTTTACAGTGTATCTTATACATAGGTGTCTAATAACTGTTAAATAAATAAAAATGTTAATAATATCACAAAATGTTTTTAAAATTTTGTGAACACCACAATAAGTTCAGTTAAAAGATCCCCTCACTATTGATATAACAGAAAAAACTACATATGTAAAGGCGAATTCTACCTGACATATGGAGCAAAAGCGATACCAAATGCGAACCTACCAGCAGATGCTTGGCCTGTAGTCCTGGAACACACTTCATAGGTGCCATCTGGAACTACACCTGCACGGAAAGCACCCCAAAAACAGTTTTCAATAGAATTATGCTTGTGATTAAATATTATATGACAGTATCTCACCCAAAGATTATTATCTAAATAGAAATAGGATCACTCACTTCTCTAGGTTTCAGATTCTAATCTGCAGTACGGAAGGGCTGCCGTAGATGACTTACAACATCTATTTCAGATCTCACAGTATTTTATTCTATGATTTTAAGAATTCACCCGCAGTTTTATCTTCACATTCTGCATGTGATTTCTTCATCTGAGTCACAACACCTGCCTGACTCCGAAACGTTAGTTCCTGGATGCTATAACAATTTACGCCATCATGAATAAATGGCACTTTGAGAATGGAAATGGTTTAAATGACAACTAAGAACCACCACATTAGATCACAGATATAATTCATCAGCCTTGTACTTTCCTTTGACAAGGAACATCTTATGAAAAAAAAATGACTGGCTGCCATGATGTCAATCTCATAAGGTCCTAGACCTACCCCCAGACATTCTGACTTTAACTTTGAAACATTTACTACCATTTAGCTTTAATCTGAATGTCAGCTTCAAAAAGAGACGTTAATTAAATCAACAATTTTAAACAGTAAAGGACATACCATCCTTGAAACAACGTTTAAACAAAGTAAAGTCTAAAGACAGAATTAAGACTCTTTCGCAGTAATCCTTAATGGAAATCAAATTTCAATCTAAATCTGACAGTACATACATCTTAAATGTGTACATACATCTTAAATGAAATGTCCTTTTGCAATTCACTCTGTATCTTAATTGGTCTTTCCGAATGTTACCTGAATGTTACCTGAATCTGAGTTGTAGAAAAACTACATCTTATTTTGGGAGAAAGGGTATATTTGTTAAGTGACAATTTCTATTATGTGGTTTTCTTTTAAAGATAGTGCCAATGACTTTACAATCTAAATTGTATTTTTGAACCATATAGTAGCTGTGCCTCACATACAATTATAAATAAGAAAGAACTAGTCATGGCTATAATTCAGAGCAAAAGAAACCTAGACTACCCTTGCAAATCTAAGAATGCTAGAATGAAAAGAAAACCCTTTGAAATTTGAGTTAACATAATTGAGGCCAAGCGAAAAGAAGAACTAGTAAATAAAAAAAGGGTAAAAAACTTTTGGGATATCCAACCCCAAGAAGTGTCAAAGAATTGTTTTTTAAATTAGGTTTTAAAAATAATTATGTAAATTCATAGTCTATAGAGCCATGATGAGTTAATAAGGAAAATTAAGATTTTCAGGAGCAGATCCAAACCCTAAAAGTGAGGAGAAGGAAACCAGCTAAATAGGCTCTTCCCCGGGGTACCGTGGTCCGTGCATCAGACACAATGCTGGGTTGGACCAACCACTACTCTGAATCCAGGGTGGTAATTCCCCGCTCTCATGACTGAATGCGACCCAGGTGTTAACAGAGAGCTTGGAGTTTTTCAAACTTCTTACGTCATTTTGGCTTACGTCATTTCTCTAAATACAAGTTCATGAAAAAGGTTTAATCTTTGCTATTTACTTACATGGCTCTTTGAACTCTTCTTACAGATTGGCTGTTCTAATTTTTACGGCATTATCACCAAAAAAACATTATCACCTAGAGAGGAAATTTGACTGGGCCATCTTATTCTAGGGCATGATTTTACAATGATCAGTAAAAAAATCATAAGGCTTAGTCCTACTGTTCCCTATTTCTCTGCCTTATACTCTTCTTTTTCAAAAATATTAAATGTTTGTTATATCCAAGTATATTTACTACTAATAAAAGTGACTAGTGAAAGTAAACTAACTTGCCCATTTTAAAATTTGGAATTGTAATTATATCGATGAAACAACTACTCCACTCACGCCATGCCTCGCTCCCGAGACACCAAACGACAAGCATGTTACAAAATCAAGTCATTTAATTCCCTCTAAAACCCAAAATAAATTATGACTATCACAATTATCAGCATGTCACTGTCCTACTTTATTGGGATAATATACACCAAGTTATTGTTTCTATTTTTTGTTATGATTTTGATTTTTGAGTCAGAGGCATATATCTTATGCATTTTCCCTTTAAGGAAATGGTAGGTATACTTTCCTCCAAATATACCCTAACATTTTAATGACTATAATGGTTGCAAAGATGTGATCTTAATAAAAATCAGGTTTAAATTTATTTTGTTTTAAGAAAGAAAAACGAAAGACAGTTATAATGACTTTAAAATATATATATAACAACTATATAAAATGATTATTTGTAAAGATTTCTGATGAGAGCTATTTTTAGTCTTTTGGATATTAGGTATGAATACTGTGATACCAAGTTTTCTTAGTAACCTGAAGTATTTCAAAGAAACCCTAGTATTTTACCTATGAATTATCTAAATGCAAAGCATCCAAAACCAAGAATTTCACCTATAATTTTATCTAAGTTTTAGTCAACATTGAATGCCAAAACTTCAATTTTTGATATAAAAATAATGGAAAGTTTTCCCTTTCCACAAAGAAAATCCAGAACTGGAAAGAAGACTGTCTTCCAGTAACGAGGGGGAAAAACTGCATCAACAGTGGCTTACCATCTTCTGAAAAGTAATCAAGTTTTAATTTTGGCTTACAAGCTTGGCTGAGGAATTTTAGTTCACAACCATTCATTCGTCAAATATAATTTTTCTTCATTAAGATTAACGATAATATTGAAATGAATAAACATAATCCCCTATACTTCAAAACAGCATATAAACACAGCTCAGTTATTCCCAACCTTGAAAATTATGGAATCAGAGGGATTCATACAAGTTAAACTCTTATCCTACAAACTTGGACATGTGGATTTATTCATGTCAGTGTCAATTAAAGCTGGCTTCTTGCTCCTGGTCATCGAAAACTATTCTGTGTCACATGATGAACTGGACCTTACACATTTATCACTTTCCTTTAAGATCCCCACAGAACAAAGATGCTTTATCTGGTCGTGTGTGAATCAATTATAGTAAAACTCAGGGAGTAATCAAACCTTTAAATGTTATACCATCAAAGGAATGGCTAGTTGGTTTACTTACCAACGCTACTGAAAGCTGCAGTTTTTCACAAATATGTTCTGGTATCTTTAAACAGCTCTTATTTCACAAAGTCCAATAACATTCCTATATCTCAACATCCTTTACTTTTACAAATGAGGGCATTGGGTTGTTTTTGTTTTCAATTTTTAAAAATTCTACACCTCATACAGAAAATAAGACACTCACAGGCATTCATCACCAGATCCCCACGGATTTCTGGCTTCCAGTCATCCCATGACGTCTCAAAGCCATCAGCAAAACGGATACAGAAGTTTTTGAAATGCCCTTTGCTAACCAGAGACTCTGAGGAGCAAGCAGTGATGAGGGTACTTTCAATGGTCAATACTAAGGCGGAGCCAGTGTCAAGGTCACCAGTGTGATTAGACTGCAAAATACATTAAGAAGAAATAAGACAAAAGGTGACAATTTTAAAAATTAGGATTCATAGGAACAAAAATCCAAAAAGGGTCAAGCCCAGAAAGCTTCATTAAAAAGCAGCTTAGAAAGACATCTACTTTTAAAAATTAGATCGCTCAAGTGAAATGCATTTGCCATGCATTTCCTTTTTTCACTAAACTTGCAAAAGGCTAATTATCTACTTTTCTCTCTCACGCTGCTATTTCAGCTGTGGGAGCATTGTCATCGTGACAACCACCCTCGGTGTGTGCAGCCTTCCTGAGCGCTGTTCATCAGGTCCTTAAAAAAGGACCATTCAACTCCCGACACACAAACATACCACGTGTTGTCCATCCGCAAGCCAGAGTTTTTCTTAACACTGTCTTCCAAACAAAATGCTAAACGCTAACTGCTTACAGACTATTTAAGGTAAATTATAACAGTAAAATACAGGCCTCAGTATTTGTTATAACTGCAACTTCTTGGCCTGACAGGTGTCCACAGCTTTCTCTCTCGCATGCACATGTGTGTGCAAACATGTGTTCCTGAGAATTGGTCCCAAACGAAGAGAAAGTTCTTGCTTTATTCAGTCATACACATAACTTGCAAGTTTCATTACCATTCAGTATTAAAAGCATTTTGAAATTCTCTATTTTAAACGTGGTTTTAAACATTATTGAATAGCATTCTTACATGTTCTTTTGTTTCTATTTTATTAACAAGTGTATGCCAAAGACTTCTTTGCTAAAAAACAAGAACAATAAAAAGATTCTGAAAACGAAGCTGCTTATTTGTCAAGGTAAACATCAAGTTATCAGATGGGTGTCAATCTCATCACTATTCTGAAAGTCTCAAGAGATTCGCATTTAATCTTTGAAGATGAAAAGTGGTCGAACGAGCTCAATCTTACGTGCTGTTTACCAAACTCAAGTTATAAACCATTCTGAAAAACATGCTGTTATATTCTAGCTGCACAGAAATGGTTAGTAGAAATGCCTGGGTCTTGAACTTGCACTAGGGTTTCAGTTTTCGTACCTGTACAGTATTTGTGATGGGCAGGCAAATGCCCAGATCATTCACAGTGAGCTGCAGGAAGAGTGTCCCAAAGGCCTGGGCGGATGTCTGCTGGATACCGGGCAGCATATCTACCACTTCCTTTGTAGCCATATGAATATCCTTATGTAAAGCCATCCGTTGTTCATTCCAATTGTCATAAGCAGCCTTGTAATTCAGCCAAAACAGCACAGCTTTTGATAATTAAGGCAGGGCAGAAAAAAAAATTTCAATCAAAACCATAAAGCTATATGGCAAGTAAACTTCAACAGATACAAATTCCCACTGATCTATAAAAATTACTCCCAGAAAATTGTAGCATTAGAATTAGAAAGGATCTAAAGGCATATAGTCAACGAGATAAATGAAAAAAAGCAGAAAGCCGACAATCATGTGCAAAAGGAAGAAGAAAATCCAGGTCCATTCATTCATTTAACAAATTGTTTGTGAAATGCCTAGCATATGCTGGGTGGTGGGATGGAATAATGAACGAAAACAGAATTGGTCCCTGACCTTGCAGAGCTTACTGTTTCAGTGTTAAAAATTCGTGGAGGAGAAGTACGTAATACTAGGAAAGGTACATAACACATTAAAAAGATGAGATTTAGAGAGATCTCCAAGCATTGGAGTTTGTAACAAGAATGAAATCTTAAGCAAAACCTTCATGTAGTGCTCGGTATAGAAGAAGGAGCCTCAAGAGGAGATAAAGATGGAAGGGCCAGAGAAGTAGCAGGAAAAACAAGTGTATGTCACAGTCACAAGAGTAGAAGGTACTTTAAGGAGTTGTTGAAAGCTGATGAGAGGTTGATAAGATGAGAAACGAAGAAACATGCACTGGATTTAGCAAACTGTTACCAACAACGACAAAGGGCAGTTTCCCACCAACCTGATCACACTGGCAGCCAAAGCCTGCTGCCCATTGAAATCTTAAAGGGCTTCCTAATTGGTTCTTCATTACTTCTAAGACACAATTCCAAAGTATTTACCCAAACCACATTAAGCAGACCCTCTCTATCTGCTCAGCCTTATTTCCCAATATTTTCTTTTATGAAAGCTATTGCTATCTTTTCTTAAGCCTCTGTGCTCATACATATTCTTTCATACTCTCTGTCGTTTGGTAAATATTTATTTAGTGCTTATGATATATTCTAGGGACTGCTCTAGGCCTTCAGATACAAACACAGTTTTTCTTTCCTTGTCTCCCTGGTGAACTAACTGCAAGTGAAATCTGGAGAATTAGTTTCTCCTCTAAGCAGCACAGGTAAATGCGGATTCCGAGATCGCAGAACACAGATCGCTAACTCCACTCTTCCCACCAGACTGAGTTCTAGGAGGGCAGGTAACTGTTTCCCATATTCAGATTCCACGTCTAGACAGCACACAATAAATGTTTATAGAGTAAGTGAATAAAGACAATGCCAAGTAAGTGGGTACATTAGTTATCCAAACCAAAAACTTGGCATTACAATCCACATAGAAAGCAAGTAACTTTAAAAAGAAACTTTTGGGATGCTCACGTTTCAGGTGTCAGGGACAGCCTGCCGTCAAGCAATTACACTGTAAACTACAGGTGGTTTTCACCCAGCGATACTACAGCAATTCTAAACCAACAAGAAGCCCTGCTGGACTTATCTCACCTCTGTCAAAGGCCACAGGCTGTGCGTACACGATTGGTCTATTCAAGGTAATAAGCACAGCCTCCCGATCTGAAGAACCACTGATTTCTTCTCGAAGGGCATTTCTCAATCCAATTCTGGTTTTAAAATAGGCAACTTGATGAAAATCAGAACCAGCTTCCTCATAAACCTAAAAGAAAATGAAATGCTCCATAACATCAAATAATGGAAAATGTCTTAATAAAAAACCTACAGTTTTAACACTATTAATGGTTTTGTGCACCAAAATAACTATGGTACATTTTTCTAAATTTCATTCATTGATGATATATATATTCCTTATACTCTATACCATAGACACTTGAAATTAATATACAATATGAATGGGTGTATAAGAAGTGAATATAAAGTCAAACAAGAAGTTCATACAAAGGCTAGGATGACATCCCATGGTCTGAATGGCAATGGATTCAATGTTTCAAGATACTTAGACCCTCACTCCTCTCAAAATGTGTTTCCACTTGAACAAATTATTGTTTTTCTAGAGATGACAGAAATTTTTGTTCATTTGTTCCCCCCACCTAGTCTTTAATATAGGCATTCAATTTTGAAAGTGTGACGTATTCTTTTAATCGGTTCTTCAAATCAAAGAAGGAAAAAAGGTTAAAATCTACAATAATCTTTAGCAAAATAAAAACAAAAAGCCCCTATGAGCTGTGAATGTTAATTTTTATAGAGTCTGATTAACTGTGTGTATGTATAAATATCTATATATACACATATACACACACAGATACATATATGTAATTTTATATGTTTAACATTATGGTATGCAAAACTTGCCAATATTATATGGCACAGCTAAGAAACTTAGTAACATTTTAAAAACTCACCAATATTAGCACAAAATCAGTATTTAACAAAATAAAGAAGTTATAAGCAAATATTTATGAAGACACTGGATTAAGATCCATGTGATTGCATTTGTGCTAAACTATAACAAACCACCAGAATACTCAATGAAATACCAACATAAAACTGTGAAGGCCTCAAATTTTCATTAGAATTTATAATCAGAAATCTTAGGAAATTAACCTAAGTATTTTTGTAAGTATAGTAATACTTGAAGTCATTCAAACTGATGTGCAAAATTTAAAAGCCTCAGTTCTAATGTCCACATATTCCACACTCACCTGGTGTTTGACAATTTGTCCTAATGCCAGATTTAAATCCACTTGGCATTTACCAAAGAGTTTCAGATAGCTGCTACTTCCTGGTGAAGCTTTGGTTTGAAGTCGGTTCGAAAGTTCCAGTTCAATCAACCCAGTTTCAAATCGCACAGCTCTCATTGATGGAGTTGTAGCTGTTACTTGAATACCCTAGCAGATTACACGTTAGTAGGAAAAAAAATCTTAAATCAACACTGTCCACCCACTCAAATGAAATCTTTCAATATCAGTAAATAAAATAGAATGTTTTAAAACATATACAAGATACCTAATGAACTGACAAAACTGGCAATTCTTTTAACTTCTCCTTAGTAGAAATTTTTTAGCTATTAAATTTCATTTCAGTATTTTATTTAAAATCTAGACTGTTCATGGGTTAAAAACAATTTAACAACTATTTGGTAAGAATGATTCTTAAGAAGACTAATATCTTAAATATTGAAAATATTAAGGTTTCTATTAAGGTGTTACTATTAATTGGACAAGTGGATAAAGTATTTCTTACAGAGTAATTTATAACAGCAATAATCAGAAAAAAAATCAAATAAATTGTTCCAAATGTATAGAGCAGCTGTTCAAGAACAGAAAGCTGATCTAAAATGTTCTGCATGGAAAGGCATCGAAGGCTTTTTAAAATGCAGAAATATACATGCATATTTAAAAACAGAAATAAAATCCTAAAGGATATTCAAACAATTGTTAAAGCTTTGTCTTTGAGTGGATATATTTTATTTATATTTTCTATTTGATATATTTATGTATCATATGCATTTTTTATAATAAGTATGCATTAATTAATTAGAAAAATTCTTCTAACTAGCATTATTATTGATAGATCACCTTAAACTGCAAGTTCAGGGAATAGAGTAGAATTTTAGGCTTATCGCCATCTGTTGTTCCCTCGTGTTCATTCCAGAGAGGAATTGGCTGCTCTCCACCTAAAGGAGGTAAATACAATAACTGAGGGTTTGGGACAATTTCTTGAAAAGGAAAATAACGATTTTGCACATTAAAACAAAAACAAAAACAGTTATTTTCTTTTCACTGATCATTAACGCAATCTTTAACAAGTTACATTTCACTGAGGCAGACATATATATATGATAGGGATAATACTGCAAACATAGACATTTGTTAAGAACAATTTACAAGGACTGAACTAAAACATTTACGTATTATTAAACCAAACAATTCTACATCTCAGAAAACATATTTGAGGGAAAAAAGTAAACTGGACTAATTTTTTCAATCAAAAATGTGAACTTTGTTTTTATATTTAGATGTGCCACAAATAAAAAAGAGCAAAAGAAAAAATAAAGGTGAGAAATAAAAAATAAGGTACCATATATTAATAACAAAGAGTGTGACAGCAAAAAGTTGTTCTGTAAATTTTCTTTTAAATGGGGGTAGGGGACCCTGGGGTAAAGTGTCTATTAACAGACCATTTGTGGCCCAGGCAATGTGGCATTCAGGGAATAATGTTCTAATATTTTAATGTATACCTTCTATAACTACTACTTTCCCTTGTCAGAAAAACTTTTCTGCATGCTTATTTTTCAAACATTCTATTTTAAAAATGATCCATCCTCTTGTATGTGTGTTGAGTTCAGCTTCAGCCCAGGGAACACACAGGTGGGATGACAAAGTTTTCCCACTAAGAACCGCGGATGTATCAAAAAAACTAAGAACCAAACAGATAAAAAGCAGGTCTCAGTTGTTTGAGAGAGAAATTAATCTTTTATGGGCTTTCAAAATTTAAACTAGGGGTCAAAATCTATCCTATTACCATGATAAAAATGTACTTTAGTTTTCTACTAGAACATAAAAGTAAAAAAAAAAAAAGTAGGAGGAAAGACATAGAAAGAGAGATGGGACAGAAGGTATATCCAAGGTAAGAAAGAGAAGGTAGACAAAGGCACATACTTGACCCAAGGAAAGAAAAAAGAAAAAGAAAAAGATGTATCTATTTTGAATATACACACAGGAAAGAGAAAAAATTATATGGATGGATAGACAGGGACCAAAGTATTCAAGATATGTGGGTCAATAACACAGGACATAGTACTTACAACAAAACATCTGTCACTGGATGAGGTAGACTACATGTCTGTGACTCAGAGCCTGCCCTTATGCTGGCATCGTCCCTCTCTGAATTATTCTCCTCTAAAATTTATAGCACAGTACACTGGTTACCTTTTCTTCCAGCTTATAACTAAGTACTTCCTCTTTCCATCTTTATTTCAAGTCCACAGTCATCTCTCTTATCCAAGCCTCGTCACTGATGACCCTACCTATTGCCATATATGTGGGAGTTTTTCCAGCTATCACCTACCCATCCTACTCTTACTGTCTCTATGTTCCATTTACTACCAATTTGTTTTAGAGCACCTTTTCATTTCTGATTCCCTAACCTCATTTAAATGTGCCTTTTTCTGTTGTCCCATCATTTTTAAGTCTCACATTCATTCACTCCTTTGACCTAGTGGATAGTGGTTGGCTTACTTTTCACTGTTATTTCTAAAACATTTAACCAATTAAACCATCACGCCCTCTACTTTTGATCATTTGAATTCTAAACCACATCCCTCTTATATCACTGTTCCATGAACTCACTTTCCTAAAATACCTTTGTCCCCATACTCATATTCCATTCTTATTCATTTCCTGTCTTCTCAATCAAGCTAACCTCCACCTAATGATAGTGATTGCTTACTATGTGCCACATGCTCTTCTAAGTCCTGTATCACATATTAATTTATTCAAATCCCTCCCTATGTACCACAATCAGAATTTAGCCATTTCTTTCTCCATGATGTGTACCATAAAATACCCATCTCTGCTCTATTATTTACCTGCATATCTATCTCCCCAATTAGACTGAGTCCGAAGGGCAGCTACCATGTATCTTCAGATCCCAGCACCTTAGCAGACCCTCAGGCCATGTTAGGCTGAAGGCCATCAGGCACCTATGCTGGCTGGCGACTCCAGTCTTCACCTTCTGGCATTTCTCAAACACACTCCTCACAACTACCGCAAGTCTTCATACATTTCCTGACCCCACAATTCCTATATCATTTTCGGTAAATATTAGGTTGGTGCAAAAGTAATTGCAATTTAAAAGGTTAAAAATAATTGCAAAAACCACAATTACTTTTGCTCCAACCTAACAGATAATGCTGTGTGAACATAAGTTCATAAATTGTAACAAACGCACCACTCAGGTGGGGGCACTGACAATGAGGGAGGCTGTGTATAACGGGGGCAGTGGTCTTTGGGAAATCTCTGTACCTTCCCCTCAATTTTGCTGTGAACCTAAAAATGCTCTAAAAAACAAAGCTTATTAATCTGAAGAAACAGAAATTACCAATTAGAAAAGATATATACATCCCTGTGTTGACTGCAGCATTATTTAAAATAGCCCAAATATGGAAACAACCTGTGTCTATCAATGGATGGATGAAGAAGATGTGATATGTACACATATATACAGTGGAATGCTATTTAGCCATAAAAACGAAGGAACTCTTGCCACTTGTGACAATACAGATAGACTGGGAGGGTATTTTGCTAAGTGAAGTAAGTCAAACAAAGATAAATACCATATGATCTCATTTATATGTGGAACAAAAAAAACAAAACAAATGAGCAAACAAAACAAAACAAAACTCACAGATAGAGAGCAGACTGGTGGTCCCTAGGAGGAAAGGGATTGGGGCTGGGGCGTGGGCAAAATCAGTGAAGGGGGTCAAGAGGTAAAACTTCCAGACACAAAGTCCTGGGGACGTCATGTACAGCGTGGTGACTATAATCAGTGATGCTGTATTGCATATCTGAAAGTTGCCAAAAGAGTAAATCTTAAAAAGTTCTCATCACAAGAACAAAAAAACTTGTAAATTTGTATGGTGACAGATGGTAACTAGACTTATTGTGGTGATCATGTCACAGTGTATACAAATATCAAATTATTGTGTCGTACTCCTGAAACTAATATATGTGAATTTTATCTATAAATAAATCTATTTGTAAAAAACAAAACAAAACAAAAAAAACCCTATTTTTTTTGTGTCGATCTATTGACTACCTTGAATATCTTTTATCTAGTTTCAGGAGGAAAATTTCTTAAAATTTAAAAGCAAAAGCTCTACCTCTTATAAAATGTATTACACAATTACTTTAGTTTATAGAAATATCAGATACACTATTATATTAGTCACATCGAAGCCACAGTTTTTCACCTACTATGAATTAAATTTATAGATGTGGCTTAACTGTTATTTTAACTTGATTATATTATATATATTCAGCCTCAAGAATTGTTATACAGAGTCAACTTGTTTTCTACCCTAATTCCTCTGAATACTTTATCTTGTGAATTAAAAGTCAATTAAATATTTTAAAATCAAACATATATTTCTTGTTAAAATGTATGATTAAGAAGGTCAATTGTAATCTACACTTGAGGGACAGCAAAAATATAAGGGTTACTATAAACAATTCACCATATACCAGCATATAGTCACCGTCTGGTATAAAATAAGGTGGATATCTTCATATTGATCTAAATTGTGTCCTCAGATGAGTCAGATTAGTTTGGTTAATAGACATACCCTAAGTTCTTTCTCTTTCTCTCTTTTTCTTTTGGAAGGAAAGCATAAAGGAGCTTTGTGAAGTTTATAATCCATGAATGTATATATTACACATGACAAAGGTAATAAGCAAAAGAGTCTGTGGGTGGGAAAACCAGACAAGGAACACGTCATTTTCAGGGGATCACTCAACAATTACACCCAAACGACACGATCATTACTCATGCCACAGATCCGGGGAACATCATGTAGCCATGGGAATAAAAACCTGTATCTGTTCTACACTATAAGGTACCCAACCAGCTCACCAGAGACTTTCTGTATTACTTCATTCACTTCCTTCATGAACACTTTCTGTACAAACACCAAGTGGTTTAGAAGATCAGTTGTGAGATTATGTTCAAAAGAACCAACCTGCCAAACAAAATCAGAGTCTTAGGTTAATACTACTGACTGTATTAGTTTTAAATACATCTTTTGCTCACATAAGTCAAACCAAACTCTATGGACAATTATCTACATACTATTTGAAATCAATATACTGAAGAAGGGTTAAATATATTCAGATGTCCCAAAACTTTATCTGCCTGAGATTATTATGGACCATTCCCCCGTCCCCATTTTTTTTAAATAACAGTAGCCAATAAGGCATGCAGAATCCTTTGAAAACAAATGAAAATTATACTTTATGTAACCTCCTAATTTCAAACTTGAAATTTTGTCTAGAGTAATATTTATTTTTAATGACTACTGTTGTAGTGGTAGAACTACAGACAAATACCATTCTAAGGGAAATTTATTGACTCATTCAAATATTTCCTGACCATCTGCTCTGTGTACTGCATTAGGTGCTAGTACAGCTGTGAATAGAAACAACACAATCACAGCTCTATTGAGTCTGACATTTGTGTGAACTAGCAAATCAGATATACTCAGTTTTAACATAAGACATGCTCTGTGATGAGTATAAGGCAAAATGTCTGGCAAGACTTAGTTAACAAACAGATCAAGTCGAAAGCAGGCCCTAACTGAAAGTATTAGCGTAAGCTAGACTGAAAACACCCTGATGAGTAAGGCAAAGCTTCAACATTTGCCATGTTGATAGCTTTCATATTTTAATCAAAAATTAAAAGAGCAAACTGGCTTGACAGTCTTCCCACAAGTGAGAAGTCACGTAAAGTCTAAACTGCACCAGGCACTTTTATTTTGTACACAGTAATACAAATTAGGCACAGAATTGCCTCATGTGTCTATGTCAGGCCATAGCAAAATAGGCAACTCTCAGGGGGCTGCAATTTTAGATTCTTTCAAACATTTACTGAATTCTTGGTAAATTTTGGATTGTGTTCCACCCCAGTTACAAACTTTATACATTCCTAATAGCTACTACTAAGAAACTTTGCAATATACTGCATTAGAGTTATTTTCTGTCAAAGGAAGTATTAATAATAATGTTGCTAACTAGAGTCTGGGGCACTCATTTTTCAGAGTTGAAAGCACAAATGAAATAGGCTTTACAATCTATCTTTTAAATGAATATTTGCCTCCCAGAATGCTGTACACTACTGTTTGGTACACTGTTCTTCACATACACTTATAAAAGTACTAAGGCAAACAGGGTCTAAAGAAAGTAAGTCCGACTTAAATATGTCCCCAGAGCTGTGGGGACAGCTAATGATGGAGTCAGGTATGCCATCTGGCAAAGTACACAAAGAGCATTCTTACAAATGCTTCAGATTCTAGAGAATAAAATTCATACAACAAAGAGTTAGCAAATTGCTTTTGACACGGTAGTGACTGTTTCTGACAAACGGACAGAGGAAGCTGCAAGACAGTACTGGGGTGATTCCTGCATAGCTCACCCGACAGCAGGGAGATTTAAAATTGTCCTCGCAGGTTCAATTTTCTACGGAACCAATTTAGGACAGTAACAGATGCCCTGCTTACCTAAACAAATCGAATGAAAAATGTGTATGCAAATACTGTTTCAACTTGTGATAGCTGTACAGATATAAAGTGAAAAACTAATGATGGAGTCACGTATGCCAGCTTTCAAGTTTCCTTGGAAGAGAAACAAGTCTGTGAATCTGACTGTACTGATTTTATCTCCCTCTACGGCCTGTAGATTGTCCTAACAATTACGTGCCTGGACGAATTGTTAACCTCTCTAAGGGCTCAGTTTCTTCACTTATAAAAAGAGAATAAATACATGTCCCTCACAGGATTGACGTAAGCACTATACGAGCAATGCATCAGTGAGTTACCTTGACAAATGGGAGATATTATTAACATTTCATAATAAAATGAACCATGAAAATACTGCAGAGATGGATGTGAAACCCAAAGGAAGAACTATGAATTCAAAGATGACTAGTAAAAAAAGGGTGTTTAAATAAAACTACAGGGAGACAGAAACATACATGTGCACGCGCGCACACCCCCCCGATTCGGTATATAGAATTCTGTAGGAATAAGTGATTTAATAATTTGCCTTGAAAGTTTGGATCACTACATATTTTGGTATACCTAAGGCTTGAACACTTCTAATTACAACGAGTAAGAAAAGTAAAAAGAAAACCTACCTCTGCCACACAACGCAGATAATTTCCCTGTAAATAGTACCCCTGTTTAGAAGGCAGTTCATCTAGGCTCCACACCTGGTCCGAATAACTGTCATGCTCTTCCATTATGTATTTCCCTGACATGGTAACAGGAGGGAGGTTAAGACTGGCGGAAGGAGGAATGGTTGACATGTCTGTGGCAGAAACTTTGGAAGTAAAACGCAGTCTGTGATTTGGCAGCTCAAATGTGAACCTGGTCTGTGCTCCTGTAAGAAGTAAGAGAAGTTACTGTTTGTTTGTTCAGGGGCTCATTCACACATTCATTCCTTACTTTGTTCAAAAATGGTGTCTACGAAAAACGTGTATATATCCCAGAACTTGTACGGAAAGATATGTAAAGGATATTTTACATTTGCTTGTATTTCCTATCTTTAAATAGGTGTATGGTTACTATGAAGAGTCAGTCAGTAAGTACTGTTGAGCCAGCAGGAATTATTTATTAAGGCTACTGGGTGCCCAGCACTGTGTTAGGTGCTAAACACGTATTTCACAGAAGGTGGAACAGAAAGAAATAGTCCTAATTACAGAAGAGTTATAACAAATAAGTCTAAAAAAATAAGGCATTATAGAGCAACAGACGTCTTATCAAAACCAAGACCTATTACTGCCCATCACACATACTGTGCAATGCATATGCGCACACTCCTAATTCATTCCAATAAGGAATTTAAAGAGACTGGATTCAAAATTCAGCGTCACCTGTCATCCCATGACTCCGCATTCTTCCCATCTTGTATTCCGCTTTCAGAGACGGGAGAAGCGCTGCTCCGATGGCTATCCCATCCAACATGGCACTGAACTTGAGAACAATGGGCTTCTTCTCCAAGCCTTCCGGTAGCTGAGGAAATTCATTGGTTTCAATAGGCGTTTGATTGATACTTGTAGGGGTTTTTTCAGAAGGTAGGGGGGTTGCAATATCTTCTTTTACAGGCTGTGGGCTACAAAGAAAAATAATTTAAAAAGACACAATTAGAACAGTTACCACTTTATTGTATAAAATTATTAGAGTCCTCAATGAAACATATACTGTACACAGATGTTTCTTTCTAATATCAGATCCTATTAAGACTTCCTAAAAACAGCCATGGAAAAAGGATGATACAGAAAAGGAAGCAAAAACAAGTAATAACAATGTAACTGGAATGTTGTAATGCCAGGCTATTCACATCATCAACGTGAAAGTGGAGTCTAAACTCTGGTTTGTCTGATCCCAAATTCCATGATTTAAGCACCATGCGCTCTACTGCTGATTGTAACATGACGATCTAGCCCCGACTTTCACGACCGCTGTTAACAACGGCACCAACACCAACAATAACAACACTTATGTGAGCGCTTCCTCTGTGCCAGGTCTTGTTCCTAGTGCTTTGTGTGTTTTATATCACTCGTCTCACAAAGCCCTTTGAGTAGATACTATTATCTCCACTTTGTAAATGAGGAAGCATAGCTAGAAAGTGGTGACCAGGATTGAACTCAGTGAGTCCGACTCCAGAGTCTGATTTTTTTAACTACTACACTTCACTGGCAATACATTATAATAAGAAAAAACTCCTTTGAGTGTTTTAAAACTAGGCTCATGTATGTACACATTCTGAATTCCACATTCCATTGACAGGAAAAACATTTAAATTATTACCGTACTACTTAGGCAACTTCAGACATGAATTAATATTATACCAGAATTAAGGATTCAGAGAGAATAACTAGAAAAAATCATGGCTTTAGGACACTGTCAAATGACACTATTTTTTTTTTCTTATAAAATAGAAAAAGGAAGCATAAGGAGACGATTGTTATCTTTTACTTATCACATTTTTATTACTTATTCATTAGTTATAGCTTTGCAGACCAGTAAAGAAGCTCAGCAATGCAGACCCCTGAGCTGCAGATATGAGCTGTAAAGCTTTATACAGGGAATAAAGGTTAAAGAGCCAAGGTCCTTTAAAGCATGTACGTGGCACATACAATCATGTAAAGGACAGCACAAAACCATGCATGGGACATAAATGGCCAGTGACATTTTTTAAACCTATGCAGTCATAAATTTCAATGAGTTCAAAGTAAACAAGAATTGATACAGTCCTAGAATTTGTTCATTTTTTATCAGTACCTCTTATGATGCCCATAAATGTCTAGGGTCTCTTAAGCTTTATTGACACAATACGGAACACAGACATTTGCACGTGTGATGTAGTACTTGAATAATTTCCAGTATTATCCATGATCATGTCTGGCTACTTTCCACCTGTCCTGTCCCCAATGGTCAATTCTTAGCTGTAACCCTCCGTCTTCCTCCAAACTACTGCTAACACAGCAAAGAATGACTGAGGTATTGACAGAAACACAGGACTCGGCGGAGTGACTTACAGGGTAGACGGTTGTCGGATGAGGTCTGAGATCTGCTTGGACAGCTGGTGAGAACTTCGAACCATCATGCTGTGTAAGGTGGCGGGGTGCTGGGGAATGTTGATGCTGATGGCTCCAACCTTGAACACGGCGGCATTGTTAGTCTTCAAGCCTCGCTGGGCGCTGTAGAGGGCTTGGGACTTGGCGATGCTGCATTTCACTACAGTTCTAGGAACAGAGGAGGAGGGCTATTCAATATAGGCAAATACACAAAAACTTTGAAAAAGCATTTTGAGAGCAAGACAAATGCTTTTAAATTATTCATTGAACTAAACTTAAGATTTGTCGTGCATTTAAATCATATATTAAAGAAATACGTTTTCTAAAACTATCGAAGTACATTTACGTTACACTGTTTACCTAGAGACACCAAATATTAGTCTATTTTAATAAAGAATTTACAGAAGAAATATGTATGTGCTAGCATGTAAGGAAAAGCACGAATACTAACACATCATATACATACAACATACAAAATTGCATTTTTATTTTTTCCTCTGCTCAGAATTCCTCTTTTCTCCTCCAACTTATTTTCGGGAATCTGTACAACCACTAAAAAAGCATAGACACTGAATATGAAAAGATGAAAATACGCATTATACTTCTTAAAATCTAATCAAAGAAATTATTAATCATCATCTAATATATTAAAACATACTAAAAGAAATTAACAGGAAGGAAGAAATTTCACTTGGATTTTCTATTTTCAATGAGTGACAAAGAAATAATAGAATTTATAATGAGAACAATTAAAATCGGTAAGCTTTACACACATAGAGCAGATACTCTCTTCCTTGATTGCTTGTTCTCTTTCCAGTGCCCACAGAGCACCCGAGCATGACAGGCACTCACTGAATTTTGTGAAATGAATGAGCAGAAAGAAGTACAGCAGAAGCATGACTGTCAACACTGCAACTGTGGGATGCCACAGAAAGCATGTGACAGGTCACATGTGCGGAAGCCATGAGGAAGCCATCTCTGACACACAATGAAAAGGGTCCTGTCAATGAACTGAACCCATGAAGACCAGAGAGTAAAAGGATGGCTTCCAACATAAATGTCCTCTCTCAAATGAGCCAGGGATTCTTGAAAATAAATAGATTCAGCAAAACGTGCAAAATGCAAATTTCATATTAACTATGTGTCGGTTCCTACACTTTTATATCTCTACTTAGGCTGCAGAGGATTCACCCCGAATTTATTTACAGTCTCAAGGCTCTAAAGAATCAACCCACCACACTGAACTTCTGTTAGAATAACAGAATATAGGTCTTGATTATTTCCAAATAGTGAAATCCAACACAGTGCGCAGGCCATAATATGTAACCCAATAATTGTTGAGTGGATGAAAATGTCATCATCAGCCATTTAAAAGCATGCTCTCTAAAGTCAGATAGTATTGATTACTTTTACAATAATATGTCCAGAGAACTCAGTGCTAAAAAGGAAAGCTACAATAAATCTTTTCTATCTGCTTTGACTACTAAAGTGGAATTAGATTCTTTTCAATACCTATTAAGATGACACTAATATGAAAGAGTGATTTCTAGTAGAAAACAACCATTCTCTAATTTAATATTAGTACATTTATTCTGTTCTAGTTTTAATTGGCTGATGAAGTGATATAGATCACAACAAAGGGCTGGTAACTGATATTTTGTCTATGGCCTGTTATCAATATGCAATGAAACAAATCTCTCATGAGTAATAATCTCACCAGCATGGAACATAATATACAGATTCAGATTTTTATTAAGCATATTCAAATTTTATAGAAAATGTCCAAAGACATAACCACTGCTAAGTAACATATTAATCTGTCATGGTGATGACTCATGTGATGAATATTTAAATATAGCATAGCACTCAGTATGAGTGCTAACCATCAGATATACATGGATCAAATCAAGCCATTCAAAATATAAAAATACCTGTAGTAAAAGCCATACATAAAATCTGTCAACAGAGCAGTAAACTCTCCCCATTTTAAAAACAGAATTATAAGATTGAGATGTGTGTATATTTTCATGTTAGTGTTTTAATAATTATTTTTGCAGTTAGTGAAAACTCTTGTTTAGCTTCTATTATCATGTCAAACATTAAGAAGGATTTGTGATAACATACGTTTTAACAGCAACATGTTTCAAAACAGACAAGCAACACACCACTGCAGTGTTATAATCTTTCAACAACAAAACAAGCTATGAGTTACCAAAAAGGCAGCCCTTACCTGTGTGCTTTCCTTGAATACCAGGAAGCTTTAATCTACCAAAGGGTCTATATTAAAGCTACAGAATAACTAAGCACACACATTCACAGCCATGCAGATCATCTTAATATTTAACTTTAAAACTATTCAATACTATGTTAATCACAAAGCCCATTGAAAAAGAATAATATGACATACAGAAATTCTTGTTTGGCTGTGCTTGTAGGAGATGTAGGAAAATCCTCCAGTCTACAGATGAAGATTCAAGAGAAAGCAGGAAAACAAAAAGGAAGCAGAGAAACATTCATGCATAAGTTAGTTACAATGTGACTGATTATCCGGAAAGCTTTTCTTATTTCCCCCTTTTTAAAATTTTCTTTAAAGAATTTTTCAATTATTGTTATTTTTTTTTAGTTGTTTCCTTTTAGTTGAAATCGGAAATGAAAAACCAAAGAATAAATCCAGAAAGATTTAACACTACTAGAATTTGGCAGTGAATAACTTTTATTTTTCAAATAAAAAAGTTAAGGGATCTTTGCTTTTTTTTTAAGGGCCAACAATGATCAACTATTTAATACTCTTAAAAATCTGTTTTATAAATAAAGTTTAGAGACTACTCATGCCCTTCTCTTAAGAGGTAATAGATACTGGAGATAAGAGGTCCAAGAAGACTTAGTAAGTAAAACACATGAGACATCTAAAGAAATTTGTTTTACTTTTTGAATAGGTTAAGGTGAGCATGGTACTAGCAATTTAGATTCAACAAAGGAATCAGGGAACCCACGTTCTGTGAAGACTTTCTGCAGACACATCACGACTAGGTGGAAGGAGAAGAGGTCCAGGCCTGTTTTAGGTAAAAACTTTGATCTTTCTGAATCTCAATGTATTGTTCTTTCTGTAAGTTCACAGAACTGTGGTGAGGATTACATGAAATAATCTACGCGGATGTGAGGCTCCTGGCCCACAAGAGACACTGCGTAAGATTACACTTACTATGTAATTACTCCTTCTCCACAATGAAATTTCAGGAAAGACCTTGTCTGTCTCAACTATTGGAATTTCCTAGTCTATTGAGAGACTGTGGAAGAAATGCAAACTGGACTATTTAGGCAGCTATAATAAAGTATATTTTCTTTGGTTCTATACTTACAAGTCCAAACTACCCCAGAAAGACCTAAATGTCCATTTCAGGAAATGTTCCCCAAGACAGCCGTCACATTATCCATGTTTAAAGTGTTATGAATAGAGCTATAACTAGTCAATCTATGACTAATATTTAATTTTTATAATGTTGAATCAGATCCTCTATTTAGTCAGTATTTGGCATGACAGGTAGCTCTCTAGGACGATAGCAGGACAACATTAATTAGTTACAATATTAAGAGCAAATTCTCAGAATGTGACTTAAACACTTTTTATAGTTACAACATAAGATTGCTCCACTGAAAGGAAGTCAGGAATGAAGGTATATAATGCTGAGTTGTATGAACAAAGTCAGTGGTTTAATGTACTGATAATAGATTAGTTATCTGAGTATCATGCATAAAGCTAATCATTAGCAGAGCAATTCTGAACATATCCAGGAATAGCACTTACAGGGAAAAGGTAAGAGCAGAGAAGCAAAAGAAAAGCGACATAGTTGGCCTACTTTTAAAAAAGCTGATCTATACTATTCTCACAGCCTTTATCGTTAAATTGTTTAAATGCAAAAATGGCAAGAGGAAGTTTTGAAACCCAGCATTTTACTATAATTTTGTTTGACTTAATTATTTGAATAGTGTGAGCTTTTACATCTTATAAGTTTAACTAAAATTCACATTGTAATCATCTTTCTTATTACACAATCTTAAAATATCCTGGGTGTCAGTTAATTTTGAGGGGAGGGCGGTAGTAAACCTGTTTTAGAAAGGAAAAAATCATTTTTCTGAAAACATTTCATTTGGTGATATTCTTAATGACAGTATCACGGTATCTATCAAAACTCAGCAGATGTGGGATTTATCCCATGAATTTGAAGTTTAATATACAACTATGACAAACAAGTTTTAAGACAATAATAAAAATCAGCACACTTACTGTATATTTGGTGTAATCCCTTCAAGCAGCACGATGTTAACCCCACCGATGTGAGCGGTGGCACACGTCTCAGTCATCTTTTGATGTAAAACATCTTAAATGGGAGAAAACATAAGTATAAATCTCAAGTAATATTCAGTGCAGAAAACTTGGAAAATTAAAAAAGAAATAGGGAAAAGCATCTCTAAAAACGAAAAATGAGCACTCCCGATCCGTGTTGATGGGCAGTTCCATTTGCTAAAGAAAACCTGCCGAGCAGGCATTTCAGAGACGCGCCGCTGGCCGCTGGCCGCGGTCGGAAGAGCAGCACTGTGGCGCTAGACGGAGGCCGTACCTTTCATCTTCTCCTTCAGGGTGAAGCTGCCGTGGATCCTCTTGAGCTCCGACTCCATGGTCAGCCCGCCGATGTCCGCCTCCAGGTGTGTGCGGTTCACCATGCCGATGCCGAACACGATCAGGGTGACGTGCTGAGGCTCCGCAGTCACCAGGCTGCGCTTTCTCTGCGTCTTCGTCACGCTGCTATTGTCCTGTTCGTTTTCAAACACCACTTTGCACGTTGGCTCCGTGGGGCTCCGAACTCCTTCAGGAGGAAATGGAAATGATGGGGTCGGACAGGAAACGTGCGGAATGAAGGGACACCCCAAACATCGTCTTACTTTTCTTTCCTTGACATTCCAGACCAGCCCTCTTCCTCCTCTGCCCCACCAAAATGATTCTGTGAATGTTTCAGCATTTTGCCTTGGTCATATTGAAAGCAAATAGTAGAGTCAGACATTTGAAAGCAGGCCTGTCTGCATTCTGTCAGAGCACAGTGAGTGGGGGTCAGGGTTAGGGATGGGAAATGGGGGGGCAGAATGTCGGACTGCCATTACTATTTTCCCTCCTGCGGTGACTGCCAGTTTCTCTGCTTTTCAATTATCCACTTAGAACGTGAAGAAAACATGATGAACAACCTATGGTCTGTTTTAGCATTATTGCAATTCAAAACAGAAATTTTACAAATAGAAAAATATCTATACCTGCTGGTCCAAATGTTTCTGAGGATTTTTCCAATATGCCTGTTGGGTCAGAGATAAGTGAGTAGAAGTTGAGCAGTTTATACATGTTCTGCCAGCACTCGGCGGAAGGCTCGCTCTGCTCCGACACGGTGATGGAGTCTGAGTCGTCCATGTGGAGAGTCATGTGATCCACCACGTCTTTGGAGCCCTTCCTGGACACCTTGGAAGTTCTTCTTTCAGATCTTCCGACTGAGTTTTTGTTTCGAGATTCCTTTTTGTTATTCTCATTGTTGGTCCGTTTGTTCTTGGCATTATTTACTCTGTTGCCACCATTAAGACTTCCTCTGGAACTGCGGCTGAAGTCAGATGAGCGAAAATCCCTGTGCTTTCTGGTTTTGAAGGTAGGTGTTGGGGAAGCGGATCCAGCTGTGTATCTGCTCAGCTTAATGTCAGTCTGAGTCGCTTTGATGTCATCTATCATTGTACTGAACTGATGAATAAGACGGACCAAAGCCATGTCTACGTGCTGGCTTATTGACTGGCAGGAAATGGTAAAGTTGCAGTGGAAGGTGTTGTAATAACGCTTGTTGAGATCATGAAAAGAAAGCGCGCTGGTGGAGTTCTGCTGGCACACGGACTTTTCCATTACAACTGCACTTATGCTAAACGTCTCCAACATCAATGCGGGTTTGAACTCAAGTGGAGGAAGGTGCACATGGCCTTGCCTAAAATGTGTGAAAATGGGGGAAATGACAAGGTTATACTTCCTTTTTTCTAGAACCGTACAATATTTATTAATTTATTAGCAAAATAATCTCTGAGGCAATATACATAAGACATTTAAATAATTGTAAGCAAGAGATCAAGTAGAATATACTTTTCCACTATAAGTTGGAAATTGGGCCTTAAGTTTATTTTCTTGATCTTACTCTATAACTGACTAGTCAAAACCAGACGTATGTCGATGATTTCAGTGAAATGATAAAACAATTTTTCGTGCCATCAATGGCACTCCCCGATGGTGTTAGAATGTAGAGCCAACTCTAGGTCAATTAGGATACCTCCCTTAACCATCCTCTCCCCTTTGTTAAATAGATGGTTTATATATACAATTTCATCACATTTTATATAATTTGATTGCTATTTGAAATGAAACCCTGCCAGCATACTTTGCAAAGTTGAAAGTGGTGAGGAAAGCAACTGAAACAAAAATGAGACACGCATACAAAAAAGCTTAGAACCTTTATAAAAATTATTTTTGGAAATTGTCCTGCTTATCTAAAAATTTTCATGTAGGAATATTACAGTCAATTTTAAGATTAAAGAGCCCCAAATCCCAGATTTCCATAAACCAACAACCAATAACAGTAGATCTCAAGCACTGAAATTATAAAGGATATTTGTTTCCCTTTTCTTCCGTGTACAATACGAATGGGTCACATTTAACATGGGATTTTATTCTATTGGGGAAAAACAACCAGAAGCTAGTCTAATGGTCTCAACTGGACTTAAAAAATGTATAACTAGAGAACAATAATTCCTTAAAGAATACTAGCATTCCTTATTTTATAAGAAAAATCCACTTTGTAGTATAATATACTTCATGAAAAAGTACAAGTTCACAGTAAGCTTGTGGTCAGAGAAGAGAAAACTGGATTTTGAAAATTAGAACAAATGAAAGAAAAAGACTAGAAACAGATTAAAATAATCCACAACTTCAAAAACAAGAATTAAAAACATGAAAGGGAGGCCAGAAAGTCTTAAAGAAAGGAGATTCAAGCAAAAGGGGGAGAAAAATCTGGGTATAAAATGAAGCGGTCATTTAAGGCAAAAGCAGCCTGACAGAGTCAAAGTCAAAATTCATATCTAAAAATATTAAGTTGCTAATATGTTCAACTATCTTGGCTGGAGACCGCAAAGACATAAGGAAACTAATATTTATGAGGACTTACTACATGCCAGAACTGAATGATTTAATAACTATGCTGGCTTTAACGTCTAGGAGAGCTACATGTGTTTATACAAGAAAGTATAACCCAGTAGTAATGTACGATAATTAGCAGAATGAACAATGTGCTACAAAAAAAGCCCAGGCAAGACTGAAATGAATGAAACGTGGACTGTGCCAGAGGTCTCCAAATAAATAAGAATTTAAGGGGGAATTACAGGAAGCCTGAGAAGTTAAAGCGAACAGCGGCTAGTGATAAGAAGGCAGAGCACTCAGAGCTGGTGTGACAGGAGAAAAATGTAAAGGAACATGAACTTTGGCTGGACCCAAGGCAGCAAGCTCAAAGTCACTCAGGAAAGTGTGGTCAGATGAAGGGCTAGTCTGTGGCAGTATTACATGTCATTTAATAGGCTAGTAAGTATGCTTTACCTGTAACCAGATGTATATGAGTGTACACACGTATAACCATATATACGAGTATACAGATACATATAATCATATATGCAAATATATACATATATAAAACATAATTATGTATAATCTAAGTATATATGACAATACATATAAACTATATATGTGTGTATATATACACATTTTAGATATATATTTATCTGAAAGACAGCTACTGCAAAAGAAATACAAGTTTAACTCAGAGCTTTTACCTCTAATCGGGGAATATCAGCAGGTATGTTTTGGTGTCAGGATTTGATGATTCCAGTGTGAATGGATTTCAGTTATATATGGTTTAGTTATAACACCATGCTTTAGTCCCCCAACAACATGCTTTAAAATTTTAACTAAAATTTACTGTGAAAAGCCGCATAAAGCACAAACCTGCTGCTAGCTCTTCTAGTCCACACCTCACTGCGTAATAACAGGTGTACATCACGATCAGTGACCAATCACATCACTTGTCAAAGTCTTTGATTGGCCAACGCACATTTGTCATTCTTTTCACATCCAGGCAGTGAAGCCTGTAGCTGTGTTGCCTCCTTGTGATAAAGTCACATGATATTTACAAAAATGGATAATCAAAGGAGGCAACAGGACAGCAGATGAAAAGGCAGCAACAAAACATAAAAACAATACACTGGTAGTGAAATTCAATTAAACATAAATGGAGTTATAGAATAAAGAGCTAATCATGGAAATGCTGACTCTTCTGCTGTTCTAGAAATTAGATACGCAGCCAGAGGAACTCAGTGAAGGCAGATTTGTTGGCATAAAGAGAAAATTGGTTATGACAAAAAGGATGAATATCCAAGAGGAAGTGATGCTGGCAAAACACTTCATAGTAAAAGGAACTTGCAAAGATACTTCATGACACTGAAAATGCAGAGGATAAAATGTTGGAAGCCGATCAATACTTAGAACAAAATGTGACATGTGCCACGGCACAGAAGAGATGCTCATTCTGTATTGTAAGTTACATGATAAGACAAGGACTCCTCAGACTACACTTTGATGAGATTTTTAGAAAGAAATAAAACACTTTATTTCCCAATGTTTCTAATGTTTGAAATTACAATGTACTAAATACTAGTTTTACTATATTTTTCATTTCTCTATATATTATAATAAACCAGAAAAGAATTTTAAATTTTTTGACAAACATTTTTCACAGTCACAAAAGAAAAGTAATAATTGTCCCCACTAATCCTAATAATCATTAAGGTCACTTTACAGTGTTTCAGCCTGTATGGTCATTGTTATGGTACCACACAATTGTGAAAAGCAAGGACTGTCTTATATTTAATAGAAAAGACAACGCAATTTCCATATTCCCATGTCATTAGAAAATCCTCAGATATTTAGACCTGAAACAAAATTTAAGAAAACTGTATTTTTCAATACATAATTGCCATGAAATTTTTTAAAGTGATTGTGTTAAATAATTTAATGTTTTAAATAGAATATTTCAAATGAAAAATATATTTCACTTGGCTATATGTTGGATACATGTGCATTTTACTTTTAATTTACCACCCTGCAAAAGCACAAACTGGATGAAACCAAGAATGTTACAAAAACCTCTTGGCATAAATGCCACTTGTGTCTGTCCATGTTCTATTATGCCTCCCAAACTAAAACTCCAGTTTCATAGATGAGTCTGACCTTATTAGCAGGCACATTATTTCCTAGGCAAGGAGTAAAGACCCTGAAGAACCATCCATGATGATAAAGAATGACAGTAAGAGACGGTTCCTAACAAGCACGTGCCACATTTAGCAGCTGTGTCTGTTTCTGATGGTGGTTCTCTCAGTGGCTTCTACTTGGTTCCTATCTGCCCGAGTCAGCTCAGAGAGGAGGTGAGGAGGAAATTCTAAGTATGATGCATACAACTGCACAGATCATAAAAATTCCACGACTGCAACAGTAAGTAAATCCTAGGTGCATATGTCACACCTGTACCACATGTACTTTGGCCAGCCCTCAGGTATATGCTAACCTGGTACAAAAACAGGCCCAGAAATAGGCCTCACAACCTGCCGATGTGGTTATCATGTTTGTTAAATGGGAATGATCTCACTAAGCTATTAAAATTGCTTTCTCATAAGCATTAGAAGAAAGCAAACTTAAAAAGCAAACAGGTGTTATAACCTTTGTACAAAATTTAACACAAAAACGACAACAACGCGAGGCACCTTCTGGCTCTTTTGCCTTTTCTCTCCTTGGCGGTGTCTGAATCCACGATGTCCGCTCGGAGGCAGTCCAAAGTGCCGGAAAACGAAAGGTGTTCTCCAAAGTACATTCGGTAGCACAGCGGCATCGCATCCTGCGACTGGATCCCTGTATGACTCAGGAGAGGTTTGAAAACCACCTACAAGACACAACACATTCGTATCAGCTCAACTTACAATTCACCATTTACCGTGGCTTTTTTCCTTATCCTACCTCAGTACATACGACTGTAGTGTGAAACAAACAAAAATAAAAGGTCTTGCATAATAAATATAGCTCTAATTTTACACAACTTAACAATATTTTTGTGCTTTTCATCTCCAAATTAATCATAAGGACAAAGATTCCTTTATCCTGCCTAAGTGAAAATACAAGAAAAATAAAATTATGAATTAGTTTAAATCATTCTGCATCTTGCTTTTAAAAAAGGCATGAATACCTGCATTTCCATAAAAAGCCAGTATATTAAATTCACAAAATAGGTTATCGACGTCCTGTGTTAATATAAAAACATTTCATACATAATGAATACTTGGTATCACTGAGTCCTAATAGCCATTTGACATTTATTTTCTGACAGAGAACTTCCTTCACATTGTAAGTATCATACCTGCTTATGGAAACACATCACTTTGGTTAAATCTCAAGTTAGCTGAATTTTGTAGTCACTGAGAGCTAACTCAGACTTTATGAGGCAAGTAACTATATGCCACTCTTCTGTTTAATGAATAGCTATTGAGGCTTAATTTGCACTGATAATGAACCCATGTCCTTTTGGGAAGGCTCCTCCATTCTGCACGAAGGCTTTAGGCAGACGACACAGAAAAAGGCTTTCACTGGAACTCCAGGGTGTACATCCCAAGATGCCCCACTGCCGCTCACTGCCAGATGAGGGTCACCACATTCAGGGACACACAGACTGGCTCACCTGTGCATCAGCCAGCTGAACAGCAGGAAAGCCCTGGTTGGCTTCTTCTACACCTGCCACATCATCCTGACTCGTGCTGTGCTGCGAGTGTGTCCCATCCAAAGTATTCTGGTCACTGGACAAGACGGTGTTGAAATCTGATGCCGAGGGTATTGTAGGAAGATTGGGTGCGACACCTAACAGGGTAAATGTTCAAGAACGAAATCAATACTATCGGGAAATAAAAAATATAAGGGCACAGCAAAGCAAACTTATGAAACCTGTATGTATTAGTACTACCAGATTGTTTCAATGGTAAAGAAAAAAAAATAGCACTGTTAGGTTACTGTACAGACATAATTTATTAATGAAAAGCGAAGTTAAACTAATGTTCAGAAAATACCAGTCACTGTCACACATGAAGTCAGTCAATCAAAAATATAAGATTTCATGGCTGGAAAAGCACTTGCTACCCCATCAGCTTTCCCTGAGGAACAGTGACAGATAATAGCTGCAGGGCTACAAAAATCAGTTGTAGGAGCTGAAGCCATAGGTGACCCAGAACCACACAGGCAAACTTCCTCCCGGGAGAAACAAAAATGAATGGCACTGTTTCTTTCCTCTTACTCCCTCTATCCTTTAACTCCCCAGGCAAAGGACCCGTGATAGACAGGTAATGTCCCTTCTCGTTTTTACACTGTGTGACACTGTGTGACAGTGAATCTGGGACCAGGACAGTGAAATTTACTCTGTGTGACAGTCAATCTGGGACCAGGACAGTGCTGACAGCTGGGAAAGCACCCTCCTTCCATCTCCTTCAACCAAGGGCCAGTGCTAAGGACTCCCACGCAGTTAGAATTAGGAGCCGGTCCAGATGCAAAAGCGTGCCATACACCAGCAAGAAAAAACCAGTCACACTGATAACTAGTCACACGTTACCCACTTTGCATAATTTCGTATTTTCTGTCTGAACAGAACTTCCTAGCGATCCAAACAGCTGTTACACAGATTAATTTTAGCTGACTTCAGTAACTAGAATCAAAGGCTATTTCACATGTTCCTTTTTAAAAAAATACTTTTTACGAAAAATACATACATGTAAATTTGGGAAAATATGAAACAATAGAAAAGGCAGGGAGGCTTCACCTAAGTTTTCGGAGATAGTCACCGATGCTTCTTTGTGAATACCCTGCCAGTCTCCTGCTGCTTACATAGTCTTTTAAAATTAATAAATGCTCTCATTTGTTTCCCTCCTAGAGGGTAAGAATCTTACTTTATTCCTCTAGTTATTCCTCATATTTAATTAAATATTTAAGTAACCATAAAGAGTATAAGCTAGTTACTATGTCTCAGAGGAATCTGGATAAACTGAAAATATTTTCTGTGTTGTAGGTAATAGATGTGATTATACTATGCATTTTTATTTTTATTTTTCTGGTGTTTTGAAAATTAAACCAGCCACATTAACTGGAAACTTTAACTCTTTAAATTACAGACAATCTCACGTTTGACATGTTCACCTTTCCACAAGCTCACTGAGCGACTGCTTCTGCCTCCCTCAATGGTCATATTATCAAAGACATTTCGTAAGTGGGCCAATTTGAACTAAACAGTACTTAAACATTTGAGATTTTTTTAACCCTTCTCTCAAAAACAGGATTTTGCTATAACTTCAGAGGTGCCTCATAGACAGTTAGGCAAAATAATGTGACATGTCAATACCTGTGGGAAGGCTATTGTGTCCGGACTTTGTCACAGGAGATTCCTGTACCACACTGCCTCGGTTACCCACAGCATTGGACATCCAGTTGTAGAAGCTCACAGATGATGGCTCAGATAGCAAGGGGTGTTCCGACAACATATCAGTGGTCATTGTGTTTCCTGAAAATAAAATATTCCTTATTATGACTTATGTACTAAGGAGCAGACAATGTGATTTATGTAATTTTTTTGAGAAGTCGTGTTAAAATATTTGTCTTTGCAGATGTTTTCAAATTTACCGTATGACATCGAGATTTGGATATTAAGGCATTAATCAATAACTTATTATTATACTGGGGGAATTCCTTGTTGGCTGGTCTAGACAGCACCCTGCACCACACCTCATTTCACAGCAACGTCAAATGCTGCAATTGAAAATGCAAACCAAGGACCTAAGACACACCAAGTTACAAACAGAAGTTTCCAAACTACCGTCTCAGAGATAAGGGAAGATCAGTGATACATTCAAAGTATACATCTATTAATAAATAACCGTTAAGTCGGTTTTATTTTTGTACTTGTCCCATGGAAGTGACTCTGTGATTGTCAAAAGGGAGGCTGTACCTGTTCGCGTCAGGGAGCTGCTTTTCACCGCTGCGCTGCTTCTTTGAGGAGTCCCTTCCAGGAGGTTATGCAAGCTTGGGAAGCTTCCGGTCAGGTAGCTTAACAGGCTCTCCTTCCTGGGACTCTCCTTCACTGGCATCCCAGCACGGCCCGTGTGCACAGGGGAGTCCGTGGCGGTGTCCCCGCTGGTGTAGCTCAGAGAATGGTAGGGATGGATGCCCTGCAGAGGGAACGCAGCTCTTCCTTATGTGTAAACATGACTGCCGCCACCACAAAGGCTATTAGCCTTCTATTCCCGTTCGTTACCGCTCACACTGACACCAAACAACCGTGTCTCCCAAGACCCTGGGGAACCTCACAGCTTTTATAACTCCAAATACAGCCCGAAGGACAGCCTGGATTATCACTCACTGATTTTAACAGTGGATTCTTAGCTCTCTGTGCAACCTGGCGGCAAGACTTCTTTCTATCCAGAAATTCTTACTAGGGCCCTTCTTCGTATCCTGATCATAAACCTCTGTGTTAAGACTGGATTCTCTGTAAAGCTCTAATAGGCCACAATGAATTCCCAGCAATTGTGAGGAAAAACAGAAAAGTCCAAAGCTACAGAATTGTCTAATCTCTACTTGTTCTGTCATGTCTAAGAGCAGAATTTCAGATCAGTTTAAAACGTAGTACAAAAAAATGACTATATGTACAGAAAGACCCTGAGAAGCAGAGAGCTGAAACAAAGCATTTGTATTTTCAATTCTTTGGAGGACTTTTATAATCCCTAAGCAAAGGAACGTTCAAAAAAATGTATGAAAGGGAATCACATTAACCACCAAACCCCCAGTATGATCAGAAAGTTTGGAAAAACCATCACCCAGGAAAAAAATCTGAGACAGATTAAGGAGTTAAAAATTGTAAGTGTCCAGGCCTTCTATACCGGAGAGACAGAATAAGCCTAATCGTCCAAACATTTAAAAATGTATTATCAAACTATCAGTGAATGTTTTAATTAAAAGATCTGTTCTTATACAGAAATAAAACTTCAAAAGCACAAAAGACTATTCAATGAAAAGTAAGTATCCCCCGAGTTCCAGTCTATGAGGAGACTCTTCCCACAGAGGTGCTCTTAACTGGTTCTTACCTAGTCTTCCATAAATGCTTATGATGATATAAGCACATACGCATACTATCCTTTTCTTAACACACAAATACATATTGTCCCACACTTTGGTTTTACTTTAAGCAATGCTCTTTGTTGATCATGCCTTAACCACTTACAGATCTGCTCCATCTTTTCAAAGTCTCTGTAGGATGCATGTGTATCAGGATACACTCTTAGTCCTCAAAGGGTTAGTCGCTTACGGTGTTTCCGTTATTTTCCTACTATAAATGTGTCTTGGACATGTGTCTTTGAGCATTTGTTTAGAATGAGCTCCTGGACGTGGGACATACTGGGTGAAAGGGTACTACATTTTAATTTTGGTACAAACTGCCAAACTGTTCTTCAAAGAGGTTGTGCCAATTTACACTCCCACCAGCACCGCATGAGAATGTCCATTCTTCACTTCTTCACCAACAACATATACTACCAAATGTTTCAGTTTTTTTAATCTGATAGGTTAAAATGGAAATCTCATTTTAATTTACATTTCTTTAATTATAGTAAATTATATTTTCACGTGTGTGTGTGTATGTCTCTGTGAACTGACTTGAACCACTTTTCTATTGGGTGGTGCGCTTTTTCTTAGTGATCAGGAAGAAGATTTTATGTGTTAGGAAATTAGCCCTTTGTCTTATGTCTGTTTACAATAAACTATTTTTTCTGCATAGAAATTTAATATTTTAATGTAGTCAAAATTATCATTTACATTATGGATGCTGGATGTAAGTCAAGGCCCAGACTTTCAAAGAAAGTTAAAATATTAACTTTTTCTGAGCTGTTTTCAGTGCTCAGAAAAGCAAGCTACCAAGAGAAAAATAACCGAAGAACGTTCCTAGTGTATCCCCATCTCACAGATGAGGAAACTCACACAGTTCGCAAAGCAACTGAGAGGCAGAGGCGGGACTGAAAGCAGGGCTCTCAGGGGGGAGTCAGCCACTTTGCTCTACATGCACCTTATCAAGCACGGGTTAATCTCTTAAAACAAAACAAGGCAATTAAAACCATAAAGTAGCCTAACTCAAGCCGTACACTGATCACGTACAACATTCTCACTGTATTTTATTGAAGGTAAGATTCAATAAATTGAAAAGAGCCCCAAGGCTTGGTAGTTAAAGGAGTCCTATTCATATTAACTACTGATTAATATGATGATGTAAGTTTCAAAGAAACGTGTACAATGAAGTTACTAATCTTGTTAATTTCAACATAAAAACTATTTTTACTAGATTTAAATATTTAGGGTGAATACCTAATACTTAATCTTGAGACAGCAAAAGTTTAGGTATTCTCTGCAAGTCTGGATAACACTAATGAAAAGTAGCAATAACGTACCTTTATTTTTAATGCAGAGTCACTGTGGGTGTGAGTCTTAGAAAGTTTCCTCATTATCTCAGCTCCAGTGACAGGTCCAGAGCCACCAGGGGGAGGCCGGTTCGCTATTCCTTCCAGCAGCATTGTGTGCTCACTGACAGTAGCTGAAACAGTTCAAAAGAGTAGGTGGGCTGCAGACTATCAGACATTTTCTTAAAACATCACCTCCAATGTTCCTAGCGGTGTAACTACTCTCAACCTTATACTTTCCTTGACAAGTACATTGTGGAATCTGCTTTAATAGTCATACTTTCCTTTATTTTACTCTCCCAGCTACAATCTTCTCATTCAGTTTCAAGAAAGGAACAAACAGCTTTTACTGAATCTCACACATGCCACTCAAATGGTATGGAGATCAAAAACCACTTCAGGTGAGCTCAAAAAGCACAGAATTTTCACAGATTAACAGGCATTTGCAGACAATCAATTAGAAGGGATATTTACTACACTGTTCTTTCAACTTTTGTGTAGATTTGAAATTTTTCCAAATAAATAGGAAACAAAATCCAGCCTATTTCTCATAACACATTCATTTATTAAATATAATTTTAAAAGTTCTTGGAAAAAAACTGCAGTATTATACATTAATGTTCTGAAAGCTCTAATTTTAACACTACTGTCCTTTCTCATGGTACTTTTAATATTTTTTTCATCATAAGATGAATTGCAGTGAATATTACATTTCACGATAATAAAAATTACCCTTTGCAAAGGCATTAAGTATGGATGTATATTTCTGAAATGCATATCTACGGCCTGTGATGTGGCACAGCCATTATGCTGACAGAATTAGAGGCTGAGTGCAGGCCCCCAAACAAACATTACACAAATTCAGTCAAACAAGCACCAGGTCAAATTCAAATATTCCCTTAAAACTGTGGCATAGGGGGCAGTGATAAGACCAATGTAAAGTTTAGAAGGAGGTTAATGTCTTTCACTCTATTCTACTTCTACAAAGGTATCTGTTGTTTGCACTAGATTAGGAGAAGTCTACTGTATTTCATAAATTGAACTTAAAAATCAAGTCAGTATCAAGACTCCAACATTATCATCATTTATTTGGACTAATGCAAATCATACTTACAGAGCTAAGCCAGGACAAAGTCAAATTTCAAATTTGGGACCCAAATTATTAAAATTATCGCATGCACTAGGTTACCAAGTCCATAATCACTAGCTAAAATCTTTACAAAATTACCTGCATCAAATTCAAATTCCGCCCCCTCAGCGCTGGTGTCACTTTGAAGACCAGCCCCATTGTCCAGCCCAAGTGCATCCTCGTGTTCGTGCTCCACAGCTGCTTGGGGCTTCAGGGGCTGAGCTGGTCGATGTAAGCTCACTCCTTTAAAGGCCGGTGTCACCACAATGAACTTCATCCATTGCCTTGCCAGTGCAACTAAACCTTTCTTTAAGGTTACCAAAGCAGGAAGTCCGTCACTCTGCAACAACAGCGATGTGGTTAGACTATCCTTACTGTGTAACAGTTGCCACTTAAGTGTTTTGCATACATTTCTTCATTTAAATCTCATAAACCCTTTAGAAATGAAGAAACTAGAATTTATATGTTAAGTCATTGTCCAACGTTACGCAGAGTCAGTATCTCAAGCTGACTGCAGAACTCATTCTAAACACAAGGTTGCATCTTTCTGTCACAAACAACACAGCAGCTCCAGGTGAGTAACAGACTAAGTGTAGGGTACAAAACCGGGATTCTTCTTAAGAAGCATTCAATCCACTTTACTTTTTATGCCCAACTGAAGATGCAAATGTATTTTGAATGACCTGGAATATTCATTAAGCAAAGAAGGAATGAAATTACTCCCTTCAAAGATTAGGTAACCACCACTATTTTTAACATTAAAAAAATACAGTATGACAGTTAAATGCTGGACATAGATGGATTTGTAACTGCTTTGAAAGTTAAATGTATTATCAGTAACAATTACATAATTTAGAACACACTTCATTCCACATGGTGATGGTTCTAAGAGAAAATTTTGGCTGTTTTTCCTGTCGGAGCCTTAGACTGAGAAGAAAATATCCGACTTCTCTCCATCCCCTTTCCCATAATTCCTTGCGTTACGAGAAATGGCTTTGGTTGAAAAGAGTTATTTACTAGACGGCAAGAATGACCTCATTTACTCTCTGAGGAACAGCGGGTCCCTTAGCCTGCTCTTTCACTCCCAGACTCGAGTAAGGAGGTTCTTGTGTATTCTCTACTGACCAGAAGCTTGGAGAGCAGAAGGGAGATCCTCAGGCTCTAAACCTCTCATCACGATGTGTTACCTTCTAGAATGCTTTTCTAGGGGCAGAGGTGTATTGTATTCATTTTGTACAGTTATATATTCTTCCCCTCAATCATTAACCACTTCTGTGAACTCTGACTCTGGTGATTACTCTCTTGCTTGACACCCATTATCCCTTTGGCTTCCAAGACATTCTTTCCTGGTTCTCCTACTCTTCTTTCCCCTCCTCAGCACTCTGTGTGCCTCTATCTGCCTTCCTACCCCCTTTCATAGTGGTATTCTTCAGGGATTCATCCCAGACCTCTTTCTCCCACACACCATCCCTAGACGCCTCATACATATCCACAGCTTCTAGCACCTTTATGCTATCAACTCCCAGGTCAGTAATCTGAGCCCGCTGTTGTCCAGAAGCCTGTATTTCTATCTGTATTTGTCCTCTGGAGTTCCCACATGCATCTCACACCCCGTGGGTCAATGGATTCTTCAGAGCTGACAAATGGCTCCAATAACTCACCATCGTAGCATCATCAATGATGGAGTAATTTGCCTGGTGCAGGTAGTGGTGGAGGATATTGCACAGTAGACATGAAGGGTTTTCTTGGAGAAAGCGGGCAAGTTTTGTGAGTCTGTTGTACTTACTTCTTAGGGGGAAATGTACACTTTTATTCTGAAAACAAAACAAAAATCACAGGTTTAGAATGATGTCTCAAAAACAGTACAAATAAAAGATATACAGTAATTAAGAACTTGCAGGTCTGTTTTCCAACAATGGTGAATAATAAGGAGTGTTTTCAATAATAAACTATGTGTAATCCCTTGTACTGTTGGGAGACTTACCTCTAACGCCTCCGTCATTATGCATCCCATAACAGCACAGATTCTCAGCGTACCCTCAGTGTCCAGTTTGTTTAAGGACGACTTGAGCTGATCAATGGGGACGAGCCATGCACCAACAGCTGGGGTCGCAGTGCTTAAAAGGTTCAGCTGCCTTTAAGAATTTGTTTTTAATTATAAAAACAAGTGTCAAGATTTGTATTTCAAACAATCCTCTCTATCTACTGAACTTAATGGCGATTTTATTTAGGCAAAATTACTTTTCCTTTGACTACCAGACAAATTATGAAGCTGTACCTAGGATATGCAAAGAATAGGTAATAGAAAAGAAAAAATATATAAAAGCCTATTGGAGGTGAAAAGAATAAAAAGCTTATGGCAGAGTAATATGTGAAATAAAACTAAAGCCCTAGAAAAGAAAAAGGGTCAAACAAGCTGAGAATAACATCTACAGAAAGTATGAAGTAGCAAAGATGGAGAAAAGGTGGCAACCCTAACTCTGGGGATATCAGAAAAATAATTTTAAAAAAAACCACAAAAGCACATGAAACAGAACTGGGTGCTATTTAACATAAACACCAAGAGACGGTATAGGGCTTGTAAAGCCTTTTACCTGGAAAACGCATGTGTAGGCGATCGCACGTTGGTGGGCGCCGCGAAGCTAAACCAGATCTCCTGGATAGTGAGCTTCATGCTGCAGGAATCTGGGGGCGGAGGCAGGAGGGGCAGATCTTTTTTCAAATCATCAGATTCGACTCCTTCATCCTACATAAAAGAGAACACCAACAACTTTCTGTTTAGGGATGTTAAGTGTGATTTTTTTCCAGATGAAGAAAGTGAGAGGGAGATGTTTTGTCACTTGCCAGAGGTCACACAGCTATGCAGTGGGGGAATGAATGAGGCATGAAGGGCTTCTGTCTCCTAGTGCCATCTGGTTCCCTTTCCATTTTAACAGAATATTTCAAATTGCCAACTAAAGTGCCATAATAAGTAGCCCACATTCAAATAAATAACACTGTACAAAAAATTCTTAGTTACCTCATATGCTAGAAATCTAAATCTGTATTGAAAAGTAGGAATAATAGTTTTAACATGTATAATCACCACTCCAGAATGCAGTGGGGTAAGATGCATAATATCAAAGAAACAAGAAAGCCCACTGCCTGTTACATTCAGGTCTCTAGTTCACCTTTAGATATCATGGTCACGACAACGAAAAGATTGGCACTTTCTTGTGGGTGATTAAGGAATGAAGAATACACACAAAATAGCTGTGAATCCTAAGTGCTACAAACAGTGTGAACTACAGCCCCCAGCAAAGTCAGCACTAAATATAAGTCCACCTCCCTTATCTGCAATTCTAAAATCCACGTTCTGAAAATCTAAATCTCTTTCTCTGCATGTGGCATCAAAATCTGATTTGAACTGATGAGGAGCTATTTATCCCACCTGGTGTTTTTCTTACAGTTGTGCTGCAGAAAGTTAAATAGTTCAAGATGAGTGCTGTCTCCGATGCCCCTGGGAGTTTATGTAACACACAATACACACCAGGTAACCTTTCTTTTAAAAGCAGGAAATCTGATTTCTCAAATACATCTGGCCTGCGGGTTTCAGACAAGGGCTGCGAGCTAGGCACTGAGTATACAAAGACACAGAAGACAGTCCTGAGGAAGTTGAAATTTTAAAAAAAGGAAGGGGACATGTAGACAATAAGCAACTAACTGTACGAGCATGTGAAGCAAAGAATAATCAGCTTGATTTTAGATTGACTGACTTCTTGGTGCCAATGCACGTGTCAATGAGGCATCGGAAAGGCCACTGGACACAACCCTGGAGCTCAGCTGAAGGGTTGGTGCTAAGGGCATGAGCGAGGGGAAGGAGCAGTGTCAGCAAGTGACGGAGCTTGACAAGGAATGAAGTAAGTCAGGGAGTGGACACACAGCAGGAAGACAGGAGTGGCCGAGCACAGGACACAGGGGAGAGCACCACAGTTCAGAAGGACAAGGCACTGCCTCCGGCAATGGACCAAGGAAAGTCAGAGAGCCCAAAGAGAGCAATGATACAAAATGGGGGACTTTCAGCAAGGACAGCAGGATTAGAGAGCTCGAGGAAGACAGCTGGGTTTCCATCAGGGATTTTAGTAGGTGAAAGGGAGGGAAAGAATGGGCTCCTCCCTGCTCTTCTGTCCAGAGAGCAGCTCCTACACACTTAATTTCCTTAATTAAACTGCTAATGCCACCCACCACTCGAACACTTCCAAAAGACCTCATAAGAAAACTGACTAAACTCTCAAACTACCCATCAAGTCAAAATAAATATCTCAAAAGAAATTCCTAGAAACCTGGGGTTCGCAGTATGCCAAAGAATACTGGATAACCATGACACTTTTCTGAATTAAGAGGTGACTTCTTTCTTCTTCAATTGGTCTATTTTTCCAATGACCAGAAGTGTGTGTGTGTGTGTGTGTGTGTGTGTGTGTGTGTGTGTGTTTAAGCCCAACAAAATTTCCCAAGTTCTTACTATGGGGAGACACTGAGTTAAGCCTTTCATAGGTAGTGTCTCCTTCAATCTTCACAACTCTAGAACGTCAACATCATTACAATACTGCTGTTACAGATGAAACTTGGGAGAGGGTAAATGACTTGCCCAAGGTCACCAGTCACTTAGGGGTACAACCCTTCTGTACTCTAGAATTCTAAGTATTTTTATTATCGCTGCCTGTATTCATCACTATGAAATTCTCCATAATAAAAATAACAAATGAGATGCATATAAGGTGTTTTTCAGGACTCTAATTGAAATAGGCAGATACTGATAGAAATACTTAGAACTTACATGAAATTCTACCAGCAACAAAACAAAGCCTGCTTTTTTGAAATTCTATGAACTCATTAATTCAATAAATATTAAGTGACTAACATGCACACAGTGCTATGCTAGGTACTATGACAGATTATAAATATGTCTAGGATGCAGTGCACACAGAAATTATACTCAAGTGGAAGTAGAATCACCAAAATGCCTTGACAACCATTTAAGCAAAATCCAAAATATAGAAGACAAGCAAATATACTCCAGAAATTAATTCCAAATTGGGTATGTTGTTTTCCATGTTATTTTTCCAAAGCATGAATGTTAGAAATCCACCAACCTGTTCATCTGAAACAGAATTTCCATTTAAATCTGAAGAAGGGCTTGTTCGGTCACAAGGAAGATTATCCTCAGAGACATCAGTGTTATAGCCACTGCCCGTGGGAGAATCGGAGGAATTATTGGATGTCAGCACTCCACCCCTTTCTGTGACACTAGCTTTACCAATCGTTCCAAAAGTATTATATAAAACAGCACCAGACTGTCTTCCTCCTATAAAAATGAAAGAATTTATTAAAAACAGTGGGTATCTCAATAATGTGTTCCACAATACCCATAAAGATACAAATGAAAAAACACAGAACTATCTTTTTTCTCTCACCCAAACTTTGCCCCTATCTATAAGAGGGACACGTCAGATTAGACTGTAGGTAAGGAATTGTAGGCATATACAACTACAATAATATGACTAAACCTAAAAGTCTTATCCACAGTCCAGCCTTCCCATTTTAATGTATTACTCAATAAAGTAAAAGAAAATAGGTATAATTGTAAAGCGGCCTATCTTGCTGAACAAAAGATTTACAGTATTTTCATCCTACACGTCAAAGCTCTGCGAATCAAAGAACCAATTCCGAAAGATGCAAGCTTTCAAAAGCTGGGGGGCTCTGTTCTGAATCACAGACTGTTTTGTTCAGGCACTGAGGTTTTGCATGTCTAGACGCTCTGCTAGTTCTGGAGGGAACTAGCAATGGAGGGAACGGGATGGGGCACCCACCCCTGGTAAACAATCCCAGGTACCACATTTTCTCCCAGGATACGTCGATTCCATGCAGGTTACTCAAAGTTATGAGTGCTCAAAACATCTCAGCCATGTGGGGCCAATTTGTCCCCTTCTGAAGCAGAATTTATAAAAACAAAAATACCTACCTTTTATGGTTAAATTTTCAAGTCCACATTCAAACATTATCCAGCCCCATTTTTCCTGGCTGGGACCTATTCGAGTTACATCTGGAACAGCTTGCTGATCAGTTTCATCCACAAATGTAAACTCATCCAACTCTTCAAGAGTAAACAAAACTTTGGACTTCTCAAAGGGAATAGCAGTGATGGCACAAGTACCAATATCTATGATCAAAAGAAAACAAAACCACCATTCTTACAGACAGAGGTTTGTATACATTTTTTAAAACACCAAACAATGTAAACATTTTGCACAGTGGTTGTGTTTAAAAGACATCTTAGCAGTCTGTCAAAAAGGAAAATAAACAAATGAACCAACCAACTTCCAAAATAATGCTATGTAATGTAGTACCACTTGAAAAGTTCCAGAATCGTGTTGAAGAGGAAGGAAAAAAGATTCCACAGTAACAAATAATTGCCCAAAGGCAGGAGGAATTCATTTCTGAAAGATTACAGGGCACTCTAAAAATCTAAAGTTAAAATGCTCCTGAATAATTCAGTTTCACAGTAAGCGACTTTTAAATACTTTCTCATCATGTTACAAAATAAAAAATTATTTTAATTACCCAGCCTTGGGAAAAACGTTATATTCTAGAAAAATTACAGCTTTTACTAACAGATTGCTTCATGCTAATATATTTTGTGCAACTACAATTCATCACAGACGTCTTCATATCCCACTGCTTACAATGTGCAATATGGAAAGTAACATCCCGAAGAGCTGGCAGAGGTTTTCATTTTATCTTACTTTTTAAAATGTCTTTCTCTGATTACAGCTAATAAATGCAGAAAAGCAAGAAGATGAAAACACACATATAAATTTACCACCCAAAGATAAGTGCATTTGAAGTAAATTACCTCCTAGCTCTTTAGAGATCATTTTCCAAACCAGCTTTAGCTCCCAATTTTCATGCAACAGTAAGCTAAGCCATGGTAATTTCCTCAGGTCATTAAAAATTCTTCCAAGATATTATTTTAACAGTTACATAATATTCCATTATGAAAATAAAATACTATACATTTACGATTAGAGTCTTTCCTAATCAGAAAGTAAAAATTAACCTACATTTTCTGTAGTTTTCTCATTATTTATAATAATTTTTTTTATATTTCTCTTTAATTTCATTAACTTATTCTGATGCACGGTGTAATGGGAGGATTTAAGTTGTATTTTATTTAAATGTTTTGACGAAGTAATACACTCACATAGATCAAAGTTCCAAAAACTATGAAAGGGTACACAATGCAAGCCCCTGACACCACACCTAGACATCTCCTTCCCCTTCCTACAGGTAACAAATGTCATGAGATTACTGAGTATCTATTCACAGATACCATATGTACATATAACCAAAGACATTAATTCCCTTTTTTCCCCCCTATATTTTTATGCAATGACCACCTTGGAATTTCCTCGGGAGTTTTGTCTTTGATGAGTTTTTTCTGGACTACGTATGTGCCTTTCAAAATCATACGTAGTTATTGCCTGTGGTCTGTATAACACTCAAGGGGTTACCAGTGCAAACTACAGAGCTGAGCTCTGCAAGTCTTTCTGTAACTCAGGCCACTGTGAGGTGTACCCGCATTAGGACCACAGGGCTCAGGGAGTCACAAACGATCTCTTCCTGTGGTATCCTCCGGTCAAGTGTTTTGACATCAAACACAAGGACAGTGAAATAAGCCTTGAGAAAGCCACAGCCTTATATGGGCCCAGAGCACAGGCAGGAATCATGGAACCTTCAGAGCCTACAGAATGCAGGGGGCAAATTCAAGGAAATCATTTGTTCATTCAGGACTGGTCACTTGTCCCATATGGAGATTTTTAGCGTAGCAGTCATCTCAAATAAGACTAATAAACCTCAGTTTTTTCCTGGATTGAATCTTTGAAAATCTAAGGTCATTTAAGCCTCCTCATGAGCATATGCACTGAGTTGAGTCAAAAATATTGAAATGGTGGGTGACGTCTCTGGTTTTCTCTTTAAGAGGCACAGCCATGTCTACCACTTTTATGGCTGCTGTATTTTGCAGACTTGACTATCTACTTTTGGTATGACGATTAATTATTTTCAATCAAGTTGTGCCAACATAATGGTTAATAAAGGGAGAAAGTGTATAAAGATCACACTCTCCCTGTTTTACAACGAGCAAGCAGACAGATGGGTTCCTAATTTGGGGCCATACCACTTACATTCCTACCAAAGTTTCCCTTCCATTCTGTATGGAATGTGAATAATAAATAGTATAATACCATGTGTTCAACATGTGCAGAAATACCTTTCTTATGAAATACTCAAATGACAGCAACATTCAGAGGAAAAAATAATGTCTCCTCTTGCAAAATCCTCTTGTATTTATACATGTCAAAGAAAAAATATTTGTAGAATCCTACCTGTTGTATCTAGACCCCTGAGTTGCCCATGAACGCGATGAATGTTTAACTTGGCAGCAATTTCTTTGCCTTTCTCTGCTCCCGCATTCGATCTGAGAGATCCAGATGACTGAGGCTGCATTTTAGTGGCGTGGACGTACCTATCAAAATGGGATGTTCTGCTGGGCTCGGCATTATTTGAAGACTCTTCAACCACACCTCTTGATGGAAAAGAAAAACAGTGTGATGGTTAACATTTAAATAACACAGTTCCGGAAACACATTTAACTAATAAGTGTTTTTTTTATTTTTTTGAAATTCCACTGCTTTAAACAAACCAATATTAATAACAAATTCTTCAGTGTTCACAGAAAAATAGTATGAATAAAAACAGAACAAACTTCTAAAAACCTACTAAGTGAGATTTGAAATTCCAATACCAGTTTAGAATTTTTGAAAATGTATTAAGATGATGATGGAGGCTTGCTTTAACATCCAGGAAGATAATTGCAGCTCGAATTAATGAAATCTTTTTTACCTGTTCATACGAACTTGTGTAGCGATTCTGTCAAAACACAATGCAACTAGGGACACGTGACTCACACTTCTGCTAGGAGCTGTACTTGGAGATTCTTCCACTGAGGCTTGCAACAAACATAAGTTTACCTAACACACAAAATGTCATAAATGATAGAGTTGAAAGGTGAAAATTGTCAAACGTAAGATATACAGAAAAATGAAAAAATTATTGTTAGGAATGGCATATCAATGTGTCTGATGGTGATGAAGACAAACTTTATAAATATAGACTCTCAAAAAATAATCACAATTAAATTCTTACTGCATGGATGTGGAATATTTTAGTATATCTTACCCAATATTCTGCCTAAGTAAACTTACTTACATTACATTCCTATATCAGATAATCAGGGAATAAAATATATACTTTTGATATTACAATCTGTTCCACTACCATTCAGTTTAGTGAACACAAAGGATAAAACCACCAAAGTGCTCTCCTCTTTCAGGAAAATTTTCAAAACTATTAATGTTTACCTTGGGTATGCTAACATTAGCCTGAAGACCTTTAATTGTTACATTATCTTGCTTCGTTATAAGATTTGTCTGTGCTTGTCCTTGGTTAGTCGTTCCCAGAGGAGGGTGCTCAGTTTTTGTTGCTCTAACATCTTGTTTGGAAGATAACTAAAAAGAGTGAGAGTGGAATTATTATTTCGCAGACATTTCATGATTTCCAATCCTCTACAACAGCAACTTGCTCATCCACTGTGCTCTTTCATGCCCAACTATGTACCAGCTGCCGTCTGGTTTAGATCCCTAGTCTTAAAGTCCAAACCTTAGCAAATAGGTTTGAGAGAAGTGATCCACAATAAAATGAAATCGGCCTACAGGGAAACAGACCCAAATAACAATAATAGGTACTTTTTTAGGATCACTGAATTCTATTTACTTGAGAGCAGATTTGGTTTCTCATAATTGGCTCCTTGTTGGCCAGGAAAATTTTCAAATTTCTTTTGATTTGTATTCTTATACCCTAATTACCAATATATTTTGAATAACTGAATCACTAAAACCATCACCCTCACTTTCTCCTTATCTCCAGTCCCTAGTCCAAATATGACCCAGATCAATTTGAAGGTCAAATGCAGAATCTCCAGAAAAACACCAGGAGATGACTGCTAAGAAAGTAGCTTCATGGATTGGACTATAGCATAAGTTGAATATCATACACAAGGAAGCAGTGACGTGATTCACCGAGGTGAACAAAAAAAATCTCCAAAATATTGTAAGACAATTTATCTAATCATATAGGGAAACCAAAATAATATGTAGCTTTAATTTCTTAGAAAATGAACATAGCAGTCCTAAAGAATGCTCATTCACTTAGGGACAAAGCTCTTCAGGAAAGGATTAGAATTAAGCTACTTCTGAAATTAAAATAAATAAAATAAAGCTATATTTTAACAGGTGACTACTATTTAACCCATAGTATAGTTATACATCCTGTCTCTTATGGAGCCAATGACATAAAAACTATTCAGAAATGTCCATGAATTCCAGTTTAAAAAGCTAATATAATGTTAATACATTCAAATTTTTCAAGTTTGGATATTATGTACCCATAAAGAATACTCAATTTGCCACACTCTCCTGAATAAAAAGGTCTCACATTTTCTGAGAAGGTGGTCTTGCTGTTCTGGACAGCTTCCCTGAGGACTTGGGCATGAAGATTGTCTACGATGGCAGCTGGATGTCTCGTGCTGGCAAGATGAACCATTGCTTCAATGTATCTGAGGGAAGAGAAACAGTAAATGCAAAACATGAGTATCACTTAACATGATGATCTACTTTATTGAAACTGTTCCATTTATGTTCCATTCTAGATTTCAGTCATGTTAGTTTTATCTCTTTGGATAAACTACAAGCTTCTTACAGGACAGAGAACCTATTATTTCCCCTTTATCCCTCCATGAACTAGACAGTAGTAAGAATATCAAACATAATAATTAGTTACTGGGAATTGGGTCATTTTATGCTCATCAGCACAAAAGCGAAAAAAGGAAAATATAATTATTACAATATTGCAATATAATGATTTAGGCTGAAAAAGTAACAAATGATAACTGATACAGAGAGCTTTCTAAACATATTTTCATTTTTGTTCAGTCAAAACAGCTATTACCAACATTCATCTTTATGAACATATATCATGTATACTTCTGATATCACATACATTTACTATTTTATAAAATAATAGATATAGACAAAATCCATACCTGTCTAACGCTTCCGCCACCAGGGGAGTCAGAACAATATCAACGGTCCCTTTTACTTCAACGATGGCTGTGGTCCTGGTCTGAGACATTGGTTGATCCAGGGTCCATTCTTCTGTTAATGTTTCGTCGTCTGTGTTTTCAACGGTTTTCTTTTCCAGGGGAGTATATGGTGTACTGTACAATTTAACAACAAGTAGAGATTACAAAGACCATGAAAAAAGAAGTTGGAGCTTCCTTAAGATGAGTGACCACTTAAATCTACACATTTCAACTAAAAATTTCAGCGAATTGGACTAGTTTATGTCCCAAATACTTCTCAAACAGGACAAATGAGGTACTAAAATGCAAATGGATCAAAGATAGTTAATATATCAAATGTGGAAAACATTTTTGACATATTTATTTGATGGGCTTTTCCAAAACATGAACACTACAATTGTGAATTCCTGTTAGTTCCCAGTTGTGACACACCGAATGATGGCTGGAGTAGTACGAGCATGCTAATAGAAATGCTATCGACTGCTGACAAACGCAGGCAAAGCCATGACACACAACAGAATTGAATTATTTAGGATAATTTATTCATAAAATAAAATCTCCAGTCAAGTAAAGAATGTTATTTCTCAGAACAAACTCTGCAGCTCTCATAATCAAGAAAAGACAAAGACTTTAAATGTGAAAAGTATGTAATTTTTACTTACTTTGAAGTTGATCCTGAAAGTTGCATTCCTCTGTCTAGTAAAGAATTAGCTGTGAGTCCCTGTTTGATGACCTAGAATCATGTAAAACATTACTTACAGTCTAGAATTTTAATTTCATTATTCTCTAATTTTATGCTATAGACTGATTATTTGTGAATATCCAGATTACCCTGTTAATATGATTTTGACACATGCAATATAAATATTTAATAAATTGAGAAAAATCACAGAAAATATTCATTTGGCAATTTCGTTTTCTGTTTATTCAGATGACAAGGCAGGCTGTAAGGCCTCAGCACCGAGTAAACGGCTGTACAACAAAGCTTAAAAGCAAGTTCTTCAAATGTGTTTCTTCCAGAGTTCCTTTTAAATTGAGCTTTTAAGATAATTTTCAAGTCTTTTCCTAGCACAATCAGCTTTTAAGTGGGGTAGAATCCCATAGAAATATTACATTATAGGAAAAGTTAGAATGTATTTTAAATTCATAAAAAAAGATAAACAATGCAAATAATGCACTTCAATGATCAAGCTGAACCGTTTTAAACACCAGCCACTTATTTAGATTTAATGGAGAAAAATAACTTTTTTTTCTTCTGATGTTATCTAAAGATATGAATTCTTTGACTTACTTTTCTAGATATTTGATGGCCTAATCAAACTAGAAGGATTTATTAACAATACCAAAATAACTCTAACCTCTCAGGTAATATTGCGCACAGCAAGTATCATGTGATTTCATAATGGAAAATCCAGATACCGACATTTTCACGTGGACTAAAGAGTACATGTGAAATCATAGCAGAGGCAGCTTATCTTGGGCCAAGAAGAGAAATGGGCACAAACCAAAACTTTGTAAATGTCACTAAAGTGTCTTCCTCCTTTAATACACATTTATATACATCTATATGCATATCTGTAAGGATACTGAACTCCATTTATCCCATTTCCATCTTAGTCCAAGGCCGTCACGCCATCACCGACTGCTGCCACAGCCTCCTAAGTGATCATCTCACTTCCCCTCTGGCTTAGTAACAATTAAATTCCACTTAGTAGCCGAAGTATGAGATTACATCCCATTTCCTTGAAGCTCTCACCAGTTTCCCAATGAAATTAAAATAAAATTCTCACTGCTGATCCCCTGGTCTGTAACCCTTGCTCAGGCCTCCGGCTCACCTGGAGCAGGTGCCCGAACTCACCACGTCTCACGCACACTGACTTCCTTCCCACCTCAGACCTTCAGTGAGGCTGATGCCTGCACCCTGAGTGCAGTCCCCAGGTCTTCCCATCCTCACCCCCCTCATCCTTTAAGTTTCGGTCTAAGTATTTCCTTAGGTAGACCTTTCATGGAAATTCAACCATTAGCCCACCCCCATTATTCTCTGTCCCAGTATCCTTTGACTATCTTCATAAGACTTCTCAATTTGTGATCATGTACTTATCCATCTGTCTCCCACCCCTAAACTATAAGCTCCATGGCCATTTCCCTCATCAGTGCACAGCAAATGCCGGACACACAGTGGTACATAAGAAATCTCTGAATTAAGAATGAATACATTAACATTTAGACACTTTAAATAAATGCATGTATATATATGTATATATGTATATGTATGTATATACATATATATGTACATATATACATATATACATATATATACATATATATACACAGTACATATATATACATATATACATATATATACACACACACATATACATAAAATGTAAGAAAATGTATACTTATATATATGTAAGTATACACCACATAAGATTCCTGAACATTGTTAATTAGTTCCATAACATTTTATAGCCTTAAATTTAGTCTTTAAAATCATAAAAATTTCTCTTACAAATGTATACTTTTATAAAATGGTTTTCATATTGGCCATCATCACTACATTTATTGACTTATTTTTAACTTTCCTAGAAAAAGCTATTTACAGAAGTGGACAATAACTAATTCATACTAAATTATAAGACCTCAAATGTCAAATGAGTAGAAATAGATTTGCATAGAAGCAGTTACGGATTAGTAGAAAGAATACCGACTACTAAAAACAACTTCAAAACTTATTTTTAAGATGCAGAAAATATGAATTCAGAGACTTGATCCTAATCTATAATGTAGAAACTATATGTTAATTGATTAACATTGTCACAATCAAGTCTCAAACTACTCCTGATATACTCGAATTTATAATACTCAACAGTAACTGAGACCTACTCTCGTACATGAAGCCATGACTGCATAAATTCTGTCTTTTAGAAAGGTAGCTAAAATGACTGAGAGAGTAATTTTGAAAATAGTATCTTCAAAATCGATTTATCTAAATAAACATATCAGCAATGATTTGGTTTATACCTTAAAAGTTGGAACAGACAGCTGCTCCAATGATGATGAACTTTCTTCACTGGTCGGTGTGTCCAGGTCGAGGGGACGATGCAATGAGGACTTGGAGGTCCTTTTGTTGGTTGGGTGCTTCACTGACCAATTCACTACCTGGAACTGAGTGAGGTACGCCTGGTAACAGCTCATCACGGGTTGCTGAGAAGTAATCTGTTCGCTCTCTCCTGTCTTCTCGCCTTCTACAACATACAAATGTTCGATAACGTCATCCTCTCCACCTAAGGCAGACACAAAGGAGGCCTGCGAAGGATGAGTTCTGAACGGCAGAGTTCGGGGATCGTGAATGCTTTCGCCATGGCCAGTAAGTGGTCCTTCTACACTGTGATATATGGAACCCCTACTGTAGTCAATCTGCTGGGTTTGCTTTTTCTTCTTTTTTCTACCTGGGTAAGTTCCAGGGCCTTCATCACTGCTAATGGGCTCAAATTCTTCAGCTGCAGAAAAGTAGGCTTCGCTATCAGCCATTGACATGCTGGAATCCATGGATCGATACTGATGAAATGAGTTAGAGTCTGCTGATGGGGTGTAAGGAAATGAACCAAAACTTCTTCTCTGCTTTGGTGAGTCTAGTACATTCTCATCACTTCTGGAGACATCACTACTAAACTGGACGCCAACTGTCACAGGCTGCTTGTCCCCATAAAAAGCAGCAGTAAGGCTCTTGGTACTTCCCAGGCGGGTGGAACATACAGAGGCCTGTCGTTTCAAGGGAGACCTCAGGGGAGACTGACCTGCTGACTTGTCCTGAGTATTAGGAGACACAGGGCTGTTTCCTGAAATTTCTGGAGGAATACTAAAACAGAAAGCAAAGCCGTTACCAGTTACTGCACATCATACAATTTGCTTTAAGTATAAATAGAAGTACTTATCAATTCCTTTTAGTAATTTTAATCATTTATCTTACAATAAGGAAAATCTAAAATTTTACAATAAAATAACCATACAAAGTAACAAGACAGCACCATATGTGTTCATACCCCATCCAGTTTCCCAAAAAAGTGGAGGCAGCTTAAAACAACAGACACTTAAAGAAACCTTGAGTATAATCTTTTACCTATAATCCATGAACATTAATGCATTTATATAAGGTTTTTTCTCTCATATCTTTAAAAAGCTTGTCCGACAAAATATACCAGGGGCCTTTGATTCAATGAGAGAAACTGAAGGAGAGGAAGGAATCACAGTTACCCGCAATATGTCTGACTTTGGCAGCTGAAGGCATAGTGCCATTTACTGAGGCGGAACAAACTGATCATGACAGGCAAAAGGCCATTTTTTATGTGTCAAGTTTGAGGTCTCCATGAAACATCCACGTAGATCAATCAAGAAGGGAACTGGGCTTATAGGGACAAAGGTTTTGGCTGGAGTTTAAAGATGTTAGCTACAACTCACAGTAGAAGCCAAAAAGTTATTGAGACTGTCCGGGAAAAGAGTATAGGATGAGTGGAGAAAAGGGTACAGAACAAGAGTCCTAGGGGATAGCACCATTTACAAATGACCGACTGGAAGAGGAAGAGGAAGAAGAAAGGGAGGAAAAAAATGGAGGACGTGAAAATAGAGACTGAGGAGGAATAGCCAGGAAGTGGGAGGAAAATCTGAAATGTGCTGTCAAATCAAGGGGACAGTGTGTGTCAAGAAAAGAGTAATCAACTGTTATAAAACGAGGAGGACCAAAAAATATTCACCACACTGGAAGGATAAAACCCAAATGCTAACAGTGGTTCACTCTCAGTGGTGGGATGACAGGAAACATTTATCTTCGTTACACTTTTCTGTATTTTCCTAGTATCTGGAATGAATATATATGTCTTGCTGCTACCATCAGAAAGGCAATGGCAAGTGGACATTTAGAAACATGGACAGGAGGCAGGAGGAGAAAAACAATTTCTACAGTGGATGACCTGAGAGGAAAGAAGGTTTTCTGGCCATGGGGAGGAGCAATTATGATCCTGCTGTGACCAGGTCCCCAGCTCGCAGGAGCACCCACCTCACTTGGCCCTCATCTCGCTCGGCACCACGTGAGAATTCTTTCTGCAGCAAATGGTCATCGGCACCAGAGGAGGGGCTTTCCTTGTCTGCAGCCAGCAGAGGCTGGGCAGCGCTGGAGCTGCTGTTCTCCTCGGAGGACGAGGAGGAGCTGTGCGAGCGCAGCGGCACTTGCAGGCTGAGGTGCTGCACTTTCCTCTCGGCTTCCATCCCTGCCGACTTGTTTTCCCACTCTTTCCTCTTCACACCATTCATGTTACCTAAGCCAACAAGCAAAAAAGCAGTTGACGTGAACACAGTCAATTCAAAAGCAATTTATGAAAAATATGACAACTTAATTCAATTCCCCGGTTTTAAGGGTAATTGTTTTTAAAAAGCACAAGCATCTAATTTCACATAGCAATGTATCCACATTAAGCATGGACCCCAAGTTCGTGGACAGTGAATTTCTTTTCCTTTCCATTTTTCAATCTTGTATTTGAAAATTTTCAGGCTTGTGGAAAACTTTGAAAAACAGTACAAAGCCACCATACCTTTTACTTGTAATTGCCTATTTAAAAAATTTTGTCCCATTTGCTCTATTTATATGTAACATACATAATAATTTTTGAACCATCTGAGAGTAATTTGCCGATACTGTGGCCTTTTACCCTAGACACGTGTTTATTTCCTAAGACTAATGTGTAACGACTGTATAGTTAGTTATCAACTTGATAAATACAGTACTTATGTAGTACTCATCTAACTTCCATATGTGCTTTCCAATTTTCTCAATTGGCCCAGTAATGTCCTTGAGAGCACTTCTGCCCCCTTCAGTACATGATCCAATCCAGGATCATATATTATGGCATTTGGTTTCATGTCTTCTTTAATCTGGAACATTCCATGATGTTATGTAATTGGAGTTGGGAGGGAGGGGAGATGGCCCTGATACTATTTTCTGCTCAGCTATATATTTGGCCGTATGACCATGCAACTCAGTCTGTGATGAGCCTTCATTTATTCACTGCAAACAGGGAAAGTATACAACTCACATGATAGCGTGGGGATGAAATGAGAAAATACCTGTGAAAATCTTTAAAAACAAATCATTATTCAAATCTAAGGACGTAATATTATAAAAAGACACCTAAGTTAAATTGTACTTAGTATCTTTTTTATCCTTTACATGTGAAGAAATTTTAGTGTTTGTTAATTTTTTAAATAATCTGCTCTTATTATTGCAAAACCACTGAAATCAAACAACCTTAAAAACGTGTACACATTTATATATTAAATGCAGTGAAAAATCATTTAAATAGGATTTGGCATGTGTAGTCTAGCTCTTTCTGGTAAGAGCTCCCTATACATGGGAAATCAATGCAACAAACACTAAAACTATTTCTTTCCTATCTTTGTTTGATACTGACAAAAGGCAGTGCTAAGTTATGTTTTTGAGTGGTCTAAGGAAAAAAGGCTAAATATTGGTGAAATATCAAGACTTTTGTACATTTCACTTGTTAACAGCATGGCTACTTAAGCAGTAAATACTGCACTTAAATGTGGGAACACAGATCTAAGAAATCCAAGAGAAACTCCATTTCTGAAGTCTTTAGAGAACAGATACTAGTAGATTTAAATCGCATACATGGGAAATATGCCATTCACTGCTCATACCAAACACACATATTTATAAAGTTATCCTACAGGCTCTAAGGAAAGACCACATTTCTCTTCTTAACATGTTCAATTTTAGTGAGGAGGAGAGTATTTTGCAAAAGTAGTTGATAACATAGGGCCCAATGGTATAAATATTACTACTGATAAGTTTTCCTATTAAAGTAAACTGATGAAACAACCATTAGCTTATACTTATTTCTAAGTATATCTCTGGAAGCTGGGTTCTAGGAAAATGACAATAAATAAAGAAATATTTAGAATAAGCTTGGCTAGGAAAATCTACCATGTCAACAATAAATCTGAACAATGGACCTACTTTTACCTTGTGTAACTTTGAGAAACTCACTACTCTTAGCTGGCTTTATTTAAATCACCTGTAAAAGAAAGGCAGACTATACTGAACCCTACCTCTAAGACTGCTCAAAAAACTCAGTTCGGCAATGTAACTCTGAACTTCTCTCAGAATGGCATAGAGGTAAAGAGAAGATTAGCACAAGTGACAACATAACACATTTTATTACCTTCCACAATTTTGGGAATTTCCTTAGAGATAATCCATTCTCCAGGCTGCAGCAGAGACTGTCCATAATACATATCAGACTCTGCACTCGTGCTTGAAAATGCAGAGCTACTGGAAGGTGTCAACTCTTCAAGTCTGAAGAAATCTAGGCCAGTTACTGTGCCGCCAAAGAACCTGCAGCCACCGAGACAGCCACACTTGTTCCTACACCTCTTATTCTTCAGGGTGTCATCTGGCCACAGAAACCACAACCTAAGCAGAACCCAAAACAGAAACAAAAAACAACAACATAACAAAAACTCATTAAGAAAAACTTTTTGACAGATAATTAGTTAAACATGAGTTAATTGGTAATATTTTTAAAAGACGAGGTAAGCACAAAAGTTTATTTTTACTGTGGCATTCTTTTTAATCATTTTGCTGTTCTAAAAAACAAATAAGCAAAGGAAATAAGTAGGAACAATATAACATACATTATATAACATACATTTAAAAAAAAGCCAAAGAGCTAAATATAAAAATCATTTCAATCCAGTTTAAAAACTGCAGTAAATATTCTCAAGAGGACTAAAAATTTTAAACATTACTCTAAAAAATGGCCGAACTATTAAAATAGACTACACTTAATTCAAAATTCATTACCTTTAGCGTTTCAGAGCCTATTTCACATGGCAAATTTAATACACCAAAACACTATAAATATGAGAAAAGAAAAACTGTTTCTCAATAAAACCAAAATAACACACTATTTTATATTTTAGAGAAAAAAATTTATAATTTTGTACTAAGCACTCTAAACAAAGTATTAAGAATTGAGACAATAAAAGAAAATGTATTCAAAATTCTTCAGGCTCTCTGAGTGACACACACACAAATCTGTCAGTATTTATTAACTCCCCTCCTTTCTTAAAAAATATTATGTAATACAATCTGAGAGTTACATCTTTATTCCTTTTTCCATGCATGATCTCATTGGATCCTCAGGGCCCTCACAGGAAGACAGAACCGGAATCATCATTTTCATTTTGCATTCACTCATGTATATTTCTTGAACGATAGTATCTACTATGTACCTAGTTCTGTACTAGGCAAAGAAAATGGGGAATTTTTCAAAAAGTCATGTTTGAGAGGTGAAAGATGACCTGGAACAAATATATCGAGTTAGAAGCAGTCCAGAGAAGACAGAAGGAAAAAAAATGTGAGAAAAGTGTTAGGATGAGGGAGAATTGAAGGAATTCTTTCAATGAGATGTTATCAATTTCAAATCACTTCTCTATTTTAGCACATGAAGAGTTGGTCATTCAACAAAAATATTCTAAAGCACTATCAAAATAAAAGACCTTATATGTCCCATAGACTGTTTTACTTCATTGATGCAGCAAAAGCTTAGTAGAATGCATGGCTTTGTGGTCATCTACACGTGGGTTCAAATTCTAGCTGTGCCACTTAATAACTCTAGGACTTTCGACAAGTCAGTTATCATTTGAGCCTCAGTCTCCTTGCCTGTAAAACTATGGTCTGATATACCTATGAGATCATTGTGAGGCTTAAATGGTGTCACGTATGCAAAGCATCTGATGCCGAAAGTGGAACACAGAGGGGGCACCAAGATGGGAGCTCCCCTCCTCTACCTTCAGACAACACAGCGCACTGGTTCTCAAACTTCAGCTTGCATGAGAATCACCAGGACAGCTTATTAAAACATGGACGGCTGGGCTCCAGCCCTAGTTTCTGACTGAGGTCTGGGAAGGCCTGATTATATAAATGTCTAACAAATTCCAAGGAGATGTTGGGGCTAGTGGTTTGGAAACTATACTTTTCAGAAACACTAATCTAATAAAACTAATGGCCTATGTGTTCAGTAACTTTTCCAATTATATCAGAAATGAATATGCCTACTACAAAAACTCCTGGGAATCAAAAACCCACAAAGGCACCCAGAGCTGAAGGTCAGTGAGTTACCACATAGGGACACAATCACATTAAGTCCTTATTTAAAATGCTATTCCATTCCTAACAGTAGACTTTCCTCTAATTAGCTAGTAATTTTTATCTGAACATGAGACTATTACCAGTCTTAGATTCCACTTACCTCTTAGTTCGGGCATCATGAGTTTCTAGGAAATGTCTTTGGGCCTCATGTTTAGAATGATGATCAGCGGCCAGTGCGATATCCACAGTGATCAGCCCTAAGCTGGCCGACCCAGCCTCAAGCCAGCAGGCCCTCCGCAGGATGGCAGGCGGGAGTCCCACTCTGGAATTGCTCAACTGTTCGATGTACTGTCTCACTTGGAAATCCTGAATGGCAGCGCTTATCCCTTCCCCGACCGACTGATTGTGGAGATTACAGTTTGCTACCCGAATAGCACCCATCTAAAGTCGAATGAAAGAAATGAAACAACAGTCTAGTTTTTGCACTTTTTTAGCAACTTAGAATAAACTACAGAATAGGTACTTATTTCAAAATGCATGAAAGATAGACAGAAGAAAACAAACGGAAAGGGAAAAAAAAAGGGGAAGAGAAATAGAAAAGATAAATGCAACCGAATAAAAACAGACATTCAATTTTTTAAAAAAGATAAAAGGATAAAAATGTAAGTAAAAAAAAAAAGAGAAGGAGAAATGAAACATTAAAAGGGAATAAGTAATGAAATCAGAGGATCTTAACAAGGTTTGATTTTAAACAGTAACCCATAAAGCAAAGGTGGCAAATAAATGTTTTCAGGAGCCAGGAAGGCACTCAATGTATAAAACCTAAAGGCATTCAAAATCAAATCTTTGAAAAACATTACCAATTTGTTACCCTGCAATAATACAATGCTATAATAATTGAGTTAGATTAAAAAAAAGTAGTGAAAATACACCTTAAAAACGAATACTGGAAGAGAATGTGGGTGAGGAAAAAACAGAAAGCTAACTCCTAGAACTTTGCAGTATTTGTTACAGTGGCAAACTATAAATGTGTGCTATATTTCAAGAAATGGAAGTTTGGTTTGGCCAAAAGGCAAAAGAAATACACTGGCCAAGAAACAGACAAACATGTACCTTTATATTTGTAGCACAGCCATGTTCCACGATATAAACATCAGCTCCATCTACTGCTAAACGAGTCATAGTGTATTTCAAATCATCTGAAGCTGGACAAGGCCCAGGAATACAACTCAACTAAAATGAAAAATGATCAAACATTTAATTCTGCACCATCAATTCATTATGTTGATACTTCAGTCTCCTTATTTAAGTAAACAAACAAAATTCCGGTTATATGTGCATTAAAAAAAAAAAAATCAGTCAGTTCAAGTTTACTGTCTTATAATGAATGATAAATGAAATAATCAGCAATTAAAGTCTTACCAATTAGAAAACTAATCTTAAGTAACCATGTACCTTTTTCATTCAAAAGGAGCAAGTAGCAAGTCAAAATTGACATAATTCATATATAACTTGGTATTGAGACTCAAAAACAATAGTCCAGGTTAACTGACAAGTAAACAATGTCATAGGTTTATAAGAACTGTATAGGAGTTTAAAGTTGTAAGATTTTCTCATGAGCACTCCACTGACACACACACACACACACACACACACACACACACGTCAACTGTAAATTTTATGATGATAACTAGGACAATCCACACAGATTTAATTTTGTTTGACATCTAAAACATAGACTTGGTCATGTTTAGGTCTGACAGAAACACACATATCACCTACTTCCATGAACTTTTTTGGGGAAATGACAGCCCTGGGAAAGGCATGTAACTGTTCATTAGTGGCAGGGTGCTCTGTACAAATATTTTCCCCCACACAAAATAGACCTTAAAAAACTAACTTAAGATAACAGAAAGCATACCATTGGTTGCATGGCGCAGCAGCCAACTGCAAAGGGACACAAAGGAAATTTCTAAGCTGACAGAAATGTCCCAGATCTTCACTGGTAGGAATGGTTACACCGGTATATATCACATTTGTCAAAACTCAAACTCGGGGCCAGCCCGGTGGCTCAGGCGGTTGGAGCTCCATGCTCCTAACTCTGAAGGCTGCCGGTTCCATTCCCACATGGGCCAGTGGGCTCTCAACCACAAGGTTACCGGTTCAATGTCTCGAGTCCCGCAAGGGATGGTGGGCAGCGCCCCCTGCAACTAAGATTGAACACGGCACCTTGAGCTGAGCTGCCACTGAGCTCCGGGATGGCTCAGTTGGTTGGAGTGCGTCCTCTCAACCACAGGGTTGCTGGTTCGACTCCCATAAGGGATGGTGGGCTGCGCCCCCTGCAACTAGCAACGGCAACTGGACCTGGAGCTGAGGTGCGCCCTCCACAATTAAGACTGAAAGGACAACTTGAAGCTGAACAGCACCCTCCACAACTAAGACTGAAAGGACAACAACTTGACTTGGAAAAAAGTCCTGGAAGTACACACTGTTCCCCAATAAAGTCCTGTTCCCCTTCCCCAATAAAATCTTTAAAAATAAAAAACAAAAAATAAAAACTCAAACTCTACAACTTAACGAGGGTGAATAGATTGTATGTAAATTTTTATATAAAGTTGATTTAAAAAACGTTTCATGTAACATAAAAGCTTTGAGTCTTAAAAAAAAGAAAAGAAAAGAAAAGAAAGGAGGAGATGTCTACAAGCACGTGTGAATTATCCATAAGAAACTCACTGTCTGACACATGACTAAGGAACTCATTCCCTGGGGCCTGGCAATGTGTTCATAAAACATTTTTATCCAGAAAACAACAATTTTATCATCAATTATAGTGGTTTTCTTTTATTGTTGGTGAATAAGCATGGGTTACAGATTTGTTGGACATAAAATTAAAAGTAGGATGGATTATGTTCAATTTACAGTAATATCATAACAAATATAGTTTGCATAGCAAAAGAAAAAGAAAGGAAAGACATGGAAACTAGAAAGAAAAACTAACTTAACAATGGTTATCTCTGTGTTATAGAATTGGGGAAAGTTTTCTTTTTTGAAACTGCCATGTTTTCCAGAATTTCTGCAATGAGCATATTTAAAAAAAAAAAAAATTGCTCCCCATCCCCAAATTCACAAGGAATAGTATTTATTGCAACATAACACTCTGCATGTCACTGAACTGCATATGGTTTTAGGGCTTACAGTCTACTCTACAAGTCTCCTAAAAGCACTGTAATGACCCTGAGTCGAGGTACTACAGTGCTGTGGAAAGAGAGTAAGATTTGGAGTCAGGAAACCTGGCAAACGCCCAAACAGTGCTAATCTTACTGCAGGAGAACAGATGTGTTCCAGAGAAGTCTGCTAGCAAAGTCATGAAGGAATCTAAACTTCCTCTTGCTTCAATTTCTAAATCTTCTGCATAAATATACAGCCATATCCCAAAGAGTATAATAATGCATTAAGATCTAAGAGTTAACAATAAAAATGTAAGAGACAGGATATAATTTTCATAATACCTCCATTTATTTGTGAATGCGTGTTATAATTACATCGTATTTTAGACACAACTAAATAATAAGTAGCTACAAACTCAGCAAAATAATTTTAACTGAAAAAACTGATCTGCAGTGTTTATTTCATCACTATGTGCACTTGATTTAAAGCTGATATCTCCATCTTTCATTGTAAAAAATCCATAAATGTCTGTAATCTGCTAACATATTTGTTAACATACCTTGGATTCGCAGAACCGACGATCAATCCCGTGCTGACATATTATTACTGATTTGGGTCTTTCCAGTTCATACTCCCGGCACATCACATGAAACACAAATGTTTGCCCCCACTCCAAGAGACAAGCCAGCTACAAATAAGCAGTGACAGGTTGACAACACTGTTAGCACCCTAAACATGTGTTCAAAGCTCAAAGGCTAATCAAGAATATCAACACAACTTAAAAGAATCCAACCAGTCTTAAACTGCCACTACCTAACCTCCTTGTTAGCCAATATAGTGATTTTTCTACTTTGACGTGATTTATAAGCTTGTGTTACTTTTCATTTGTGAATGACCAAATATACTGCCAAAATGAAAACTCATTTCAAGTGATAAACTGAGTTTCTAAAGCAAGTACTTTTCTTTAAGGCTATATCTTTCTTCTTATATGACTAAGTGCAATCCTCGGCCTAGAAAGCACCTAATAACCAACCAACCTTTGATGTGAAATTTTTGAGTATTTAATTATCATGAACTATAATTTTAGGAAATCAGGCATTTAAAGATTAAAGCACTTGTATTTATGTAAATAGAAACTGAAGTAACCATATAGGAACTCTTCATCCAACCTTTAGTTAAAAAAACCTTAATTTTATAATCGATTAAACTTGTTAATAAACACACTGAGACATGGGACACATGATATTATCCCCTTAAAATGTACATAATTTAAACTCCTGGAAAACATAAATTTCACTTGTAAAATATACAAAGAATGGCATAAGCATTAAAAGCACCCATGGAATCATGAATCTCATAGAAAAGAAACAGTGATGCCAAGATTCCAGTGCAGAAGAAAATGTTTCCTCTTCTAGTAAGTGCAGTTTATAAACATTTGAGTCTAGCGATCCTGAGATTAAAAGAGTGGTGTCCAGTCTTGTGGGGTGAGTGCAGCTTTCCTCCATGCTTATCAGAGAAAAGCTGCTTTGTCATATGCTTCAGTTTTTACTTATTTGTGTAGAGACAGGAAACAGTGGACAATAAGGAGAGGACAGTTAAGGAGAGGACAGTTACGAGGCCAATGAGCACTGAACACTACTTTTCATCCATTTTTATACATTCCGTTATACATTTTTCATCCTTTTTTTACATAAAATATCCCTTTCCAATTCCATTCATTTTCCCACTATTTCTAGAATCTTAATTTTTGCTGCCTTCCAACAATTTCCTTCAGATATACAGGATATTTAAATTCTTTATTCACCTTCTTATTGCTACTACCTATCTCTAAATTATGTTTTCATAGCCCTTCTGTAACTTTTTATTAAAATTGAGAATATACATTTCTGCCACATTCCAGTATTTTCAAATGCCAAGACAAACATGCATATTGTCATAAATATATGGCTCAACAACTGAAATGTTACGAAGTAAAATGGCTATTCAACTAAATTCAGTGGTCCATTTCTAAACTAAATAATCCCACGGCCTCTGAGTCTTCTAAAGACTCAGTAGGATGGTGAAGAGGAGGGGGAATTTATCCAAAGGATCACAACTAGCACCCTAGACCAGGTTTACTTACAAGTAAATTCATTTTTATTTTTTTAACCAGTATCTGCAACACTAATAGCAGGTAAAATAACATTATCTTCCTTTGGGATGTGACAAGTAAAGACCTAGGCTACCTAATCCGTAATACCATAAACGCTATTTTCAAATCCTATTTAAGAACTAAACAAAAAAAGCAAAGTTCTTAGAAAATTATTCTATCTACTAGGAAAAGAAGATTGTTTCAACAGTGGACAACCAACTAATACAATTTTAATAATATATATGTTCTCTCTATAATATGTATGTAACACATATATCTCACCCTGAGTTTTTCCCAAAGAAAGTCTCAAATTCTTTAAAGTACTATGCAAAATTATAAAACATTACACCCATCAGTTTTATGTGACTCAGAAAAGTGAAACTTGTCTCCAACTCATCTATTGCTAAGAAAACTCTGAATGTCAAGAACGACATCCATCCAAAAAGCAAATGGCTGTTGTCTGGCCATCAGAAGGCCGTTAGTGGAAATGCAATGAACATTCAAATGGGCCTACAGCTTACTCTTGGGGCAGTAGGTGGGTAAAGGAAAAAGAAGTCATGAGAGAGTGCTCTGAGAATCATACCTGTGGTGCCGTAACCTTGGCTGTAAGGCTCCCCGCCTGCACGTCAATTAGCCAGGCGTATTCTAAGGAATCACTTCCCAAAGGAAGACCTTCTGCTGAGAACATAGCGTGTGCTCTCAGCTGGAGACCAGACAAACTGATGTGACCTTCCCTAAGTACTTCATCCCCCGGGGGTCGCTGCTGAAAACAGTAACAACAGACTGTAAGAGCACAAGGAAATCGCATTACAATTTCTAGTTGCATTTTCCCCAGAGACTAACATGCTATCTGGAAAATAAGGCCCTGGGATCCCCAAGCTCCTCACACAACCCTGTACCCATAAAAGTCTGCATGAAGCTTCTGTAGTGACAATGCCCACGAGAGCCCAGCTGCAAAGCACAGCAGCACCGTCCTCAGAAGAATGCAGGTCTGATTGGTAACTGCCTTGAGGAGTAAAGAGAAACTAATACTCTGACAGGGAATGTAACAGGCCAGTCTTCTGAGGGAAGGAGGAATCATGAGATTCAAATATTAAAAAGAAGACAGTAACAGGGAACTGTAAGGACCAATAAGACCATAAAATGAAGACCTAGGGAAGGAGGTCATCTTCCACACAGATTTTGAGAACTGCGTAAATATAAAAAGGATAGAGTTATCTTAGAGAATAATTATATACTCACTACTATAAAGCAGCCAATATTTCAAAGAGAAAATTTCTAAGACTTACTCGTTCAGAAAGCTAAAGAATAAGTGCTGAAATAGGGTATTCCGTGGAAGACCACAAAATACTGTTAGGAATACAGAATTCAACCAGCTTGGCAATGCCCTAATATCAGTCGCCAGTTCTGTGGCATCTACCTCCCAGTCTGTCACACACTCACTGACTTCTTCCATCTTCATTGCTATCATCCTCGTCCAAACAAGACCTCGTGCCAGGACCTCTAAAGCCTCCCAGCACTTACTTTTCTCTCTCTCTGCTCCATTCTCTACAAAATAACCAGAGATCTTTTCAAAGGTTAGATTTTATCATGTTCTTGTATCAAGACCATTACATGCCACCAAAGCACCTCATACTGCTCCGTGAGATTATTTATCTTAATTGTAATTCCCTCAAAATGTATCTTCTCCATCGGGTTGATGAGGGTAAAGACCATTTCTGTCTGGTTCACCACGTATCCCAGGGCACCTAACATAACAGAATCACCACAAAAAGTAGACACTGCTGACCGAGCGACTACACAGATGCCTTCACAGCACGTCTTCTCAGAGGCTTGAACACGCTATTACACACTGAGACAGCCCACAGATATTCCCCAAGCCTATTTCAGTATGATAGTCTTTTTAGTGTGTGCGTGCTGGCCATCTCACAGGGTTAGTGTTCCTTGTTTCAACACATTTTGGGAAACATGTTCTTACAATTTTTTTAAGAATGAGGGCTAAGTATAATTCATAAGGACTTCTTAAAATGAAATTTCCGATTGTGACTATAATGTAGTTCTAGAAGCTCTTCTGATGCAGTTTTTCTTGTCTTTTTTTTTTAGTTAAATGTATTGGGGTGACAATGGTTAGTACAATTACATAGGTTTCCAGTGTACAATTCTATAATACATCATCTATCACATTTTTATTACGTTTTCATCTAAATTCTGTGACAGTATATAAAATCGCCTAACTTCTCCAGGCATCAGTTCCCTTAGGTTTTATCTGAGGAGTTGGGAAGGATGGTCAGAAGATTTCTTCTGGCATAAGATTCCATAATTCTCAGAATAAATTTTGTTTTTTTAGTTCAAAAATACATGTGGCTTGTCCTAAAGGTATAGCCCGCCTTTATTGGGGAACACCAATAAAGATTATATGCTGAATTGTATTATGGCTTGCTCCGTGTTGTGGGGTACACGGTGTCCCCCAAAAAGAGACGTTCAAGTCCTGAGCCCGGGTCCCTGTGAATGTGACCTTATTTGGACGTGGGTCTTGACAGATGCGGTCAAGTTAAAGTGCGGTCACGCTGGATTAGGGTGGCCCTAATCCAATGACTGGTGTCCCTGTAAGAGCAGAACTGGGACACAGACACACAGATGGATGTCACGTGAAGACAGAGGCCGAGATTTGAGTGATGTGTCTATAAGACAAGAAAGGCCAAGATTTGTCAGCAGCCACCAAAAGCTAGGAAGGCAAAGCGGAATCCTCTCCAACAGCCTACAGAGAGAGCACGGCCCCACCAAACCCTGATGTCAAACTTCTACGCTACAGAACAGGGAGAGAATAAATGTGTTGTTTCCAGCCAGCCAGGTGGGCTCCTTTCCAGGAGCCCTAGGAAACTAACACACATCATAAGATGATCATGAAGTGAAATGTGTGGTTTCCTAAGTCAAACACAATAACCCATCACTTTAGATCCTTAACCTTGAAGCCCTGAGTTAAGATTAATGCTACCAGGAATAAACACCTACAGTCAGTGACCCCAGACTGACCCTGTGAGACAGTCACAGTGTGAAGCCTCCCAACATGAAAGAATAGTAGACAGTGCAGAGACCAAAGAAGAGACGATTTCCTGGGAACAGTCCCGCCAACCCCACCAAATGTAAGCGAGGTAAGTAGGTAAGAGATTCCAGGACAATGCATCGAGTCCACTGTCTTCAGGGCTAACGTCTAGGAAAGCAGGTGCTTCTACGACCACGGTGAGACCTCCACTCTGTGTTTTCCTTCTCTAATCATCAAATGAATCGGACTTTATACTTCAGTCTGTACAAATCTGCCAATAGCTCAATGACATAGTCCATGTGAACTCTCTTAATGAGATCAACAAAATGTTTTTATATCTGGTACAGTCTTCCGAGAATGCAGTGATTAAAATAAACTGTCACCAGGTACTCATAAGAAATCAGATATTCATCTAAGAGTCTCAGAACTCCACCAGAAGGAGATATTTCCCTTTCACCTTTGTTAATTTCCTCAATAGATTAAAAAAAAGAAGATGGGCTTCCTCTCCACACACTTGCCCCCCAGAATAAAGAACAACAAATTCTAATGACCCACGAATCAGAGAGAGGAGAACAGCAGCTATTTCTAAGGTTTCTATGGCAAGTTAAAATACAAGTGTTACGCAGGTGAGATCTTTGTGAGAGAACAGTCCTGCATCGTGATTTCAGTGGCAATAACGTGGTAAAATGACACAGAACTCGGCACACACAGTGCACCACTGTCAACTTCCTGGTTTGGATACTGTAATTATGTAAAAGACCAACACAGGGGAAACTGGGTGAAGGGGACACAGGGCCACTCTATATAACTTTGAAACTTCCCACAAATCTATTATTATTTTGAAATAAAAATTTAAAAAAGGAAACATTTTGTAGCTAAACAAGCATATATTAAGTGTTAAGTTTTAGCTATTATGATCTCAGTTATGTGAAATGTGTGTGTGTGTGTGTGTGTGTGTGTGTGTGTGTGCCATACATTAGGTTTCTGCAAAAGTAACTGTGGTTTAAAAGGTTAAAAATAATTGCAAAAACCACAATTACTTTTGCACCAACCTAATATATACATATTAAAAAAAGAGTAAGTTAAAATAAATGTTAAAATTATATGTAGAAAAATATAATCAGTTATGGCAAAAGAGTGAAAAGGGGGTGTGCTATTTTAATAGGGTATGCAATTACTGCACTGTAAGTTACTATCCATTGATGATTTGAGGGTATCAGACTCACCCCATTTATAATTTTACTTTGTATTAAAATCCATTTCTATTTCTAAAGCACATAATTTGCCTAAAGTAGGGAAGAGCCCTAGAGCAGTGGTAGATGCTATGAGAAACCATTTGGCATTGAAAAATAATAATAAAATGATAATCTATTTAGGACTGTGAATTAGTCCCATTTGATAAATATTGTTGGTTCTCTTCCAAAAGGGCCCCAGGGATACCTTGAAAGAATTAACAAAGTATCTTGTAAGTATGTTAGATGAAAAGAATAAATCACTGACCATGTAGATACGCATATTTTGAAAATTTATGGCTCTGGTTAATATTCATACTTAGGTTGTGATTTTTAGCAGAACCTACCAACATTTTATACATTTTTCCCTTCCATAAATAAATGGGAAAGTTATAGAGAATTTCTTTCTATTTCTAAAAACAGTAAGACAGAAAATGTAATTGTCTGGGATCACATAAGTAGGGAACAGCAGAAAAAAAAGAAAACTGAGATTCCTGAAAACCTGTCATACATATAAACACGCATACAAAACTTCTTAATATGCTTAAATGAAGAGTCTCTAGTTCAAAGAGCTATATATTCCATGCACAGAAACAAACACACTGTTTTGTCATAAAGAGTCTCTCCCATAACTCACTTTTACATTACCTGATAGTTATCACTGACAAACACATTCAGGGGCGACAGGACGAGTTGCAGCATGGTCTCCCTAAATCCTTTTTTCATTTCAAAACACAGTCTTTCCAAGAAAGCTGTGGGACACTCAGGACCATCAGTAGTGCCGTGCTAAAGTCAAACAAAATACCATAATCAAGACATGGAAAAAATGAAGAGCAAGGATGTGAGGGAAAATAAACATTACATTTGTATAACTAGGAGATGTTTAACAAGGAGAAACAGTGCTTACTGACAAACAGAACTATTCTGTACCCCAGTAAGGACAGTAGGTCTACCAGGCACCAGAGGTGACTTGTCTGCTGTGCAAACCTCGGTCCATGGCATGGTGCAGCCAGCGGGCCACAGAAAGCTCAGGCCTACCCACTCCCTATGTGGCCCTGGGTTCTTTGGGAATACAATCTCGTTCCAAGTCAGCCCTCCAGGCCCAAGGGTCATCCTTAGAGTGGACCAGGATTCTGTGCTGGATCCAAACCTGTGACAAATTTCAATCTCCAACACCAAGCCTGATCTTGATATTGTAGTAGGTCCACCATAAGGCCCCAAACTGGTCTGGAGTTGGAGTACAGTCCCAGAATATCCATCGGTCTAACTGTAAACTAAACAACTCAATGCCATGACAAAATGTTCTAAAGTTACACTAATAGCAAAGAAGAAGCTAAAGTGAAAGGAGAAAAACAGAAAATAAAATTATCAACGATCAAGTAATCACATTATGAAGAAATAAACTAGCTTTATAGAGATAAAAAAAAAGGATAATTTAAAAGTTTTCAAATGTGATTTTTTTTTTAAGTGTGTGCTTGCATGTGTACACACAAACACACAGAGAGTTTTCTATGCTGGGTGAATTTCACAATATACCCAGACTATTTTGATACGTAAACACTTACAACAGGAAGACGTCCATGAACTTTGTACAAATTCACAAGTACAGTGATATCCCAAGGACGCAACGTAAGCGGATGAACTGACTTGGCTGAACTTTCATTTTCCTTTCTATCATTTTCCATTCCAACAGCAGTCCACCCAGAACTGGATGACGTTGACAGTGACAGAACAGGACTTGAAATAACCTCTTCAAAATCCATATACATGTCATCTTCCCCAAAGTAGTTTTCCTATAAATATTAAGAACAAACTGCTATCAAAAGAGGTATGTAACAAAAACTCACCATGGATCTCAAAATTCGTAAACTAAGCAAGTCCCTAATTAACCTATTTTATGTAATTAAAAGCATCAGGTCTGTTTCCTTAAAAATGGGAAAAAGATACATACATTTAAGACATACATACACTTATTTGTCTGTTTAGCAAATAAATATTCTGTGGCAAAAAACACAGAAAGTTATAGAAGTTTATAGTAAAGCTTCAGGTTAAAATCACCTCCAATTACAGCAAAAACTTGCAGTCAAAGTCCCGGAAGAAACCATGGAGGATTTGTAATGGTCAGTGCTTTTCAATCTGTGCTTCCCAGAGAGCTGAGGCAGAGACATCTTTTGGGGAAGCAGATCAATTCACTGAAAATCAGTTTCACTAAATTCAATTAGTTAAATACTATAATTCATATACCCAGTTGGAATACTTATTAGGAATGTTTTAACAACTTTAATAAGAATGTCCAATTTGGGTTATTGGTGACAAAAACATGTGCTATAAACAGTTAACTAAAACTTCTTTTCACCTAGCTCATCCTGGTGTCCTGTGCATTAGTGTCTCAACTACTAATATTCTAGTTTCCTTGCATCAGAATTTATTTTTAATTGAAATACTTTTTTTACCATTGATTCTGAATTTAAATTTTGCTTATTTGATACGTCAGTAGTAATCAAAAGTTATTAAAATATTCTTGTTAACACTGTTAGCTGTATTTGTTCAATATTAGAACCAAGTCAGTATTTTGGTAAATTCTGCATTGTGGTTATTGACACATTTTCTGGCTAGGATTCTGGATATCAGATCAATTACTACCTTTTTATAGGAAAGGGTGTTAAAAGACGTCAGGTCATTCAGTGGCAGGGCTATTAAAGTCACAGCTCTACTGACTCACAGAACTGGTGCTTTTTTCCTCTCTTCTCTACTCTTACTTGCCTTAATACAGGTCCGACTTAGAACATGTATGACATCTTGATAATTGTCCTTATTATATAACTCTGAAGCATGGACAAAGGTGAATAAACATTGGTCTTTATCCTAAATTCCAGTATTAAATCTTTAAAACTAAAAATAAATGTCTAATTGATTTCAATCAACATTAAAACCCTTGAGGTATTTGGAACAATTCTCCTTGAGATCATGTGTTCCCAATCGACCTGCCGTCCAGTCCCACTGACAGGTGCAGGGCGTCTGGAGCTGACACAGGTGGGAAGCGGGATAGTTGTGTTGTGATTTTATCTGCAAATGGCCACCAGGCCCCATCGTCTCTGCCCCACCCCCATCCACACAACCCATCTGTGTATCAAGGTACCTGGTTCATGTTATTAGCCTTCAACATTCTAAGAGTTAACCAATGAATCATTAGAAATAAGTTATACTTACTTCAGCTGATTTTTAATAATCCTACCTTACTAATTTCTTATTTTTAAAATATTCCCTTGTAGTCTCTTACAGTCCCTTACAATTTTAAATCTTTTTAAAAAATGAGATTCCTGTAGATTATTACAATTCAAAGAAAAATATCCTCTTGGGCCTAATGTTTAATTTGCTACTAAAGTAATCTCCACTTAATTATCTGAAACAGAAATAATTTATAACAAATTCTTTAGGGAACACTGAATCCCCCAAATAGCTAATTATTATTAAATGTGCCAATGACTATTTTTAAGGAGTTATAAAACATTAGGAGCCTTTTATGAGTTAACACTTTTGTACTTGTTGAATATTATCAGCAAAATGTACTTCTAAGTTATTAACCCCTTTAAAAAACTAGCCCTAACGTTAAATGTTTAATGTTGGGTATCTGATTTAAATTTTTTTAATATATAAATTCCTTCTGTAATGGCTAATTTCTTAAGGATTCACTAAAAAATAAAAATAAAAAATCACCAAAGCATTGACCAAAGTATAAGGCAAGTAGAAATGTGTTATAGCAAATTTTAAAGGTATTTTAAGATTAATAAATGTACACAAATATTTACAAACACAAATAAAATTTCCATTTTATGGTGTGGCATACAAAATTAAACTGTCTTTAAAATAAATTACAAACAACCCTAGGAGAAGGACGAGGAGGAAGAAGAGGAAGAGAAAGCAGAGAGAGAGGAGAAAAAGAAGAAAACAAAGAAACTTAAAGAATTACATGCATCCCTAATAAAAGGAAGCATAGAAAAACAAAGAAGAAGCAGAGAGTTCATCAGTCTAGAACACTGTTTTGCCTGTCATGCTTTAGATGTATAATTTATAACATATGTCAAAACTTAAGTAGACACTTGTGGGGACAGAGTCGAATGCAGTTTCCAGGCTCTCAGCCTCACGTGGAAAGGTGCTGGCTCAGATAGTAAATGGCCATCAACTGTGATTGGATGGCCATCAGCTGTAACCAGTGAGCCACTGGCCACTAATATAACTGCTGTGGCTATGCTAGCAGAAAATGGGGGCTAGCAAGAAGATGGTGGCTGAACTAGCAAGCGTGGATTGTAGTTAGCACGGCGATTGCAGCTAGCAAGTGAGGTTGGTTTGCAGAGAGAAGTGGACAGCAGGTTGCGGATAGTGTGGCTCCTGCCTCCTGTGTCTCCAACCCAGGCGCCAGCGAGAATATAGTGGTATGACTCCCCTATCTATGGCTCCCTGGGTGTTCCTTTTTGGCCTCACCATGTCCTGCTTTCTTATGTGGGGAACGGGACCAGAGACCCCGCATGACACCCTGCATGACAACACTTTATAGAAGTTCTGAGTTAATCTGATGAATGCAAATACTAATATAATCTTTAGTGCAACAAACTTTTGACACCACTAAAACACTGTTATAAAATTCTTAATGCACAGAAAAGTCTGCATCAAAAACATAATAAACTGTCAACAGAGGTTACATCTATGAAGCAGAATTTATAAAAAAAAAAGTCTAAAATAAAGGCATATACTTCTTTCTCTGTGTTTTTTGTTACCGTCCTCTTATTTTTGATGAATATGTATTACTATGGAATTTTTAAAATAAAAAAAATTGAGGTCTGATGTATATATAATGCAAAATCCAGAGTTAATACCTCTGTAGTAGTATTCAAAATTGGTATTATATGCATATAACCACCCTTACTTGTTAACTAAGCCATTACTTGTATTTATATTAAAATATACAGTTGATCCTTGAACAACACGAGGGGTTAGAGGGTGCTGACCCGTGCACAGACACAATTCCACGTAGAATTTTTCACACCCCAAAATCTTAACTATAGTCATCTCAGTATTTTGGGGACTGATTCCTAGACAGCCCCCACACCCTGCAGGCACCATAATTCCTGGATGTACAAGTCCCTTATATAAAATGGCACAGAGCAATGCATACAGTCAGCCTGAATCTATAGGTTCCCAACCGTCAATCAAAAATACTGTTTTCAATCCGTGGTCAAACTGAATCTGTGGATGCGGAAACCTACGGATACAGAGGGCCAACTGCATATTTATTGAAAAAAATCCACATATAAGTGCACCTGCACTCTCCAAACCCATGTTAATCAACAGCCAACAGTAATTCAGCCTCTTTAGGGAAATTACAACTTGAAAAATGCATTTTAGATCCTTTAGAGTTATTCACATACAATCCCAAGAAAATTAGATATTAAAAGAAATATTTGAGGAATATTTTAGGTCAAACAATCTCCCAGCCCTCCCCACCCCCCAAAGTAAACGTTGTGTATGTGTTTGTTTCCTCTCTTGAATCTGAAGAATCACTTTTTCAGGCATCTCTCTTAAAATCAAACAGAAACTGTAGATTTCCACAAATATTAAACACATTTTTCCTTGCATCTTTTATCTAGAATGAAATCACCTGATGCTTTATGTAGTTTTTATTACACAGACTACAGTAACTCCTGTCCTGAGATTTCAGGTACCTCCCAAACCCATGAACCTAGCACTTCTTCAGAGTCTTTGCTAGCAAACCTTGATTGTCCTTCCCTGACCAACACTGACTACCTGAGACCCTGCCCAGAATTCATCACTCCTGTCACTGAAAATCACAGGATTCCTTGGTAGCTAGGCATGAGATATCCAAACCTCTGCAGGTGTGAAAATGCTAACGGAAGTGCATAAGTAAGCATTGATGGAATTAGATTCACACAAGTAACTCAACTGCTGTGACTGTCAATGTTTGGACAACAGTTCAATGAAAATCTAAAGCAAAGTGAATTTGCAAAATTCTGGAAAAATGCAAAATTTCATGAAGTTGCTGAAAGTGACATTGAATAACAGCTCAAATCACAGGCAAAGCTTTCAGTGATAAGTGAGGATCTGGTAGGCTTAGAGCAGGTTCCTAAAAGTAGAGTAAGTCAGTAAGAACCATTGATGACTTGCTGCAGACTTTTTAAAAGTATGAGTTGAACATCAAAAGAATAAGAGTGATGTCTAGAAAACTGACGAAATCCTCAAACACTGTCCTTAAAATGCCCTCTCTTCATACTCAGGGTACAGACATCAGCCTTTAAGTGCTCTCATGCTGTCGGTGGGGAAATTATACCAATGAATCAACGCTTGATTCAGTCCTTGCTCAAAGTAGTGCCTATTTCTTCAGAACCGAAATTTGTCATATTTTGAAATACATTTTTCATATATTTGCTTCAATTTTTAAGATAGTTTCAAACAAATCTTTGATTATTTACCATACACTACAGCTGCCTGTTTTTAATGGATTCACTTGAAGAAGACTTTTCCTGGCACCAATTATCCTCAGATAACAAGGTTCTCTTGTACTTCTATTGCTGCATCGATTACAATGTGCTAACGTTTGTTCACATATGTCTATCCTGCTTTATCCCTCTAATTAATCTCCCTGAGAACAGATGCTAACAGATGCTATTGTCATCTCTATCTCTAGCAACTAGCATAATTTCTAGAATATACTAAATGCTAAAAAAAAAAAAAAATTGCTAAACTGAGGAGCACACTACTTTTTTAAATTAAATTCATTGGGGTGACAATGATTAGTAAAATTACATGGGTTTCAAGTGTACAAAGGAGTACACTGTTTTTAATAAATAACTTTGTAATTGAGTCTGGTAGTATTAATACAAGTCTAATGAACATTTTAAATCATCCAACTGGCTATTGCAAATGGTCTCAATTTCAATTAGATATTCAGTGCTTTGCCTATGTTTAAAACTATGTAAGTTCTTTTTAAAATCATACCTTTATACACAAAAAGGCATTTAACAGTGGTCCATAGAGAGTTATTTGAGAATCTGGGGAAAGTTCCATTTCCACATGAAGTTTATCAGGGGGAAGCTCCGAGGGATCGACAGGCAGCCGTGAAGAAGTAGAGGGTGAAGAAACAACTCTGTCTGCTGTTTTCTGGGATGGCCTTAATACAGAGAGCATAGTCTCTTCCATTTCTGACACTGGAATAAATTGAGGAAAAAAATATTTGGTGAGGGAGGAAAGTACCTCTTAGAAGTTCTTTTTCTTTTTAATTTGAGTGGTTAGTTTTGACGACCAAACTTCCATGACCAGTCAATTTTATTATTTTCATATCAAATGCAAATTATTTTGTTAAAAAATAGCTACAGCAAATAAAAAAGTCAAAATTGTTGAAAACAAGGGTACTGAACAGCAGAAGGGATTTATAGAATGTGAAATCTCATCATCCAAAGCAGTTGACTCTTCTCTTCCTTTTTATCAAATACTTGACTAGAAGTTCTTCAAGGAACTATTTACTAAGAAATTCTATTTTGCAAAGATGAAAGCAACTGATCTTGATATAACACCTATACTATATCATAAAAAAAAACCCTGAAAGACTAATGATTAAGAATGCAAAATAGAAGTGACTTCATTGAAATATGTGTAGAAATACATAAATCAGACTGCACAGAATCAGGGAAAAGTTCCTGTTAACACAGGCAACATTCTCATCAAGTACTTGCAATACAAATTTGGGTCACAATGAGACTTAACTGTACTTGGGCATTAAAGTATAGTTAGTTTCATATAAACAGCTATTCAAATACCGTGTGATATTATCAAGCTTCATACATACCAACAATTATACAACCTATTCTTTAAAACTTAACTCACTGGAAAAATACACAGAAAATATCACTTGACTCTAATTCCATTTGGACCCTGTAATAAGGCACATAATCTTCAGGGTAACTATGACATCATAGTTGTCAAATGCATTAAAAAAACTAACATTTCACAAAATCAAGTGATTTAAATATATAGATTCACATACATCTTGTTTGATATTCCAGCTCTGCTGCTTCTAGCTTGGAAGACTTGAGAAAATTATATAATTCCTTTCTCTGCACTTATTTCCTCAACCCCACAGTGATAATAATAATGAAAATATCTATTTCACAGAGTTATTTTAAGGACTGAATGACATAATGTGAGCCAGGAAACAGCTTGGCCTAGTATTTGATACATAGGTAAATGCTCAATAAAAGTTAGCTATAATTATACCAAAATTCTTAAAAGATTTTATATGTATACAATTATGTCTAAAGAATAGATGCATTTCCAAACTTTTTAAATTTCTGTCTTGTGTCTTTAATGATTACCAATCATAATACCAGGTGTTTCAAAGTACAAATTATAAAAAAATACTTACATGATTGTTTTAGCTGTTCATCTGCTTTTTGTGGATAAATTGGGTGCCATGTATAATCAATTGTAAGCATGACACTCGGGACAGTCCAGCATTCAACCCAACCAGCTCTTTGAAGAGTAAAAAAATAAAGTTTCTAGTCAGTTACTTATTCCTTTAATTATAGACAAACACCTGGTACAGATAATCAAATTTATTATTATTCTTTGAAAGAATAGTTTCTCCACATATAAACAAAAAACTTAGCTCACTAATTTTATGCACTCACTTTTCTTGAGTAATGTTCCGCCATTTTGGTTTCACTGTTTTCTGGCTACTTTGACACTCAGCAGGAATACCAGTATCATGAGTCATTTTATTTGGGTGGCAATTCTTTACCAGCATAAATAATGAATATTTACTAGGGTGGCAATCTGGTAGAAATAAATGAAGATCAACATCTTCTCCCTAAAAAATAATTTATAATAACACAAAGTAATAAAATAAGTATGTAAACATGTTAGGTTACTATTACAGCCAAGCCTCTCTATAATAATCTTGAGAATCAATTCAAAAGAAATAAAACAGAAATTCCAAAGAGCAGATTTTACATTGAACAGTGAGGAAAATAACTAGAATAAGATTTTGCATCAACTAAAACTAAATTCTGATTAGAAAGACCAGGAAAAAAAAAAACAGGGAAATAAACAAAACAGTGAAAAGATTATCGTCCATGGGTATCCCTGGATATTTCACGTGTAACTCAGTAAAAAAATAAAAAATTAAAAAAAGAAATCATCTCATAAACTCAGGTGGAATTTGTTCTGTATTTTTATGACTTTTAAAAATATGATCCTCTCTTGATTCTAGTAAGTCTTGGTTCCTCAACTGGCTTTTAAGAATTCTGAATTAGCATATCACAGGATCTTCATTCAGCCTAACTGCTTTCTTCGCAGGTCTCCTAATCTTTGTCATCCCCATGCCTGTTTTCTTAACAGGCAGCACAGCAGAGTGGGTAAAAGAGCAGAGCCCTAAGTGTACTGCCTGGGTTCAAATTCCATGTCGTTACTAGACTCGGCTTCCCGTTCCATAAATGCAGACAACCAGCTCAAGAGGGTCGCTCTGGGAATTAAATGAGGGACTGCACACAAAGCACTGGGAATAGTAGCACACATACAAAATGCTTAACAGGTTGCTCTTATTATTGTTGTTGCTATTTTTTTCCACCATAACCTCCATCAATATTACAACTACCACTGACTGCCCACACCCTAAAATTAGGTGTTGCACAAGATTTGGAACTCCTAACAGTGGGCTTTCAGATGAAAGGAAGAAAGGTATTTGTGGTTCTTCCTTGAATTCATGGTGACAATTAGGAATGAAATATCGGGACATGTAAAATCTAGTTCACAGACACAGTAAATATTAGAGCTAGAGGGGTTCTGAAAAAAACATAGATACAGAAATTAGAAATGCATACTAAGAAAATAATCAACTCAGGGCATTGTTTTATTGCCCAACTTCTTAGGTGAACTTGGAGAACTCAGGGGAATTGCAGAACATTGCAGTTATCTGAAAACAGAAACAACAGTACTTCTGTGACACTAAAGTTAGTGAACAATGGAGGAAGGTGAAAATACTTCAGGGTGGCAATGGGATGAGCAGGGGGAGTAAAACAAAGCTTTGGGAAATCTTGTGGAATAAACAAAGCATCCAATTATACGTACTCTCAGGGAGAACTTGGTATTACATGTAGCTGGAACAAAGTCCGTAAAAGGCAAAGAGAAATCAATATTTAGTGTTTCCCCACAGGCTGCCAGATACACTACAAAGAAAAAGAAGAAAAAAGGAAATTTACTTTTAACTTCAATAAAATCTTAAAAATTGCCTTAAATACACACCTAAGCAAAACTAAATTTAAGACTATAAGCTCGTCTAATACAAACTATGAAATAGTTCTCTGGGAGTCTCACAAGATAATGGAAAAAAGATCAATTACAGTATATATTAAAACTATAATATCGATACCAATTTTCTTTATTGGTATTTGTCAATGAACAGAATGCTAAACCTAATTTTTAAAGTTCTTACCGTTTTCCTGTTGTTTAGTGGAACAGTCAATCCAGTTGTGTTGATTAGCAGCCCAAATCATTTCAAATTGATGAAACATGATTTTAAAATTCCATGTATATGGAACAAATGAAAAAATGTCTGGAGCACTATCACTAGACCAGTCTTGAATTAAATCTAAAATTATTGGGGTGGGAGACAGAAATTCAAATGAATTGAAATTCAGAAAACAAAAATGTAAAGATTTAACACCCATCAAAAATAAATTTTTCTTTTATAACTAAAAAGAACTTTTATACTAAAACATTAAAAGATGACTAAGATATAGCTAAATGATTTAACAGCAAACAGATGTTTACTTACTAATCACAGTTCCAAAGAAGAAAAAAATTACGCATTTCGTGAAAATAACCAAAGTGTCCTCTGATAGATGACTGGATAAAGAAGATGTGGTACATATACACAACGGAATATTACTAGGCCATAAAAAAGATGCAATACTGCCATTTGCGACAACATGGGTGGATCTTCAGGTTATCACGATAAGTGAAGTAAGTCAGCAGAAAAAGTCAAGAACCATGACTTCACTCATATGTGGGATATAAAACTAGAGCAACAAAGGAACAAAACAAACGATGCCTTTCAACAGTCGTCTCCTAGAGGTGCTCATCACGCTCACCTGTGTACACTCATAGTCCAGAAACAGTGCTATGAACGAATAATTAGAACTTTGCATGTGTGAGAGAAAGAAACAATTGAAAGCAGTATTGCCAAGCACAGATTTGGACACCGCACAGGCCTGGGTTTAAATTCTGGCTTTATCATTTTACTAGCTATGCAATCTTGAATAAATGACTTAAATGTTACTGGTTTTCTCTTTTACAAAATGGGGACAACTTCACAGATTTATTGTGATATTTGAAACGATATATGTGAAGTTTTAGCTCAGTAACTACCATAGGTGGGCACTCTGCACATGGTAGCATTTATTATTAAAGATATTCTAAGGAAAATAATAAGTAAAAATAATTAAACATTTAAAGTAGTCTTTGAATTTTAAAGGAAAACTTTATACTGAAGATACTACATTCAATAATGAAATCAAAAGTCAAATCTTACATTATATATGAATTCACTTAAAATTTAGCTGCAATGTATAGAAGCTTGTGCAATAGAGAGAAATTCCTCTTAATAAAGTGGCAAAATGATACATTTACTATCAAATGTCATAATTTAAATTAATATTGAGAAGATGCAGAGTTTTCCTATCTCAACGACAAAAGGCATATGGCTATTAGCCTGTTCTATGAATAGAGAAAGGAAAAGTCTGCTTATCAATTTTATTTTAAGTACGTTTTTATTTCATTTAACAAGCAGTCACAGTGGCTCCCCACACTTTACAGTATCTACACTTCTTCTAACCCTGTGCCTCTGCACGCCACCCTACCGAACAAACCAGCAACACTCCCACTTGTGAACTTGATTCTTTAGCAAAACGTCTAGCCCTCGGGAGATGCCCCAAAGTCATCTCTGGAATTAACCAACTCCACAGTGCAAATTCATCCTTCATCAAGCTGATTTCTCACTCTCTCATAAACATTTTTGGTCCTGCACTTTTACTCAAACTATTCATCCTACACTGTTAGGTGTCCTCTCCGCTGAAGGAAAACGACCATCTTTAACAATGACATTACTCTAGGAGAGCACGGGGTCTAGAGTCAAAACCCTGCTTTTAAATGTCTCTTCCACTTCCTAGTTTCCTGACTCTGCCCAAGTCATGGAATGTATCTCTGCTTTAATTTCCTCCTTGTTCACTCAGGGAGAACGTAACAGCTATCCCTTTTCAGAGTTGTTGTGAAGGTACATAAGTGAACACGCTTTGGAATGTTCTGTGGAAACACACTACGCAAATCTTAGTATTACTTATTTACAAAGACCATTTCAGATCTTAATGTCCTTCCCTGATTTCTCTGATCACCTTCAGAACCTAGCGACTGCCTCTGTATTTGTGTCTTACACACATGCATTTGGTATCTTCACAATTCATGCCTGCACGCAAATCTATATCTACACTGTTTGTACTGCTTCATTTGTCTAAGCCTAGTGCATGAGCCGATGTACTTGAGACTGATAAATAACATAAAACAAGAAATGCCCACAGAAGCGGTAAGTTCTCTGAGGGCTGCGATCAGGGTGTAGAGTTGTTTTGAATCATTATTCATGAGAGACTTTCAACTTACACTGATTGTATTTATCCACTTTACACTGCTATTCAATTAAAAGATTGAGATACAATTGCTAGTAAACACAAATTAAAATAATCTACTAATCATCTAAGGAAACGAATGTAATTATATAAAGTTATTAGCCAATTTCTTTTTTAATAAGTCTTAGTTTTTTCTTCACTATCTTATCTGAAATTTCAACATATTCTGCAGTAAGTTTCCCACCAGCTTATACAATATCTTTTCCACTAAATATTAAAAATCATGATAACAAAAATATTTTTACTAGGAGCCTCAACAACGATTTCTAATATAGATTTCTCTTTAAGCCAAAAGCTGTTCTCATTACCAGACAGTCTTATCAAATAATCTGATTGGAAAAAGGAAGCACGTTCTTGATGACTGCCTTACTCTTTCTCAGACAACAAATTTTAAGTTATTAAGATGGCAATCTAAAAGTTAGCTTGGAAAAAACTCATCTGCAGCTCACTCTATAATTAACTTGTTAGCAAACACCCTCCAAAATGCCAATCATTTGGTACCAGGGCTTTGCAATCCTGTTATACTATTTCCTTTTCCCTCTTATGAGCGTAAATCTAAATCAACTTCATTATCCCCAGGACACACTTTGTGTCTGCCTTTAGTTTACATTTTTCATTCCTGAGACTCTATATTATATTTATCAAGAAGCTATCTTTGTCCCACATTGAAATGCCTTAGCAATGATTTTTATCTCATTAATAATTGACATGATTGGCTACTGAGGAATACTGGGCATTCCCTCACACCAGGTCGATAACTTATCTTCTGCAGAATTCTGTCAATAAAGATAAAATTGAGAAAAGAGAAAAGCAATTCAAATACTATGGCCAAGTATGCTTGCTCCAAGGCTAAACTAATATTGCTCTTGAATAGTCATCCTTATTAATGAATAAGTAAGTTTTTAAAGGGCGCCAGAAAGAAATAGAAGTAATATGACTGAACGTTATAGCTGTTATATCTGGGAGACGAGAAGTTTTGTATCTTTCTCTGTTTTTTAAATGTCTCCAAATAAATTTTAGAAGAAAACACATAGCCATAAAAGTGAATTTCAATTAGGTATAAGCATAAAGACTAGAATCAGAGAAAGAAAATAATTTAGGGAAAAACAGGGTTGTAATTTAGGAAATATGTATTTGGCTGTTTTAAAGTAACTAATGCAATACTCAGTCTAAATGAAAGTGCTACTACAAAATAAAATTTTTTAAATCCTGAGAAATTTATACTTAAAGGACTCCAACTATTCTTAGCACTGCTAGAGTCTGAGGATGTGACATGCCTGGAGGAAAAATAATATGAAGGATTAAATGCTTGAAAATAGGAATGAATTTTAAAAGATTAGCAAAGTTAAAAAATACAGTATCTTAAGTGAGAGGGAAAAGGGTACTGTCGAAGAAGCTTCTTTGTAACAGATTCTTGAGCCAGACTACTTGGGTTAAAATCCTAGCTTGACCAACTTGTTGGGTCACATGACCCTGGACAAACACTTGACCACTCTAACCCACTTTCCTTATCTGTAAAATAAGGTCATGGTAAAAATATTGACCTCAAAGAATTATGATGAGGATTCAATGATTGAATATGTGCAAACTGCTTAGAACAGACATACACATAATACACACTGCAAGTTTTAGCTATTGTTTTTTAATAAATCTGAATTGAGTAGTACTTATTCAGTGCTTAGCTTCACAGACAAAGGTTTAACTTACTGGGGACTCTGTCACAATTTCTACTACTGGGTCCCAGATTCGAGCCTTGGAGAATTCTGTAATTCCAAGAACACAGAAGCTCTCTCACCAGTCCCCAACATAAGTCTCTCAAAGCAGAAAACACATATGAAAGAAGTATGATTGAATATACTGTAGTAATGACAGTATAAAAGGCCAAAACTCTAGCAACAGCAAAATTAAGGTAGAAGTTGTTATCCCTACTTCTCAGATAAGGAAACTGAAGCTTAAACAATTAGGTACTTTGGCCAACATCAGACTGCTAGTAAGTGATGTAGGGACAGGACTCTCTATGAAGACCTTACTCTCCACTATACCCTGAGGTATCTAATGGTACGCAGCACAGACCAGATGCTTGTAAACAGCTGGTGAGTGGCGGGACGGACGGATGGATGGATGGATGGACGGACAGATGGATAAATGTAGCAATCAGTCAAGCAAACATAGGTCCTCAGGGGTAGCCATTGACCCTGGCAAATCAGACCCTGTTTGGCTAAACCTTTTCACTGGAAGCCTCAATAAATGCTACTTATTCTTGTGTAGTAATATTTATGTTATTCAGAGACCAAGACAACATGTTCCCATACTCAAGAAATGTAAGTAGCTATTATAATAAAGGAACTTTTCCAACTAAGGCTAGCATCAACTCAATTATCTATGCCAGTGGAAAGGACTAAGTGGAGGCTCGAAATACGAAAATAACATATTTGACTATTTGAATATACTGTTTAATCACAATAATTAGAATAATGAAGCCCTGCTGATGCCTAATCCAGGGAGAGAGAGAAACTGATGCACCTTCTTTATCGTACTCCCCACCAGACTGAAACAAAGACGGGTTCTTTTCATTTCTTCTAAGCTCAATTTTAGGTTCACATTTTCCTTTTTTGGGTTAGAAGAGAGCACAAAACATCTATATCTAAATTTTCCCTTTGACATTCTTAGACCAAAAAGTGTAAAAGAAAGTCTGAACTGCGTCATCAAATCCCGATGTTGAACACAAGCAAAACTCACTGAAAACAAATTCATGGTGCTAAATCTCACCGCATTTACATCTATTAGAAAATTACCTGTGAAAAAGTTCTTCTGTGCAAAGATGAAGTGGTAGGTAGCTTTATACACCTCTAGTTCACACTGCCATGTCTGCGGCATGTTCCATACCCGGGGGTAGCTGGCATTGATGTGGAACTGCAGACCAAACGCAGTGAAAATGTGAGGGCTTAAAGCGGCACACGTGTCAGCAGCATTAGAAATGAACTCACACACCAGTGAGTAATGAAAACTCATTTTCCTACTGAGCTGAACAGAAGGTCACTTCAAGATTTTAATATCGCTATGGGCTAAAGGTCAGTATCCATGGTTACATCCAGTTCCTTGAAATAGAAGCCCTGATGTGGTCAAAACCTTCAGGAACGACAACTCAGGCTGGACTTTTGATACTGTGCTCTAGCTAAGCCAACGGAGTACCAGCCAACAATCTGAACTCCTCTGTAAGCCTGACCTGTGCAGTGAGCAGCTCGGGTCAGGGAGGGTGGAGGACTGCACACTGTCCCACCCTAGCCTGGCCCCCAGCGCCGCCCGGGTTCCCACCTGACAGCACGGTAACTACAGACCTGACGCGGGGCTTTCTGGTGCATTCCACCTGCCAAAGCTGTGCAGTTCTACAATGGCAAGAGCTGCCTGAGCAGGAACAGCATTGCTGCACAGCACTAGTTGTCAGCAAATGCTCAGGAGTCATTCAAATGCTGAATATGCCAGTTTAGCATATGTCTGTGGTATTCAACGTATTCTTGGTGAATGTAAGATTTTCCTCTTAATTTACTTATATATCGTGTATAAATATGCTTGTTTAGACAAGCAATTAAGGCCCTAACGGTACCATCTTACATAAAAGAACCCTCTCTGAATAGCAGCCATTCCACAAAGTGGCTTTTCTTGTTATTGTTACTGTTGTCCCTGATAAAAAATAATAATCTGCCTGATTAATGAGTCCCCAACCTAGAATTTTAGTCATGAGCATTCCCATAGCTTTTTCTGTTTCCAATATAGAGCAAGCCACGTATCAAGAGTCTCCTCCTTTTACCTCCTTCATCAAGCAAACAGCACAATGAATTATTAAGCCCTGAGAAAGAATCCCATGGGGCCAGAAAACATACAGTAAAAAACGATCTTATTTACAACATTGGACAAAGTTAGTCCAGCCATACAATCAAGTTTAAAAACAATATCTGACAACCTTTCCCATTTGTAAAAGCCAAAATCCCTATCTCGTTGCCTTAGCTTCACTTGGCCCATACAAGGAGCAGAGACACAGAGATGCCAGGAGGCCCGCAGCCCTGGGAGTCTCCTCCTCTGCCCAAAATAGGGCCAAGGGCACCTGGGGCTTCTTCAACGAGGGCTTCCTGGTCATTAGAATTTTGATTTTACACACATACATATATCATCATATACTCTCGACTTACTGCTAACATTTCTGCTTCTAAAAGGGTCCGGTACTGCATGCTGGTAGTGGCATCAACATGTAAGAGTTGTCCTTTAATTGCAGGGGTGTAGCCTAGTAAGTGAAAACATAAAAATTAAGAACCTAAAAAATAAGTGTATGTATGTATGTGTATAATATTAAAAGTTTTGGCTGGAAACAACTCCCACCACAACCCAAAGAAGAAATCCCTGAAAAGCGGTGATCAGTCACTATTTAAATATACCCCAATCACGGGGAGCCTGCTACCTAATAGAGACCCTTCTCATCTCAACAGCTCTGAAGGAAGGAAGTTCCATCTTCACATAATGTCTAACATGATGTTACTTTCCAGGGCAAAACTACAGTCTAGGCCATAAATACCAGTTTTCAATGACTTAAGAGCCCCAACTCCTCTCTTCTCCCTCTGACTCCAGGGTACATGTCTGCATCATTTTCATACTCCTTATGCAGTGGCAGTTACCAAACCACACAGCCCATTCTGAGCAAACGCAGCACAGTTCAGAGTAGTTCACTTCCTTTCTTGATGGGTTGCCTTTCTAGAAACACTACCTCACTGGTGATTATTATATAGCTTCTTCAACATGCATCCTACTCTGGGCATTTATTTTTCAAACACCTGAATCTCTGACAACCTTTTTAAATGTATCTGACACCTAGCTTGTTATTGTCTAACAGTTACCTGAGCCTGTTTGCCCCTCAGATAGTCATCTTAAAAGCCACCTAACCTTTACCAAGAACCTGACTGGATTTTCCTTAGGCCCTAACTCACTCCAGAGCGCCACACCGCGAGTTCTATGGCACTTCCCAAGAATGCATCATAGGTATGCTCAAGACAGTGAGCCCCTCAGCCCCCAAGTGGCCCTTTTCCCCCAGGGCACTGACAACTATACAAAAAAATTGTGCAAATATTCTTTCCTATGTGCACAATCAGTACAAAAATGGTGGCAGCACTCCCTCAATTGAACCATTCTCCATTTTGTGCAGCCCCCAACTGCCTCTTTCCCCACTTCATGTCTGTAACTATGGCTGTGCTAAGAGATGCTTCTTTCCAATCGACTAAGCTGAATCAGTGAGTCCTAGAGAACAGCAAGCAGCTGCTTCAAGATTCAGTAGGATTGTTCCTTTAAAACTAGCTAAAAGAAGGTTAGTTCTTCACTAAACAGCCACAGAGTTACAGGGAAAATATACATTCTGCCATTCTTAGTCAGTTTTTCAATTGATTATCTATGCAAGTAAACACAACTGCTACCTTTTTCTTTCTAAGGGAGCTTATGAATCTAGTCAGCCCTCTGCCTGCTTTCTTCTTATACAAGCAACAAAATGAGTGACAGAAATTATAGCTATCAGGGCATTATTTAATATTTTAAATATGACGTGTTTTCCTTTCTTAAAGTTATGCTGTTCAAAGTAGCCAGCTTACTGCCTGACAAAATCTAACATAACTTAAACCAAAGCTTATTAGTCACTCTGTCAATTACTGCCCATGCACCAGGTGCCACGTGCTGGGTTCAGCATCAGCTATACAGCCATGAAAGATGGACACAGCATCTGCTCTCATGGAGCAACAGGAAAAACTAACAGGAAATACACGCTAAACAAATTATGCTCATTCTTGCAAAAGAGGAATTAGTGTAAAATGAACAGATAGAATTATAAGACTTAGATTTTTAAAATTTTCCCCTCTCCAGGTGCACAAATAATTTAATTATGTACTATTTACTTTAATTATGTAATATTTGATATAACTATAGGTAAATCAAAATATAACAAGCTGAAAAATAAAACCCATTAATTAATGTTAATTTAAATGGATTAACATAGTATTATTTATATATTATTTCCCTACTAATCATTTTTCAGTTTTTTTAATTTTTCAATTACAGTTGACATTCAATATTATATTAGTTTCGGGTATACAGTATAGTGGTTAGACAACTTACAAAGTGATCCCACCGATAAGTCTAGTACCCACCTGGCACTATACATAGTTATTACCATATTATTGACTATATTCCCTGTGCTGCACTTTACATCCTCGTGACTATTTTCTAACTGCTGATCTTAATCCCTCCCCCGGTTTCCCACACAGCCCTTAAGCCCCCTCCCACCTGATTAGTTTGTTCCTACTAATCATTTCAAACAGAAAAGCACTCATTGCAGCTTACCATTTTCCTCCACTGTCATTGGAATATTAATTTCTAAATAAGAGCCGGCTCCTACATTTACATGTATAGCATTTGTTTCCTACAAAAGAAAAAAAATTAATTCATATAAAACATGTATTATAATTATACTCCCATCTTTATTTTTCAGCTATTATCACATACAAAATAAAATCATCAATGATACTAAATAGGTATTAAAAGTTCCTAAGAACAAAAGTTCAAATTTACACCACAAATAGACTAAAATAATTTGGCCATATGTAAGAGAGAAAATGAAGCAGACTATAGTGTAAAAGTGTATTATTAACTTCTTTCTACTATTTGACATTTAATGAAAGTAACACATATATATTTATTGGGGGGTGGGGTAGCAGGAAGTTCAGAGAAATGAATCTAAGTATATAGGACCAGTCACCAGAAAAATACTCTGGAAAATAATGTTCAGATTTTAAACACGTTTTCTATGATATTATTCCAATAATTACCCTATTTTTGGTAAACAGCAAGTCAATTGTAGCATCTGCAATAATATTCATTCGCAGTTCAAAAGCAAGGATCTGCCGTGGTTTCCCAGGCTGTGCAATTTCAGAAACTTTCAGAACTTGATAATCAGGTGGGAAAAAAAACTTCCATAAACAGTCTCTGTATAAGGAGGTAGAAAGAATAATGACATTATTCCAACAAAATTATCTCCGACAAGGGACCAAAATCAGAATTCTAACTTAATAGTAACATTGCTATCTCATTTAACAATTACACATGAAATATTAAAAACATGAAGTCACAAAACACCTACTATAATTTCCCTTCAGTAAAACAGAAGACTGTTGGCTCCAATGTTTTATACTGACAGACATCAATGAGCTCTGAGTACTTAATAAATATACTATTATCAAATGAGACATAGGTAAAACCAATTTGTGCTGTTCAAGCACAGTATGAGAAATGAAAGACTTTCTACAGGTGTATCAATGGTCCAAATGGCAAAGTTGCTAAACCAACTTTAAGTAAGGTCTATTTACATCAAAATTTAGATGTGTCCTCAGAACTACTGGTAAATGTCCTCTCCTTTGTTTAAAAGGCTTCGATAAATGGAAAAATGTTCATAATATGTAAGAGTTATTTCAAAACTAACAGAATGACTAAAAACTAAAAGACCTTTAAAACATTCTCTGTGACCTCCAGTATAAAATCTGTATTTCTTAAATACCTCCACCTCCAGACCTGTGAGAGTCCGTAGTTTAAGCCACACAGCCTGTGGTACTCTGTTATGGCAGCCTTAGCAAACCAAAACAGTACCTTTCTAAACTGCTCATCAAGACTTTTTGCTCACCTCTGTTATAGCACGTTAATGAACCTCTTTGGGTTTCTTTCCTCTACTAACACTAAACAATAAGCTTCTTTTATCTCTGAATCTTCATAGACCCCCAAATCACTGGCATGGATGTTGATCAAATACAAAAGAAAAAATGAAGGAACCAATGAATGTGCTGTCACACACCATTCTTCTAATGAACGCGCTCCTCCTCTGGAACTTGCTCACCCCAATTTCTCTACAAACAAGTAATTATTCGGTTGAAAACGTCTAGGGATATTGTACCCCGGCATAATAACACACCTTAGAAAACTGTTAAGCTAGTTTGGATAAAAATTACAGTATTAGCTCTATGCATTTGAAAGACTCATTAGAAACATAATTTACTCAAGTACCTCTGCCTATCAGCCCATGGCCCGTAGTTGAAATCTGTTCCTTTGCCACAAACTATATCCAGTCCCCAACATGGAGGCAAATCTTGTAATTTGCAATCCTCACTGCTGATTTCTCCTTCAATATTTTCTTCTGTTTCTTCTGGAACAAGACCTACATTGCAGAATATACAATATAAAGGCAGTTACTTAAAATAACCATTAGCAAGTTTCTTTAGATCATCACCTCTAAAAACTTTTTGATCTCAGGAATACTTTAGACTCTTAAAAATTATTGAGGACCCCAAAGTAGGTATTTTTGTATTATCTCTATCAAAATTTACAGTATTCAAATTTCAAGTTGAGCAATTTTTTAAAATTCTGTTATTTTTACAATCAACTCATTATATGTTCACATAATGACATGTCTAATAAAATGTAATGAAAATAATACGGAAAATAACCATTTTAATAAAAATTTAGTAAAATTTTAATTTCATCTTAATGAAAATACTTTTTTAAAAAAAATAACCATGTTTTCTAAAACAATTTAGTGAGAAGTATTGGCATTGTTTTTATCTTGGCAAATCTTGTTAATGTCCAGCTTAATAGAAAACAGGTGAATTCTCATAACTGCTTCTGCATTTAGTCTGTTGTTCAAGGATTTGAAGAAAAACTAGCTTCATACAAATAGGTGGATAGAAAAGGGAGTATTTTAATAGCTTTTTCTGACAATTCTGGACATTCTTCTTTCACTCTACACCAAAATTCAACAAGTGGTAGTTTCTTAAAGGTTAGCTGTAATGTGAAATTTGAAACCATATTGTTGAACTTTTCATACCCTGATACATTAAAATGTACTGAATCTCTCTTGTGCTTTGAATACATCTTCTACCCATGGCATGATCTTGTACATCATACATTAGTCAAGTGGAAAATACTGGCTCACTGAGACATGCGTATTTTCTAAATATTGATACATTTCATTATTAAACATTTTAAAAATCACATTTGTTAATATCACTGGTAGTCTCATCTGAAAAGTCATCAAATGCAGTGGCAGACCCAGAATTTTCCAAAATTCTAATTTTCACATGAAAGCTCAATATCAGTTTGTTTCTAGTTGTTCTTTCAAGTAAAACTGGTGTTCCAAGAAAAGACCAAATAGTTCAGCTTGAAACTCAATGACACAAGTGCTTTTTAAAAACATGAGTGTACTGCAGTACACAGAAGTGCATTATGTATGCTTGCCACTTTATCACAATGAATATTTAAAAGCTTCCTTAGGGGTCAGGATTTGATAAAAATAATTTGCATTGCTTAATCAAAGACATTAAAGTAATGCCGGCGTTTGCTGTTTTACCGTGAACGTGTGGCAGGGAGTCCTGCAGTTTGCAACCACTGTCTAGAGTCTTGCTAAAGCACCAGCAGTTTCACCACCGTTTCTTTGGCATCACCAGTGCAAATGTCAACACGGTGAAAAAGGCAAATAACATCCTAGCTTTATTTTTAAAATACTCTGACCTCATAAGCCCCCTGGAAGGTATAAAAGATCAGAAATAGGAACAAAGGTGCCAAAAATCCAATGTTTAGCTACTTTTATAAGATTGAATCATCGTAGTTGGATTTTAATCCTGAAACGTGAAGCCTCCAATCTAACACACTGTGATTTTTTTTTTTCCCTAAACTAACAGGAACTACCTTAACCATCACCACATTCCCAGAGGTTTTCCTCATGGTCATTTGCATTCACAATTTTTGAGGCATATTTGTGAAAATGGAATTTGAAGGACAGATTACTATATTGTTTTCTTTGGGTCTGAAATACTAAAGTAATATTCAACTTTTGACAATAACACAGATATTTTTTAGGTGGACACACTTACATCTACATTTACCATTTGTTGATGCTTATTTACATCCTAAGTAAGGAAACTTAATTAGACATCCCATTTTACAGAAGAAACGGAATTGTAGCTGTGAACCACACTTTCAAGAAGTGTTACCTGGCTCATCCATGTAGTAGTAGATGTCCACATCATTTGACTGCAGCACCACAAAGCCTTCTCCCATTAGTCTCGGTGGTCTGTGGAGGGGCAGGGGGTGTAAAGTAAGCACATCTCCAGAATACAAAATATTTTTGCTGTAATTAATGGTGCTAACAGATGAAAACAAAAAGGAAAAAAAACTAAAAAGCAATCAAGTGTAGCATCTTGAAAAGGGAAAACATCTTTCACGTAGACAATAAATTGTTCCATAGTTGTATCCTATAGTAACTAATAAAATGGTACTGAAAACTTTGTAATCAGTAAATTAGTCCAAGGAGAAAACAAACAAACCAAAAAACTGTTTTGCATTATTCACTGTCAATTTTGAATGTCAAAAATCAATTTAAAGCAAAGTTCAATTAAATACAATAGAAGAACAATGATCAGAATAATTATATTCTTCACTTGCAACAATAAATTTAAAATTAAACTTAAAGTTCAACCTTTGTATATTAACACTACAAAGCTGAATAAGAAATATTTTATATTATCTGTATAATCTTTCAGAAACATTAAATAAGAAAAAATATTGTCATTTTTATTAACTTTGTATTACCTATTTCCAAGAATATTTAGTTGATCAACTTGAAACAAATTTAAAGCAAACATCTCAAACTCAAATTCTGGAATGAATGTTTCTCTACAATTTCCAACAAACTGTTACTCTTTACTTGCTTTGATTTACCAACCTTTTTCTTCGTCACATACCACAGTATCTTCCTTCCATATCAAAATTAACTTCTCAATCATTAGATAATATACACAAATTCAGCAACCTTCTTCTAAATATGTATTAAATCACAAAGGATACTGTTTAATCTCACCATTTAATCTTCACATTTAGTTTTGAAGAGTGAAAAATATAATTTTAAATCTTTTAACACAAATTAACAGCAGAATACTTCTTTACCTTACTTTCTAGTAATTTTTACAACAGCCAGATTAATTTATTCAGTATCATAACTTTACCCATAAATATAGCATAGTGTGCATAACCCACATTCCAGAAGATGCTCTGCAAAGTCCGTGATTCTGAAGAGTGAGACCAGGTAGACCCACAGCTGCACACGTACCCCTCTATCATTCTAGCCAATACCCAGAAAATCTAATAGAAAGAAGTGGGAACTAACGAAAAGGGAATAATCAGGCTTCTCATGACCTCAGAGACTTTATGTTGCCTACACACAAGGAGAAAAGCTGGGACATAGTGGAAGCTCATCATGTGAATACCAAATTACACAAATTCAACCACAGAGTCTCCTTCACAAAAAGAATAGAAATTGAGAATAACAAAGATGACGAGCCCTCATCCCTCTGGGCGTGTGGCCCAGAGTCGGATGGGAGTTACATGTCTGCTGTTCACCCAGGGTCCCAGTCCCTCCTATGGAAGCATAACAACACAACGAGGGTGACCCCCCATGTGTATCCCTGATACACCCTGTCTCCTGAATGCAAGCAGCAACTTCACAGGAGGAAAACAAAGCTGGAAATTCAGGTGGAAAACTGACTGGGACTTAAATGTCAAGCAAGTTCCACAACTGTGCCACCCTAACTTCACCAGGCGTCCAAGAGTAATTTCAATTCAATTTTCAACTTTTCATCAATTCACAATGGGACTCCACTATTTGTTGACTTTACTATTTATCCATTCCTTCCAGAAATAAAACGTACCTGTAATGTGTATTTTCAAACATCAAACATCAAAGCTTAATTGCCCAAAATAAATTTCCCCAAGACAGCAAAAAAGGAAAAAAGGGTAAAAAAATTATAGTTATAATCGTGCAGAAAAATATTTAAAATTAACCAATGGATAGCATAGCCACTTATCTTATGAAGCAGGACTACATTGTTAATTGATTTAATAGACAGAAAACTACCTAATTATTGCCCAACTTGCAACAAAGGATGCTAAAGATCTAATTGATATCTATATTAGACATAAAGAAGTTATTTGTTATTTGTATAAGACTTTCTTACTCATCATTTTGAAGACCAACATATCTTGGACTAGGAACAAGCATAACTCGAACATTTTCAAGCTTTCCTTTCACAATATGCATGAACTGGTCAAGATGACTGGAAGGTGGTTTTGTGGTATAAGTCAAGAAAGCATCGTCAAAGTTGATGCACAGAGTCTGAGGTTGGTAATGATTTCCAAAGGCCAAGCGTCCCTAAAAAACAGGTAACAGATATATAACAGATAAACTATTCAGGCCACATATATTTTTCGTCAGCTGACCTAATAACAAGCATTTTCAAGGAACAACTAAATGATGCCACTTTAGAACTATGTATATTTAAATTACTCCACTGATCAACTTAGACCTGTGTTTAAAGAGATTTAAGTACTTGTGAATAAATAGCCTTTCAGGTTTACCACATTTGTGCTAAAATGGTATTGGTGTTAAAATAATTCTTTCACCTTTATAAAAATTGGAACCAAAAAAACTACAAAATCACTTTCTTTTCTTAAGTGAAAATTACATTTGCAAAAATGAAAGGTTCTGTTATCAACCCACCAAATATTAATTGTACCAGAATTTACTTACTGTGCTCACATTGACCTTTATGACTGGAATAAGTGATCTCCATGAAGATGTGGGGTCCTGAGATTCTGTTTTTACTTTAACTCTGAGAAGAAAAAATAAAAACTGACATATATAAGATTGCGGCCGGCGATCCATTTTTTATTGGCCCGCAGCAAATTCCAAAAATATATTTAGTTTACTTAAATAAACCAGGTGAGGCAATATGTACTTCACCTCGAGTGAGTGGCCCGGCTGTGTGTGTATTTTACCGCATACGGCCCTTGGTGAAAAACGTTGAAAAAACTTTGGACACCCCTGATAAAGAAATACTAAGATCCCCAAAATGTCTGTTGGAATGTTCTCTGTCATGCGACAATTTTTAGATTGACAAACTAAAATAGCAAAACTATGATTTTAGAATGACAAGCTTTAATATCAAAAATATACATTGTGACATGCTGTCATTATATCCACCGTTATACCCATTATACAACAATATGACATTTTACAAGGCAGCCAAAATTATTATTAAAACAACAAATGACCAAAGTGTAAGTCACTTTGATGTTTCCTGCTGTTTTAAGCACTTCTGACAACTCAACTGATCCTTTTCCTTCCCTAGTCCCACCACTTTATGCCAAAATAATATCCTCTCAATAAAATGAAAATGACAGGCCAAGAGTAAGAAAAAAGAAATTACACAAAATTATACAAAGTACACAATATTTAAGAAATAAAAATGTCACAGCAATTCACTAAAGATTTCAGATGAAAACGCGAGACGTATTTCTTCAATACCCGCTAACTCCTAAGTCACACTTCTGAGGCCATTTAAGTAGTGGTCATGCTTAGTCCACTAAGGTGGCCTTCAGTGCTTAAAACAAAATTCAAAACTGACCTCACTACCTCTCCTAAACCTCCACTTTCGCTAAGGCTCCCTGACTAAGCATGACCACTACTTAAATTAGAAATTTGGATTCACTGTTGACTCATCCTTCTTACTCATTCTCCACATCTAATCTACCACTGTCTTATGGATTCATCTGCCTAAGTATATCTCGAATCCATCCATTTTTCTCCCTTCCCCTTGTTACCAACCCAGTTGATGAACATCTCTTTCCTAAATTGTTACAATATCCTTCTAACTGGTCTCCCCACTTTCAGTCTTATCTCCCTCCAATGACACCACGGCATTACGGACCTGAAGTAAAGCCAAATATCTAACAGTTGGACCCTCAAAATCATTGTTGTCTTATTTATCTCCATCTCAAATAGTCCACTGCAGCCTCAGTAAATAACTTCTCTATTGCATGTGATGTTTCTTCTCTACGGAAGACTCTTCACTGCCTTCTTTGCCTAACTCAGTGACCCTTCAGGTCCCAACCTCCCGGATGCTCCTATGTGTGCCCACAGAATACTATTCTTATCCCTATGGCAACACTTCTTGCACTAAAATTTCCTATTAACTGTCTAACTCCCATACTAGGCTATAAACTTCCTCCAGACACAACAGTTGTCATAGTCACAGTATCCCCAGTACCTCAGATCAATGCCTGGGACATAGTATCTATTAAATATTTAACTGATAATAAATGTTCTCATCATCTACTTAAAAAAAAAAAAACTATTAGGTATGTAAGGCTCTTCAGCATTCAAAAATCAATTAACATTAACCAAAAAATGAAAAATCAAACAATCATATCAATACATGCAGGAAAAGCATTTGACAAAATCCAACACCTATTCATGATTAAAAATCTCTCAGTAAACTAGGAATAGTGGGAAATCTTCTCATCTTGGTAACGAATATCTACCAAAAAAAAACACAAAACCCTATAGTAACATCATACTTAATGGTGACAAACTATTAATAGAAGCTTTCCCATTAAGATCAGCTACCAAGCAAGGATGTCCTCGCTCTCCTTTTCAACTTTGTATTGGAAGTTCTAACTAATGCAATAAGACAAGAAAAAGTAATTAAAGGTATACAGATTAGGAAGGAAGAAACAAGACTTTCTTTGTGGAAGACACAATCGTCTATGTAGAAAGTCTGAAAGAACTGACCAAAAAAATTCTTAGAATTAATAAGTGATTATAGCAAGGTTGCAGAATACAAGATTTATATACAAAAGTCAATCCCTCTTCTATATACTAGCAATAAACAAGTAAAATTTGAAATTAAAAACACAGTAACGTTTACATTAGCACCACAAAAAATGAAATATTTAGGTATAAATTTAACAGTAATATGTACAATATCTACATGAGAAAAACTATAAAACTCTGATGAAAGATATCAAAGATCTAAATAAATGGAGAGATAGTCCATGTTCATGAAAAGGAAGACTCAATATTGTCAAGATGTTTTTCCAGGAGAACTGATTCTGGGTGATGAACACACAATGGGATTTATAGATGATGTAATACAGAATTGTACACCTGAAATCTATGTAATTTTACTAACAATTGTCACCCCCAATAAATTTAATAAAATAAAATTTTAAAAAATATATTAAAAAAAAAGATGTTTTTCCAAACCTGATTTATAGATTCAGTGTACTCCCAATTGAAATCCCAGGAAATTATTTTGCTGCTGGGAGAAGACCAAATTGGAAGACTGGCACTACCTGACTTCTACACTTACTGTAAAACTACGGTAATCAAGACAGTGTGGTATTGGTTAAAGAGACAAACAAATCAATGGAATAGAATAGAGAGCCCAGAAACAGGCAAAACAAAATCATGTATTTGTGTACAGGCTGTAAATATGTATATTTATGTACATACATTCAAGAGGATAAAAAACAAATTGACAACAGCAGTCATCAATATGGAGGGAAGTAGGGCTGGTAAGCAGAGCAGGACTTTTTTTTACATTAATAATTCTATATTATATGAATTTTTAAAAAAATTATATAATTATGTGAATAAAAGTTTTAGTGAACCTACAACAAAAGATTAAGCTGTGTTTAGATGAACAGTATCAATGACATTCTAATAAAAGTAAATGTTTTAATGTTGGCGACTAATGAAACTCAAGGGTGACAACGAACCTTTTGATTTTGGACTGGGTTCTTGTTCTTCCATTTTCCCGGGTTTTATCATCCTCTTTCTTGGGTGGAATTATTGTTGGCTCCAAACCAAACAATTCTTGAAGGCGTCCATAAAGATCCGAACGATTGTAGACATGAAATTCAAAGTCATTGATTGTGATGTATAATCTGGTTTCTGCCTTTGGATCTAAAGACACCAAAAAAAAAAAAAAGTTCTTAGTCAACTTTTTAAAAACTTTAGTCACAGTTTTTTTCAAATCTTTTTCACAGCTAAAGTAATGCAAATTATTTATTTTAAAACACAACTCTATGATAAAGAGAATCATATTTAAGATACATATAAAATGCTAGCAAAAGAAAGAAAAAAGCTGATGTCACTACAGTATTTTAATCTAGCATTCTAGAAACACCCTGAATTTCTAGATTCTGATTGTATAATGCCAGTATTTAAAGATTTTATACTAAGAATACAAAAGTGCCATTTACAAAGTAAAAATAAAACTTTATCCTAATAGAGCCATAAATTTAAACTAAAATATGTATAGTAACATGTTCAAGTATGAGTCATTTAAACATCACATTAGTATTTGAACTTATGCACCACAGAAAGGACTTTTCATAAATATCAGTTTGTTTTTAAAAACTACCCAATGCTGAAACAAAGATTTTATGAACTGTAGACTGCAAACTATATCAAATAAAAAACATAATTACATTAAATATATGTTAACAGTAATTAATAAATCCATATATAAAGTGACAGATGGGGTACTTTCCTCAGTAGTGAGGAAATAATCTAAGACAGAGCATCACATGTCAACCAAAGAGGGTGAGAGGAAGGTACCATAGTCAGTGCTTTCTTTTGTTATGAATCATACATGTGTTTTTTGAGACTTCTGTTTAAACTTTTATCCATTGTTACCCCTATAGAACAAATTCAACTGAAAGACAATTAAAATTGGATATGACCAGTTAGAAGTTTAATTTTTAAAAATGGGTAAAGAGAACTTTTATTAACTTTCATTTTATTAGCTTAAGTTATGGTTTAAATCTGAAATACATATTCATACCTGTGGTAAAGTACCAAATTTCACCAAAATTAATTTCTCAAGTTATTAGCAAAAAAGCACATGAAATGTCAAACACCCTAAATAAATATAAATTTTAGTTTAAAGTAACAAATGAAAAATACACCGCCACTCATATTTCAAAAGTAAGCTAAGGAAAATAAATCAACAACATTCATTTATCACATAGTAGTAATGCCTTTAGTTCTACTCCAGTCTTGTTTTTTTTTTTTTCCTCATTACTTACTTCCTAAGACAACTGATTTAAAAAAAAAAGAGAGAGAGAGAGAAACCTAATCCTTCAAAAAACCAATACTTGGGAACTGTAACTTTTCCAGTAGTTTTAAAAATATCTCTTGACCTATGTTCCCTCCTATTTCTTCAGATTTATCACCTGATTAAAAGCAAAGACAATCCCCTAAACTATTATATTAAGAGTTTTGCCTCTTTTTCTTGCTGCAGATCAAATTCTTTTAACAAAAGGAACAGAAAACACACTAGTTTTTAATACATATGAATACAGAGAATACACACTGAGTTTCCCCGAAAAAAAGACCTAGCCGGACCATCAGCTCTAATGTGTCTTTTGGAGCAAAAATTAATATAAGTCCCGCTCTTATAGTAAAATAAGACCGGGTATAATACCAAGTCTTATACTAATTTTTGCTCCAAAAGACGCATTAAAGCTGATGGTCCAGCTAGGTCTTATTTCTGGGGAAACATGGTATGTATTCCAAGACTTGATAATAAACATAATTCGCCATTTTTAAGTAAGTGAATCAAACTCTAGCTCTCATTAGATTTAAACCTTCCCTCAGTAATCATCCACAACCTTGCCCCAAATGCCCGCACAAATGTCCAGCAGCCTACTAAAATATCTCCAGGGTGAGGCCAAGTAACATGCCACACTCGACATATCCAACCAAACACCTCATTTTCCCACCCAAACCTTTTCCACAACATTCCCCATCCTCTCAATAGCCAGTTACTCTTTTTAATTGCTCAGGCCAAAAAATTTGACTGCTCTCTATTTTTCACGTCCCAGGTATTATCAGCAAATCCTGGCAGCTTTTCATCCAACATAGATCCAGAATCCAACCACTTGTCACCATCCTGGCCCAAGTCACCATCAACTTGAACTTCTTGATGCAACACAACTCAACAGCCTCCTACCTAGTCTCCCTGCTTCTGCCTTATTCCCCTCTGACTGTGCTTTACACGTTGGCTAGATCTCAGAGAAACCTAGCTGAAGGCATGCCTCTCTTCTGTTCCCCAGTTTTCTAATGGCTTCCCCTCTCACTCAGATTAACACCAAGGTCCTGTAAGCCACATATAAAAGCCGACAGGATCCGTACTCTTCTCTCCTCCTAATCCTCATGCCAAGTAAACCGGCCTCCGTTTTCGGTATCAAAACTCAGACACAACCAGGAAATGTTCCTGCCCCGATATTCACTTCCTTACTTGCCTCGTGTTTCTGTTTAACTATCCTCCAAAGGGTTCTCCCTATTTACTGAGCCTGCTTTTATCCTCCTAGGTGCCACACTTCCCTCACTCGTTCCTCAGTGCTGTATAGATTTATTGGCTAATTATCTGAATCCCTTCCATTCAACTGCTTGAATGAAGCCAGCTCTGTAAAAGGGACTTGTTTTATTCCCTGTTGTATTCGTGGTGCTTAGAACAATTCTTAGTACGTAGAAGGGCACATTTGTATGAAAGAACAACACAGCATCTTACTACAAGTCTATTCCTAGTAACACAAAAATATCCAAACAAAGGGATCTGAGACTTCTGACAACCCAATGTGTAGATGCATAATAAATGCAAAGCAGAACATTTTTCTATTACCACACTGATCTACACAATTAGGAATCAATTATTATACCATTCTTGAAGGTCATAAACAACTCAATTACAATTTACCCCAAAGCTCATTTAGGTCATCTGTATTCGAATTTACTTCCAGAACAGTTCAGCACGATCCCTGAATATATGTAAATCCCCTGCTCATTAGGAATACGAGATAAAGACTGGTGGGTGAGCTGCACAGCAGCCATGGGGAAAATTAAGTCTGGACTAGCCCCTAATTAGATCAGCAGTGACTGATAAACAAATGGGGACTATAGAAAAATGGAAACAAGATTACTCTCAATTTCATCGCTACTTGCTGGATATAAACACCGATTGTCTTCTTTCAATATAACTAAAACGATAAGAATACGGCTACACTAACTTACTAAAGACACCAAGGCACAAAGAGAAAAAGGATTTTGACCACACTGACAAATACCAAATACTTAATACTAAAACACTGCAAGATCCCCTCAACAATCCCTTCCCAATATTCCCAAACTTTTTTATTTTTTTGCATTATTATTGGTTCTCACCTCCCCCCAGGAGAATGTAAACTCCATTAGAGAAGTGTTTTCCTGTTGTGCTCACTGTTATAACCCTGGTGCCTAAAACAGTGCCTGGTATATAGGAGGCACTCAACAAATACACCAAAGCATTAAATAGAAAGGATATGTGGGATTTTAAAAAATAAGATTGAACAAAATGTCTAGACAACTCTTTTTTCCTTCCAAAAGATGACTTTAAAAAATAATGAGCAAATACTGAATCTATAAGCATTTTAAAAGCACCTATTGGTTTCATATTTTTAAAGAGAAAGATTTAGCTGACTTCACATCCCCATTTTTAAATTTGTTCCATTATTTCCATTTGTTTCACCTGCATTAATAACATTCCCACCAGCAAGCTATGGGATCAAACAGTAAATCAGACCCCCCAGCCTGGCTGCTGTCCAGGCTTCCGAGGCTGTACTCCTTCAGGGCCTCCGCCCACGACCCCTCAGGTCAGTGACCCCAGCTCTCCACCCTCTCCAGGAGTTCTCTGTACAGCAGCGCCCTCTCCATCCCCTACGGCATCCCCTCACACACAGGTGCGGACGACTAGCACACTCCCCGTGTCACCCTCACACAGGTAGGTACATGCAGAGCCGCCCCACACAGAGTGTGCACTGCTGATCTAGAAGGTCTCCTCAGAAACAAATACCTCCCCTAAGAGACCGATGAGCACCTTCCCAAAAGACAGACACCTTTTCCAAAGGCATGTATCTCCTACATACAGACATGCGCACGCGCGTGCGCACACACACAGCTTAAGAAAAAAGTGGTAAACAGTAGTAAGGTTAGAAGATGGGATCCCTGTACCATCATTTACTAATGTGACCTAAGACAACTACGTTAACCACTCTAAGTCTCATGTTTCTCATCTATAAAATAAGGATACCTCTACCTTCCTGCACGATTGTTGTACACAATAAATACTGTCAATAGTTTCCTTGTCTTTGCAGGTCAAATTCTTACCGGTCACATACCATATTTCGCCATGTATAATGTGTTCCTGTGTATAATGTGCACCCACATTTTTGGCCCAAACTTTCAGGGGAAAAAATCTTCCATTTTAATTTTTTAATTCAAATGTTTATTTGTTTACATTTAGGCACTTGTTTTTTGTATTATAAAGGAATTTTAGCATTTACTTTTTAACATATTAGGGTATGAGAAATTTTATGTAACAAATAATTACAAAACACAAGAACAGATACAAGGTTCAAGAAATTTTATGTACCAGTAACAAATTTACAATATTTACCCATCATGGAAGGCCAACAACTCTTCATCATTTCAAGTTCATCGTAAGTTCAACAAAAGCGATTATCATATTGCAGGGGGTATTATTTTGCACATAGATATTGTTACTGATTTCTAGAGTTACGCTTTTAATTCATAAGCATAAATAAAAGAATTTAAAACATTTATATAGATACAGAGTTAGTACTATCCATGTATAATGTGCATTCTTATTTTTCCCTCACATTTTGGGCAAAAAAGTATGCATTATACATGGCAAGATATGGTAAATTATGTAGTATTCACAAAGTCATGAATGACAATGTAAAATGAGATGTGGAATCTTTTTTCTGTTGCAAACACTGGCACACAAACAATATAAAAGAACAATCAGGATGAAATAATTTAAATATTCTTAAATATTGAAAACATAAAATATCCCCAAATTATGATATTTCTGTCCACATTACAGACAACTAGAGAGAGAGAGAGCAGAGACAAAAAAATACGTTAACATTAAGAGTGACAAAAAGAGGTGAAGACACAAAGAATTGGCAGGGAAGCACCTCAAGGAAGGTTCAATATCTGCGCTATTAATATTCATCAGAAGTATATGCATCTGAGGTAAGTAGTGATTACATTTTGCTTTTATCCTTTGAAATGAGCTAAGTTCATGTGATTCCCCCCAACCTCGCCCAAAAACCTTTAATGGCTGATGCTGCCTTCACAACACAGCTCCCCAATCACCCCCTATTACTTCTTTTCATTTACTACCTAATGGAGTTATTTGCTAATTCCTAAACACACCTGTTTCCCAACCTGAATGTCATTGGTCAAACCAGTCAACCCATCTGAGCTACTCTCCTTCCCACTCCATCTCTGCAGAATCCTACTCGCTGTCATCACCACACTGCTTTTTACGATGGGACTTTCACAGCAGCCCCCATCTACCTCTCTGCCTCCTGACACATGGACAGAACGCTAAACATCATCAAATCATGACCCTGCTGGGACCACACCAAGGGCTCCATACCACAGCTGGTAATGTTGAGGACAGTTCTCAGTATTTTTCCTCAAAACACACTAACTGCTCCCTCTCTTCTTAAATTATGATTGTTTATATGCATGTCTCACCTAAATAGATTCAGGTAACACCCACTCCTCTTTCCTTTTTTTAAATCCACCCCCGCTCCAGTTTAACACGATCAGAAAAATGAATACAAAGCAAATACCTGTTAAATAAAGTAAAGAGTCTTATCAAAAGCTCTCTTTCATGAAGGACTTAGGTCAGTTACTCTTGATCTCATCCATGAATTCTGGTGCAGAGCAATCCACTTTAAGGAGAGGAAATGTTTCATGACAAAATGAAGTACAGTGGTACCTCGGTTTTCAAATGTCTCCATTGATGAACATTTTGGTTTATGAACGCTGTAAACCCGGAAGTAAACGCTTCGGTTTTCGGACACGACTCAGAAGTCGAACATGTCACACAGCTTCCGCTGAGTGCAAGGTCCTGAGGCCTAGCTGTCAGCTGTTTCCGAATGTTTCCAAATGTTTCCGAACTTGTGGATTACGTTCAAAAACCGAGGTACCACTGTACAGATTTTCTTCAAAAAGCAGCTATACACAATTTACGACAGTATTCCACGTGACTGAGAAACTTCTAAAGTGAGCGATCCCAGGAAGTGTCTTTAAAGTGTGCAGCTGCCTCTTCAGGCTGCAAATGCTCTCATTCCTCCCACAAGCTGCAATCAGCGCAACACATACCTACCTGGGCCACATGTGACAAGCCTGTTTGGTAACGTCAGGAGCACCAGACTGCAAGTTAGCAGGCCTGGGTTTTGTTCTGGCTTTACCAGTTATACTCACAGGGAATTCTACCTTTCCATTTGCACAATGAGGCTTTTCCAAACTGATAAGGGATTTTGAGAAAAATCAGTTGTTTCCTTGGGTCCTGGGGTAAAGACCATGGGTGTGTGTATGGGGGGTGGGGGGAGACGGGGGTTGGTCCTCAGGTCAAATGGGCCTCCTCAACCCACAGCTTTATTGGTTCACATGATAACCTTAAAACAGTGAAATTAATTCAGAATAAATATTTTCATATAAATATACAAAAAGGTATTTTTTAATTCACAAACTAGTTATATAAACAAGGAGAACTTTTGTTTCAATTCCATTGCAATCTTGTTAACAATAAAGCTTATGTTCACTAAACATGTTAAAAAAAAAAAGATGGAGTCAAAAGAGCAAATCATCTGACAAACGAACTGACATGCAGGAGAAAATACACTCCTAACATACGAGATGCAAATGCAAGGGATGAACCAGATGCACTTTACAAACAAAACCAGAGGCAGCGATATCGGCCCTGCTCACAGTTGGGTGAATGTGTCAAAAGCTGGGACCAAACTCAAAAGCACGTGGCTATGAGGGCTGGGCTTTGGTCCTCCTGAAGTGCAAGCGTGATACCTTTACTCAAGTGCCACCTTAAGGCTTGCAGCCAAATAAAAGATAAACAATAATCAAGAGTATTCTCTCCACAAAGTTTAACGTCAATAACAGTGTAGGAAAGTGACTCAAGAGTTTGAATTTATTCGTATTTTATCAAAAGTCAAAACTTATAAGATTCCCAGTACACTAACACATTGATTATTGTGGGGACAGAGCCAGGAGTGTGGTTTCCAGGCTCTCGGCCTCATGTGGAAAGGTGCTCACTCCGGTAGTAAACGGCCATCAACTGTGATTGGATGGCCATCAGCTGTGGCTAGTTGGCCGTCAGCTGTAACCAGTGAGCCACTGGCCACTAATATAACTGCCATGGCTTCGCTAGCAGAAAATGAGGGCTAGCAAGAAGATGGTGGCTGGCAAGCGCAGATTGCAGTTAGCACAGTGGATTGCAGCTAGCGAAGGGAGTCGGTCAGTTGGCAGAAAAGCGGACAGCAGGTTGCATGTCATGTGAATCCAGCCTCCAGTGAGACTATAGTGGTGTGACTCCCCTACCTATGGCTCCGTGGGTGTTCCTTTTTGGCCTCACCATATCCTATGTTCTTGTGTGGGGAGTGGGAGCTGAGACCCCGCATGACACCCTGCGTGACACTATCTAAAGAACACTTTTTTTCCTGTGAGAATGTTTGTAGCAACTACTAAGGAAAGAGGTGAAAAGGTTAACTGGACAACTAATATTATAAAATCAGAGACCAGAGATTGCTAATAACGCACAGCCATTCTAGATCAGAGATGAGAGACTGCAGAGGCCTATTACAGACTCCCACAGAATATTCCCAGCGTCTGAAGTCAGCCCACGGCTGTTCAAAATTACTTAATAACAAAGTTTTAGAAAACGTTTTCCATACATGGAATCTGCCTATTATCTTTTCCAGTCATTCTGACTTCATTAATTCTACAGATGCCAAATTCTAATCAGTGTATGCCAGCCTTTTCAAGGAAGAGTACATATATTATAGATGAGGGGGGAAATTAGGTGGGAGCAAGGAAATGATAGTAAAGAGAAAAAATAATAGTGAAGTAACAGTGAAATCTAAAGTAATTTAGGCTAGCTCAAACTTAGAAATGTAATAACTTTTGGAACTTTAAATAAATTTTCCCACAGAAACAAAGTTATAAATGACAGTAAGATTCCTAGGTGAACCCACATACCGACAAAACCCCCACCATTTCAGAATTGCAATGTAGGGCGCCAGAAACACAGATGGTCCTGATAGCTGAGAAAAGGTACAAGAGTTTCATCCTCTTCTGACCTTTCTCTCCCAGGACCCAACTAAAATCTTCTAGAACAGTACAGTTACATTTGGCCCTTGAACGACACAGGTTTGAAATCCATGGGTCCATTTATACATGGATTTCTTTTCAATAAATACTGTAAATGTATTTTCTCTTATGAGTTCCTTAACATTTTCTTTTCTCTAGCTTACTTTATTGTACGAATACAGTATATAATACACATAACATACAAAATATGTTTCAATAGACTGTTTATGTTATTGGCAAGGCTTCTGGTCAACAGTAGGCTATTAGTAGTTAAGTTTTTGGGGAGTGAAAAGTTATATACAGATTTATGACTGCACAGGAAAGGGGGGCTGGTCAGTGCCCCTAATCCCTGCATGGTTCAAGGGTCAACTACAGTTATCAAAGTATGGTCCAGTGACCTGTGGGGTGCTCCCAAGGCCCTTCCCAGATAACCAAAAGGTCAAAACTATTCTAATAGGATTATTATATTAAGATGTTTCATTTTTTTTATCACTCACTCTCCTATGAATAGACAGCGGAGTTTTTTTAAAGGCTATGTGATGTATGATATTTCAACAGATTGAATACAAAAGACAGGAGAGAATCCACTCATCTTCCATTAAGCCAGCATTAAAAAGATTTGAAAAATACAAAATAATGACATTCTTCTCACTATTTTGTTTTATTTGCTTTGAAAAAGTTCCTTTTCATAAAGTATGTCATTTATTTTAATATGTAATGGATTCATTATGGTTATTTTTAATGAAATAAAAATGTTTCTATAATTAGCAGGCTTAATGTAAATGAAAGCTCTTTGGAATCCTCAATAATGCCGAAGAATGTCAAGGGTCCTGAGATTAAACAGTGTGAGAATCGTTATTTGAGAGAGTCAAGACCGGGTCCCCTCTTCCTTGAAGCCACTGGTACGGTTAGTGTTGAGTAGACTTGTCCGGCCTACAGAGCAGAGCCTCACAGAGCCATGAAATAAAGATCTGGGAAGGAAATTCTGACGTGGCACAATTCCGATGCTGAAAGCAGAACCAGAAGACAGTCTAGAGACTGATTCCTCTTTTCTGTTCATCCTACCATACAAGGTAAGTGAGAACTAGGAGCAGCATCAGGTGGAAGAATAAATAGAGGCATGGAAGCTGAAGTGAAAATGGCGCAGCAGATGAATGGAGAGCGCTGGGAAGGCCATTTGACCACAGCAGTGGTGAGGTCCACAGATATAGGTCCATAGGCGGTGGGGCTAGAAATGTGGGCAAGGGTCATGTTGAACATGACCTTGAATAAATAATTAACTGAAGTAACCAAATTTAATCAAGAAAGAGGAAAGCTGCTAAAGGATGTTCAGTCAACTGGTGATAAAATCAAAGTTTTGTAGACTCCAAAGTTTTAAAAGTAATTTTATCTATCATAAAATGTGAAACGTGACAATATCCATAGTTGAAAACTCAGATTACATGATTGAAGATTTCAAACACATGAATAAGTGAAAACTCACCATGTTGCTTCTGCTTTGGGTTATACATTTTCCACCAACGAAAAATTATAAATCCATCTTGAATTCTAAGCAAGATAAATTACAGAAATAAAAACTTAAGTTAACAATTTACTCAACTCACTTCTTAATTACTTATTATAAAAGGCAAGCAATTGATAATAAATAAGGAAATGCAAAAAATTCTCAACAGAACACTGGCATACCTAAATGTTCCATAACCTTCCAGTTAAAAAAGGAAAAGAAGATTTGCATAAGTCTAAATTTGATTCTTCTATCCAGGTAAAATGTAAAACCAGATTATATTCAACAGGAAAATGAATTGTTACCAGACAACCTTTTTCTTTTATAAATATTTTTTAATGGTGTAAAAACTACATAAGCAAAAAAGCCAAATCTTGAAAGGGGGACATTAGCACACTAAGGGAAACTTTTAAAGATATTCCTTCATTTCTGTAATGATATATCACCTCATGCTCCAAAAGGATGAACTTCGAGCATCTTAACTTTTACTTTTTACTTTTAACTTGGAAGTAAGTTTAGACTCAACAAAGAAGTTGCCTCTATTATTTTAAGTCAAGTGTATGTGTTGCCAGAAACCAGCACCTCTCAACTAATTCAACTTCTAAGTAACAAATTTTAAGAAAATCACAAAAATAGAGTAAGCTTTTCTTTCAAGGCTTACAAAAGAGAGAACATAGCAAACATACTAATTGTAATTTCTTATTACATTCAGATTTGTGTCTCCGTCTTCAAGTAAAATTAGAGTTGTTAACAGATGCAAAACAATTATAAAAACTTATTACCCAATAAGGACCTAAAGGATGAGAGTTATTGGCATCTCTTCTCCTTATTTTATATAACAAATGACCACCATGAATTTTACAACAGAAATGACCAGGTAACTTAATGGATCAATTTTTCAGCTTAGAATGAAGTGAGATTATTCATTTCCATAAACTGCTATTTGGTAAACTGTTTGCCAGTCTAAACTTTAGTTAATCTACTGACAGAAACATTTTAAAACATCAACTCACCAGCTATGATTTACTGAAAACAATGATTTTTGCTTTATGGTTTTATTTGAAGAAGTCATATTAAATAATCAGAACAATTTTTACAATATTTTAAGTTTAAAATAGTTTTTTAAATTCATCATTTTGTTTACCTAATAGACATGTCTTCTGTAATGTAATAGATTTCACGAACCATGACTTTCCCAGAAAGAACAGAGAAAGAGAAGGAGCCTGTTATAGGAAAAAAACAACAGTGATTAATGTAATTGTTTTGATAGTAGAGCCCTTAAAACTTAAAATAGTGTTAGTATTCAATTTACTCAATAATTAAACGTTCTCTGACTCCCTTCCTGATATCCTTACAGCCTTACTAATTTCAATCATTCTTTCTTCAAACAGTACCCCAAGTTCATCACAGTGGACGGAGCTACTAAATAACCATATGAGGACATTAAATACCTGCTTCACATGACTAATCCTTTAATTATGCACAGCCATTAAATAAACCCAAAGCAGTTACTAATTCAGCATTTTCCTCCATTAACAGGTGATTCCAGGAACCAGTCATTGCCTCAAATTCATGAAAGACTATTGATGTCTGAGAGAAGTTTATGCCCACTAGGAAGTACTCCTCTCTAAGGAAGGTTAGAACGGTTCTAATTCAGTGTCTCCTCTCCCCTCCCCCACTGGTTTAGGGCTTTCCAAAGCATACAGTTTCCTAATACACCCTCCAACCTATCTGCAAATCTTCCACTTACAAATACTCAGAAACTAAATTAATAAAGCAGGCCACAAAATGAAATATACATGATGATTCCAACTTACAGGGTTTTAAAGTATGGGTTACTTTAAAAAGGAAAAAAACAGCAAAAACTTCATCGAGCATTAGAAACTTTCTCTGTATTTTTCAAATTATTTTAATGAGCATCTTTTATAAGCAAAAAACATAAAATAGTAACTATAGAAACACTTTCAAGAAATAAGAATGAGGTAATGTACAAAACCTGTCAGACTGCTGCATGAGAGAATGTCCAGTTAAAGGAGTCTAACCTTAAGAAACAAAGGTAAATTTCTAAAGCTATGACCTGCTTATAAAATATAAATTTGTAACACATACCTCAAGATTGCACAGAAGAAATAAATGTAGTATTACTCAAACTTACCAATATGGATATAGCCATGTTTGTATAATCTGTTAAGGACCAATGTTAAAATAAGACCAACATTCCGAGAATTGTAGTATGTGAGATAAATAATCCATCCACAGGACAAAATGGTAGCTGTTAGGAGAAAAAAGTGCAAAAGGATATCTTTCAATCACCTTAATATCTTAGCAAAAATTTGTTAGCAAAAGATCATTTACCACATTCAGAAATCATAGGAATTTCTTCCATATGGTAACATGTCCTCTTACAATTTAACTTGGAGTTTTAAAGTTAGAGGTTGATTCTACTTTATCCAACTTTCCTCATTCTCTTTTAGTCATTAACCGGAAAAGCATAGATTCTATTCAGATCAATTAAAGTAATCTTTCCTTTGTTTCTGTTTCCTTTTATTGTTTTAGTTATTAAACATAAGTTAAGATGTTCTGGGACAAGAAAGCCCACATTTCTGAATATTCTGAAAAACACTCACTTTTATTAGACAGGCTTAAAGCTCATCCCCAAACTATTTCCTAAAGGGTCAAGTTACTTAAAAAGAAAAAAAACTGATATATATATATATTTAATCAGAGAAAAGTCATTAAATCAACAGACTCTTCTTTTTAAAAAGCAATGGAAATAAGTGGGGATTTCAGCGACTTAAAGGCACATCCACATTAAATAGGACACCTTTTACTATTTGACTGTAATTGATAAGAGACTAACCTACTTGTACTGATGATGCTACAGTAAATGATCTTCCAAATTTGACCATTTTTCATGAAGTTTATAGTCATACATATAAAATTTATAATATTTCCAAAAAACTAGTTCATGAATATACAAAAAGTAAAACAAGAAAGCATTTTCTGATAATTTTTAACTCATCCATTTAAAAAGTGTAACTATTTTCTAAGTTAGAACAAAGTAATGTAAAGCAATTTAACATGCGTAAGTTTTCAGCAACATCAAATTTTTTTAACTTTTTAAAAAAATTATTTAATATACCGGTTTCCCTGAAAATAAGACGTAGCCGGACCATCAGCTCTGATGCGTCTTTTGGAGCAAAAATTAACATAAGACCCTGTATTTGTAATTGTAATTGTATTTGTAATTGTAATTATAATTGTATTGTATTGTACTTGGTCTTATATTATAGTAAAATAAGACCAGGCCTTATATTAATTTTTGCTCCAAAAGACGCATCACAGCTGATGGTCCAGCTTGGTCTTATTTTCAGGGAAGCACGGTAGATAAAACAAAGCAGTAACTGAGAGTCAAAATACAACATCTCTCAGGGTAGCTTAGATTGATGGTAATAGCTTGGATGTAGAAGTGCTATGATCGGTCATAAAAATTATTTCTAAAACAATTCTTTTGAAAATTATTTTGATGCTATATCATTATGTTTTAAGTTTAAAGTCATTTTGTATTTTTTTTTTTTTACTGTAAATCATTGTGTTAACAGTAGATGGTTGTGGGCCATTCAGAAAGGCAAGAGGTATTTGCTAAGAAAGTATGCTTCTAGTATTAAACAGCCTAGGGACTGTGACCTTTTCATTGTATCACGTCCCCCACCCCCTCTAAAATATCATAAGGCCACTAATAAAATACTGAGATTAAACAATCCAGTGTTCTTCTGGTTGTTGGTGCTGTGTTTTCCTTAAAGAAATGAATTGTATACAACAGAAAACAGTCAGAGAAATTCTAGGTGATAGGAGAAGGGATAGAAAAGAAGGAAGAATTCTGCCCTTAATTAAACTAAAAGATCATTTTCAATACTGCTTTTTATGAAGTCCTATTTCATACTAATGTTTTGCATTTTATTTTACTTTTTTGGTTTTCATTCATGATAATTTACAACAGTTCACTTTCATCAATTAAAAACAATAGAACTCAAAGTTTCAATGGTCACCTAATGCTACATTACATTCCTTCTATACGTACTTCATGTCTGCCTGTGTCCCTATGACACGTCCCGTGGTGCAACGAGAGAAGCACACACACAAACTCAGAAAAAACAGCCATGTAACGTGTGTAAGTCATTTGATCCTCATGGGCCTCGATTCCCAAACACGTTTAAAGGAAAAGACGACCGCCTACCTTCCTAAGCGCGCTGCGCAGTCAGAGACAACACGGGAAAATGCCTGTGCTGTGCACACACAAGATGCTCAATAAGCAGCACTGCCCTCCCTGTCCTCTCTTACCCCATCTGACCCGTCCTACTTTATGCTCTGCCTTTTACTATCTACCTAACATTCAACTCAAATACTGCGGCTCCACAAAAGCTACCTGGGTAATAGCCCAGAGTAATCTCTCCCTTCCTTGATATGTTTTTGCTATTTCTCCCTCTTATTTATTCATATTCATTCATTCACTGGTATTCCGTCCCTCTCTTGGCCATTTAATTATACTCTGTTTTGTGTTATTAGTATGTCCCTAGAAAACTTTTGGAATATCACACAAAATATTATTACTAGTAGAGCCCACTGCCAAGTGCGTAAGGGGTGAGGACAGAAATGAGATTAATTAGGTGTACACATTTTATTTTACTCTAAACATGCATTTACCATGAGGATTTATCACTTTTATAACAAAGCAAACAAAAGTTTGTGTGTGTATTGGGACGGGGTAGAGGAGTGGACCTGAAACAGGAAAGAGAAGTGAAGTGCAACGTCTTTCCTCTCCTCCCATCTCCCCTATGTCAGACAAGCAGGCGGCCTCAGAAAAAGAGCAGTTCCCAAAACAAGCATTCAGAGAAATACACTGGAAGCATTCCAACTTCAGCCAACCACCACTTAAAACTTGGCAGCTGTTAATCCCTACATAAAAAGCAATAATGTATAAGAAAATACATTCTACTTACCAACAAGGAGCCAAACCACATTGGAATTGTGTTCTGTCAGAAAATCCTCTAACTGAGTGATACTAGGGACAATACTGTCATTCTTCCTTTGATCCATGACTGAAGTTTTTCCACAGCAGCATCTAAAAGAGTTCAAAGGTTAAAATTAGAATCAGAGATGTATTAACCTGCAAGGAAGCTTATGTAAGGGAGAAAAGGTGAATTTAATAAATATGAAAGTTTATTAAATCACATTCTGCTTTCTTTAATGATAAAACTGCAAAAATGCAACAAACAACAAACCATGTCCACATTTCTACATAAAATAGAAGACTTTTCATGACTGGATTTCACCATACTAAGTATGAGTAGAGACTCAGGTTGAGTTACTACACTCTGGTTACTATACTTCAGTAACTATACTCAGAACATCATGATTCTGAAACCTAGTCAAAAGTATTTATCTCAACAATAAGAAGGGACTAAGTACTGTGAGAATTAATAAACGGAAACCTCAGTTAAAATGGAGTCAGGAGGCCAAAAGGGGGAGCCCGCTCACTCTACCACTTAATGGCAATTACAGACCCCCACAAAAAGGCATCAATTACAGACCCCATCAGGAAGAGACTCCCCTTGCAAGTTATACTACTTTACTACTCCAGCAGGCGGAAGGAAGATATATTTGGATGAAATAAATGCCTCATTATCAAAGTACATAATTACGAACTACTGCTAAAGATAAGGAAGTATTTTCAATGTACCCAGGGCTAAAGAGACTCCTAAGTGATCCTTTTTATCCTCAAGAAAATACAATGTTCTATGTCAGTTATATCTCAATAAAACTGGGGTGAAAAATGCTCTCATATTTTCAAAGCTTTGAAAAATCCATCAACCAGCAACTTAAAATTCAGGGGCTAACTTTACAGCATGAGCTTTCTTTCTTCCTTTTTTCAGTTTTCTAAATTAAAGAATAAAACAAAATTTTTAAAAGGGAGAAAGCACTTGGAAAAGACCTATAATCTAAAACCAAACAGTCACATACAATGGTTTACATGTTATAAAATAACACCTGTACTTATTTCACACTTATTTTCACCATTTCACACATGTATCACCACTATAGCACTGAGAGCGAAAAGATCACCTACAGATGCCTGCGGATATTCCATGAGGGATGTGTCCCGATGTTCAACTTTCCACATAAAAAGAGGATCTGTTTTGAATCAAATCCAAGGGGAAGTGATCTGTCCACCAAAAGAATCAACAGTTCCCATCCCAAATCACTGTTCAGCCCTGTGTAAGCACCCACAGCCAAAGGGAATTAGGAAGAGTGGTCCAGGCTGCAGAGACAGAAAACTGCAGTGTCACACAGTTCTCACCAACACGTTTCCAATTCTGAGTTAATGCAAAACCTTTAAGCAAAATCAACAGATAAAGGCTCACTCGTTAAAAGAACACATTTTGAGCAAACACACAAGAAAATGCCAGGACTTAACGAAGGCCCTGTGGGGGCGGAGCCCCAGAGAGTAGTTTCCAGGCTCTCGGCCTCACATAGACAGGTGCTGGCTCAGGTAGTAAATGGCCAACTGTGATTGCATGGCCATCAGCTGTGGCTAGTTGGCCGTCAGCTGTAACCAGTGAGCCATTGGCCACTAATATAACTGCTGTGGCTGTGCTAGCAAGGAGGGAGAAGAATGGGGGCTAGCAAGAAGATGGCGGCTGGGCTGGCAAGCGTGGATGGCGGTTTGCGGACAGTGTGGATCCAGCCTCCAGTGAGAGTATAGTGCCGCCAGAGAGAATATAGTGGTATGACTCCCCTACCTATGGCTCCGTGGGTGTTCCTTTTTGGCCTCACCATATCCTGCGCTCTTATGTGGGGAGCGGGAGCAGAGACCCCGCAGGCCGTCCCGCACGACAGGCCCTCAAGGAAGAAGTGGACATTCTGGTGCAAAGGAAGTCAGAGCGAGGGCCGCAGAGAACCAGACGGCAGCAGCCACACGCTCAGCGCCACTGTGAGGGCCACGCCCCCAGCTCCGTGGTGGAGAGGACTGCAGGCTGATAAAAGCAGCTACTGTGTAAACTTCATGGAGCAAATGACAGAATTAAGCCCAACTGGTTGTTTCCTCTTCCTTTCCCTTCCTGAAGCGTTCAGTCTCAAAGCCATAGGTGAAGCAGTAAGGCCGCCATCTGCATATGGGGAAAGGAGGGACCGCAGTGCCCTGGCCCAGAGTGGATGTCAGAGCTCCAGGAGGGTAAATTAAAATTAACTATCCATTTGTGCCAAGAAGAGGCAAGTGGAAGAGCAGCCGCATTTCAGGGTATTAAAGCCACTGCAGCACGAGGAGGCCACACCTGCAAAGAAGACGTGAGGCACTTCCTCACGGGGGAAGGAAGAGGGCATCCATGGTGGGGGACCGGCAGGAGAAGCAGTCCAGCTCAGGTGCCGGGGCTGAACAGTGATAGCGCACCTGCACAGGGAGGTGGCCTGCTGCAGGGTGTCAACCCAGGAGGACGGCCTCAGACCCCGAGAGATACGGAGGGCACCATACAGGGGGCCCTGTGGGGTAGGGTGCTGATGCGGGAGAAGGAGGGTGAACACCTGGGAGAGAGCCCAGGCCAGGTAGGGGGGCGGGGATTAATCAAGGAGGTAAATGTATTAGATAATGGGAACCTAGTTTCTAACTGTGGAGGATATATAAAGGAAGAAAATTCAAATTAACTCTGGGGGGTTAGATAAGAGCTGGAGGTATAGTTTTCAATATAAACGGATATAGAAATAATATAACTGTAAATGTATGTCATGTGTGTAGGGACCGAGTCCCAGAGAGCAGTTTCCAGGCTCTCGGCCTCACGTGGAAAGGTGCTAGCTCGGGTAATAGATGGCCATCAGCTGTGATCAGATGGCCGTCAGCTGTAACCAGTGAGCCATAAATCACTAATGCAACTGCCATGGCGACACTAGCAAGCGCGGATTGCGGATGGTGCAGCTCCTACTTCCTCTGTCTCGCCCGGCCACCAGCCAGAATATAGTGGTATGAACCCCCTTATCCATGGCTCCGTGGGTGTTCCTTTTTGGCCTCGCCATGTCCTGTGTTCACCTGCCGGGTGCGGGAGCTGAGTCCCTGCATTACAATGTGTATGCATATATTCATTCACAGGTCCTGCGAGCAGAATACCCCAATAAACATGAGCAGGGAACCTGGCTTCTAAAAACCATTTTCTACTAAGAGGAAAAGGGCTCCTTGAAGAAATGGCTGATTCCACAACTGGGGCAAGGAAAGTCGAGGTTGAGCCCCGTTTCCAGTAAGGAAAGCGGTGCTCAAAGAATGATGGGAACATGTCAAAAGGACACAGAAACCAGCATGAAGAGGCTCCCACTGGCAAAATCTGGGACAAGTTAAGCATCAAAATAAAAAATAATAATGGATTACAACCCATTTAATAAAAAAGGAATCTTTGAGTCCATATGAATAGAAATAATTAAATTTTGACAAGCAATAGGATATTCATATCGTCTCAAATAACTCCCCCCCAAAATTATTCATAATCAAGGGGGGAAGGGGAAGTGTGGGAAAGCCAGCACTTAACATGAAGTGATCGTGAACCACATCAGGATTAGGATCTAAGTCAGAACGGTGCTCTCCTCAGAGAAGAACGCAGCCTCACTTCTAAGGTATACCTGACAAAGACGCATAACCTCCATCTCACCTGTCACCCCTCTCTCCTGACCCATTAAGACCAAAAGGGATTGTTTTATTCATGTTTGTATCCACAATGCCAGAGACAGCGCCTGGAACACAGCCACTGTTTTCAAATATCATTTTCAGTAGTATTTTTATCTATTACATAAGAAAACAACACTAATCTACATGTTTGAAGACATGCTCTCAGTATTTTCATGATTCATTTATAGTCTCTTCATTCTTTCTGAAATCCATGGTATTCATTTCAAAACTGCTGTCCACATTAGAAAAATATGTGGTAATTATTATTTTAGTGACATACAAAGAAAAGCATGAAAAAGTGAAAGTTTAATCAAACAGAATAAACCAGAAATTTATCACAGTTCCTAATTTAACACCACCACTGCTACCACCATTTCAAGAACTATCTTTCCAAGAAAGATTACTTTCCAAGATGAATTACCTATAAAATCTTTTCAAATACTACATTCAAATGATTTCATTTCTCTCCCACTCCATAAAAGAAATAAAGTCATCTAACATCTAATACTTGCATCGGGAGACTTTTAGAGATAGCCTTTCAAACCTTTATTTTAATCCTCCAAAAATGGAGATCATCCTACAAATCAATACAAAAAATACAAATAACTTGATAGAAAAATGAATGAAATATATAAATAGGCAATTCAGACAAAGACAGTAGCACTAGCAATTAGGGACAATCACCACTTACCACTCACTACTCATCTAAGTGACAATTAGAAAGACTGCAAACTATTAGGTTGGTGTAAAAGTAATTGCGATTTTCGAAATTATTTTTAACCCTTTAAACTACAATTACTTTTGCACCAACCTAATATATTGGCAAAAGTATGGGAACAATGCATGACTCATACACTGCTGAAGGGCGTAAATCTCTTTGAGAAGAACGATTTATCAGATACTGTAAAAATGTATATGCTTTGACTTGGATATCAGGTCTAGACTCTATTTCTCAGAAATACTCAAGCATAAAGGTATTTTTTTTTAAGGAAAGTCACTGTATCATTATGTATCATACTGAAAAACTGGAAAAAATGTCAAGTATTGGAAAAAAGTTGAATTATAGTATACTCTTACTATGAAATGATATGCAGCCTTCCTAAAAGAAGGAGAGCTCGATAAGGGCTGACTCAGAAATGTCCAGGTTATATGTGATGTTAGCGGGATAAAGCAGGTTGAGAAACAAGATGTGTAGTATTCTCACGTTAAAACAGACTCTCCATTATTGCGTATACACACCACCTATGCCTATATGAGCACATACGTGGTGTGTGTATATGTATACTTTTTTTAATCTGCAAAACATTAGCAAAGCCATGAGTGGGTACCTCCAGAGACCGCAGTGGGAGGAGATATGAGGGAAAGAAGAAGAAATTGCAGGACTTTCACTTACACTACTCTTGATACTTAGGTATTATTTAAATGTTTTATAATTGGCATATAATACTTCCATAATTTAAAAAGAAAAAAGGGAGAGTGGTGGCTGGCAGACAGGACATGACAGGTGGGAAACGGGCTGGCTTTTGACAAAGAGGAACACTTCCTTTATCCAAACAGGAAGAACAGAGGAAAGGATGGACCCAGATTCAAGGAGATTCGGGAATGGAAAGATGAGAGAATCTGGCTTACTGTATGTTTGTAAATTATAAGTTAAGTTTATATCTACTAAAACCTCTTCTGTTTCATTCTCTTTTTTTGTTGGTTCCAATTACAGTTCCTTTACTCCTCTTTATTTTTTTTTTACGTTTTAATTTGTGTTTATAACAGCTGGCAGAAGGACGGCCCTACCTGAGGGTGGTAGCTGAAAGGAAATATGGATGAGAAGGGTAATGGAAGGAAGTAGATGGTCTGCACACCTGCCCACTGGTCCCCAAGAAAACCTCACTGCATTGCTCAGCCCCTCCCAGGCCAACACTGCTCCTTCAAAAGGAATATCACCCCATAATGTGACACAGCATTTCAGAAATAAGGTTTTCCTATAACAGGTTTAAACTTGACTATGTCTATATACTATTACCTATGACTGGAGAAGACCTACCTGTGACGAGCCACAGCTTCCCCTGCCACAGTCATGGGAAAGTAGCTACTTGAGCTTGATTATTTGAGCACATAGTAAGACAGTGCATGACAACATAGAGGTAGTTTTGTTTGTTTATTCATCCAATATATATTTATAGAGATTAAACATCCGACTGCACAGGTAAGGAATTCTGAGTATTAGGTGTAAGACTTGGAATATTTACAACAATCTTTGTAGGATGCCTGACAATGCAGAAAACGCTACACAAAGGCCGTTTGAATGACGGCCTGTATCTCAGCAGTTATCACATCACAATGTGATTATCCGTCTACAAGTCTGTCTCTTTAAGAATGGTCTGTCCTCTACATCTGCGTGTGCAATAGCCAACAAAGTTCCCGGTATACAGTAGGCTCTCGATAAACACTGGTTTCATAAATGAATGAAATAAATGCATCATAAAAAGTACATAACAATGAGCTATTGTCAAAGATAAGCAAGTATTTCTAATGCATTTAGGGCCAAAGAGACTCCTAAGTGATTTTTTTCACCCTGGAGAAAATTTGTTTTCATTTGCTTGTGTTTAAGAAGTAAAGAGGATATTCAACAATTTAATAACCCAATTTCAAATATAACAAAAATGAGAGAAAAAGAATTATTCTCAAACTCCTCATGCAACAGTGAAGTCACAATTCTTGTATGAATGGTGTTCACATATCTTTAGAACATTATATTAAACTTCTCTGCATTTAACCAGTTTCTTTTCATAAGGAAGATTACATGGGTTTTAAAAGTTGGAAAATAAATCAACTTTCAAGATCTCCTTCAAACTCCATCAACATTCATAGTCTCTTCATCATCAGGTAAGATTAAACACTATTAGGACACAGCGGCATTCTGTGTGCCAGAATTCTGTGAAGTAAGCACTTTGTACAGTTTCTACACTGCACACCCAGAGGCCAAAGTTTACTGATGCACAAACTATTACAGAATATACACAGCTGAGTACGTGAAAAGTTTGCGGCTACTGTTTGGTTTCTTTTATAGAGTTCCCAATTTCAAAGTCAAATTTATGTCCTCCTTAACAATGAAGAAGCCGGGTGATGGACCCAAATGGCTCAGTAAATACCAACGCCAAGGGACTGCCTGAATAGACTGTTTATCTTTCCTACGGCATAACGACATCCCAAAACAAAAGTGAAACACAAATTAGATCACAACAACCTTTTTATCCAACCTGATGTTTGAAGAGTATGTAATTCATTTGAACAGTGTCTGCAATGGCTCTAGTCTGAGCACCGAGCAAAGGTAGACGGCCGAGAACAAACGAGTTGGTGACTGACGCGCCTGCCAACTCGACAATGCTACACAAGGAAAATGCAGAGTAGAGAAGCACGTACCTACTGCAACCAACACCTCACATAAAGGAAATACATGAGCTTTTACATTTGACATGGTACTGGAATGTATATAATGGTTGGCATTACCCATTGAGTGTACAGTGATTTGAAAAATCTCTGCCTAAAAGAATTTACCCATTAGGATACAAGGCCTAAAATTCTATCATCCATTCCTTTAAATAGAGTACTAAACAATATTCTCTCTTAAAATGCAAAGACAGCTTTGGAGTATGTCAATAATAGCTACCACTAATTATTACCATGTGCTATTAGTGTAAATTAATTCATTAGATGACTTTTTTCATTAACAAGCAAGGTCCAGAAATACCATAAAAGTCCCAAGATTACTGATGATGGGAAAAACCTTAAAAAGGAGAGGGTAGGCATCAAAAGCAAACTTAGTTTCCTTAACAATTTTGGTCAGGGTAGGCAGGTTTGTGTCCATAAAGAAAAATTATGTAATGTTCTATTCTGTCCATTTAAACAACCAAAATAGACAATTATCCTCTAAGGTCAGAAAAATTAGGTATAATCCTCTCTATCTACAAAGAGTCACTTCAGGTCCTTTTCAGTCCCAGAATTCTATATGCAACAAAAATAATTTCATTATTAATTAATTCTAAAGCCCAACAGAATTAAGTGGTAAAATAACACTCGATCAGAAATAACAGAAATCATCTGGTCTCCTGAAAACACAGCAGGTGTTAAAGCCGGATTTCAAATGGAAAGCTCATTTTACCCCCGTCCCTTCCTTGGTTGTGAGACAGCTCCAGCAAGTTACTCAGTCTCTTTGAGCCTGTTGCCAAGTTGTACACGGCCATCTCTTACCTGAAGACACACTACAGGCGTTAAAACAAAAAGTGAACATGAAAGTCATAGAGCTCAGAGCCCAACAAGAAACATATTCTAACAGTGGAAGCTAAGTTATTAGTACTAAGGTTCTTTTAAAAACTCAATTCCACAAAAAAAGGTGAAAGCTGAAAAACCATAAAATGCATGGCAGTAAACAGTGACTAAAGGGTATCTCATTCGTGACAGTACGTAAAAGAAAAAATATATTAACTCAATAACATTAAGTTTATAATGAAAAGAAAGTAGTTGGCATAACTTACAAAGTTCACATGAATAACACAGTTCTACAAAATCTAGCGAGCAAGCTTCTCAGAAGCAGACCAAACACCAACGTACACTAGTCACCAGGCAACCACTGCTGAAGAGCATCAGACACGGATTGATGGATTCAGTCACTGTCAGCAAACCAAACAAACGTCAAGTGCTTTTTAGTATCGTAATCTATGCCACAAAAATGCTTCTTCATGTTATACAGGGAAGAATTTTTAGTATCTAAGAAGTCAGATCATCCAATAAAAATGGTGCCCTTTAGCAAACCTCCTCACTTCTACAGCCAGAAATTTAGGCTACTTCACCTAAATACTTATTTGAAAGAAAAAAAAAAGTCTTAAAAAGATACAGAAAACTACCTACTAATAGGGTAAAAAGAACTGACTTCAACCTCCGCAAATCTAGAAGAAAGCATGATATTTAAATATTGGCTGCCCTTAATAACCCACCAGAACTAATGCCTACTGCCAGCACACGCCTTAATATGAGCAGCCACACAGCAAGCAACAGAAAGTGCCACCGGGACAGGCTGTAATCCTCCCACCCCTACATCCCATGCATTGATGCGCTGTGGGGTTCTGTTTTTGCTTTCTGCACTGGCTCGTGAACACACTCTGCAAGTCTGTTTGAATTCTTTTAATCAAGAATTCAATATATCACTTCCGTTTTGATTAGCTGCATACCAGAAAGCATAACAGTAAAAAGCAACAGCAAAGTAAGATTCTAAAGAAGGTTTCTTGTAATAAAACTGTTCCCATTTTTGTATCTGGCCCTTAAGCTCCTCTCTTACCTTCTACCTTAAGTCACTTCAGGCAGAAAACCGTCCCTCACAGATATTCAAATTACCCACCAACAAAATAGGGTCTTTGGACATGAGGGAGCAAGAGGAAGAAACTGGCCACATGTCTGTACCAAACCCTCACTACATCAATTTCAAAGACAATTATTTTTTATGAGCATGATCCTATGCAGACAGCCAAACAAATTCATTTAACAGCCAATTCCTGTGAGCTGAGGATATTGCTACAATTGAAACTAAATTTTTATGTACGTATAACCAGAAAATAATTTGTTATTCAGGGAGTCTCATGGGGATATAACCTATACAATACTACTGGTGACATCTGACACAGTAGTTTAAATGGTTATGGAGCCAGGTAGAAACATACTTTATATATGCATAGAAAGTGACAAAGCACAATAAGGTCAGTAATTTAAAGTTCAGACTCTCTATATTTTGGTCAATGTTATCTTACTCTGAAATGTTCATTCCATGGTATTAGCTCACAATTAAAATAAAATATAACTACCGTAACAATGGCTAACATTTATTCACTGCTTGCTATGTGCCAGGCACTGTTCTCAATACTTTACGTGTATTTACTCATCCAATCATCACAAATAACTATCCATTTACAATTTTCCCTTTTACCGGTGAGGAAACTGTGGCAGAAGCTAAGCACAAACACAGCTAAGATATGACCCACCTGGGATCTCAACCTAAACTGTCTCTCTTTAGAGTCTGTGTTATATTGCCTCTCATCCTTTATGTCCGAGAGTCAGTAATTACCTTAGTCCTGTTTCTTTTCTGTGAAAAATGAGTTCCTTCCTCCCAGCTCTAAATTCTAGTGTAGAAGCTAACATGAATGTTACCAAAATTCATATTTGGTATAAGAAATTTACATTTTTCCACTATGGTATTTTACCTCCTAAAAGGATTCTGCACTAAATCAAAAGTCAGCAGTCACTTTTTCTTTTGATAACCACAGCAGTAACACATCCAGTTATGGAGTCTGATTAGCAGCAAAGAAGACCACATTGCAAAATGACCCAAATCTGACTGAACCATGCCCCCAGAGTTCTGCACCTTCCTCTCACCCGGTCATAAAGGCCGTATCTACATGTTTCTAAAGAGCTTATTTGCCCCTATAGAAAGTGTGCGGTAGTCTTAAAATATGTTCAAAAATTATTTGATCTTCCTCCCTTCAAGAGGTGGAGCTTAATCAATTCCCCTCCCAGTTGTGGGCAGCCCTAAATGGTATAGTTCAAAAGGAATGTGGCAGAAGCAGTGATGTGTGACTAGGTCACACATGGCATCCCAGCTTCCTCCTTGCTCTCTTGGATCATCTGTTCCAGGAGAAGCCAGCTGCCTCGTTAGGACACTTACAAAACCCCACAGAGGTCCAGCCAATAGCCATGTGAGTGAGCCACCATGGAAGAAAGTCTTCCAGCCCCAATTGAGTCCCCAGATGATTGACATCCCAGCCAGGATCTTGGCTGCAACGTCTTGAGAGACCCTAAGTCAGAAGCAACCAGCTTAGTCACTCCCAAATTCCCAACCCACAGAAACTCTGAGATAATGTTTTAAGCCACTAAGTTTCAGAATAATTTGTTATTCAGCGAGAGATGAAAAAGGTAATTTTGCAAGATAGCTGCAAAGTATCTCTACCTTGATGGTTCACACCTGCCATCTTAAGCTAAACTACCCTCAGTCTCCTCGCCTTCTCCTTACCAAAAATCCAGGAGTCAGCAGGCCCACACCAGGAAGGCTACTAACCCCATGAGTGAGCCATTTCCTTTTTCTACCGTAAGCGGGTGTCTCTTGCATGGACTTTGCGAAGCAACCTCTACCCTGCCTCCTACCAATTTATCTGGATCCGTAATCACCACCACCTCTTTGCCTCCTGTCTCAGTAGAGGTGTAGCTAATGTACCCTTGACCTGCATCCTTATATTCCATCCCTTCCAGCTTGGTCAGTGACCGTGCTTTACCGATTATTCTCCCTCATTCTTCTGTCTTCATAGAAGAGAGAATGGCAGGTCACATTATACACCACCTCCACCTCAACCCATTCCTTGACCATGTAAGTAGATTAAGACACAAATGAAGAAGAAAATCATAAGATTTCCTTACCTGAGCTTTAAATGGAAATTAGATTTTTTCTAACTTAGCCAAAATATTTACCCAAATTGCTTTTTCCAGAGTCTTCAATCTTTTTTCTTCTCCTTATCTTCAGAAGGCCCATCTGCAGTGTTTCATCTTAACAAACCTGAAAAAACAGCATTTCAAACAATTATACAAGATATTCTGGCTTTCTCAGCAGTTTCACCATTTCAGATTAAATGATTTGATTACACCTGCATGCTTGCACACACAAAGCCTTTAATGTTAGTCCACTTTAAAGTTTCCAAACAAGAAATACTCCTAAATCTAGAATAAGACCATAATTTTCAAACTATGGCCTTCCAAATGTTTCAAAACCACTTTCTTGGGAAAAAGCAATGTTTTTCAAAACCAGTGTTTTGGGAAAAGCATGGTTCTAGAGGTCAAATCCTGCCTTTAGAACATATTCGGTGTGGGCTTAAAAAAGCTGTTCTCTCAAAATGCTGGGTCTCTGCTGGCAAGAACAGTGCCTCAGTCCTCCTACCCCCAGCCCCTGGCACATTTTCACCAAATGAAAATGACCTTGCAAACTCTTAAGATGCTTGGGAGATGGCAAAGCGCAGTGACTGAGGGGCTGTCAAGTGAACCCAGATCACCCGGTTTACGTCACAGGTCCGACTTTGGACAAGTGGTTTTCAGGGCTGTGCCGTGAGCTTCAGTTCTCTCATCTATAACATGAGAATAGACCTTACATGATAGGATTGCTATGACGATTAAATGAGATAATGTATGCACATGATGTACCACCCGATAATTACAACTATTCTGGTTAATTCATTTGTTTTTATCCTTCACATGTCTAGTTAACTTAGAACAAATCCGCTTCATCGCCATGCAGAGGTAAAGCAGCAACATGAAACCAGCTGAAACTTACACGCTTGGACAGTTTCAAAACCACGATTTCATTACAGAGGAAATTTACAAGAACGCATTCCCTTTAACAAACGTCCCTAACTTTCCACTGTCAATTCTAGGGCCACCGCGGTTGGGGGTGCGGTGGGAGACAACTAATACTCCGCAAACGAAAAACCAACTTCCTTTCACCTTCCTTTGACCAAGAGGTGATGTGTCCGCCGAAATATCCTTTTCCATAGTGTAGGCTCCGCACGCGTCAATTCAGAACACAAAACACACCTCGCCTGGGGAGGAAAGCGGGGTTCGAAAGCTCCAGGCCCTTGGCCAGCCGACCCTGTGCTCAGCACCGTGGGGTCTCCCTCGGCCCGGTGCCGCGCGCAAGGCTGAAGCCGCAGCTCGCGATGCCCGCGCCGGCCCGCGCCGCGCACGCAGCAGCAGGAGGGCGCCGCCCACCCGCCTCGTCGCTATCTGCAGGGGCCGCTGCTCCGAGTCCCCAACCATCGGACGGCGGTCACGGCCCTTCCGGGCCTGCCCATGGACCTCGGTCTGCAGGTCTCAGTGCTGCAGGTAAGGAGAGCAAAGGACCAAGGGACGAGTCGACGCCGCCGCGGCAGCAGGCAGCGGCGACGAAGCCAAACCTCCCCGACTCCGACCCGGCTGAGGTCCGGAGACGCTGGCAAAGGCGCTGCCCACCCCAGCGTAGCCTAACCCGGTCTCGTCCCCTCACCTGGTGATCGCCGGGGCGGACTGGAACCCTCTGGCCTCTCACGGGAGGACGCCAAGGGCCTTGGGCAGCGACAGCAGCGCCGATCGGACGCGTCCTGCGGAGCTGTGCCGGCGCCCACACCCTCTAGCACCGCCAGCCGGGCCCGCCGCCGGAGGTCCAGCCCCGCTGCCCAAGGTCCGGGCCCGGCTCCGGCCACTGACATAGAGGGGGGCGGAGGAGAACGGGAGGGGTCCGAGATAGTGGCCGGGCAGCACTGCGGCTGCGTCAACTGGCAGCGTCGTACGTCACGACGCCGGCGTTCGAGGCACGTCACCCCAGCCCCGCCCCGGACTCGGCGGCGCCCCGCCCCTTCGCCCTCTCCCTGAGTGGTGTTATAGGAAAAGGGGGGGACATTTCAGGCTCCTCAAATCGAAACCTAAACTGAAACTCAATTGCCCTGGAACTAAGGCAAAGAGCGAAGAGTGGGGAGGGGAGACGGGAAGGGGGTGGTGAAATTCACTGTGGCGCTCACCTAACCACTGAGCGGACTGTTGGACTCCAAGTTTCTGACTTCTTTCCATCCCGGTGACCAAGAGCCCCCTGGCAACTACAGATAATGCAGCAGACAGTATCATCAAGATGAACTGTTTATTTTAAAAGCCTTTCTATTCTAACGGTGTTTGAGGATGTGAAGATCATGGAAAGCTCTTTCCATTGGACTCATTAATTTTCCTGGCCAGGCTGCCGCTCCACCTGTCTCCCACCTACTTCCCTTCTCTCCAGCTTGCCAAGGAAATCAGGGTACAGAAGTCACTGTCTCCATCCAGAGGCCTCAGTAAGAATTGCTCTAACGATGAAAGCCCTCCAATGATATGTTTTGTTTTCTTTAACTTTTTACTGTGAAATAATTACGGATTCAGAGGAAATCGCAAAAAAAAAAAAAAAAAAAGTACGGAACGGTCTTGTGTACTCTTCACTCAATTTCCCCCATGGTTATATCTTACATAATTATTATACAACATGAAAACCAGGAACTTGACATTGGTATAATGTGTGTATAAAGCTTTATGTCATGTTATGACATGTAAATTCATGTAACACTGCAAACAAGATACAGAATTATTCTACCACCACAGTATTAGAAAGGGTTTAGGGGAACGGATACCCTCTTACCTTCTTGGGGAGCTTGTGAATTGATTTAGCCGCAACAGAAAGAAGTACAGCAATATCTTCTTAAAACTTTTAAGTGCACTACCTTTTGACCCAGTATTTCCACTTCTAGAATGAATCATACAGATGTCTTCACACATGACCAAAATGTACCAACTATGCATTGCTACATTGTTCATAGAAGTAAAACACTATTAACAACCTACAAAAATTCAATCCTAAAAATCTAGTTTAAAAATTATGGAACATCTGTAGAGCAGTGGAAAATGTGATAGCTATAAATGCCCTGATATGAGATGATCTTCAATGTATATTATAAAAAAAGTGAAGGGCAAAAAAAATGTGTCTGTATAAAAATATTAATAGGCCAAAACCAACAAATTGACCTGAAAAACATACTGGTCAAAAGACCAAATTGGACAAAAGTTAAAATTTCCAGTCAACGGCACATAGAGTAAAATAATGTGAGTGTGTGTGTGTGTGTGTACACACTTTTAGGCATAGGTTATACATGGGAAAATGCTGGAGGAACTGATACAGTTTCATAGGAAAGTAGAACTGGGTGTCCTGACCCAGGATGAGTTTGGAGAAAGTTTCAATGTATATCAGTTTTTATAACATCTGAGTTTTGTAATATGTGCATGTGTTACCTATTCTAAAGTAAAATAAAATATTTCAATGAGATATAACTCTTTTTCTTTGGCTCTCCCATCAATTTATGCTTTCTCCCTCCAAACCCAAGATGAGTTTATACTTGTATTAGTTTGCTAAGGCTGCCATAACAAAATCACAGAGTTGGTGGTTTAACAACAAATTTATTTTCTGACTGTTCTGCAGATGTCTGCAGGTTCATTTTTTCCTGAGAGTCGCTCCTTGCCTTGCAGATGGTCGCCTTCTCATGTGTCCTCACATGGTCCTTTCTCTGTGCAAGCATGATCTTGGTGTCCTTCCATGAATCCCAACCTCTTCTTCTTACCAAGACATCAGTCAGATAGGATTAGAGCTCATCCTAACACCCTCATTTTAACTTAATTACCTCTTTAAAAGCCCTGTCTCCAAATACAGTCACGTTCTGAGTACGGCGGTTAAGTCTTCAACAGATGAATTTTGAGGGGACACAGTTCAGCTCATAATACTTGACGTAACACTTTTCCTAGAAGTAGTCTCACTTGCACTCTTCTACAATTCTTTAAATATGCACTCCACATACTTTATTTTAGAACTCTTTATCTTATTTTATTTGTAATCTTGCCATTTAGCTTATCAATCTTTTTTTAAAAGTATGAAGTTTAAAATTTTTTTGTGAGTTACCATCTCACCTTGTGTGTGTTCCAGAAAAGGCTGGAGGGTGGGGATTTTACCCTCATCCCTTAGTAAGGGTCACGCCTGCTTTGCAAGCATCTCAGCCTAAGCGACAGCATCTTAATTCTCTAAGAAACTCTTTCTATTTCCTTTATTGCTACAGTATTTCTGCAATTCATTAATCTTGTACCTCAGTACCTCAGTTCCTCCGGTCACAATGTGAAAAATTATTTTGAAGTCTTCTTTAATTTGATTTTTCATGCCTCTGTTTTTCTTCTTCACTTCAGTCAAAAAATATTTAACATCTCGTGTGCCAGACACTGGACTAGGCTCTAGCTATGCAGAAATGACCAATGGTCCCTGCCCGTGAGGAGCTTATAGTCAGTGGTCAATCTAGAGAATAAACCAAAAGTTAAATTCTAATCTATCACTGCAGTCTAATGATTCCTGTTTATAATAGTTTTCTTCCCCCAACTCCCATTAGGTTCAAGTTCTTTTGACCGTGTGTGATAGATCTCTAGCCTAAGTTGGCTAAGTGATGGTGGCGTGCTGGCCCTCATAAGCTCTAAACTCCAGAAGCAGATTGGCACCAGGCCAAGCCCGAGGCTCCCAGCTGTCTTTATCTCAGAACCTGGCTGGGTTATGTCTCCCAGCAAAGCCACTCACCGTGTTGGCTTCAATCTCGTGTTTCTCCTGGTAGCAAAACAGCGGCAGAGCTTCAGGTCCTACACCCTCCCTATTTGTTGATCAAGCAAGAGTCTTTTCTCCAGAAATCTCAGTCAAAGTCTCCTTGAGTCTCACAGACTCTTCTTGGGTTTTCACACTTATCCCTTACGGCAATGGGGACTGCAGTCGTGCTGACTCGTGTAGGCTATGGTCTCCACACCCAGAATCAGAGCTGCTACCAACCTCACACCACCATTACTTCATCAATAAAGACACACCACAATGTTTCCCAATTTTTCTGTTTCTAAATTCCTCTCTGCTCTAGTAGATTGTGAATTATCTGAGGAAGGAAGTGTCTTACAGGGCTTTCTACTCAGGCCTAGCATTGTGACTGGCATAAGGTAAATATTCAATAAATGATTATTAAATAAGTGAAGGAAGAAACAATTCATTTCAGATAACAGGAAATCTATATAAAAACAAAAATGTGAAAGAGTTTAAAAATCAACATGTCACACCCTTCATTTGAATGTGAAATACTGCACACTTGAATTTCGATTTACTTTAGAGCAATAATTTAAAAATAAAATTACCAGTGTCTGATGCTTTTGGTTATTGACTATACTTCTCAACTTGAAATATGATGCAATAATCTAACACCTATTATGTTTAAGGGACCTTACGTTTTCTACTCTCACTACATATTCAATTTGCTGAGTGACATCATTATATTATGAGCATCATAATTGCAATAGTTAATACATATTAAGCACTCAGCATGTGTCAATATATTTTTCTAAATCACTTTCTACATATTAATTCATTTGTGCCTCACAAGAAGATATGGCAACCTAAAATCAAGATAGCATAGAGATGAAAGCCAATGTCTTTCAAACAAACATGTAACTAGAATCCAGTGTTTTTAATATATAATAATTTGTCAGATTTAGAGTAAACCTTTCTGACCTAAAAAGATACAATATAGAAAGCAGTGCAAAACTGACACCTAAATGTGCTATTTACTGTTGAAAACTGGTTTAGTCAAGACGTTTTCAAATGAAGCCTTAAGCAGAAAGTGTTAACAGTAATACATTCAAGCTCACTATGAAATCCAAAGTGCAGAAGATGCACCAAGATTTATTAAAATAAAGATGGAAAAAAAAATATCCATCAGTATCCATCGTTGCAGAGACACTGGAGTCTACTTGTAGCAATAAGACTCCAAGCCAGTAAGACACACTGTTTTCAATGCAAATTAGCATAATTACCACATTTATGTTCCTCAAAATGTTTTTTCTTCCCTATCAGTGTTCCCTATTTCATTGTTGTCTGAAAAAGCAACTTTCTCATGCAGTTTCTGAAAGTAGCTGTGTCCAATTAAAAAGAACTAAAAATTATCCGCCTGAAAAAAATTATCTTATGGAAGTATGGTACATAGTAGTACTGTCTTCATTCTAAGGAACTTCTGTACATACTGAGGTCTGATCAATACGGTGAATGGTTAAATTTTAAAAATGTATTACAGTAAAAGACACATTGCCATTAATCCCCTTCAAAATACTCCCTCTCACTTCGAACACACTTATCCCATCATTCTTGCCACTTTCTGAAGCAGTTCTGGAAGTCCTCTTTTGTGAGTGTCTTTAGTTGCGCTGTCGTGGCTGCCTCGATGTCCTGAATCGTTCTGACTTTGGGGAAGAGCCAGAAGTCACACGGTGCCAGATCCTGTGAATAAGGTGGATGAGGACACATCGTAATGTTTTTTATTTGACAGAAATTGCCGTATCAGAAGTGATGTGTGACATGGAGCATTGTCATGATGGAGGATGATTGACGGCACTTTAAAACACACCTTCTCTCAACCGTAGGTCACACCCGACTGACTGCACCAAACAAGTTGACACTTGTCACACCCTGTTACTAAGGTTCAACACGTCGCTTCCCATATTGAAGATCCCTGCCTTTTTCTTGGATGGCACTCAGCAGCAGCATTCACAGTATTGCTTGATCACACTGCACCGTATGTAATCAAATAGACCAACAAAGGATAATGCTATCAACTTGAGAAAAGAGTTTCCAAAGTATGAATTACTGTATTTCCTGAATGTCTTCTTGTAGACAAGGAAACTGAAGTTATACATTTTCTTCCCACCATTTGTCATATGACGACAATAACATGTGGTCATTAGAAGTATTGAATTCTACGATTAAGTTTTGGGGTGTTTTCAAATGTCATGTAACATTGTGTGAGTGTAAGGTGTACAATGTGTGGATCTGATACATTTACATACTGCAACACAATGACACCGTAACTTCAGCTACCGCCTCCACCACGTCACATAATCATGCTTTTTGGTGGGGAGAACATTTCAGATCTAGTCTCTCAGCAACTTTGAAGTATGTAGTACAGTATTGCTCACCATAATCACTACAATGCTCATGAGATCTCTAAGACTTATTTATATACTATTTGCCTACAATTAATTGTTGTAACATGTTCCTCAACTAATAATACACAAATCAACCATGGTATTTTGAATTGGACCCCTGCCTACATACACTCACTCATTGAATCAATATTTATTAAGCAATTACAGTGTTTTTGCTTAACAATTATAGCACTCTCATGGCTGCTGCTTCTACCACGGTCAATAAATTGTTTGCCTTCACGGAACTTATGTCCTAGGAGTAAAGACAGACATCATCCAAGTAAATAAATCAGATATTTTTAGATAGCAAGCATGATGATATGAATACAAAGAGGGGACTCAAACATGGGAATATGGTAGAGAATGGCTGGGTTTAACTTCAAATGGGGTCACCAGAGAGAATAAGCTAACAAAAACAGGTCACTGTGATAACATAATGTGGTTCTGTAAGACGTTGTCAATGAGGAAATTTGGGTGAGAGGTACATATACAGCGCTCTGTGCACTGGTTTTACAACATACTGAGAATCAAATTATTTCAATATAAACGTTTAAAATGAATAAATAATTTACACCTTGTGCTGAAACCTATAAAGGGAAGAATGATGGGAAAGTGTGAGAAGTAGAGACTTCAGAGAAAGTGGTCAGGAAAGGCAGGTCTGAGGAAGTGACATGTGAGCAGAGAGCAGAAAGATGAGAATAAATCAGTTGCATGGAGGAGACGAGTAGCATTCCACGCAACATTCCTGCAGCATGTTTTGAGGCCCAATTGCTGGAAAAAGTTGGCATGCAAAAGGAATTGGTAGAAGGTCCATTTGGCTTGAGGCACAGCAACGCAGGGTGAGGCTGGGACAGGAGGATATGGTTCATGAGGCAGGAAAAACACATGGGTGTTTTTTGAGGCCTTGTACTAGCTGGCTTTCACGCTTTATTTTAAGCTTCGAATCTAGCATGTGATGTCTTTTTCTAAGCTAAAATAAACACATTGACCACCCCCACATTGTTTAAACTACTCATTTATTATCATGTGTACCGGTGCCCCTCATACTTTAATATACAGACAAACCACCTGGGGATCTTTTTAAAATACAGATTCTAATTCAAGGTCTGGGATGGGATCTGAGGTTCTGCATTTTCAACAGCCCCCCAGGTGACACTGCTGCTGCTGTTTCGTGCATAGGACTTGAGGTTGAAATCTGTGATAAGGAGTTTGGAATTCATGCTAAATTCACCCGGAAGCCATTAAAGGACTTTAAAAAGAGATGTAATGCAATTTGTTTATTGGTGGGAAAGTGCAAGCTTTTTGGAAGACAGATATTTTAGAGACAGAATCAGGAGAGAGCTTATCTAGACAAAAAAACCTATCACATTGATTCTATTTTTGATGAGTTAAGAAATATGCAAACTTAAATGGTAAATCCCATAAATTTGACTAAAGTTTTCTATTATTTCTCCTTAGCAGAATCAATATTTTGAGTAATAGCAAAAGATGCCCAGCCTTCTTCACTTAAGTGGCACAGGAACAATGTATTTCAGTTAGCACACATACCCAATTTTATTATTCTAGAACAAAATTTGTTTTCTCTGTTCCAATCAAGTTTAAATGTTGGACATCCTACCATTGAATTACTATTCTAAAATTACTGAAACTTCTCAGCAATAGATACAATTCTCAATAGCAATTTTTATGACACATTCTAAATAATGTTAAAGTTCCAAATCAAAGTGTGAGCATTTTCATTAGAAAAAAATATTGTAATTTGCTTATTTGTTACCAGGCATCAAGGATATAATTCTCTAATGTACACTTTTATCAAACTCTAATCATATTTTCTCTTCCATAAACTCCCATTTCAATAACATGTAATTGAATTATTGCCCCATTCTTAACTGCTATCATAAGCCACTATTTTCCTAAACTATAATGGTAATTCTTACAGAAACCAACCCATTATTATAATATGATTCATCTCAATTTATATAAACTAATTGTCTCCCTAGCAGCTGACACAAATGTTGGTAGATACGGAAATCAGGTTGTGTGCTTTTTCAAGTACTTTGAAAGTCCCTTTCTTTTGAGTTAAGAAATGAGTCAGACTTGAGAAGAATATGAATGTTATAGAAGAATTCATACTATTCTAGTTCCTTTAAAGGGCATGTTTTAATACTGGGAAAAGAAAGCAAGAGCGGTGGTCCTCAGCAGAGAAGGAAGGAAGGATAGGACTGGGTGTGGCATTTTCCATGGAGGGAAACAGACACATGCCCAGTAGTTTTAAAGTATCTTCAGTTTACCAACAGGAACCTACTACAAAAATCTGTTTCCTTTCCAAAGCAGTGATATTGATTTTTCACAGTGTATAAATACTGCAATATACCTTCCTTAGCCAATTTCAACCAGAAATATAATAGAAAATGGGACACTGTTTTCTAAATATCTAAATCAATTTTAATAAATAGAGGAAAGGGCAGGGGGCATGTCTTACTAGATATTAAGACTAAATCAAAGCATTATTAGTAAAAACAATATGATACTAGAGCAGGAACAAATAAGCCAGTGGAATAGAAAAGTGTGTGTGTGTGTGTGTGTGTGTGTGTGTGTGTGTGTAAACTGATATGTGAAATTCACACCCCAAAACAATGGAGACATAAAAGTGCCTCTTGTCAGGGGTGTTGGGGTAATTGATTCATTACCCTGTTGCCCCGAAGTAAGACCTAGCCGGACAATCAGCTCTAATGTGTCTTTTGGAACAAAAATTAACATAAAAACCGGTCTTTTTTTTCTATAAGACTGGGTCTTATCTAACATAATATAATATAAGACCCGGTCTTATAATAATTTTTGCTCCAAAAGACGCATTAGAGCTGATTGTGTGGCTAGGTCTTATTTTCGGGGAAACATGGTATATAAAGAAATATACCTACCTTATCCATATAAGTAGGTAGACAATAGGTAAACACTACAGCCAATGGAAGAAAATATAGGAGAATATATGGGTGACACATTGTTGGAGACAAGCTTCGTAAACAAGACCCTACAGGCAAAAGGGAAGATAAAAAAACCAAACACTGACTACATCAAAATTGAAGCAAAAATTAACAATTTCCGTTCTCGGTAGGATACCACAGGTAACATTAGTAGAGATAGGTGACTAAGAAAAGATATTTGTGGTATTTAAAACCAACGAATCCTCAATATAAAAAACAAAACAAAGGACTATAAAAACAAATTGAAGGTATAATTGAAGAGGGTGGGGGGTAAAGCTGAAAAATGGGCATAGGACGTGAATAAGCATCCACAGACAAGAAGCCCCATGGTCCAACAGACATACTGAAAGGTTCCCAAATTCACTAGTAAACAGAGAAATGGAACATTGTCATGGGATTCCACGTGAGCCTATTGTGTTATTTAAACTGCTATAAAGATGACAACCCCAGGTTTGGTCAGTAATGGCACACTGCTGGTGGTTTCCATTCTGGAAACTATGTGATCGTGATCAAAGTAATTAGGTCTGTGTTCACCCTGGGACCCGGGAGCCCATCCTGGTGTACTCTGGAGACCTTTTCACAAGTCCTTGCTGGGCTATTTTTGAAGCTACCTCCAGGCGTTGCTAGTGATGTGGGAGCTGGAGGCTAGAGGAGTGGGTACGTCAAATGTAATAGGTGCACACCATGGACAAATACACGTCAGGGAGAAGTCATATTTATGTCTAGCAACTTGACTGAGGCCGTGAATGATAAAAAGAGTTAAGGAAAGAATGAGATTGATAGCATAATGCATAGCATGGCTTCGAGCACCACACATTTTACAAGGATTAACACATAGCTAAGAACACGTATTCTGTATTTGTCTTTCATTAGAATGGGGCCTCATGCAAGAGAAGACTATGAGTTAGGATATGGACGGATGTTGATAATGTGCTAAGAAGTGAGGAGTAATATTAGCTCAACTCTCTGCCCCCAGGTACCCAAAAACTAAATAAAAATAAATAAATACTACAAATGTACACATAGACACAGGAATATTTCATTCTCGTGTATAAGAGTTGCGTTGCTCTTATAATAATAAAAGGCAACAAAAAAAAGGGTGTTCTGTGAGATCTAGCGGGACTATTATACTAACCAAGCAAGATAATTATTTTGTTTTAAAAAAAGACATTTGGCTGTCTGGTACTGATTCTGTCAATACTATCCTGGGTGATTCTTCTCAGACTCAGTTTGTGTTCAAAAGAGAATCACAAGTTTCCTGCTCAAGACCTCCAAAAAAACAAGTAGTTCCAGTACTGATGGGTTTTAAATCCAGTTCTTGACCTAGGTGAGGATAGTGTGTATGGTTTCATGATCCAGGTAAGGATGACCCTGAGTGACCTCCAGGACTCCTTGTAACTCTAACGTCCTGTGATCTAGCTTTTCCTCCTCTGCGTTTCAGCCTGCACGCTATTGCCCTGTGTTCCAGTGGGGGAAATAACATATTAAAAAGGAATAACTCAATTGGATGTTTTTTTCTACATGGAACTAAAATGTATTTTTTTAAAGTCAGACATTCTCTAGACAGCAGTGAAATGTTTTGCTAAAACAGTAATATACATGTGAGAAAAAAGTGGTGATTTTTGTTTGTTTGTTTGTTTGTTTTCAATCCTAAAAACAACTAGAGGAGAACTTATTTTCAAATTTTGTTCCTATCCAATTGTGGCTTATTCTTGTTGAAGAAAAAAGTATGAGTTTTATTAGTTTTGTTTCACTTTTAATACCTTCACTAGCATTGCAAGTTATGGTTCCATTTAGAACCTAGTGTTTCAAGAATGGTTACATCTAGAACCATAGCACAGGATCTGGAAGAAACTCGCCTCACAAAGCTCTGACTCGTCTCTCATTAGAAATGAGGTTGGGTGGGGGCAGTGAAACGAGGGGAAGTAGAAAGAAAAAAAGCAGAAGCCGAAAACGAGGAAGCACATATAATGTCACAACCCTGCCAACAGCACGTAAAAGACCTGTGGCTCTATTTCCTCACTTCAGTAAGAAGTCCTGCATTGTTTGTCATGCCAGGTATGATCCGAAACATTAGGGACAGTATCTCAAGACACGGGCTCAGCTAGAACTTGAAATGAAACTCATCAGGGACAAGGAACGCTGAGCTTTGGTATTTGCCCCACGTCCCAGAGGCCGGACCAGTAATAAATCTCTTTTTTCTCTGCAACAGTGGTGAAACCTATCACACACATTAAAGGAATACAACTCGAAGGACCAGAACCAGTGTGTACCTAGGTAAAAAGTATGATCCCCAAGGAAAAGCACAGAAAACGAACGTGACTGTTACTCGACTCAAAGAGTTTTTCATTTTCCTAAGAGAGTCAGTCTCCTCATTATGGAAAAGTGACAGTGGAGTTCATGACGGTCCTGGAGCAGGTAAACACACAAGCTCACGTTGCTGATTCCACCTTGATATGTTGAAAGAGAAGTATTGATAAGGAGGCAAAGTTTATGCAACAGGAAGAAAGTTATATAGCTGCTAAATGTATCATATTTTCTACCCTATCTGGAGAAAGCTCCATGTGTTCCCCAAATTTAATCCATAATGATAATGGCTTAGGAAATACTGGCTTTTCGATAATTCATCTCCAAAATCCAATTTATGCACTGCTCTTATCTCAGATTTTATCTTCAGGGATCATGAAAGAAGGACCTTGCTACAACTTTAATTTATAAAAAAGGTGATTTTCCTACTTATCATTTCTATTGCATCTATTTTGGCTTGTATTTTTTTGTAGATAAGTTCTTTCCCTTTCTCTCCCACCTACCCCCACACACACCCTCTCATTTTCTAAAAAGAACACTATGGACTTATAACTTTTTCTTCCATGTGTTATAATTCATTAGCATTAATTAGCATCGTTACTCAGTTTGATGTTCAAACTGCCCCAAGTTTGGCCAGTGGGAACTCCTTCAAGCTGGCTCCTGTGACCTTCTCAGCACTTTCTTGCTTTTTTTGGTATGAAAATATGTTCCAGGCTCACCTTATACTTTTTCTATCCCAGATCTGGAATCAACCATTTCTCCGAGGGGCCCCGCTTCCTTTCAATGGAAACTGGTCTTTTAAAAGCCAGGACCTGGGAACTAGATATACTCATTGCTGCGGTGTATTATTGCTTCTAGGTCATTTCAGTGGTGAGCCATAGGAAGTAAACATTTCATACTGATACTTGTGCCTATCGTGCCAGTATCTAGGTGGGCAGTGACCAAGGCCACCTGACGCCGACTGGCCAAATCATGTTGTGTCCTTGGTTGTCTCGCATGGTGGACAGTCTCTGGTGGGTACTAAGATGCGATATAAAAATCTGCACACCTGGTGCACACTTCCCTATGTCCATCCACATGCCTCTCTCCCAGACTTCTTTGTCACCGATCTTCTTGGCCAAGCCATCACCCAGGAGGCCTCTGCCCTCTGAGATAACTTTCCCTCATCACTGTCGAGGCCACGTCTGAATGACGCTAAAGTGCAGCTGCCTTCCATCTCAGCTGACACCCACCAATGGAGTTTGAAACCGGGGGCCAGCCAAGTCTGGGGCTCATGTTGCCTGTACGATTCAGGTCACGGTGGGGAGTCTCACCCCTCCCCACCCCAAACCCCCGGCCTGTAACTTCTTAAGTGAAAGGTGTTAAGCAGCCCTGACCTGCCCAGCTAGGAACTTATGATTTGTCACAGTGCCCCTTTTGTCATCCACATGGGGGGTCCTCTTTAGGTCAGGGTTGATGGGAGGAGGCTGCTGCAGAACTTGGCTCCCTGATAGAAATGAGGATGGTAGAACCTAAAAATAATAGAAGACGGGGTGGCACTAAAGGTGCAGAAGCCAGAGGAAAACACTTATTGTGATAACCAGAAGGTCAGGGTAGAACCACGGAGCTCTGACCCACAAAGCCGCGAGGATGGATAATAGCATGCAGCCTCCCCGGGGTAAAGTAGGTGGGCAGCCAGCGTGGGAACTATTTAGCTTATACCAGGAGAAGCAACGAAGGACAGATGACCAAGGGTGAGTGATAGGATTCTTTGTCCAGTTCTGCACCCAACCAGCTTTCAGGTGAAAATATCGTTGACCAAAGAGGTGGCAGGTCCCTGGGAGGAAGGACCTTGCAACACCATAGCAAGCAAACATGGTGATAATTTCCCCAGTCCCTCCCAAAGAGACTCATGGCCATTTGTCTGAACAACTCCTGAGGAAAAGGAAGTAGCCATACATTCAAGAAGTGAGGGGTCCAGTGTCCAGGTGACATAGATACCTGGAGCGCTGAAGCAGCATCACGGTCCCATTAGAGGGGGGATGTTAGGGCCAGGTGGTAGAGTCCCAGGCAAGACCAGGCTAACCCTGGGTGCCCTGAGTCTGTGTTCACATGCACTGGTCATTTCCCCGGTCCCTCAATCGAGGCTGACATACTTGGCAGTTGGCATAACCCTCACAATGGCTTCTTGATCTATGGATAAGAGTAGAAAAGACCAAGCAGAAGACTCTCAAGGACCACATCCCCCGACCTCCCATAGCAGATGTGAAACATGGTGTTGTTTCTCAAAGACTCTGAAGGATGCAGCAGTAGAGGTCCCCACCCCACCCATTTAAGTTACTTGTCTGGCCCCTACAGAAACCGGAAGGTCACCTAAACTGCCACATGCCTAACAAATTAGGACCCCCGATGGCAGCCACCGTGCCAGGTGTGCTGTTTTTGCTGGAGGAGACTAATATGGACTCGTCACGATACGCAGTCAGCGCTGCAGTGAATGCATTCCTTTCCTTTCTATCCCCATCAGGAAAGAGGGTCCCAAAGCTTCTGTTAGCTCTCCTGTCCTTTCTCATCATGTGACCGGAAGAGATCGGGACCATCTGGAGAGGCCTCTGTGATTATCCAGTGCAGTTGGAGTGCTCTCTCTTAACAGGGAGGGTGGGACGTTGCCACAGGCTCAGAAGGTGCCTGGGAGTCTGGGGAGCCACTGTCAGCGCAGACGTCTCCCCTCCCCCAGTCAGCCGCCCAGATTTTCCCCACCAGAGCCATGACCTCAGCATAGCCAGCCTGACACTGTTGGACATGAACTTCCTCTGAAATTCAGCAACTCAGACTACAAAGTCCCCGAATTTGATCGTGAACTTTCTCTGCTCTCAGGTAAAGGAGACCTAGTTTATTCGTCTGTAAACAGAGGCCTATAAAGGGCTCTGAGGCCTTCTGACTCGTCTGTTAACTGGCCCTCAGCTCCCCACCGTCGTTCTGGGGCCATCGGTGAAGTTTCACTCGGTCCTGTTATATTCCACCTGATCCTGTGGGCCTCAGAGCTAGTCCTTCCTCTCTACTCCTCAGACAGGAGCTACAGAGCACTTCCTCTCACTGCTCACCCTGCCAAATCCTCCCAGTGACGAAATGGACCCCACCTTGTGCCAGGGGCTGCTGTGCTCCACCTGCCACCGGCAACGGGGCCTTCATTACCAGCCAGGTGGGGAATAATCCAGCTCTTGGCTGCAACTGTTGCAGGCTGGGTCTTTTCAGAAACAGACGCTGAGAGGGAGTTTGGGGAGCAAGGTGTTAATGAGAGATTCATGCCTCTGAAGAGAAGGGAGAGGAAGCAGGATTGAGGAAAAGGGAGAAGAGAACCGTGAGGCAGGCCAACCTGGTGGGGAGCTCTGGCCCTCAGGCCTCCCACCTCGCTCAGTCACAGGATGCTTTGCCCTGCCTGGGAAGGGGTGACTGCAGCTGTGGCAGACCCCAGGGAGCTGACAGCTGGAGGCTGTCTGCTCTCCCTCCCGCAGCTGGGCAGCGAGTTTCCTGAAAAGAGGAGGCACATTTCAGCGTCTACCACAACGTCTTAATTATGTGTTTGGGATTCCTTACAATATTTACATAGTTTAAAAGTCACAACCATGTATGAAGCTATACTTAAGGAAGTCTCATTCCCATCTCTGTCTCTTTCACGCCGTAGGAAACACTTTAATGGAAAAAAACAACAACAGATTTTTCCTTCCAATGTAGGGAAAACCCTACTTCTTTGCTACTGTGTTTTTCACTTCCAAGAGTCTGCTTTACCACTCACACACTCCACTCTACTGTTGTTCACCAAATGTGTGGAGGTTTTACGCCCCCCACCAAGCAATGATTGCACACCAGCCAGGTGTCCTACCATTCATCTCAAGTCGGACACTGTGGCCTCAGACCCCACAGGTTAGGGCTCGGTCCCATAAGACACCCTCTTCCCTCCACTTCCTACAGCAGTCGAAGTCCAGTTAAGCCTGCATTATATTTCAGATCTCTGTTACAAACAAGCCTATTCTTAACTGACATAGTTGTCCATCTTTTCTTCATGAGCCTCAGAATTAAATCCTGACTGGTCTAAATTCATCACTGGGTTATATCTGCTTTGTCAGTGATTGGTTGAATAGTAGTCACGTGACCCAGTTTCTGAAAAAGGAATTTGGGAGGCTCCTGGAAAACCTTTCCTTCTTTCAGAAAGAGACGCCTGGGACGAGATGCCACGCTATCCGTCAGACTTTGACATCTCTGCACTGGATGCCTGGGACTTCATAGCCATCTTACACCCCTGAGGGGAGCTGGCGGCTAAGCAAAAGCTGACATTCTCAGGGTAGTGTGTCCGAAAGAACTTGGCCTTGGATAATGGGATCAAGCCACTTGATGACTTCCCTTCATTCTGGACTACTTGTTATATAAGGTAATACATATCTTTAATGCTTGAGCAAGTCGAGATGAGCTTTCAATTAATTCTAGCTGAAAGCCTCCTGAGTGACACAAAAATTCCCTATTTATTTCATGCTGGACCAGCTGGGGAAGGCCTTTAAATCACTGAACCAAACATGCAGTCATTGCCCTCCAGGACTTTGCATCTAGCGATCACGATTATAAAACAGCCCGGGTGTCATAAACTTCACATCAGTTACCCAAATAGGAGATGTTACCCTGTCAGTACAAAAGGGAGCTCTGCGTCACTATCAGACAGATTTATCTATTAAATATGAGTTTTTCAAAAAGTTTTCTTTTTTTTCTCCCCAGAGGAATGTGATCCTTCTGTGAAATAATCCTTTCAGGGCACAAATAACGTTAAATGATGATTATATTTTTATTTTCGTTCTTCGTTCAAGTCAGAGAAATCTTGCCTTGAGATGCTGGGGTAGGTTGACATTTGAAAAGCAACATGGTGGGGATGAGGCATGAAAAGTCACAAGTTTGAGGTTTGTTGAAACACTGGTCTAGACATAAATGCCTTATTTTAGATTAAGGACTGGATCCAGGTGACTCATCCTTCTCATCCACTTTTCCGTAATTCAGTGATTGTGGAATGGACATGGTAACCTTGGCCATGGAGGTCTCGGGGGTTGGTAGAACCACGAGGACGTCCGGCTGTACAGAGAGGGCTTCGTAGGCTCCATGAGCTGGGACAAGGCACCACTTCCTTTGCAGTTCACACTTTAAACTTCTGCCACCGATTGGCTCTCCTGACCCCAGACGCTTCTGTGATACTGTCTGTGCATGAGGCATCTGAAATGTCTGTGGGCTGTGTTCAGGTTATTTCTCACAGACACGCTTTTCCCTCCAGTGTTTTCACAGCTGCCACATGCTGTGTCCATCGTGTCCATCAAGCAATTGTTGCTTCAGTCTCTCGCAGTTTGAAGTATTTTGATGTTGTTAGTTCCCTGCCGTGATGTGTTTCTAATTCTCACGGACATCCGTTTCCAGGCTCATCTCTTGAAGTGCACTGGATTCCCCCAAAGACGGAGCGAAATGGAGTGAGACATGGGGGCAAGTGAGGTCTCAGCTGTGCACAGCACCCAGAAACATCACTGCCTACAACACCAGCTGCTGTCACCACACACGCAGATGCACAGACGCAGGGAAAGCTGGCTGTGAGCCAGAAGGGGCTCACAGGCCCGGTGGGTTCTGTGCATGCCACAGACTCAGGGGGGTGGAACATCCAATGAGGTCACAAAACACAGCAAGAGCACATCCCTGTGACACCTGAGTGGGGCGCACACACTAAATGGCAGAGCCTGCCAAGGTGGCAGGACAGAGTTTCTTTTCCCTTCTGCTTGCGTCCTCATCCCTACCACCCACTCCTACGTAGGGGGAGTGATCAGGGTACGGCAGAATAGAGACAGAGGCTCTATTGGCAAAACAATGCATCAGAGATATGCCCTGAGAGCATATCGACATTAGGAAGAAGAAGGTTTATCTGTCTTGATGTTGCCTCATTTGGAAGGATTTGAAGGCTCTAAACATCTCTGCACTGATTCATAGCTGGAATTTCCTTGGCCTCATGGGGATGGATCCACAAACAACTACAGATGAAGCTGGATCCCCGGGGGAGGGTACAGACCATGAGTGATACTACTTAGCACGGAATTGGCTCTGGCACTCTAATTTCATCTGCGGGTCAAAGGGTCACCTGTCAGGTCTGGTACCGGATGTATCCTGAGAAGGTAGGATCGTTTGGGTGGGTGGGGGTGTGTGTGTGTGGATTTGCTGTCCACCTACCTGTTTTCAGCATATGTAAATTCAGTTTATGTGAGCCCAAATGAATGGCTTTATACGAGTAGATTGTATCATCTAGCTTTAACTGGTCTTCATAAAATGAACAGGTGGCCTCAAATATATTCCTGCAAAGAAACCTCAGGTCAAAGACAGAAACAATGCTGCAAGCATAGTAAATGAAAAGAAAATAGCAGAGATAAGCCTTGTTTTATTCAAAGCACAAGCTTTATTGGGCCACTTTAAGAGGTTAAAATAATTATGTCTAATCATAGCTGACTGTAGCATTTGCCTAAAAACAATTTTTTTATCCATCTGTGCCACCAAAGAAAAGGTGATGTTTGAAAAAAAAAAAAAAGAACGAGAAAATAACTCCTTTTTGAAAGAGAACATTGTGGAAACAGATATGAAGAGATGTTGCCATTGTTAAATTATCTTGATAACCAAAAATGATGTAACTGTGTCTCCTATTAAAATCTTATAAATGCCTACTTAAAAAACTTGAAAACAGAATTTTCTAAACAAAGATTAAAAGTTTTCCAGACAAACGGTTTCAAGTGAGTTTTGTACCTACTTGTTAAAAACATAAAAATTCAACCCCTGGAAAGTGATCAGAGGAAGGATTCTTCGGACTGTGCTTCTTTGAACGTGACCTCAGACGGAGCGTGTACAGGCCACCGTACGGCTATTCTATGGCTCCTTCTTACTCGGTTACCACTCACAGTTGTTGAGCACCTACAAATTACGCAGGAGAGCAACTGAGTTTGGAGCAAGTCGTGTGCAGAATCAGAAACATCCTCGAATTGATTCTAAAACAGCATCCCCATTAGCTAAGAATGGAAGTCTCTTGGCTCTGGCCCTTGCTCATCCCTTGAAGGACGATGACACAGAGCCAGAACTCAGATTGCTCTCCTGCCCCAGGACACTGCTGCCTATCACGGAACTCTTTCTGTCTTTTACATACATTGTGGTCACTTAGTACTAAAATGGGAAGTGCTCTCTTTTTTACAGCCTCACCTTTCTTCAGGGTCTCATTTAAGCAAAATTTGTAATTCTGAAAATTTGGGAATTAGCCAAGTCTGATTTTTGTTTCCAACTGTGTTGAGCGAGCACGAGGAAGTTATCTTTACAGGAATAGTTGAAGGAAGTACCACTTATTTAAATATTTTATTCACAGAACTTTACGTTCTTAGATTTTTCAATTAGCAACCATGATGGTTAACTGTATGTGTCAACTTGAATGAGCCCTGGGGTGCCCAGATATTTGCTTACCCACTACTTCTGGGTGTGTCTGGGAGGGTGTTTCTGGATGAGATTAACATGCTATCTGTAGACAGTGAAGCAATTGCCCTCCCCAAGGTGGATGGGCCTCACTCCGTCCCATTGAAGGCCTGAATAGAAGAAAAAGCTGAGTAAGAAAGAATTTTTTCTCTCTGCCCGCGTGTCTTTGAGCTGTGACATTGGCCTTCTCCTGCCTTTGCACTCAGACTAGGGCTGGAACTTACACCATTAGCTCTGCTTGGTCTCAGTTTGCCGACTGTATATCTGGAATTTCTCAGTCTTCATAATCTTGTGACCGAATTCCTTATAGTAAATCTCTCTCTCTCTCTCTCTCTCTCTCTCTCTCTCTCTCTCTCTCTCTCCCCTATTGGTTTCTCTGGAGAACCCAGACTAATAAAGCAACTTTCAAGGTAGAGACATCCATGATGTATTACCTGTAAAGAAGGAACAGGACACTCAGATGCATGCTAGAGGTAATAAGTTAATGAAGACGACCTGATGACTTTCTTTAGTTGGCATGGCCAGGAGAAAAACATTTTGACTTCCTGGTTTTCTTGTTTGTCATCCAAAATAACCTTTGATGTCTCAGAAAAATCTCAGCGAAACTGCTTTCGTTCATTCAACAAATCCTTATAGAGTGCTTACTATGTTCTAGGCAGTTCTAGATGCTGGTGTGTATCTTGGCCAGAATGGCTCAGAAGCACGTAAGACGTTTTTGGGAGGTTAACCCTAAGTTAAGGATGAGCCAGGCCTGTATGGAAGAACAAAAGAGGAATGGATGGAGGCTGTGGTCCACATCCCAGGGCATCTCTCCCCTGGTTCTTGTACACAGCCCTTGCTAGTCCTTGACTCGCTGCCAAGATTCCTATAATTATGTTACTGGCATTACTAAAAAGTCAACTTTTCCAACTTCAGCTAGTCCTGAATGTTCTAGCCAGTCTTTTTATTTATCTATCAGGAAATGGCTTCCCTTATAAACATAAAGCACAAAGCCACCCCAAGTCTGATCAGAGAAGCTTTGAAAAGGAGATCCATATTCCTTCCACAACCGTTTGCATCCTCACGAGTGTTCCCTTCCTTTAATGCCTTTTGCCATCACATGAGATGGTCCAGCACCAAGAACAGAAAGAAACAATCGCAAAACTGACACAGGACTGGGACTGGAGGGAGGCAATGAGGAACTCACTTCCCTGTGGTACGATTTTAAGGGGATGCCAAAACCTTAATCATCCAGATAAATGTTTTAATGCAATACTAAAAAAGAATTAGTGCAAAAAAATCCACGATGAACAAAGTTCAAAATTTTCAATAAAGACAGAACCCAGCCCTTGACTTCCACAACCCGCCTCACTCCACTCACCCTCATTTCAGCCCTTCTGGGAACCCTAACAATGACTTTGCAAAGGACAGCCATGCAATCTGGAACTTTCCTGGGAAGAAGCAAAGATCTTTACTGAACCCCGGATTCTCTCATCCTAATGCACCACTACTCATTCCCATGAAATCAGCACAACTATCCGGGCACTTTGGCATGGGTGCTTCATCACCGGCTTCCTGCCTGCCTATCCAAATATGGTGATGGAGGTCCTCAGGGCCGTGACACGGTGACACACCTGCACGTTGTCTCAGTCCTATTTGCCTCACTTTGCTCAGCAGCTCAAACTCCCACAGCCCCAAGTCCATGCATTAGGTTCCGTTTCCAGCCGCATGTCACAACAGATTAGAGACTAACAAGCCCTCCCCGGCTAAGCTTCTCAGCTGGGCCCATCTTTGGAGCTTTCACTGGGAATGCTTTCAGGTGATTGTCTTTCCCCTCAGGAACTGATCTAGAAAAATAAAGAACTCATCATGTGTTCACTTGGCAGCTATGGATGTGGCACTCAAGTCCCCTGCTGCAGAGCCAACTGAGCTAACTCTGGAAGGGCCACAGGTACACTCCATGCTTCCTGCAGCTGCTCCCAATGCTGGATGTGGCTCATTTTTGCCAGATGGGAAACTCACTCACCTAACAGGGGACTTTGGCTCAAGGATTTCCCATTGGCTCAACCAAACATCTTAGAACTGCACTGAAGTCTGAGTCTTCCTAGCTCACCATCCTTCCTTCCCCTTCTCCTTCAGAGGCCAGACCTGCACAGTCTGAGGCTCTCCCCACCTTCTGGGACTCCGCTGCTTCCTATGCTCCATACGCATTGCCCCCCAATAAGCCGCTGCACATGTAATCCTGCTTTGACACCTGCTTTCTGACAGAGCCTAACACATTCACAACACACCCACTCATTTATATTTCTCTATTCTGATCCATAAAGGATCTGAGGTGTTGATCCATCATTAACACGATGTACACACAATCAGATTTTCATATATACAATAATGACACTGCATTATCCTGAGGCATATTTCATTCCTATGGCCACTGTTCAAAATTATTTCCATTTCTCAAAAATGGCCGAATCCATTCTCTCTCCTTCACTGGACCACACCGAAAAAGTCAGGTTATTTAGCTGGAACATCAGCCTCCCTTCTCACGTCAAGACTTCTCTATAATTGCATCCATTATTCTCTCCTATATCTCAGGTAGGATGAGACCTTTTCTTTTCAAAGGTCAATGCTTGCATTCTTCTTCTTGTCCCCTTGTGTGTCCTTTAGATTCAAGCAATGGTTAGGTCCTCCATCCGAAATAAACCCTCTCGCTTCTGCCTCACCCAAGGCATGCTCTGTCTTCCTTCCACTTCTGAACACTCTGCAATTACAGATCACATTCAGTTTTCACTTCCTCACCTCTCCTTACTCACCTGTAAATTCGTTTCTATCCACAATATTCTACTGAGATAGTTCTCTCAAAGGTGACACTGACTTCCTAATTGTCAACTTTATGGCCTCATCTGATCCATCATTCTACGCAACCTCAGAATTTGGTTCTACCTTTGGGGTGTTTTATCTAGGTTTTGATTAACACATCAAAAGCTCTTGTTGCTATTCTTACTTTCTGTCTTTCCCTTACTCCGCCACTGACATTTTCATCATACACATTCCCTAAAATTGGCTCTCCTCACTTCCGCTTTGGCTTTACCCTCCTGCTAAATGAGCTCATTGTCTTCCCAAGCCTCCATCTTTGACAATTCCCAAGTCCCCTCCTGTACCATTATTTCTCTTCCAAGGTCCAGGTCTCTATCTTCAAGGGCTGGGCATTCCACATGATGGATCCTGGGAGACCTGAGTTCAGCAAGTCTGAAATTGAACTTGTCTTCATTTGCAACCTTGCCTCTGCTTCTACGGATCACCTCTGCCTCTCCCTGTGGCACCACCACCTTCCCAGGCACCCAGACCAACCTCCTTTTCCTATTGATTCTGCCTCCCTGGAGACACTAAAATCTACTGTGTCCTTTCCAAAGCCAATGTTCTCATCTCCCCTGCTCTTCCCTGAAGCACCCTTTACAGTGCTGCTGGAATGATCAGAAATGCCATTCACATGACCAAACTGCTCACCTCAAAAGTTTGTGGTAGGGCTCCCACTAGCCAACACTGGAACAATCTATGCATCAAAATAAACAATGGCAGCAATGGCTTATAACTCATCGAGTAAAATAAGAGTCCATGTTTATTCTAAGTAGGTCAATAAATGTGCAAGGAAGAAAAAGCTCTTCCATTAATAAATGTAGAAGAAATGATGAAATTCGAAAATCTCCATAATAATTGTTTCAGGCAAGAAATGGCTGGTTGAAAGTTTGATGAGAAAGAGGTTATTACATAGTCTCAACGTAAATCCACATATGACAAAGGAAAAACATAGAAAATGTACCGGGGGAAAACCCAGGGAGCACTACTTTATTAAGTGTTTAAGGTTAATATTACCTATAACTGGGTGAATAGACACCATGTATCTCCTGATATAATGTACTGAGAAAGGGGTCCTGTGGTATTGTGTCCAAAACACATTGTGCGAATCTCATCATGAGGAGATATCAGAATCAACCCATTGATGTTTTCTAAAATAAATGGTCTGGACTCTTCAAAAGTGTCAAGGTCATCAGACTGGAGATTCCAGATTAAAGGAGACTAAAGAGAGAAGAAAACGAAACAACAATCTGTGCTCTTAGACTGACTCTTAAACCAGATTTTCTTTTCTTTCTTACAAATGATATCTGGGAGACAATTAGTAAAATCTGAATGAAACTTAATCCCCCAATTTAATTGCATCCAAGTTAATTTCCTGACATTGTTAACTGTGCTGGGGTTATGCAGAGAATGCCCTTGGTTTTAGGAAATGCACACTGAAGCCTTTTGTGACAAAGCAGCAGCCTCACGTCTGCAAGTCATTCTCAAGTGGTACAAAAGACAATTATATCCTCCTATCTCTAGTTCTGAAAAAAATGATAAAGCAAATGTAAAATGTTAACTTTTGAGGAATCTGGGTGAAGGGTATATGGACATTTTTGTCTTTGCAGCATTTTTGCTACTTTTCAATAAATCTTAAATCATTTCAAAATAACAACTGTAAAAACAAAACCTGCAGTGGCAAGATAGCTCACAAAATGCATTGTATACATTAAGAGGACTCGGTGACCAGTGCAAACTCTAACTACTCAATCTCTGCCCTGCTCATCCCCTCTGCCGTTGATTAATTACTACCTTGGCAGAGGTTTCCCTGACGGACAGCTTAGCAGAGCGTCAAGCCAATCCATCCTCAATAGGCTTTTACTAGTGACGATGATGATGACGACATGAAGTGCCTTATAGCTGTCACCCTTAGATATTTTCTTATTGTAGGATATGTTTTGTCTTTTTTCTTGACCAATTCATTCATAACCATAGTATACACGAGAAATCATAGCACGAGAAGGCCTAGTGGATAATCGGTCTTACTACTCCATGTAATATTTGGGAAGGAAATTACACACCATGTTTTCTATGCTGAAGTAGCTGAGTCTTGGCTACCAGCACTCATACAAGGAAGGGAGAACGGGCCTTGTTCCCAATGTTAGGATGCTTCAAAAATTAACTGGATTTTGGAATATATTTATGTAGTTACATTTGGATGTGGAGGTGATTAATTTTTGGAGAAGTCGTAGAGAAAAAGAAAATAATGGATACCATGGGCTACCACAGTAATATTTGGGAAACTGCCCAAATTGGTCATCTTGCTGCTGTTTAAAATCTCTGGGCACCTTTCTTCCTGTTGGGAACAGCTGGCTGTCTCCCAGGTTATTGGACGCTGAGCGTGAACAGACCTGCCCCAAAGCAAAAGAGATAAATAGTTGAGTTTCTAAAGCTTTCTTTGTACATACAGTGAATAGAGCAGATACTGTCAGTGAACATTTTTTAAAAATGTTTTAAAGGAGCAGCTACCACTAAGGTATGATGTGAGGGCAATATTTCTTTGCTCCATCTGATCGTCTGTTATTTGCATTTTCCTTAGTCACAAGAGCACCGAGGGGTGTCATACTCTTGTTAAGTACTATGGCTGGCGTCAGGCTAAGAATAAGTCTCATCATGCTGCTTTTGGAAGAGATGAGTATCCTGCAGGTGACACACTTCAGCCGTGAGGGTGGTTTGGGACAGAGGCATGGAGCTGTCTGATTAGTGGCGAGGAGGGGGTGCTCTCGCCAGCTGCACTTGAGAGGTTGCATCTGCACATTTTCTACTTCTCGTGTTGCCATAATTGAAGCTTTTTACAACTGAATTGGAAGCGAAGAAGCCTGGCAGTCCCCAGATGGCTCAAAAGCATAAAAATGTTCCTCTTATTTGGTCTACAAAAAACAGAGACATCTAGTCAATGAGCCTGTTCCATGAGATCGTCAAGTTTTAGAAGCTCGCCCTACAAAATTTGTGATTTTGGGCAAGCCATTTAACCTCTTAGGGCAGGGCTCAGATAATGTTTTCTGTAAAGGGCCAGTTGGTAAATGTATATTTTCAGCTCTGCAAGACACAGAATCTCTGTTACACCTACCCAGCCGTGCTGTTGCAGTGGGAAAGCAGCCATGGACAGTACTTAACAGGTGAGCATATGTCTTCCAATAAAACTTTACTAATGGACACCGGTATTTGAATTTCATAATTTTCACATGATAAAGTACCATTCTTTTGATTTCCCCTGAGACATTTATTTGATTTTATTTTTAAACTTTTATTTAAGTGTGTTTTTCCAGGACCCATCAGCTCCAAGTCACATAGTTGTTCCAATCTAGTTGTGGAGGACGCAGCTCACAGTGGTCCTTGTGGGGATCAAACCGGCAACCTTGGTGTTAAAAGCACCACGCTCTAACCAACTGAGCTAACCGGCCGCCCCCACCTCAGACATTTAAAAATATGAATAGCTCTGAGGCGGCACAAAAGCTGGAGGTGGTCTGAAGTTGCCAACCACTGTCTTAGAACTTCAAAATCCTCATCTATAAATAGAAATCACAATATGTTTTCCTCTTACTTCAGGTCATAATCAAATGATATGCAAGAGTCCATTTAAAACACTTAAACACTATAGAAGATGTTAACAGGATGCTGTATTTTCATCAAGGTTATTTTTCTCTTTATTTTTAGATTCTACATATAAGTGAAATCACGTGGTATTTGTCTTTCTCTGTCTGACTTATTTCACTGAGTTTATACCCTCTAAGCCCATCCACATCGATGCTATTGCAAATACAAGATTTCCTTCCTTTTTATGGCTGAGTAATATTCCATTGAGCGCATGTCACATTTTCTTTATCCATTTTTTATCCATCTGTATCCTCTCATCAATCGATGGACACTTATGTTGTTTCCATATCTTGGCTATTGGTAAAGAGTGCTGCAGTTAACACAGGGATTCATATCTTGTCAAGTTAGTGTTTTTATTTTCTTTGGAAAGACACCCATGACATCAGGTTAATGATTTGAACATACAGAACAAGGGAATAAAAAACACCAAACAGACGAGCAGGAGGTGGTGGACTGCAGGAGTCATGAGCCTGAGCTTGAGCTTGAACTCGAATATCCATCAGTGAGACACCCATCCATTCTTTGACATATGATCTCTGGAAAGCAGTGGCGTGTGAAGCTGAAGGTTTGGTATTTATTCGGGTGGCTATGGACTGTGGGGCAAAGGGTACACACTAGTGACTGCCCAGTAGTCCTAACCCAAAGGCTAACGGTTTTGTTTGACAAAAAATGATGTTGTAAGATTTTGAATTTGAATGCCTTTTTTTAGACCTCTCTGGTGAGTCGCAGGTCACATAAGTTCCTATTGTCTTACGCTTGGTCCTATTATACCGTTGGCCCCTGAAAGCAAGAGAAGTATAATCAAGTGTTGTGCACTGGAACCCCTGTCCCGTCACCTGGGAGCAGCGGGACCTCCAGCAGGTTATCTAACCTCTAATGGAAGATACTAGGAACGCTGCCCAGTTAAGGTGAGTGCGCGGTGAGATCTTAGCTGTTCTCGCTGTTAGAGTTTGCTGCTCCCAGGAAGAAAGAGAAAAGAACCCAGCATTAAATCTTAGCTATTTCTTAAGTAGAGGTTGACAAGCAGACAGCAGGCCTGCCAGAAATAGCAAGAAGGAGGGCAAGAGCCAGTGCAGAATGGAGAAGCGTGTTGGTATCTGAGGCTGTATGGGGGTAGGACATCAAAACAGTCCATGCTGAATGGCCTGTGCCAGGGAAGGAAAAACAAACAAACAAACAAACAAAATGTTTCTTCTAACTATTTGTGTTCAGTGTTTGAGGGGCCTGCAAATTAAACTGTCAAAAGACAGATTAGTGAGTTAAAGACAAAATTTTAAATATGGAAGTTAATAGAAAAATGTGAATCGAGGGGGTGGTTAGAATTTGGGGCTTACATATCATCCTGACAGAGGAAAGGGATGGGAGAAGAGAAAAACAGGTGCTTTTCAGGAGAGCTAAGTGGGCCCGTAAGAGAATAGATGGGAGCCAATGATGGTTTAGGTGTGGTGTGTGGTTGAGGGTTCTCTCCAGTGATCAGAGTCAGTCTTCCTGGTTGGGAAACTCTCAGGGAAGGGATTTAAGACAGTTCTGTTCTTTTGGGGAGGCTCTGCTTTTAGACAAATAAGGGAGATCAGAAAAAGCCTCTTCTCAAATGCCTTGTGCACAAAACAAGTTTTAAGCCACAGCCTCATATTCTGGACTCCTTCACCTGCATTTTAAGATGAACATTTTTTAAAAAGAACTCTGGATAATGATAAAAAGGGACATGAGATCAAGAGCTCTAGCATTTTCAACAGTGAATATGGGAAATTAACTAGTTACTAGAGGATGCCTACCTTGCATTCTAGAACTACTGCAGTTTTATAAATGGCAAGTTGAACATGACTTGCCATGATTCTGCCTTTATTCTGTGAAATTTCCCATGGATGAAAAAGCCAGTAGTAGGCAGAGCGCACCTGGTCATGAAGACAGAGATATGAGATGAGATAAAACGTCCAAGAGCAAGAGACAGGGGCCCCAAAGAGCTCCAGGAGTCTCAGCCACCAGCTGGGAAACTCCCAAGGCAGCAAAGCCAGACTCAGAAAGCGGTGTCACCAGGAGCAAGGAAACTTCAATGAAGGAGCCAACACAGCTTTCTCAGGAGAAGAAAAAGATTCGAGAGTTGTCTTTTTGTGACACTTATTCTTTATAACTCTTCTTTACTGCCACTAACTTTTTATCTCAAGGTTTATAGCATCTATCCTGAAATACAGTGCGGACGTGTCATTTGAATTGTCATTATGCTCTGTAGATTCTGCCTTCTCAGCCAGTTTCCCGACCTTCTGGTCATGGGAGCTATTTTTATAAAATAATCCAGCTAGATCCCCTGCCTCTTCCGCTGCGCCTTGCAAGAGTTCTCCATCCTGTTTTGGTTTCTGATATCCTCTGCCCATCCATCCTCTCCTGCTCTCTCATGAGACTTCTCAGACACTGCGCGCCCCTCTTCATTTTCTCCTCCCCCCGTTCTTTTGCTGTTCTGCCTACCACACAGCAGAGCTCCCCGCTCCTCTCTGTCAGCTCTCTATTCTCATGATGGCAGTTGTCCAAACAGTCCTTTACGGCCTGCCCCTTTATTTATACATTTGACTGCAAGCAATCTAAAGAAAGAATTAACTCTGAGGCCACAGTTATCAACACAGGCAGCTTGAGGAATAGGAGAAAGAAATGTAATTTTAGTCTTTGATTCGGTTTGAAGGCATCTAGTAAATTATACCTGAGACCAATTCATGCCTTGCAAAGGGGCTGACAGCGGCGGAAGGCTGAGTGCAATATTTTAGCCACAGTCAGCATCACTGGACATTGAAGGGATCTGTGAAGCTTAGTTCTTTCCCCCAACTCTGTTGACCTTGGCTGTTTCTCCATGGGCTGCAGGCTTCGTAACCCAGCGATGAGAAGTGGACTCTTGAGAAAAGTAACCAAACACGTTCACAACGGCAGTGATCTCAGCATGAGCCTTTTCCCCTGGGTGTAACTTTCCAAGCAGTTCACATTTTTCTCATGGTTTTAGGAAACAAACAGACTCAGTCATATTGATTTCCTGGGTAATATTCCAGCATCATGGGAAATAGAAAGTAGGAAATGGATGATTTCACTCAACTTGGCTATAACTTTCGGGATAAGAAAAAAAAAAAAAATGAATGAGTTCTTCCTAAGACTGTATTCTACTGTGGTAAGATAGGGGATCTTAAACTGACCTAAGAAGTAATTTTTTTATACTCTACATTGTTAGGCATGGTCTGTGAATAATCTACCTTCTATTTAAGAAATGCTTTAGATGAAAATTTCAAATTTTCAGGCCTTTGGAACAAAATGAATACTCTAATACTTAATATCTGCAAACCAATTCTCTGCTTTCTTCTCTCACTATTATTTCGGATTATCCATCAATGTCAACCTCTGATATAGTTTTACACGGTAGGAAAAATAAAAGAGATTAATTAATATGTGCTTTATGACATTAGTCAATGCATTTTTAGACATCCAATCTCAAGTCAAACAGGAGAAACCGTGAAAAACTCAGGACATGTGAGTCAATATCGAGGTGTGGATAACTGGACCAGTAGAAGATTAAGTGGAAAATGAGTTCAAAAGAGAAGAGAGATGATGCAAGGGTGAGGCATGCAGAGAACTGACTTGGTGTTTCATGCTGGTACAACTCAGTCGGTGGCAGAAACTTTTTTTCTGGTTGATTTTTTTTCAATCCTTGTTATTTCTCAGAAATGTAATGTATTTTAGATGTAAGAATCTGAAGGAATACATATTCTTTCTACTTCATTTCTATCAGAGTGCTAGTTGTCAAAGCAATGTTTAAGTTTTTCCAAAAAGACAATTTTATCTTCTCTGTATGATAGGAAAAGCATAGATGGAGGAATGCAAATCAGGTTTATCTTGGGCCAGAGGCAGTGACTGTATTTTCTCACTTCCTGGCTGTACGGAGAGTAGGGTAGAGGGAGACAAGCAGCCAGAAGCCAAGCCAGCATTTATTTTCTTTCCTTCCTTCCTTCCTTCCTTCCTTCCTTCCTTCCTTCCTTCCTTCCTTCCTTCCTTCCTCAGTAAATACCACGGCTGGGACAAAGGGAGCGCTGCAGACATAGAATCACCTGAGGGACAGCTAGAGACCAGCGCTCCCTCTGTGTGCAGATAGCCCACACACTGCACGTGACGCGTCACACGTCCCATCCTGCTGAGCTGCACTCTGGTTATAGCCTCACCCCACATTTGAGGAATTACAAGTCAAGCTCAGACAGTGTTTCTACTATAGAAGAAATAGGCCTTTCAAACACAGTGAAATGGAGAATACCCCAAATCCTCACTCTTCAGAACCAAGCAACATAAATTGAAGGTTTGAGGCTCTTTAAGACCTGAAGTGATGAAGTTAGCTGAGTGCTGCTGTGCTGTGTGGCTCCATGTCTCCTCACCGACAGGATGAGGGCATTTCAGACACGGAGCTGGTTTTCTCTTGAGATGATCTGATCGAATCTCCTCATTTGCAAATTAAGAAGTCAGCTTTCAAACTTCAACATCCAACCCAGCTCTACTCTCCCCCAGAATTCTCTCCAGAACGAGAAGATTCACGGTGAGTCCGACTGAGAGGACCTGGCCAGCCTGACCTCAGGAAACCTAGCCCCTCTGCTCCCCCACCCCTCCCCCCTCCCCCACCCCACCCCCACTCCTGATCCCCCTCAGCAGTACAAGGGGGGTGAGTTTCCAAAGTCAGCCTTAGACGAAGGGGATTCGGACTCCACTGCATTGTCCAGAAACCAGCTGTGTTAGCTTCCTGTGTTTGCTATAGCCAATCACCACAAACTTACTGGTCTAAAACAACATGTGTCACCTTCCATGTGGTATTATCTTCTGGAGGCTGGAAGTGTGACATACACCTCACTGGTGTGGGCAGGGCTGCGTTCCTTGTGGAGAGCCCATCTCCTGGCCTTTGCCAGCGTCTAGAAACCTCCTGCTTTCCTTGGCTTGTGGCCCCTTCATCCATCTTCAAAGCTTCAACCTCAGACCAAGTCCGCGTGCTGTCTTGTCACCAGTTTTCACTCTTTGGTCTCCCCTCCCCCGTCCCCATTTAAGGATGCTTGTGATTGCATTGGGCCCACCTGGACAATCTATGATACTTTCCCTGGTTTAAAGTCCACTCCTTAGCAACCTCGAATCCTCTTTCCGTGTAACCCGCTCCGCTCACAGGTGCGGGGGATCTGCATGCAAACATCTTTGCAGGCGCATTACACTCCCTCCCAAACCCCCTAGTGGGAAGTTTGTGTTCAGAATAACTTCTATGACTACAAAACTGGAACTTTCATTCTGGGAAGTTTTCACCTCCTCTCGGCTCTCTAACTTCATATGACAGGCTTCCTGGGAATTTTGACTCCTGCATAAAAGGGAAGATACTGAAAGCAGTACCTGTTCTTGATTAGAATTCAAACACAGCATAATGATGGCAGTTTGCCTCTGAGTAGATCTCAGAGACGGTACACATCCCGGTGAGGAAATGCGACTTTACTCCTACAGTTTCGCAAATGACTGAATTGCAAGACAAACGTTTGCAGGCTGTGCTAAATAAATCCCTGCGAGGAAAATAAACACTGAATTCAACCAGCTTCTATAAACCTTGGTGTGGGGTGTGTGTGTGTGTGTGCAAATACTGAGTTGTCTGTGATGTGCTATTTGTACTAAATTCAAAACCAATGTTAGGAAGTTAGATTCGAGCTCCCTGCACTCTTTCCCTTCTCAGCATCCACTGTCTGAAAACGATAAGGGGTTCTCCACCAACATAAATGTGACTCGGGCATGGAGCACGGACGTCCTAAAGCAGCAACCTCTTCAAAGAGGCCGTTAACGCTAATGGCTTGGCAGGGAGCTTCAGGTCAGTGCATTTAAACTCCAGCAGCTTTCAGAACTTTCGGGGATGAAAGAGGGAGAACATAGGAGAGGAGCTATGGGAGAGAAACTCAGAAGATGGGAAAAGCATCTGGGTTATTTCAGGACAGAGCTAAAGGCTCGAAGGCGTCATGAAAATTTAATTCCTAGTCATGATTGCCGGAAAACTCTTATTCTGTGCATTTTAAAATTTATGTCATGTTTTATGCAGTTGAAATGATGTTTTAAAGAATTTTTTTTAATTAACTTTGCTCAGGTCTGGAACAGGCAAGGAGACAGGGGAGTTCTGTTATGGAAGGAAGTTTTGCCTAAGGGTACTGTTAGCCAGCCTACCACCCAACTGCCAAGCCCCTGGGCTTCCCGCGGGTGGGAAGGGAAGGGGAGAGGGAAGAAGGGCAGGCCGGTAGCCCAGGCTTGTCAGCCCCGCTACAGCTAGCAGCGCAGGGCCCAGGTGGCCCTGCCAGGTTCTTGGTCTCCTCCCCTCGCCCTCTGCTAACCAGGTCCGTGCCTTACTGTCCTGCACCAGGCTTCGTCTCCGTTACCTGTCCCAGCCCCATTCCTTTTAGGTGACAGCCTTGCTTTTCGCTTTTGTTCTAAGCCAGCCCTTGCCCACCCCACCCCCACTCTGCAGGACGCCGGGGTCCCATTCCTGAAATGGCTCTAGGACCACACTAATCTGACCTCTCCCAGTAGCTGCCTTCCGCCAATGTCCCTGCCAGGACACACCCACCAGCCCGGTGACGTTTTAAAACATGCAGAAAAGCACAGAGAACACTCCATTGCCGTGGTTCTCAAACTTGAGCGCGCGCCAACACCACCCAGAGGGCTTGGAAGAACACAGTTTGTTGGGTTCCATCGCCAGAGTTTTCTGATTCAGTACGTTTGGGGCGGGGCCTGAGAATCTGCATTTCTAACAAGTTTCCAAGTGATGCGGCTGCCGCTGGTCTGGGGCCCCTACTTTGAGAGCAATTATATACATGAGAGGTGTATTATATACACGTGCACCCAGAGTTAACAAATGCTCACATTTTGCTGCATTTGCATGAGATCCTTTTTCTTTTATGAGAAATGAAAAATAAATGTTCTACACACAGTTGATGGCCTCCCTAGGAGTCCCTTCCTGTCTCTTCTCTTTCCGGACGGTAACGGGTGCCTGCCGGGACTACACTCCCTGGGTAGTGTGCACAGGCCCGTGACAGGACCGCTGCGATTTCAAGTAGGATCTTCTGAGGCCTGACTCCCTCTTTCCCATCTCGCAGTATCTCTCATTCCATCCCATCCTGCTACTCTTAATTTTTCTGTCCCTGCTGAGTCACAGGACGTGCATTCATTCAACTTACACTATAAGAAACTGAATTAGGTTTTTACTGTGGGGAAGATGGGTCGTACCAGTCAGAAGGTGTTCACTCTCCTACGTGAGTTTTAGGTGGAGAAAACCAAGACAGTCACAGGGCACCTGGAGGAATCTTCCCGGGTGGACTAAATAGATGGAGTCCGGGCCTAGTCATTCACGAGACTGAAAGTCCTGAAACTTACAGGCTGATTCACCCAGGTTCTGCTGTCTTGCTTCCAATTTGAACCAATAGGTAAACGGGATACACTGCCCTGAGTGAACCGAGTCTCAAGCTGATAATTACAGGCTCTCAACCGGGCTAAGCCAGCACCATAAACATCAGGTTCTCAATGGGTGAAACACAGGAGTTTCCTAATCTGGTTCTCCCACGACTACAGATGTTTGTCTATGTGGCAATTTAAAGTCACATAAAATTAAAATGACCTAAATGGCGAAAGGTACTCCTCACTCACAGTCGTCAGTCACTTTCACCTTACTGATAGAATTGACATGAAAGAATGCATACATAATGAGACTTGCACTGGCCCCGGGATGCACGCCCCTTAAACACCAGTGGAAAGGGCCTTTTCTAGATTCTCTTCTCATTGTCCGTCCTCAGCCCATTCCCTCTTAACCCCTTTGCTGAGCTTTCCTGTAAGCACTGCCCTCCCTCCTTGGGACTCCTTTCTCTGTATATAGGCCATTTGGCCCCTCTGAGCTGTCATGGTCACTGTTAGCTGCTGTGTCTGGGCGACAATTTCTACCCACCATTTCTTCTTCTCCTTCCCTTTATTGGGAAAACATATCTTAAGCTAGCTCTCAGGAAACCCCAGCCCAGCTCAGTTCAGGTGGCTTACTTCCCAGTGAGGCTCCCCACCTTTCTGACACTTCTCCAAACTACCAGGAAATGAGGCAGTCTGTAAAGTATACTGGATGGGCCTCCAAGTGCCACAGGTATTTAACTGAAGGAAAAGTTCATTTTAATCTGACCCTAAATTATTTTAAGTAGTGTAAAATCTAATTCAAGCACTGTGTTTACTTGGTATTTCATGTTATTTGCAAGTAACTAGTCCTGTGAAACTAGCACACTGTTTTTGGTCCAGTATTTAAATAATTAGCCATCAAATAGTTCTATCATCAATTACCCGATCAGATAACAAAGAGAAGCATCTAGGCTGCAGATTAAACAACCTTAGAGACTCACGTTTAATCTAAACACACACACACACACACACACACACACACACACACACTAACAGTCTCTCTGAAGGATAAAAATATTGTCATAAGAATATCAGCCATAGAGAAGATAGATTTGGTTATTTGAAATTGCACATTTTAGGTTCTTTCCTTATTTCATTACTAGTGCTATCATTATTTTCCCATGACAAAACATGCATTTTGTCAATTACTTAATTTAAGAGGTTGAACTTCTGGGAAGAAAAAGAAGAAAGTGAAAATGGGAACCTTTTACTTAAGTAGGGATTTAGAGCTTCTTAAAATGATGAGAACATTTTACACTACTTTCAAGATTAAAATGCTGGAAAGTCACAGTTTTTAAAATAACTATCATATGTGTTTACCTCCTTTTTTTCCCCTCCTTTGAAAATCTAGGGTCTGAGCCATATAAAGAGTTAGGAATTCAAACCTTGGTGAGAAAAAAGGAATGCCAACATATGTTTATAATGAATGGCATTGTTTTCCTCCATATTGAATCAGGTTATTTGTTTGCAAAGAGACGATTTTTACCAAGTGACCATCCGTCTTGCATAAATTATCATAACTGAAACATAAAAGTAAATGACCACAGTAAACAGACACCTATAAAACAGCCATTGCTGGGCAAATGCAAAATGCTCAAGTGTTTAGACTGGCGATCTTTTGGCGCAGGGATGTCAAATCATAGGCCGATGGAATTGAATTAATATACTTTACTGCCACGCAGAGCTAGGCGTATTATTGCCGCAATCAATACACTGGATCACTGCCTCAGGGATACGTGACATTCTGTGTCTTCATATTCTGTTGCTAGTCACTAATGAGATACATGGCTTTGTCGTCATCCCTGCCAAGATCATCTCTCTCTTTCTCTTTTTTACTTCCCAGAGTGCAAGAAGATCAAATGTTTGAATCAAACATTCCCTAAAGTTTGATGAATATATGCATGTTTTAAATCATGGTTTATAAAATAGGAAAGCTCCAATTCAGTTCACCATCGGATACTTAATCATCTGTCTTACGTATTCCAGGAAGCTTCATAGGGACCTTCCCTCCTCTGGTACTCACCCCTCCTCCTCAATTCCTAATTTCAGCTGATTCATTAAAACATATGCTCGTCATTTGCTTGGTATATTGTAAATGCAGTATTTTGTGACTAGAATCCGTAGATAACCCGAAAGAATGTATATTTGTGCTTCTGATTTTTTTTTCATTTTTATTCATTTTTCCATACTAGAAACAAAAGATACTCTATCAAAGTCAGCATCCGGAGTTAACCAGCACTTATCACACCTTAAAACCTGTCCTCAGAGACTCAACAAGAAGAATGGACACACGGAGCCAATTGGAAACGGGTGAACAGTAATTGGGCATAGGATTTTTCATCCTTTCCCTGCCTTTTAATCAGAACTTTATATGATTCCAAACCAATAAGAAACCATTTGTCTTGTTTTTTGAAAGTATCAAGAGAATCCCAGTCCGTTTGTTCATAGCTACTATGCTGTTTTCAGATAGTGTGAAGGGTAAGTTAAGCGTACCAAAGGTGATCAATGAACGTGTACAGGTACTAAAGCCACAAGTCAGGCTATAAGTGCTATATATAGTAAACAGGATATATGTGTGTGTGTGTGTATATATATATATATATATATATATATATATATATATATATATATATATCACCTGCCTGAAAGGAGTTGGGAGGAAGGGGAAGCAGGGGTGGGGGACATTCCAGAAGAGGTAGTATCCATGAGCCTTTGCAAAGACTCCTGGCACTACAGATATTGAAAGATTGACGGGCAGTCACATTGAGTGGACCTTTAGGCATGTGGACAAGCAGGGTGGGCATTAGTCTGCCCAGACACTTTGGGGCCAAACCACAGAGGTCTGAGCAGGTGAGACTTGAGTTGGTAGCAATAAGAAACCATGGGAGTTTGGCAAAGGACAGTGATACAAAGCGGTGCTTAGGAAAATGAATCCGGTGGCAGATTGTTTTCAGGACCCCATTCTGAGATTTAATAACAGGCAAGAAATTCTGTTAGAATTAACCTATCCTTGCTTTTCCTCACATCCGGTCCTTGCTGGAGGTGATGAACAGTTGGTTAATATCTTCTGAATAATAACCCCTTCCCAGGCTTGAAGAGGAAGTCTCATTTAAAATGATAGAATTTGAATTGAGGCATAAAGGTGCCTTTGACACAATTTAGACAACCCCTCTGTGGAGGAAGTGGACACTTGCACCATCAGTCAGGGGTGGCCCCATAAATTCTGACACGGAACCATTTGGTTTTTTTCTTACTTTGTGACCTCCCCTCAGAGCCTCTCACAGATCCGCTTCTCTCTTACCTCCCTGAATCGATGGCTTGGCTTTGAGCTGGAGGCTCTTTGAATTCTCCAAGCCAGAGAGTCACTCTATCATCTCTAAAATTCCTTCTGCCTTCCTATCTTCTGGGTTAAACCATCCCTACTCCAGGAGACTTTCCTGAAGTAGCTCAATTAAATGTGATTATTCCTTTACTGTGTGTCCTCTCAGTTCTTAGTAATGAAAACATTTTCACTTCTCTGCCTTTTTGAGGGAATTATGTGTCATACACAAGGAAAACAAATTGAAAATATAAGCCTATTTCTTTAAGTGACATTGGTTATTCACCTGAATTGTTTTTTTTTTCTAAATTGTCTTTTAAAGGTAAATTTTCTGTAATGCTATGTTGCCTATTTGTTCTGCCTTTATAACCAAGTCTATTAATATCATTGAAAAGCATCAATCTTTCTGTCCAAACTACTCCCCCCACAGCCTTTCGCACTTAGTTTATTAGCGTAGGACACTTACAGTAGTCCAGCAAAAAATGTGGAGTCGTCCTTCACTCCGCCCCATCTCTCACCTCCCACATCCTGTCTAATAGGTGGCCATACCTCCAACATGTACCCAGAATGTGACCAATTCTGACTGGCTCTCCTCCTCCCATTCGGATCCGGGCCTCCATCACCTCCTACCTGGACAGCTGCCATCACCTGCCCTGCTTCTACCGTGACCTCTCCCACCCACAGTCTTCTCAACATGGCAGGAAGAGTGATCTTGCCGAAGGGAATTAGTTCATGTTACTCCTCTCCTCGAAACCCGGCAATGCCCTCTTCCTTCTCAGGAATAAAAGCCAAAGTCCTTACAGTTTTCTAAATTGTGACCAAGTACGACAGCTCTGGTAAAGTGCATACATTTTCGAACTTGCGCTTTCATTTGTTCAGAATTGTTTTGCATGTTCAGGACTGAAGGCTGTGTTCCAGAGTTGAGATCCTTGGATAAGTGATGGCTCGATATGGCCTAACTGTGTATTAATTTACACTTGATGCATTGCTTTGCGGGAATGCTACTCAGTTCGTTCTTCACTCTCTGCCTCTGCAGTGGACTGTTCTTCCAGTAACACTTTACCTCCCCACATACTAGCTAGCTCTTCACACAGTGAGTTGGGCTGACTGTCTCTGCTCACAAGCAGACCTCGCACGTTAGAAAAGTAAAGATGAACAACAGAATCAATGCTCCAGTGGCCGATAAGATGTCTATAAGGATCAGGTGTATCCATTTGAAAAGCTGTTTCCCCTTCATATTTCCATTCACAAGAACTCCGTCGGCCTGAGAACCATCCCTACTCCCTTATGGCCTCGGCTTCCCTTCTGATTTCCAGGAACAGGAACTTGACTGGTAAGTGGTCGTGCTGCACAAATGTGGAGGCTCCCCCCCCACTCTCCTACCCCCTCGAATCCCCCCCAACCCCCCCTCACCCCAGCACACGGCTGACGACTTCCCACAACTTAAACACCACAGGCCATCCCAGCTTAAACCACATGATGGCAAGGTTTTACAAGTGTAAATCCACACACACTATTAGTCTAGAGTTTTATTCCGGAAAGAGGGCTAAATTGCATAATTTGAAAAAACCTTGAAGGTATGGCTATGTGTATCTGTGCTCATGGGAGTGGGGAGTGGGGGCACACTATGGTACAAAGGAAAAAGCACGACATTGGAGTTAGGAATTCTAGTTTTTAATCTTGACTTTCATATTAACTTGCTGTGTTATCTATAGCATATCTCAGTCTCTACTCTCTGTTCCTGTTACAAAAATCAATGAATTGAACCAAATTAGTATAGGAACTAGGTGTGTATTCCACACACTCATTCCCATAGGTATAACTTACCAATCAAGTATTCTTACCTGCTAGGCAAAGATTTGTCATCTTAATCATGATTAATGTGACACTTCAGAAGTTATTACGAAGCCATTAAAGATGGAATATGAGATAAACACTATCTTTAATCATCTTTAAGGCCTCTGAATCTATTATTCCCTTTTGTCATAGGAATGATAGTTTTCCACATTAGTTACCAAGACTTATTTATTAAGGTAAATAAGTTACTTCAAAACTTACTGCCAATTATCCATAAATCTGTTATACACATTTGGTCATCAGAACAGCCTTTTAAGATGGGCATTTTTGTCTTAACTAATAAAGTTCAGAGAGGCTTGGTAACTCACTCATGATCACCCTTCCACATTGAAAATATTTTTAAATTTATCATTCCTTACTTATAAGATTGCCAACTTGAGAACACCTATTGTTGACTAGGCACTAGGTAAAAAGAAACTTTCATCCTTGCTGGTGGAATCGCAAATGTTATAACCCTTATGAAGGAAAATTTGGCAACATCTAACAAAACTATGTAGGTATTTGTTTTAAAGCCCAGAAATTCATCTCCTTAGAATTTGCTCTTAATATACACTTCCACCAATTCAAAACAAAACAGGCACCAGTTTATTCATTATGGCATTACATGTGGTAGTAAAATATTGTAACAACCTAAATGACCCTCCATGGTTTAACAATTGAGTGGTAATAGCTATAAAAAGAATAAGAAAGATGTCTATAAACTGATATGGAATCATTTCCAGGATATAACATTAGGTGAAAAAAGCGAGAGACAAGAGAAAGTATACAGAATGCTACCCTTTGTGTAAGAAAGAAGGTGAACTAAGGATATATGTGAATATCTATCTTACCTATCACCTATCTAACCTATCTATCTATCTGTCTATCTCTCTGGTGGGAACAAGGTGGGAGGGATTTGACGAGAGACTGCTGAGTATACTTTTTATATAGTTTTGATTTGTGAAACATGTCAATGTTATATATCTTAAAAAATTAAATTAAATTAAAAAGCATAAAAAATCAAGCACAACTGAAACACAAATAAAAACAAATGATTTTTTCAGTGTGTGAAATTAATAACCTATCCATATACAAAAAAATTAACTCAAGCAACTTTTAAGCACACTGTCTAGATTGTATACCTTTATGGGATACAGGACACTGAAAATAAGTTTACAATTTTACTTACTAGGTTTGTTATTAGTGGTAGCACTGGTGGTATAATTTTGAAACTCTTCAGTATGTATGTTGGATAGAACTAATGAGTAAATATTTTGATGTTGTTGGAAGAAACCTCAGTTGATTTTCACTAAGGGAGGAGATACAAAGAAGAGGATAAAGAAAAAGAATCCTATAGTGATGGATTTCAATAGTACGTATTAGTATAAACTCATGATTTTAACACACACACACACAGATACAACACACACACACACACAGATACAACACACACACACATTTTTTCAGTGAAGGGTCTAGAAGAAAGAACATTTCCATTGTAATTGTATCCAGAAACCAGACTGTGATTTCTAAAACTTATTTTCCATGAAAAGGAACCAGATCTCCTTGCAGAAGTGGAAGATTCCAGGTCTGAGGCAAGCAAAGTACAAGTACAAGGTGAGCCTGGAACATCTTGTGCCAGAAAACAACCAAGTGCTCAAAGATTAATAGGGCCACGTCAAAAGGACCCAGGAGCCCGCATGAAATGCCACCTGCTGACCAAATTTAAGACAATTTCAGAATCAAAAAGAAAAATGATGGTAATGGATTATAACACACTGAACTTAAAAAAAGAGATCACGAATTTATGGTGAAATGAGAAGAGAAGAGGGAGAGAAAGGAATGGCTCTTCTTTACAGTAGAATGACAGCTAATAAATGTAGAAGGTAAGTTTAGAAAATCACCATTACATTGTAGAAGATAAAATGAGAAAATTACCATTTTGTAACACAATAGCTGGTTCAGCCATGAATTATTAATAAATAGTTAAGCAATGGGGTCCAGGTTTACTGAGGCACAGACTGTTTACATAATCTCAAAAGATTATCCCACAAATTCATTACTAATTATCAAATGGAAAATGTGACTTTATAACGAAAAGTGGCACTAGTGGGACAGCCTGGCATCACGTATTCTATGTCTCCTGACCCGATGTGGTAGGAGCTACGAGATATCACCTCACTTTGTTCTCGCTGGAAATTTTTCATAAAGAATCAGAAGACTCCAGAATGTGGTCCGATCTCCCAGAACAGTTGGCCTGGACTCTTCAAAGAATTCAATGTTGTGCAAAAAAACCAAGGGAAGCGGAGAGCTGTTCTGGGTGGAGGGAGCATAATGGTGCAGAAAGAGCCAAATTCAATGCAGGAACCTTAACTGATCCTTGATGGGGTGGGATGTGGAGCTACAATGGACATTTTTTAGAGAGTTAGGCAAACTTGAGTGTGGGCTGTGAGTTGAATAATATCATTAAATGAATGTTGATTTTCTTGGGGGCGATAGTGCTGTGGTTGCTTTCCAAATGTCCTCATTCTTCGACAGTGCATACTGAGGTTTCTTAGAGATGAAATGTTGCAATGTCTGGGCTCCACAATGAAGTGATTTGGCAAAAGGCAAGGGTGTGTGTGTGTGTGTGTGTGTGTGTGTGTGTGTGTACACGCAGGGGGAAGGTACTGACACTTAGTGACTCTAGATGAAAAGTGTGACTTATATTCCATTCTTTCAACTTCTCTGTGGGTCTGAAACATTTCACAATAAATGTGTATTTAAAAAAATCATACTGCTAGTAAGCAGTAGAAGCTGGATCTCGTTGAGGTCTTGCGGTGGTGAAAACTCATGCTCTTTCCCTTAAATCTCATGGTGTTGACTCACAGAACTAGTTTATGTGCAAATAAGAGACTTTTTTCTCCAAATCAGTAATTATTGAAATTTCTAAATATGAGCCCTGGGAAATTCAAGCCTGTAAAATGTGATGTTAGCACATAAATACTCTGTGCCACCTGAGGACACATTTCCTGATTTTATCTTCAACAGGTTCTTCAGAAAGGAGCACTTCGCTGCCCTGGGGCCCTGTGACTCAGGCGCATGCTGCAAATACTTCTGTTGCAATTCTGCCTTTTTATTAATGCCTCTAGAAGACACCCACTGGTCTACTTGCTCCAGCTAAACACTTGATGGACTTGCCTATTTATTGGTTGATGGACAGGAATAAAATAAAATTTAATTGCACCCATATCCATATTTAAGAACTTGGATCCATATGGAAGTGTGCTGAAAACCAGACAGTTCAGATTCACTGTGTAAATGGAATTTGTAGATGAAATCTGCACAAGGCACGGAAATGGCATTGAGAACTCTTCAATCTTGTGACTTGCCATGGCTTCAGAAAGACATAACCCAAAATTTAAAACCTGGGGTAAGCCTTAGGTCTACAGATGAAAGACAGAATGTCCAGTTAAATTGGGATTTCTGGTAAGAAATACTTTTTAAGTATGTCCCAAATATTGCATGGGACATACGTATGCTAACAAGAAACAAAAAATTCACTGCTTATCTGAAATATAAATACATTCTATATTTGTATTTTCTAAATCTGGAAAGCCTAATCATCCAACCAACTGCTGAGCTCCGGGTTAGGAGATGATGGAGAAGGCAGATGTAGTTGTGCATTGGTTATATCTTTGACTAACTTTTCAATTTCTTCCACAGTTATTGGTCTTTTTGGATTTTTCCACCTCTTCTTTAATTAATTTCAGTAGTTTGTGTTTTTCTGAGAAAGCTACGTTTTCATATTTGTTGGCATAAGTCTTCTGACTTGCATACAAATGGTCGTACGCTGTAGTGTAGAAAGCACAAACTCCAGCCAGGCTGCCATATTTGAACCCCGTTCTCATTTACCAGGTAGGTGACCTTGGGCTAATTACTTAACCTCTCCCTGCCTTAGTTTATCTGTAATAGTGGGCTAATAAAATATGTACCTCGTAGGGTTGTTGTGAGATTTAAATGAGTTAATATATAGAAAGTACTTAGAACAGTCCCTACGTAGCATATCGGAAATTACGTGTATTTGTTATTTGACTGTGATTTTTTAAATTACCTTTATGTCTGTGATTATATCCCTTTTTAATTCCCAATATGGAATGTTCCTCTCACTTTTGTTGGGAACTTTAGCAAATGCTTGTCTATTTTATTGGTCTTTTCAAAGAACCAGCACTTGAATTTAATCCATTAGTTCTTTTTAAATTAATTTCTGAATTCATCTTTAGTAATTCTTTGCTCCTTTCCTTTGGTTTGTTTTTTGTTCTTTTTTAGTTTTTTATGTTTGATACCTAATTCATTTTATTGTTTCTTAATAACACTATGTTTAATATTAACATGTTTAATATACTATATATGTTTAATAATAAAACTATTTAAATACTAAAATATTTTCTTTGGGTTCTGCTTTACCCCAATCCCATAGAATCCGATATATTATAATCTCATTCTTACATTTTAAAATAACTTCACCAATTTTTGTCTTATTCTCATTCTGTGTAACATAACACAGCAACATAAGTAGGCTGTAATATCTCCTACTTAAAAAGAAGTTCTTGGCCTTGTGCTCTCAGTGACCTCACTATTTTTCTGCTCCCGTTTATAGCAATATTCCTCCAAATAGTTGTCCATATTTATTATTTCAAAGTCCTCACCTTCCATTCTCTATTTTCGTCAGGCATTTTAGCCCGCACTACATTGAAACTACCTTTATTAAAACCACTAGTGACTTTCATCTTGCCACACCCAGGGGTCGTTTCTTTTTAGCACTCCCCTTATGTGATGAAGCAGAATTTGATCACTCCTGTTCATACTGCAACTTTCCTTCACTGGCTTCCAAGGTACCATTTGCCCTCATTTTCCTCTCCCTTAGCAACTTCTTTACTACTCCTCTTCCTGCCCTCTGACAGTTGAAGTGACCCAGAGCTCAGTCCTTGCTCTCTAGGTAAGTGGTTTAGTTTTCTAATTTGTTTATTTTCTTATTTATTTTTCAAACACACACTATTAGCTCTTCTTTCTTGAGTAATAGCTGAGGCGCATCCCATGGTTTTTCATGATTGTCACTAAAGTATTAATGAAGATGTCATAGTATGGTACTTAAAATTCCAAAGTGATCTAAATAAAAACATCACTCTCTTCTAATTTACTGTTTCTCTCTCTCTCGATAAATGATACCACCATTCATCCAGTTCTTTGGGCCACAAACCTACACCTCATTCTTAATGCTTTTTCTCACCAGTTAATCCAATCCATGTCACCTCTCCCCTCCAAATACATCCTGAACCCAACTACTTCTCACTACCTTCACTAATTTGCAATAGTCCAAACCACCATCAACCCCAGCCAAGATCACTAAAGTCGCATCCTAACTGGTCTTCTTGCTTCCCCGGCTGCTTTCAGCTTCGAGTTTGTTTTCCACACCCACAGAGCTCTTTAAAAATTTAAATCATTCCCCGCACCTCAAAATGTGTCAAAAGCTTCCTGTCATACTTAGAATAAAACCTGTGCACCTGCAGGGGGTTGTGACCTGCTCTTTGTCTCTTCTCCAGCCATTCTCCCTTGGTCGCTCACTTCAGGCACATTCACCCAACCTGTCCCCCACTCACTAGCTGCTTCCTTCTCTTCCGCCCCATATACTTGCATAGTGTGCTCCCACATACGTATTATTGGGTCCCTCTCGGATGTTAACCACTTGGAGAGAACTTCTTTGTTCACCAGCCCTGTCTACTCATGCTCTGTTTTATTTTTCTACATTGAATTTTCTTCATTTACCTTTCGCATACAAATATTTGTTGGTGTGTTTGCTTATTGTTTGCTTTTCCCATGAGACTATAAAAATTCCCCAGCAACTCTAACTATTCTATTTGCTTTTAATGCAAATACAATCAAATTTTAGTATATATTCTTATTTTCCCCCCTTTCTAATACACTAGAATTTGCTTGTACTTGCACTAAAACTAATAGAATAGAACACAGGAAACTAGGATGGACTGACTACACATTTTGGTCAAATGCTGAACGGCTGAATGTTAAAAATGCATAGGTGGCTAAGCTCGAGACTGAAGCCAAATACCATCATCACAAAATGACCTTCTGGGATACAAGCACAAACTACATTAGTTCTCATGGTCTCAAGGTCATAATTCAACCATCTTTGGGATGATTACACAAACTGTTCAACATTATCAGAAATCTCTTTGCCCCTTGTTGTAAATGGACTTAGAAACTCAATTTTATGTGGCAAGGTACATAGTAAGTGTAAACCTGACGAGGGAGGATCTTCACCTTAATTTAGCTAATGTTTATTTTCTTAGTGCCCTTAACATAAATGTATTGAAATTATTTTCAGTTTTTACATTCATTCCTCTTACAGGAGGCAATGGCTAGTTCAGGTTCAGCAATTTGCATTTATTTTCATATTATCTGCTAATAGTCTCCCTTACTTTCAAGGTTGTTCAGTAAATTGCCATTTAATCAAGAATGAAATAAAAATAAATGGCAATTTTAATTTTCTATCACCACAGCTTGTGATATCTATTTTATACCTTTATTTTCAAACTTCCTGAATTATTTTTATAAATATCTCTCTTGTAAACAGCTTGCAGCTGGATTTATTTCATACAATCCTAGAGTCTCTTTCTTTTAATCAGCTAGTTGCATTCATATTGTGACTTACGGACTATGTGAAGAATCATTTCTCCAATTTTTGTCCATGCTTTCTACTTACACACTCTCTAGTTGGTCTTCCCCCGGCCTTCCCAATTATATTGATTTAGTTTTCTCTGATCCAACTTTTTGTTTCATGTGTTTGAAATTGTCAGAAAGATCTGAGACTATATCATATTTATAAGAAAGAATTAGAAATCACATATTTTTAAAGCCTGATTACTAAATAGAAAAGATGTCTTGATTAACAGAATAGAAATAACTGAAGAATGAATTAATGAACTTAAGATCAAGACAAAATATTCTCCCAGAATGCAGAAAAAGGATAAAAAGGTAATAAACCTGAACAAAAAGAAATAAGTTAAGACTTCTGATATTGTTCTATATCAGTACATGGATATGTGCTATCTTATAGTCAAGATTCAAATATTCCAGCTTTTGGTCTCGATGGAATTCCAGAACGATAGAAGAGGGAGATAATAGTCAAATAGACAGTAGAGGAAAATTTCCAGAATGAAGGAAGACATGTGTTCTTGTGCTAAAAGAGCCCTCAGAGGGCCAAGTAGGATTTTTTTTTTTTTAAATTCCAAAATAACACAAAACATTACTATCACCAAGAATAAAGTTTTTATGTCTGGACATAATATATTGAAGTTTTAGAGCATCAACAAATAGGAGAAAAGCCTAACAACTTCCAGACAGGAAATATGAAAGAGGGACTAGATGAAGGCAGTATCAGATTTCTCATCAGCAGCATTAGGTGCGAGATGACAGCGAAACATTTTTTAATACTATTATAATCATGATGCAAAAACTAGACAAAAACAGCACGAAAAAGGAAAACACAGTTAACTTTTAAATAACATGGGTTTGAGTGGGTTATTTTCAATGAATACCTGTACTGTTTCGTTCTGGACTTGGGAGTCATGAAAGCAGAGGGCCAGCTGTATACATTGATCTATGCCATTTTATACTGGGGGCATGAGCACCCACAGGTTTTGGTATCCATGGGCGTCCCAGAATCAATCCCCCACAGATACTGGGACAACTTTAGTTTTGGGGAGTCAAAACTTATATGTAGGTTTTCGGCTTCGTGGGGGGTTAGCATCTCTAGCTTCTACGTTGTTCAAGGGTAAACCGTACAGACCAATTACATTTAAGAACACAGATGCAAGAACTTTAAGTACAGTACACCGACCCTAATCAAAATAATACATTACAACCACACTGAATTTATCCCAGGAATGCAAGAAGTATTTAACATCTTAAAAAATCAATAAATGTAATTCTGCATATTATTTTAATAAAGAAAAAGCACTAATTGATTGCTTTTAGTAGATAAGAAAAACTTTTAATAAATTAAAAATAATTAATATTTGAAATTGTTATCAAAATAGAAATAAGAGGACACTTCCTTAGTAAGAAGAAAAGTATAAAACCAAAACCAATAAGTAACATTAACCTAAGTGATGAAATGTTATACATATACCTTCTAAAATCAGGAACAAGACACACATGACCACAACCACTGTTTCTTCTCAACATTGTATTTTTGGTCAGCAGGACAAAAAAAGAAGTGAAAGATATTAGAAAGGTGTGAGAAAGGGAAAAAATGTCTTTTTTTTACTTCACAGAGATGAGTGGCTACACAGAAAACCCCAAATAATTTATGTCTTAAAATTAATAATAGAGTTTAAAAAGGTGGCTGAATATAAGATCGAGTATACTAAAATTAATCGTATTTCTATATACCAGCAACACATGAAATTACAATAAACGCTTTTTAAAAAACATACTATTTACAATAGACACAAAAAATATAAGGTATCTATGAATAAATATCAGAATATACTTGCAAGGCCTTTTATAAAGAAAAAATTTCAAACCTTATTGAACGATTTTAAGGAAGATCTTAGAAAAGAAAGTTATTACTGCAAACTTGTTAATTCTAATTTAATCTATAGATATAATGAGATTTCAATCAAGATTCCAATACTTTTTTTTTAAGGAACTTAGTAACCTTACAGGAAATCACAAGGGCCTAAAAAATAGCCAAGAAACTCCAGAATCAGAACAAAGTAGAGGGATTGGACCCACCTGATACCCATACATAGATGAAGTGATAGTAATAGATTATGTAGGTAAGTAAATGCAGGCAGAGCCAAGCTGACTATTGAAACTCCATAAAAGGCCCAGAAACAGATCCACACTTACGAGTATATATTAGGTTGGTGCAAAAATAATTGCAGCTTAAAAGGTTAAAAATAATTGCAAAAAACGCAATTACTTTTGCACCAACCTAATAGAAACTTGATGTATGAGAGCAGCGGCATTGTGAGCCACTGAGGAAAGGAAGGACTATTCGATAAATGCTGAGACAATAGGTAATCCATATGGAAAAAAGTGAAATGGAATTTTCTACATTACACTATACACACAATCAACATAAGACCCAAAGATACAAGACAGAATCTTTAGCAGAAAATATAGGAGAATATCATTATGCTCTTAAAGATGATTTTTTAAAATAAGACAAAAAAGGCATCAACCATAAAAGGTGAGATTGACTGATTTGAGTACACTAACATTAAGAATTTCTCGTCATCAAAAAACAATCATAGTTTTTTTTAAACGCCATAAACAGTATTTGCAACACATATAACCAACAAAGGACTGATATTGAACGACTGTTAGAACTCACTATGAAAAAAACAAGCAAACAAATAGAAGAACAAAGAAAAGACAGGAACGGGCATTTCAAAAGAAAAGGAAATATGAAGGTTATAAAAACGTATGAAAAGATGCTCAATCTTTTGAGTAGTAAATGGAAATGCAAATTCATACCACATAAGATATATTTCGTATCCCGTAGGCTAAAGGGAGGTAAAGTGATAAGTCCAAGGGTGGAGAAAATCTGGAATAGGAAGACATTTTTATGCATTGCCCTGGGAGTTCCAACTGGTACAGCTACTAAGGAAACAGCTGACCTTTCCTAAAGCTTGGGGACGTGCAACTTCCTGAGACGGCAGTAGGAGGTAGGGCCTTAGAGGGAGTCTCTTGCTCAAATACACCTGTAGACATGTACAAAAATGTGCATAGCCCCCTGTTACTAGAAGCAAAAGAAAGAAAAAGGAAAAGAGTGGGGGAGGGATACGCCAAAATATAATGGCCAAAAAAAACCCACAAAAAACAGGAAGTCACAGAAAACGTATATCCCTTTTTATAAAGTCCCCCTCAAGGCAAAATTAAATAATATGCTGTTTAGAGACATATGGTAAAACTGGGGGTGGGGGGTTTGGGGGAATACAAGGTAACGGTGTGGTTATTCTCGGCTTATTCGTGCGGTCCTGCACAGAAAGTGCAGTTAGTGGTATTTTGCTTCAGCAGAGTAGATTGACGGTGACAAGGTGACTCCGATTGTACACACAGCACCCAAGACCACCGAGAGCGGCCTTCCTGGACGCAGGCATGGGCCAGCATCCCAGTCTGCTATTGCAAACGGCTACGGAGGTTTCAGACAGCTCTGTGGGACCTTTTCTGTGCGGTTGAAACCGTTTTCAGAAAGATTTTGCCTCTGAGTTTTGAATATATTTAGAATCACACAAAGGCTTTACAGAGACCCTTTGGTGCATTAAAAAAAAATCACTGGTGACAGCCCACGGGAGGATGTAGCACTGCTGGTCGCTCTCGCTGAGAGCAGCACTTTGAAACAGTTTTGTCTTATGGGGTTTATTTTTTTCCTTTTTTGTCGTTTTCTTTTAACATTTACATTTTTACACTTTGTTTTCTGTTTATTTATGTAAGATTCATTTTCGGAGAGGAGGGGATATTTAATTTTGTTTTAATGTCTTGCTTTTTTTTGAAACATACTTTAGAGCAGTTGGGAATTTTACGAGTAATGTGAATACAGCGGAGGAGACATGAAGAAGAGACAAATGCCTGCTTATTGCACATGTCTTTTTATGTTTCAGCTTATGCAGCTCACTTTTCAAAGTCACGCACGTAGAAACATTTTGCTTCATGAACATTTTATCAGAGGCACTATGTAAGTATGGATAATAATATGGGATAACAGTGTTGTAACATTAGCTGAATTTCTGCCCCTTTGCTATGTTCTGTCGTTTCCAAGATCATAGTCTCATTGCTATGTATGTGAATGTGTGTAAGTTTGGGGAAGGGGGAAGAAGGGAGAGAAATACCTAGAGTAGAACACAGGCCCCCAGAACAACCAAAAAAAACAGAAAACCTTTCGTTTCTGGGGCAGAGTCCCAGGATGGCATCAGAGCGACAAGAATCCTGACACATCCTCCTATACTTCCAAGCACTTACATGTGTACTGTGTTAAGCCCGTTCTATCATTAGCATAACTGTTTAAAATCATCTGACAGAGGCTGAGTGACTTACCCAGGGCGACAGCACTAGTAGACGAGAAAGCCATGACCCAAACCGAGGCCATCTTACTCCCGAGCCTTTACCAACCTGACAGTAATCTGCTCCGTGGTGTATGTTTTTGAATGTGACACCACACATTAGGAAAATTCTCATTTTAACTTAAAATCATGCTTGAATAGCATTTCTCACTGGCCCGAGATAACAAATTCATTGTTTTCTGATGCAATCTGGAATGACACCCAACGACTTTGCAGTTTTCAGCTCACCAGAGCTAACTGTGTACATCTCTACTCCACGTTCAGATATGTCACAATGGGAACTTGACATATGCCACGTGGGCGGGGGTGGGTGCAGTATTTACAACAGTAGTCAGCAAATACTAGAAATCAGGGCTTCTCAAAAGAATTTTTTTTCTCAGAGAGCAGGTTGTTAAACATTTACCAGCACACCACTGAACCTGCATCTACTTATATCCAAATTTCATACATATTCTTCTTTTATAAAAATTATCCCAAAATTCCAAGTAGAAAAGTTAATGATTTATAGTGACAAAGGATTGGCGCCACACGATAGCCACTAGTTTTCATTTCAGGATTACTTTCTACTCACAAAGATTCAAAGAAGTTAGTGAGCTGACACTGATTCCTTTGTTCACAAAAAGCTTAGAAAGCTTATGCCCCACCCCACTCACCTCCACCCTCACCGGCCAATAGCCAGCTCAACCTGACACTTTTGACAGCTTGACCTTAGCCACTGGTGATGCAGCATCTCCTATTGTCCATCATGCTCCTGGGGACATTTCCTAAGAGGCCCAAATGAAGTGTCAATAATGTCACCTCATTTGGAGAGATGACAAAAGAGCCACCTCGGAGTCTCTGCCCTTTGACATCTCAGAATAGAGGAAGTAGACATTGTGGGATGTATGCAGCTTTTTAATATTATTGATTTCATGGAACAATAGAGTATAATAATTCATAAAAAAAGAGAACAGATAACCCGAGCCATGGAAAGAAGTCTTCAGTGAATCAGAATGTCAGTCATGTGCTAGAAGTTAAAAAATGTACCTTAATTGGCTCTTACAGGAATTAGTTTATGGTTTGCTGAACAGACACGGTATCTTTAACCATTTGCAAATCCATTACTATTTTATCATCTTAATCTCTTTTAATTAACGAACAGCAAAATTAGAGCTTTGTCCTTAGCAAGAGCTATTTCATACAATTTTAGCTCCTTTTGAAAGAACACGTCGATTGCAAAGTCAGGGACAGTATCCTGAACAGGGTCAACTTCAGAACAGACAGAACCGGTGACCACCCCCAGGGGGCCTGCAACACACCTCCAAGCAGCTCTTTTACCCCTCGAGGATCAGACTGGCAAGAAGGCGGTACGTTTGCATTTAACTCAGGTGAACAAGAACACACTTGGTACACACTTTGCAGTCTGACCCGGAGAAAGTGGAGTGCCTTCAGTCAGCCCAAACCTGCTGAGAGCTGCTCCACACAGAAGTGGTTATGTGTCCGCTTGTCTCAGGGGTTTGAGTCGTACGCTCTAGTAATTACTCTTACGTGGCACTAACGCGTGCCCCGCATTGCTTCATGTGCTTTACGGAGGGTAAGCACATCAGTCTTCAGACCACCCTGCGACAGAAGCGCCCTAAGTATCCTCATTTACTGGTCCATCTGAGCCCTGTGTGTCATCCCCAATTGGTGGCTTATACAGTCTCTGCTTATTCTGTTCCAGTAATGGAATTTCTACTCCGTGAGTAATTAATTGTATAACTAGGAAGTTTTAATTGTTAGAAAATTCTTCATTTTAAGACAGAACGTCTTCTGCCTCCCTATGTCTTTCCAGTGTCCAGAGCTCTGAGCTCCAAAGCAAAACCAAACAGGCTGCCCGCTTCTGAGTGTCAGCCTGGATGGGTCTACTCACAGGACGCAGTTGTCCTATTTCCCTGGGGCTCCTACTTTACGGGATACACAGCCCCTTACAATTCTTGTCACCTTGTATTAGGACCTTGTGCTCTTTCCAGTCTCTCTATAAAAATGAGAATCCTTGAACAGGATGTGAATCTGATCCAGGAACATGATCTCCATTCAACTCGGGGCTATTTTTCTCTTTATACAACCAAATGCATGGATTTTCATCAGTCTTATCATATTTTTGGTCACATTAACATTTAAGTCAATTAACACAACCAGGCCTTTTTCATATGAATGACGATGAAACTGGATCTCCACCCTCCATGTGGTGAAGCTTTTCTTTTTAGTCCCAAACACTGAATTTTATGCTTCTCCCTGTCAACTTTTATCTTAAGGGTTTGGGCTTGGCATTATGTATACTCTGTCAAATTGTTTTGCATCTTAGAATTTCACAGAAGGTCACGAACCTACAGAGTTGAGATTTTAAAGTTTATCTAGGAGGTTTATGAAACCCCAATGAATCAGATGGGGGCAGCACGGGTGAAGAAGTTCCTCCGTAGGACTATTTTCTGATGTATTTGGTGTTTGCTGGGGCTGTTGACAAGAGGCTAAATTGCAACCAGGAATGGCAAGAGCATTCATCACTTCCAAGAGCCCTGCTGGAAGGACGGAGAATGATGAATTGGAGAATGGAAAGGAAATGTGGGGACTAGTCTGTTTTTCATCCCCACACGCCTGGTAACAATGAGGAATTCGGTTGTGATGAGAAGCTTTCCCACACTAGACAGTTCCAATCTGCTATTTCTCACATTTCTTCTTCTTTTAAAAAAAAACTTTTATACACCTGAAATCTATGTAATTTTACTAACAATTGTCACCCCAATAAATTTAATAAAAAACAACAACAACAACAAAACTTTTATTTATTTTAGTGTGTTTTTCCAGGCCCCATCAGCTCCAAGTCAAGTAGTTGTTTCAATCTAGTTGTGGAGGGCGCAGCTCATAGTGGCCCATGTGGGGATCTAACCGGCGACCTTGTTGTTAAGAGCACCGTGTTCTAACCAACTAAGCTAACCGGCTGCCCCTTACCTCTGTCCTAGACTGGACTCATTCACGAACTTAGAGACGCTTGTTGCTATGTCTTCTGTATTTTAGACCTTACCTGTAAGAACTACAGGATAAACAATCCTTTACACCTTCGGGGTCTTCTAACAGGAGGAAATGATCTCTGTGTTTAGATGACTAGTGCATAGTTACAGTCATGGAATGGCACTTCTTGTGACAAGTTTGTTTGTTTTTTTTCTCTCTTGAGGAACATGCATTATCCTGAAGTAGAAGGAAAGGCATCTGTTCAGCTTCATCGGGGTCCCTTCTCGCTCAGCACACACAGCCCATTAGGACACGGGTCCCACGACTGCAGGAACGACTCTCCCAGACCGCTTCAGTTCCACGCTGGCACCTTCTGAATCTATGTCATGGGAGCACCACAGAGCTTGCTGGTACTCACAGCCAAAGGGCGAGGAGGTTGGGAAAGGAAAGAATTGTTCTTAACTCATCTGAAAGGTGCCATGACTTCAATTTTTCATACACACCAAAATCCATCATACAACAGAATTCAATCAGTAATATTGCTCTCTCAACAGCAACTCAATAATTCATTTTCTACTGCTGAGAATAAATGTTAAACAATCAATTTCTATTTACATTCAACTTTTCCAAAAACACGCTAATTGAGGATGCCAAGACTGAAGGAGACCTATGCAGCAATGGAAGGCACATCCCCTTGCCTGTTTCTGATGTCAAGTGTCAGCCTCAGTGGACAGTTCTTTCTCCCTGTCACATTCTGTAGGAGGTGACTTCCTCTGTTCTCATGCAAAACAAGCCCCAGGAGGTGGGGGCATTATCTGCCCAGAGGCAAGCCTCCAAGAATAGGGGATACAGCCAGTGGATCAAGGTTCCAGCCTTCTGACTGCAAGAAGAAAATTCTGGAAGACACTCTGCAGACTTCCCAGTGGAATCAAGTCTCTTACTGCTCATGGAAGTGACCTATACAATATGCGATCTCTATTCGGTTTTCCTTTCTCCCTGTCGCATTTTTCTGCTCCTCACTCTTGCTGCCTGGAATTACTTCCCAAATAAATCACCTGAGTTCTTGTCTCAGACTCTCCTTTCCAAGGAACCCAAAGATAGCACCTCGCTGTATGGTATTTATATTCATTGCAAGCTCTCGAATCCAGATTAATTATGTGAGAAAGATACGTGGTTCTCAGCAGAGTCTGGGTGCATCCATGCTCAGTAATCACCCGCAAATCGGCCACAATTAAGGAACTCCATTGGGTGCTGTTCTGAGTCAGTGCTCAGGATGGTACCTCCTGTATTCAAGATTGGGGCTTACAAAATTTATTTCTGTCTGGGTGTGTGACACATTAAAAATAACCCTTTAATATTAAATAAGCTTTAAAACCATAAACTAACTATTTCTAAATCATTTAGCCCAGAGGAGTCGAGATTATTAGTACTTTATATTGAGGCATATAGTTCAGAAAGGTCTTTCAGGTTACTACCTTAGCCATTCTGGAAAAAGGGGGGTCCAGTTTAGTGAGGAAAGTCACCCCCCTGCTATTCCTTGAGAATTACAATTATATGTGAAAATCAGGCTGTCTTTGAAGCACTGCCTAACAAATTTAAGTACTTATATTCCCCTATTATATTTACATGATTCGAGTATTGTACAAAGAACTAATACCATTCTAGACAAAACTCTTTTATCTTCCCTGTTTTATGATTGTAGAGGGGTATGTGCGTGTGCACGTGTGTGTGTGTGTGTGTGTGTGTGTGTGTGTGTTGGGGGAAGGGTGCTTGTAAAAGCTGCCGAGGAAGAGGATGGGACTAGAAGCAGCCCGTGATCTCCTCCCTCTCAGGAAAGCCTCTGAACTTTCTGCATGATAGAGGGTGGGAAGGAAAGAGTCAGATGACAGAAGTCATCTCAATGCTTCGGAAGCCTAGAAGAGCTCATGACTAAAGAAGTTATAGCATCGCTTTCCGGGGAGCCCTTCCCTTTAAATCTCTGCGCTCAGGACCCTGTCTTTTCCGCCACCTGTGCCCACAGTATCTAGCCCAGTGCATTCCACAGAGTGAGCCCTGCCCAGGCCACTGCCCAGGCCACTGCCTAACCTTGTCTGATCCTGTGTACCAGGCATCATTCTAAGAGCATTACCTCTGGTAACTCTTCTAATAAGAGGAGCTCAATAAATATCTTAGGATATCAAATAAACACACCAGAATTATTTACTTACTGTTTACGTAACAAGTTAGAAGAATAAGTTGAATGAATTTTTGAAGACTGGTCAACTCTATAATTAAGTCAAACAACAGATCACATTCTTATTTCCTCTATGAGCACACTTTTTTTTTTCTTTTTTTTTTTTCTGATACGCGTATGTTTTGACTCTCATTTCTACTCCCTCTGCTCTCTCTGGGAGGTTCCCAGCTTTCCTGGGCAGGCAACGTGATCTAAGCTGCAAACTGTTTCAATTGCATGAAACCCATATAAAATTACAGTGGTCACCAGGAAACTGAGTGTCCCCTCTTTTCTGTGGTGAGTTCAGTCCAGCCAGGGACGCCCATGGCTGGAAGAGAGAAGATGGACATGTAACTGTCCTTTACCATTATTTCCACTGGTTTCAGCCAGTCAGTGAGAGCAGCAAGTGCTTTCGCACGTTCTCCTGACCACGTGTCCGCTATTCAAGTGTCTTATGCACAACGGAGAACATTTTCCTGCCAACCTCACGCTTTATCTCCTTTCATCCCTTCCCAACCCCTCCTGAAATCTTTCTCCAAGGCAGACTGTGTATGGCTCCACCTGTCATTACTCTTTGCTAATCTGCATGCGTCTTTTCTCATTATAATGGCGTCCCTGTGTGGAGTTGGTCCTGCTGGCAGGTGCCCAGGAATAATGAGTGCATGCCTGCAGTTAAGCTTCAGTTGTACCCTCTTCTCCCCTGGCCAGACTTCAGCTAAGTACTTGGATCACTTCACTCCTGGGGTCGCTAGAATGTCAACTTTCCGCACTTTCTCCCTCAACATCTGTTTTTTCACATCTTATTGGTAACCTGTGGATATGCCTCTGAATTTATTAATTTGACACATTCTTTTTTTTTTTTTTTTTTACAAACTAACTTTGATCCATTTCCTTCCTCAAATATGGCATCATAGAATCTCTCTTTGAATGTCTCCTCTCAGAAATACTACCCTCTCAATGGTAATCTTAGGAACTCTCTGTTTAAAAGAGTTTACCATGCTTACAGAGAGAGAGAGAGAGAGAGAGAGAGAGAGAGAGAAACTTACCCTGCTTATAGTGTGGGATGCCTACTGATTCTTGATTAAAAAGGAAAATTTCCAAAGGGAAAGCTCACTTTTGATTGTGATGGGAGCAAATGAAATGGATGGTGACCAGCTGTTTCTTATGGCGACTATGAGACTAAAATAGTAAGAAACAAATTAAACTGATGCTTGGAGTGGTTTAGGTTCAATGTGAAGAAAAACTTCCTGTGAATAAAAGATGCAAAATATTGAAGTGGATTTCTAAGGAAGATAACAACATTTTCTGGATGTCTTCCAAAGTGGAATAAATTTGCCGTTGGATAGTTAAAACGATATCCTTTTATTATAGTATAACGCCTCAAGATTCTTTCCATCACTGAGATTCTCTTTCCCATTTCTTGGAGAAAACAAAACCAAAAGAAAAATAGACATTATTACAAAAATGACAAAAGAGCCATTTTAAGTCAAAATAATTATAAGATTATTTCAAAATAATTTGAATTTATGATTTGATACTGGTTTAAGGCAATTTAACAAATATTTTTGGGGTATTTGCTAATAAAATGAAGATAATCAAGACAAACTCCTCATTCTCAATTTGCTCCCTATCTACTCAATCCACAAGGCAGTTTGTGACACGTACTTTTACTAGAGCGTCTGAAGACTGCTAGGATAGAAGACATTAATTGTTACTGCAAGGAGATTTGGGAAGTCTCCTTGCAGAAACTTGCTTTTGAGCTGGTCTTTGAAGGATGGACAGGACTTTGTGGTAGAGTTGGAGCAGAGAAACACTTTTAAGTGTCCTTCTAAAGGACACTTTCAGGATTACTTTTCAAGGAATCAGAATTAATAAAGGCCTGGAAGTAATAAATGCTTGAGCTGGGTGGAGGGTAGAGTATGTGGCAAGGGAAGGTGCTGATAATTTTTTTAAACGGTCTAAGCAAGAGTGTGACACTCCAATTCTCTGGCATCGAAATTCAGAGAGCAAATGATCTTGTAAGAGCAAGAGAAGGATGGGGCTGTGGAAATGCAGTGGGTACGTTGAGAATGACATATTCAGAGCTAATTCATCTTGGAAAATCCATCTGCGATGAAATATGAAAGAGATCCCAGCAAACAGTCTCACTGGAAAGCCACATTCCACCAGGTGGCCATGTATATGTAGGCTTCTGCATCCTCTCTCCCCTCCTAGTTTACCAAACATCCTAGGCTAGTGTTCTCCAAACTTCAGACATCCCTGGGTCACCTGCATCATTTTTACCAATTAATGGCCCAGCTGCACTAATATTCATTTAGCTTTTATCTTTAAATTAAATCATTTTTTAGTTAAAAAGTGGAAACTTTATGTATTACCATAAATAGAAAACTAGTATTTGCCATTCACAGACTAAAACCATAAAGTAAATTCAACTAAAACAAAATGATATTCTTACATTCTAGCTGAATATCATTGTCTGTCTATGGCTTTGAGCTTGAGGTCAGCTCTCTCTTTGTTGAAAATTTAGGCTGGAATCTGTTAGATTTAAAGACATTGTAGTATTTAACTGAGAATTTCATCCAGACCCAAGAGAAGGGTTGAAAGAAATTAAATAGAAGTATGATCCTACACTATCTAGTATGGTTAACAAGGACCAACGTTTTCTTTTTTTAAGTGCTCCTTTGGAATGCATCTCGCATGTGTTAGTCTGTACCTGTTACTCAGTATTATAATATTAGCCTCATTCTAGACACTTGTTTCCTTTAGTTTCTTACTTGTATTTTATGCAAGTGTGGACTTAAGCAGCAAAACGTGTATTATCAGTCAAAATGTTGTTGGCTGTAAGTAAAAGAAAAAAAATATTTGAAAAATGGAAAAACTTCATTTCACATAATTGAGTCACAGATAGGGCGCTCCAAGAATGGCTAGTTCACGCAGTTCAGTAGGACCCAAGTCCTTCCATCTTTGCGTGCTGCCACCCTGGGTGCGCTGGCTTTATTTTCAGACTAATTTCCTTCATGGTTTTATAATGGCTACCATAGTTTCAGGCCTCACCTGCAGATATGGCAACATCCAGCAGAACAAAAGCCACCTTTTCCTGTGTATCTCTTTTAGCAGTGAATAAACTCTGCCTGAAAGCCATCCCCTGTCCTAACATGTTTCCCCTTGTATCTTCTTGGCTAGGATTGTGTCACTTGTCCACGCTACCTACTCTGTCTAGAGGGGTGGCCGTGCTACAGCCCCCCCTGAGGCCAAGTGGACAGCCAGCACTCATCCGAGCAGTGAACTGGCGTGGGAGGGGATCCACCCATCCTGGGCGAGCCACTCAGCCGTCAGTGGGAGCAGAGGGGAGCTCTTTCCACCAAGCCTTACTCAAATTGCAAAGTCACGAGTGAATCCGTGATTGTTGTCTAGAGACTCTGACTTTTGGGGTGTAAGCGTTCTGCATCACTCCGGGGCACCCTACCAACACTAGCAGGACCCGCCCGATCATTATTCCTATATTCGTGCCCGGTTAATGTTGATCTGTTCACTTTCTTTTTTCCTTATATTGTAACAAGAACACTTACGCTGAGATCTAGCCTCTTAGCAGATTTTAAAGTGTATAATATAGTATTGTTACCTATAGGTACAGTGTTGAGGGGTGGGGGGCAGGTTTCCACACCACCAAACAATGCTCACACACCAGCGGATTGTCCCACAACTCAACTCAAGTCTGACATTATCTACCCAGAGACAGTATCAGATTCCACAGGTTAAGGGCTCAGTCCCATAAGACTTCCCCTCCCCTCTTCCTGTCCCCCACTTCAAATGCCAATCTCAAGTCCAGGTGTTTTGTTACCTGGGTTTTTTGACGCATCGTCTACAAATTGGAGATTTCCACAACCCTCTCGTTGGATTTGATTAATTTGCTACAGTGGCTTACAGAACTCAGGAAACCAGTTTCCTCACTAGATTACTGATTTACTATAAAATAATATAATTCAGGAACAGCCATGTGGAAGAGATGCACAGGGCAAGGTACAGAACTTCCATGCCCTCTCCGGGTGTGCTAGTCTCCCCAAATCTCCCGGTGTTCACCAACCCAGAAGCTCTCCAGATCCTGTCCTTTCGGTCATTAACAGCACTTTCTTTACCTTCCAGTAGAATTAGCAGAGGCTATACACAACTTACTGAATTTTTCAAGTTATTTTCATGATCAACATTTTGGACTAACATATGTCGGAGTGATATGGGTTGATTATTATGTTTTAAGCCGTTTGCCCTTGACATTTGTTTCTAAACTCATAATTTTTGAGATACTGAGAACGTTTTCCCACGTTGGCTCATCTTGGGCCTCGTAGAGCAGTTTTGTAGAAAGTAAGACAAAGAGGACAAACATTTTTAATTACAGCGAGGAAATGCTTGGTGAAGTCAACCTAGCGATGCCTGAAACATAGTGAGCTGACTTTCTTTCTTTGGCCCATCTTAAGTATAACTAGCAGTTATAAATCCATCCTTAACATTTATAAAGACGAATACATTAAAATTAAAAGTTGGACGTGTGATACATAAGAGTAAATGCATTTCCTGGTTTGAATACACCAGCTCAGAAGGACTTCTTTGGGACAATTGAGGGAAGTTGAATATTATTTGGAAATTAAATTTTATTAAAGCCTAATTGTTACTTTCATAGCATATAATGAAATTCTGGATTTTAGGGAAATAACCTGGTTTTTCAGGGATGCATAATTAAATATTCAAGGGTAAAATGTCATAGTGTCCATAACTTGTTTTAAAATACTTTAAATTGATGAAACAAATATGCCCAAATAGTAAGCCTTGTTTCATAAAGGTGATAGGTATGCGTCTCTGTGCCAGTCTCTCTGGTTAAGTATTTTTCACAACACAAGTGAAAACAAAAAGGATACATGTATTACATGCTTGTGTTTTCCTTTCAGGGAATATGATGGAGGGAATTCAACAAATCCTGAATGATATTTTCAAAACTCGATCTTAATCCTGAAAGAAACGTCTACATTAGAGCCTGTAACTTTCCATCAGAAAGGCTCTCTTTCTAACGCCTTCTTATTTATCTTAACAACCGTCCACAGACACACTTCCCGCAATCAGAATAATTTTGCTATTGCCACAATCTGAAGCCAAATGAGCCCAAGAGTCAAATTTTATTTTACTTAATTCAATGGGTTTCAAATGTGTGCACTTTGATTAAGTAGGTGATTTGGAGAGCAGCTAATGGGGCTGCCACAGCCTTCGGAAAGGGAAAAGCTCAGCATAATTGAAGTCAGCTTTCCAGCAGGGAAAGCTTTCCCTGAGTGTGTGATCTGATTTTCTTTGATGTTTGTATTGCAGTAATAACATTAACAGCATCCTGAACAACACTTAATGAAATTTTAGACTTGCTATACGTGAGGACTCCTCTGTCATCAAATCTGGCTGTTTCCTGTACAGTTTCTCTCAGGTATAGTGGCTCAGCAAGTGGGGGAACCAGGACAGAAATTAGTAAAACTAGGAAACTACTGACAACTGTCACCTTCAAATTTCAGCCCCAGTACACCTGCTTTTTAAAATAATTCTATGTGCTATCCTTGCCTAAGCCTGTGTGGATATCAAGGTGAGAAAGTATCTAAAATAGTCAAACCACTGACATAAAGAATAGAATGTGGTTGCCAGGGGCTGGGGGTGGAGGAGGGATGGAGAGTAGCCAATCAGGAAATAATGAAGTTTTTTTTTTTTTGCAAGATGAATCAGTTCTACAGATCTGACGTACGTACGACATTCTATCTAAAGAGAACAATACTGTATGGGACACTGAAAATCTGGTAAGACTCTACATCTCACGTTAAGGGTTCTGGCCACAATAAAAAGAAAAAAGAAAGTGGACAGATCAACAGCAATTGCACAAGAGGACAGGAGTAATGACTGGGAAAGTCCTGCTAATGGTCGGTCATGATGGTCGCTGAATGTACAAGGAATATCTCATTTTCACATTTCCAAAAAACTGCTTATATCACTTTACATGTCATTTAGAAATATAACAAATGTTAAGTGCCATTATAGGAATTGAGACTCCAATTACTACTTGTAATTTTATTAACAGTGAGTCAGTAAAGAAATATTGACTGTGTCTTTAAAAAGCTTTTCAATGAATAATTAACACAGAGAGAGAGAGTCGTCATCCTGACTTCACTGTCCTATAAATTTGGAATCTGAAAATTCATCTCTCCCTGGAAACGTCTGAAAACTGGGAGAACAGGTTCTTGCTTTCCGTAACTCGTGCCTGACTACTAACTCACAGGAGTGAACTGTATGTAAGTACCAAGGTTAAAATCCGTGTCTAAGATTTTCCAGGTCTGATGGAAACGGCTTTATTCTGTGTGTGTATTTGGAAGAAAGGTCTTACCGTGTTTCCCCAAAAATAAGACCTAGCCAGACCATCAGCTCTAATGCATGTTTTGGAGCAAAAATTAATATAAGACCCAGTCTTATTTTACTATAATATAAGACTGGGTCTAATATAATAAAATGTAATATAATACTGAATGTATGATATATGATATGATATGATATGATATAAAATACTGTATCTTACATAACAATATTATATAATTTAATATAATATAATACCAGGTCTTATACTAATTGCTATTTCAAAAGACATGTTAGAGCTGATGGTCTGGCTAGGTCTTATTTTTGGGGAAACACAGTAGTTCTTAGGTCAGAACTAAAGATGCGGGTGGGGGTGGGAAAGAGGAGAGTAGAAATCTCTGGCTGACTGATGAGTTAACTATATGCATTAATGAGTCCATAAACTAAAGTTATACCACAACTATGCAAGTAATTATAAGACATTAGTAAAAGTAGGCAATTACTGACAATTGCCAGAGAAAACAAGAAAGGCATTTGGCCAGTTATGAGTCCCACCAGTGGAGTTAGAATCCATTATAATATGGACCCAAGTTGCAGAATTTCAAGAGATTCCATGTATATGAATGAACCTTGTGCTTTCTGATATTTGTGATCGCCTGCAATCTCTAGTCAAAGCACTTCAAACAGTTCACTGAATGAACGAAAACCAGGGACATGCTGTTGTTCTAACATGGCTGCTTGGTTTCAAATTTCAGCAAGAAGGATGACCTCGTCCTGGTCCCTAAGTGCACGGCATACTCCCACTCACTATAACAGGTCTTTGTAAGACCCTGATTCCAAATTCAATTGCAGCAAAGCAGTTAATTTGAGAGTTTTTGAAAATCATTTTTGTTTCCTTCTGTTGAGACCAATTACCTTATTTTTAAAATTCAGGTTCCACCTGGATTTATTAGCTAAATCACAAAGCAAAAATGTAGTATGGATGATGGCTTGTTTTGTCTCCAACTAGAAGAAAAAGTGACTTAGAATCTAACATCACTTCAGAATTTTCTGATACAATGTCATTCATTTGGGGCCCACATTAATTGAGCCCTTACTATAGTCGAGGGATGGACCTGGCTGGCCTTGCGGTGTATGCGGGAAAACGTAGCCAGGAAGACAGTCGCTGCCCTCCAGGGGACTTTACGAGGTCAGTTCATTGAGGCCCTGCACATATTCAAAAGTATATGAATTATACAATAAATTCTCCCAGGCACCTGAAAACAGCATTAAACTTGGGACTCGAATTTGCTCTAGCTTTCCCGTAGCACAGATAAAAAATGGCAGCATAGGTTATTTCTTATCATTTTTGTTATTTTCTGAGAAAAAAGAAGCATTTATGTTCCTCTACAGTGGCAACATTTTTCCTGGAAATAAATCCTATTAATCATGAGTAATTTAATGACCAACATTTATTCAACAAAGACAGGTTCCACTTTCACCAACATAGGATGGATTTATTTTTGCCAATCAAGTATTTTAACAAGAGATGTGGTCCACTACCATCAAACATAGCAGAGGTGGTGATTTTTAATCTATTCTGTAGAATAAGTAGCAGGGTCATTCACATCAAAAGAGCTGTGATACACATCCTTTTATTATTAGTTCAAAATATCTTACTTTCCATTACTCTGCTAGTTTGCAAATCCAAAAGGAAAGCATTTAATTCTACTGAAAACAGCTGACAGTAAAACATTAAGAAAAATTTGCAAGAAAATGTTTCATAACTATTACCTCTAATGTGTTCAAAAGGTTATCCAAGTTTGGTGCCATTGAAAGCATTTGTTAGATGATTTCCTAACAGGGCATAATGGTTCATAATGACTTTGATGTTTTCTCTTTATTCAAAAGTGGTGTCCTGTATTTTTAAGAATACATTTCAATTATTATCAAGTACGCTTAAATGATATTGGCAAAGACAAGCAGTATATTATGCTATAGAAATAGATGTTTTATTTAACAATGCGAGTTTCAAAAGTGATCAACAATACAACAATAGCATGATTTTGTGAATCCTATTCTGTGGCTGTTTATAAATTTTTCATTTTCTGGGGATCCTCAGAATAACTGGACAGCCAAATGACTTGCTTGGCTTTGGTGGGGAAAAAAAAATGTTACTGTGAGGCTTGCATAGGTAGTCAAGTGTTTGAAAACTGAAATTCTTTACTAATTAATTTGAATTTAAGTAATGGGCTGCATAGACCTTTTGATTGAGATACTATTTTATTGAAATGAAGGAGTGATGGTTAGTTATCATTTGTAACTGAGTGTTCATTCATTTAGCGAATATTTATTGAGTCCTACTCTAAGCCCAGCACAGGGTAAAGCATGAGGATATAATGAGTGAAACGGTCTTAACCTCATGGTATTTAAAGTCTAATGGGAAGGCAGACGTTAGTCAAAGTATCTCACAAATATATAATGCCAAATTGCAGTAAGTGCTACAAAGTGACTTCTCTTGCATGGGAGATGCAATGAGAATGTGTCGTAGGCAGACCTGATGCAACATGGGGGTCATAAATGGTGGCTGAAAAACATCGGAATTTAGTAAGTATGTAAGAATACACTAAAAAGAAAAGAATCTTCTTTTAATTTTCATTATTTAATTCTTGGTAGGAGGAAAACCATCTGACTTGGCAATTACATGATAACTGGTTGGCGTTTTATACCTGGAGCTATTCTAAAAATTTCATAAAGGTGAACTCCCAGAGTGAAACAAAGGGACGATGACTGTGTATGAAGATACTGATGAGAATGAGAGTGCGTGTCAATGGGGTTTAGCTGCCTATGCGGAAAATACAGGAGAATGGTACCGTGTGTTCCAAAGGACTATTTGTCGGTACAATGTATACCAGGTGCATTCTGATTGAGTGTCAGTTGGTAAACTTTTCATCAATCGCCCTTTTAGGAGATTGTTTCTCGTGATTGCTTTGTGACCCCATTCGCTCAGTACATAGCCATCATTGTCGCCTCGATTTAACAGGGATTCTAACGTAGCTAATCCATGCAAGCTTTAGATAATAGGGGCCTGAAAAAATAAAGTCAGCCCCATCCTCCAGTCCAGAAATCCTGTGTTTCAGTCAGGCACTTGTTGTTGTTTCCCTATTACTGTAATCGCACAGGATGTCTGCAGAGTGCTGAACGCATTACGCAGAGGGCACTGAAGATACAGTGATTCTTTCTGAGAGCTCTTGTGCTGAGGTCCTTTCGAGGGTGCTATTAATCCCACAAGGTGCTAATGCAGAGATGTGAGGCATGCAAAGCAGAGTGGAGAACGCCCTTCTCGATAGATTTTCCAGGGCCTTGACTGCCAGCTTGCTGTGACTATTGCATTTAGTCCTCTTCACCTTATCAACAACAGACTTCTGACCCAGTGTAAATCTACATATGGTTTCTTTGTTTTATGCAACTAGACCACTGGCCTCACATTCAGTGGCCCTATGCCGTTCTATACATTTCTCCAATCAGACCCTATTGTCGGCTATTTCAGAATATGTGTGTGGCCAGAGCAAGGAAAGGGGGCTGGACAGCGTGGATGGGATTCAATACGGAGGCAGCTGCATCAATAAACATCACTTGGGATCACTGACTTCATTTCACAGTAACAAGTGTGTTCATTTCTGCTGTCCATTTCCCTATGAAATAAGATAAAATATTTCCCTCCCCATCTAATTCTAATTGTGATTAGTGTTACTAATTTCCTCCCCCCCCAAATACAGAAATTCCAAACTTAACAAGTGAGCTCTAATCCTAAGGAGAGAGAATGGACTGAGTTCTTCGGCACCACTTAAGTGTGACAGGCAGCAGTTAGCTGGGGTGACAGTTCCATCCATCCACCTTCTAACACCCAACCTCGATTTCTGCTGTCCCCTGCCTTCTCTGCTCGGATCTAAGTGTCCAATCAGCACCCACCACACCGTTCATTCCGACTTCTGTGCCTTTGTGCACAGAATTCCCTTTTCCTCTCAGCTTTTTAAAAGGTTTTTATTATGACACATTTCTAAGGTACAGAAAAAAGCAGAAAATAAAATACAGACTAACAGTATGCGTGCAGCTACCAACAACTTGAAGAGATAGTATTTGGTCGCACTTGCTTTGGTCTCTCCAGCTTTGTTTTCACTTTTTAAGAAAAAAAGTGTTGCTCAAAAAGAGCTTCTGATCCCTTTCTAACCATTCGTTTCCGTTATTCAAAAAGAACATTTGTTTATTGAGTATCTGCTACACGCAGAGGCCGTGCCCCGGTGTGGAGAGGGAGGAGAATAAGCCAGGGAGCTTTATCCTTTAAGAGTTCATCCTACGAAGACCTTCCCGGTTAAATCCCACTTCCCCCATCGAGGCCATCCTACCAGGAGTCTGGTTGGCTGGCGTCCCTTCTCCAGACATCTGGGACACCTGCCATCGGAACCACACCATTTCAGGTGTGGTACCTGGAGACAAATGAGCGGTGTGGGTGGGAGCGGGCTTGTACTGACCGGCTTCTGAGAGACCACTCTGGGCATCTCTTGCCCACTCTGCCTCCAGCAAGCGCCGTGGTGGGAGCAGTTACAGCACAGAAACCAGCAAACCTTGCAAAGCAGAGGTTTTTGCTTTTAGGAGAGCTGATGTCCTAGCACATCACTGCGTATAACACGCTCATGTCTAAACACACCTATCTCGTACACTTAAAATGCTTTTGTAAATAAGTCTCTAACATGAATCCTATCATCTCCTTGATGGATGGAATCAGGTTCTCCGTGACTTCCTTCATCTCGAAAGGGCTGGGCCAACAGTAAGCATTTCGTACATACTTTCTGATCACTTCAAAAGAGCGTGGTCACGTCTCCTGTCACAGTGGTTCATGAATGACATGCACTTTGCCCTGCTTTTGTTACCCTGAATTTCAAAATGCTGCCATTTCAAATGACTCTGATGGTTAACTGCTTTCCATCTCCCTGTGAGGTTAATTTCATAACATGAAAATATCAAGTACTTGCAGCCCAGAAAGATACTTTCCAGTAAACGATAGTCCCTCCGGCCTGTGCATTCCTGGCAATGCCGAGCTCTGTGACACGAGCCACCTGCTCAGTCTGTTTCTCGGTCACACTCTCTGCACAGCCTGCAATGCTCAGCAGGTCCCTTTCAGAGGCCAGGCTTGCTGCTGGGCACTTATGAAGAATCTGGAGAAAGGGAGCGGTGGGTGTGAGGCAGGTGGTTCCGGAGCAGCAAAGGTCCTTAGCAGGGACCCCAGGGGCTGTCAGACTGCAACGCAGTCAGATGCCAGCAGTAACAGTCGTGCACACGTTTCCAGAGCCCTGGCCTTTTTATGTCTTCATTTCTCATCCCTCTATTAGACAGCAGAGCTCCCTGGAGAGATGGATGCTCTGCAATTCTCCTACGTGCAGACCATGTTCAGTGCTCCTCACAGGTCTTAGGCAAGCGTGGAGATTCCCCCAGAGTGGGACTATGTCTGCGGGGAGACGGTCTGTCCTTCTTCAGGGGTGCTTTACGAGACCCGACAAACTAAGTCAATCTTTCTCCTGTTGGGCCTCTTTCTTCAGGAAACCACTCCAGTGTTCAAGTACTTTGTCCATTGTTAAACTGGAAAAAAAATGTTTTTATTTTCTTTATTCTAGTCAAATGAAAATAGAGAGTAGATTAGGATTATATCTCGTATCCTGAGAAAGGAAAGTTTCTAATCAGCTTTATTTTCCCTCAGTCATATTTATGGGAGGTGGATATTTATGCAGAGGATGCTATAGTGCCTTCAGATGTGACTGTTTCCTTCGGTGTCTGAGACATTAGTAAATGAAACAGCATCCACTTCCTTTTCCTGTCCTGCCAGAGTTTCCAATGTCCAGACCATCTGGCTCACTGTCAATCTGGAGACATTCCCTGAGATTCACTTTCCTGGTCTTCGCACCTTCCCAGAGGCCTGGACATAAGTCTTCCGTCCTAGGCGAGGAAGCGCAGGCCACCGAGTAGTTTTCCCACTTCACTTGGCAAATGGTTTCAAAATTCTCATTTTGGAAAGAAAACGCTTTGCACAGGCGATGCTTTCTCTTCATGTTAATGACAGGCAAGGACATGTGTCCCTCTAGCCACCACACCCCGTGTGACCACAGGGCACCCACAGCAGCTTCGCCAGCCTGCAGGTCACAAGGAGGCTTTGCAACCCAGCCTCTAGGAGGACAGGCCAGTTCTCATGTCTGGCTCTGCCGGAAGCATCTTTCTGGACTGGCTTCCCGACTCTCCATAAATCACACTCCTGAGCAGGCCTCACGCTTTTGTGTCAGTTATTCAGTAACTGAATTCGATCACCACCCCACTGACCCATCTGTAACAAGTTTTCCTGGTTCGGCTGGACCAGAGGAAGGAGGCAATATCCACTTCCTGAGCCACGAATTCACACAGCAGCTAAGGAACCTCTTAGGGAAAGAAACCCTGACACTTTTGGCAGTCTGAGTCCAGACATGTCTGATAGAGGAGAGACACCAGAAAGCAGGTTAATAGCTGAAGAGGCTGAGAGAAAACTCCCGATGAGGGAGAAAGGAGACTCGCCAGATAAGCCAGAGCCAGTATCAGCACACCATCAACATCTACCTCGTGATTTAATTCAGTAGATGTGTATCGCATGCCTACTATGTGTATGCCTGACCCTGCACTAAGAGGGAACCTTAATTCTGTATGTTTATCACGTGTGACTGACCCATTTGGGCGCTTGTGTGTGTGCGTTTGGCAATTGGACAATTGTACAATTATGGTTTTAATAGCCTCAGCTCTTCAGAGAAACTATTAATTTTGGTAAATGATGCTATTCAAATCGGGTTACTTTTTAATAGTAACAAGTGCTCCCTGAGATATTAGAATAAGAATCCTAAAAATGTTAAAATATCTCAAAGAAAATTATCCGCGTAATCTAATAATTTTCACATGGAACGCTATTATGTCAACAACAATTTAGCATTCTATTTGATATAAATCCCTGACAGTGATAACTTCCCACCTTTTTTGGTCAGATGCTTGATTCAATTGCATCTGAATCCCTGAGCACATGAAACATTCTATAAAATTCCATATTCACGTGTTGCATATCACTGTGCTGGCATTTCTCTTCTGCCATCCCAGCCCCAATAAAGGCACTGACCATTCAGAACATGAAATGAAACACTGGTGGGCTTGAAGTGGAAACTCAGGAATCTTGAGTTTTCACCCTCCCCCCAACTGGATTATCTGATGTTGGCTCTCAGGATAAGCCCTGAAATGATGTGGCAATCGCTGTGCTTCTGGTGGTACTATAAAAGCGATGTCACTGGAATTTGTCTGCATCAACTTCCACTCCTGGGGTCTTCTACCCCAGGAACAGTGTGAGGTGGATAAAAGGTACAGAATTGAAATGTGCCCCAGTTGGCATCTCCGGGCACACATGGTCCCAGAGGGCAAAGCTGTAAGAGCAGCAGTGAGCACAGACCATTCAAGCCATACTGCTCACGACAAATGAAGAAATATTACGGATGCTATCCAAGATCTAGAAAACGCTTCCTAAACAGCTGAACACTCCACCTCCTCTGTGGCTGTGGGAGCAAACCTACCTACTGCTGAGAAAATTCTGTAGTGTGGCGAGTATGCAAAGACCCACATAAAGAATTAGATGCACAGAAGACCTGCACAAACTGTCAGCGATGCGATGAGTAAGGTCTGAGGACCTCACGTAAAACATGGTGACTGTCGTGTCGATAACACTGCTTTATGTACTAATTTGCTAAGTTGCTAAGAGTAGAACTTAAATGTTCTCACACACAGAAACAGATAAACACGTGAGGTGATGGATGGGTTAGTTAATTAGATGGGGGGATCCTTTCCCAGTGTGTACGTACAGCAAATCATCACATTGTACACTTTAAATATCTTACAACTTTATATGTCAATTGTACCTCAATAAAGCTGCAATTTAAAAAAAACACCCATAGATAATGAAGTTCATGCATGGCCGTGATGTACAACGTCATAATTCCTGATGAAACAAGCAAACTGGCAGAAAGCGGAATTTCTCTTTATAAGATTCTGGGTAGAAAGGTGAGACTATCTTCTCATCTTCATAGTTGGAGTTTAATGTATCCAAGTGACTTGGCAGATTCGGGGGGCGGGGGGTGAGCAGTGTAAGGATGGAAACTGCACAACTACTCACCACGTCCCACTTTCCTGCTTCCAAAAACCCTCCCAAGCCCGTGTCCCGAGGCTGTGACACATGCCTCCAGCCTGGACTTTGCTCCAGTTGCTTTGGTGGCATCAACTTCTGCTGCTCTCTGGGACACCCACCTGCTTAGGGAAGCCCGATCTCCCCTGAACTATTTTTAGGGTACGTGGATTGGGCTCCCAGACTGCTGACAATAACTTTCCACTCACTCTTGTTTGCCTCGCACACGAGGAACTGCCACCTTATGCTATTACGTAACGATAACAAACATTATTAATAAGAAGAAGAATAGCATTGGTGATTCTGGCAGCTGGTGGCACAAAGCCATCCAAGCCTATGGGACCGACAACATCACAACGCGGGGGTAGGCAACTGGGGTTCTGGGACAGCCACCTCTGTGAGACAAGCATTCCCACTGGAACGCGAACCCCAACCAGCTCCATCGATTACTGAGGACAGCAGCTCACAACACAGGTGCCAAAGGATAGGTGTCCTAGGGACGGCGTTGCACTAGCTCTGCAGCAGAGGACAATCAATGACAATGCTGGATAGTCTACAACACAGAGCAAAACTCTTCAAAGTTTTGGGAACATTGGTAAAGGAACTAGGACTCTCATTTAATGCCATTTTGTGCCTTCCTAATCATACAGCATTCTAAAGGTATTTCACCAGCTTCTCACGTAGCCTATCAACTTTCAACTCTTTCTTAACAACTAGTGGCCAACATTCGAGGGGAAGGACGTCCTCCTGCCATCCTAGCTCTTTCCTTTCTCTAACCACACTAATCACAGGGCCCATCACAGGAGCCCCTCTGGTCACCCTCCGGGCTCTTCTGATACTTTGCAAGGTTTTCACACCAAGCCTTTCAACAAATTGCCACCAAGTCTACATATCCTTTGTTTGAAACCACATTTTTAACATTTTATATGTGCTAGGATTGTTTTGACCACTTTTTTTCAGTGACAGTTGCTATTTCTTCAAACTTGAAGCATTTTTAGTTTTTTTTCTTTCTTTCTTTCTTTTTGGTGCCAATTCTTCAAATGACAAATCAGCATAAATTGCACGTTTTTATCATCGTAACTAAAATTGAATATTCCTGTTCAAATATTATAAGCCATTTTTGCCAAATCAGTACATGTTGGTGAATTGGTCATTCAGTGAATTAAATCTTATCTTTCAAGGCATTGCTTTTTAGTGACTTGCTCTATAAAAGTCGGAGACACGAAACTAGGTCCGTGCTTACACTGAACTACTTCTAGAGAATATAAATCTACATTGACAGTTTTGAAGTATTTTGGCTACAATAGTATCTCAGACAGAAAACATACACAATTAGAAGACATGTAAATGATTAATAAAGCCCTGGAGAGATTTGGGCTTCAAAAGTTGCGAAGTGTCTTTATCACACCTCCAAGCAGAGTTTATAAATAACCTAGGAGGAGGCCCACGACTCTGCTTATAGGTGTCATGTTGTGTCATTATCTAGGGACACCGCTGAACATTACTGGTCCTTCTGTGTGCTGCCTTATTCATGACACCTTAGAGGGATTTTTGTTTCACTGTCTACACCACAAGGTTCCCACTTGTTACAAGTTATAATAATTATTATTGTTTGTATGGTAATATACTGCGTATAACATATTTTGCTTCCCATTATCTCTATTAATAAGGCAATGAACCAGTTCCATTACAGTGGATTTTTTTAATAAGAAGGAAGAATTTTGTACAGTAATGGATAGAAAAATATTCCAACTCTTCAGCTAAAATGTCAACATACAACACATTCACATGCAGAAATTTCAGTTAAGAATTTGTGAACAATCAATTTACTATTCAAAAGCCAACCTCCTTTTCCCTGAAGCTGGTTCAGCGTGGACTGATGCCTTTATTACGACTGTGTTTCAGCGCTAACGTAGCCTCTCCTAAGACAGAAGATAACAAATTCAAGAAGAATGCATTTAGCTGAGGCCAACACGAGCATGAGATGATCAGAACGGCTTTTTGATAAAGTCAGGAATCAAACTGACAGCACCAGTAAAAACTGGGACATTTGTGACTTCACTGATAAGATGAGAAACCCAAAAAGCAATGTTTGGCTACAAAACCAAGTCATAGCAAGAGTGCATATACCAAATTTTTCTTCTAGTATTCATGAGATAAATCTCCTGTCCCTGAGACGCCCCAGCCAGCCCTGCCCCCACCAGGATCTGGGCTAATCGATCTGTGGAAACAGTACAAGGAATCACGATTGACCAGTGTTGAGCTATATTCAGAGTGGTGACTGGCAGGGATTAATATCCTTTCTGAATTACAGTAAACTCCTCTGATAAAGCCATGCACAAAACCCTCACTTTGATTACAATAGACAACTATGAAATAAAGTGAAGATGCAAAGTCTCTGGACACTGAAAACCAAAATAGCCTCTTAACTATTTTTCCAAAAGTAGGTTATGTGAAACCTCTTTTTACAGAGAGATTAATTGGCTACCATAAATAGTATAAAAAAGTAGTCGCTCATTTCTACTGTGAAAATTGAAATGTATTCATGACAAAAGAGAAGACTCCAAGTTCTAACCTTCCATTTTTAATGCCATAGTTATTTTGTAAAAATATGTGATCTCTTATGTTATGTAGTGGTCAAGCTAGCTAAGACTTTACTACCAAATGATTACCGGCTTAGGCACTATTAAATGACCTAATTTCCAACATGTTTCACTGACTAGTAAGGGTTACTAGTCACATTTCAGCCCATATAATTTATAAATGATTGACACGATTAAAACTTAGTAGTGCATGTTCTCACTGTGGGAACGTGCCTACATGTGATACAGTGTTAGGACATTATTTTTTTAACGTTGCCAAATACCAGCTTAACAAGCTGAATCCTACATTTGAGAAGTTTTATAAATTAAGGATAATAATGCTATCAAAATAGCAAATGCTATCAAAGTGCCCTTCCTTGTCTTGTGTTTTGAGGTAGTCGCTACCTCATCACTGAAAGGCCACTTCAGAACCTACTTCTATTTCATGATGCAAGTTTAGAGCTCTTGTCGAATGGGGAGTCGCCAAAGGTATCATGGTGGCAACTGGAAAGCTACGCGAGAAGCTGGTTCTCCCAGGAGGGGTACACTTATGACACTAAGTAAGGAGAAATACGATTGGACAGAACGGAGCTGCATCGGACTGGCACCTGGAAACCTCTATCACTTCACGAGTAGGTGGTAACGATTCTGTGTGTGAAGGATAGCGTGAGATGGGGGAGAATGCAGACAGGGAGACCAGCTGAGAGACTGTCAGGAACACGTGGGTGACATGAATTAGGACACTGGTTAATGGCTGACTGTGCTGACTGTGAAAGGCATTAAGGGAACGTAGTGAATGAGGTGGCAGCTGATTGAGTAGGAGGGAATATGAGTTTCTGTTGTTCTAAGCCACGCGGTTTGGGGTACCTGTTCCAGGAGTCCTAGGAAACCAATACACTGACCTTTACAGACCTTCCAGGGTGATATCAACGGTCTACCTTCCTGGTAGAGTTTGGCCAGGAGCAGGGAGCAGTAAGAGGCGAGCAAATGGAAGGTGGGAAAGTGCACTGGGCTATGCTGCCAACTGCTGGGTTTCTCCAGGAAAGGCCAGGCCGTTCTCCGTCCGGCTCCTGTGACTGACCCTCCCCAGGCCTCTCCAACCTGGGAGTGCGACTGGGCCTGCTGCTGCTAGCTCCAGGGCACTCCCCCATCCTGGGAGTTCTCCCTTTCCCCAGACTATACTTTTGCAAATAGTCCAACTCTTAAACTCTTCTCAGTTACCCTGTTTGAGGATTCTGCACGGATCCTGAATCACATAAAGAAAAGAACCAGCACTTTCCAAGTACTATGTACAACATCTATCCAGCACATTATAATTTTTAGAACAAGTCTGTGGGAATCATGATGAGAAGCCCTTCAGAAAATCCCCTACAAGGCTCTAAAGCCCTATGATACTGACAAGGGAAGAGTTTTCCTGACCCAAGTATTGCCTGTTGTTCTTAAGCCAGGTCTGTGCGGCCTCCCAGAGCCAGACTGCACTTCTGCAACAAGAGAACTGGTACCTTCAGCACAGCCCCTCCTTAAAACGCCTTTGTTTAGAAATCATGCTTGCTTGCTTTTATTTCTACAAAAAATAGAGGAGCGGAGAATTTATCTCCCAAAGTAAGGCAAAAGAATTTTATGACCAGCTGTCACTATGGCCCATAATTTCTGTTCTGGGAAAAACCACCCGTGGGCTGCACGGTCTGCAGGCTGCAGGCTATAAGCTGTAGAAAGGGCCTTTGGTTATCTTCCCATAAAGGAACCATCCAGCTCCAGACGTCAGAACCAATCATCCCTGGAGACATCCCATCTTCATCTTCAAGAAGTGTGCTTCAGACAGAATGGCCACTAGTCAGCTATAGCTAGATGCTGAAGTGATAAGAAAGAGTAGAATGTTTAGAACCTCTGTCTTGTTATGATAAAACAAAAAAAAACAAAAAATCAATGAATGGCGTGATTCAAAAAGGGAGGCAGCACCAAGCTTGATATATGAGAAGAAAGAGAGACAATAATGACAATTAGAGTATTACTTACATTGGAACCTTCACTACGTGCCAGGCTAAGCATGTTACATACTTATCTCTCCAACAACACAAGGGAGGTGTTATGAGTACCTCTTGCTACAGGTAAGGAAACTAAAGCTAACAGAGATTAGGTAATGCGCCTAAAGTCATGTGGCTAGTATGAGTTAATATTAAGGACTCATACACAACCTTGTAACAGAGACACTGAACGCCACTGTCTCCCCGGACAGATGGGAAGCGAAAGCCCCGGGGTCTCCCCTCAAAGGCTGAAAAACTCAGGGGTGAGGAAAGAAGTGAGGTGCATTAAGAAACAAATAGAATTCCCCTCCAGATTTGCACTCTGGCTGGGAGGCCCCGATTTTGCCTATGAGGAACCAAGATTCTTGGAGGTTAAGTCATTTGCTCGAAGTCACACAATTATTAAGTAGCAAAACCCAATTCTTGCCCTCTTAAAATGAATACTATGTTTTCAGTAAATTAAGCCCGAATTTCCACATGTGGGAAACTTGTGAGTATGTATTAATCTTGGAAATTAAAGTGCTGATCAAAACAGAGAATGTCTTCCCCAGAAAAGGACTCTGCTATTATTATCTGAATTGACAAACCAGATCAAGTGCCTTGGATGGTATTTCTTCCTCAGGGTAATCAGGTTTATTCTCTCCCAAAATTGTGCGGAATTGTAATTGGTTATAGGGAGAAAGATTTGGCAGGACAGATCCTATAGACACAGGATCACACAAGAACAAAGAGACAAAACTGGATTTACTGTGTGGTAATGGCCTGATGGACTCAACATAGAAAAATGACAGTTCTGTGGCATTGAACTAAGGTTCATACATAGTTTGTTAGTTATACATATCTTAAGACTTAGGTTTGTACTTGATATTATGCACTGATGCTAATTGCTAGGCAAAGATTTAATACATCTTTAAAATATAGGGAAAAAACTGGGTACATATATATAGTGAAATCTTACTCTGCCACAAAAAAGAATGGAATCTTACTATTTGTGACGACATGGCTGGACCTACAGGATATTATGCTCAGTGAAATAAGTCAGACTGAGAAAGACAAATACCATATGATCTCACTTATATGTAGAATCTAAAGAATGAACTAACAAAACAGAAACGGACTCATAGATACAGAGAACAAACTGATGGTTAGTAAATGGGAGGGGGTGAGGGGGCTGGGTCAGAAAGGTGAAGGGATTAGAAGTACAAACTGGCAGCTACAAAACAGTCACAGGGATGTGAAGTAAAGCATAGGGAATATAGTCAATAATATTGTAACAACTATGTACATAGTTAGACGGATAATAAACTTATTGGGGTGATCGCTTTGTAAGGTATATAAATGTCTAATCAATATGTTGTTTTGTGCACCTGAAACTAATAAAAAATAAAATGTCTGTCTAAGGTAGTGATAAAAGAAATGAAAAAGGTAATGCAGCATTATGATGCCAGTGATGATTATTCTCTAGTTACAGTACGGTGGGACCAGCCATACTGGTTTCTTCCGTGCCACTAACAGGTTCTCTCCGTGACTTCCCTCCCACAGAACCACGCTGGAGAGTTTAGGAGTAACAAAATATCCTAATAGGAGAATAACTGAACTCTGTCCTTCTCCAACTTTAAAGTGCTTTGAATCATATGGGGGCTTTTAACACTGATTTCGGGGCCCCATCCCAGGCCTTCTGACTCAGGAGATCTCGGCCGAGGCCCGAGACTGTGCATCTCTAACACAGGTCCAGCTGATGCTGGCGCTTTGGTCCCGCAGAGACATGTGGATACCCTGTCATCTAACTGTGCGTGCAGGCTGGTTGCCTGAGACAAGCATCACCCCGGATGATCTTCTCCTCCATTTGTTTCCAGCAAGTACCAGTTTCACACACACGACTAGGTTAGAGTCAAGGTTCAAAAATGAAACAGAAGTTTGCATCTCTGCCCTGACCACAAACGTGGAAGCCAACAAAATTCTACAGGATGAACTGAAAATCAGAGCAAAAACCCACCACTCTGTGTTTCCGCAAGACTGGCAGGTTATGTGGACATGCTGTGTTAGGATTTACGTGATGAAGGCAGACGCTGTGACGCTCAATAAAATCATGTGAGAACAGCACTGTTTCCTTCACTTGGCAGCTGACAAAAATGAGGACGTGAATAGCAGGAGATAACTCACTACAGGCAGCAGACTAAGGGAATGGTAAAAGGAAGAAAGGAAGACAGAGGAAGAGACAGAAGGAGAAAAGTTATTCATTTTTTTTTCTATTTTCCCCTGCTTGTAAAATGCACGTATCTCACTTGTATCGAATGTGGAGAAAAGAAAGATTCCTGATGGCCTGTTAGCCTATCATGGATCACACAACGTGAGAGCAAAGAGAGATTTCATTTTACAGAAAGGGAAACTGAGGCTAGAGAGATGAAGCAACCATTGCAAACTCCTCTGGCTGCAAAGGGGCAACTTACTGGACGTCCTGGGGTTCGGATCCAGCACCCTCTCCACCACGCAAATGACAGCAGTTCTAAAGACCAGATGCAGGTTACGGTGGAAAGAGCCCTAGGCTAGGTTTGGGTTCTGGCTGTCCTCCGTGGACCACTCACACATCAGTCTCATTTCTGTTTCTTCCGTTCTAAAACACAATAACACCTCCTGCCCCACAGAGCTGATCAGTGATGGATTGGATGTGATGTCACATTTTCTACACTGAAACGCACTGCACAGACGCTAATACTCCAATGGTAGATTAGACGGGACTGGGGGGGCCCACTGACATCTTACAGCTAAATGGGAGATTATAGACAGAAAGGGGCAAGTGTCACAAGGAAAGAAAAGTATCCAAAATAGCCAATAACAAATAACTCCAATAGACTTCTATTTCACTTTTCTGGTGCTGAATGGCATGAGATTTTGAGAAAATAAAAAGTTGAAAAACAAAAACGAACAAGCAAAAAGCAAGAAAATACTTAACCACGCCACATCCCATGACACCCAGCCGGCTGGCACAGGCCGCGGGCAGAGTCGATCACACTTGAAGCCTTTTGTACTAGTGCCGTATTCCATAGAGGCTTGGGCTAAGTCTAGCTGCCCATGCCCAGTTGTCTATCGTCCTGTCCCAGCTGGAAGTTACAGGTCAATAACAGCGAGACCTCAACTTTGAAATGGTTTGTGGCTCTTGCAATTACCAAGAGACCCCCAAAGCTCTGGTTTTGGGATTAGACCCTCCGTGGGACTATTTACCAACACCGTGGCCCTGGCAGTTAATGGCGATTGCAGCTGTGCGGCTCCAGGATCCCAGGGCCGCGATACTGCTGGCCCCGGAATTAACTACGAAGCACGAGAAGTAATACGGTGACCTCTGTGAAAGACCCAAAATAACCAAGGCCAAGATGGGATGGGATAAGGAAAACTCAGCCTGAATTAGCACCCATGATATACAGCAAGAAAAACAGGATTACTTGTGTCCACGGTCTATGTTTAGCAGAATGTGCTCCTTCGAAAGCTGGAATGTGTGGCTGTTATTTATAGAAAGTACCGTAAGCACGTCCAGGACGTTTCTGCGGTATAAAAAAGCAAAGTATGATGAGCCACAGAGAGGAGTTTACTGTCAGTGTCCATAAAACAAAACCCCAGTGATGGGGGTGTGATTACACAACTCACTGGGGCAATTTTCTTATCGTCATGTGGGCCACAAGGCTCGAGGAAGCTATGGGGACAGAGGAAGAGGGACGCACTAATAGTAAATAAAACAAATTTCTGAAGTTAAAATAAGGTTCTGCTCTTCTGGCGTCCCTACGTGACAAGAGATGGGATACCATCCACCCTAATGCTGTTGGGTGGAGGGGGGAAAATATGTAAGGAAGAAAGAAGCCATGAAAAGAAATAAGAGCACGTCAATTGCTATCACTTTGCTTTGGGCACATTATCAAGAAAAGCATTATCTTTCTTATTCTAAAATGTGTTCATTTAGTTTAATGCGCAGCTATTGGGCATGCATGTGCTTAATTTTTATAGGACAAATGCTACTTCTGTCGTTATTTTTCTATCTTGCGTTTCAGAACAATGCCTCCTTAGGTCCCAGGCAGGGGCACTTTGCATCGGGGCCACCGCTGGCCCCTCCGGTGCATCTGAGGGAGTGGAGGCAACCTTGTGCACACAGGGCTTATGGTGAGAAGGGCTGGGTGTAGGCTCCCACCTGTGTCCCAGGCCAGGTGTCACTGGGCAATGCACAAACTGCACACCTGTACTTGGCAGCACAGCTTCATGAAATCAATATGGTTTTTTGGTTTTTTTTGTAATAAACTGTGTGTGAACTAAATAAGTGTGGACTCTCTACGACCTTTGGTTTCACCATAAGGGAAGATTTTGTGAATTGTCAGGGCTCTATCTTATATTCTACAACCAAATATTTGCAGCAATTCCATAAGGTATTTTTTTCATATGGTGAAAAATTGCCTCTAACTTACCTGTCCCACCAATCAATAATTAATAGTAATATAGCAATTATTTAATTATTATAGAATAATTTAATGACAAATTAAATTAAGCTCGGCTTATTTTTCATGTCGAGAGTGGCAAAGAACCTCTACGTACATGCCCCCGAGTTCTTCAGAATAAAAACTTCACTGTCAGCTATTCTGGAGAAATACGCCACACCATACAAACTGGTTTCCTACTACCACTAGGTCAGGAAAGCCTCCTCGCAATGTGAAACTCTTGACAGGCGGCAAGGGAGACTAGAAAACAGGCGCGTTATGGGTGAATTATTCCAAAATTTTATTTCTCTGCTGTCAATCCTCACCTTTGCCCTCCCTTCCAGGACTGCATAATCCAAGTTTAGAGATGCAGAGGCACGTGCCATGTGCAGAGGTAGAAGACAGACAGCATTTGCCCTTTCTCTCAGCAAAACCCAGACTTACTGTGTTAGGGAGAATTAGCATTGGCAATGGGGGAGCTTGAGAAGGACGAGATGCCAGGTCTCAGACTCTGCCATCCTTACTTTCTCTCCATCTCTCCTTGTGGTTTCCATCTCTCCATCTCCGGGTTTCCACTGACAAGTCAGCTTTTCATTCCCAGACCTATCACTTCATGGATGTATAACCACCAGCCACTCTTGTGTCAGATGTCCCCTAGCTTCACCACCAGAGGGAGACTGAGATTAGACTCTGGTCTCTGATTGGCTCAACTTGTGTTCACCCAGCTGGGCCCCAACGGTCCAATCAGCAGCAAGCCCGGCCAACCCGGGGCCAATCAGAGGACGCATGAGAGTGGGATTTGCAAGTGAAGGGCAGCTCCTATTTGCCTGATTAGAGGAGGCGAAGGAGCACCGCCCAGAAGAAAGATGCACCGCCACGGTGCCCATTCTTACACCAGCAAGTGAGAGTTGAGCTGAGAGGCCCCGGTACGTGTTTACTCAACAGATGTTTACTGAAGTCCTCTACACCAGGCAGGAAGCTTGGGGCTGGAAGACGCAGTCGTGACGGTTCTAGATTCTAGAGCCCAGTCCAATCTAACGTCAGTTAGGGCAGGATGCTCAATGAGTCAGAAGTTGGGCTCTGAGTTGACAGACACGAGCTTAAATCTCAGCTTTGTCATTTACTTGGTGTGTGATCTTGGGCAAGCGATTAAACTTCCCTCAGCCTCCGTTCTCCTTGTCCTAAAAGCGCTTGACCCAAGAGCTTGGCATATAGTAAGCCCTCAATAATCAGCAGCTATATTATTTAAAAACATATCAAGAAGGTCTAATCGTCCCCATTGTGTTAATAAAATGGTGGACTGTCTTCATGAAGACCAAGTCGAATTTGGATAAAAATCCATATAGTTTTATTTGGGTGGTTGCGGGCAGGGGTGGTCCTTAGCCACTCTCCCCGGAGCAGTCCCTATTCTGGCACAGAGTGACAGAGGCCTCCCTGGAAACTAGACCTTACCTCAGGATAATTTTCTCATTAGATTGGCTCCTTGTCCTGAGTTCCTTTGTGCCTTTCTCCTGCCCCTTTTCTAATACTTGCCTGCCTCTCGGCCTATGTTTGGACACCCTGCATTCCTGACATCCTTGCTTGTTTCTGACCTCTACCTTCACCTTCCTGGCAGCTGTTCCTGGATCTGCAGATGACTGAGGCCTACATACTTTCATAGCGTTGCTGGGATACCTCATACTGTATAGGGAATCAGCCTGAAAACAGGGAGAGGTGACAGTACATCAGTAGAGAGGGATGGAGTGCAAGTGGGCCACCAAAGCCCTTCTACGAAGACAAAGCTACATCCCAGGGGACAGCGAGAAGCTCCATGTCAGTGGAGGCTTGCCATAAAGCAGTCTATGGTGTGGTCCAGAAGGGACCCTGAAGGACAAAGGCTGGTACAAAAAAGCCGCACACTGGTGGAAGGAGTATCAGGGCTTCACTAAATTGCCAGAAGGCTGGACAATCCCACTTGGAAATGGGCAGGCACCAAGGCAGCTGTGGGAGACGGAGGAGCGGGAACCCTTGCAAGGTCTCCCACCCCGTCAGGACACCGCAGACAAAATGTGCAAAGCGCCTACCGCCTTTGTTGTGTTTCTCACTCCAGATTCAAAGTCCAGGAGAGAACATCTGACTGGAGGAGCACGCACCTCGCTGGCCTGGGCTCTGACAGGAAGGACCAGCTCCTGCGGCAGCTGGAAGACCCTGGGTTCACCTCCCACCAGCACCACGTTCAGTGGAAGAGAAGCAGTTCCCCAAAAGAAAAGTCAGGGTGCTGCTAGGGGAGGGGAGTAGATCCCAGGCAAACACCCTCTACAAGTCCCGAAACGTGACATTTTGGTGATTTCAATGCAGAAAAAATCAGTTTCATTGCTTAGAGGGAAAAAAGTCTCCATGAGTCCATCATTTAAGGATTTTAGAATTTATTCCCCCAGAATCTATTTTTATAATTGTAAATTTTATGTAGAAATCCAAATGTAAAACAGATAAAAATCAAAACTACTGGGATAGGAGTGGGCGAGAAAAGTCCCCACACTCAGCACCACTTTTGAGATCCCTGAGGTGTCACCATGACTTTGAGAAACACAGTTTGAAAGCCTGCTGAAAGTCCTTAATGGGGGCTATTAAAAAACAAAAAACAAACAAACAAAAGATAACCACATAGTTAAAGGCAATTTTCACATTAGAGTGTGAAAATTGAGAACGATATTAGAGAATGAAGCAGTATATTTATATCCTCGTTCTTGTCTTTTCTTCCTGTCAAGCAGATGTTAAATTATGGCTGCTAAGAAATTAAAATGCAAAAAATGATAGACTGCCCCCAAAATGTTTTCTTGCTTTTTAGACATCTGCCCCTGTTGCTATGTCATTTCAAGTTATTCCTTGAAAGGCTGGAAAATGTACTTTTCATCATTAATACGTTGCACTTGGGACTTGAAAAGGGTGAGGTTGAATGCTATGTGATTGTTAGAACCAAATCTCTATACAAGTAGCTTCAATGGGGAAGAAACTAAAGCCTGGAGGGCACGAACTCTGCAACTGCAGAGGTATTTTCTCCGGCTCATCAGGAAGGTTCATGAACTGGACAGAAACGCATACTGTCAGCTAGCACTGAGCCCTGCGGAATGAATGTGGGAGCTCAGAGATATCTGTACTATTTAAACCGGCACATTGCAACAGCATTAAAATTGACAGTCAATCATTTTCCAGTTTAAAATGGTTTTCCAGCATCTCCAAATACCAACTTGCATTAAAAAAAAAATGAATATGTTCTTGTTTCAAGTTCTTAATCTTTACATTTAAAACAGTTCTCCCCAAACCCATTTGTTTAACTGCAAAATAAATCAAGGCCCCTGAACAACAAAGACTAGTAGCTGCTTCTTCCATCACAATTAGAAAAGCCAACAGAGACGGGTATCACTGTTTAACATTTTGGGGCAGGGAAGAGGAGACTCGGGATTATAAAGAAGTATTTGTTGTTATTATTATTGTTATCGAAAACGTGGACTCATCAAATTCAGTGCAGACTGTACTAATCCTGCTAGCTTTCATTCCAAATGAGCTAAAGATGGGTGAGAGAAAATCAGGAGTGTGGGGAATTTCAAAGCGATCTCACATTCGAACCTTCCTTTCACAATTTGGGATATTGTTCAACATGCATTTCGGGGAGAGACGCAGGAAACGCTAACATTAATTAGCCCATGAGGAATAAAAGCAAATTAGATGTACTTCTGAACAGCTCATTTACATATAGGAATTAATGCTATCCTCTGGGAATCCACTGCTGTACCTGGGAGCCCGAAGTACTAGGGTTGGAGTCTTATATTTAGCCCATGATAGACTCATACAGTGATATTTATATCCTGGACATTTATGTGCCTTGTGTGACTTCTGACTTTTCATTCCTGGTGGACCATCTACACAGATGGGTGACAAGTGCTTGGAGGGCAAGATGACGATGATGAGGATGGTGGTGATGATGATGGTGATGACAGTCTTTTCCAGTTGGGAACTTATAATCTAGTTGGGCAAGTGAACACATACACACGAAAAGCCAAATTACAAAACAAAGCAGTAGGGTTTCCTTCCACCCTCTTCGCCCTGTTTTGTTCCCCATCCTTCCTCACTGAGAGCATTTCTCAAAACTACCGGCATGCCAGGACTCCGCTTTCTGGGAACAGCCAGGCTAAGCCTAGCTGGTCTATACCATTAGGTATAGAAAACAGATACACCGTCTTCATTACTAAGTGTAATGGGCAGAAATGATACTTTTTTTGTACTTGCAATAACGAACTTTCCACTTCTACTCTGTGAATAATTAAGTTTGCGTTAAGCCACCGACATTTGGGGAAGTTCTAGCAGCTGATGTTATTTACCCTAATATGGCCCTCAGGAGTATGCATGGCAGTTCTCTTGCCAAAAATGGATACTCTCTTATTTTTTTCTAACCAAAATCCGACCCATGTATAAAAACCCACAAAGTCCTACTCGATCCACAAACGTTTTGATGACCCCTACAACTCAAGGTGACATCTCTATTCTCTGAAATCCTAGGGTACCTACTGTTGTCATATTTAGACCTTAAGAGTATGTACCAGTCCAACGGTGTGTGGTCTGGTTGTCCAGTTGGTCCCCACTGCAGGGAACTGGGGTTCGATGCCGATGACACCAGCGGTGGAACCATGTAGGAGCCTCAGGTCTGTCCACCTAAGGGGTGGAGGAGAGGGGCGTTTTGATACCCTGCCCATCCACACACACTTTTGGGCTGCAGGTAAGAGGCCCGCCAGGCCCCACAGGTACCCCACACCCCAAGCCTTAAGTGAGAGATGCTCAGAGCATCTGTGCCCGTGTGGCAAGGTCACCCTGTGCCAAGCAGGCTGGCCCAGCAAAGCTGGAGCAAAAGGTGGGCTGACGTGACGGGAGGTGACTGAGGCAGTTCCAGCCTTGTAATGACGAGCGCACAGGCTGGGAGCCTAGCCGGGCTGGGGCAAAGGGGACGACCTCATGCCACCCTTGCCACTGCATGCCTCTCTCTTCTGTCTGTGGAAAAAGAGCAGTAATCCCAGCCTCCACGAGAAAGCAGAATTTTACTCATGACCTTTAACAGACACGTGCTGCTTAAGGAAGCCTCTTAAAAAAAAAGAACTGGAGAAAAAGGAAAAGACTACCAATTTCTCTTTTTAAAAATCCCACTGATAAAGCCAGACCAATTGGCGGGTCACGCCCCCCCAGTGTTAGCACTCAGTCTAGTGTAAACTGTGGTTTCCCAGAGAGTGAGTCACTGATTAATGCATTTCACTGACTGTTTCTGTAGAACGCTGCGATATCTGCCATCACACAGAAAAAAGCGGCTAAAATAGTTACGGCCTGCGCTGACCTCCCCTACCCGGCCCACTATAAATGAAATGTTTTTGGCTTACACCCACACTCAGACAAATGCTTTTCCCAGATAATGGTCTCTGGCACTGGATTTCTTCCTTTAGAGACTTTCTCATACTGAAATGTTCCATTTTCCAGCCTCCTTCACTCCTGCTGGTTTTCACAGTTCAGTGTTTTTGACACTGTCGTTATGCTCATAGCAGCAGCCAGTAATGTCATAATTAATAGAGTCAAAACTTTACTGCAGGTTCCAAAGGAAGGAGGTTTGATGTGCAAATGACGCGGTTAAAGAAACATCTTGGTGGAATCATGACTCTCTTACATTTTCTTAAGCATAAGCATCCGTTTAGCTAGTGACACTTCTTTTAAGTGATGACAGCCTCCGTTATTCTGATGGGGAAAATGTCCATGCTGAGTACGTAAGACAGAAAATTCCAAGCAAGCTATGCTTCTATAAAACACTGATAATGTAGTCATTTTTTAAAAAATTGCACTAATACGGGGCATTTTTTTTAAGTCAGTGCTAATACACTGATTCTTTCAAGAAGCTGTTACGTACCAGATGCTAGGGGCTCAAATTTGAGGCCATCCCTGCCTTCAATTAGTTCACAGTCTAGTGGGGGAGACAGGAAAATAAATAATGACACGCCCTGTGGAAATGCTACAAGAGGAACGCGTATAATGTGCTGAAGGGTCAAGGAAGAAGCCCTCACTCTGCCTCTGGGTGTGTGGGGTGCCGTGCGGGGATGGGAGCGGCCCAGGAAGGAGGCCGGGCTGGGAAGCTGCCAGGGCACTGAGTCCGGAGGATGGGTGGCAAGTCACCAGAAGAACAAGGGGGGAAGGGCAGGGGCAAAGGGGTGGCTTTTTGAAGAGCTGCAAGGCACAGAGCCCCGCTGGACTGCAGGGCGCCACCGGAGAGGCGCTGAGAAGTGAGCGCTGATAGTGGAGGCTTCCGCTGAGCTCATACTTCACACTTTACCGGCACCGGGAAGGAGTCTGCAGATTTAAGCTGGAGAGCAACACAACCACGTTTGCATTTTAGAAAGAAAACCTTGGCGTGGGGGTGTGGGAAGTGGACTGAGGGGCTGAGGTAGTGCTCAGTCAGCAGGCGACGGCACCTGAGGAAGCCAGTGGTGATGGAGTGAAGAGAAGAGAGTACGTGAGAAATAACCGGGGTGTAAAACTGAGGCTCCATAACGGGCAGGGGAGACGATGGAGCAAGGCAGAGGACAGGGCGGCTGTGTTTGCTCTTTTTTCTTGCCTTGCTGGCACCAATGCTTCTTGCTGCAGTGGCTGTCCGCTCTCCTGCCAATAACTTTCCCCACACAGCAGACAAGTGACAGCGGTACCTTGTTTGAACAAACTGGTTATAGTCTTACCTCCTGGCATTTGACCTTTGGTGTAGAAGGTGAGCTGTTTTTAAGCAGCTTCGGGACAGTCATGTTTGCACTAGGATTCTAGAATCATAACTGGAATTTATAAAACTCCTTGTGGTTTACAAAGCAGTTTTCCATTTGTCATCTCACTTAGGACTCACATCAAAACTCTGGTGGGTAAAGCAAGTACTGTGACCATTTCCACATGGCCGATGGGCAGCTGTGACAGAAGGAGGTTAAGTGACTCGCCCAAACCCACACAGCTTCTGAGGGGCCGACCCCCGAATCCCAGAATAACCTCACTCACTCCGTAACTTTACAGTATCGCACGTTAGCTGAGCCTTTCGGGTTTTAATTTGGAATGTGATGCATTGCTTTTTATTTCTATTTTAATACTTATTATATTTATCCAACTTGATTATAATCTCAAAAGGCTAGGAATTAGGTATTATACCTTTCTTCTTCCACACATACTAGCTAGATAGTCAGTAACAGCCTGTTATGGGTAACAGCCTGTTATGGGTAACAGTGATTTCTTTTAAAACTAAAAAGATTTAGGAATTTGGGGCAGCATACAAAAGCAGCGTTTAATTATTTCTATTAAACGGGAGGCGTGTGGCTCAGAGTGTCATTATTAGGAGCCGATGGAGGGGCCCTGGAAAGGCAGTATCAGCTGACGGTTGGGGACATGGGCTTCTGTCCTGCAGAAGTCTTTTCTCTATTTAGCGGCAGCATTTATGGCCCTAAGCAAGTTATTGAACACTTCTATGCCTCAATTTCTTCATCTCAAAGAGGGAAAGCAATGAAAACCACTTCGAATCACTGTGAGGAATGAGCAAGAGAACACATGTGAACTCTAAGGCCTGGTACATAGTAAATCTCTTAATATGTGTTAGTAACTATCAGTATGTAAGTGACCCCAATGTCAACTCAAGTGCCCACCCCACAGCTTCCCAGAATTTCTGTGCCAACCTTGGGCGATATTTGGGACTCATTTCTTGCTCTACAGAACTCTCAGTCTCACCGAAGTGTGTCTCCATTTCCCCGATTCCCACGACCTTACATATGGAACTCAGGCCACTTTTCCTTGAATTCCAACCATACCCTCCCCCTCAAAAAATGAATGCATTTCACTGTATAGCAAATGTTTACAAATGATCCCGAGAAATGGCAAGAAGGTTCCATCACAGATTTCTAGAGCAGACAACTTGAAATGTAAGGCTAGGCTTTCTTCTTCTGAGGACCCTTGGCTGTTCCACCAACTCTAGCTTCCCACCAAGTGGCCGAGCTCTGGTTCTGCCTCTGCCTTTTGCTGCCACAAACAACTAAAAAACAATAACAGCAGTTCTTCCTACTGAGGGTGGGGTGGGAGAGAACTCTGCAGCTCCCTCCAAACTCTATGCCTTGACTCAGGGTCAAGCCCCCCCCATCTCCACCCACCACCCACCCCGAACGGCTGCAGACTAAATGGGGGGTGGGGTGGGGGGAGCCCTGCTCCAGGTCTCACCACCCTCTCTTCTCCTCCACAGTCTCTGTGAGGAGAAAGGAGCTGCACAGAGATTTAGAGAGATTGACTGTTCCACTGAAATGAATTATACCTCTTCTTCCTTATAAGGGAGAACCAGCCATAGTCAGTTTTCGTTTCAGATGCATTTTTTTCTCATGTTATTATTACTGTACACTGTGGTGATGGATGCTGCCTGTCTAATAAGATATAAAAAGATGATACTGAATGAACTGAGCTTTTGTTAGCTATCTCTTCGTTTGGTGAAGACCTTCACCCCCACCCAGGCCTTGCCATCCACTCACTGTAACATTGCACAACTCCTCAGGTGATCACTTAAAAAGGAGTTGGGTTTACATGAGATGCAGGAATGCAATGCCATAATTTTGTCTCAGATAAATAGCTAATTTTTCTTCAGCCCTTGGAATAACACGTTGTCTTACAATTACACAGTATCTATAAATTACTGCAATGTTTTCAAGTTACCTCTATTTGAAATAATGGATGTCTTGTTATTCTGGGATAAGAGACTAATGTCTTTGTTTTTGTGCCAATGAAAATGAGGCAATCTGGAATTCATGCAGACCTGGAGATCTGGTTCTTAAAAAGGTGAATCTTTGAACTCACAGTAAATAAAAAGTTCAGTTAAACATTTGAGGTATGCCTTCCATCTCACAGGAACTCCATGCATTCAGTGTCTTGTAACTACAAGATTACAGTGCAAGCTGTTTAAGAGAAAAGGATGAAACATGTGGCTGCTTTCTAACTCATGAACTCAGCTCCCTAACTAAACTGTCTTTTCTGACAAGCAGTCAGAGATGTTGGTATGAACCCAATCAAGTTATGTGACTTTACCTCAGGGCTCTTTAACTGTCACTTTGATGAGCATAATAGATCGTTTCACTCAAGAATCTTGCTTTGTTATCGCTGTTCTGACATTATTCTGATTTGGTACTACACGTCATGTCTGCGGTTTCAATGATATGCCTTTGTCAATTAACATTGGAGGATTAAACATGTGTGAATTCACAAACTTCCTTCAATTTAGAAATAGAATTAGCTTTAGGAATGATTAGACAGAAGACTAAAATCTTAACCCAATCCTCAAAACTTAACTGGTGTATTAAGACGAAAAAATCTTAATTTCAAAATGAATTAGTGTTGGATTCAGAATTCTTCATTTTGACTTCTGAATAGCATTTGTCTTTGCCTGCAATACTTGCTATGAATAAACTAAAATTGCAACACGACATCGTTACACAATAGTGATGTAGGCATGTTTTTGTCTGCCTAGAATCCTTTCCCCATCTTCTTAAAACCCACAGCCTCCTTCCAAAACCTCCCCCCCTTCACAATTAATCTTGGGGGCTGGGGTAGGTACAAGGCAGGGCACAAGGACCTGTCCAATCAGAGCACTGTCTCTCTCAAGGATGGGTGGAGCCAAGAGATGGAGAAGCAAAGAGAATTCATCATCTGAGCCTGGATCCAGCTAGGCTGCAATCCAGTCCACCTTGGAGTCCCTCATTACATAAGCTTAAGTCAGCTTGAATTAGGTTTCCTATTACTTACAACAGACAGAGTCCTGACTATAACAAATAGCTTCAGAATGTATTTATTTAGCAGTATCTCAAGAAAGATTTCCCTTTAGTTTATCTCTGTTTTGCCACTAAGGTCTTCAAGCTAAATAGAAGTCACTTACAGCAGTTGGTAATTTCCAAGGTGACCCAAAAAAGCACATCAAGGATTTATTGGTTCTGCTTCTGGATTGGTAGATTTTACTCACGTGTTACCCTCAGGAAATTTTATTTGTAAGTCAAAATTTCTATTATCAAACCTCCTTTTTGAAATCGAGATTTGCATTTCATTTAACATACTTTGCTACTTTGCTTCCTGTTTATAAACTTGCTGTCTATGTGCTTGCCATGTCATGAAAGGGGAAACTGGACAGCGTGAGATGGGCCTCTTTAGTGGGAAAAATACCTTCAAGGAGTCTCTCGAGCTCCTTCAAGGAGCTCTACAATTTCCATTTCTAGTTTTCCTGTTCTTGTTTTTACATACAGATTTACTTTCATGTAAGAATTACTTTGATTACTAAGCTATAAATTGAGCTGCTTTTAGCTATAAGAGGAAAACGCCAACTCAACTGACTTAATAAAAAAATGTATTATCTCACATACCAAGAAGCCTAAGCGGGAGTGGCTTCCTGGTTACTTAAATCAATGGATGGGTTCCTTCTCTTTCCACTTTCCCTTCTTCAGGAAAGCATCCCTCATGTGGCAAGATGGCGAGGGTAATGCTGGGCATTACTGCACAGATGATAACATCTAGGAAAAGGAGAGCTGTTTCTTTCCCTGTGTTGCTTTTCATCAAATGAAATCAGATCCCATTGGCCAGAACTGTATCGCGTGTTCATGCCTAAACCAGTTGCTGGCAAAGGGAATGGGGATATACCATTGGCTTAATCCTCCCTCCCCAAAAGGATGGCCCGTGCGAGAGAAGGAATATCTGAGGATGGCAGCTGGGAAGGGAACCAAGGAGCTCTGCCGAGGATCAGCTTCACGAGCGTACATCCTCCTCAGCTGCACAGAGCCCAGCCCCAGACGGGCCAGCCCTTAGTTTGATGCACTGCCATCATGAAACTATTAAGAAGTTCTGAACAGGGATGTAGACTGGCTCAGTTCTTACACATCAAATAACTATGCCAGGGGCTTGGTAGACTGCCTTCTTTATCTTTTTCTTTTCCATCTCTCCTTGGAGGAATGAGAAATAAAATGCTGTTGTGTAGAAGTAAAGCACAATTAGACAAAAGGAGGAAGACATTAGCTACTGATGCAGAGAGGAAGCTGTCAGCACACGTGTGAGCTGTCAGAAAGAGAATAGAAGGGATGGAAGACAGAAAGGAGAAAGGGGAACAGACAAGAAAGAGGCCCAAGCTGGCGTGAGCCCACACACGTCACCAGGGCTTACTCTCAGGGGTTATCACTAGAGCAGATTGCATTCTGCCAGAATCGGTCAAGGCAAACGTGGTCAACTTTCTAGCTGTGTGACGATCCTTATACTTGCTTATCATTATTTTTGTTTGTTTATCTTAAATCTCTCGCCCTCTTTTAACTGCTTCCTTTCTCAGGCCACTCCTTTTTCTGCTGTCTCTCCAGTTTTTCCATGAGGGAGCCCCTGTCCTCACCTCACGTCCCCCTTTCTGAGGACAGTTTCAAGGAGTCGGTCTTATGCACGCATGCAAAGGCCTGGTGAGAACAGGCCGAACCATAATAACCCCCTTGGCCTAACATGGGAATGGGTACACTTGTCGACTTGCTGTGCACGTGGCTGAGCCCTACACCCAGGTGGGGGACACAGGTGAACACCTGGCTTGTCCGTAATGTCCAGACTCCTGGACTCAGTGCTTATTTCAGGAATGGATACCTCACTTAGCCATCTGGTTAAATAAAAGTTAGCTCCTGGATATCTGCCGGAAATTGGGAAAGAGGTGCTCACTCCTGGCTAGAGGTCATTAACTGACAGGCTATCAGCCTGAGCTGCTGGCTGCTCCTTCTCTCACGACTTGGTCAGAGCCTGAGAACAAAGTCAGCACGGAGTCAGCAGAGCTGAGACGGTCAGAGGCAGATGGCTCATGACAGCACTGCTAAAACATCTGGGCTCCGGTGAGCCCAGACCCAGACGTACAACTATGAGGACCAACAAATTCCCTTTTCGGTTTAATTCAGTGTGGTTTAATCCAGTTGAGTCTAGTCACTTTTAGTCTAAAGAGATCTGACTGACACATCTTACTGCCACCACCAGACAATATAAATGTGCAAGTATTTTCAGCCACTTTTTAGGAAGAGGTGTATTTTCAAGGAAATTTTGTTCACTCTTTTTCCAACTGTTTAATATCTACTTAGAAAAATAAGGGACAATTAGCAGGACCTGCTATTGCCAATATGCCCTCTGACTGGCCAGGCCTAATCAGACCCAGTGGATTCAACCAATCAGAAGTGAGCAGGATCTGGTCCTCAGCTGCCGACAGGGGAAGACGCTTAGCCTTCACAACTCATGGGGACAGTACAGTAGAAATCGATGTAGCACTGGGTAAATAGCATAGATCAGCTGAAAGGTGACTAAGTCCAAAGTCCTTAGCTTATACACATGGCAGAAATGTCATCCAACAGTAGAGAACATAAAAAGGACAGCAATTTTAAATCAGATGATGAAAAAATATATAAAAAACATAGCATGTTAGGGCTTTTGGAAGAGCTACGAATATTTAACACCGACAATTCAGTTTTATTCCACCAATATTTGTAGAACATTTCCTTTACACCAGGAATTGTTACTAGCACTGGAGAGACAAAAACATATATGACTGGTTCCCAGTCTTAGGATGTTCATAATTTCATTACATTGTAAACAAGAATAGAAGACTAGGGATAAAAAGAATAACTGTCTTAAAAGAATTTAAGGGTTATTACATGGAAGAACAAATGGGTAGACCTCTAGGTAAGAGTCAGGACCGGTGAATAAAATATTTACCTTGTCAAAATTAACTATACACTAAAAATTGTAATTTCCTCAAGATGGAACAGACTACCTTTTACACTCACGAGTTTTCTGTCATCTGAGCCATTTAAACATAAGCTGAACACATACTGTAAGGAGATTCACATTAGACTATAAGTTTGAACACTGTGATTTTTTTTAAGGTTCTTCTTACCCTGATAATTTATTATTCAATGGGTATTAGTTATCTATTACTGGCTAACAAATTACCACAAGCTTAATGGCTTAAAACAAAACATATAAACTCAGTTTCTGAGAGTCAGGAATCCAGGTGTGGTTTTAGCTGGGTCCTCTGTTTCCTGGTCTCTCACAGGCTGCAGTTAAGGTTTGGCCAGGGTTGGGGTCTCACCTGGGAAGGACCTGGTTGTTGGCAGAATTACAGTTCCTCAAGGGCTGTTGGCCATAGGTCACCCTCATTTTCTTACTATGTGGGCCTCACGAACACAGCAACTTGCCTGATCAAAATCTGTAAGGGAAAGAGTCTGTTAGCAAGACAGAAGTCACTATCTTATGTAGCCTAATCATGGAAATGATACAAGTCACAGGTCCTTCTCACGTTCAAGTGAGGGGATTACACAAAGGTATAAATACCAGGAATAAATAAATATAGTGGGGGTCTCTGGAGGCCAAGTCAGAAATTACTTGTGTCACACTGTGAATAAATAAAAGAGATGTATTCGCACGCTTGAGGTGGTAGGAAAATTTGGGGGAATCAAAGATAAGTCATCTGGTAAAGAATAAAGAGATTCAGAAATAAATTTAAAATCCAGCCAAAATTTAGCAATCTATGATAAAATATTCTTTAGGACAAAATCTGTTACATTGGAAATTTCTCTCTGACAGAGTTATAATTCTAATACCAAAATCTGACAAATGTAGCACAAAAAGGAAAACTACAGATCATTCATAAACAGATCAGATCTTAATACTAGCAAAGAGATTAATCAGTGTAATAAAAGAACAATAACCACAATGGAGTAAGGTTCCTTCTGGGCATGCAAGGAAGGTTCAATACTACAAACTCTATTAAGATAATCCCTGATACGGTTCAAAGGAGAAAAACTCCAATCATGATCATCTTTACACAGCCAAAGAGCGGCTGTTAGCAATTAATAAAATTGAGTAATCGCTTCTGAATAAAAAGTCTTGGTGAAATAGGAAAAAAAATATATTTAATAAAATTTTAAAGTGGCTAATATGGCAGATTGATCATTCGACGGTCCCGATTAACAGCCTCCCTGTATTCATGCCTTTTTAATGTGACTTTGCATCTCCTCCCATCAAGATATAGAGACTATTTCCCATATCTGGAATCTCTGTTGGCCTTGTGACTTGTTTAGGCTAAGAGAATGTGGCAGAAGTGAACTTGGCTGGTTTTAAGCCTAGGCCTTGTGGACCCTCGCATGCTGCCACTTCTCTGTTGGGTCTCTGCCTCCACCTTGAGCACAAACTCTGGCTAGCCTGCTGGAGAATGAGGGTCACATGAGGGAGAGCCAAGAGGTGCCAGCCAAGCCCTGGAAGCAGTGTTCCTTCGCCATCACACGGCTGCATGCAGACAGGTGAGCAGGCCCAGGGGAGACCAGCCTAAAATGCCAACTTGACTGGCAGTGTCATAAACTAGATAAATGGTTGTTTGAAGCCATGAAGTTCTGAGGTCTTTTGTTATGCAATTGATTTAGCAAGCAAGTCCACGAAAATCCTCAATGGTTTCCTTGGTTTTGAAAATGATAACTTCTGGCTACTTCATCTGTTCTATTCACGGAAATGGAAGGACAGAAGAAGGGAGGGGGAAGAAGGGATTTCGGGTTACATCTAATTCACTAGTACATTTTGAATGGTGATGAAAGGAAACACATAGTGAAATAATGATTCTATGTAGAGAAGAGCTTTTATTAGTGATCTTTAGATGAGACTCAGAGAGGTAACCCTTTGCTGATCTTCTCATGATGGAGTTATTTCTAAGAAGGCCTTGATACGTTTAAAGGACAATTGTCTTGAATGAGAATTTTAGCCATTTATACCTTTTTTTCTTACTTACATCCTGAACTATAGATTCATGATAACTACTCAGGCTTCTTATTCACATTTTGCTTTTGACAAGATGTTTGCTATAAGCTACACTTTAAATGACAGGGGAGACCTTGAATTTCCAGAGGCACAACATCTTCATCTTTTGGTTCAAAATCCATCTACCTCCAACATGTTCCTATGACAGATGAGCACTTCCCCTCTGGTTGTGCAATTAAAATAGAATCCCTATATTTCCATTGCCTTTTGGGAAATCTCCGCAAAATGACGGTATTGGAAGGATGATTTGGGGAACACTATCTCATTACTACTTAATGCTTTTCATTTTTATTACATGCTATTACAGTGGTACCTTGGTTTTCGAACGTAATCCACGAGTTCTGAAATGTTCGAAAACAGCCGACAGCTAGGCCTCAGGATCTTGCACTCAGTGGAAGCTGCATGACATGGTCAAATTCTGAGTCATGTTCGAAAACCAAAGCATTTACTTCTGGGTTTATGGCATTCATAAACCAAAATGTTCATCAACCAAGATGTTCGAAAACTGAGGTCCTACTGTAATTGCTCTGTATCAAATACTACTTCTTCTTTTCTGGTGCTGTGGAGGATTTTCTATAAAGTAAACTATACATCAAATATTCAAGAGTACCCTTTGAGGATTAGCTCTTCATTCTAACTATTTATGTGCCATAAAAACTGGACCTCTAGTTTAGATTACACAAAGCAATATAAATCTGGGAGAATAAATAGTCTGTTAAACAGCCAAAGTCATGATTAAGTAGTCATTGTGAGCTCTAGTCTCTTGAGGAAGAAATGATAGGCTTTGGGGGTCCTTCATGTAAGTTTCCATCATGTCCTTGAATCCAACATTATTGAAGGTCAAGAGTAATTTCAAATCAGTTTAGAATCTCTGGGACCAGCATTCCCTCTGACACTGCTTCCAACTCGAGTCAAATCTTAAATGAGTGTACCAAAGAGCCCTTAGAAGTAAACATCCTTCCCTCTTTACTTTTTTCTCTGAAGATCTATTTATTTTCCAATTATCCAAGTGTAAGACCGCTCTCCTGGAATAACAGCTTCAACCTTATATCACCGCTTAGGATTTCTCCCATCTTTTGTTATCTCCATTTGCTACAATATTTTCCTGATATTTATCTTATAGATATTTATGATCATGACAGTAAGTCCTATCATAAAGAGTTTATGGTCATCGCTCAGGAAGAGAAGACATTAATATTATTCTTTTTGGAAACACTACTTTAAAAGGTACTGTTACCTCTATTATCAGTAAGAAAGCTTTTAGGCACCCTCCTCTTCATTAATAAAGAGAATTATGCTTTGGAGACATGTTCCAAGCTGAGTTTTCCAGCTTAGAAAATGTATACACTCTAGCCAATAAATCAAATTCTGAAAAACGTCAAAAACAACAACAACAAAAAGAAATACATCCTCATTTGCTTGGCTCTGACTCACTTCTGGCAGGTTCTGATGTGAGTTAGAAGGACAGTGAAGCTGCAAGGAGCTCCAAACACATTTCTCTTTCCATGATCATCATTAGAATGCACAATTTTGCTTGGTCAAAGCAGTCCTACTGGGAACCCCATGAGATAAAGGAGTCTGCTTCAGGCAAATTCTTTTTGCGTGTACCCTTGATCATCACTCTGGTTTTTGTTTGTTTCATTTTACTACAAATATACTTCCAAAATAGCCTGCAAATTGGGAATCATTTCACCACCAAGATGGTTGTGGAAAATGTAACATGGCGTGAAAAAAATATCAACTTCTGGGACAGGATTCTGTGACAATGATCGAGTTCCTCTTAATCATGCAGTACTCACACCCAATTGCATATCTGTTCCTGTCAAGTTCACCTCCATAAACCCTCTCGCTTCTCTACAGATGACAATCATGACCCTAATTCACTTCCTTTCCTCTGTTCTATTGCTTTTGGTTCCAATGTGGTCTCCCCACTTGCTGTCTTTATGTTTCTAGTCCACTCTGATTTTCATCAGCTTGAGGCCAACTTCAATTTTATCCCATGTTTAAAACCCTTTGATTGTTCTCCATTACCGACAGGATAAGATTCAAACCTCTTCTGAGACATTCACAACACGCCTCCACTTTGACACAGTGGCCGAGAAGCTTCACTCAGCTTCCAACCTCACTCAGCCCTCCCCACCTTCACACACCCGATGGCAGAGTCAAGCTGATCCACTCTGTCCTACAGCCACACTTCCCTGACCTCCTGCCTCTGAGCTTTCAGTTCCCTTTACCTGAAATATCTTCCCCATCACTTCAATATAAACACTATCTTTCCCTCACAGGTCAAATCAGATGCCGCTTCATTCAACACAGGGACAACAGCAGCTCTCCTTCCAGCAGTCTCCCTGATATCCCCATATAAATGGCACTGTTTAGCCCCACTTCTTCCGCAGCTTGGTGGAAGAAAGAACTAGTTTCCTGTCAATTTTCTGAGGCTCCACCTCATAGAATACCCTTCCCATGAGAGACTCCTCTCTCCATGGTAACTGCAGTAGCCCCAGGCATGCTTCCTCAGTCCCAATGAACAATATTAAGTACTCTTATGGGGGGAGGGCGCAGAAAAGCTGCTCCATCCACCAGGAGCCCTTTCCTGTCACCCTCGTGACACTCATGATCACACTACAGTGCTGGGAAAACACCAAGAGTCTGGTTATCGCTGTACCACACTTCATGTCCTTTATTTGAGAAGCTGTGTTATCTTGGACATGAGAATTATCCCACCCAAATCCACAACCTGCCAGCTAGTGCAATCCTTGTCCTCTGAAGAAATTACACCACTGTTACTGCCCTGACCAACCACAGAGAAGAAGCATCTCTACTTGCAGGCACACACAGCTGTCTCCATCCCACATCACCCAGAATGTTGCTGTTCTTCATTTGATTCCTCGGTTCCTCAAGTCTTCCCACAGTGTACCCACAGAGCCTTTGCCCAAAGTGCTGTGGGCAGTGCCAAAACAATTCATGCATGAGGGATTTCCTTCTCAGCCCCATGCTATAGCAAGAGGCCTCCACCCCTGCCATCCCATCCCTTGCTGCCTGACTTGCATCTCATTCCCAAAACCAAAGCTTCACATCACCCTTTCATTCAGTTAAATGTGCCTTTCAGGTCGTCATCCAAGTCCTTAGAAGACCTATTGGTTAAAACGGCTTTAGTGTTAAGTATCTAAAAAAAAATGAACAGAAGTTTTGGACAAGATGGTGGAGTAGATAAACACTGTGCTTGCCAGCTCCCATAACCTCATCAAAATTACAACTAAATTATAGAACAATTCACCTGGAAAACCATCTGAAGCTTCTCTAGCTGAAGAGAAGTCCTATAACTAAGGATATACAGAAGAAGCCACATTGAGACTAGTAGAGGGGTGGAGACTCGACACGGGCTGGCCCGACACCCATGTGTGGCAGTTGAGAGACTAGAGGGATGACTCAGCTGCGAGCTCCACCCTGACGATCAAGAGGTCCAGTCCCAAACTGGGCTTCCAAGCCCAGTGCTGGGAAGAGGAGCCCCCATGGCATCCAGCTGTGAAAAATCATGGTTATTCCAACCATCTGGGTGAGACAAGGGCGGCTGGAAACCAGACATCCTCTTAAAGGGCCAACACACAGACTCACTCACTTGCAAGCACTCACCCTGGGCTCTGGCAGAGGGATGGTGGCTTGGGAGGCACCAGAGACATACAAAATAAGACTGAGTTGTATGACTTCAGGGCAAGGGCGGGAGGGAGAGCTGCTGTTTTCCTTGTGTTGAGCGCTCCTCCCACACGGCTAAATCTGAATCTGCATTAGCCTGGAGAACTCTGCTCACTCCACCCTGATGACTCGAGATCGCACCTAACCAAAATCATGTACCACCAGAGGTTCTTTCTGTGGCAGGTAGCCGGCCTCGGCCCGCCCTGCAGTCTTTCTTAAAAATCTCTCAAAGGTCTGCAGGCCCCAGGCCACTGGTGGCTGGTCTTGGTATACCCTTTTGTGGAATGGCCAAGGCTTGGCACTAGTACCAAATATGAATTTCATTAACCTGGTGAGCACCACTCACCTCAACCTGGTGACTCCCCCAGACCCCGCCTCACCCAACTCACGTACTGCCTGGGGCTTTTTCAGCAGCTAAGCCTTACAGGCAGCAGGCCTTGGGTTTCCCTGAGCCTTTTGCTGAGCTCCCCCAGGCCCAGTTCTTGTGGCAGCCAGTCTCACTTCACAGCGTGGCCTCTCCCACACACCTCTAGGTCCAGAACAGGCAGCTACCACGCACAGATTGTTTTGTAGCTCCTACTAGGTAGCCCCGGGCCAGGCACAAGCAGCAGCTGAACTTGGACTGTACCAGAGCCACTCTCAAGAGGCCGTAGAACCAACACAGCTCATGGCTAGCTTTAGACTGTAACAGAGTACCCCCCAATTAGCCCCTTATGTGTCATACCCAAAGAGTTGTCTTGGCAAGTACCAGAACCCACTGGGGATGAATCCCACGCCATAGGGTCAGCTCCCGCACAGCAGCTCATACTCTGTGGTCATGGCCAGTCCTCACAGCCAGTCAGCCTGAGGGTCAATCCCATCCAGTGATGTGCCAATAGCAATCAAGTCTCAACTACAACAGAGGGCACACATAACCCACAAAAGGGACAATCCTGGAGTACCTGGTTCAAGTGAGCAGAGAGATTGTGCCACTGGGCCCCACAGGACACCTACTATATAAGGCCACCCTGCCAAGACTGGGAGATGTAGAAGATCTACCTAAGACAGAGAAACAAACCCAGAGAGACAGCCAAAATGAGGAGACAAAGAAACATGTCCCGAATGAAAGAACAGGAGAAAAACCCAGAAAAAGAACTAAATGAAATGAATGCAAGCAATCTACCAGATACAGAGTTCAAAACACTAGTTATGAGGCAGATACTCAGGGAACTTAGTGAGAACTTCAGCAATGAGACAATAAACATTAAAAAGGACATAGAAACCATAAAAAAAGAACCAGTCAGAAATGAAGACTACAATAACTAAAGTTAAGAATACACTGGAAGGAATCAAGAGCAGATTAGATGAAGCAGAGGACTGAATCAGAGATTTGTAAAACAAGATATCAGAAAACACCCAACTGAAACAACAATAAGAAAAAAAGAATTTTTATAAATGAGGGTAGTTTAAGGGACCTCTGGAACAATATCAAGCATAACAACATTTGCGTCATAGGGGTACCAGAGGAAGAGAGAGAGCAAGAGATTGAGAACCTATGTATTTGAAGAAATAATGATGAAAAATCATTATTTGGGGATAAAAAAATCATCCCAACCCAGCGAAGGAAATAGACATACAAATCCAACAAACAATCCAATTAAAAAATGAGCAGAGAGTGCAAACGGGTGGCTCAGTTGGTTAGAGCACGAGCTCTGGGCAACGGGGCTGTTGGTTCGATTCCCACATGGGCCAGCAAGCTGCACCCTCCGCAACTAGAATGAAGTCAATGAGCTACCTACCGCTCAGCTCCTGGGTGGCCAGATGGCTCAGTTGGTTGGAACGCGGGGTCTCAACCACAAGGTTGCCAGTTCAACTCCCCCAAGGGATGGTGGGCTGCGTCCCCTGCAACTAACAACAGCAACTGGACCTGGAGCTGAGCTGTGCCCTCCATAACTAAGTTGAAAGGACAACTTAACTTGGAAAAGTCCCGGAAGTACACACTGTTCGCCAATAAAGTCCTGTACCCCTTCCCCAATGAAATTAAAAAAATAAAATAAAATAAAAAAATGAGCAGAGGACCTGAATAGATATTTCTCGAAAGAGGACATACAGATGGCCAATAGACATATGAAAAGATGCTCAACGTCACTAGTCATCAGAGAAACACAAATTAAAACCACAATGAGATATCAACTCATACCTGTCAAAATGGTCAAAATCTGTAAATCAGCAAACAAAAAGTGCTGTGAAGCTGTGGAGAAAAGGGAACTCTCATGCACTATTGGTGGGATTGCAAATTGGAGAAGCCACTATAGAAAACAGTATGGAGTTTCTTCAAAACAATTAAAAATAGAACTACCTTATGACCTAAGAATTCCACACCTGGAATTCCACACCTGGAGTATTTTGCCAAAGAAATCCAAAACACTAATTAAAAAAGATAATGCTTCCCTATACTCATTGCAGCACTATTTACAATTGCCAAGATATGGAAACAACCTAAGTATCCATCAGTAGACAATTGGATAAAGAAGATGTAGTACATATATACAATGGAATATTACTGGTTGTAAAATAAGAATGAAATCTTACCATTTGTTACAACATGCATGGACTTAGAAGGTATATGCTAAGTGAAATAAGTCAGACAGAGAAAGACAAATACCATATGATTTCACTTATACGTGAAATCTAAAGAACAAAATAAATGAACAAACAAAACAGAAACAGACTCACTGATACAGAGAACAAACTGATGGTTGCCAGATGGGAGGGTGGTTGAAGGGCTCGGTGAAAAAGGTGAAGGGATTAAGATGTACAAACTGGCAGTTACAAAATAGTCACAGGGATGTAAAGTACAGCATAGAGAATATGGTCAATAACATTGAAATAACTATGCATAGTGCCAGGCAGTTACTGGACTTATCAGGGGTATCACTTCGTAAATTATATGAATGTCTAACCACTATGCTATACACCCGAAATTAATATAAAGTAGCATTGAATGTTAACTGTAATTGAAAAATTTAAAAACGAATAATAAAAGTTGGAGAAATGAACAAACAGACAAAAAAACCTCAAGCTGCATTACACAGATTTACTGAATGGCATAACTGGAAACTGAAGTAGGACAGGCTCAAGGTGACTTAACCCAGCAGAAAGCCCTGTTTCCTGTGATTCTCGCCCGTTTTCCTCCTTGTATTGACTTCATCCTCAGCGCTGGTGATGGGGTAGCCTGAGAGGTCTGAGCCTCACACCAACCCATGACAACACCCAGAAGAGTGAGAGGGACACTTCTGCTAGCGTTCTGGAGCAGTGGGCAAGAGGTTTCCCAGGAGCCCCCCAAAACCTCTCTTTAGGTCTCATTGGTCAAGCTGGGGACTGCCATTCCTCAGCCAATCCCTGGTGAGGAGGAGCAGGGTTACCAATCAGGCTCACCCACCATGAATCAGGTGGGTTGCCCAGGAAGTGGGGGGTGACAGGAACACCCAAACCAAAGTGGGTTCCCGCTAGGGATGACAGGAAAGCATGCTAAGCAGGCATCCACTAGAGGAATTTCACACATGCCTTATAATAACTGCCTTCTGTCTGAACTGGCGATGCGGAAAACATCTCATACACGTTGATTCAAATCTTAGATACTGCAATATTACTCATTTTTTTCTAAAAAAAAAAAAAGCTTTTAGAATCTTACAAATATAATATTGAGAGAAAGAAGACAGACACAAAAGAGAAAATGTACTATATGATTCCATTTATATGTTGCGTTAGAAATCAGAGGGGTAATAAGAGAGGAAAGGGGAAGGAACAGGCATCCGGGGGTCATGTTCTGTTTCTTGATTTATGCTCATGAGAGCACGTATTTCATTGGTGCAAATACATCCAGCTGAAGGTATATGATTTACGTAGTTTTAGAAATGTATGTTCTCCTTCAATTAAAAGGTTAAAAATAAAAAATGAAATTGTACTGTAAAGTGTTGTGCCGGTATTACAGACACCAAGGTCAACAAAGTCTTGTCAAGATTTGAGAACTTAATTGCTGAGAGGAGGAATCACATCACTCAATAATCCATTACTGTTCGGTGTTAGGGTATTTTCTATGATATTGGGCACCAAATCCAAGGTTGGGGAAGGCTTCCCAGGAAGGATGACGGGTAGGTTGGAACTAACTTAATATACGGGTCTGAATTTGCCTGGTGAGGGATGAAGTGGCACGGTGAGTGCTCAGAGGTGACAGACGAGCTGAGAATAGGTCAGTGTGCCTGGGCCTGAGTGTGTATGGAGAAGAGCTCCTATGGAGAGGTCAGCGGAGGTCTTTTACGTTCTGCCAAGGAGGTGGACTTGATCCTGAGGGCAAAGGGATGACCTTGATTCATGGTTAGTCAAGAATACACCCACCACCTGTAGTGAGGGTACTTCTACTCGTGCGTCTAAGAGACTGGAAATAATATCCTGAAGAGGGCGACAGGCGTCAGGGCGTGGCTGAAAGGAATCAGTGGGAAGCCAGCTGGTCTGCAAGTCAGGCGATCTAGATTCTCACCCCATTTTTCCTATAACTTTGATCTGTACCCTTAGACAACATGGAAGCCCCTGGGGACAGAACACTTACTGAATAGTTTCCCTACTTAGGCCTGAGGGTACAGCAGGCACATCTGTTTTACCTCATTTAATAATCTCATTTAATAAATATACCCCCATGCCTTCGCTATTCTTACCCCCATTTTACAGAGGAGGGAACTGAACCACAGAGGGGCACAAGTGACGGGGGTGAGATTCAAACCCAGGGCTCTGGGGTCCGGGTGCAGCTCTCCCTGCAGAGTGCCACAGAGGAGCAAGTCCCATCTCTTCCGAGCCTTACTATTTCTCTCGTCTGTAAGGTGAAGGATTTTCCCTTGGTTACTTCCAAGGTCCTTTCTAGTTCCTTCTAAGATTCTATGCTACAATCAGGATGCAACCCTCCACCCAGAGACTAAGTTTCAAAAGTATGTTTTTAACACACTTTTTGTCTTAAAAATCATTTGCAAATTTTGGTCACATTTTTATTATTTGTCTGTAAAAGGACAGACTTTCAGAGATTTCTTTCTCTGAAAGCCTAAATTTTACAGAAAATACAATATTACAGAAAAATAAAATATTACAGAATGGGTTCCACTTTCGCAGATTCAACCAACCCATGGATCATAAATGTTCAGGAAAAAAAGCAGTCAATTGTTGCTTATGTGTACTATGCAGTGAGGCCTACTACGGTTGCATCTGTACTGAACGTGTACAGACTTTTTCTTGTCATTAGCCCTAAACAGTATAGTATAACAACTACTTACATAGTATTTACACTGAATTAGGTAAGTGATCAAGAGGTGACAAAGTATACCGGAGGATGTGCTTAGGTTCTATGCAAACACTTGCCACTTTATGTAAGACAATTGAGTATCCTTGTATTTTGGGGTCTGCGGGGGGTCCTGGAACCAATCCCCCACGAATACCAAGGGACCACTGTACTTTAATAGTAATTTGAGACCCAGAGTCTTTTAAAGTCAGGTCTCTACGTGTTGAAAAACAATAGTATAACTAATTTTTATAAAATGTCAGTAGAAAAAAAATCACCTCCCTTGACAGAATGACTTTTTACAAATGCTTAAACATAATGTATTGTTATTTTTTTGTCATTGAGTCACTATTAATTACTCATTGTTTCCGAATCCCTAGGAACCTCACAAATTCATTCTGTCATGACCAGTGATGCAAAATAAAAATGCCATTGCTAGTATTAGCTGGAATCATAGCAGCCGATGTACTTGGCATTGGGTCACTCATCCATTTAAATTATTTATAGTTTTTTCTTTTGCTATTGCTGACATCAATGAATACTCAGTGACAGAAGGACAGAGAAGCTTTCATGTGATGTGACTTTTTTCTCTCTAGTAAAGGAACTAATAACATCGTAACCCAATGGCTCTATTCATAGCACCATCTATATCCACATGTTTGAAGAGACTCACTGTTAGTAGTGGTGCCCATGAGGAGGAAGTGGTACTCTAGGAAAAAGAGTATGAAAAAGCATACTTTGGTATTATTAGGATAAATTTTTTTACAGTTAAAATGTTGACTTATATTGCATGTGTAATTTTTTTAAAAAAATACCACTTATCTAGCTCTCAAAATTCTTAAGAAATCGTTCTGAAAAACTGCACAGCCCAATAACGACCATACCTAATGGAATCTTATAATTAAATGAAAATAATTACATGGTTTACTGCCATTCTTTATAATAATGGTATGCTGAGAATCCTATTTAAAAAAAAAAAAAGAGTTTAAAAACTATTGACAGAAAGGAGTGTGACAAAGAAAAAACTTCATTAGAATATTCTCTGCATGAATGACGGATAATGATATAAACAAAGGTTCACATCTAAAGCCAAGAAAATCTCCTTTGAGGAATAATAGCAAAGCCTGAGGGTTGTGAATGCCTGAGAGCGGTGAAATGGGAGTTGGGCAACCGGTACCGCAATCGTGAATCCCACATTTAGGTTTAATTCTCAAAAGGTTTATTGAATGGCCACATTATGCGTTAGGGACACACAGGTAAATAAGATACGGTCTTTTCATACCAAATCGGCAGGCTGATCTGACCCAAGAAGCCCCAGTGCTCCGGGGTAATGCACAAAGGAGGGAGTAGTCAATTCTCCCGGGGACAGGTGAGGCATGGTGTCAAGGGGACGTTTTTCAGAGCAGATGACTTTATACTTGGCTTAGAGGACAGACTGATTTCTCCAGGCAGAAAAGAAAGTGGGCAAGTTCCCTTCTTGGGAGAAGAGGAGGATGAGTATGAAGGCTACAGCTCAAACAAAGACATCTAGGCACTGGGTGTGGTCATGCACCGGGACAGACCCCGAGGTGGGAGTGTAGTGAGGGGAGGACAGCGAACGAGTGAGACGCAGCAGGACGGGAACGGCAACGGTGACAGGGCCGAGGTCAGCCCTGGAAGGTGGCAGACTACAGCCTCTGAACGGCTCTCCCCTGTCACACTGCCAATTCCTTAACAGATTAAAAAGAATGCTTTCTAAAGAATTACTCAGCTCACCAGAAATCAAGAGAAATGCCTAGGGCCAACCCATCCAAGTCTCTGGGAGGACGGTGAAGGAGGAAGAAGTGCGGGTCTGTGAGGGAATCGGCCAGCCGAGCTGCTTGGGGACCTCACCTGGCTTTTTATGTCGCATTCTCCTTACACGTGAAACGAGGGTGTGGGCCAAGGAGATGTCTAAGGTGCCAGCTGTATATTCTAAACGCGACAGCAGAGGGCTTTTCCTCCCAAGCCCCTCGATGCACGCATTGCATTTCCCCCGCAGACATCCATGAGGTGGGCAGGACCCTTGAAAGATCACAGTTTCCTTTTCTTATTCTCCTGCTCTGGAAATTTAGTCTAAGAAAGTATTCAGGACGTTTTCATTTCCAGATAAGAATATAACATCAAGAATATTCAGCTGGCCAAAAGCAGCAGAGAAAAAGCAACTGCCATTTCATGAAAAAGAAAAAAAACCTAAATTTACCTCAGGTAAAGTGACTAATGTAAACAGTGACTCCCAGAGGTGATAAATACATAAATAAATAAATACATACATATATACAAAAATAAATAAATCACTGAGGTGAATGTTTATCTATTCCATCAATAATTTTATTAGCAGAATTTTTAGCTTGAGGAGTAGGAAATTACTCAATAAATATTATTTTATGAAAATAATCATATATTTATTTAAATGAGCAATTTGTATGTTTTAACAGGCTTATAATTACAAAGGCGTGAGTGTGATGTTAGGAAGTCATCCTTTAATAAAGATTCTTATTTCACAGAAATAACTTTCTGGTATTATGGGAAAAGAGTCATCTAAAATTTCTGTACACAAAATACATTACTTGACTATGCATTCATTTGGTTATGCTTATTTTATTTCAAATAAATTATTTTTAGCTTTTAAAAGCTGTTGAAAAGTTGTGCCTCAGTAAGGAGGCTACTGTTGTTTTTCTTTGGGCTATGTCCCCAGAGAAAGGGATTTATAAACTTTTATATTTGTTAAATCAATGAGAAAGCACACACTCACTCTTTAGCAGTAGCTATGGAAATATAATTTCAAACACATGTATGTAATTTATTGAAAGAAAACAGGAAGTAAGAAGGAAGTGGAGAGAGGGAAGAAATTTTCATTAGGTAAATATAACTCACAAGTGCTATGGGAAAATATTTGTCCCTGCATCTTTCTCACTTATCAGGCATGAAGGAATATCATTAAGACCCTGTTACCACTTTTTAAATTTATTCTGTGCTTAACTCCCCTCTAGGGGGGAGTACACATCCTTATGTACGGTTTTGAAAATCTCTCCAGAAGGAAACCAGTGAAAATCTATATAGTGTAACAGAAGAATATGATTGAATATTTATTTGTCTTACCCATAGATAGTATTCAGGGAAACTTAAACCACCAGTTTCCATTATGATTAATACTATTAGTAATAATATTAGTAACAATACTAATTTTCTTTTGGTGATAAGTAGTGTATTACTTTGCAGTGGAATTACTAGCTTCTCTGAATGACAATAATTCAGTCGTCATCTTTCCCCTGAGAAGAATTAACCATTGTGGTTAAATACTGAGGGACAAAAACAACCAAGGTTAGGGTCCTTATTTGAAATGCAGTTAGGTGCCTTCATTTCCACCCTCTTTATTTTGCCACTTCACTGACCGTCGCGTAGCATCGTGCTTTGTGTTTCTTTGTGAGTGCATTTCTACATACGTCTCAAGAAACAACCCTTGAGGCCTTTTGGCGGAACCGCCATCTTCCAGGAATTCGCCACAATGACCAACACAAAAGGAAAGAGGACAGGCCCCGCTATATGTGCTCTCAGCCTTTTAGAAAATATGGAGTTGCTCCTGTGGCCACATACATGCGGACCTACAAAAAAGGTGATATTGTGGACATCAAGGGAAAGGGCACAGTTCCAAAATGAATGCCCCACAAATGTCACCACAGCAAAACTGGAAGAGCGTAGTGTCTCCCAGCATGCAGTTGGCATTGGAGTAAACAACCAGGTTAAGGGCGAGATTCTAATATACGTACTGAGCATATTAAATACTCTAGAGCTGAGGTAGCTTCCAGAAACTTGTGAAGGAAAATGATTAAAAAAGGAAGGACGCCAAAGAGAAAGGTACGTGGGTGGGTTCAACGCAAGTGCCCGCCTGCTCCGCCCAGAGAAGCACACTCCGTGCGAACCAGCAGAAAGGAGCCTGAGCTGCTGGAACTCCTTCCCTATGAATTCATGACACGATAGATGTGAAAAACATAAAAGACTTCTGTGCTGTCAAAAAAAAAAAAAAGAGAGAGAGGGCCAGCCTGGTGTTTCAGGCGGTTGGAGCTCCATGCTCCTTACTCCAAAGGCTGCCAGTGGGCTCTCAACCGCAAGGTTGTCAGTTCAATTCCTCAAGTCCCACAAGGGATGGTGGGCTCTGCCCCCTGCAACTAAGATTGAATACAGCACCTTGAGCTGAGCTGCCTCCCGGATGGCTCAGTTGGTTGGAGCGCGTCCTCTCAACCACAAGGTTGCCGGTTTGACTCCCGCAAGGGATGGTGGGCTGTGCTCCCTGCAACTAGAAACGGCAACTGGACCTGGAGCTTAGCTGTGCCCTCCACAACTAAGATCGAAAGGACAACAACTTGACTTGGAAAAAAGTCCTGGAAGTACACACTGTTCCCCAATAAAGTCCTGTTCCCCTTCCCCAATAAAATCTTAAAGAGAGAGAGAGAGAGAGAGAGAGAGAGAGAGAGAGAGAGAAAAGAAATAGCTATTGACTAAATGGCAAGCACATGATTAACTTACCACACTCTCCCTTCTGTACCTGAGAAAATATGTCAAGGTTTCCAGAATAAAAAAATAGGACTTTTTTTCTCCCCTGTCTTTTAATCCACATTAGGAAATAGGGAAGGAAGAAAGTTTTACATGTTATTTCTAAATTGAAATCTCAGGCAAAGGGTAAGGATTGAAATAACAACTGTGTATTGCAAAGTTCTTACGTGTTCCTACATGGCTTGCAGTCAGGGAACTAAGACCTTTCAGAAGTGTACTTTGGTAAATGCCACTGAAATTGAACTCAAGAACAGGATTATTTACAACTGATGGGGTCATCCGTGAAACCCAACTAGGTTTAAGTACAAATAGGAGAGACAAAAGACATGAGTTGGTTAGATTCACAGTGTATCAGATTAAAAACAGGAAAGTTAAACAGAGAAGTGAGTCTTCTCACAGCAATATTTGTCAATATAATTAACTATAGATGTTTATCATTTTTCTGTTGCTGGCTTGATTGTTATTTAAACCTTATTGATTTTTTTTTTTTTAACATTGTATAGTTTTACATCCAATTCCTCTAAAACGTGGCTGGAAGCTTGTTGACTACAGGAAAAAAATGTCTTTTTAAAATATCTTCCTACAATGTCTTGCACTAGGTTGGTGTTCAGAAAATATTGGTTGGTTTGGGTAATGAAATTAAACAAAAACTGATTTTAATCTGAGCAGCTCAGCTTTAAATCTTTTTCTATTTAGAGAGGTAACGCACAGTGCATAAAATTTGAAAAACACAGAAAAGCTAAAGGAAAATTTAAAAGTCCTCACAAATCATTCCCCATTCTCCTTCTGTCCCCAGGGAATAGGTGAAAATTCTTATAGTCTCTTTGCTCTGTTTGTTTGTAGGGGGAAAAATGGTACAAAGCTATACATAAAGTTCAATAGCCAATTTTTACTTAATGTATATCATTAACTTTTTCCTACATCAATCAATATTCTTCTACATGACTTTTGGGCCAGCATAGCATTCTATTGCATGGGAGCACCATAATTACTTTACTCAAATCCTATTGTTTTTAATTTTTTCATTATAAATTATTCTACTGTGAATATCCATGTTCATAGCATATAAAATACACGTAGCAATTAATAATCAAATAATTAATTGAGCTCTGATAAGGATGTTTAATTAAAAAGAGACGAAGAATTAAATGAGTTTGTACAATCATATATTTTATATTTTACATTTTCACATAAAAAAATTACTAATCTCTTGAGTTTTAAAGTGTGACTAATAGATACTAAGATTTTACAGAAAAAAATGAATGCCTTGATAAAGTGACTAATATCTTTTTATAGAGTATAAAATGAGTAGATAATAAAGCCTTAAATCATTTAACAGTGGAGAAAACAAAGGGCTTAGCATTTATTTTCTGCACCATTTACCTTATCTCAGTGAGTTAGTAACATATGTATATATATATACATATATATATACACACATATATGTATATATATATATATGAATTCTTGCTAATTCAGAAAGCCTTGAAGACATGTACATTATAGATAAATTATATAAATGCTGAATACAATGATACATAATCATTGATCAATTTCAATCCTGACTTGTGTGTCACATAAAAAAAATCTATGCAGGTTTTTTTAAAAAATCCTTAAATTCTAGATTGTGATTACGTACTTAATTGTAATTAATTACGTATTTAATTGTAAAGTACAAGACTGAGAGCATCCATTACAGTCCAACATCAGCATTTTTTGTAATTCCATCACCAACATAGATGATGAAAAAAACTGAAAATATCTCAGAATATGCCACTTAAAGGAATCAGATCATGGACTATTTCTACTTCTTTTCATTGGTTAAGCATCATGCAGCTGGTGGTTTGTGTTTTTTTTCAATCTGAAAACTTTGTTAGGAGGTGAAACATCAGATTATTAAATAAAGAAAGGCTTTGGGGAAAAGAATTATTCCTAAGATTATCAGCCTGTTATCCAATTTGATCCCTTGCAAAAGTAGCTTTATACCTTACACATGGGCCAGGAAATAAAAGAGTAATAGTAATGAACGAAAGTACAAATAGGAAAAGAAACAACATGGATTTAGGCCACGGGATGGAGAGCTTCACAAAAAATCTAGGACTTCTGCTCTGAAGAATTTGCAATGTTCTCAGAATTAAAATTTTTAATGTAGCCCTGTACATGCACCCATTTATTCCTTAACAGGACATAAAGACTATCAAAGTTTAGAGAGTGTGATGTTTAGATGAAACATTTAAGAAGTACCTAATTCCACACCATCACCCTCTCTCTTATCCCACCACCATCTTTATCAGTTTACAGCATTATCTGTAACAAAGGAACATTCTGGACAAAATCAAAGTCCCCAAGCATTTATTGAGTTTAGGTTGCTAGAACTCAAGAAAGAATAAACATAGCCCTCATCCTCACGAGTGACATCCTGAAGGGAAAATGATTTGTCAAACCAAGAGTGGTTGCTCACAAATAACATATATTTAAATGTATATTTTCTGTCATGGTATGGAGTTAATCCTTATTGCTGCCTTCCTCCAAACAAGACACAGATCTTGACGTATTTCTACTTGCCTCCCCCTCCACTGCCTTCCGTGTTGTGATGGTCAGACAGCGTAGGAGGCCGCCTGATAATCTTGGTCTTGATTTAATGTGAATTCAAGCAGCAGACCTGTGTGGTTTCCTCCAGGCTCAGGCAGGTGCACAAGCAGAGGCATGGCACAGAGGATTAGTTTTGCCAATGAACGTGAAGCTGGGGGATGGGCGTGGGGGGGAGAATAGAGCATGTTAGCAAGGAGTGGTAATACTGAGGTCATGGAGTTGGAGTTGGGCGAGGGGCATGTGGAATGGAGAACAAGGGTAGGACAGATGGATTGCAGATTCTGGAAAGATCTGGGAGTGGTAAGGTCAGAGAGAGAGGAACATGAAACTGAGATTGGGAAGAACTTTCGGGACTGTTTATGACAAACTCTAGATATGATCACAGAGTAAAGGCTGAGGTGACATGTAGAAAACAAAGAGGAAAGGAGGTCAAGGCACTGAGAGGCCAGGGTGTTAGAAATATCATGTACGCATATCCTGAATCTTCCAAACTTAATACAGGAAAAGTGCTGGAGAGGGTGACAGTGAGTCAGGAGCTAAGGTCATAGAGCAATAGGAAGGGCTCAGGCATAGGGAGGTGATCCCAACAGTGAGGGGTCATGGGTACTATCATCTGATGAGATCAGACTCAAGCTAGGGAGGAGGGAGGGAGAATGAGCTACAAAAAAAAAAAAAAAAAAAGAACATGCAAAGAGATCTACTCTCTAAATACAAAGGGTGCATAGAGAAAACAGCCTCCATTTGAGAAGACTGCAGGGGAAGAAGCACGCTCAGAAGACAGCCAGGTTTACTGTAGAGCAGGAAGGTGAAGGGAACTTTCAGAGAAGAGACTGAAGATGGAGCAGACTTTGCTGAGGATGGGTCTTGAGGTCCAGAAGAAACAGTGGAAGGGATTCAGGAGTTTGGTGCAGGATGCGGTTAGAAGTAGGAACGGGCAGAGCTGGTGGGAGAGGAGGGGCAGCCAGGAATCTGGAGTTTCTTATGGTTCGCGACATAAACATACAGCTAAAGGGCATATGAAGACGGTCCTGGTAGACTCAAGGCAGACTGGGGTGTGGGTGGGCTATAACTATTGGGGGAAGGGAGGGAAGATATCGGGACATTCACCGTCCCTTTAGGACCCCAGCAGTTAGGCTTAAAGACGCCAGAAAAATGCTATCTGAGCCTCTTGACACCTGTTGGCCGGGGGTGTGACCCTGAGATGGACCTTACTCAGTGTGTACCAGGCTCTTGACCTCTGCTGGTCAGGTCTGATGATGGAAATGCAAACGATCACATCCTCCTTAGCATCTAAGTAAACATAAAGTGTGTGTGTGTGTGTGTGTGTGTGTGTGTATGTGTGTGTGTACACATTCATATATTTTGACTCAAAAATTTTAGGAAATTTCTTCAAAATATTCTCATGTGGCAATCAGCTTAGAAACAAATTAAATGATGAATGGTTAAATAAAGTATGATATAGCCACATAATAAAATAAGGTAAATAGAATGTTAAGCAAAAATAAAGTTTCAGAATGCTAAGTATACTATAATTTCATTTATATACTTTTAAAAGCAACATGAAAACCTATACATGTATAGCCCATATAGCAAACAGTTTAAAGAACCTACTATGTGTGGGCACTGTTCTAGGTACTTTATATATTAACTCATTTAATCAGCTATGTGCTATTATTATTATTTCTATTTTATGTTTATGGAAACGAAGACCCAGTGAGGATAAGTAATTTGTCCCAGACCCCCAAAATGTTAAGGGGCACAGCTCAAATTTTGTCCCAAACGCCCTGGCTCCAGGGTGTATGCTTAAATACATTAAACTGCCTACTGGGAATATAAATATATAGAATATATAGAAAAAAAGCCTCAAACTATACGCCACAAACTCTAAACTGAGGAGGAGAGTAGGATGGAAGGTGAAAGATTGCTAGTTCTTAGTTTAAATATTTCAAGTTTGTTTAAAGTTTTAACAATTGGAATATATTCATGTGTGTAGTTTTTTTTTTGGGGGGGGGTTCTTTGGTTGAGTGTTTTTTTTCTTTTTTTTTTACTCCCGTAAAAAAAGTTGTCCTACAGTTCCAGTTTACAGGGTTGTGTACAAGGTACAGTGGTGGAGAAAGGAAACTTCAAGGAGGAGAACTCTGAGTCTCAAAGGATGAAGAGTTTGCTGGAAAAACATTTAGGAAAGTGCATATAGTTGGTGGTTATTAACTTTTTTGAATGAATATATTCTAGGCAGAAAGTACACATATACCAAGTCTCAAAAGGAAGGTGGCAGGAAATAAGGCCAGAAAGATACATAAGGGCCAGATCACCAAAGATCTTACATGTGAAGTTGTGGAGATCATTCTGTCCTGTGCAGATGGGTTTAATTTAGGTTTCCAGCTCGTCATCCTATAAGTGCTCACTCCATTTAAACAGAAAGGGATAGTAGAAAAAAGTAGCTGCTGCTGGTGATAATGATGATGTGAGATTCTGGGAGACAAAGTATGTGGACTCTGATCACGACTGTCTTGTGCGACGCACCAATATCACATTTTCTGGATTTCAGATCATTTCATTCATGGCGATATTAATATTGTGGGATTTTTAACTTCCTTAGGTACAGGTGATTTTTTTCCTGCTTTGTACTGAATTTTATATTTTGTATTTATAAAAAAAAAAAAATAGCTTCTAAAACAGATCTAAAGTCATAAATAAGACCTTATATGTTTTCACATAAAGTGACTCTAACACACTATTCCATTTTTCCCCTTCACTGTACTAATACATAAATCCTTTTTTATGGGCTTTTATTATTCGTCTTGAAATCAGTTTATTTGTGGATACTGGGCTTTTGCTGAATTAGCTCCAAACGTGTCTTTGTTGATGTTTTGATGCATTTGGCTAGAGGTACATAGGATTTCTAGCCAAGGATGAGCTGATTCTTTTTAAATGCGGTATTATTGGCAGCGTAGGCCCTTCAATGCATTTTTGGTAAAAATCCACCTGTGATTCACTAAGCTGACTTTCCATGGAAATTGAAGTCATTTATGGTCTGGGAGCCTGCCATGTCCCTTCTGATCTGAGAAGCCTCTCTCTGCCTTTGGGCTTCCAGAATTGTAAGCTGATAGCGAAACAGTTGAGTAGGGAGGAAAAATTCTCATAAAACAAAACATTCTAAAGAAATGACACTTTTTTGTTGTTCAGTAACCAACTGTATAACTTTTAGGAGACATACTTCTGTGTGCAGAAATAGTTTGTTTGATACAGATACCAACCCTTTTTTTATTATGTCTGGGCTCTGCAGCAAGTAGCACCATCACAAGTGCCAGGAAGTCCCTCGCACAAAGCTCTTTTTCCACGACAAATCAAATTCAAGCCAAGAGTCAAAGCTTCCACTTTCCAATTCCATCTCACACCATCCTCCTGTTCTGTAGTCAAGCCTAAATCTATTTTCTTTTCGGTTTACCATAACGAAGTTCTTTACGAATTGTCTCCATTCCCATTTCCACCTCAGTTACAATGGAAGTTTACTGAATTTGATGTGTACATGTCCAGATGGACTTTGCCTGTCCTTGTAGGTAAAGAGGATGTTGGACATCACTGCTTCCCAGGGACCCTCATACATGTCACCTAGAGTCCCCCTTTGAACACTTACTCCACTGCTGAGAGACACAACCTTCCTTACAAAGGCAGTTGCTCACAGTTTTCACTCATTGATTAAGATGTAAGTCACACCATTAATTTTTTTCCTCTGGCATCTAAACCTCTCCTAAGAAAGTATTTATTGAATTGAAAATGAATCTACAGAGGCAAGTGGATCACGTTTCTTTTAAACTATTTCCATGATAAAGATGTTAATATATATGCATGAACATTTAGCCAGGACAGTGCGGAAGGATTCAAGCGTTAGAAGGTGATCAGACTAGATATCCTTGAAAATGTGTTTCAAATCCACTCAGTTCATGATTTTCAGACAGTATAACCTTCTCCCTTTCCTTTATCCCTGAAATCCTTAAAGACATTATAATGATTATAATATCAAAAATATTAATAATGGAGTTACATATTTTATGTTGCTGTGTGAATATCTTGTCATTTCAATTTTTAATGAAAATTTGCATGAACTTGAGACCATTGAGGATCCCATGTGTGTGGATATTTCACACAGTTTTAAGGTAATTTATTCCAGGTAAATGTAGGGAGAAGCAGAGAACTTTAAGAGTTTATTCTCCTTTTTCTCTTTCCTTTTGCTCTGTCTTAACACTTCCACCTAAAGAATTACAAGGTAAAGGACTCACATTTGAAGATGAGAGAGAGCTAATGGGGGGAAAGTTAGGGAAGACATGGCTTAAGAGATGGGGAAACACTCATCATCCTCTATCTATCTACAGTGTTTAAGTGAGGCCACTTTCCTCTTCCTAAATCCATACCTGGTTAGCCTTGGGGTGTCAGGAAGTCAAGTCTCTCTTCATCCGTTGGCGGTGAGGAGATGCTTGCACTTTTAAACAAAACAAAGGGAGGTAAAACTAGTAACATGGAAACTAACAACTTTATCCTCATTCTATAACTGAACAATTCCGATCTTAGAATGGGATTGCATTTGCAACCTGTAAGAGATGAGCGTGCAGCACAGAATAAATTTGACATTAAAGGGCTATACGTGCAAAAACTTTTTATCACCATTTTTTTTAATTAAAGTTTATTGGGGGTGACAATTGTTAGTAAAGTTACATAGGTTTCAGGTGGACAATCCTGTAATACATCACCTATATATCACATTGTGTGTTCACCACCCAGAGTCAATTCTCCTTCCATCACCACATATTTGATCCCCCTTACCCTCATCTCCCACCATGTCTAATATGTCCTATGGACTCACCCTCCACAGGAGTAATATAAATAAGAAATTATTTTAGCTCATTTCTCTAAAGGTAAAAATACTCTGACTGGAAAAACTGAAGTATTCCATTTTCTCAAACTCCCTTTCTGACAGGTGACTTATTGGACATGTTTCTGCCAGTTTCCCACTTGTAGTCATCAGTGCTTTTTTTCCTCCCTCAAGGAAGGACAAATATAACTTTGAGGAACATGTCTGTAAATAGGTTTTGGAAGGGGGTGAGCAGGAATCATAGAAACTAGGATGAAGCAGAGTTGTTCTTACCGTTGCCAAAAATAGAGGATGGAGAGATTTGATTTCTGTGTGTACACACAGACAGAGGTCAAGGAAATGAGAGCCAAACACTCACCCTCCTTTACCTCAAATCTCCAAACGCAACGGCATTCTCAGCCTGGAGTAGCAGGGCTGGCGGGACCAGCAGTGTCAAGCCACTCCTCAGACCGTCAGCACAAAACTAAGCACTCATCAAGTCTGTATATTACTACATCAAGAGCATTGATTTCCTCTGGTACTGATTTTACATTAAAAAAAAAAACAAAAAAACAAAGAAACAAAACGCTATTAGCAAGTATGTAAACACTGAGGCAGACACAAATTAATAATGCATTTAGTCCCATAGGAAAGTTACTACAACTTCTTTAAAAACCTAATTTAATCTTGGAGATATCTGCTCTGGGGACAGCTGAGAATATTTTCATCTGTAAATTGTCCAAAACTACGAAGGGTCAGAACTTTTACATGATTTGCAAGCTAACAGGTTAGTCACAGTTTCATGGATGTTGGCAGAAGGCACAGACCTTCCAGACCAGAAACAAAGGACAGGTTATTATTCACAGCAATGGCCGTAAGTAGAGGGTCAGCACTTGTGTCAGCTCCCTGAGCACCAATTCCCACAGAGGGACAAGCAGAGGGCCAGATGACACCTGCACATGCAGTGGGTTGCATTACAAGAAAGGAACGCCGAGCTTAGGTAACTGAGTCTTTTATTAATATCATGATCAGTAAACCTGTCTGACCTTTGCCCCAGGGGGAACATTATCTTGACTATAGTGGACAATGAACCAAACTACACTTTGCTCCAGAGAGAGACCCTATCTTTATCTTGCAAGGCCGTTTGCCACCAGACACCCTTAATGATATTCCAAAACAAAGGCAGCCATTGCCTCTCCTTGCAGGATGTACGGAAATGTGAGGTACTCAGGGAGAATTGTCTTGCAACAATAAAAAATGCTCAAGATTGAGACTATACAGACAGCCGCTAGCTCTGCCCCGTAGCCCACTTTCCACTCTCCTCAAAATCGGAACCGTTTTTGACAGTGCTATGGGCAGACGTTAATGGGGTTTGAGAGGCAAGTTTATATCCTTTGGGGATTGCAGCAGGAAAGCTGCAAGTCACAAACCCTATAGGGCAGTCACCCCAAGGCTGGCTTGCTGCTTGGCAACTCCACACACGTCTCTCGTCCTCCCCACAAAAGAAACATCTTACTTTCACTTCACTTTAATGCACAGCTGGTAATTCCACTAAATGGATATTCATTGCAGTTTTTGAAACATAAAAATCTCTTGGAGCACAAAAGGACTCTTAGGCATTCACACACATTAAATTTGTGTAAGACATGTTCCCTTTAACAGCTGGCTGAGATTGGCGGCCCTGAAGGAACAGCAATTTTGACTGACAGAGGCTACAAGTGTGACTGAAGCATAGAGCGCTTTTAGGATATAGCAGGCCAGACAGATACGTAACATCTCAGCGCAAAGAAAACAACACGAAGTCACTGCGTCCATAGGTGCCAGGGAAGACGGGCACAATAAGATAGGAAAAGATGTGAGAGAAAGAGTAGGTAGATGCCAAAAAAAGTGTTTTTGCCCGTTTTGGCACTGTGTCCAAAGCAGCTCTTCATTCCTTAAATATTTATCAGGTATCACCTGTTGTAACTGCTACTATTACTAGTTACCGTTTATTGAACACTTGCTATGTTTCCAATTTTATGATTACCCTCGTGTGACAAGGTCAGATGAGACATTATCTCTGCCTCAGTAGAGCTTACAGTCCAGTGGGAAAGACAGACAAGTGAGTCAAGAGTTCCATAATTTAGTAAATACTATTATAGAGGGGCATGTAAATCAGACAGAGCAGGGCCTCGCTTTAGGACCCAGACTTCAGACTCTGTCATTAGTCCTATAGTTCACAATAGTGAAGTAACAGTAGCTAATTCTTACACAGTACAGTCGTCCCCCCTTATCCATGGTGGATACGTTCCATGATCCCCAGTGATGCCTGATACCACAGAGTGTTGACTGCTATATGTACTCAACATACCTTTCTACACATACATACCTATGATAAAGTGTAATTTATAAATGAGGCCCAGTAAGAGATCAACAACAATAACTTATAATAAAAGAGGACAATTTTAACAATATGCTGTAATAAAAGTTCTGTGAATGTGGTCTCTCTCTCTCTCTCTTTCTCTCAAAATATCTCATTGTACTGTACTCCCCTTTTCACTTACAGGAAGCACTTACAGCTTCTCTTCGGCATATCTGAATCACCAGCATCCCTACTCTGCTGCTTTGGGGCCGTTATTAAATAAAATAAGGGTGACTTGAACACACACACTGCCATACTACGACAGTGCATCTCACGACAAGATGGCTACTGAGTGACTGACGGGCAGGGAGCCTGTATGGCGCGGAGACACTGGACTAAGGGACGATCACGTCCCTGGTGGGATGCAGTGGGTCATTGGAGATTTCGTCACGCGCCTCAAAAGGGCATGCAATTTAAAACGGGCCCAAAATACATGTTCTCAGATACCTCCCTATAGTGTCACTAAAATATACTTAAGCTAACTAAGTATGTGTGAGCTGTCCAGGAAATATAAACATCACTTACATCTTATTTCTATCATAAAGTAAATTGTGAGTTCCAAATTTCTAGCTTATGAAGAAATTTTCAAAATACTTGTTTTAAGTTAGGTGACAGCCTGGGCATGTAAAGAGCTGCAAGCATTAGTTTATAGGTATATTATAGGTATATTAGATACACCGTTTCTAGGACACTGTAAATTCTGTGAAAAAGGCACTAGAATATTAATTACCACATATGAGTTTAGGAATCTTCCTTTTTCAGGTTTAATTGTCTGATATACAGCATTTCCCGTCTTACTTGTTTATGCTGTTAAGAAAATTAATGACTTGTTTACTTTAAAAAGCAAAGATTCAAGAGGATAAGCAGGTATGCCACAGACTGGGAGAAAATATTTGCCAAAGATATATATCTGATAGAGGACTTTTCTCTGAAATATACAACAAACGCTTAAAACTCAATAAAAAACAACGAGACTTACACGGGCCAAAAATCTTAAGACACCTGTTGATACTTAACAGACACCTCGCCAAAGGAGATAGACAGGTGGCAAATAAGCATATGGAAAGGTGCTCCACATTGTAAGTCATCAGGGAAAAGCTAATTAAAACAATGAGTTACCACTATATACCTATTAGAATAGTCAAAACCAGAACACTGACAACACCAAATGCTGGTGAGCATATGCACCAACAGAAACTCTCATACATTGCTGGTGGGAACGCAAAATGGTAACAGCTGTTCTGAAAGACAGTTTGGAGGTTTCTTGTAAAACGAAACATATTTTTACCGTAAGATCCAACAATCACATGCCTTGGTATTTACCCAAAGAAGTTGAAAACTTATGTCCACACAAAAACCTGCACAGAGAGAGAAATCAAAGATGGTGGAGTAAACACTGTGCCCGTTTCCTTCTGTGAATATGTTAAAATTACAACTAAATTATAGAACAATCAACCTGGACAACTTTCTGAAGTCTGCCGAACAGAGTTTTATAACTAAGGATATAAAGAAGAAGCCACATTGAGGCTGGTAGGAGTGGCAGAGACATGAAACAGGCTGGCCCCAAACCTCCGTGTGGCAGCTGAGAATCAGGAGGGATATCTCGGTCACAGAGGTTACCCCTAGAGAAGTGAGGGGTCCCAGGCCCCACACCAGCCTCCCCAGCCCGGCCTACCTGTGCCAGGAAGAGGAGCCCCCATGACACCTGGCTGTGAAAAACAGTGGGGATTCTGACCATTCGTGTGGGACGGAAGGCTGCAGGAGAAACCCAGATGTTTTCCTAAGTGGCTGACACACAGACTCACACGCAGGCACTCACCTTGGGCTCTAGCGGAGGGACGGTGACTCGGAGGGGGTGTCAGAGGCACACAGTGAGGCATTCTGAGGTGTGTGGCCTTGGGGTGAGGCCTAGAGGACAGTCACAACTTCCCGTGTGGGGCCTACTCCCCGGTAGCCAGCAGGCGGGGTCACCTTTCCTGTGTTGAGCCCGCCGCCACCATGGCCAAATATGAATCTGATTGGCCTGGTGAGCTCCGCTGCTCTGCCCTGCTGACTCTGCTGGGATCCTGCCCCACCTGACTTCCCCAACATCAGAGGTATTTTCTCTGCGAGCAGCCTGGCCCGCCCACATTGCGCGCTTTCTTGGAAAACTATGGGAGTCCACAGGCCCTGGGCAAATGGGGACTGGCCTCATTGTGCTCTGAGACTTTTGCTGAGTAACTCCATGCTGGCACCAAACCAGAGTCTACATTAACCTGGGACCACAATTCTTCCCACTCTAGTGACTCTCTGAGACTCTGCCTCACCCTACTGGCACAAGGCTTTATCAGTGGCTGAACCTTAAGGGAGCAGGCAGGTGGCAGCAGGCCTTGGGGTGTCCTGGCATTTAGCACAGCTACTACAGACATGGTACTGGTGGCATGAATGGACCTGGAGGGTATTGTGCTGAGTGGAATGTCAGGCTAAGAAAGACAGATGCAATGTGATTTCCCTTATGTATGGAATCTAAAGAACAAACACACAAAACAGAATTAAACTCATAGATACAAAGAACATTTTGATGGTTGCCAGATGGGGGGGCGGGGTTGGTAAAAAAGGAGACTGGATTAAGGAGTACAAATTGGTAGTTACAAAATAGGCAGGGGGACGTAAAGCATAGGGAATATAGTCAATAATATGGTAACAATTATGCATAGTGCCAGGTGGGTGCTAGTCTAGTCAGGGTGATCACTTCTTAAATTATATAAATGTCTAACCATCATGCTGTACACCTGAAATTAATATAAAATAACATTGAATGTCAACTGTAATTGAAAAATGGAAAAGAGGGGGGGACGGTGAAAGGGAATAAATAAGAGGTCCACATTTCCAGGTATAAAATAAATGTAATATACAATATAGGAAATATAGTCAATAATACTGTGATATCATGATATGGTACCAGATAGTTGCTGGACTTATCATAGTGATCACTTCTTTGGGTATATAAATGTTGAATAACCGTCGTGTACCCCAGAAACTAATATTTTTAATAAAATATTTTAAATATTTTTAATAAAAATCTTTTAAAATTTAAAAATAAATAAAAACCTGCATGTAGATGTTTACAAAACCATTTTCCTAAATGGTTATGTATAAATTTGTACATCCAGGCAATGAAATATTTAGCACTAAAAAGAAATGAGCTATCAAGCCGTGAAAGGACATGGAGGAAAATTAAATGCATATTACGAAGTGAAAAAAGCCAATATGAAAAGGTTATGTGCAGTATGATTCCAACTATATGACATTCTGGAAAATGCAAAAACTATAGAGATGATTAAAAAAAAATGAGTGTTTGTGAGGGGTTGGGGGAAGGGAGGGATGAATAGGCAGAGCAGAGGATTTTTAGGGCAGTGAAACTAGTCTGTATGGTGAATCCATGTCATTATAAATTTGTCCAAACCCACAGAATGTACACCACCAAGACGGGACCCTAATGTGATCTATGGACTCCAAATGATAACGACGTGTGAATGTAGGTTCATCAGTTGTAACAAATGTGCCACTCTGGTGGGGATGGTGACAATGGGGGAGGCTGTGCCTGTGTGAGCCAGAGAGTACATGGGAAATCTCCGTACCTTCCCCTCAACTTGGCTGTGAACCTAAAACTGCTCTAAAAAATAAAATCGTTTTTTAAAAGAAAGCACAACCCATTCATAAGATGAGCTTGTATTAAGGAAGAAAAAAATGGGCACTGGTTAGAACAGTATACCTATTCCCATAACTTTTATCCCAGGGTGCAAGAATTACTGCTCAACAGTGACGTAGGAGTAGGTGTCTCCCAGATAGCCCTGGAGAGAAAGGGGCAGGGGGGAGGTCTTCCACAGCATGGAAACAGATTTTAAAGAAGGTACAGAATTTTCTTAGAGACATAAGAGAAAATTTAGAGACCATCTTCTGCTACCAGGTTAAAAAATAGTCACTTTTATTTTATTTGGACTTACCATGAAAGTTATACTTTACTTATGCCTCAAGGGCCACCTCTACTTGAAAATAAGCTGCTTCAACAGTTGGATTTTTCTGAAGACTGAATAATAATTTTTTTGTTCCCCAAAGGAGTAATGGATTTTTAATGTTGGACAAACACTTATTTCATGAGTACACAAACGCAGGGATAGACCCTCTCCTACAAAAGAAGAAAACAAGAAGGCCAAAGCTGGCTTGTGGCAGGACGGCCTTGTTTCCTCTCTCTCCTTAATTTCCTTTTCGATTTCCTCTCTCGGTTTTCAGCAATCCCAGGCACACACTTCTTAAGAATAAAAGTCAGCAGACTCTGGGTGGAACAATTCTCTAGGCTCAGGACTCGGTGTGCATTAGGCGCTGAATTGTGCCCCCTCCCCAAATTCACATGTTGAAGTCCTAACCTTGGAACCTCAGAACGTGACTGTATTTGGAGATGGGGGCCTTTAAAGAGGTAATTCAGTAAAAAATGAGGCCATTAGGGTGGGCTCTAATCCTGTAAGACTGGTGTCCTTATGAAAGCAGGAGATTAGGATATAGATACAAGGGAAGACCACAAGAGGACACAGGGCGAAGACGGCCATCTACAAGTCAAGGAGAGAGGCCTCAGAAGAAACCAACCCTACTGACATCTTGACCGCCGACTTCCAGCCTCCAGAATTGTCAGAAAATAAATCTCTGTCATTCAAGCCACCCAGTTTGCGATAGTTTGTTATGGCAACCCTAGCAGACTAATATAATATGTAAGAGTAAACCCTGATACTCCAGCCTTCCTGCTGTGCTTTTACCCAGAACCTCATCATAAGAGTAGCGTATGAACTTGTTAACGTAATTATAAAGAAACTCCAGACTTCTGGATTCGTTTGATAACATGTATTGAGCTTGTCCTGCACATCAGGTACTGAGCTAAAAAGACAAAAGACAAAAAGATGAGCCTCCAAGTTGCTCAAAGTAAATAAGATCCTAAACCATCCTCAGGGAATTCACAGTCTGAAGAGGAGACAGACATAAAGAGTTAATTTCCATCCAGTGTGACCTGTGGTAAGATTGTGGCAAGCACAGAGTGCCATGAGGAAGAACCAGGGGCTGTGGGAGCTTCAATGGGGTGTCACATCAGAGACACGTTGAACCTAGGTCTTTAGGGAAAAGGAGAAGTGTTCCAGGTGGACAAGGGAGACAGCTCAGTGACAGGAATACCACAGCCAAAGTCAGGGAAATTGGGGTGTCCAGAACGTCCAGCGAGGAGTGAGAGGTTCAGGGTGACTGGAGTTAGGATGTGTAATGAGGGAGGATGAAAGGAGAGCCGGAAGGATGAGGTTAGTCCATGGAAGACTGGGAGTGCCAGAATTGGGTTTTAACCCGAAAGCCGTGGGAAGCCACCAGAGATTTTGACAGAGAAAAGTCACGCTCAGACCTGCTGGACCATGTTCTCTGTAGCAGCATGAAGAATGAAATAGCACGGGGAGAGGAGGGCTGCAGGGAGGCCAAGGGCAGCCTGAACTGAGCCAGTGGTATTGGGGTGGGGAGAGCAGCCCAGAGGTGGGATATTCCAGAGATGGGATTGAAGGGGGCCGCAGACTCACAGGGTGAGGCTTCTCAGTTTACTTCTGTCCATGCCGGTATGGGAAAGGAGCTTCTGACTGGAAAGTACTAGACGATACTGACTTGTTTTCTGCATCAGGGGCATAAATAAACAGCATTGCTTCCTTAAACATACAGACTTTTTATCATCTGACTAAAACACACAGTATTTTATTTACCTTCTAAGAATTAAATTCCAAAGAACCACACTTCCTTACTTGTGTTTTGTTTAAATTTGGGAATAATTGCTCCTCAAAGACATACAGTAAAATTGGATACAGTTAAAAATGTGTATCTTATTTTATCATCATTGCCTGGTATTTTCCACCAGGTTGGACTTGCTGAAAAGCTACCTCTTTAAGGCAGTAGAAAGCCTTGGAAAATACATTCACTTGGGTCTAATCTGAGTCTTCTCATTAGCTACCTACCTTAAATTGTTTACTCAATATCTCTAGGCCTCAGTTTTATTTCTAAAACGTGGGATAAATTCCTTGATTCCTAAGGCTCTTTCTGACTAAAATTCCATTGTGTTTTCTCCCAGAAGAAATACTGTTGTTGAATTTTAAAATGCTTTTTTTTTTTTAAGTTTTAAAAAGGAGAGCTTAAATTTTGCTGGAAAAATATTTCTTGGGAAGCATATAAATCCTGTTAGATGTTTTTGAGATTCATTATTTTTTAAAAAACTGAAACATCGTGCACGTTTAAAATATTACCATTCTTGGGGTACAAAAGCACTCAGGGAAATGTACTTAAACCTGTGTAGGTTCAGCTAAGTCCTGCTTAGAGTGAGGAACAACGAAAAGTGATGCTTTCGAGTTGAATGGGGTAACTACGAATGCGGGAAAATGAACCAGCCAGCCGATTCCCTTTTCCCTCCTTAAGAAACTTGTGTCTGTACATGGAAACGGGCTGTGGAGCCTCTGGAAGAGAGATGGCAGGATGGGAAGGGAAGTCTCTCTGACCCCCTACCTGCGGGTCTGTCCGATTCCTCCCCCGCTCGCACAGAGTGAGAAAGATCTCACCCCTCCCTCCCTCTCCCGTCCCTCCTCCCTCCCGCTCCTTCACCCGGAGTAACGCAACTGTCCTCCCAAGTGATGCTGTCGGAGCAGGCGCCGGGCTCGGAGGCGGCAGCGCGGCCGCGGCGGGGCGGGAGCGCCTTTCGCAGTCCCCGCGCCCCGCTCCGCCCCGGGCTGCCTCCTCGCGACCACAGCCGCCGCCGCGGCTCCCACGGTTTGATGGTGGGCGGCGGCGGCGCTGCGGCCTCGGTTCCCGCCTCCAACTGCTGGGTCTCGGGCCGCGCCGCTCTCTCCTCCTGCCTTCCCGCCCCTGGCTGCGCCTGGCTGCCGGGGCCGCGGGAGGCGGAGAAGGGGCGCCGCTGGGAGACGGCGCGGCGCAGGCGGAGGCCGGCGCGATGTCCACCAAGGTCAGGAAGTGCAAAGAGCAAGCCAGGGTGACCTTCCCCGCGCCCGAGGCGGAGGAGGAGGGCGAGGACTTGGGCGCAGAGCCGCAGCGCCGCCCGCGGGGCTGGAGGGGCGTCAACGGGGGGCTAGAGCCGCGCTCCGCGCCTTCGCCGGGGGAACCGCACCGCTACAGCCCGCCGCCCTTCTCGCCCGGGCCCGACATGTGAGTACTGGCCGCGGCGGCCCGGGGCAAAGGCGCCCCCGCCGCCCCGCGACGTGCCCTGGACCCCAGACCCCAACCGGCACGGCCGGCAGTCCGATTCGGGGAGGCTTCGGGCCCGACCTTGGCCGGGGTCCTTCCCTGGGTCCTGCTCTCTAGAGGGACTTGGGGGGCGCGGACTGCGTGGCGGGGGCCGTGTCCTGGCTGAAGCGCGCGGAATTGCCCCGCAAACGGACGCCAGGCGCGCTTTCCAGCCAACGGACACTTCCTATCCTACGGTCGGGGATGCGCGTGCGACTACCCCGTGGGCTGGGAACCCCTCGGAGAATAGACCCGGGGTTCCCACGTTCACCCGGGGATGCCAAGGAAGGGGAAGGGGCGCATAGACCCAGGCGCGCGCGCACCCCGACTCGTCCCCGCGTCGAGCCACCCCGGGAACGTGGGTCCCCTCGGACGCTCCGGGCCGTCGGGGGCAAAGGGAAGGGACTGTGTGCTATACGGAGTATGGGTGGAAGATGTACCCGGTCGCTTGGTTTCCCGACGGCCCATTCACAGTTGCGAGAAACCTGGAGCCGAAGCCCCAGTAGGTCCCCCGGGAGAGAGCGGCGCGGGAACCGCTCTGATGACTTGGGCTGTAGTCCCCAGGCGGCTCAGGGTCAGCAGCTCTTTCCTTTTTTAAAGGAAGGTAGAGGTCGGCGCTCTAATGTGTGAGAAAGAGCAACTTTGCTTCATTGCCAGATCTGCCAGACTCAGAGAGGATGAAAAAGAGGGTGATTCGCTTTATAGGGCGCAGGCTCTCTATTTCTCTGGTCACGTACCTTGGGCGTGTCGCGGGTTTACTGTCTTTTTTAGGAAGAACGCTCGGATCTAGGTAGAGAAGCTGGGGTCAGACGAGGCGGGCGGCGCTATCCGCCTGCGCCCGGGAGCTGGTTCTGCAGCGCCCCCTGCTGCCGCGAGCTGCCTGCAGCTCCAGCCGAGGTCGCTGGGGCGACCCGGACCCCACCAACTTGCCTGTAGAAAACAAATAGGGCTGCAAGTAGATCGCCTAGGAAAGGGTTCTGATTTAAAAGGAGCGACGCATCCGGGTGTGGTTCAGTTATTGCTGAAGATGAGCCTGGAGTGGAAATGCCCCAGGAAATGGAGGGAAGTAATGAAATCCTTAGGGATTAAAGCACCACCAGCTTACATCCCCGCCTCACTGAGGTTTTAAGTCATGGTCCATTTTCCCTTTTGTCCATTTGGCTTTTAGAACCCTGTTCAATTTCTTGATTCTTTTTTTTTTTCTTTTACTTAACTCTACATTAAATTGGACACTAGAGCACTCTTATCTGAGAAAGTGGGCCGGAGCAGACATTACTCTGCGTTTTGAAGTTTGAGGTCAATTGCACAAAGCTGTCAGGGCAAATTCTATTGTGGACTTAAAGTGTAACTGTTAATGGAACATCTTCCTATCTATGTTCTGAGCTTACATAATTCTACAAGTAAATGTGTACTTGTTTCATAAAGCCGTTGAGAAGACCCAGTCATTTTAAGGAGATAGACATTAATTAACGTGTCTTCTGGAGGTCCGGCAGCAGGAGCAGCAGCAAGCTCTCCGTGTTTATTTGAGGCTTGTCGCGTGGTAACGTCAGATTCTAGCTTGCTTATCTGTAGCAGAGATTCGCTCTTCATTCCTTGAGTAGAAGTAGCCACCGTTTAATAGCTCAGGTGAACAAACAGCCCTAGTGGGAATTGAAGGATGACCCCAGGGTTGTCCGTCAGTAGGCAGAGCAGAAGGGATGCTGAGAGTAGAACCCACTTCTTCCAAGAATATTCCTCAGTGTCATCCTGTTGTTCATTTCACTGCTCCATGCTCCAGTATTCCATTTGGGAGTTTTAAACAGACTGATTTAGGAAGAAGGATGACATCTGTTAAATCGCTAACAAGACTTTTGTAAAAACTCCTTTGATAGAACTCTCAATTCAACCAGTGATTCAAGCCAAGACTTCCTCTACCCCAATTATTTGCAAACCTAGGACCAAGTATTAATAGTAAGTCGCTGGTAAGGTTAACTCATTCTTGAAGTCTTTTACTTGTTAAATATATCTGATGAACTCCAAAAAGGCATTTGAAAGCATTCTCCTGAATTTCAATCCAAAGACATTTCTTAAACATTGACATATGCAAAGTGCAGGCTAGGTACAACAAGCCACAAAGATGGGTATGACAACTTGTCTGCACTCAAGGAATTAAAATCTCATGAGGGAGAGGTAGAAATAAAACTGGACTTGAACAATTATGCTATAAGTTAGAGGAAAATAAGCACCATAAAAAACACATACACAAGAATAGAGCTATGAAGGGTCAAGTGCAAAGGAGAGTGAAACAACATAAGGTTGTGGAAAAATCGAGGAAACGTTTGTGGGCCTTAAAACATAGGTAGGCTAGGAGGCAGACACAGAGTGGGTAATGAATTCAAGCCCTTCCCCCACCCCCAAAATGCCAGGCACATCTAGAGAATATTAGTGGACTTTGGTTAGAACACAGTGTATAGGAGAGCAGTGAGATGTGGCTGGATGTGTTGGTCTGGGCTATTCATGTGAAGGATCTTGTATTCTCAGAGGAGGCAGGAGGGAGCCATAGATTGTTTCAGAGCAGCAGCAATTGGATCAAAGCCTCTCTGAGAGCAGGATGGATTGACGGGGCAATTGGCAGAATGTAAATTAATAAATTAGGGAGCTATTGTAACAATCCAGGCTGAGCTTAGGATCTGTAATAGTGTAGCACTGGTGGGATGGAAAGGGGAGAAATTAGAAGAGAGAATACACAGAATCTTTGGGAATTTGCAACTACCTGGCCATGAGGGATTTAAAGAGGGATTTAAACGTAGATAACTACCATCATTAATGTATTGTAGAAAACAAAAGAAAAAGGAGGATCTGGTTTTTCAACTAATTCAGGAAGAGGTGTCAAACAGAAAGATGGAATTGCAAGTTTAAAGCTTGGCGATATTCAGTCTACTATCTGATGGGAACTGTTACGGGGTTGTATGAGTACATGATATTACCCCAAGGAGCATGAGAGCAAAACAAAGGAAGTCTAGGTTCCCTCTTCTGAGGGAAAACATTTTGTTGCGGGGGCGAGAGAGAGAGAGAGAGAGAGAGAGAGAGAGAGAGAGAGAGGCTAGCAAGGAAAAGACAGAAAATGTTGAAGGCACAGGTGGTACTAAGGCCAGGCTACATAGAGAAAAGAGTTTCAAGAAAAGGGAAGAATTGACCCACGGTTGTCAAATACTCAATAAATCAAGAGAGAAACTTAGGAGTCTGCTTTTAGTAAGAATCAATCCTTGTTTTATTAGCATACGTGCACAAAACCATTAGCTTTCTCAGCAGAGTTATCGTTAACAGAGAAAGACTTCTAGAAAAGAGGATTCTTCTAGTTTTTCTTCAGAGAGGGTGCTGTAATTTGTGTTTACATAGCGTTTCATGCTGTCGTTTATACTAATTAACTTGAATCGCACCTCTTTGAAGTAGGTTTTATTGTCATCATTTACAAATGAGGACTGGTACACAGAGAAGTACAGTCATTTTCTGAAGGTTACTTGGCAAATCAACAACAGAGTTTCTGTATTCACCGTAGTGACTAGTATTAACTAGTCACAATGCTGTACACGAGAGCTCTGGATTTATTCATCATTTATTTATTCATAACTGCAACTGTGTTCCCTTTGACCAACATCCCCCCAATCTCCTCCCCTAGCCCGTGGTAACCACCCTTCTATTCTCTGATTCCATGTACTTGATGTTTTTAGATCCCACACATAAGAGAGATCATGCAGTATTTTCCTTTCTGTGTCTGGTTTATTTCACTTGGCATAATGTCCTCCAGGCTCATCCATGTCCTCACAGATGGCAAGATCTCCATTGTATATCTTCGTCACAGTTTCTTTGCCCACTCATCTATTGATGGACACTTAGGTTGTTTCCGTATCTTGGATCTTGGCTATTTGCCAAGGCAGTAGATTCCATGTGCTCTCACACACAAAAAAGTAGTTATGTGAGGAGGTAGAAGGTTAATGACCTTGACTATATTAATTTCCCTATGTATATCTTTTTTTAAAAAAGTCATTAAAAAATAAAGCCACAGAGTGATTAAAAGATTTAAAAAAAATAGTAAGCTCAGCTCTATATGATAGGGGAGCTGCAGGTGAGTACACAGTGCCTTGTCACCCGGATTATCCAGTAGGATGTCAGTGTCTGTAGCGCAGGCCCCGTGTCAATGTCCTGATCTAGGCTTAGTTCTCCTGGGAGGTTGAGAACGGTGGTGTGTGTGCTGGCTTGAGCATCAGACTGGAAGTTGCCTCCTCCTCCCACCATCAGATGGCAAATCAGACGTTCTCCAAGTGACTGCTAAATGTCCAGGAACAGAGGTTTGAACTTTTTAAAAAAGATTTGTATTAAAATATAGCTAACATACAATATTATATGAGTTTCAGGTGTACCTGAATGATGTGTGTTGTTGTGGGCCTGTCTGGGTTCCTCTTGTTTGGGACTCTGTGCTTCCTGGTCTTGAATATCCATTTCCTTTGCCAGGTTTGGAAAGTTTTCCAGTAGGTTTTCAATTCCCTGCTCTCTCTTTTCTCCTACTGGTATCCCTATGATGTGAATGTTGGTACACTTGATGTTATCCCAGAGGCCCCTTAAACTATACTCATTTTTTTTGAGGGGGGGCTCTTTTTTCTTTTTACTGTTCTGACTGAGTGTTTTCTGCTACCTTCTAAATCATTGATTTGATCCTCTGCTTCATCTAATCTGTTGATTCCTGTAATATATTCTTAGTTTCAGTTATTGTATTCTTCGTTTCTGATGGGTTGCTTTTCATATTTTCTATCTCCATTTTTATGTTTCCAATTTCTTTGCTGAATGAACTTCTCCCTGAGATCAATGAGCATCCTTACAACCAGGGTTTTGAATTCTGTGTCTAGTAGAATTCTTGCTCGTCTCTATTTTATTTAGTTCTTTTTCTGGAGTTTTGTTCTGTTCTTTTCTTTGGGACATGTTTCTTTGTCTCTTCATTTTGGCTGCCTCCCTGTGTTTGTTTCTCTGTATTAGGTAGGGCTGCTATGTCTTCCAGTATTAGTAGAGTGGCCTTAGGTAGTAGGTGTCCTGTAGGGCCCACGTGCTCCAGGTGTGTCCCTTGAGTGGGTTGTGTGTGTTCTCCTATTATAGTTGAGCCTTGGTTGCTGTTTGCATGTTAATGGGAGGAGGGATTGACCCTTGGAATCACTGGTTGTGAAGACTGGCCATGACTACAGTGGAAGAAGTGTGGTGCAGAGGCTGACGCTATGGAGCAGGATTTGCTTTAGCCTAGGCTCTCATGCCTGTCCTTTCTTGGAGGCGACTTGGGTCACCTGCTGGCCTACTGGGTGTGCCAGACCCAGGGGCACCTGAGACGGAACCCACTGCAGGCTAAGTTGAGCCACAGCCTGTGTCCTGCCCAGGGCCACCTGGAATGAGCCACAAAGCAATCCACAGATAGCTGCTGCCTGTGCTTTTTCTTGGAGGTGCCTTGATAGGCCAGTGTGAGAACCAAGGCCGGCTGTCACTGGTGCCAGGTTTGGGGCTGCTCAGCCAGAGGTACGGGACATGCTGAAGCCAGATGCTGCTTGTTTGGGTTTTGTGAACCTTTGAGACATTTTAGGACAGTCTGCAACATAAGCCAACGCAGGCAGTTTGTACAAAAAAGCCACTGGAAGTGACTTGGGTGTGCCTGAAAGTTGGGCAGGGCAGGGTCTCAGAATCAACAGGATGAAAGAACGGCATTAGCCAGGTTGATGGAGACCCAGATATGTCAGTCGCCTGCATCTGCGTACTGGAAAGAGGGAGCACTCCACAAAGAAATAATAGTCTCCACCAGCTCGTCCATCAGAGAGAAAGCTTCCCCTGCAGCCCTCACCCTGCAGCCAGACAACTCAGTTCCTCCCCGTATGTCCGTGGTGCTTTGCGTGCTGCTGCCCCAGCACTGGAGCTCAGAGTGAGGGAGTCCGTCATCAGGTAAGTCCATGCAGGGGCCATTTAGGAGGAGCATCTGGGACTGCAGCTACCCTCTGTCTCACTCGGCCACAAACACCACTGGTTTTCACAGCCATAAGTTATGGGGTCCTCTCTCCACGGCACTGGAACCTGGGCTGGAGAGGGGCTGGGATGCTTTGCTCCTCAGGGGGGGACCTCCAATGGTCACATGTGGGTATGGGATCAACCCGTTCTGCATCTCTGCCCCTTCTACCCTTCTTGAGGTGGCTTCTTCTGTGTGTCCGTAGTTATAGGGCTTCGGTCCAGCGAGACTTCGGGCGATTCTCAATGATGGTTGTTTTGTAGTTTAGTTGTAATTTATGTGTTCGTGAGAGAAGGTAAGCACAGCATTTACCTTCTCCGCCATCTTGACTGGAAATTCCAGGTGTTTGGACTTTGAGGACTAAAGTCAACTAGTGTTATTAAGGAAGAGGCAGGTTTCTCCACAGTTATGGTTTAATTTTCAATAGTAGTGCAGCATGGCATTAGACTTGAGACCTTTAGTAATCTAAAACTTTTAATTATTATTTTAGTTTATCCCCTAAAGTATAATTTCACAGTATACAATATAGAGTTGTCATTTTTGTTGGTTGTTTTAAATTATTGTATATACTATCAACGTAACACATGAATATCATTTTAAAAGTTAGATAGTGCTGAAAAGGCTTATAAGAAAAACAGCAAGTCCCCAGTGGTTCCTTGGTTCCCTTCCTCTTTCTTCCTGCCCACTCCCTTTACTTCACTTTCGACTCCTTCAACTACTACTATCTTATTGCTATACTTTAGCTGGCATCAGTAGTCCCAGGTGGGAGTTTTCCCTCACTCGTCCCTTTTATTCTCCCCTATCCTCCACCACATGATTTGTCATGATTTCTGGTTAACATCTTAAAGTCTTCATTATTATGACTGTAAGTACTGTGCACTGCTCAGTCAAGTAGTATATGATTTACACTGCTTTTATAATTACTGTTTTTCTTGGAGTAAATATTTGTCTCATCTGTTCTTGTTTCTTTATCTAAATCTTCTGCACGCTCTGTGTGTTCTCCTAAAGACATCCCTTCTGAAATCCTCTGACTTCCTTTGTATGTGGTTTTCAATTATTTTTTTCCCTCAGGAAGTTTTAGGGGGGAAAAAACAATCGTCTCTTCATTAGTGCTCTTCTGATATGTCAAGATGATATGCTGTGGTATGGGTCTTTTTTCATTATATGAGCTGGACACTTGGTGATCCCTTTCAATATCTAGAGATTATGCCCTGTGGTTCTCTCAGAAGTTTTCGTGTATTATTATTATTTTTTATTTCTTACCCACTATGTTCATTCTTCTCTTTCTGGAATGCCTGCTATTTAGATGCTGGACTTCTGGACTGATCTAGTTTTTGTATCTCTTTTTTCCTATTTTCCGGTGCTTGTCTTTTCTGTTCTTCTTTCTGTGATATTTCTTTGAATTTATATCCCAGTACTTTTACTGATTTTTTTTCCATGTTAGCTATTATATTTTTAATCTCTAAGAGCCCTTTCTTGTCTTATGAGTATTCCTTGTTACAGCATTCTCTCTTATTTCAGTGATGCAGTGGTTTGTTTTTTTTTTTGGTTTTTTTTTATATTTCTCAGGGAGGAGAGATTTGGGAGATAATGAACCTGGCTGCTGTATTCTGTAACTGAGTAGGGATCCCTCTGTTCTTGGTCCCTGCCATCCTCTGGGCTGGTACTCCCACATCTAGAGCATCTCGGTTCCTATTTCTCCAAATATTTTATATCCTACCTTCTTTATAGGGGTGAGGTTTGTCACTTGATCATATCAGTTAGGGGTTAGAGATCTGGCAGAAAAATGTCTACCTACTCCTTATACATATTTTCAGCCAATTCCCCCATTTTTGGCTCCTGCTTCACCTCAACTTTCTGGGATTTCTTTTGCCTTCAATTTCTGGGCCCTTTCTGGTATTGAACAAGGCGGGTTATCTTGTCGTGTTACAGGCACTCTGGTTGGACCTTTCTTCTCTCCACTGAATTATTCACCATTCTTCCTCATCTCTTTTCCGTCTTCATGTATTGTGGAGTGGGGGCTCAAATGTCTTCCGGTTTCACAGAAGATGAAATTTTTGCTGTTCTTTGTTCTCCTTGTTGTTTAGGGAGACGTTTGGAGAGGAGATGGGGTAAGAAAGGCTTTTATTCCATCATCTTGAAACTGAACATCCCTGTGATTATATTTTAGGTGTTCATATAGCCCCACTGAAGACGGGATTATGAATGGAACCGAAATTGCAAAAGGGAGACTATTCTTAACATGACTGATTTTATTAGGCAAATGGAGTAGATCGTAACCTACACAGTGTGATGTAAGGGTCGTCTGAAGTCTCCTACCTCCAATCACGTACGTGCCACACTAACATCATCACCCCCTTCAGGAGCAGGCTCAAGGCACAGGGACTGGCCGCTCAGCAGTCTCCTTGAGAGGCAGTCTTCCTTCTGAGCACGCCCGCAGCACGACACAGTGTCGGCCCAGCAGGGAAGACAGATTAGTGGCCTGGGCAGCGTGGACTCATAGGAGTCCAGCCCCGGGTACAGGGTCTGGAGTTGGGAACTGTGGGGTGGCCAACCTCACACTTGTGCATAAGGGGCTCAGCAGTGACTTTATGACAACACTTAGGATTTCATAGCATTTTCTCTTTAATTTAGCTTCTAGGTCAGGGATAGTTGTCTACAGTTATCTAGTCAAGAAAAATTCCTCTATTAAAAAAAAATAACTTTTTTCTTTGCACTAGTCAAATAATAGGTGACAATACGGGTTTGGTCCTAGACTTTTTTAAGCAATGAGATTTAGAAGTCCACACATGTGTGACTTGTTAAAGAAAGAGCATGACAATGATAATATTCTACACCACTTTTGCGTTTCTAAATATATTTTGTCAAATAGGACTGGCATGTGGATTCTCTGTTGGAAAGTAGGTCGCAGGGTGATGACATGAGGGCGAGCATCTTCAAACCTCAGACTTTTGACCTCGGATATGGAAGATAATGATAGAAAACCAGATCCCTTTGCTTCTAATAACATTAGAGGTTATTAGGTATATAATTGATAATGATTAATACATTTAAATTGCCAAATATGAACTTCTTTGGGGTCAGAAGAAGTTTTTGATTTTATTACTCTGTTCATTTTGTTCCAATTCTTACTCGATTATAAACAGATTTTATATTTGACTTCTAATTTCATTGTCACTCATCTTCCTGAAATAACAAAAATTAGTTTTAGAAAGTATTGTGAAAATGAGTTTATTTTTTTTAATTAGCCTAATTATTATTAGATCTTATTAATTCTAAGATTTATCCTCTGTTTGCCCCCACATTATTCCGATGAAACGTACCTTTATGTAAGATCAAAATCAAGAGCTATAGAATCCATCAGTTACTTTTTGTGCTGTAACTAAGAATTGAATGTGATCAAGCAGAAATCTTCTTTGGAAAAAGAATGGTTATTTATATTACTTTAATTTCTGATTATTCATTTGCATGAAGGTACTCAACGGCATCTTTTTGTGTAGAAAAGTTACTCCAATTCCCCTCCCCCACTACTTTCACACATTATCACACGTGATCATGGGTATTCTTTAATCTGGAAGGAGAACTGTCTGTTCCCTTGGTCTTCAGTCTTACAGATTAAGCACACGTGCATCTGTGAGTCCATGTCTCCAGCACGTAGACTTTCATTGGCCATGTACTAAAAGCCAGATGCACAGAGATCAAGAGAGGCAGTCTGCTCTTAAGGGTATTATAGTATCATTGAGGAGAGAGGCACGAAACCACACGATGACGAAGCATCCGACAGTAGGCTTAATGGATTTACACACAAAATGCCATTTCTGGAAGCAGGAACACCTAAGTTCCAGAAGGCACTTGCTAGACTGCTTTCTGGGCTCATGTGTGTAAGAAGTATAACCAGGAAGTCATGCCGGCAGTGGTTGGGGGTCCTCACCTCTGCTCCTGGTGGCCTTTCAGAGGGATCAACACATGTTAAATGGCTTTTTTGCTTTTGTGGTTTTAGCTGCTGAGGGGCCTGATAGGGAAGGGAATGTGGATAGGAGCCCAGACCCTCCCTGAAATATCTACGTCTTGTCTCTGACTTGGTCATTAGGGCTGATGCCCAAATTAGTATATGTATAATAGGTTTATTTAAATGATACGTGGAGAATTCTGAACATAACAGGCCAACAGAAACTCTCAGGGAATTGACTGTGCAGACCCAACTATCTCTCTAGACCTGTAAATACTGGCATCTCCACTTTCATTTTTTTGTGGCATGCAAATCTTCAGAAATGAAAGCTGTGCTTTCCTGTTTCTTAACTGGGGCGCCTTATCTTGCTGGTTTGGTTGCTCCCATAACAGTGTATTCTTTGGCTGCTTGTAGCATCGTGGTGCAGGCTCGGCAATCGCTGCTTTGGGCCGTGGCGCTGACGTAGCCCTGTGCCCTGTCCACTAGACAGGTGAACTGGTGGGGCGCCCTCCTCCAGCCTTGCACACTGGTGCACTTAGGGGCTCCTAAGGTCCAGCGGCTCTCCCACTCCACTCCTCCCCCTCCACAAACACATATATCAAGAGATGTTCAAAACATGTGTTTTCGATGACATTGTCAAAGCCATTTGTCAGGTGCTCTTTCCTCCTTCCAAGCGCACTCACATGTACGGCACACCGCTTAGAAGGCAGGTGTCCCCAGAGGTAGCCACATTGACTGACAGGTGCCTGTTTGCCATGGGGACTGTGAGGCTTGTCTGTCTTTTGACTTTTCTTCTCTGACTTTCTTGTCCTTTGTCAGTGCCTGCTGCTTCCCACCTTCATCACCACTTCCAATTATCACCACCCCAGTCCTGTAACCTGCACGGTGCTTGCTCCCTAATGCCTAACACTTTTTCCCTCCACTGTGCTTTTCTCACTACCAGTCTTCTCTGGCTCCTGCTTTTCTTGCCCTTCACAGAATGACAGACCGATCCTTTCCCGTCGGCCCATCCACTTTCTTCAGTGTGGTGAACTGATGAGTCGTAACAATTTGGGTGTGATTCTTGCTGCTTTGGCTCACATCAGTGGTGTTGTTACTTGGCACGCTTGCTTGCTAGATGCCTGGAGTAGTGGAAAGTTCTTCACCTCGTTTCAACAAAGGATTCGAGATGACTTCTTTAATAATCTTCATTTGTTGCTGAGTGCTAAAGAGCTTGTAATTCAATCCAGAGAGCCATTTTAAAAGCTGTTCTTTATAGAACCAGAATGTTCCAACACATAAGCTAAGCATGTATTAATAATGTTATTTTGATTTGCAAACTGTTGTTCATTTTTCTCATTCCCTAGAAACACTACAGGAAAGTAGAGAGAGCCTGGCAGAGGACCTCTGAGCTCTCGTCTCCCAATTCTCTACCTCTCAGTGACCTTAAGGAAATCACTTAACCATTCTCACTAAGTCTCTTCATTTGTAGAGTTGCTATCAAGTAACAAGTATTTTCGAACTTCTACTGCACTGTATTATGTACCATGGAGGTGACATAAAAAGTATAAAACATAAAAAAGGAAGCACAAAGCATTTATCCTCAGTTGAACTTAGGGGACATGAGTATCACAGGAGATAGTAATCAAAATTACATTAAATGTACAGAGTTACTGGCAGACCAGGAATATTACAAAGCTCAGGCTGAAATGGTCAGGAAGGGCTTCAGAAAGGGTCAAAGGAACGCAGCGTTTCAGAATGAACAGAACTGCGCAGGTCTGCTAGTGATACCTGCGAAACCGTACCTTCTGCCCAAAGAGGTGTAAGGCAGGCTGGCCCGTGGAAGACAGGAAGGGCTTGAACCAGCGAAGGGCAGAAATGAGAGTATGTCCCTGGAGAGAAACAAAGGGAGCATCCCGAGGCAGGCGGAGCAGGTGAGGGGACCAGACAACTTGCACGAGCAGCAACATGGCTCCTGTGATCCACCTGGAACAGGTCGTTCCCCTGACCCTCCTGCCTGCAGGCTGGGAGACAAGCAAATGAACTCAATGTCCAATCCGTGGTTTAAGTGAGATTTTAAAATGTTGTTTTGTGTTTTGCTTGCTCAACAGACACTTCTTGTCATTCAACAAGTGAACTAAGCAATCAATAAATTAAGCAGTGAGGTTAAGGAAGCAATTAAGCAGGTATGTGAGTGAATCAGGAGGGAAAGCTTGCCCTGCAGTCCTGAGGGACTTGGTCAACTAGTATCTCCTGTGCCTTGAACCTGTGTCTAAGAGACCTTTGCTTGCTGATTGCCAACACCCTCCCCCCCCACCAAGTCTTCACAAGGAGTTGGAGTCTCTTTACAGTCCAAGCATCCACCCCTAGTTGAGGGCGCTCCAGAGAGATGCTATGAGGCTGATTTCACTGATCTTAGTTTGATACACTAAAGTGCATTTCCTTTTAAAAGAAATTCTCTCTCACTTGGATAAAATTGCTCAGGCTCTCAGAAAGCTGCCCCACCCTTTGCTTTTCTCTGTAGCATCTGGGCACTGGGGGAGGGGAGTATTTGTGTCCCTGGAGGGGGACAGGGCTGGGGTCCTCTTACTCTTCTGGTCTCTGGGATGTTCATTGTCTGTCAGCGGAAGTGATTTGACCTTGGCTGACTGGCCTTTGTTAGGAGCCAGCTGTGCTCCCTGCGTAAGTGATTTCAGCTCCTCTCCCACGGGCTGCAGAGCTGGGCGCCTGAGCATACATCCTGCATCCAGCTTACAGCCCCGTGGGCGTTCCTAGTCTCAGCACAGGGTCCATACCATGTGGGAGCTGAGAGTGGCTTGAGAAAGCCCTCACCATTCTGCTGCTTCATCAGACTGGGCTGTCTCAGATCTCCAAATAGATACACCGGGCAAGAACCTCCCGCCCTCAGTGGTTCCTTACCCTGCTGGAGCCTCATTTTGACTTTTACTTCCCTTCTGCTATGTCTTTTTCCTCCCAGGACAGTAAGCACTGTGGCTGTGCTGCCAAAGTGGCAGAGCTATCTTGTCTGCATGATGAGAGCACTCTGTGGTCAAGTTTCTTCAAAATTAATGAGAGAAAAAGGAATTGAGCAAATCCTTCCTCGAGACGATTTCCCTTGTCCCAAATGCTGCTTGCAAAATCCCATTTGTCTTGCAGAAAGCTGAAAATTGCCTTGATCGTTCTCTTTGCACTTCTCTTCTAAAATATGTCTTCTCCAATTCCCCCTAAACACACCCACCCAACTCTATACTGCACCAGTGACCCCCCAGGCAGATGCCCTGAGTCAACCAGGGCAAAGAGCTTGTATTTGGAAAGGCACAAGAGAAAAGCACTTTACTAATTTTTCAAAAAAAATACCCTTGATAGTATGTGCATACCCTTGGTGGTACCGAACTAAGCAGAATAATGTGTTTATAGGACAGTGAAGAACGAATCTGGGCAGCGAGGAAAGAAGGTTGGTTAGGCAGTGGGGCGGGCTGTCAGTGTCCCTGAAAGTCAGCCAGGGGATTCTAGTTTTTTGTTATCTTGCTTTTAAGAGACGTGTGACAGTAAAAGCGAAGTTGAAAATGAGTAAGATGCTGGGGATGGCTGTGGGGTGCAAAGAGGAAAATCAGGAGCAGCGTGGAGCCCAGAGTCAGACCCAGTTCAGTATTTTACTGAATGTTACCGTGGACACTTTCTTTTGTGCTCAGTTTTCTTACTTATGAAACAGAGAACACAATACCTGCTTAATATCATTGTTAGGAGAATTAAATATGATGGTGTGAATGAAGAGCATATACATATGCCAGGCACTCGGTGAAGTGTAGTTGCCTTCCCTCTCGCCATCTCTGCCAGAAAGCTGTTGCAATGATCCAGCTGTGATCTGTTAAAGATCTGGAAGATGATGCTGGCAGTGAGAACTGGAAGGAGGGGTCCAGTACAAGAAACATTCCCAAGGAGAAGCATCAGAACGTAGTGAAGGACAGGTTCAAAACAGTGAGTCATAGGTGACCTTGAAAGTGCTAAGCATGAATAACCAGCCTGAGATGCACATATTAGGAGCAGATGCTGGTTTAAGGGAGAAGGGCATTTTAGAGTGACCAGGGGACAGAGAGTTATACGTGCGGGGCCTGAGGTCAAGTAAGAGGACAGGGCCCTGGAGGAGACTTGGGAACTCAACTGAACAGATATTATTGAGTGTCTGTTCCCTGTGGGACACTGGGTGAGGATACATTATAAAGCGTGACCTTACCTTACCATCCAGGAATGTGTGCAGTGGTGGCATGTAAGGGGGTATTTATTGATACTCTATGTTTTAAAAAAGAATTTAGATAACCATAAAATAGGTTTAAAAGACACAGCGTATAGGATAATTTATTTAAAATCTACATGAGAAATCTTTTAGGAGGAGGGGAAAGACTGCATCAGAGAGCTGAGATGCAGTAGTGATGGTTATTGAGCATTTTTAGATCTAAACTGTTCTGGATACCCTGGGCTTTACAAAATGGCCAGAGTTATATAGTTTACATTAGTAGATTCAAGGAAGCAGACTCATCTAGAGAGGCTTCTTGCTACACAATTCTAGGAAGACTTAGCACTTGAATCCTCACAAAAGGTACAATGACAGGCAACCTCTTTGACCCTTTAAATGCGGTTTTGAAGAAGACATGGTGACCTTTTAAAATGATCAATCCTTGATAAAAGCAAGGGCATGACACTAATTGGTTACTGATGAGGGCATTTCTGCGGGCTTCTTTCTGACTGTCACTCAGGTAAGTAGCTTCCTGCCAATCAAATGTTAAATGGTAATAAAGCATAGAGAACTGAAATGGACATAAGACTGATGTCCCTTAGCCTGACTGCTCACCATGTTATTTCAGCTTTTCTCTGGGCCAGTGTGACAAGTGTTTGCAGGCCTCATAGCCTGGGCTCATTGATCCAGCACAGCTCCTTGTTACTCTGGAGGTTCCCAATCCCTAGTGCACACAGGAATCGCCAAGGATGCTCATTTACAATACGGATTCCAGGGCCCCACCGCTGAGGGATTCTGATGTAGTTTATGCAGAATGGGGCCCAGAGATCTGCATTTTAACACAGTCCAAGTGATCTTGATACAGGTGGTCCTCAGGTCACACGGAAACACTGGTTGAGGTCAGATAAGTTGATGGCAACATTATAAAAACTGAGGAGTGTTACTTGTATTTTTGCTTCTGAATAGAATGGAGCAAAGAGTTGCCTTTGGGTTCACCAAAATATTTCTTAGGAAAAATTTTTTATCTGCTTTCATGTTTAGACAAGTACTAAGAACCCAAAGTTTGTTTCATAAAGCTACAGGACCTGCATCGCCAAGCCCCGCGGAGACCAGGGCCATGTTTATACATTGTAGATGAATTGAATGTGACTCATGCCATGCTATCAGCCCAGATTAGTGAAGTTTATCTTAATACTGTAAGGAAAGTTAAAAAAAAAACAAAAAAAAAAAAACAAAAACAAACTTCCTATGTGGATTTACCATGAAGATAAGTACCATTAAGTCAGTTCTTTTAATTTGAAATTGCAGCATAATTTGTTCTAATTGAGAAATCTGACTTCACACTTAACTCAGTATTAGAGTCTTTTAAAGACAAAACCAAAATGACTCATGTAACTTGTGTTGTCTAGTACTAAAATCCCACATTTCAGCTCAAATACAATATGGAGGTGTAAGTTCCAAAAAAGAGAAGAAATACTAAGATAAAACTTAAAAATACTAAGAAATGCAAGGAAAAAGATTCATGAAAGAATCGTTTTCTAGTATTTTTAAGGCATTCTCTTTGGGGAGAAAAGATGGGGTTTTTATAAGTGATTTTCTTTGTAGGTAGCAGTCATTAGATAAAAGTCCTTTCCATTAAGATGTGACACTAATAAATAATGAGTTTATTTCCCCAAAGATAACCCATCTAAGATTGGAATTCTTCAGACATATATACTCTGTATATATTCTGTAGTCTTAGATAATGTCAACATATTATCAATAGAAGCACAAAATTCATCTTTTATATGATATGAAAATTCTAGCCATTTGAAGAGTACCAGTTTGTAGCTTAATAGTAAAGATATTAACCAATAAAAGTCAATACTATTAATATTAATAAAATATACTTATTAAAATGACAATATTTACAAGATTTGTTTAAAACCCTTGTCATAGTTTGGTCTCGAAACAAAGTTCTCTTCTGTGCAGTTCAGTGAAGACTATTTTCAGTTCTTGTTGGCTAAAAATCATCATACCAACACACAGACGCACACACAACACCCCCACTTACCCTTGCACCTCCCTGTCTCCCACATACCACACACTCCACATTCCCCACTCCACACCCGACCCGACACACCACACATCCATACCCTACTAATAATAGTCAAGTGTAGGGCAGTTATTTAGCTTCAGAAAGATGGTACAGGAACGGTTGCCAACAAGTACTTGCATTTTTTAGATTTTGTCGACTAAGGAATTAAACAAAAATTTTAAACATGAATTTTATTTTTTAATGAAAATATTCAGACTATGGTTAAAACTATTCAAAATGTGCAGAGAAGGGTGTAAGTGAAAAGGAAAACTGTCCTTCCCTGTGGATCCTAATTTCCACTCCCCAGAGCCCAGGTATGAAAAGCTGCTGTGTTGCTTTGTAGCAATTGCTACAAATACGTGTATGTGTGTGTGCATACACGTGTATGTATGTGTATGTAAATGTGTTATATCAATACTATGTTTATGTCGTTTTTAAAGTTGATCACCCGACACTAGTTGAGCAGGGAGAATGGGGTGCTAGTCGCAGCGCTCTCTGACCTGGACAACAAGCCTCTCTGGGGACCTCTGTCCAGCCAGGTTTGCCGGGCCACGTGTCCTTGTCCTCTGTCTGTGGCTTTTGTGCTCTTCTCTGGGTTTGAGGCCCACAGAGCTGAGAACTGAGTGGGGGCTGGTCACCACCTCTGTTCTTCTGGAGCTCTCCCTAATACCCACCTGAATGTTCACCTCCAGACCCCCAGGGAGGCCAGTGTCCTCTGGTTTTCAGCCCCTGAGTCTATGAATGCTGTTTTGTCAATGGTAGAAGGTATTTCTGGAAGACGTATTATGGAAGGAAAGTGTTTTTTCCTAGCCATTCGCTTTTAACTTGTTGCTCTTATTTGCTTCAAAAGTCATGTGAAAAGAGCTTTACTGGTCCCTTTGCTGGTACAAATCATACAAAAAACAAAAATCACAGATTTCTTTAAAGAAAGTTATATTAAGCATTTCAATCAGCAAGAATGTTAGAACTGGGTAAAGGTAAAGTTTCAGGCTTATACTTATAATAATAGTCATTGAAATATTAAAAATAATCACAATGTTAAAAACTATATTATTTAACATTGTTTTTCAGAGACTCAGAACTTCTAAAAAGCTTTTTATTCATGAGCTCATGGGAAAATCTGGAGTACTTTATAAATTTCCCTTTTACACCTGGGATAAGGAAGCCCAGGGAAATAAAATTATTTACCCAGCATCACAGAAACTGACATGTGAGCTCATCAGTTAATGACATGATTTTATAATGCAGCCAAATCTCAACGACTGAGGCTGGTGTTAGGACTTTGGTACATATTGTCCTGGATTTGCAATTTGTGCCACTTGCTTTATTCACAAAGTGATACTAGTGATTTTTAAACCATAAATCATACCATATCCTTTTAGTTCAAAGAGGCAACTATATAATACTGGTAATTAAACAATTCTTATTACAAAGGCACAGTTATTTTCAATAAAATATATCTAGATTGATGCTCTAATTTTATAATTGTTAAATCTTGTGTGTCATTGGAAAAAATCTTATTTATTCTTTTGGTGGGGAGGGGAGATACCCTTAAGAAATAAAAGTAAACCTAAGATCCTAAAAGATAATACTTGGCCTAAATACTGGGCTTTTTTTTTTTTTGGTCAATATTTTAGTTAAAAATGTGCGATGACTTGTGAGGATTGTTCTGGCCAAATTCTTTAAAAATGTACTTTCTTTAGCCTTCAAGCCTAGTGCTTTGTTGCCCAGTACCTGCTAGCCTCTATTTTCAAGACTTTTTAAGAGCAGTAGTACGGTTATTTCCACAAAATATGAGACATTCCATCTTTCCCGGGGTCACAGGGAGCTGCAGGTGTCAGGAAATGGTTTGTTACGGTTTCTTCTGAAAGCCGTTTTCCGTGGAACGGGAGCCCTTGTGCGGAGGGCGAGCGGCCGCTCCCCGGGTTCAGGCAGCCCAGGCCTGACAGGTGTGCACGTCAGGGGTGCTGCTAGCGACTGACCCATGGCCCTCGGGCCGCAGGTGTGCGCCGAGCGCTGTGCACTCCCGGAGGGCCCGATGTGTGGGAGGAAGCACCTTGCCCTAATAGTCTAGCTGTTTTTTCGTTGCTGCTGGTTAGATCCATGGAGGGAAGCCCATCCCTGAGGCGCAAGACGGTGATGCGGGAGAAGGGCCGGCGCCAGGCCGTCCGCGGCCCGGCCTTCATGTTCAACGACCGCAGCACCAGCCTCACGGCGGAGGAGGAGCGCTTCCTGGACGCCGCCGAGTACGGCAACATCCCCGTGGTGCGCAAGATGCTGGACGAGTCCAAGACGCTCAACGTCAACTGCGTGGACTACATGGGGCAGAACGCGCTGCAGCTGGCCGTGGGCAACGAGCACCTGGAGGTGACCGAGCTGCTGCTCAAGAAGGAGAACCTGGCGCGCATCGGCGACGCGCTGCTGCTGGCCATCAGCAAGGGCTACGTGCGCATCGTGGAGGCCATCCTCAGCCACCCCGGCTTCGCGGCCAGCAAGCGCCTGACGCTGAGCCCCTCCGAGCAGGAGCTGCAGGACGACGACTTCTACGCCTACGACGAGGACGGCACGCGCTTCTCGCCCGACATCACCCCCATCATCCTGGCGGCGCACTGCCAGAAGTACGAGGTGGTCCACATGCTGCTCATGAAGGGCGCCAGGATCGAGCGGCCGCACGACTACTTCTGCAAGTGCGGGGACTGCACGGAGAAGCAGAGGCACGACTCCTTCAGCCACTCACGCTCCAGGATCAACGCCTACAAGGGGCTGGCCAGCCCGGCCTACCTGTCCCTGTCCAGCGAGGACCCGGTGCTCACCGCCCTGGAGCTCAGCAATGAGCTGGCCAAGTTGGCCAACATCGAGAAGGAGTTCAAGGTAAGCTCTGCGCTCCGCCCGGCCAGCCGGCCGCTGCCTGGTGCCCGCCCTTTGCTCCCGAATCGGTGTTACCCAGTGGATTTAAAACCAGGAGAGCTTGGGAGCAACCTTCAGAAATAGCTGATGATTTTCCTCTGTCAGCATGGAGCTGTGATAAATTCGCTTTGGGGATGAGGATATATCTGGATCAAAGGGTCACAGTTACGGTGCTGCTCTGTGTTGTGGATCAGCTTTAGAACACAAGACTTCTCCCCTTTCGTCAAAAGGCGGGATTTGCTGTGACCATCCCCCTTCCTAATTCTTCCTCCCCTTGTGTAGTTAGCTGTATCCTGTCACCCACCACAGAAGTAGCAGTAGTTCTGCATGCACTGTTTATTGGTCCAAACATTTGTGTATCCCTTTAGATCGAAAGTCAAAAGACTAATATAAAATGCCAAACTTTCATTAATATGACAAAAATGCCTCCCCTGAAATCCACAAATGTATATTCAAAGTGGTGAGTGTAGATATATGAACATCAGCTCAACCCAGAAATACAAGGACAGCAGAGTGTTTTGCTTTAATGGATTTTTTTTTAAGGAGTGAACTTTTTTCCTGGACATCATCTATCTCCAGTCAAGCAGTATTATTATTCAGTTTTATAAAAATTATACATTAATGTAGAACATTTTATTTTTTATATAATTGTTACATCCTCCTATGCATTTTGGATGGTTCTACCTATTAAATCTGGGGCAAAAGGAAACCTCGTCCTTCTGGAGAAAGTCAGTCAGACTGTTTTCCAGCAGGTTCTTCTCTCCTGTTGTCCACCTGAGAAGATGATTGTAGACATCAATTCCTCACATTACCTCCTGGATGCTGAGTTCATCTCCTTTCTAGATCAGTGTGATCGTGTCAGACCCCAGAAAGAGTGATTATTCTGTCTTTCAGATCTTACTACAGTTTTTCATACTTGAGTGAGATTTACACAAACGCTACTAGCAATGTAATTCAGGCTAGAATGCTTGAAATATAATTCTTGCAAGAAGATGGTAGGAAAGTTTTGTGGGGTTTTTTATTTCCCTTCTATACACACCAAGTTCCTAGATATTCATCAACCCTCATTTTGTCCTGGTGGAGCTCGGGCCTTAGTATAATTTTATTTGTTGTTCCATTAAATTTTTTTTCTGATACAAAAGCTACACATATTTATTATAAAATTTTGGAAAATGTGGGAAAATACAAACAATAAAATAAATGTTACCTGATATCTACTCCCTTTGAAGAGATTCATTATGTAGTATTTGAAAGACTCATTTCCTTGGGCCCAAAATGAATTTTTTTTTAGACTGAACTCAAAAATATTGAAAATCTCATTCTGTTTAGAGAGAATAGGAACACATTCAGGTGAAATAGTTCTAAATGTCACTTCTTTATTTTGACATAGTAATAAAAAATATAATTCTGAATTTGTCACTTTCAGATGTCACAAAAACCATTCTATGCATTTTGCTTGATATATATTGAAAGTCTATAAAAGAGATGCTACAAAAGGGAATATTTTGTAAGATTATACTTTAATAACTCGGGAAAGATGGTGATGTTTGCAGTTCTGCTCAGAAAAGTCATCTCAGTAGTGATGGTTAAAAATTTGTCATTCATAGTTTTCCACTGAAGCTGGCTACATCTATATTGGTAATACTTAGAAGCTCCTTTACCCTGACTTAGAGTCACCGCTGATCTTTCAAAGGTGGGAAAATATTACAAGAGGATATATATATATGTATGTATATACACACACACACACACACACACACACGTATAAAAGTGAGTTTACAAGGGCATCCATAAAGTTGCCAAGTATCCAAAGATATGTGAATATCATCTAAATCTCACAGTTCCTTTATCTGAATTATATGGAAAGCACTTGGGTAGCAACACGTTCCCTGAGCCGATATACAGACAGTTCTTCGGAAGTTATAGTCTCTAGGGGACTACGAGTCCCTCTCCCCTGACTAAACGTTCATTTTCTTTCCCATTCTCACCTGTCCTTGTTACTCTCTTCTTAGCTGCCTTCCCTTCACTTTTTTGCCCTCATATCCCACACTCATGTCCATCTGTCAGGGCTTTATAAAGATAAAGAAAATAGTACTTTCCCAGCTCTGACCCAGGACTCTCAGCTCTGAAAGGGCTCTGTATGTGCAGCTCATTCTGGACGCAGGCAGGTAACCTAATTTGCCGTTTCATGGTGTTCTCTGTATTCTTTCCACAGAGACATTGAGCCTTGAAATAAAAAAATAGATGATGTGTTCTCTAGTGGAAAAGAGGTGATTGTTTTCCCTTTTCAGACACCTATCCCTATTTTATCTTCTCCCTGGCCTGGAAGATCTAGCATCTCCCCCTCAAATTGCTATCACTCGGGTCTTTCAGAGAAAGTTCCCGGCTGCCATGCAATTTTCAAAGTTCCTTGAAAAAATAGAGGCCTGGTGCCGAAAACATATGAATGTCATTACCCCAAGAGGTTGAGCCTTCCAGGATCTAGATTTAGATAAATTAATGGATGACAGCATGATGACAGGTTATTAAAGAAATACTTTGGGTGTGCAAATGCTGTCTGTAGCTATTCTGAGAAACAGAATACTGGAAAGGATGGACTCTGGGTCGAATCCTTCAGATGTCAGAGGCAAGAAGCCAGTCATTTATTAAGCTGTGAGAATGCAAAGTGAAATTTCCTAATTCTGAGTCAGCGATGTACTTTTTTGCAAAATAAAGAAGCCATTTGCCTTCCCTGTGTCTCAATTTTCCTCTCTTTAAAGTAGAAAAGCAATTTCAATTTATATCACACACAGGCTGTAAGGAAGAGGGAAACTTAATATAATCCTAAAGCAAGATAGCGTTTTATAGCAGGAAAATACTCTGGGAATCATCTGGCTATACAGAACTGTCATTTTACAAATGAAAAAACAAAGGCTATAGCCAAGGTTCCCCCTGCTAAGTAAGCCTAGATTTGGGTGTCTTGGGTCCCAGTCCTAAATATTCTAACATGCTGTACCTGGTAATATTGAATCACATTTATGGTACTAGATGTGTACTAAGCAGGTTCTAAGCATTTAGTCTTCACAATGGTAATATTAGGTAGCTCATTCTCATCAGAGAGGCTGATTAACTTCCACAAGATCACACAGCTAGTAAGTGATAGAAGCAGTGTTTGAACCCAGGAAGTCTAGCTTTAGATTGATGTTTTAACCACACACTCTCTTTGTTTTTAGGGAAAGGATCTGACAGGACCAGGCCTGCTTAGAGTTGAATTCCAGTTTTCCTTTTAAGGATAAAAAGGGATTGCAGTTATGATTAAATTAGTGTGCTGAAACATGTAGGCAGGGTGTGATGAGGACGAAGTTTCCTTGTTCCTCCCCTGGCTCAAGCAGGTCCTCAGGATTTTGAGTACCTGCTCTGTGAGGTGGGCAGCAGGTCCACCTGGTAACTGTGTGGAGGGCCCTGGTGATGGATGAGTGGCACAATGAAGGTGATTAAGCCACACAAAATCAAGAGAAAATTATTCGCAAATGCTGCAGACCACACAGATAGTCTGAGTTGTGAAGTAACATGCGGGAGTACCTCATGGTAGAACTAACGGTCACCTTATAGTCAGTGCAGATTTTAGGTAGTTCCTTTTGTACACGAGGAGAGGCCGTGGTAAGCTCTCCATTTTCCATGGGAGTTCTGCATCTATTGACAAAACGGTATCCCATGACCACAGTTAACAGAGACCCCCGTCATCTCCAGCTCTGATCACTTTCTGCACTGGAATAACAGACTTCTTCCAGTGGGAAATGTTTAAATTGTTATGAAAACAAAGTGTTTTCCTTGCAACTCGATGGCCGGTTTTTTGTTTCTTGACCGATCTTTCAAGGTATGTGGAAAAAAACCACACAGCTTTCTTTACGATGGGACAATGTACAGATTATAATGTTTAAAGATAATGAGTCATTATTTAGGTATTATTACTGCAGAAGTCGTTACTAAGTTTTCTCCAGGCACAGAAAATAGTCTGTTTTATTTCTCTTTAGTGGAGAAATGGCCATCCTGTGTTGTACCAAATCTTAACAGAACAGTTTGAACTAAAGAGTAACGTGAGGAAATTTCATCTAAAAAAAACTGTATTAAAAGGGGAGCTTTATATGGAAACAGACATGGATTTAATACTTCTTCTGGATGCTGTAATAAAATATTTCATTAGTCTTTCAGGCATGGAAGGCAGATGGATATTTAACTGACACTCTGCATAGAAACCAGAGACTAAACATTTTATTAATTTTATCTATTGCATTGTACCAACTTGAATGGAAACCAAAGGTTGGAGTTTTTATTCATTTTATCTGTTCCCTTATGAGGGGAAAAGGATTAACTGTAACTGTTCTTTATCTGAATTTCTGAGATCTGAAATGGAAACTATTCTAGTCTGTGGAGGCTTTAGTCTCTGCTCTTCTTGTTTATTTTAGTTGGTGACGTGATTTTAGCCCATTGATTCGAATTAAGTAATTATTTAAGGGAACAAAATGGAAATTCTTCCGGTCTTTTTTTTTTTTTTTTTCCGGTCTTTTTTTAAAGTATGATTTCTGGAAGCCCCACATTTGGAAATCCTGCTGTGTAAAGAATGATTTCGTTATTAGACGTACACAGTGTCTCAGGACATGTTGAAATGAGGAATTCTGTTTTCTTCAAGTGTCCCAGATTAGATTGCCATCTGGCTAACTTTCTTAATGGGCTGAAATTTTAGTGAAAGCCATAGCAGTAGAACTGGGGTTTCTGAAAAATAAGGCACTTTCCCAAGAGGGTCGTTGGCACCCTGTCTGGAACCAATGGGTAAAAAATAGAGGCCCTGTCAGAAGGTAACAGGGAAGGCTGCCAGCTGACTTCCTTATGCCAGTCCTCCAGTCAGTGGCCCTATGTACATATGCTAACAAAAGAGTCACAGGTTATTTTCAGCAAGGTGTTAGTTGCAGTGGCCTGGAATTTTTTCTCTCAGGTATTGATACTCTGCAACCTTTGAGAATTCAATGACATAGAATCAGCCAGACATTTCTCTCCTTCCAGTTCTGCAGCACATCACAATGTGCCCTGCGGACATACAAGGAAAAACACCGGCTCTCTATGTTGGTACCTGTGCATCTCTTTGCATTCCCTGTGAACCAGTCATTCTCAAACGTGTGTGTCAGAAACACCTGGAGAGTATGTTAACACAGGTGGCTGGGCCCCATCCTCAGCCTCTATCTAAATCAGGACATCAGGGATGGGATCTGAGAACGTACATTTCTAACCCACGGCCAGGCGATGTGGAGGCTGTTGATCTGGGAGGCAAAGTCTCCATGAAGGCTAAGAGATAGGAAACTGGACAAGTTATTTTCACATCTAGTCAATCTTCTAGGTCAGATCTCCACTTTAGAAAAACCTCTGTTTAAAAAAAAAAAAAATTCATCATAGTAATGGTTTTGCTTTGGCTTTAAGAAAATGATTGTTTATCCGTACACGAGAGATACAGCATTTTTGATCCTTTGGTCACGAGAGATACGGCATTTTTGATCCTTTGGTCTTTCAGCATTAGCACTTAGCCAGTGTCTTTTAATGCAAACCAGTGACTTAACGTGCATAGCATTTTCGAGCTGTCTCATACGGTGGGCAGATTGCATAAGGTCCTGGCTAATGGAGTAAGTGGGGACAAACCCAGCCTGTGTCTAACTCAGCAAGCCTTGCATCCACGTAGGGGATGTTTTCTATCCAAGGAAGGGACGCCCTTTTTCTCAATGCACAAAAACCCTAAACACTCTCCATTGGAATTAAAGCGAATTCATTGTATTGAGTTCCAAACCTCTTGTTCCTAGAATGACTATCGGAAGCTCTCCATGCAGTGCAAAGACTTTGTCGTGGGCGTGCTGGATCTTTGCCGGGACTCGGAAGAGGTGGAAGCGATTCTGAACGGAGACCTGGAATCCACAGAGCCTGCAGAGGTACACAGGCATAAGGCTTCACTGAGTCGCGTCAAACTTGCCATCAAGTATGAAGTCAAAAAGGTGAGTGACCCCGCCCACCCAGCGCCATATTGGAATAACGTGGAATATCACTGTGTATTTTTCCAGGACATTTTTTGAAATAATAAGAGATTATTGATAACAGATTTTTTTTTCCCCTTCATGAAAGAGATTAAGTGAAGTAGCAGGATATCCATCTTTGATCCTTTCCACTTTTCATTCATTGTGAGACCTTGAATAAGTCATTACATTTCAGTTTCCTCTATAAAAAGATAATATTTGTTATCTGTCTCAGGATTTTAGTGGGATTTCAATGGATTAAGATACGCAGAAGAACTTTGTAAACCGTTCATTACAATGCAATTAATAATAATAAAACCTGTGACTTCGTACACTGTTGCATGCATTCTCACCTTTATCCTTATGGTAAGCCTATGTCATTATCCATTTCACCTATAAAATAGGTAAGATAGGTGATGAGATTGCTATTCTACAAGGAAACTGAAGTTCACCAAGCTTAAATGGTATGTGTAAGGTCACACAGCTATGGAGTTCGTCATACAGTTGCCAGAAATAAAAATTATGATTACGTCTTTACTCTGGTTACGGTAGGTAAACTGTTATGTATATCTATTTGCTGCTTGTCTGAGGCTTTTAGATAACTCATGAAAATTGTAGTTACGATGTTTCACTACAATTTCAGGTATGCAGAATCTAACAGCTTATGAGGGTGCATGTTAGGTAAATGAAATTCTTCTGTACTTTAAGAGAAACTGATAAATCACATGGAAGTAAACTATCATCAGGAATAGATCGGGTTTCATGAACAGGTCAGTTTCCATATAGCTGAGGGTTCTCTCCTTGCCATGTGACGTGGTGCTTAGAGGACGGACTCTAAGGGTTCAAGTCCCTGTGTGACCACGGTCTCCTCAGTAGTCAGGTGGGGACTACAATAGTAATGACTTTTTCAGTTGTTTTGAGGATTACATGAGCTGATTAATGCCTATAAAGTAACTAACATGGGTACAGTACTTGGTGATGGTTCGTAAGGATTAGCTAAGGACATTTCTACATTATGACAACTCATTCTCGGAATGATGTGTCTTGAGCAAGTTCAATGCTTAGTCATTAAACAGATTTCATGTTCATTGTTATTGTTCCAGCCCTTAGCAGCAGACCGTAACCAATTTAAGGAGAAAGGAGTTTAGTGAGGGATGTTAGGAGGCTCAAGAATCATTGGAAGTGGAGGAACAAGCTTCTCTAAGCTGTGTTTCCAGAAACCTTGCCCAGAACCAGGCCCAGAAGTGACCTGCCAAGGGTTTGTGAGGCCCAAACAGAAGAGCTGTGTGTGTGCTGCAGAATGGCCGGCACCTGCACTGGCAGACAGGTGCCCCGAGCCCTGCCTGGTAGATTGGCCCTTCCACAACAGAGGCCTGTATAGATGCCTGTCACCAGTGGGACCTGGGCCCACGTCGGCAAACTAGTGAGGATGGGGCAACCTCTCTCTCCCTCTCTCCCCGCCCCCGACACCCTTGCACACACACAATTCTACCACAATGGAGAGAACTTCCACGTGTGGTGTTCACAGGACTATAGCCAGCCATTAATGACAGATCTCCCTTCTACTTCATGGGACAGTGAAATGTGAGGATGCTCAGTAAATACGGAAGTAAGATAACTTCTCAAGGAATTCCTGGGTAAAAGACAATGAAGCTGGCTTGATTGCCCTCCTCTGAGAGCACATTTGCTAGTTGAAGTGTTGTCCCATTAGAGGGAAAGATCATTTTGAATAAGATTGATATTAAACCATTTTTAGAAAACTGTCTGGACATTTATTCGCAGGTCTTGCAATACATATCTCTTCTCTTTAGTACCTGAGAGAATTGATTTCAGTGGTCACAGGTTCTTTATCATTGCTGTGAAAGTGTCATATTAGCAGAGACAGCTCATTTAGATGTGCTTCTGTTAACAAAGCTGTCTTGCAGAGTGAAAATCTTCCTGCGTGTTCGTTTGAAATAAATTGATGTGTAGATTATAACATATGAGGTGTCATTAATAATAAATTCACTATCAGTCAACTGCCAGGAAACAACAACAACAAAAAATGTATTTGGAACTGAAAGGAGATTTAAGACTTTGCGGGTATTTCTGGTTTTGTGTGTTTTGTGCTATAAAAGGACTATTAAAGTCTTTGATTTGGAATCTTCACTCAATAAATGTATACAAGTGTAAGAACGCCAGTTTGGAATGCCCAAAAAAGGCCCAATTCCCCACTTTTCCCTCTTCTGTCAGAGGATTCCTTTATTCTTTACTCAACACACATATCTCCACTCCAGCAAAGGAAAAATACCCCACCCACTCCTGCCGCTTCCTTCTCCTACCCTCTTATTTCTAGCCCTGAAGAAAAATCACCTCGTGGGTTATACAGATGTATGGGACACCACCCACTGTAGCACTGAGGTCGTCTGTGACTATAGGAAAGGCATTGGGATTTCAAAATAATTTTATATGTTACAGAATTTTTCCCGTGATAACATAGTAAACTCGTATTTAGTCAAATCAACCCATAATTCCACCAAGGAAACCAGTTTGAAGCAATGGTAAGCCGTGTAGGTCCCATGGAAGACTCAGGAAGTGTCTTCTGCCATCTGCCCAAACCTCCTCCCAGCTCTGCTTCTGAGTCCGCTGGCTTGTGTCTGGGCTCCGAGTTCCCAGAGCTCAGCTCTTCCCTGAGAATCACACCACGAGTTCAACCATGCCCTGGAGACTCAATGGCAGTTAATCAAGAAAATGAAAGTATGAAAAACCTGCATAGGAACATTAATGATTATGTGGGAAAGAACTTTCCAATATAAAAGTGACTGAAGATACAACAAAGCAAAAATATAAATAATTTAACCACGTACAACTTAAAACCTCTGTACAGCAGGAAGCTCATAAACAAAAAAGCGAAAGACAAACTGGGGAAAATATTTTTCTCAATTATAACTTATAAAGGATTGCTATTCTTAATACCCAAAGAGCTCAGTAAGGAGAATTTCCAGAGCCCTATAGGAAAATAAGCCAAAGACTTGAACGGGTAATTCACAGAAAATTGAAATGGCTAAGAAAAACATGTTTAAAATTTCCAAGTGTGCTAGTAATAAAAGAAATGCATACTAATATACAAATACCATTTCTCCTGTCTCAAATTATTAAAAAATAAAGAATTACAATTCTCAGTGCCATTGGGTAAAATGGGCAATCAGAATGCTACCAGTGGGGAACAAACAATAACGTATTTCTATCAGGGATTCTGAAGATTATTCATCTTAGAATCATTTCTGAGGGGTCTCTAACAGAAATAATACAACTGGAAAGATGTAAATACTATTAGCGTTTGTAGATTTACCTACGTTCTTCTATAAAAAGAAAATGGAAGATGAAATTTGATGTTTTAAAAAATGAGTACAAGAAAATTAACTTTTAGGCAAAAACACTAATTATTTTCCAATTAGAATACTGGACTGTTTGCCTCCCCAAAAGTCCTGAGCTCAATTTCTGTCTCTCTATCTTCTGGTGACTTGAGGAGAAACACCAACCCCCTCCACCCATGGAAATACCGAGAGGTCTGTCTGCTCCTACTGCACTGCGTCTATTGTAAGAAAGCCCTTGGCAATGATAAAAGACACTAGGTCTCAATAGACCATCGAACCTAGAAAACTGGGCTCTTGAGAAAAAGGAGAATATTCCCTGATTTCTTCCTCCTTGCTCTCTCTTTCCTCCACGGTGGGTTTAGGTTTAACTGTAGAAAAATCGTCTAGAAAACAGGCATGCAGCAGTATAAACAAAATGATCCGTGGTGTATGCAGAAAGTGTTCAGAGAAAGCCCAGAAACTGAGCAATGCAGCCAGAGAGTAGTGAATGCACTGCGGACTTTGGGTGCATGTGCTGGCCGGTGTGGGCCTGAGTCCTGCACCGGGCAGCCTCAGGGCCGGCTTTGTGGCCAGGCACCAAGAAGTCAGCATTTTACACTCATTGGACTCAGAATCCAGAAATCTTGCACCATGTAAGTTCTCAGTTTATATGTCCCAATTCAAAGAACTTTAAAAAGAAATGGAATGACCTAGTTTTTATTCACAAGAATATTTTCTTTTAAATTGTATAAATTGTAACTCCAACAATGAAATTAAGAACAAAAACAGTGTCCCTACCATGTTTGTACACGACAGTATATCCATGAAGACAGTTCTTATAAAGGCTGATTTGATGAAAAGACAGTGTAACATGATTTTTTTTTTTTTAAGTTGAAAATTATCTGTTTTCCAGACCTGTCCTGATTGGTGGTTCAGTTTACAATCTATTAGTCATTTGGCAAGGGGAAAAAAATGTTTTTTTCTCAATGCTGTAGTAGTTTTGTTCCATGGAAAGACTGAGATTTTCTTGTGCGTCAATCATTCTCCCTTTAAGTCAGAAAACCTCAAAGAAGGCTATTATTTTTGTAATTATTTCAATTACTGGTCCACTGAAATTAGAAAACAGCATACAAATTTGATCCAGCTGGCTAGGACTAGTGTGGCAGCATGAGGAGATTTTTTAGGAGGTAAAACAGTCATAAGAGATAAAGGTCACTGCCGCCCCATTTTGAAGTCACTGAAAAGAGCAAAACTCATGTCCTAGGGGGATTAGCTTTTTTACCCTCACTTATTACTACTGTATTGGTTTTCTTTTTTTAATGTTCCTTTTGTACTCGTATGAGGATTTAAAATCAATGGAAGAAAATATCTATTTGTGTTTTCTTTCCATGGATTAAAAGAGTTCAACAGACGCCATATGGTGGTGTTTATTATCTCAGTTAACAAGAGGGCAGAATTAGAAGTATAGGAGATATGGCTATTAAACTGGGTAAAGTGTAACGAGTAAAGTGAAAACCACCACGATTTGGGCTGGTGTCTAACGTATATCAAGTGTCTGCACTGTATGTACAAGTCTTAATGGGTCCAAGATTGATCAGCACCTGGGTGCCGTGTGGAAAGGATCGATTCCCATCAAGTCTGTACCTGTGTAACCTTCGTACATTGTAATCAATGCTGTGAAGCACATCTTCCAATTCTAAGACTAGCTCGAGGAGGAGGAGCGAGAAGAGGGAGCCATAGGACAACATGAGTACTTCTGTCCCTGAGAGTTTAAAACCTACGGAAGAAAGGCTGGACACTCGCAAAAGGGAAATGTGTCTACCAATTTCCTACGGATACATGCACCCGTCTGTTACCTTCCTGAGCATTTCTGTCTTGCACAAACCCACAGCCTATAAAAAGTGCACTGATTTGATGATATTGCAGAGTCTACCTGTAGGTTTCCCAGGATGCACCACTCCCCATCCAAAGCCAAGCCTGGCTGCAGTCACAGCCTGCCTTTTATTTGCTTCTACCCGACTTGCCACAAATGCAGATTTTCCAAACACCAAGACCAACATTCAAATGAAGACTGTTTTCAATGCTGATTATTTATCTTGGCAGGTATGTGGAGCCCAGGTCTCCATTATCGTAGCTTTTTTCATATTCATTGATAGCTCATTGTGTGCCCTCAACCAGGGACCGCTCATCACGTAGGGCAACGCTGATGCCCCTGTTTTCATCATCTTGTACCAAATGCCTAAACCAGATACCCAGTGTCTGGTTCATGGGACAGGCTTTTGACGTCCTGAAGAATGAGTGAGTGAATGAATGAATGAATGAATGAATGAATGAATGAATGAGACATTTAGGGTCTGTAGAGGGGAGGAGGCTTATTCACACAGAAGGAGGGTGAAGCAGGAAGGAAATGATCTAATAGATACAGGGACAGAAGGGGAAGTTTGGAGAAGTTCTCAACAAGAATCCTAGGAAATTGCCACATAGAGCCCAGGAAACCTTCAACCTGATTATGTCCACACATTTTGTCATGAGTTCAAATAATAACTGCACTGACCTTGAAGCACTGTTTTCAAAAATCAGAACTTTGGAAGAGTTGACAAAATCTTGAGTTTGGAAAAAAGACCTCATGTGCACTTTGTAGCTGGCAATGAGCAGTGAGCCTCGGGACCTGCAGTTTTTTATAACTGAATTAAAAAGAACTTACAAGATAAAATACGCTTTTTCACAGTGAGTTCATCAAGTAAGAAAAGACAGCATCTTCTCTTTAGCACTTTAACTCTCCCAGCCCCTACCAGTTTGTATTATTGAAAAAATTTAAGTATTTCAAATCTAATAGTTGTAGACCCACCCTCAACCACCTCTGTCAATGGGTCGTCGACTTCTCCAGCTCAGTGGCACGCAGCTACCACCAGAGTGACCGTCATGGGCTCCCAGAGGGTGGGCACACTGGGGGCAAGAGTGGGCATCTGGGGGAATTTGTGCCTCCACTGCCAACTCCAGGGGATGAGATTTTATTTTTGGTTTGGGGTTGTTGTTTTTTTCCTTTTTTTTAATGAAAAGCACTCATGGAAACTATACACCAGTAAGTGAAACCTTCTTCATTGCCCTGTAGGTAAGCTCTTAATAAATAGCCAAATAACTTGCAGGATTGCCCAGAGTTACTAGGAATCCTTAGGATCGGTACCTCGGTTCAGGATGAGCCCACTGCCTGGTGGGAACTGTGGCTGTTCACGGCCTCTCAGAGTTCGCAGAAACATCTCACAGGCACTTCCTAACAGGTTCACCATTATTGTTTGTGCTATGGTTTAGAAGATAGCGATACCTTGACTCTTGTATCACTAAACACTCTTTTTAAAAAAAATATGTTGGCACTCATAGTTGATTTGGGTCTGACCCTGAATAATTCCTGGGCTTGGGCAGAGTGTACCTGGCCATTCACAGAAAGGCAGATCCAGCTGTAAATGGGAACCGTTGCACCTTCTGGTGTAGGGACCTTTCCATGGGCCTGATGACAAGGACATTCTGTTACCTGAATAAGGACAGGATCTTAAAGAAGTCCCAGTTATTGTAAGTAGATGCAGGCAGATGACTTAATAAAATCAGATGGCAAAATAAAATACAACGGCAAGGATGAAATAAGTATAATTTGCTCATTTTTCCTGATTAGACTTGTAGTTATAAAATTACCACTGGAAATAAACGTTTGTGGTTTTTTTGACCTGTGATAGAGGAAGCAATAAAAAGAGGACAGCGTACTGCAACAGGGAGGAAGTGACATTTGATGCCAGCTCTGAGAAGCAGTGCATTGTGGACCGAGCATAACCTCTGCAGATTTGTTGACTTTTGGCAAATCTTTTGCAGAGTTGCCATGGTCGTGCATACATACACATAGGCCATATCATGTCTATGTTTCTCACACATGTAGCATTTTAGGAGTTGCTCGTGAAATGTGACACGTTTCTCTTTTAGGTATAATCTACATTAAACCAAATAACTTCTTTCTTTTCCATTTGAACTAAATGACAAGTAAGCAGGCAGACAGCAAGATGGAACCACCTTTCCACAAAAGAAAGCGTATGACACCCAGATTCCAGAGCAGAGTTTGGATTATGGAGAGTTTCAAGCAGAAAGAATTGTAGGTCAGGTCAACATCAGTTTGACCCTCTTTTTTCCCACTTTGGTTCTTCTATTGATGCTGAAGCACTTTTGAAAAATGAAGGGAAGGTAAAAGAGAGTATTACCAGAACCTTCCAGCGCCTGTATTCTGGGGAAATGTGCATTAATATGTTTAGGAAGTACATGCATTCAGTAGTTGAACTGTGGACAGTGACGTGGTGACCCGCCTCCTCTCTCTCCCTCCTGACAGTTCGTGGCTCACCCCAACTGCCAGCAGCAACTCCTGACCATCTGGTACGAGAACCTGCCGGGCCTGCGGGAACAGACCATCGCCATCAAGTGTCTGGTTGTGCTGGTGGTAGCCTTGGGCCTTCCATTGCTCGCCATCGGCTACTGGATCGCACCTTGCAGCCGGGTACAGCTTTTTACACCCATTTGCTCTGTGGTGGGTGTGCCGTGTCCTTTTAGGGGGAAAAAAAGAGACAGCTTCCTACTTAAGGCTCTTATTGGTTTTACCCTGAATGTCAATTGACTCAATAACACGAATTCTGCTTTTTAATGACCGGATCAATTCAAATAAGGGAGGAGAAGGGATTTGGTGCCTGCGAGTGGGATAGATCCCATTTGTAGGCATAGAACACTCAGGCTTTTAAGATAGACTCCCCATGGCAGACAGGAGGGAGAGCTGCTGGTGGAAGTAGCATGTGCGCTGATTGCACAGCTTAGCAAACAGAGTCAGCTGTGCTGGCCTAGGCACGGGCAGGGCAGAGCCCTGCTGCAGGGATACCAGGAAACAGCCAGCCTGGTAACTGGAGGGCGCTCATTCTAACCGCTCAACGCCATTCGAGGCCAAGTGTTTTAAGCCCAGTTGTAAGCGTGGTCTTACCCAAAATTCACAAAAGTGCATACGTGTCAGCTTCCCCAAATTTTTCACTCTTCAGAAGAAAAAATGTAGAATTTGGTTTTGGGGGCTTTGACTTTTTTAGATGGCTTGTTTCTTTCATTTTGCCTGAATCGTTTTGTTCATGACCTTTCTCCCTCTCTCAACTTGCCAACATAGAGTCAAGTTGATTGTGCCTAAGAGATCCTGAACGAGATGTGGGAAGGAATACTAGTCGTGCTGACAGAATCTGCGTTAGGTTAGCAAAGGGCACGGCCAGGAGAAGACTAGGTCCTTTCATCTGAGGTCCTTGAATCCTGTTGTTACATTCCCAGATCTGGTTTGGTTTAAATCAGAGGCAGTTTCAGGCAAAATGAGTCGAGGCCACTTACAAATGGCCCTGGAAACCCGTCATCTCTCTGGCTCGGCAGCCTCCCCGCAGAGTCCTCGTCTGCAGGCACCACATATGTGCACGAATGTTCATCCATCCCACTTTATGCCTGAGCCGCCTATGCGATTTCAGGCAGGAAGCTTGTCATTTTGATCAGTTTTGATGAGTTGAGTTCCTTTGTTACAGATCATGGAAAAATACCTTAAGATGCCTCAAATACATAAGCACTAAAGACTAAAAAGTATAAGTAATATGAGACAGCATGCATTAAAGCAAAAATCATTTCCCATTCTGGGGGAAAGGAATTGGAGAGTTCAGGTTTCTAAGTGTTTGTCTCTTAGTGGCAGCTTAATCAGTGAAAACATTCCATCAGATCTGGAGGAGGCATCTTGAAGTATATGCACTCCCTTTTTCTCATCTCCTGTACAAGTGCCGCTGATGGTATGGTGAACTCGCCAACCAGCAGAGAAGGGAAAGGAGTGAACGTTCGTACCCACGTTTATACCTGCCATATACCACCTGTCCAGTGGTAAAAGACACAGCAAGGTTTCTCCACCTGGAGCCTGTCTTTATAATAGGCACGCTGCTTTCTTTTCGTGTTTTTTAAAGTTTCAAAAGACCAACCTTTTGGAGACTTGGCAACTCCCAGGAAATCACTCAGTGTTATGAAGGAGCTACCCCAAATGTGCCCTCTGCAGCTGCCAGACAGCACAGTGATACGTAAATGTGTCATTTATTTTCCTGTATCTAATATGGAAAATGTGCATTGATCTGTGTGCATCATGGTCAATGCCAGAAATGCTTGACATTCTTTGGTTGTTTGTTGACATCAAATTAAGGTTCTGGACATACGAAAACATTAGTTTGAGGTTGCAGTCTTTTAAATGTGAATCTTGGTGCTTTTTAAGGTCACAGACTAAGTTGAAAAGTAGGATCTGAGTGTGTAGAATGGAGAACATAGTTGATAAATCTTCCAAATATACCTAATTCATGGACCGTGGAAGCCTTGGGGACAGGAGGAATTGTTTTTCATTTCTCCTAGAACATTGGGCTTTTAAGGACATCCTACCACATGGGATTTTAAAGGCGTTACCTTAAAATAATTATAAACTGAACTTTAGAAATGCTCTTGTACTATTTATATGATATTCCAAACTCAGGGATGATTTTCAATTTAGTTAACCTACTTAGAGGTTTTAATCATTGTGTACCTCCCTCTTCTAATTGGGATAGTAACAGATAAAATATTTATCCGAATGATAATATCCTCTGCCTTTTTTCTATCATACAAAGCACAACTTGATTTTGGAATATTTAGAAATGAGAACTAAAATTTACTTCTGTAGTAGCAAGATTGCTTTTTTATTCTTCAAAGGGATTAATGTGTACAAACACATCAACACATTTGAATTATAAATGAACAACTCTACAAATTTATCGTAACATTTCAATTTTAAAGCAATAAAGAATTATACGTTACAAATTGGGAGTTTCTTTTCCTGGACTCCAAAAACCTTGACATTGCCTGTCTTTCAATGCAAAAATAAGAATAACCAGTACATGCCCTGTGATTTCCAGAAATGCATCTGTTAATGAAGTATATCCTAAGACAAACTGGATATTTGGAAACAGTGAGGTTCAAAGATGTCTTAAATTACGTTTGGAGGATGCATCCCCTAAAAGAAGCAATTTTCACAATGTAGAGCTCTTCAGAAACAGAAGCAAAGCTTTGAAAATGTTCTCATTTCACCGTTTTGTTTTTGTTTTTGTTTTTAATCCCGTGTAGTAATTTTCATAAGTGGAAGCCAGATTTTCAAAAATAAAAGTTTCCTTTTTCTTTCTCTTTTTTTTTTTTTTTTTTGGTGTTGTTATAGCTGGGGAAAGTGCTGCGAAGCCCTTTTATGAAGTTTGTGGCTCACGCTGCTTCTTTCATCATCTTCCTGGGCCTGCTTGTGTTCAATGCTTCAGACAGATTCGAAGGCATCTCCACGCTGCCAAATATCACCGTCATCGACTACCCCAAACAGATCTTCAGGGTGAAAACCACCCAGTTCACGTGGACTGAGATGCTGATTATGGTCTGGGTTCTTGGTAAGCCTTTTATTTTCAAGTAACCTAATTTCTACCAAAAACGATGTCTATAGAATGATCGGCATTTTCTATTTAAAATGTTACTGTACATTCATTATATGGTGACAACATCACCATTGTTAGATGAGCAGAATAGCAAAATAATAGAATAATTTGGCAGCATAATGAGAAAAGGTATCCCTTAACACCAAATAAAAATTTTTAGGAGTAATATGAGCCTAATATTTATTGATATCTAACTTTAATTATTGAATCAAATGTAAGCTTTTTAATGTCATTCACTGTGATGATCAAATATTTAATTGGAATTCTTATGAAGTAATCCCAGCGCCTATTAGCTGACGACTAAAGAACATTTATATTGTTTTAGTTTCAGAGATTTTAGGAAAGTGTCCTTTTTCAGAACGTTTGTTACTTCCCCTCACAATAGCCCGTTTTGAGTAGCTACGCATATATTAAAGTAAAAATTGTAATACATCATCTATATATCACATGTGTGTTCACCCCCCAGAGTCAGTTCTCCTTCCATCACCATGTATTTGATCCTGTTCACTCCCATCTACCACCCCCTTCTGCCCCTTACCCTCAAATTGTACACTTGAAACCTATGTGACTTTACTAATTGTCAACCCAGTGAACTTTAATTGAAATAAATGCACACACACACACACACACACACACACACAAATTGTAAGCAATGTGAGGGGGGAAAGAAGGAAGTTGGAACCAGTTGATCTTTTGATCACTAATCCAGTCACCTTTGTATGTTCTCCCTGTTTCACCCAGTGTGTTTCTTGATGTCTTGTCAGTTCCCAATTTAATAGGTCGGTTCCTCCCTCTCATTCACTCCTATGGCCTCGGTCTAGGTCAAGCAATTATAAATTTTATTCTGAGCCATTACATTTCTTTTTAAACTTCCACAATATTTTCTCCTTGCGCAGCCAAGGCAAGGAGAATTTTGTCCTTTTCTCCCAAGATGGCTTTTTCTACTTTCAGTTTCTTCCTAACGTCCTAGGGCCTCCCACGTAAGCTGCTTCTTTTTCCAGTGATGTTCCTCACCTCCTCGGCCTGAAGCTGGAAGGAGAAGAGGGGTAGGGCAACGGCGTACGTGTTCCTGGAAACCGTTCTTGTTAAATCTACCATAAGATGCTCACGTGGAGGCTATTTCTCCAGTGATCGCTATGGTTTGGTAATTAACCAATGTAATTGTATAAAGACGAATTTCTCCTGTCCTCCAAAAGTCTCATGGGGCAAAACTGTTCGCCTTGTAGAGCCTCCCTGACGTAAGTCCTCCTCCTTCCTGCCCTCGCCCCCTCAGTATGAGTGGCACCATTTCTGGTGGCACACGTACAAGTGTGTTTCTTCGAATTCTAACTTGGTGGAGTAAATCATTCTTTGGGTGGAAGCCTCTTCTTCCATTTATTTCTGCCCACGGCCTCTGAGCTGGACAGCGGATGCTTCACGTACGGGGCATTTTATAGACAGAGACTGATGTTAGATGAAATACGAGCTTCTCAGTCTAAGCTGTGAGGTCTAACGTGTACCCTCCGTGTGTGTTGGCACAGGAATGATGTGGTCTGAGTGTAAGGAGCTCTGGCTGGAAGGACCTAGGGAATACATTTTGCAGTTGTGGAATGTGCTGGACTTCGGGATGCTGTCCATCTTTATTGCTGCTTTCACGGCCAGGTTCCTAGCTTTCCTTCAGGCAACGAAAGCACAACAGTATGTGGACAGTTACGTCCAAGAGACCGACCTCAGTGAAGTTACTCTCCCACCAGAGATCCAGTATTTCACATACGGTAAGTCAGGAGCTGCAGGGCCCTCTTATGTTTCGGGAGGGGCAGGGGAACCATGTTTTGGAAGGAAATGTCAGTGAAGAGTTTATTTAGTAAGCGAAGAGTGCTGCATGTTTCTGGACAGTGGGGAGAGCATGAGCTTTAGAGCTGGATTCAAACCCAGGCTGTGACTCTCCCTCGCAATGGGACTCTGTTCAAGTTAATTTACTTCTTTGTGCCTTAGTTTTCACGTCTATAAAAAGAAGGTGCTGCGAGGTGGGAGAAAATTACCTTTAAGCCTAACAATGTAATTATTATAATATACTTTCAGGACCTGAACCTGTCTTAATTGGGGGGAGGGCGAAATAGCTTGATAAATTGCTTGATGTGGAAGATGAGTCCCAGAGCATGGGTTCCAGGAGGTGAAATAGTAATCGGTGCTAAACTGCTGTACAGGTGCGGTGCTGAAAAATTCAGCAGAGCAGGAAGTATTATAGGAGCGACCTGACCCTACAGTGACCATGAGAGTCTAAGCTCTGAGCACCTGCAAAAATCTTGGAGGGGGTGCTGTGCCCCTGGTCCACGTGGCACAGGATAGAGTTGATGCCACACATCTGTATCAGGGATGCCCCGCTGATACCCAGCGTGCAATGCCACTGGTGCCTTTCCTGCCCAGCACACACCCACATGACGTAATGTTAGCCTCCCTTCCCCCGTGGCCAAATTGGGGAATCACAGTTGGCACATGTTCATATGATTGTAACATCTTCAATCTGGAAAATACTTCAGAAATGAGGGTCTCACCTCCATTTTACAGATAAGGAAACTGAGGCACAGAGTTTAAATGTGTTCTGATTGTGAAGCATAGGGCTTGCGTTGTGCTGAGGACAAGCCGCCTGTTAATGTTACTGAAGGTTGGGCGTCTGCTCCAAAGTATAAGGTGTACATTTTCACATTGTAAACTTTAAACTCAGTAGCTCTCATTGTCAGCAAGCAAAGAGGAGACCAGATCAACTGAACAAATGATCACCATTTATAGTTAAAAAACTAACTTAGATTGCATGTTTGTGTTATATATATATCTCGACTGTCACCATAGCCTATTTATTCATGTGTATTTAATGACTCATCTGGAGGGAAATTTGTGAATTCAGGCTGCAGTACTTATTATGTGTGTGATTTTTATCAAGTTTTTAACCTAAGTCTTGGTTTCTACATCTCTAAAAAGAGGATAATGATAACATCAAATCCATAGGGTCATTGAAAGCCGTGTCCGATACATATTAAACATTCTTCTGGGAGTGGCCAGGTTTGCACAAAATTAACCACATACTGTGTCATTGACCTTCCAGGGAAGTGGGTAGAGTCTGCTGTGAACTTGCTAAGTAACCTTGAAAGGGATGTTAGGGTCCTCA